>NC_023756.2:2381331-3705305 GCF_000499845.2 Phaseolus vulgaris
AATAATTTTTTTATTCATGACTGCCAGGGCAAAAAGGAAGGTTCGTTTGTGTGTAAAACTGTTTGATTTTTGTGTGGGTAAATACTCATCCGTTTGACCGAAAATTTGATGCGTTTTGTCCCAAATTCAGTGGAGATTCTTACGTGGAATTTCAGGAAAAAACTATTTTGGGAGAATTTTTCAGAAATTTTGTGCAAACCAAGGCTATCCTCTACCAAAACCTTTGAAATTTCGCCCAACTTTCTGCAATATTATTCTGGGTATGTATTGCACTGAAAGAATTCACACAACTACTTTCATATGTTGTTTGCACTCAGGTAAGGAGGCACGTGCATAAACAAATCACAAAAAGAAGATACGAGGAAGAAAAACTAGGACGTTTTTTTTCGGAACAAAAATTTTGTTCACTCTCGGTCTGAGACAGACTACGCGTTACTCCTTGGGTATTTTGGTCTGAAATTTTTACCAGACATTCGTCATTGTGTCCATTGAGTTTTGGCTGAGACTTGAGCTCCAGATTCGTCCCACAAGATTGGAAATAAATTTTTTATTCATACTGCCAGGACTGAAAGGAAGGTTTGTTTGTGTGTGAAACTGTTTGATTTTTTTCGTGGGCGAATACTCATCTGTTTGACCTGAAATTTGTCGCGTTTTGTCCCAAATTCAGTGGAGATTCTTACGTGGAATTTCAGGAAAAAACTATTTTGGGAAAAATTTTCAGAAATTTTGTGCAAACCAAGGCTATCCTCTACCGAAACTTGTGAAACTTCGCCCTACTTTCTGAAATTTTATTCTGGGTCCGTACTGCGCTGGAAAAATTCACACAAGTACTTTCATATGTTGTTTGCACCCAGGTAAGGAGGCACGTGCATAAACAAATCACAAAAAGAAGATACGGGGAAGAAAAACTAGGACGTTTGTTTTCGGAACACCAATTTTGTTCACTCTCGGTCTGAGACAGACTACGCGTTACTCCTTGGGTATTTTTGGTCTGAAATTTTTACCAGACATTTGTCACTGTGTCCATTGAGTTTTGGTGCCGACTTAAGCTCCAGATTCGTCCCACAAGATTGGAAATAAATTTTTTATTCATCACTGCCAGGGCTGAAAGGAAGGTTCGCCTGTGTGTGAAATTCTTCGATTTTTTTCGTTGGTGAGTACTCATCTGTTTGACCCGAATTTTGTCGCGTTCTGTCCCAAATTCACTGGAGATTGTTACGTGGAATTTCAGGAAAAAACTATTTCGGGAGAATTTTTCAGAAATTTTGTTTAAACCAAGGCTATCCTCTACCAAAACTTGTGAAATTTCGCCCAACTTTCTGCAATTTTATTTTGGGTCCGTATTGCGCTGAAAAAACTCACACAAGTACTTTCATATGTTGTTTGCACCCAGGTAAGGAGGCACATCCATAAACAAATCACAAGAAGAAGATACGGGGAAGAAAGGCTAGGACGTTTTGTTTTCGGAAAACCAATTTTGTTCACTCTCGGTCTAGGACTTACTACACCTTACTCCTTGGGTATTTTGGTCTGAAATTTTTACCTAACGTTCTTCAATTACGTCGAATTTCAGGAAAAAACTATTTCGGAAAATTTATTCAGAAATATTTTGCAAACCAAGGTTATCCTCTACCAACACTTGTGAAATTTCGCCCAACTTTCTGCAACTTTATTCTAGGTTCGTATTGCGCTGAAAAAATTCATACAAGTACTTTTATATGTTGTTTTCACTCAGGTAAGGAGGCACGTGCATAAACAAATCACAAAAAGAAGATACGGGGAAGAAAAACTATGACGCTTGTTTTCGGAACACCAGTTTTGTTCACTCTCGGTCTCGAACATACTACACGTTACTTCTTCGGTATTTTGTTCTGAAATTTTTACCATACGTTCTTCACTGTGTCTATTGAATTTTGGCTAAGACTTGAGCTCCAGATTCGTCCCACAAGATTGGAAATAAATTTTTAATCCATCACTGCCAGGGCTGAAAAGAAGGTTCGTTTGTGTGTGAAACTGTTTGAATTTTTTCGTGGGTGAATACTCATCCGTTTGACCTGAAATTTGTCGAGTTTTTTCCCAAATTCAATGGAGATTCTTACGTGGAATTTCAGGAAAAAACTATTTCGGGAGAATTTTTCAGAAATTTTGTGCAAATCAAGGCGAACTTTCTGCAATTTTATTCTGGGTCCACATTGCGCTGAAAAAATTCACACAAGTACTTTCGTATGTTTTTTGCATCCAAGTACGGAGATACGTGCATAAATAAATCACAAAAAGAAAATACGGGAAAGAAAAGTCACGACCTTTTGTTTTCGGAAAACCAATTTTGTTCACTCTCAATATAGGACTTACTACGCCTTACTCCTTAGATATTTTGGTGTGAAATTTTATCCATACGTTCTTCTTCTCCTCCTCTTACATTATTATTATCATCAATCTTTTCCAAAAAAAGTGACTATGAGATCATCACAAAATCACCTTTGTGTTCATCATGTCAGTTAGGTGAGATACCTGATTTTTTAACTATAATAAAGAGAGAAAAAACAACTTTCTATGTTAGTTATTTTTATAATCGACATAGTTAAGATTTTCTATTTTATGTTAGTTTTTTAATCTGGCATAAAAACATATTGGAATAATGAATCTTATTTAAAACATGATAAGAAGGATTTATATCACTAATCTACTATGTTTGTCATTGTTTAGAGCATAATGAGATTTATATAAATGATTATGTTAGTTATATAATCAATTATCTATTTTTATTTATTTATTTATGCGACAATGGGATAAGCCATTAATATTGAGATTAATATTGAAATGTGTTATGTGTGGTTAATAATTATTATTATTGATAAATGTTGTGGATAAGATTGAGGGAGGGTATTATAAATTTTTATTTTTTCCATTTAAGTAGTTAACAATCTATACTAGTGAAGTAATGATACAAAATATTTGTATTTAGAAGAAATGTGTTCTTTTCACATTACATATAAAAAAAAACATATCGAAAATAGAAGAAAAATCAATGAATAATAAATTTGTGATCTTGTGTTTTATGATTGATGAATTGTATATATTATATAATAGGAGAAATAATGTTAGGGACTCCATATTTTTTAAAATTATTGTGTCGTTATTATCTGGCTGCGACATTTTTTTTTATAAAAATGAAGTTACTATTTTTTACTATGTTAAAAAGATGTTTAACTTAACTCTTCTTTTTCTCTAAGAAAAACTTTTATGTTATATCAAATACTAAGAAATTTGATTCTTTTGTAGTTTCTGTTCTTAATATTGAAGTGCTTTATGAAAAAAAAATATTACAGATTTAAATTGATTAGATATTTCTTGTTAAGCATTGTACTTCAATATTGTTGAAATATTATATTATTGTAGATTTCATATCAATTAAAAATAAAATTTAATTATAATATAGATCATTATAGTTTGGTGAGGTTCACTATAAGATAAGATCCAATTTATTTATAGTCTATCCAATTAAGTGCTTTGTAAACTATTATATTATCTTTATTAAATTCTTATTAGACAACTTACTAAATACCTAATTTTAATGAAGATGAGTTAAATAAACTCATTTACCAAGAAAAATTAACAAATATTATTATTAAAATTAACTTTCTTTTTAAATATCAATAATTGAATTATTATGAGACAACAATAAAAAAAAAGTCTAACTATCTTTATGAAAATGACATACATAAATATTCTAATAATTTGTAACATCTGCACTTGTAATATCTCTCTAAATTTAAAATATAATTTCTACATCATGCATTACACAATTAAAATATCTTTTTTTATCTTTATATTAAGGAAAGTATAAGCCTTTTATTTGTATTTTTATAACCTCATATGTTAAAATTTAATATTTATATTAATTTTATAATATTTTAAAAATTAGTTTGTCTTTTACAAATTTAAAATTCAAAACAACATATCATATACCAAAGCTAGATCTCACTTATCATAACTATATTTCCCTTTTCTCAAACCTAATCCTTCTCTCTTCTAAGTCGCGCACAATGTTATAAATAAAAATAAAATAATAATAATAATAACATAACTTTTGTTATCAAATATAAGAATTTCAATATATAGGTATAAAATTGAAATTATGTCTTGTAACTGCTTATTCTTTTATTATCTTCTTACCCTTATAAAAATAACTAATTTTTTTAATTTAATTATTTGAAAAAAAAATCACTCACTGTAAATATTAATTACTATAATAAAAAATAGAAAAGAGTAAAAAAGGGAAAAGAAAATATGATGGCGCGTATGTAGCCGCCAGGTTGGAAGTCTAGAATGTTCTTTTTGTCTCGTAATGGCTGACTTAAGCTCCAAGCTATTTCCAAACCTATAAATACCTCTCTCTCCTTTTCTTCTTCCCCAATTCATTCTCTTCAATTTTCAGTTTTCGTTCTTTCGCAAAACTCAAAATCCCTAACAATATTTTCATGGCATCAGGCGGAACCGAAGCCTTTCCCGATTTGGGTGAACACTGCCAGCACCGCGATTGCCACCAGCTCGATTTTCTTCCTTTCACCTGCTACGGTTGCCAAAAGGTAATTCCTCTTTCTCTTCTTCTACCATCAAAGTTAATTGCAACACTTTATTTAACATGTTTAATTTCATTATTCGATGATGGTTTTTGCATATTCAGAAATTAATACTCACAACTTTTATATACTAAATATGGTTTTTCAGTTCTCAACGTGTTTTTTTTATCATGTGCACCTATCAGCCTTTTGTTTGTTTTTTTTTTTTGTCGAAATAGTAAACCTTTTAATATTCTGCGTGTATAATTGTTTGTAGGAAGTTTTTTTTCGGGTATAATGGAAGAACCTTTAAATTCAAATTAATCTCTTAGATGTGATACTTATACAGCAACCAGAATGTTGTTGGGGATCACCAATAAATGGAGGCTATTACATATAGCAGATTACTGTATTATTTGGTTATTAATTTTTTTGCCCACATTTCATTAATTTCGGAATAGATTTTCAAATAAGTATCAGAAAATTTCAAACTGAATGGGAAGTGACCAAGAAATTTATAGGTGCAGGAATAAACCACATATTTGGTGTTTTCATTGATCTGGTAATGTACTCCCGCAATTGGGTTACATTCTGTTAGATTGTGTATATGAAAAGGGTAATTTTGATGAAATAGTCTAGTTGACACGGATTTATGTAGTTAAAGTGTTTATTTTTTTTATCTTGGGTTGCATATCCTACTATCCTTTTCCATATATAAGTCGTTTGTGGCTGATAAGAAATACAAACAATTCATAAAACAATATATACATAATTTTTTTGTGACTATCTCTTTCTTTTTACAATGACATGCAATAAGTTGTGTTCAGAAGATGGATCAAACAAGAAAAATTGTTGTACAGAAAATTTCTCTTAATCTGAGATGTTTGTAAACCGTCAGGCCAACAACACTAACATGCCTGCAATTTGACAGGTGTTTTGTTTGGAGCACAGATCCTACAAGTCCCACGCGTGCACGAACTCCGATCACAATAGCAGAAAAGTGGTTGTCTGCGAAACGTGTTCCATGTCCATTGAGACCACCGGCTATGTTGGACAGGACGAGGAGGCAATCTTGGAGAAGCACCTCAAGTCTGGTAACTGTGATCCCACCAAGAAGAAGAAGCCCATTTGCCCTGTCAAGCGCTGCAAGGAGGTTTTGACTTTCTCCAACACCAGCAGCTGTAAAACTTGCCACATGAAGGTGTGCCTCAAGCACCGTTTCCCTGCTGATCATGCTTGTAGCAGAGGAGTTTCAGCTTCTTCCTCATCCCCTGCTGCTAATGGTGGATGGAAGAATCGGTTTTTGGCTGCTTTAGTTTCAAGGACTGCACAGGAATGTGCCAAAACTGGTGCAACTCGTTCAACCTCTCCTCCTAGCACTCCTTCTGTGAAGGCCTATTGAATGCTAATTGCTTTCATATGATTTCAGAGTGGTTTGATGGCAATGTTGTAGCATGTTCCTTTGCAATTTGAATGTTCAAATTTACAGCATAAACTACGATACGGATTTTTTTATTTTTTTTTAATTTAGATCTCGTGGTAGCACACATCATTGTTCCCTTCTAAACTAAACCCATAAACACCTTTTCAATGTATATCCTTGCTCATGAAAACAAATACTAAAAGGTTACATACTATTCATGATGGTTCTGAAACTTCTTTAATGTAATAGTTTTATCTCATTCTTATTTCTCACTTATATATGTACCATTTATATAACTGTCTCTTTACACCAGAGTCATTGGTTGTGTTGGTTTTCCAGATGGTAAAGATATGATATGAAACTAGTAAAGATATGATATCAAACAAAATCACAAATTGAAAATCAACATCCAAGGGGAGTAAACTTAGGGCTTATGTTTTTCTCATCCATGTTTCTTGACTAAAACAACACAACATGCAAGGGCTTTTACAGCATAAAAATAGTCCAGTGCAGATATTTTTAGTAAAACTCAAAACAGTAAAAGTTATGCTGCACCCGTAAACAAATATAAGCCAAGGCAGTGAGGTATCAAACCTTGATACAATGTCCTCACAACAGTTTTTGGCCAACTTTATTTAAAGCTACCCTATTGAATAAATAGGTATTTACAAGATAAATAAGATCATGTCTATATTGTTCTGTGATTAGTTTGTTCGTAAATATACAATTGTAATTTCCTATGAAGAAAAAAAATTCCTTGAGTTGAGTTGTCTTTTTTCTTTGGGTTGATATTTGTGCTGTGTGCTGATTTCAAAATATTAATCCAAAATGAAACTAATTTAAACAAGCATATGCCTGAATTGCAATAAAACTTGGTCGTTACAATAGAAGGAGTTTCAAACCTAATAAGATGTGATCAAAGAAAGCATATTTCTTCCCATGTAGTAATACCAGATATACGAATCTTCTCATGGGAATGAATACAAGGGCAATTCCAAAATGTTCCCAGATGTTCTTTGGATATTGACAATATGAACTTGCAAATATAGTTGTTTGCTGTTATTATATCAACTTATTTATCCATTCCTATATTGAAGACAGGCCATGTTGTTTCTTCTTCCTATTATAGTACAGGGCAAAAGGGGGTGTTTGCCTAAGATGAAAAACAAATGCAGCTTGTAAACCTAAAAGTATAAAACTACCCTAGAAAATCTTGATTTAAACAGGCAAGCATGAACATCTAAGACAAAAAACTGAGGTTGATTGATTAAAATACATAATCAACCAATGTCCTTTTTATGGTCTCTTCTTTAATGCAAAGGAAAACTTAACTATCTCTGCAATATGCACAAAATTTTCAAGACCATGAAAACCCAATCAAAAACAAACGATGTTAATATTTAAGACCAATCATCAGCTTCCTAAAACACAACTCCCAACATTTTCAACCCAAAGTGTTTCTCTCCTGGTCGGCACCAGATGATTTCGGGATGTCTCGGTATTCAGTGTCGACCGACAGACATGTTTAAATACATTAAGGTATAAGGATGGTTAACAAGGCTAAACCGTACGAAAAATTAGTAAACCGTACGAAAAATTAGGTAATACTCTACATGCTAATCTCGGCCCAACTAACAGAACTTATCATAGTAGTATAAATAGGTGCAATAATCAAAACAAAGATACATCATTATTATGCATCTATTGCATTGAATACTAAACACTTACTTTTGAGCATCAAAGTATCTTTTACAAGTGTCTTTCCAACCGAAAGTAAAGAGTTAAGAGCGAAGAAAGAAAGAAGCAGAATCCGACCGAAGGAGTTAATTGTTCCACTGTAAAAGATACTCTCGGCCCCTCTATACAATAACAGATTCAAATTGAATAGACGAGGGATTGGAGGGATGGGTGGACCTATTTATGAATCCTAATAGTCATAGTTTGCAAAGAAAACCTCATAAATAAGCTTGTTTCTAAGAACCGAGAAGAGTGAGAGAAGAAACTAAATAGGATAAATAATATTCTCCTGAGCTTTCTAGTTGAAATTATCAGTGACTAGAGAGTTGTAGTATGTGACATCTGAGAGTGAATACAAGTTTTTCGTGCCTTCATTATTTGAGAAATGGAGGAATACCTTTGGTGTTTCAGTGCAATTCATGTCATTTTTTTAGGATCTGTGATCCTTAGGTTAGATTGGAGTGATTCCATTATTAAAATTATTTGAATAGGATATAGAATACAAATTACTAGACTAAAATACAATTTTGATCTTCCTTTTTTTAATCCATGATTTTTTTAACATAGAGTTATTTCGACCAACCCTACAAATTAAGTTAATACCTTAATAATTAAGATATTAATATTTACTTACATGTCATATACTTTTATCTAACCAAAAAAATAAACAATGACATATAATATATATATATAGGGAAAAAAAGAAAAAAAAAATACCATGGCGTGTGGTCGTCGTGTTGGAAAACTCTGAATCCGCGATTGCTTCTAGAATCTTCTATTTGAATTCACTGTGTTATATTGAATATTCTTCAAATTATTCATCAGTTTTTCGATCTTTCACAAAACTCAGAACCCTATTGGTATATCCATGGCTTCAGGTGGAACCGAAACTTTTCCAGATTTGGGTAAAAACTGCCAGCACCGCGACTGCAACCACCTCGATTTTCTTCCTTACATCTGCGACGGTTGCCAACGAGTAATTCATCTTTCTCTTCTCATCGCTTCCAAATTGATTACAACACCTTGTTCATCACTTCTGCAATTGAAATCCTTTTTTTTTCTTAACAATTAACCTAACAATGGATGTCTGCAATCAAAATATCGGTGCCCTAAAGGCAAACTTTAAATAAATGAATAACTTTTTAAAAATTTACTCACTGTAGAAAGTGATAGAATTGGTTTAAAAAATAGAAAACTGTTTATTTTATTAGAAAAATAACTGCAAACAAATGGGTAGATTATATTTAATTATTTTCAGTCAGATTAAAATTGTAAGAAAATAATTTATATTGTAAATCAATTTATGTTTAGTGGCATTGACCCCTATTTTATGTTGATTATAAGTAATCTCACAGTAATCTGAAATGGCTGAAAACAGTGACATGGGCAGCACTAACATGACAACAATGGCAGGTGTTTTGTTCGGAGCACAGATCTTACAAGTCTCACGCGTGCGCGAAATCTAACCTAAGCAGAAAGGTGATTGTTTGCCAAACATGTTCCATGTCCATTGAGACCACCGGCTACGTGGGACAAGACGAAGATGCAATCTTGGAGAAGCACCACAAGTCTGGGAACTGTGATCCCACCAACAAGAAGAAGAAAACCATTTGCCCTGTCAAGGGGTGCAAGGAGATTTTATCAATATCCAACACCAGCACATGTAAAACTTGCCACCTGAAGGTGTGCCTCAAACACCGTTTTCCTTCTGATCATGCTTGTAGCAGAGGAGTTTCAGCTTCTGCTTCAGCTTCTGCTGCTGATGGTGGGTGGAAGAATTTTCTTAGCTGCTTTTGTTTCAAAACAGAACAACAGAAAAGGCCATAAACTAGTGCAACTCCTTCTGTTAAGGTCCATTGAATATATTGCTTTATGTTATGATTTTTGAATGGTTTGATGGCAATGTAAGATTATTTTATTGAATGTTCAAAATTACTTCATAAAATACAATATTGGGATTCTTTTTTTATATTTAGATCTCATGTAGTAGCATACATCATTGCTCCCATTTAAACTGATGTCATAAACAGCACCTTTGCAATGCACATCCTTATTTATCAGCAGAAATACTAAAAAATTGGCCTTATTTTATGGTTTTATCTCTTTCAGTTCATATTTCTCGCTTTGTATATTACTTGTCATATTCCTAGTTAACGACAGATTTCTATCTGTTTACACCAGATTCATTGGTTGTGTAGGTTTACCATATGATATGAAACTGGTGAAATCGTAGCTGCGTTTAGCATGCGCAGCAAAAACTAAATAAAAGAAATGATGAGGTGAATGAAATATGTAATAGAGAGTAAGATAAGAATGCAGATATAGAAATTACAAATGATTTTTAGTAAATACAAATATAATACCTACATATCATTACACCTTTCTTTTGACTTGTCTTTGAAAGCATACAGCCCGTAACAACTAACAAGTAACTCAATACACAATATTCTGGGTGTTACATATTAGCTGTTGATTCTTTAATTTCGTCCAATGTGATAGCCTGCAAGGCAAGAAGACGAATTTAAGAGGAGAAAATAGTATGTTCTAATCAATTAGGTCTGTGCCGCTAAATGAAGGAAATAGCATTTTCAGCTAACAGGGTAAAATTACAATTTGAAGAAATTGAATTAAAGAATTACCTGTTCATCGCCAGCAAAGTCGTTATCGGGAGTGAGAAATAGCATGCAGTGGCATTCCTTCCTATCAAACAAGGTCACGAATTGAAAATCAATACCCAAGAGGCACAATTTAAGACTTAAGTTTTTCCTCATCCATGTTTCATAACCAAAAACAATACAATATATAAGCGTTTTCATAGCACAAAAACAGGCCAGTGGAGATATTATTTAGTATATAACTCAAGAATCAAAGTTACACTGCATCTGACAAAAATATAAACAAAGGCAGTCAGGTTTTATACCTGATAACAATATCCTCACAACAGTTTTTAGCATACTTGCTAAACAAGCTACCTCTGTTCAATAGGTATTTACAAGATAAATAAGATCATGTCTACAATGTTCTGTGACATGGTTCTTTATGCGTAATAGAAAAAAAATAAAGGTTAAACAAAAATTCCACATTGGTAAAAAGTCATCAAGGGTACAGACAAGTCTCAAGCTTCTGGTATTATAATCAATGCATAACATCTGCCAAGAATGATGGGTGCCATTGTGCTATTCGGATTTCAAAACATTAATTATACGATACAATCCTGAATTAAAATAATGGAAACAAACATAAGCCTGAATTGTCATAAAACTTGGTCATTACAATAGAAGGAGCTTCAAACCTCATGAGACTGACATCAAAGAAGGGATATTATTTTCCAAGTAGTAATACTATACTAACAGATACACATACCTCTCTCTCATGGGAACACAAGGGCAATTCCAAAATCCTTGTGCAGCCTCAGCAGCTTTATCGTCATAATGCCTAAAATACAATGATTTTGTTTGGGCTTAGACTTGGAAAGTTAGAAGACATCAATACTGATCAAAGTATGCAGCCACACTGCCAGAACTATACTATGAAGACAAATTCTGCTTGACAAGCTAAAAGAACAAGTATCTACCGGCAAGGGCACAGTGGTGCACCCAATGAATCTTTGTGGTCAGCCAACCCCTGTATCAAAATAGAAATAATATAAGGAAGAAAGGTTAATTAATCAAGAAAATTACTACGTCAGTCTCCAATTGAAGTAAGTTTTATTACTGAAATATAATATAGTCCATCAGATCACAGTCTGTGAAACTCTTTCTCAAACTGTGTAACTTCATTCCAACATGTCAACTTGGTAGTTCAATTTTTCCATTCAAGTTATTTTTCAGAAAGGCTTAATATGACCTCGAATCATATAATCTGAGAAACTCATTTTCCGACTCGCTACATTAACTTTATTCCCAGTTAATCTCCATCGTCCAAATTATTTTTCCTTTATTTTCCATTTGCATAAAGCCTTTATATGATCACTGTCAGAATGTACCTCAATTTTCACAATTAGTTTTCAACTGTGCGGATTCTAGATTAGAAATGTGATCTTATGCATCAACAGTAATAAATGAGGCTTGATAACTTATTTGGCTGTCTATTCTAAATATTGCGCATTTCAAACCATGCAACCTACTGAATTTCAGTTCCAAGTTCATTTCTTAGTAATTTGCTGCCCACCACATGCAAAAGTTGCATTTTTGTATAAAAAAGATGAAAACAATAATTTAATCAGGTGCATTAAAACCAGAAAGAACATTTATGACAAGGGGCATAAATATGATAATGTTTAAAACGAACTATAGCGAGATAATGCTTCTTTACTTTTTCTCTTACGCACTCAATATTTGGAGTTGGTGGACCTAAATAAACGGAGAGAAGTGTCTATTTTCTATTCTCAAAGGATTCAAATCAAAGACCTTACTTTACAGGAACCAAGATCCTTGCCACTTAGACCAGCAAGGTCTAGCTGAGAATTTTCTGTTTTTAGATTAATAATTTAATAAAAAATATCAAGTTTAGTAATTAAATGCCAAAATATTTTTATATAAAAAGCAACGAGTGTTTTGGTGAAAATGTTTCCAAAGTAACTCTGAAATTCAGAGGTTGCCCTGTATATTAAAGTGGAACAGCAAGAGAGAAAAAAACACAAACACAGTAGTCACAAGGGTCCCAAATGCTGACAGAACTCCTAGCCTCTAAATTAACTCAACAATTGCCTAAACCATGGCCTAATCCCTTGTTCCCCCACAGACCAACTTCCTCACATTTATCCCTTGATGATACCAGAATCATTCCTCCACCAATCAACATATGCCATCTTCCCTTTAAAAAGACTGTCTTTTCTCACTGTTGCAGATCTTTTCTACAATCCCCTCTTTATGTCCCCTCTCCTCTACATTCACACCAATCTACTCCTTTGACCCATTCATCTCTGTTGAAGCCCATTTTGTTTCTTCTTCCTATCATAGTACTAAGGGTGTGTATGGCTAAGAAAAGATAAAATGAACCATGTAAACCTAAAAAATACAAAACCAACTTAGAAAATCTTGATTTAAAACAGGAAAATCGTGAGCATCTAAGAGAAGGAAGGTGAAGTTGATTTTCTAAAATACAAATTCAACCAAACACTTATTTTCTATGAATTTCTTCTTAAATGCAAAAGAAAAAATAATTAACTATGAAATATGCACAAAATTTACAATACTTGGAAAACCCCATTAGAAACATACTATGTTAGAACTTATAAAACTTTAACAGGTAAGATTCATCTTAATAAACAAGATTTAGATTGACACCTCCCAACATTTTCATCTGAAGTAAATTACGTATCAATGACCTCTACATTCCAAATGTTTCAAATTGGATAGATGGGGGATTGGAAGGATGGGAAACCTATTTATGAATCCTAATAGTTATAGCATCACAAGAAAAACAAATTACTAATGGAAGGAATATATTCCAGCACAATTTGTAGTGTTAAAAATGAATTCGACAATCAGGTTACAGGAGTAATGCAGGAAGCACCAAGTATCATAGGTATCACAACTTATGATTCATGATTCGAATAGTAAAATTCGATATACTTAAGCTACCTAATAATTTAAATTATAAGATATATTTTAAATAACTTTGTGTCTTACTATACATGAATGAATCATTGATATATAGTGTGATTGATTCAAATTATCTGATTCAACAATTCATTATTTTTCTTATTTTTACACTTCTTTCCCCAATTCTCATAAAAAAATTGAAAATTCATATAAGCTTAAATTGCCAAATGAAGAAATTGAATAAACACTTGTAAACTTACCCTATTTGATTATTACAAAACTTTATTTGTCACTCATTGATTCAATGCATGTACCCTAAATCCTAAATCGTAAACACAAGACATAAAAGCCCAATTCATGATGAATAACTAAAAAACATCCTAACAGTCAATATGAATTTACTTTGAAATGCACCAATGCCAACAATAACAAACCGCCAATGACTTTCACTTCTTACGAAATTGCACAACTTCCTCATGTCAAAAGACTTGTTGTCTCAGAAGGATCATACTATAAGACGTTGTTTGGCAATACTCTCTAATCAACTTAAAAGGTACTCTACGGATAAAAATAACTAAAATTCATATTAATAAGCAAATAATATGCCAAAGATAGAAACTGTACCTTGATGACAACTGCAGTTACTCCCTTGTCAGCACAAAAGTATGTTCCTGACTTACGAGCGTACTGCTCTGAGAACTTCCTCATAATATCAACGGATTTATCAGAAGGTTCCGCTGAAAGAACAAGAAAATTATTTCAACTGAAACGCAATGTTAACAAATCATCAAATTGAAAGCAAACAACTGCAAAATTACGCAGCAGAATTAAAAAATTGCAGACCCGGTAATAAAAATGAAAGCAAAAATAAATTAAAAAAAGAAACAAAAAAATGGTAACATAGTTTATCAAATTTAGTAAATATAAAAAAAAAACATGATTTATTTTATAAACACGCCCACAATCTACCCACACGCAGCTGATAACCATTTATTCTACCTGTTCCAAGTTCTGTCAAAATCCAACAAGCTTTCAAATTTGAACAAAACGAACCTCAACCCCAAAACCCAATTCAAATGTTACCAAACTCTCCCTATAATAACACACAAAGGGGGAAAAAACTCGGAATTTCAGGATTTAGTGAGTGAGCATTTCCACAAACACTTTCTGGACAACGCAGCAATGAAACTACACATACATTAGAGAAGAATTGGGGCACATAAACACACAATTGCGGCGTTGGGAAACGATTCCTATGCAATTGGGTACTGAAAGGGGGAGAGAGAAAGTGCACTGCATTGGAATGAAATCTACCTCGGGCTCGAACAGTGACGGGATTGCGGTGGCGGCGGAAAGGGGTTGCGACGGAGGGAACGCCAAGGGAGAAGGCGGAAGCTTGGGTGGTCATTGGCGGAGATTTAGTTGAGCGAGAAAAGGGGGAAGATTTGTTGTGGCTCCCAGATTGTGTGAGAAGGAAAAACCAAACCAAATAGTATCTGTGCTCTGCGTTTTATATGTTTTTATCTTTATTATTTTAGGTAAAATATATTAATTAATTTTTTTTTTATGTTTGATCCATGCACATAAAACTTAACTTCTATGACATTATTTTAGTTTTATATGTTTTAGAACATGTTTGGAAAGCTAGCTAATTAGTTAATTTTCAGAAATTCCATTGCAAAATGAAAAAAAAAATGTCCAAAAAATGAAATTATACACACTATTATAAGTGATCTCAAATTTAAATCTTTATGTTAATATCTCGTTTGTTCCTTTTTTTTTACAAGGTTGTTTTTTTTTTGTTTTTTCTTTGAAAATGAAAGGAATATAAGATTGGGGTACAATTTTATTTATTTATTATTATTATGGAATAAAAAAAGTTGGAGAAGTGAGTGGAAGCCACTCATTGTGAAAATATCTAAATGGTTGTTGATGTTGAAGGTTTTGAACTTCCAAATCCAACCAATATTCATCTTTGCCTCTCTTCAATTTCTTATCCACATTCCACCTCATCACCATTTGGATCACCCCAAACTTAGATCCTACTATTACTCCTTTTATTTTTAGTTTATGTATTTTTTTTTAATTAGTTTCATTTTTTGCAAATTTTAGGAGGATTTCATGATTTTCTTTGTTTTAATTCACTTCTATCTTTTTTTTTGTTTTTAAGAAATTTGGACAACTTATGTGTTCTCAAACTTTACTATTTTGATTATACAGAAATAAAATAATTGAAACAATATTTATTGCTTTCTTTATTCAAGAGGGAAGTATGATTAATTTACTCAGCTAATGTGTATTTTTTTTTTGGTTGGGTTCATAGTTTAGATTTTTAGCTGAAAATACCCACTATTTTTCTTTTAGGAGAGATCATTAATAGGTTGGTACATTATATGATCATTAATAGGTAGGGGTGGCAATGCGGATTGGCCCGCCCCGCACTTGGTCCACAAAAAATAGGTTGGGTTGGTCCGTCCCGCATAAAATTTGTGGACTGATTTTTCTAATCCGTCCCGTATAAGGATTGGCCCGTGGGCCTGCGGGCCAACCTGTATAAGAAATATTTATTAAAAAATAATTTTTTAAATATAAATTTTGATTTTTTTTATTTAGATACATTAGGTAAATGGTTTCATAATATTATTTTCATGAAACATGCATAATAACATGTTATTAAAAGTTTTGAAATGTAAAATATGAGACTAGATGAAAAAAATATAGGGATGTAGAAAAACAATTATACATTTTAAAGTTATGCGGGTCAACCCACCCCGCCCTGCACTTGGCCCGCGCGGGCTGCGGGTTATGCGGGACGGACCTAAGCGGGTCAACTGGTTAAAATAAGCAATTCGCCTCACGTTTTTTGCAACGGGTCACGGAACGACCCGCACGGTCCGCTCCACTTTGCCACCCCTATTAATAGGTTCGTGTCTAACACATTAAAAAGCCATCTTCTAACGTATATCACAACAAAACCACTTAAAAAAGCTTATGTCTACGTTTAGTTTTAAAAAAAAAAACATTTTAATATATTCACCTTACTTTTTTTTCATTTCTACTAATCACAAATTTGCCAAAACATAATTCCTTAAAATTATGTTGGACTAATTATAAATTTTAATTATTTATCTTTCCAATTCACTGAAAAATAGTTTCAGCCCAATAGTATTTTTTAATTCAAGAAGGTTAGATTTTCATCCCCAAGAATAATTTCGTGAAAATATAGCAAAAAGCATTCACAAAAGACATTGTTTATTATAATATCATATTCTAAAAAAATTAAATATGAATAAATATTCATAAACTATATTTTTTTATACCAAACACCTTAAAAAATCACTATTGGAAAATCAAACTTGCTACTTATAGGAAGACCTATGACCAACTCCTTAGGGTTAGAAGCATGTGGTTTCTTCAAATTTGGCACACTGATTTGTAGTTTAAGCATCACTAATTTAAATAATCCAATTATCTCCAATTACAAATCAACAATTAAGTCTAAATTCTATCAAAATTTTGAACATGTTTAACATTACTAACTCTAAGATCTAGAACAGTCTCAGAGCAAAATTTCAAGCACACTTTCTTGGAAATTCGTGTTAATATGTTTTATTTATTTTTTATACCTTTGACTTTCTTAATCAAGATATACAGTGAATGATTACTCTTTAACATACTAATTAAAATTTATTTAAGAAACTATTATTTTCGATAAATATTTTATCTCACAAAAATGTAGAAATTAAACTGGCGACTATTGTTTAAAAAAAATACTTAAAAAAGAAATATGATTATCTATTAATTATGATATGTACATTAGTTTAGTGTTTTTTTACAAGTATCATTGTTGAATTGATACCACTTTTTTACTTCTTCCAGAAAAAAACATTGAAATTTTTTCACACAAATAAATTTATAAACAAGCTCCAATAAGAAAGTAAGATACTGCTTCAAATTTAAAAGTTTAAGAAAAAGAATTTGTAAGTATTTTTATTTATATATTACCCATTTTACAATTTTTACTAAAAGTAGAACTTCTATTCACATTCCTTATTTTCCAAATCATACCAATTAATGTTCAGAAAGCTTGACTTGACCCAAGTCAAATTTTCAAAATAACCTTTTCCTCATGAAATATTTTTTATAATTTGGTTATACGAGGTTTAGTTATACTTAATATTTATTTTTACTGTAACATCATAATTTATTTTTTAAAATTTATGCAGATCGTTATGAAACTATCCACAAACATCTAATTTTTACATTTGAAATATTTATTCTAAGATATTGTGTTAAAGATTTTGCGTTGACTAAAAATAAAACAGATTTTATAAAACTAATTTGATATGTTAAATTTTTTGTGTCAACTAAAATTAAAACTGATGTTGTAAAATTAACTTAAAGTTAAACTCCATTTCCTAATTCAAAATATTAGTTGTACAAGAATTATTCTTGTGTTTGAAAAAGCTAGTACCATTAAACTATTTAATTATTATTATTACTATTTACTAGTAGCATCTTCTGTATAAACATCATCATTTTGGCTTAAATAATATGTAGAATCAGAGAACTACTAGAATGAATGAATAATTCCATTAATATCTCAGATAAATCTCCTGTGAATAACTAGTAATAAGATAGACACAACAATAATTCTTGAGATAGACTCTAATATTTATAAAATTTGGATTTAATCTTAACTAAATTTTGAAAAATCAATCTAAAATTGAGATTTAATCTGAACTAACTTTTATGAATAAATTGTCTCTATTATTTATATCCTATATTTTCACTAAAAAATTATTAATTTTAAAAATTAAAATAATTATTATTTAATTAAAATAAAAATTATTTTATAAATTAAAAAAATTATTGATATATAGTTTCTATTATTAATAAAAATATCAATGTTTTAACTTACTTACTTTATTTTTATAGCTAATTTAAATATCTTTAAATATTAATAATTTTTTAATTTTTAAAATAATATTTAATTTAATAATATAATAATAATTATTATCTTTAGTTATATCAATAATTTTTTAATCTTTAAAATAGTATCTAATTTAAATAATTATTAATTTAGTTGTTATTTAGTGATTTTCTAAATTTAGTTGAATATACATCTCTAAATTTTGAGGTTTTTATTAGGAGTCTCTATTTTCAATAATCTGAGTATTCAAACATGAAATCTTGCTTGAAGATATATACTGAACTAATAACAACCAGTTAATTTGTATACTATATTTGATATTTTTTGTTCTTCTTGTTTAATTCAAATACTGCATAAATATTAATAAGAATTATCACTTGATTTATAATATAAAAAATACGTAAGAGAGAGAGAGAGAGAGATAGAAATAGGGTAAAAAGAGTAACAAATGCAATACATATAAATAGTAATGAAAATAAGGAAGAAGTAAATGAATGAATTAAAAAGACACTGTAGCTGAATGTGAAGAGACATGAAAAACTCAAGGTTGAAATATTAAAAAAATTGTTTTGAAATTGTAAGAGAATAATTACGAATGCATCAGAGTTATTAAGTATTAATGACATGAACGAATTTCGAGAAAAAGGAAATCATGAAGATCATTAAATTGCGTAGATGTCATTATGAAGCATGCAATATACTGCCATATAACTATAGTATAACTATTCTGATGCATTAATTATAATGCAAACATAAAATAAGTACATCATTCAATCAGTTTTAACTGTATAAAATTTACAAATTCGACATCAACATAGTAACATTTGAACAAACAAAACACCATCGATCGATCTGGTTGTTATCAGTAAAAAATATACACAATGGATCTTCATTTCAATGCCTTTCAAAACCATTCAGAAAATGAACCTCACTGGTAGAGATCAAGTGCAAAGAAAACCTAAGCATAATCAAACGGAAAATTCTAGTAATCACACAAAAAAATCACACTAGCTAGGAGAAAAAAGGGTTAGAAACTTTTGTAGAACTTCAAGAACGTGTATCAATATCAGATATTCAATATTGTTCTTCACATCCATCTGATTTTCCAGATAAGTAATCTCAGATATTAAACTGTAACCAAATCCATGACATAGATCTAACAGAAAATTGGAATATATAACACATGTTTTCTCTTACAAGCTTAAAAAGTTGAAGGGATGAACATAAATATTTATGAATAACCAAACAAATACATAGAGAAAGAAGAGAGTTCGTACAAAAGAAGAAGGAAAGAAAGTTAAACCAGAACATATATATATAGTAGCCTAGCTGAAAGCAACAAAGATCAACATAAGATAAGAAGCTTGCAAACTTTTCACTTTTGATCACTTTTCAGGTACAACAAAACATAAACCCTAGATATGTAAAAACACGAGAGAAAAGGAGAAAGAGAAGAAACCCACATGAAGGAAAAGGGTTTGCAAACTAAAAAGCTATAAGAACAGTAAAGTAGAGTAGAGAAATCAACTTGCTTGATGAAGCAGGTTAATTAATGATCGGACCACAACGCTTGATTCCCCAGAAAGAGAGAGAGAGAGAGATGAAGAAGAATGAAGAGTAGTAGCACACTTTCTCCAGTGAGAAACTAGGAAGAATAGTATGAGAGAAGAAAGTGATGGTGTTGGATGTAGCTCAGGCTTTCTCTTGTTGCTGTGATTTCTTTCTTCAACCAACAACAACAGCAGCAACACAAACACAAACACAAGAGAGTGTGATTGAGATCTCGTTGTTGGTGGTGGTGGTGTTGTGCTTCATTCCCTTGGCTTTTTTCATGACTATGGTGAGGAGGAGAAGGAAGAGGAGGAGGAGGAGGAGGTGGAGGAGGAGTAATAATGATGGTGGTGGGTTTAGGTTCGTGGGGTGGTTGAGGGCTAAGGAGAAAAGAAGGGTGATGGTGATGATGATGTGGGCACAATGATGGCGATAGAGAACATAGCAGAGGGACATGATGATTTGTGGCGTTGAAACAGAGGCAGAAGAGACTCTTTATCTCTCTATCTTTCTATCTTTCTATCTGTATCAATCTCTGACATGTTAGAGAGTTGGATCCATTTATGAAACCTATGTGCTTCATCAGGGCTACCATCTACTACACTAATCTATTCTCTACCACTCTAAACTCAAATCAAAATAATCACAAAAATATATATAATTTTTTTAATTAAAGTCTTCTGTATATATATATGGGTGAAACCTCAACCTTATCCACTGATTTTATGGGTTGAGTTAAATTTAAAGTTCACTTCGTAATATGATATCAGAGTCATTTCGAACTTATTCTAGCGATTATTTGTGTTGGTATATCGTATCACTGTTATCGAACCATCCATAATATATAATCTCACACATTAATTGACAGCTTAAAATCCACTTCGTAATAATCTAAAATATAAAATAAGAAAAATACCTTTTTAATATTATCAATTAAAAGTTGTATAATACAAGATATTTTCAATGACTTTTGTCTTCTAAGTGGAAACCCTTGGTTTACCTTTTGCATGCGTGGAAAAAAGAAGCAAGAATTATGGAAAAAGTTTGCGTGTAACATGTTCTTGCTATGATTTATGCTTATCAAGTTTTCAATTAACCATGGTCAACAATTTCTTAAGCATATATTTTAACTTTTTCTTTCTAGATTTGTATATGCATAGTTAACGTATCTTTAGATTTATACATGATTCTCGTAGTTCTAGTGTATTTGCAACTCTTTTTAACTTTAACTTATTAAAAAATATATATTAAGACTAGTAATCATATTTAAAGTATTCTTTAGTTTAAAATTTAGTAATTCCATTCACTTTTGTCTTTAGAGACCTTTTTATAAATTACAAGAAAAAAATAATTTTTTTATCTTTTATATTAAATTTTTTTAAGCATCTAGAAACATAAATTTGGAATTTCTACCACTGAAATGTGATGTCATAGAATAATTATTAAAATAAGTAAAATTTTAAAATATTATTAAAATAAATAAATAGTATAAAAAATATTATTTTAGTTAAAATTTGAGTATAATAAAATCGTCTTATATTAATACGACTTCTATTTAAATATATATTGAAATTATGTTGTTTTAGCACAATTTCTTTATAATGTGACATGACTTATTTTTTTAAAATTTTATCTATTTTAATAATTAATAAGTAAAATTATGTCTTTTTAATAAAAGAATTCATAAATCTTTGTCCTATAGAAATAATTCATAATTAAGGTGGTTGATGTGCATTTGTTGGGAAGGAAATGTTTTATTTTTCATAAAACCTTCATAGGAATACTATTAATAAACTTTATACTATTGATTAAAAATTATTTGTTGAAGGTTATGACATGGTAAAAGAATGTAAAATAAAGAGTTGAGAACGTGTTAAAAAAATTGTGTTAGATATTGTATTGTTATCAACTTTTGGAATTGACATAAAGTTGTTCTGACTTGAAAAAAATGCTTACACTTCACTCAATTGAGGACTGTTTTTAGTGAAGGATACTTGTGATTATTAAAAACATTTCATATAGTTTTTTCATTTATCTCTCATTAATCATTTAAATGAGTAAAAAAGTATTTACTGGTTTAAGTAAAATAGACAAATTTATTGTTTAAATAGGAGAAAAGTATCTTTAAAAAATAATTACATAAAAAGATGGCTTATTATACTATAAAAAATAATTAAAAGATTTATTATTCACAATATTTTTAAAATTTTGGTGTGTATAAAATATCATTATTAATTTTACTTCAAGGCTATATTTGTTTGACGAAGTAAACATATAATGAAAAGTGAGTGATACAAGACAATTAATGTGGGAAAAATATTTTACTTGTCCAAGTGAAAGTCACAAAGAATGATAACACTTTCCACTAGGTCTTGCATTTTTTTTATCTTTCACTTGCATAAAAACATAAAACACTGAAAAACGAAAGAAAAATGTTATTTTTAAAATTATCACTCTCTCATTTCTTTATAATAAATATATTGATATGTTTGTGACTATACACGAAAATCTAGAAACTAATTTTAAATATATTAACTAAGTTTAATAAATGTATCTAAAATAATTTTTATTATTAATAAAAATTATAAAATAATTTTAAATTGATATGTAACTATTAACTATCAAGTTTTATGAATGATTTTTTAGTCTTTAAATTAATATCTAATTTACTTAATATAATGATTAAATTTTTTTATTTTTAAATTTAATTATTATTTAATAATTTTTTATAGTGATAATTATTAATTATTAATTAATTAATTATTTTTAAAAATAACAGTTTTTCTTGTTTTTTCATACACTTTATTTTCAAAATTTCATATTATTTCCTTTTTTTCTCAAATTCTCTTTCAATTTTCTTTTTCCTTGAAACCGAATAAAGCAAAAAATGTAAAGTTTTGTTGGTACGTGGAACATCCCATCTTCCTCTTGTCGACCTAACAAACCAATGCATTTTCTCTTAATTTTTTTTCCTTCCTCCTAATTTATTTTTTATTCATACAAAATATTATATAAATTAATCATTAGTCTTTATAAAGACTAAATTAATATGATAATTTATTTATATATAAAAAAAACTACACCTTAAGCACTGGTTATTCTTTTAAAATTTACATTTTCATGAATATAGATTACCTCTCAAAATTAAAGATGATGATTTTTCTTAAAAATAATAATTTCAAAATAGTAATTTTTTTGTCGACAAAAATAATAAATAAATTATAAATATTAAGAATATTCCAATCATATATAAAAAAAATCCATAATGATAAATATATTTAGTCACATAACGATAACTCCAAAATAGTGTGATGACCTTGTATTTGATTTTTAAATTCAACATAGACACGTCATCAAACATGTTCTCTATAAATTATAACATATAACTCAACTTTTTGTGCCTCTAATCTAATCAAGTTTTCACCAATCTCTCAAACAAAAGCAACTCCTATATATCCTAATATTTGGGTTAGGTTAAATTTCAATTCATTATTTGGGTTAATTACCACACAAGACATGACCTAATATATATTTTTATATTATTTTAATAAATTAATATTTATTTGTAATTCAATGAATTGACATGCTCATTAGACATTATGTACTTATATATTGTTAAATAAATTACTTTAGAAAAATTATATATATTTTATTTTTTGGTATTTGAGAAAATTTGTTAAACTAATTATAATGATAAGTATAAATATTAAAATTAAAATTATTTAGTTATAAAATATATTAAATTATAGGTTTCTTGTCCATCCTTAACTGATAAACATTCCACCAACTTTTCCCTATTTTCATATATTTTTTTATATACATAGCTAAACTGTCTACGTTAATGTCACCAACATTGCATTCTTGAAACTCATTACTTTATTGGCTTACACTCTCGTAACTTTGTTAAATAATTAATAATATATTTATTGTGTTATTAATTTCATAAATATTCTTGATTTGAGATAATCCTGCCTTGTTAATATTGAACATCTATACTAGAAAATTATTAAATAGGAGTCAATTTTAGAAACTAAAAATAATTAATTTTTATATTAATTAAATTATATATTATTTTAAAAATTTATTTTTAAATTAATTTTTATTATTGATAAATAATTTTTAAATTAGTATCTAATTAGCTATAAATATTTTAACTATCAATTATTTATATTCTAAATTTAATAGAAAAACTTGATAGCTAATTAGATACAATTTTAGAAACTATTTATTAATAATAAAAATTAATTTCCAAACCAATAATTTTTTAATTTTTAAAATAATATCTAATTTAGTCATTATTATAATAAATAGTTATTTGTTATTTTTTGTTAATATAATTTAAAAGAGTATAAATTTAGAAAATTTTATCAGTATAATTTTTGTTTCATGGAAAACCAACATTGAAGTTTTTTTTGTTGATGTTCATGTTGATCCAGAAGAAGAACCATGGTGATAAAAGAAAACAAAAAGAAGAAGATATAGATTTAGTACACATGTACATGTAATCTATTGTGCTGTTTTTCTCTCTTTCTGACAAGTTTGACTGAACTCAAAAGTTGAATTCAATTGTACTCTGTCACTGTGATACCAGAACTCAAAGATTTTGCCAAATGCTAACATGGAAGAGGAAATAAATAAAACAAAATAGAAAAAAAAGTTAAAAAGATTGGCACAGAAGAAGTAAAATTGAATATTTACTTATTTAAAAGATTATAAATATGTAAGAAACAGAGAATTTTAAAAAATAAAAAAAATAAAAACATGTTAAGAATATTATATTTGAGTTTCATAAACATTTCTTATCTCATTTTCCTTTTACCACACATATAAAATATATAAAATCAGTTCTCTTTTATTAAAAGATTTCTTTTTTACTTTCACAATAACGTTCAGATAGTTTTGTTATTTCTAGAGGTTAACATATTTTTAATATCTCATTTGATTGGTTTAAATATATTTTTAATTTAATATAATCGATTTTTAAATCTATAGATTTTGTTAATCCTTAAAATATCTGTGAGCACATGATTTTTGACATTCAACCAATTTTATTATTTAAAGAAAATAAAGTTGCGGTGTCTTTTTTCGTCGGTATTATAGATTTAAAAAAAATATAACAATAGAAGCTGGTATATTTAATTATGCATGTTTTATTTTATAATAGATTTATAGATTTATTAATTACATGTGATAGTTAATGATGTGTTCTTTATTTGACACGTAGACAAGAATAAATATTATTAAAATGGATAGAAATAGGTCAATATTATGTGTCAGCAGTTTAACGGTTGCACGAGACGAGAGTAGTTTAATTTTTTTCAAAAATTATGATTTTGAATAAAAAAATTATAAAAATTAATAAGTTGTATCATGTCTAAAACCATATTTAACAGTATGAATTTGTCAATCTCATAAAACAGAAGTTTTATGATAGTATTTTTTGAAATTAACTTTAAGTGAATTTATACATAACAATAATATAATGATTAGAATAAAAAATATAATATCGTCTTTTAAGACTACATTTTACAAATTTTATTTCAAAACAATAAGAAAAACATTTTTATTATTCTTTTAAAATACAACTTATTTCTGCCTTTTTCTGAAAAACTAAAAAAATAATTATGTCAGATGAAAAAAACTAAAGTCATTTTAAATCTTATTCTTTTATTAAAAAAAATAGATTTTTATCTTTTTAAAACTTATTTTAGTGTTTTACCTTTTAAATTTGAGTTAATATTAATATTTTTAAATAGATGCATAATTTATTTTTTTCTTTATATTGATTTAAGATATGAAATTTGTTTCACTATATTCATTCATGTAAACATTATCGAATCCAATAAGTATGCACTAAAAAGCCCTCTAACTCTAATCAACACAAATCATATGAAAAGAACGTTTTTAAACAAAATTGAAAAACTAAAGAGCATGTGGTGTCAATATATTTCATTGTTTATGGATTTTTTTTCATGATTTTCATCGTGTTTTCTAACCCTTGTTGGTTTAAATATTAATTAAATTTCATAGTCTTTATGTATATAACGAAATAATATTTATATTATGAATAGTTAAAAAATAATTTAAAATTCCATTTGAAAATTCAAAGTCCAAAATCATCATGGTTTTGAGGGACAACATTAATAATAAATTGTTTCAGTATGAATGACAATATTGTTTACCACAAATCAAAGTTGTATATCTATCAATTTATAATATATAGTTTTTCACATTCAATTCTTTAGTAGTCTTCAAATGTATAATTGTTAACACTTTGAAAATAGTTTTGAATTATTCAAAGAATTCTCCTTAACAAATTACATTGTTAAATGCTAATATTATGCAATGTATTACTTTACCATTTTCACTTATTCTTTTAATAAATTATATTTATGCTCTAAGGATAACTAAAGTGTTATTTAACCAGGACAATTTTCTCAGTAATAATATTATAAGAGAATAAAGTTGTATAAATTATTAAAGTAATGTATATTTATCTCAATCTCTTTCATCAGATTTTTTCTGATACTTTTTTTTTTCAGGACCTAAAAATATCATGATGGTTTAAAAACCATTCCACTGACACTCTGGAATACTATATACACTTTATTGATTAATTGAAAATTAGTACACAGTATTATTCTATAAAAAATATTGTTAAAAATTTTTAAAAAGAAAAAAATATGTAATCCAAAAATATCGACATAATTTACTCTAAATAAATATTTGTTAAATAATTAATCTAAGATTAATCCCCCTATTACATGTCTCACTTGTCCAAACCATTACCTTGCTTACAAACAATCATAATATTATTTACTATATTTTTTCTAAGTTCAATTATGAGTGGCAGACACTAATACATTATGTGTTGTACAAAATTATATTTCTTATTGATAACCAATTTATGATGCTGTTACAACGAGCAATGATAAAAAGGAATGATGATTTTATCACAATTTGTATAGTGGTATGCTAAGTTTTATCATGATATACACCCACATGCTTTTATTATTGTGAAAATAGTTATTAAATTACCATAATTAATTTTATTTAATGTGTCAAGAGCTGTAAAATAAGTTATACAAAGTAAATAATGATGACCGATTAACATTTACTTATTCAGAAGAAAACTTGCTTTTGTTTTCAAGTACACATACTTGTTCATAATATGAATGATTCATGTATCTATTGAGAGAAACTTTTCAAGTGACACGAGCTGTCAAAGAAGTGATTAAATTAGAAAATGATGTATCAACTAACATTTAATTTATATGACATGATAATCCTTATTTATATGATGAATTAGAATCCTTAATTAGTTGCTAGATAAATGTCTGAAAATGAAGTTACAGAATTAGAGAATGACGTATCAATTAACATTTAATTACATAAGAAAATGATGTATGAATTAACATTCAATTCCAGTTTGATGCATTCACTTAGCAGTCTGTATTTGCACTTTCTGAAAGAGCATAACAATAGAAATGATACCTTTTAGGAGACTTTTGAAAAGGAGAAATAGTTGAGTCCAACACTTTAACTCCAGAAATGAGTACTGAATCCAATCCTAAATCCTGAAAAAGACATTCCGAAATATCTATTTCAGAATGAAGAATGAAAAAGGTGTTATTCAAGATTTTTAGAGTGTAAAAAGAAAGTGCCTCCTTATTGTTATTGAGGAATCTTACCATCTTGAATTTGTATTCATCCCAACAATAGGCCTCATACTTTGGGACCTCACCACAGAAAACACATTGTTTAGAATATTTTAATGTGTTAAGACGCAAAATTTTATGACTATCTGATAACGTACATTCTTACAAATGCAAAACTTGTGTCACGTCCAATCATCTACCACAGACAGCACCTGCTTTGCCAAGTAACCTACCACATTGCTAACATTCAACACTCTGCCCACATCAACTATCCAACGTCACTTGCCACATCGCCATAATTCACTTTGATGGTTGATCACGGACTTCTACATTTACCTATTCCTGGTTGAATTGATCAGGGAGCCATTACATGAGTTTAAACAGACAGAAGTTTAGGCAATTAAGCTCTTCCTTTTGTTAATTTCCTATTTTTTTTTCAATTCTTGTTGGTGTTCTCCATCCCAGTACAAATATACACTCAAATATTTCTGATACCCTAAAATTTTCAATATTAATAATACAGCAATTTCCAATTTTTTTTGCCTTAGTAGCTCTATCTCTATAAATCCTAGTGTTGTGTTGATGAGAAAATTGGCAATGTTTGTAAAAACTTTGATCAGTAATGAGCAGCAGTGTTACGTTTGTTACTGCAATCCACATTCAATTCTGATTGCTTCCAAGAGCTCAGGAGAGACACTGGGCTTTGCCTCTCCCTTTTTATCCAATTTCTTAACATTTATAGCAGTGCTAGGTTTCTCTCCTTCCCCCCAGCCCCTGTACAGTATGACTTTGTGAAGCTCCTGAGAAACCAGAACGGCACCTGTTTCTTGCTGCAAGAATAGTAGAGAAAACAAATTTCAGGTATTTAGAGAGTGATATTAGCCTAAGACATGAAATAAAAATTCAACAAGGAAGAGATGAGAAAAAGGGAAGGAATTTTTTCAGCATGTGCACCTCTAGCTTGGACACCACCTCCTGAATTGAGGTCCCATTTGCCCTTCCTTTGACATTAACTACGGCAAGAGGGTATTTCCGGAAGTGAGCATTGATTGCTTTCGCAATACCAGTTACACTATTGCTCTTTCCTGAAAAGAAGTTGAAGCCATAAAACAATAAAGAGATTAAGACATTCTTCCCAATTAGTATAATTTCAGGAAAATACCAAAGGAATAAGGCAAAGCATTAAACAGCAGCTTCAGCCTCCAGATCCACGTGGAAAGAAAGTACTTAATACATCATTTACAATGAATACCATTCAAGATGTTGATATTAATTGAATTGAAAATTTACATCAACTAGAACGAAGATATTATTAAAATTAAAGTACTCCTTTTAGCTTGTCCTCTCAGGCAAGAAGCTCCTCCAATTAGCTCTCTCTGGAAGTTTCTGTTTTTGTTTTTTGTTGATTAAAAATGTTAAAGCCACATTTATTTTCTATCGCTTCTTTAAAAATTGCGTTGTTCAAGAGGAAAGAAAAAAGTAGGATAGAAATCAAATGAATAAAAAGAAATAGGGGAAAAATAAAGTACAGATTAAAACAGTATGGTTGAAGAGAAATAGAAAAGGTGTTAAAAGAATGAGAATAAGTGAGAAGTAGTTCAATAAGTCTGGTAGGTTTTTAAAATTATTTCTCTTCTACCAAACAACAACGTATATTAATTATATGCTCTCCATCCTCACCACCAAACACAAGGAGAGGGGAAGCCCCCAAAAAACAAGGCCAAGCGCTATTTAAGGACCAAAACCTAGAATGCTAGTTAGCAGCTATCTTTGCTGAAACAAACTATAGTTTCTGTGATTAATAACCCCCCAGGGAAGAAAAAGAAAAGAGAAAGTGGCAAGCCACACAAGATAGAGCTACAAAACAAACAAATCTTAGTAAGACTGCATAGCATAAACTTAGATAGACTTGGAAAGTGTGGAGACAACCTAGAACAAACAACAACATTGGCAAAAGGAAAATAAAGCCAAAAACAATACCTACAGAAAGGACAGACCGCTTTTTCATTGTTAATGCCTGTTTTCTCAGAAGAAGTCTCTCTCTGTTGGAAAGACATACAGATCCAGAAGGTAACTCGTTTGAACTCATATCTCTCACCAGAGTTGATAGGTCAGCATGACTCTTCGATGACATGATTGATGATTCCATTACTTCGCTAATTGAGACGCTATGCTCAGTATCAACCAAAGAATCACTAACTCCATCGAACTGAAGTCCAAGATAATTTTACCAAATCAATATTTAGACAAGAAGCAAGAACGAGAATGTCAAAGGGAGCCATGACACAAACAGATTATAAGCCAGGAGAGGATTGAGGTCAGCAGTTCGTTTCTCATCAGTGAAAGTCATTTGCTTACCTCTCTATCTTTAGGAATCAAACCAGGCCAGGATTCTGGTTCATCTTGATGAGCTCCACGACCATCAATCTGCTCAACAGGATGATCCTGTATTGCTTGCTGATTGTCAACAAAAGCTCCTTCAGGAGAATTCCAATTCGCTGAACTTTCTGGTTCACCTGGATGGGCTTCACCACTATCTATCGGCTCAACTGTCTGTCCCTGCATTGCTTCCGGATTATCAACAGAAGTTTCTTTGTTAGGATTCCAATTTATGAAATTGTCAGCTTCACTTTGATGAGCTCCACCATCATCAACCAGCTCAACAGACTGCTCCTGTATTGAGTTGTCAACAGAAGGTTCGTAAGGAGACTTCGAATTAATAGAATTTCCTGGTTCAGCTTGATGAGCTCCACAACTATCAATCAGCTCAATTGGCTGCTCCTTTATTGCTTGTTGATTGTCAACAGGAGTCTGCTTACTGTTTACCTCCATATCTTGAGCCTAATAAGGTGAATGACCTATATCCCTTAATTGAAATCAAAATGTATTGCAGGAACAAATAAAGAAAACAAGGGGCACTCACCATTTGAAGTTTCAATCTGTTTATGTTACTACCTAGCTTCAAAACGTGGAGCTTCAACGACTGCAAAAAGTGAGGAGAAAGGAATAAGTTCGTGATATTTATGCCATATAAGATTGGCGATCAACTCTCTTTTCAAATGATGGGGTAAATGAATGACAAGGATGAAGACTCATGCCACATGTAGTGTTCAGTTGTCCAGCACCAATAGTATGTTTTAGTATGTTCAGATGAGCCCTTCTTTAAAATTTGAAGCATTGAAAAAAGATCAAATGATATGTTTTAAGCTAGAGTCCGGTGCTTGTAATAAAGTATCATGTCTACAACATTGAAAAACCGGCTGAAATATTAAAAAGTAAAAAATAAGTACTTTTCAAATTTTACATCAAAACATAAAATAACTTTTTTTTTCCAAAAGAAAATTACTCAAAATAATTTACATATAAAAGATCCGTTTTATTAAAGGTAATGCAAAACCAATCTATAAACTATTATTAATAATCATTGTACATGCGATATACAGGTAAATAAATTTCTCCTACCTGCTCTTCCATTTCTCTTTTTCACAAAAAAATGTAAAAAAATCAGCTGACAGAACTCCTCTGCAAATACAAGTTAATGATGACAACTTTACCTCGTGGCGCTGTGCTTCCTTAGAGCGCTTCAATGCTTCTCTTTTATTTAAAAGTGTTCGAGGCCTCAAACTTGCAGGTCGACTATAATTCTTTCCACGATACACAATGATTGCATGGCCTTTGCCCACTTTTTCTACTGAAATCAATATTCCGCCACTTTCTGCCTCTAAGGTCTTCGCTATCTGTTGGACATCTTCTAGGCTTAATGTCTGTTTATTACATATTATCTTCACAAGTTCCCGATACTTCCAATGAAGATGCATATTTTGCACCGTTCCATCAAAAACCCCCCTTCTACCTAAGAAAGAAGAGAGGATTTATCAGGAAAAGAAGTTGTAGAGGCCTCAGCCAGTCATTTCAGTCCAAATTCAGAACAATCAAATATATAATTACGAATTTCAAACATCATCTTCAAAATCACCTAGTAGTAGGAAGGGACCCATCTTCAAGCCAATCCTCCGCAACATGTATTTCTCTTCTTCAGTAATACCCTCTCTATTGATTTCTTCTTCTTGGGGTTTCTCTGCATTTTCCATCTCTGCCAGAAGTTTTTCAGCCTTTGTTCTTTCCTCTAGTGCCTGAAAGTGAAAGCAACTATACCATCTGTAACTCCAAAAAAGAAATTGAAAAGCAACAAATTGGTGTTTGTTAATGAAATCATACCATTGACAATTTTATGCTGGTGCTTTTAATAGCTTTCTCAGCCTCAGTCAATATTCCTGGTTTAGTATCTTTCTGGAAGTTCATACCCTTTACTACAGAATCACACTCTCTGGTTCCATCATTCAGATCTCGAGCATCTGTAACTGACCGACTATTTCCAGTCTTCAGTTTATTCATTCCAATACTCCTCCGTTGTTCAATTGCTGATGACACTGCAGCTGGCAAGAAGTCTTTTCCTCTATAGAAAACAATGAATTCTTTATCCCGAGCAAGGAGAGTACCTCCAGTCAGATACTGCAGAGAAATATATCCTTTTATTGAACTGAAATTTTGATATAAAAGTATTATATTTATATTTTTTGCTCATAAACAAAATTGGTTTTATTTAAGTTCTTTAAAGCAACTATCACAAGCAAGTATTTACAAAAAAAAATATGTTATGTTCCATGTTGCCACAAAACTTTAACTAGCTGCCTTAACAGTCGGTCAAATCAGTAATACAATCAATATAAAACTGATAGTGGATCTTTGAATTCTTCTATTCACGGGACAAATGTTGAGAAAACAAGATAAAACAAAATGCCAACTACATGAGTTTTAAACACACGATTTCAGGGCTGCCATTCCTGTTGTCAAGACAGGTCAAAATTGACAAGAATTTTATGATTAGATTCAATTTACTTATTTTAATTACACCCAATTAAAGAAACATCATAAGATAAATTTTATGATTGGATTCAATTTACTTATTTTTAATTACACCAAATTAAAGAAACATCACAAGATTTAATGAACTTATCACGAGAACATCATTTGGCAACTTGCAATTAATAGAGAATTTCCATTTCCAGTTAATGGGTCAACACGATATCTTGACCTCCTCAATCTACTACCATTGTCTAAATAAGCATTGACTGGATGATCAGTGATTAGTCAATATTCAACACCACAATATGAAATTCCTAATATACATAAATTCCCCAAAATCAGCAGAAGCCAGTTGTTTGCAATATGATGGAATCCAATATCATCAAGATGAAGGCTAATTCTCCCTGCACCAGATCAATTGTGACCCAACATTTATTTTAAAACCCTAAACTGCCCTTTTCACCTTTTCCGGATTTCCACATCCGGAATGAGAAAAAAAGCTTCCGGATCTTAGCGTCCGGAAGACATTTTTGTGTGCAAATAAGACAGCGGATGGTTATATTTGGAAGACACATCTTAGTTCCGGATTTGCATATACGAAACTCTCTTATTTGTGTTACGGATATGGATATCTAAAAGATTAAGGGCAAAATAGATATTTCTTATGCAGCAGGTGTTGGATGCAAATCACAATTGATCTGGTGCAGGGAGAATTAACCCAAGATGAATTGCTGGACAACCACTAGAGGCCCAACCCAATATTATGAAGAGAAGGAGAGGGGCACATGGCAGCAATGAGAAGGGGCATTATGCTATACAAGAGGTTATTACTGTGGTAAACAATCATTATAAGAAGTAGCATGGAAATGAATGGGCGTAGAGAGGAAGTTATAAAGGAATTCAACTATCTGGCTTACAAAGTCATAACTCTGGGAGTTAGGAGGAGAGGGGCACATGACAGCAATGAGAAGGGGCATTATGCTATACAAGAGGTTGTTACTGTGGTAAACATTCATTATAAGAAGTAGCATGGAAATGAATGGGCGTAGAGAGGAAGTTATAAAGGAATTCAGCTATCTGGCTTACAAAGTCATAACTCTGGGAGTTAGGAGGCGTTACTTTCTTTGTTTATATGTTCATTTTCTGGTTAGTGTCGGTTTTGTTGAGTGTGAAATTGATTGGGTTGTTGCTGGTCTTCTTTGAGTGGTATTGCGTGCAGCTTACTTCAAAATACCTGAATTTTAATCATTAATTACATTCTTACGGATTGTACTACAAGACATCTCTTGATCTTTTGATTATTCCATTACATTTTGACCCACATTCATAAATCAGAGCACTCTAAATATAGTATGCCAGATGTTTTCCACCAAAATATGACTAATAATCTCAACAAAGCAAAAACGACACAAGGAAAAGAGAAAGTGAATAAACAACTTTTTTTAAAATAAATTGTCTAATTGTCATTTCGAACTTGCAAGCTGAAGTAACCAGAATTATGAATTTCTTTTTCAGGCAGTACGAAATTTTACTTACAGGATGATTGGAAACATCCGATACAATTTGATATAATGCAAACAAATCTAGCATCCACTTGTCATAAATGTTCAAGCATGAGAAGTAGAATGAAAATAAAAATGACAGCAAATATGTAAATTTAATTACTATCCAGGGTGAAATATACTTGCTAATCATCTCAAATAATTTACAATATGATATCAATGAATGATAGTGGTTGACAGCAATACATACACCAGGTTATACACTTCCATTTACCATAATATTTAAATCATAAGTGCCAAATTTCATAAATTTAAAAACTATAAGAAAAAAAACTGACCTTTATCTCTTCAGCCATTACCTCGCCATCAGTATTCTCCACACCTCTCTTTATAGCAATCTTGACAATCTCACATCTTTCCCAAAGCTTAATAATTGCAACAGCCAATCCTTGCAGTTTCCTGTTTCTACCTGGGAAACCAAAGACCATGAAAAACAATTACAACTAATTTTGGTCATATAAGAAAAAGTAAGGCAAACTCACCTAATGCAAAATGACATGGTAAATGGTTGCCAAGCCTCCTCATTGTGGTCATTTCATCATCTGTCAGTTTTGGCTTCACACCATATGGAAGAAGGCGAAAAGGCTTCCGATATCCAGGAATAACAGCTGGCAGAAGATCAGCATCAACAGGCAGAGGGTCATATCCCCACCAATCAAAAAACCGTGGCCCAATCCCTGTTAACAAGTTGTCTGCATCTTTTGCAAGCTCTGCCTCACCTGGCAGTTGAAATCTTACTTTTTTGGGAGTCCCAATGCCTTGTATCAAAGCTGGTTTTGACGTTTTGGCATTTAAACTTTGCCCAGTGTATGTCACTGAATTCTTTTCTGACAAGTGGCTCTCTCTTTTATCCCGACTTTTATCATCCTCATCCATGTGTTGCAAAACATCACCACTGTGATCATCTCTCAAAACTTTATCAGATAGAAAGTAAGGATACTTATAATCAGGCCCTCTGTATAATATTATCTTACTTCCAGATCTCCAGACAACAAGGCCTCCAGTTTTTCTCTGACAGTGACAATCACATAATTACACATGGGGCACTGAAATCACGTTGGAGTAAATAAAAGGATAAAATGCAGATAGCCCCTTCAGTCATAGGTTTATTTTAGAAAACCTCCCGTGGTTGCAAACCATGGTAATGTTAGGTTTATTTTCTATTTCAATTTTAATTTCACACGTTTTCACTAATAAATACAAATGACACATATTCACTTTATCTCTTGATTTCAAGAATTTGCAAAGAAAACAGGATTAGGGGAAAAAACCAAAATTATGTTTTTGCCATTTTAGGAATACACTGAAAACACAGGACAACATGAAAATTCAATGGTATTCTCATAAAAACCATAGATAAAATCATATCAATTGATAATGGAAAATTAAACAAATCCAATCGTAGGAATTCATCTCTGAACTTAGCGAACCATGCAAAGTAATGTATATATAATTTCTTGCACAAAGGCAGAAAACTCACTTAGTAGAATTAAAGGGTGAGCTTTGAACCACACAGTAATTTCTGCATTTACTTATGGTTGAACGGAACTTCTTAGTATGCACAGGTACATGAATTGGGTAAAACACGACCACATCTTAAACTTTAAAGTTCTTATTGGTTTCTTTAGAAGTATTTGTTGATCACTTGGTTAGATTCCCTACCATCCTGATACAATACGACTATATCACAAATTTTGAAGTAGTCATGTATTAATTGTTAACTTTATACCAGAAAAAAAAAAGATAAATTATACACAGATGTGATTGCAAATAGCAAGAATTGGATTTCCAACTGTTAGGAAATTTGTAAAGCCGTTAGTCCAAGTGACTAGGCTGGTTAGTTGAGGGTTGTGGGGTGAGAGTCAGCTTGCTATATAAGGCAAGACTGACCTCTTTGTATCAGTTCAGACTTGTGAATTCAATCTCTTCTCTGTAATTCTTTCCCTCTCTCAGTATTCAATAATATTCGGTCACTGTGCTATTCACAGTTCCATTCTTCATCTAGTTCTTTGAATATCACATTCCTAGGACTAATAGAAAAAAGTAATACCTTAACACCAACCCCTTTTGGAACTAGCTATTGACCTGACATTATTAAAAAAAATTACCCTGTCAATGTCAACCAACAGAAATCACCAACGATAATAGATACGACTTTTAAATCAATAATTACAAGTTGTTAACAGACAAGTCATGCATGGGTTTTTTTTTCTCAACCAGCACACTTGCCAGTAAAAATTTCTTTTGTTTACAATAATAGCAAGGATTACTTTGCAAATGTCAGAATTTGGTGTTCTCTCTGAAGAATTTTCATTTGCGTCTGTGATAGTTGGAAAAAAAAATTCCCATGCATGATTGAATGTCAATCTAAGAAGGGAATTCTAATTGAAAGTTTTGTTTGGATAAACTTGTTAAGAAACACTTAATAAGAGATTGAATTAAGAAATTAAAGTGAATTAAGTGTCTCAAAATCAACTTATAAATTTAACTTTTATAGATCTCATCTAGTTTTTCCCGGACTGAAAAGCCAAGGTGCGTAAGTGTATGTTTGGTTTCTGGAATCTTGTGAAACACGTACATTTAGATAAAAACACGTTAAAATCCTAAAAAGATAGTAGAAGCAAGATTGAGATGCTTTTTACAAGGACGTGGGTGAATGGTTGATAACGTCCAACCAAACGTTCTATAATTTTATTTTAACATAAGAGAGAAAATCAATTCATCTTGGGTTTTTTCATCTTCTATGAGTACTTCTAGAGAAATTTATCCACACAACCAAAATTCATAACTACTATTTCCTTCACGAAGAAGTGATTACCCAGAAATTTACCAAAAGAAAAAGAAAATTCTAGCTACTATTTTGTTCTCCTGCACGTGTTTCCGAAAAAAATAATCCAAATATAGCCAAAATTCTAGCTACTATGATTCTTAATTCTGAGGACATTTCCGGGGCTTTCAACTCCAAACCTTGTGCTATTTCCATAGAGCACAAACAATAGGAAAAAATGCAAGCAAAAATACTCTCTAACACACTGTTTTGAACACACTGCAGGGTTACATTTTGAAATGAAAGCAACTTCGAAGAAATAGCAGAAACAATGGGGTTTCTGTTTTGCTTTGTTTACTTACCTCCAATAAGTCATGAGTCCTTTTCATGTTAAACCTAGAGAGATCATCGCACGCGATTCTCACAACCTCCGAATTCCTCCACCGTTCGTGAATCCCGTTCACGATCCCTTCCGTGATCCCCGCCTTCCCCACCCGCAGCTTCTGCCTCAGCCTCAACCCCACCGTCGTCAGCCGCTTTATCTCCGCATTCGACAGGCTCAGCTCCGCCAGCGTCGGCACCCGCTCCTCCCGCTTGTCCCAGCTCTGGTCGATCGTGTGCCCAACGTGCCGCTTCGGCAGGTGCTGCGGCAGCGGTACGAAGATCTCGCCGGCGCCAGAGGCTGGAGCGGGAACAGGAGCGGAGGACCGGTCGTCGATGCCAAGGCTGCGGAGCTTTTCGGCGATTCGCTGTATGGCGGAGTCGGGGAGGGTTTCCGCTTCAGTGTCGGAGCAGCGAATGAGGAATTTGAGTTTTGGTTTGGGGAATTGAAGAGGGAAAATGTGCAGTGATGAAGAAGAAAAGGAAGAAGAAGGAAAGGAGTGGAAGTGGAAGTGAGTTGCAGGAAGCAACATTTGAGAGAAGCAGTTAGTTACTCCATGCACACACACAGATAGACATGGATAACGATACTCTATATCGTGTTTCAATAAATATCAACTTTCCACCCAAACAAAGAAGAAGATATATCATGATTAATGTTTTTTTTATCTTGAAATTTGAAAGTTTTTTTTTAAAAAAAATTGTTGTTTTTTCCACGAATGTATTTTGTTATAATGTATGATCAGGAGAGTTGTCTATATAATTAAGCAGGTTATGGAGTTATTGAAATATTTAATAATAGGTTTTTCATGTGCTAAATAATGTAGGAAAGGTTTTAGCTACTACACATGCGTAAATATGACTAACTTTCTAACCCTTAATTGTTACAAGTGATTAGCTATTTATAAATATGGTTAACTTTGTTTTAGAAGTTGTTGAAAGTATCAATATGGCTGTATAAATTTTTAATATGATTAATTATTGTATGAAAAATACTTCATCTGTCTCTAGGTATGATATATCTTACTAATGGGAGGGATTTTTTTTACAATTTTGGAGGGGATTAAAGTACAAGGAAGAGAGGTTGAAAGAAAAAAAAATTAAGAAAGGAAATGTATCGAAAAAAACAAAAGAAAAGAGAGAAAACAGTGAGGTTGAAAAACAAGTAATATTTTTATGATAATCCCTTTTTTAATAATCCAAGTCTTCTCATTTTTTTTTACTTATATTCACGCTCGTCCCTTTTTTATTTTTATTTAATTTATTTTTAATACGGAATGTTAACATAATCTGTCATTTTGTGGCATTGATCATAACTAATATATTATAATTCTATTTTTTAATTCCTTTTAGTTACGATGTTAAATAATTATTTGGAGTTTAAATATTCCTTTTAGTTTAAAAAAGGAAGACATTTGTTAAACCAATTAGTTTTAAAAGTTTTAATTTTTAATTTTTATGTTTAACAAATAATAGGGTTCGTTCATTGTCTTTTTTAATTCTTATGTTTAACAGATAATAGTTAATATTATGAACTCTATTCTCAGCAATAAATGGTATTTTTTTAATATAATTAGAAAGTAGATCTCAATACGAAATTTTAAATAATAGTAAAAAATTAAATCAAATTGAATAAGATACTCTATGCGTCTAGAATTGTTTTTTCTGTTATCACCTAATATTTCCTTTACCTAATTAAATAAAATAATTATTTTTCTTTTATTTCCACTCAGTTATTCATTTTATTAGGAAAAATTGTAATTACTTTCCCTCACATTATACTAAATAGCATTCACCTCCTCTTTAATTTTAAACAAACATTCATCCCCCTTATTTTTACTAAAACAATATTCATATTTTATTTAACTTTGAAATAAACATTCACTTCACCCCTTTATGTTTATAAGACAGTTACTCTTTCATGTTCTTATTTTTTTAACATTTTTTTCTTCTATTGCACCAAATATGATTCAAGCATATTGAACATTATGACTCTGTTCCTGGGAGGGAGATGTGAGTTGAGTCCCAGAGGAAAAAACACGTTTGACAGAACAAAACACCAAGCACTTTGAGGAGTGAAGGAAGGGTTCAAAATTAGTGGAGGCTTCATTCTTATAATATTTCTTTTTCAGTTCCTGTTTGGGGTTCTTCCCACTAAAAATTTCAATATGGATGTTACGAACTAGGGCTAAAGATGGGGTTTGAATTTCTCCTAAAATTAAAATTTGACCTAGAGCTTCTCCCACCAATACTTCTTTTCCCTATCCTAGTACCAATTCTTCTTTTCCCTATCATACTTATTCTTCTTTTGGTGTTCCAGCTCCTGTGTATATTGGGTGGTTTTGTCCCTCCCTCTCTACTCATTTTATTAACATATGTTGCAGGGATAGGTTTATCTGTTGGCCAACCCCTATAAAGAATGATGTTACTGGGCTCCCGAGAGACTAGAAGGGAACCTGTTTCTTGCTGCAAGAATAACAGGGGAAAAGAGAAGTTAGCATGAAGGGAGTATTTATTGATCGAGGCAAGAAAGAAAGATTCAACGAGGAATTTTAAGCATGCGCACCTCTAGCTTGAACACCAGCTCCTGAACTGTGGTCCCCTTTGACCTTCCTTTGACATTAACTAAAGCAAGAGGGTACCGTTCGAAATGAACTTTAATTGCTTGCACAACACCAGACGCAATATCGTTCTTTCCTGAGAATTGTATGGCCATGGAAAAGAGAGAGAAGGAGAGATGATTCCTCCCAGTTAGCATCATCGCAGGAAAATACAAAAGAAATACAACACAAGACACATCAATAGGCAGCAGTTCCAGAGCCTAATCATCCAAAATGATTTTTTTTCAAAATGTTGACATCAATTGAAAAGGTGAGAAAGGAAACGCGAACAGTTTTTGTCAAAACTAGTTTATGTCTCTAAAGCGGAACATCGCCCCACCTCGCCCGACAGCCTAGAACAATGAATATTGGCAAAAAGAAAGTATAGCTGAAAACGATACCTATGACAACAACAGGTTCCTTAATCTTTAAGGCCTGCTTCCGTAGAAGAAGCCTCTCTTTGGTTGAAAGATGCACAGATCTAGAAGGAAAACTCATATTTATCACTGGAGCTGATGATTCAGGATCATTTTTTGATGATGAGTTTGATGGCTCCATTGCCTTGCTATTGGAGATGCAATGCTCAGTATCAGCCACAGAATCACTCATTTCATCCAACTGAAATCCACGATAGTTTTACCAAATCAATAATTAAGAAAAAGCCAAAAACAAGTCAAATGAAAACCTTGGAAAAAGCAGATGATAATCCAGGAGATAATTGCAGTCAACAGTTCAATTTTAATCTATAAAGCTGTGTGCTTACTTGTGTTTCCTTGTGAATCAAACTAGGCCAGGATTCTGGTTCTTCTTGTCGAGATCCACCACCATCGATCAGCTCAACCGGTTTATCCTGTATTGCTTGCAGATTGCCAATGGAAGCTTTTATTGAAGAATTCCAACTAGTAGAATTTTCTGGTTCACCTTGATGAGCTCCACTACTATCAATCAGCACATCTGGCTGATCCTGTATTCCTAGTAGATTGTCAACAGAAGCTTCTTTAGGAGAATTCCAATTTATGGATTTTTTTGGTTCATCTTGACGAGCTCCACATCCATCAATAAGCTCAACAGGGTGCTTCTGTATTGCTTGAAGATTTTCAAGAGAAACTTCTTTAGGAGAATTCCAATTTATGGAATGTTTTGGTACACCATGATGAGCTCCACATCCATCAATAAGCTCAATTGGCTGCTCCTGTAGTGTCTGTTGATTGTCAACGGAAGCTTCTGTAGGAGAATTCCAATTTATAGAATTTTCTTGTTCGCCTTGTTTCACTTCATCACTATCAGTCAGCTCAACTGGATGCTCCTGTATTGCTTGTTGATTTACAGAAGCTTCTCTAGGAGATTTCCAACTTAAGGAATTTTCTTGTTCACCTTGATTAACTTCACCACTGTCAATCAGCTCAACTGGCCGCTCCTGCATTGCTTGTTGATTGTCAACAGAAGCTTCTTTAGGAGAATTCCAATTTATGGAATTTGAATAAGTTTCTTGTTTGCCTGTAGCCTTGAATCGAGCCATAAACTATTTCAGATACTATTTTAGAGACTTAATACCAGTAACAACAATGCAATAATAATTCTTACTAAGCTTCTACTAGTCAAATACTCCCATACCGTTATCACTTTTCATTTTGTCCATCTTCATTACAACATAAGAAACTCTCTGAAATCAAGTGCTTAAATCATGGCCAAAATAATTCACACAAGTATTAAATTAGGACAATTCAGTACCATATAACACATTTTTTCATTTCATTAAACCGTAACATATAGTCCTTCACATACAATGAGTGTCTTCTAGTTTTAGTCATTTGACTATAAACAAGTGAATCTACACAAGAATTTCATGTTTGGGTGTTGTTGAGAATTTTGTATGCTGCTGTTGTTCTTTTCATAAAAAAGGGTAAAATTACACCAGTATAATCTTGCAGAAAAACAACTAAAAAAAGAAATACCATTGACACATTCAACTATCTGCTTACTGTCAGCCTCTTTATCTTCAATCTAATCACGTGAAGAATCCATATTGAATAATTCAAATCAAGGGGAGAAATATTTCATCAACACAATACTATAAATGTGGACCGCTTACCATCTGAAGTTTCAGTTCATTTATTTTCTTTTCTAGCATCAAAATACCACGCTTGTACGACTGCAGGAAATGAGTAAAAAGGCATTAGCAGTCAATTCCTTTTTCCAATATATATATATATATATATATATATATGGTGAGTAAGGAAATCCATGCCACAGTGTAGTGGTCACCTTCAAGACCACTAGTAACAGAATTAACTCCGGATATCTACCAAATAAGCATCAACCGTAACGTGCTTTTCCAAGATAAGAAAGAATCTATTTATTATATATATTTTAGTGGGTTCATATGAGTTAAAAAGGGCTGAAGCACTGAAAACAATACAAAATGTTTTTTTAACGAAGGATTGTGTGCTTGTAAAGAAAGATAACTTTTACAACATTAAAGATTCTGTTCAATTCAAACATAAAAAAAGTGCTTCTCAAATTTCATATCCAATGTAAAATAACCATTTTTTTATGAAGGTATTTAAAAAAATATATAGAAAAGGTCATTTTCTGAAAGCTGGTGCTAAACAACCTACAGTCATCATTTTTACATGTGTAATAGGCAAATAAATCTCTGCCCCATCCTACCCTTTTTATTCACAAAGGAAATGTTGAAAACAAAATTCACAGAAAAGATAATTTTCTGAAAGCTCGTGCAAAACCAACCTATACTTATAATTTTACATGTGGTGTAATGTAGCTAACAGGCAATAAACCTCTGCCCCATCCTACCCTTATTTTTCACAAAGGAAGTGTTGAAACAAATTAACTAACTGAAACTCCTACTCAAATAGAGGTTGATGAGGACAATGTTACCTCACGGCGCTGTGCCTCTTTAGAACGCTTCAAAGCTTGCCTTTTATTTAAAAGCTTTTGAAGCCTCAGACAAGGAGGGGCACTATAATTCTTTCCACGATACACAATGATTGCAAAGCCCTTTCTCACTCTCTCTATGGCCACTAATATCCCACCACTTTCTGCCTCTAGGGTCAGAGATATCTGATGAACATCTTCCAGCCTTCCATTGCATATTATCTTCACAAGCTCCCGATACTTCCAATGAAGATGCATATTTTCTACCGTTCCATCAAAAATTCCTCGTCTACCTGAGAATAATAAGAAAAGGTTATCTTGTATTTTAAGTAGCTTTAAAGATGTCAAGCTTTTTATTCCAAATTTAGAACAATCAACTATCTATGGTTGTGAACATCAAAAATCATCTTCACAAATCACCTAGTAATAGGAAGGGTTTCATCATCAAACCAATCCTCCGCAGCATGTATTTCTCTTCTTTAGTAATACCCTCTTTATCAAGTTCTTGTTCTCGGGGACTCTCTGCATTTATCAGATCAGCTAGAAGTTTTTCCACCTTTGCTTTCTTTTCTATTGCCTGTATGTCAAACCTATACCATCTGTAACTCAAAAAGAAAATCTAAAAACCAGCAAATTTGGACTTTTTAATGAAATCATACCATCGACAATTGGATGCTAATTCTTTTAATAGCTAACTCAGCCTTTGTCAACTTTCGTCGTTTAGTATCCTTCTGGAAGTTCGTAACCTTTACTTCAGAATCACACTCTATAGTTCCCCCTTTCTGTTCTGGAGTGACTTTAGCTGATGAACTGTTTCTAGCCTTCAGTCCGTGCATTCTAAATTTCCTGTGCCTTTTAATGACCGAAGACATTGTAGCTGGCAAATAGTCCTTCCCTCTATACAGAACAAAGAATTCTCTATCCCGAGAAAGGAGAATTCCTCCTGTCAGACGCTGCAGAGAAGCAGATATGGTATCATATATATCATTTTGGTATTCTATTGTAATTAAAATCAACCACCTCAAATATTACTATTACATAAAATATATGTTTACTATTGCTACAAAGCCTATGTTTAACAGGTTCTTCTGACAGTTTGCAGATCAGTGATGTAATATTAAATTCAAAAATGATAGTGGATCTGTGTCTTTTTATTCATATCAGGAAAAAGATAAAAGAGATAAGTAAAAAGCCAACCCTATCAGTTTCAAATCTACAGGTCTACTACTCCTGTCCTCAAGAGTCATGCCAGAGGTCAACACAATACGAATATTTTCACAAGATATATTTTACTTATTTTAATTATACACCAAATAAATAAATAAAACATCTCAAGGTGATTACAATCTTTAGTAATCACAAGCACTAAAAGAACTATTTAGCAACTTATGATTAGTAAAGAATTCCATCTGGCGGTTGATCAGTCAACATTATATCATGACCATTAATTTATTGACATTGTCTAAAGAGAGGCATTGCCTGGTTAATCAGTCAATAATAGCAGTTAAATGCAGAGAATGTCATTCCCACACAATATATGGTACAAGAAAAGGAAGTCATAGAATTTAAGAGGCTATACACTTCCATTTATCATATTTAATTATGTTAGAAAGACACCTTAATTGTCATCACCCCTAACCCGCCGTAGTTGGAGCCTCTTTCAGAGTTGTTTTAATTGCAATCTCAGAGTGGTGGTTTAGTACCACATTGACTAGTTATATATAGAAACAAGATGCAAAACCTCACCTTACAAACTAATTTTGTAGAGTTAGGTTAAGCTTAAACTTAAATTCTAATGGTTTAGCCCCCACATTGACTAGTTATATATAGAAACAAGACGCAAAACCTCACCCTATAAACTAATTTTGTAGAGTTAAGTTAAGCTTAAACTTAAATTCTAAGATGGTACCAGAGTGTTGGGCCAACTGATCTTGCCATACTCCAGGGAATGTCTTGAGCATGAGGGGGAGAGTTGAAAACCAGCCTTAATTACAGTTACCTACCCCACCTTAGTTGTGACCTCTTTAAAGTTTGCCTTAATTGTAAACTCAAAAGGAGGAGGTTTATTACCATATTGACTTGTATCACCTTAAAAGATAGTTTTATAAAATTGAGTTAAGTCTAAAACCTAAATTCTAAGAAATTATTTATACTATAAGTGCTAAATTTTATAAAATCTGAAAATTATCAGTAAAAACAATAGCTGACCTTTAACTCTTTAGCCATTATCTTACTGCTGGTATTCTGCACACCTCTTTTCACAGCAATCTTGGCTATCTCACATCTTTCCCAAAGCTTAATAATTGCTGCAGCCAATCCTTGAAGGTTTCTGTTTCTCCCTGTGAAACAAAAGAAGAAAAGTAATTAAACCTAATTTTGGTCAGGTAAGAAAAGTAGCACAAACTTACCTAATGCAAAATGACTAGGTAGAGGTCTGCCAAGTCTCTTCAAAGTGGTCATTTCATCAGCTGTTAGTTTAGGATTCACACCATATGGAAGAAGACGAAAAGGCTTTCTATAACCAGACCCAATGGCAGGCAGAAGATCAGCATCAACAGGCAGAGGGTCACTTCCCCACCAATCAGTAAACCTTGGCCCAAGCCCCATTAGCAAGCTGTCTGTATCTTCAGCTAGCTCTGCCTCATCTGGCAGTTGAAATCGTACTTTATTGGGAGTACCAACACCTAGTATAAGTGCAGGTTTTGCTGCTTTGTCATGTGAATTTTCCGCAGCACATGCTGCTGATTTTGATTCAGATACGTGACTCTCACTTCCATCAAAAGATTTATCATCGACGTTGACAAGTTGCGAAGCATCATCACTAGTGTTGTCTAGTCTCAAAACTTTATCTGATAGGAAGTTAGGATACTTATAATCAGTCCCTCTGTATAGTATTACCTTAGTTCCAGATCTCCAAACAACGAGGCCTCCAGTTTTTCTCTGACAATGAAAGGAAAAAAAAAACGATACAATCAAATCATTTATACAGGGGACACCATAATATAATATCATACTGGAGAAAAAGGCTAAAATGCAGATAGCTCTCCAACTATTGGTTATTGAGGGGGAGGTAAAGAGCTCCTATGACTGCAAACTTAGGCAGAGTTTGGTTATTTCCACTTTATATGCTTTAACTTATAATTATAAATATAACACTTTATTTCCACTTTGCCACCTGACTCAAAAAAATTGCCCGGGTAACAATAAAAACAACAAATTATTATCTTTTATTTTCTTTAACAATATCTTGTAAACTAGAAACAACCTGAAAATAAGGTAACATTGTTGTAATTTTATAGGAAAAAAAAATGCAAAATTTAACAACTAGAACCCGGAACTTAATCAAACCCTGCAAATTGGTGTCAATTATTCACTGGTGTACAGGCAGAAAACTTACTTAGAAGTTTAACAACTTCAAGAGTTGCATTGCTGAGTTTTGAACCACATGGGATTTTTCAATATTCACTCATGAACACTTATGTTTAACAACTTCAGGAGCAGCATTGTTGAGTTCTGAACCACATGGGATTTTCCTACATTTACTTGTATGGCTGAAGTGGTTTTCTAACATTTTAACTGAGTAAAAAAGATAAACAACAATGTCGTTTACAAAGCCAAATCTCATTTTCACTGAACAAAAATTCTATTTGAATAAATTTCTCTAGAAGCATTCCTGTAGGATAAGAAAATAAAGTCTTAGTTTAAATAAACTTCTCTACGAAAACTTGCAGAACAAGAAAATAAGAAGGTAAAACAAGTTATGCTCTTTTAATACCAACTTATGTACCTTAGCCTTTTGCAAAATTAAATTAAAAAAGCTTCTACAGAAGTGCACATGTTGTTTTTGTTTGTATGAGAAACCCAATTCATTTTACCGTTTCAATTTTTTTTTCCAAAGCGTTGTAGATAGGTTTATCCACTCAGTATCTTAAGAATGCAAATTGAATTTTTCCATAAATTAAATCAATTTATACATCACAGCTTTCAAAAAAAGGTTAAATGAGAGACTGTGTCAAAAGTTAAGTACATAAGTTTATTTTAAATAAATGTTATTTTCTTTCACAGAAGTTAAAATTGATTTATGCACCTCCTAAAAGTTATGAGATAATTTTAACAAAAGTTATAAGGTTAACTGCATAAATTGATTTGACCTAATAAAAAAGACTTAATTATTTCTTCTTATTAGTTTCTGTTCAAACATAGTGTTGATAAACAAATTTTTTGAAAAGCTTAATCCAATTTCACGAATGAGTATCCATGAAAGCCAAAAGAAAACTGTGTAAACAAACAGAACTTCCATACAAAAAGTGTCAGTGATGTTTGTTAACTTACCTCCAACAACTCATGAGTCCTTCTCATGTCAAATCTACAAAACTCCTCACATAAGATCCTCACCACCTCGGCGCGCTTCCACAGGTCGTGAATCACGTTCACGATCCGCTCCGTGACACCAGCCTTCGCAAGCCGCACCTTCCGCCTCGCCGAGAACCCTAGCGTAGTTAGCCGCCGAATCTCGGAGTCCGGGAGGCTCAGCTCCGCCAGCGTCGGCACCAGCTCCTTCCGCCTTATCAACTCCTCCTCCCTCCGCTTCCTCCGCCTCTCCACCTCCCTCGCACTCAGCACCGCGATGCCGCTCCCAGGGACCGGCACCGGGTTCAGCGGCGTGCTCCAGCTCGGCTCGAACATTTTCCCCTCGCGCTGTTTCGGGAGTTCGTGAGGGAACAGCACACGAATTTCGCCGCCGGAGGGGGAAGGAGGTTGCTCGGTGATGCCGAGGCTGCGGAGCTTTTCCGCAATTTGTTCAATGGCGGAGGAGCGACGGGATCGGGTTTCATAGTTGGTAGTTGAACAACGAATTAGGAATTTACTTTTGGTTTTGGTTTTGGGGAATTGAAAAGGGAAAAAGTGCAAAGAAGAAGAAGAAGAAGAAGAAGAAGAAGGAAGAGGAAAACTGTAGAAGGAGTGGAAGTGAGTTGCAGGAAGCAACATTTGAGTAATAGTTTGTTACTTCATGGATGTGGAGCATGTGCAACGTTTTTGCACCCAAAATTCTTGTGCGTAATAAAAAAAAAAAATTTTTTTATGCATTTATTATTTTCTTGCAATTTATATTATCTGCTTTCTATTTCTTTTACAATTTACTTTTTTAAAATGTTGTAATTTTCATCATACATATTTTTCTTTATGCAAACTTATTATTTACGGTTATGATTCTTTCTAATTAGTTTTAACTTTATTATGTTTTTGTTTTTATAAGGTTGAACTTTGTTGAGAGTGATTTTTTTGTCTTCTACTTTTGGTTTTCGGTCTTCATGTAGTGGTCTTTTATTGGCGAATGAGTGGGGTGAACCTGCAAAGGCACTCAGTCCAAGTTCAATATGCAAGTGAGTCGAGAGAAAAACATTACTTTTAGCGTTTGGCTTCCTTTGATATTTACGCCTTTTAGATAGGCCTCAGATGTCATGAGTTTGCTCGAGGGTTCAAAAAAGGGCTCAATCGTGTCTTAATCACGATTTACAACTAAATTGACTTAATTATGATTAACTGTGAATTTACGGGTTATGTTTGGATTAAGAGAGTCATTCAGTATTCTTGGACATTCTGTCATATTGACCTTTTCAACTATATGATAGTACATTTGTCTCCAAACTCAAGTAGAGCGATTTGAGTGTCACATAAAGTCTGTGAAAAAAATTATTTTATCTTTAGTTAATTGCTCTTCCCAAAACATCTTTCATCGAAAGAATTATTTGAAAAAAAAAAAAACACGTTGATTTTCTTATATCATATCTAAAAGCTAGTACTAATTTTATGTTATATATATGTTCTGATAAAACATCAAACATGTACCATTAATATGTTAGATTCGTAATATTTCAACCATATAGTTAACATAATTGTATCCCGCTTGTGAATACATAACATATTTAAAATTCCAATATTTAAGATTGTAAACCTAAACAAAATAATCCACAAATAAAAATGTGTTTTTAATTTATAAATTTTGTATTAATAAAAACCATGAAAACTATATGTCAAACAATTGTAATTGTAATTTGGTTTTAAGATAAATTTTATCATAATATTAGAATAAAATTTATGCACGGAATTATTTATTATAATACCACCTATTTTGCTAAGCATCTACAAGTAGTCTCAAATGTTTGTGATTTTTATGGAAAAAAAATGAATGTAGTCTAAGGTAAAAAAAATGGAATTTTATTGATTAAGAAGAAAAAGATATAAAAAAATATGATTATAATTTTGTAAATAAGTTCACACTTATTAGATGAGTTGTCTATCTACATATCACATTGATTTCAATTCTAATAGTAAATGATAAATTGTTTCATTTGTATTCTTTTTTTTCTCTTTTTCTTCTTTTTTACATGATTTGTGTATATACATATATCGTATTTGAAATTTCATTGTACCAAGGCACTGAGTAATTCGAATGAAATAGAGATTTATGCAAATTTTGGAGTATAGAGAGAATGTTGTACGAAAATTAGTGTCTTAACATTTGGTTCTTGTTTATTGTATTCAAGGATTTAAGTGGATAATTTCAAACATAAATTTAATTTTTTTAAATGATCATACTTCATTTTTGCGAGGTTTATATGCTCTAAACCTTTTTGGATTCAAATCAAATTTATAGCATAGGTATAAACTTCGTGATGATCACATTTTTCTTAAGTCATTTTTTTTTTCAATGAACAAGCTTCAACTTGAGCAAAGAGGGATAGTTATAAGAGAGAGTTATGTGGCTTTCAACAATCAAATTTGGCAGCTTCAATGCTTATTTATACATATGACTACCTCGATTTAGAAGATATTTTTTAGAATTATAAAGATATTTTTTATAAAAGTTTTCAAGTATCACTATATAACTTGACATCTCAGCTAGGCTGACACCTCAAACAACAACAACATTTGTCATCACATGAAAAAAATATTTTTAACAAAATAAAAAAGAAATAAAATATAAAAATATGGGTGAACTATACCAAAATTCATATGTTAACAAAACTGATACATAGGTAAACTATACTTATTCATAAAGAATTCTAAGAATATAGTAGATAGAAGCCTATTATACCAATGAAATAGTTGTTTATGAATAAAACCTAATTAAGAATTATAATGAATTTGACAATTATCTCCTTGCTTCAAATTGCAAAAGGTATTTTTGAACTAATTGGACTCCTCTTTGTTGTGTTTGCACACATGTGGTTGAGGGTTTAGAGGTCTAATCCCAAAGGTTCTACATTAGAAGTTTGTTGGGACCAACATAAGTATATATTTTAGACCTTTTCCATAATGTTATCATCACTAAGGGTGTGTTTGGATTAGAGGGTGTGAGGGAGTGGAAAGTTGAGGGTGAGTGGGAGTGAAAGTGTGAAGAAAGTTGAGGTTGTTTGGATTGGGGTATGTTAGAGTGGATGTGTGAGGAAAGTTTATTGGAAATTGTGAGTGATGTGATAGTTGTAAGAATATTATAAATTATTTTGAATAGTAAAGTTTGTGAGATTACAATTTTACCCTTGTATATAAAAAAAGAATAAATAATGATTAATCCTATTTCATATTTTAGTTAATTGCAATTTAAAATTAAAGTATAATTATATTATTTAACATTTTATTAATTAAGAATTATTTTTTTATTTAAGTTAATTTATTTACATAATTTTAATATTATAAATGATTTTATAAATTATGTTATGTTATATATATACAAATATATATAAAATTAATTTTAATAATAATTTTCATTATTATGAATAGCAAAATGAATATATTTTAAAAAAAAATAGAAATTTAGAATATAACATGAATATTAAGTAGGTGTCAAATATATAATATAAAGTCATTACATGAAGAACATAATAATGTTAATTAGAAAAAGAAAAGACATTCCCAGTAATAACATTTGAATCCTTCTTGTGGAGACCTTCAAACGGTTTTCTAGAAGACATATCTTATTCCGTTGTATGATAATAATTTCATCTTTTTCATCGGCAACGTCTTCAATGCACCATTTGAAAAAATTACAGCCTAGAACCATGTCACTTCTAATCTGTTTTGAAGAAAACAATAAAATTAAACAATGAATAAGTTTAAAATAACATTCTTAAGTTTGTTTGAAACCTAATTGAATAAATTTTACCTTGTAGTTGGGACAACCCCAAAAAAAAATTTCAGCATTTTTTTGTGTTGTCGTTATTCTCAAAACAGCAAATTGTCCACAATCACAAATAGGATCAACGAAGGCACTTGTGGTCCCAGTAGCATGGGTAAAAGTACCACGTTTTTGCACACTACAACTAGTACAACTAGATGACGACGTGTTGTGATACGCAGACATTAATGACACTTAACCAATGTTGTCGAAGTAATAAGATGGTAAAAAAGTTGCATTAAAAACAATATGATTATGTAAATAAGTAGCATAAAACCTTAACAATAACAATGTCAACGTAAAAAATAACAAACACAATTCATCAATGTTCAACATGAAACTTAGAAATAAAAATAACAATGACAATAACATAATAATAACACACTCAATGGCCTTGATGACGTCGAATGTCAGCCAGAGTAACCTCCATTCTGTCCATTCGGGTATTCATCTTTTCTATGCCGGACAAAATTTGATTTAACAATTCCCTTTGAGTGGGGTTTTCCTCCTCAGGTTGACCACCTTCAACATCTTGTGGTGGCAATTCATCCTCTTCATCATCTTCTTCGTTTGCATGTTGGGGTCTACCAAGTTGCCATATGCCATTGACCTGGAATATATTTAACTTTGTCATACTTTTTTTGCCAAAGTAATGATTCCAGCCTAGCATTATTGCTTGTTCATTGGACAAGTCAAAGCCATACACCTGCAAGATCCTCGTTATCAAATTTGCATATGGGAGAGGCATCTTGTTATCCCGGCATTTGATGATCTGATGCATTATGTAATGAGGCCAATTAATGCGTACATTATTCTTGATTAACCACATAATGAAAATATCTTCATTCAGCAGTTGTGCATAGTTGCTTCCTCGAGGGCACAAGATATGCACCCATGTGTAATGCAACAGTCGGTCATTCATCTTCAAACTACCAACATTTTTCAGATTTTCACCTTGAACATCTTCACGAATCATGGTGGATAGTGCTAGTGCTCGATCAAAATTCACTTCCTCAGGGATCGTCCCGGGGGTTAACTTAAGACCGTCATACTGTAGATGAGCAATGGTCATCCAATCCACTTCTTTGATGTGTATCATTTTTCTGCAAATCTCAATGGCAAGGTGACCAGCAGGTGTGAATTTTGCATTTGTATACAAAAACCCTTACCAAATCCTCATAATATGGAAGATTAATTCCGAGGAAAGGTTGTAAACCTTGCCAATTCAGAAGATTTTGGAATTCAAATCCTGGACCAGCAAAAAATGGAGTATGCATCACTTTTGGTGGTAATACTGCTCTTGCGTGAAAGTTCTTTTCAAAAACCACCATTTGACGCCTGGTACTGAAGTATCTTGAATAATCAAGAACTTCTGGAATCCTTGTTGGTGGAGGAGGAACATCAACATCTTCTGCTGGAGATTTACCCTTACGGGTTCTGTTACATTTGTGGGATGATGATGCCATCTATAATGCAATTACTACAATAAATAACTAAATAGAAGTTAACATAATATCATAAAGCAATAATGCAAGTTCAAAAACCAAAATATTACATTGCTAATGAAAGTAGGAGTTCACAAAACAAAATATTAGATGTCCAATAACTAACACAGACAGTCAAATATTACATGCCCAATAACTAAGAAAGAGAGTCAAATATTACATGTCCAGCTACTAACAAAGACAATCAAATATTAGATTAATAATAATTAAAGGTAACCCCCACGCAGAGATATGAAATCAATGCCTAGTCATAAAGCCAAACAATTTTGTCATTCGACGCTCATATGGCATCCCAAATAGTTGCTTAACTCTTCCGGGATGGTCACATAAAAACTCATAGCATTGATCCATGAGTTGTTCATCTTGAATGTTTAGCTCCACGAGCATTGCCCAAATATCAGACTCTGAGTACTGGTATGAGGCATGGTGTCAATGGTGGTGTACATGCTCAGCATATAGGTCGTTTCTTCGTCTAATTTCGGCAGCTATATCTTGAGTTGTCGTTGCCTGTGCACGAGCAATATTAACCAACTGAGAGGCATTTTCATTTCCATCCTTCATTGATGACACGCATTGTTGAAGATTAGTATTCAACATTGCAAATTGTTCATCAATGTCGTACATAGTGGGGCCTTTTCTCTTTGATCCTCGGGATGAGGATGTGCCCGCAGAGTCAGCAGACAGCATAGAAGGAGTGTTTGATGGTGTGTCTGAAGGAGTGTCACTAGATTGGAATTGAGCAGCAGGTGATCGTGGGACGTAGTCATCTGCCTCCTCAAAGTTCGGTGGTTCGGGGATATAATCCATATTATTCTCCCCAAGGTTGACACTGAAATTGGTCATGTCAGGAGGTGAATTCATGTCACGGGCTGTCCTCACCCGACTTCCCGTGGCTCTATCATTAGACCACAACTCGTCCATGAGGTCATAATGGCGAATGGGATTGAAACGCCATTTTGCCGCAGATGGTTTGGCCTACATACATTTCACATATTAGTATATCATTCAAAATGTGAAGTTAAATGTTCATGTTATCATTGTACCTTAATCAGCTCACTCCAAACTTCGTCCTCGGCTTCAAAAAGTTTGGTGGTCTGGTTCCATGCGAAACCACTCAATCCACCAAACAAATCATGGATTTCCCTCCACCTGTCTTTCAGGCTTTTCTGTCATTTCTTCACATTATTTTTCTTAAGACCCGATAAACCAGCCTCATTTAAAGCCATAACTATGTTAGTGTATCCTTGAGTGGTCCAGCTACCATCAATTCTACACCCTTTTCGTACCTCGTCAATCATTGCATTGAGCAAAATTAGGTCCATCTCCGCCGTCCACTTGGTGAACTCTCGATAAGAACCTGATGAATTTGAAGCCACATTTTTTCCGCGATCCATCTAATTAACTTAAATAAAGTTAGGATGACAAACATTGAAAAATGCTAGAAAATATATTATTTCATTAAATTAATTGTTTACATAATCTTGCCACATTTCGTTTGCTATAGCGTCCCTAATATCACACCCTATCCTGTAATCATGTTCATGAGCATGGGTGGTGCTTGATTGGACATCTTGTTCTAACAATTCATTATTTACTTCTTCAAGCAGAGACTCATCATTGTCGATCCCGCGTAGAAAGTTATGCAGAATACAACAAGCTAAAACAATTTTTGTCATAATATCCACATCATAATGTGGCTCAGTCGCACTGGCTATAATTGGAAAACGTTTTTTAAGCATTCCAAAGGTTCTCTCAATTACATTCCTAAGTGATGAATGTCGATGATTAAACAACTCTTTTGCATTTTGTGGCCCTCTTCGCGAATATTCTTTCAAATGGTATCTCACCCCGCGATAAGGTGTTATTATATTTCGTTTTAACATAAAACCTGCATCACCAAGATAGTATTTTCCTACAAAGATTGTGGAAAACTGGGTTAGTATATATTACTACAACCTTTTAATTTTTCTGCACACCCAATCCCCTATAACTAACCTTCTAGAATAACCAAAGGATCGCCTCGTACTAAAGCATCTTTCAATATCCTTGAATCGGAGGCAGTTCCTTCCCAACCGGCTAAGACATATGTGAACTTCATGTCAAAGTCACAGGCTGCAAATATGTTTTGGGTTAGCCAATCTTTTCTCCCTCGAAAACGAGGCGCATCAGCACGTGCAACCTTAGCACGTACATGACTCCCATCTATGGCCCCTAAACAATCCTAATGTAAACAAAAATTCATAACTTTAATTAACCACAAACTACAGAAGACATTACACATAATTTCAAGTAATATTTTTATTAACAAACCTTAAAGTAGGGGAAAAATCGACTGTTGTTAAGGATGTGTGGTTCTACAACCGTTCCATTTGGTTGAATTAAGAATTCCCCCTCCAACCTTAAAATGACACTCAAAACATTATGAAAGTGGCGGGAAACTGTTTCTCCAGACCGATGGAAAAAGAATGACACACTTCGATTCTTCACATTATGCCCAATAATGTGCAAAAATTTCGCTATACTTGTTCTTCCACAGTTGATCGATATGCATCTTTAACAAGTCCAGTTCCCCGTATTCGTTCACATAATTTAATGAAAGCTTCCGGTCTCATGCGAATAATGTGACGAGATTGTTCAGTGTGAACCAAGTACTCCATCAATTCTTGTCTGCGACACTTTTTTCGTGGTTGGGACTCACTGATACAGTTGCTTGTAGTAGGCATTGTGCGTAACAATTTCAATCCAAAAGCAATCATACAAAGAATCATGACTGATGCACCTTCATTATTATTTTTTATTTGTTCTTCGATTTGTGAAATTAAGTTCATGTTCGCCGCAACAAGATCGTTATAAATTGCAACTGTTTCCTCAAAGTGTACCATCTCTGCCTCGTCATAATTTCTTTCCGAATTCATACCGAACGCGGTTACCGTATCGGTGTAAAAGTACACCAATACAATTACCCTAAAACGTACTTTTAATTAATTTTAATAAAAAAATTAATCAAAATTACTATATCATTCAATAACATAATTTAATCAAACAACAAATAAATATAAACAAATAAAATAAAAATAAAACCTAAAATTTCTATTTCTACTTCTAAAAATACTCATTTTAAATACATTTATTTTTATCTTTGTAATAATTTATGCACAATCTAAAATAATATTAACTACAGATTATTAATTTTTATTTGGATTCTGTAAACTTATTTATCTTTGTAATAATTTATTATCAATCCTAAAATAAACTTTTTCTAACTTTTTAAATTACTATAACATTTTTTTAACATTTAATTCTAACACCAATAACCTATGTGAAATACAAATTAAAAAATATAACTCAAAATGATATTTCTACTTTAAACTTTTACTGTTATTTTTAATTAATACAACATTTTAATAATGTTTTTTATTATAACATTAATAAATTATGTTTAATCTAAAAAATGAAAACCCTATCAAAATATTTTTAAAATTTTTAATTCCATTCTGTCAAAATAAATTTTTTTAAATCTGTTTCATAAAGAATTCATTTTGAAATAAATAATTACTTTCTACATTTATAATTAAAATATCAATTAAAAATAGCACTTCTAAAATATCATATATAAAAAAACCTACAAATTACAAATTTCTATTTCCACTTGTAAAAATATTCATTTTAAATACATTTATTTTTATCTTTGTAATAATTTATGTACAATCTAAAATAATATTAACTACAGATTATTAATTTTTATTTGGATTCTGTAAACTTATTTATCTTTGTAATAATTTATTATCAATCCTAAAATAAACTTTTTCTGATTTTTTAAATTACTATAACATTTTTTTTTAACATTTAATTCTAACACCAATAACTTATGTGAAGTACAAATTAAAAAAAAATAACTCAAAATGATATTTCTACTTTAAACTTTTACTGTTATTTTTAATTAATACAACATTTTAATAATGTTTTTTATTATAACATTAATAAATTATGTTTAATCTACAAAAATGAAAATCCTATCAAAATATTTTTAAAATTTTTAATTCCATTCTGTCAAAATAAATTTTTTTAAATCTGTTTCATAAAGAATTCATTTTGAAATAAATAATTACTTTCTACATTTATAATTAAAATATCAATTAAAAATAGCACTTCTAAAATATCATATAAAAAAAAAGCTACAAATTACAAATTTCTATTTCCACTTGTAAAAATATTCATTTTAAATACATTTTTTTTATCTTTGTAATAATTTATGTACAATCTTAAATAATATTAACTACAGATTATTAATTTTTATTTGGATTCTGTAAACTTATTTATCTTTGTAATAATTTATTATAATCCTAAAATAAACTTTTTCTGACTTTTTAAATTACTATAACATTTTTTTAACATTTAATTCTAACACCAATAACTTATGTGAAATACAAATTAAAAAATAACTCAAAATGATATTTTTACTTTAAACTTTTACTGTTATTTTTAATTAATACAACATTTTTATAATGTTTTTTATTATAACATTAATAAATTATGTTTAATCTACAAAAATAAAACCCTATCAAAATATTTTTAAAAATTTTAATTCCATTATGTCAAAATAAATTTGTTTAAATCTGTTTCATAAACAATTCATTTTGAAATAAATAATTACTTTCTACATTTATAATTAAAATATCAATTAAAAATAACACTTCTAAAATATCATATAAAAAAAAACCTACAAATTACAAATTTCTATTTCCACTTGTAAAATTATTCATTTTAAATACATTTATTTTTTTTATAACAATTAAATCTTATAACAAAAATTACAAAAATATTTTTAAAATTTTGAATTTTATTCTGTCTAAAATAAATTTTGTAAATCTTTTTATAAACAATTCATTTTTAAATAAATAATAACTTTTTACATTTCATACAAAAATTTAAAAATTCACTTCTCTTTAATCACCTAAACTTTAAAAAATTTTGTTTTCATTCTGAAAATCATTCATTTCATACAAATAAATATTTTTTTAAAATCTTACGAAAATTATAACTATCTACAAAAATTAAAACAATAAATCAAATAATAACATTAATTTACTAACTCCTTAACATAATTAACTAAACTAAAGTCTAAACAAATTATATTACAATCAACATTACTTTACTAACTCCTTAACATAATTAACTAAAATAAATTCTAAACAAATTATATTACAAAACCATAATCATCCAATCATAAATATAAAACAGAAATAAATAAATAAAAACTTTACATAAAAAAAATTAAAAACCTGAAGATAAACAACAACAACAGCACAATAGGATGACTTAGGATGAAGAACACTGCCTGAAAATCACATAAAAAAAATTAAGAAACATAGAATTCCAAAGAAATATAGAACATAATCGATTATGCTATCAGTTATACACAGAGAATAATCGATTATCATGGGATAATCGATTATGTTGGTAGGCAAAAATACAACATAATCGATTATGGCACACAATATCGATTATGCCTGTAAATTTTTACAGATAATCGATTATGTTCTTTGAAAAATCGATTATCTGCCCCATAATCGATTATCTGACTGGTTCTAATTGAGGCATAATCGATTATGCACCATTGCAGGAAAAAGCTCTCACCTCACACGAACCCAGATGAACCCAGATTAAACCAGATGAACCCAGATTAAACCAGATGAATCACAAGAACAACCCCAGGACGTGAGATGAACAAGGTATCCTAACAGAAACGCAGATGGCTTATAGGAATCTCTCCAACCACACTACAATGCACTCTCTGATGGCTCGGTTTCTTTGGTTTTCTGTGAATGGAGGAAGGAACTTCATGTTGTTATATAGCCAGCTTCACTCCCACCTACCTCACCCCCTCACCCACTGCATTCACTCTCCTTTCACAGATTCACACAGAGGCAAACGATTCCTGAGCCAAGTCAGGAATCTCATGGCTTCATGTGGCATGCATGCAGAGGGGGCAGGGGGCACTGTTTCTCTTGATTCCAGCAAAAGAAAGGGTAACGTTGTAACTTGCTTCGGATGACTTGGCACTCCCACTCTACAGTGCAACTTTCTCTTCATCTTTGCACAGATAAACATTTCACTCAAATTGATCTTTCCTTCCACACTCACCCGCAAGCATGCATGGATCCAAACGGGGTGCTGTTGTGACTTCCGTCGTCGCCAACAGTGGCACCCCTGGATCCAAACGAAGCCTAAGTGCCTTCTTAGAAGGGGCAAAGAAGGTTACATGGATTTTAGATTGTTAGGTTAAATTAAGGGTGTTTTTTTTTTCTTAATTTTGAATCATGACATGACCACATCTTTTTGTGAATTTATAAGAAACTTTAATTATTATTGGACTTTTTTTCTTTCCTGTGGATGTTTCTTTTGACTTGATTGGTGGGCACTGTCAATTAAAGATTCTTTATTAGTGGGTGGAATTTATTTAGCAGAATATGTAAGTTTTTTTTTATTAAATTAAAGAAAATAAATAAAATAATACAAAAGTTATAAACTCATTAAGCGTCTTACTTAATATAATAATTTTATTGATTAGCCTGACAAAGTACAACATAATTATTAGATTATTGAATTTTTTAAACATGCTATGAGGAATTATTATGTATTTGAAAGAATTAGATTTTAATGACAAATAGTTCAATTTTTACACAATTAACTTTCGACTATTTGTTGAGATATATTCTTTGTATAAACAAATATTCATTGTAAAAAAAAATCATCTACCTAAAAAACCGAAAAGAGATTATAGCAATTAATAAGAACTTCCCGAAATTTATCAATTAATGTGTGTGTAAATTTATATTAGATAGTCAACAGTTAATATTTAATATTATAAATTATTCAGTTTACTTTTAAATATTTTCACACAAAGTATAGTGATAAAAATATCATTATCACCACGTAATTTTAAAATCAAATTATTGAACAATAAACACATAAAGACTAAAATTTGATAAGTAATGTTAGATTATATTTATCATAATTTGTTTTTTTGTTTTATCAACAAGAAGTTTGTTTTCAAATATTTTAAAACAATATCTAATGTGCCTAATGTTATTGGATTCTATTAATATTCAATTATTCTTATATAATAAATTTCATATTTTAATTACTAATTCTTCAAAATTAAATCCATGTTAGGTGTTTTTTAAATTGTATGAATGTTATACTTTTATATAATGAGAGATAAATATATACAAATAAAATAAAGATAAATGCTAAATATATAGAAGTTAACGATTTAAAAATTGTATAATCCATAAGTGAGTTTATTAACTTTCAACTTATAATAATTTTTTAATTGCTTATGCAAGTCATGTTCAGTTCCCTAGTAATTTCACCCAGTCATACATTGTGGGCTATGTATGTAGAAATTTAATTACTAGTAATTAGCATACTATATAGCTTAATTAATATATACAATATCTTCTGCATAGTGTCATATAGACTAATTAATATTGGCATTGAAGAATAGTAACTCTATGCGACTAAACCATTTAAAATTAATTGGATTAGCAAATTTGGTAACTAATTTCATACAGTAATTTTAATAAACTATGCGTGTCATATGAAAATATGTTTAATATATTTAATTTCTAAAACATACGCAACAAGTTGAAAACTATTAAATAATAACAATATATTAAATAAATAATACTTATTTATATATATATATATATATTAGAATGTGATAAAAAAAAATACACAAAATGAATATTTGTAAGTAAATATCATTGGCCAAGTTATAAATAGTCACATATGGATGCAATTTTCTATCCCCACAAGCCATTACAAAACCCTAAACTCCTTAGTAGCACTCATGGCTCTTATTCTCTTAAAATTTTCCATTTTGTTTTTTCTATTCTTTGTAGTGAAGCCATCTCCCATTGTTGAGCCAAGAAGCATAGAAGGTTCGGAGCATTCATTCACCAGAACTCTCCGAAACCTAAGGGGAATCAAAAGGGGACAAAGGGCTAAAGGCATGATCGAACTCAAAAGCTACCTTAAAAATTTCGAAATTCAAAAATTAAAATTTTTCTTGTATACTAACAAATAGCAGTTACAAAAAAATATAAAATATATATGTTTTTGAATATTTTTCTCTTATCGTGATATGTTATAGAACCTTCATTTAGTTGTTTCTAAATTATTGGATAGGAGACTTATATCAAGATCATGGAACGTGGCTAATCTACGTTTTTATTATAGCTAATTAAATATTTGTAATTTTTTTTGTTGATTTGTCTGATTAATATTTGGTACAATTTGATTTATTTAAAATTTATGTTGATTGAAAATAAGATTGTTTATACATGGTCATGATAGGGTTCTAACCCTTTATGGAGCCGAACAATTGTCTCAGTCCAATACCAAGACCACGCTAGGGTCCATGGCATTGAGTAATTGTCTCAGGTCAATACCAAGACCATGTTAGGGTCCTAACTCTCCATTGTGCCAAACAATTGTCTCGATCAAATACCAAGAACAATTGTCTCGATCAAATACCAAAAACCATGGAAGGGTCCTTACCCTCCATGGTGCCGAGCTAGAGGCTCAGTCCACTACTAATCGAAAAAACCATGGAAGGGTCCTAACTCCCTATGGTGCCCTCAAAGACAATATTTTCATCATAAGTATGTTCATAATATGTATATTAGTGATGTATATATTCAAAAAATGAGCAAAATAAAACACAGTTTTTAGCCTCATTGGCTTATGCTTGAGGTTAGGGGGTTGTAGCGTTATGGGCCAAACCTGATGTTAAGAGATATGTAGGTTGATTGGAGATTGTCGGAGTAAACTTGACTTTTAGCCTCATTGGCTTATGCCTGAGGTTAGGGGGCTGTATCGTCATGGACCATTGTGTATAAAGAGGTTGTCTACCGATATTTATATTTAAAGACATTAATGTCGTATCAACGTAAATCAAGAGATTATGAATAATCAGCCTTAAATAGGAGACAACATTTATTACTGAATTAAGTCAATAATAAGACCACTTTCAACTCATATTTGACCGTACACTCATTATATTTTATACTCACTTGAAATTGTCAATACTATTGTTTGGAACACTAATATTTTAAAAACCTAATAATAATCAAATCAAGGTTTTGTTTTTATAAAAGGTTACTAATTAATATGCTAGTTGACCATTAAGGAAGAGTATGATAAGATAAAAATAAATAAAAAAATAGATTGAAAATATGAGATTAAAGAAATTCTTCACATTATTTGTTATGAATCAAGATAAATATTTTTTTTATAATTAAATATGAGAATCATAAATTATAAGATTCATGTACATTAGAATTTAAAATATTGCAAATAAAGCCGAGAAATCCAGAATAATGTTAGTCTTAACAAATCCTGATCCAATCTAGAAATATTTGCCAATCCCTATTTCTCTTAGCCAAGCAACTATTGGAAAAAAAGTTGTAACCTTGAAGAAAGCTAATATTTTTACATATTTATTGATATTTTGAATCCATTTTAATTATTTTATTTGAAATTTCATCTCCATTTGACTTAGATTTTTAGAAATGGATATAATATACCAAATTAAAAATATCTTAATTCTTTTGAAAATAAAGACGTTTTGAAATTGTTGTTAAATTAGTCCATCTTAATTTAGGTTTGATTTTCAAAATTTGAATTCTAACATAATTTATTCATTAATATAATGTGTCTTAATTTTAATTATATTTCTATACTTTTCTACTAAATTTTTAAAGTCTTATCTTGATTTGTGGGTGTTATTTTCTTCGGGATTCTTTGTATTTTTCCAATTTTCTCATATAAAGTGTTGTCTTTTGAATTTTCTTAGCAATAATAGAATGAAAAATTTGACTTGTTTTAAAATATTCAGTATTCTTGGAGCATTTTTGTCCCATTCACTACTTAATTGTTTGATAGAATCTTATCGTCCGGAACATTAATTAAGTGGTGCAGTTGTGCCAGACTCTCAATTAAAATTCAACTGCATGAAACTGTGTAAGGGATGCTTTATTCATACTACTTTAGAGTGTCTTTGCTTCTACCTTTTTCTTGTTCACCATGAAGGAAGAGTATGAATCATCTGTGTATTTAAGAAAGAGTGTAAATATGACAATGCGAGTGAGAAATTATTTTGTTTCTTCTCTCAAACAGTTTAGAAAGTTGAGTAAAGTGTGTAGATTAATAATTTTTTACTTCATTGTTATTTATTATTTTTTTTAGCACACCTTGCATGTGAGTATGTGAGGTTCAAAGATTCATGAAAACATTCAGACATTAGTGTTACCAGTGTTGAAACTTGGAATAAGTGAATTGATTATGTGTTTTTTTTAGTAAATAATCAATTACAATTATTGATAGGTAAAAAAATGAAAGATAATCCATTATATATTTTTTAATTTGATAATGGAGAATATGGAAGATATTCAATTTTTATTTTTGTGCGTGCCACTATCAAGGACTCCTCCTTCTTCATCCCTGTCATCCGTGTTTTGCTTCCTGTTCTCGTTCGGGTATTGGGGCCCAGAGAACTATTGTTTGATGCACATGTCGGTCACTCCAGCCTTCAATCTTCCTCTCTTACTACTTTTCCTCATCTTCTCGTCTCGTGTTACTGTCCCTTGGGAACACAGACTCGGATGGTACTTGCAGAAGATACTCCGACGATCAAGTCAGTAAAGGGTTCGACTCTCGGTTGTCAGAGCACTGTAGATAATGACGTACCTGATTCTTGGAATCTGCACTATTTATATTACCTTAATAGGCTTTTGTTGGTGGGCCGAATTAGGAGATTAGTTCGTGTTTAGGATTGCGCTAAATAACCTTTAATGATGGGTTAACCTTGCTGACTTGGTCAACCCATGACTCATCGTCATGGGTTGGTCGGTCACGTGCTACCTCGTGGCCTTTGTTATCACAAGTGAGTGATCAGATGATTTGTAATACTGACCGAGTCTAGGTGACTGTCCAACGTACTAGTACACTTGATATGAATCCAAATTAGAAATGACAGTAAATTGAGAATTTAGGGTTACGGAACAAAGTAAATTAAAAAACAGTAACAATAAAAACATGGATAAAGGAAGGCGCTACAAACAAAGTTTGATAAGCCTAAGGATGATTGCCACAAGAATTGGTGGATTCTTGATAAGATCGCAAGATGCAGGGGAAAACCCTAGCAGAGAAATACTCTCTCTTAAAATTGCCAAAATATTCGTCCCCCATTCTGATTTCCAAAAGTATATAAATACACATTGAGTTATAGGTCTTGACTCGTTTGTAAATAAAAAAAATAAAAATACAATTCCTATAGTTCAAGAAATGATCATTTGTCCCAGTGGTTAGGTTGATACTTTGTAGTTGGTCTTGAGTGCAAATCCTAACTCCAAATAAAATAATAATATTATTTTATTTTAAATATTCCCAGCCTGTTGTGTTGTGCTCATATAGTCAACCTTAGCCTGTGAATGGATAACAATTCGTTGTGCTATCACCAACCATATTGTAAATAAACTCGATATGATGTAAACATAATTCTTGGATAGCCGTTACCTTTTCATAATCTACACTACAAAAAAATGTGTAAAAAATGGCGGTTTTAATATGGCGGTTATTAATAACCGCCACAAATTTCAGCATAATACGTCATTTCATTAACCGCCACAATTAGCTTTCAAATTATGTCATTTTCAACTGTCATAATTTTCTTTCAGAGAAAACTTTTTATTCCTTTATTCTTATATTTACATTTTTAACTTGATTTAAAAATCCTTCAGATTTTCACTTGAAAATTGATTTTCTTTTTGAAAACTTAAGAAAATAATTTTTTTTTGAATTTCAGTTTGGAAAAACCCTAACTCTTAACACTCATCACTCTCGTCCCTCTCTCTGCCTCACATGAACCCTAACCCTAACGCTCTCACGAACCCGTTCTCTCTGCCTCCACACAAACCTAGCGCTCTTCGCCTCAACACGAACCTAGCGCTCTTCGCCTCAACACGAACCTAGCACTCTCTGCCTCTACACGGAACCGATTTGAAGGTAATTAACCTACTGTGCATTCCTTATACTTATGGTAGTTTGTCATTGTTAAATCTAGTTTTTCATATGCTGCTTTGTCCTTTACATTTTAGGTTTTATGCAATGAACCCTAACACACTCTTCCTCCACACGAACCCGCGCTCTCTGCCTCCACACGAACCCGCGCATCATTCTTCTTGTTGAGATGTTGCAGGTAACATGAATGTCAGCTCCTCCTGTGGTTTCTATGGTCATATAATTTTTAGTCTGTCTGTGTCTGGTTGTGATTGTACTTCCAGTTTCCCCAAACAAATTTAGTAGTAAGAAAAAAATTTAGGGTCGAAATTTGCAGCTATTTCCAAATTAAAGAACTAACTAATATTTTCGTTGGAAAAACACATCTTTAGAATTAGGAGAATAAGATTTAGAATCGCTTACAGTTAAAGTTGTTTTTCACCTTATATAACTATCATATTATATGAGAATCAGAATTAAGACAGAAAAAGTATGCCACTGATGACACTATGATAAGAATTTGGAGTGTCAAATTTTGCTGTCAGCAAGAAATGTGCTACATTTAGCATTACTTCAGATGGCAACAGAAGTAATTGAATAGAAAATTGACTGTATAATTGAAACCACCATTCATCCCTCCATAATATGACAAAATTAGATCTCTCTGTTTTCTTAACCTTGTAATATGCAATACATATCTGTTTATGGTTTTACTTTTGTATTATAAAATCCTTTAAGTGAAAGCAATCCCTCTGTTTATTTCTTATTGTTCAACTGTGAAGGAGACAATCCCCTTAGCTCAAAATATTGTCATAAAAAGAAGAGAATAGGACCATTGTATGATGGTAACTGGTGTTGTATGATGCACCTTCGACAATGTGAATTGGGTAAAAGAATCATCATGGAAAAGGTGTTAGGGAAGTTAACTAATAAAGAAACCATTGTTAGCTTTGGTTTCGATTGAAGGAACGTGTTGTTGATCTTGATGTTGTTGTTGCTTTTTATGTGTTAGGGAGACTTCTCGTTTGACGCGTTGTTCGGGAACCTCGTGGGCGAGCTTCTTCCGTCCTTCAAATTGGAGGAAGCGGAAGCGGACGACGGCGAGCCGAACGGGCATATCCGAGTGTCGTCCGATGCAGCCAATAATTATTAATATAAATAAAAAGATGTCTTGATTTTAATTTGTTTAAGGTCTTGATTTTATTGTTGTTGTGTTTTGGTTGGAAGATTGATGGGAGACTCTACAATCTTAAGAAAGATGTCTCAGTTCAAGACTCTAAGCATCGAAAGACACTTTCTGAGGTGAGTCTCGAATCTACTTGGTTTGTGTTATGCTAAAATTTGCAATTGTTCTTGCTGAGCATTTGGATCAATGGGTGTGAGGTTGTTGTAGGTTAATTGGTCTTCTAGAGTTTGAGCCTTAGGTATATTTTGGTTGTAGAGGAAGAACTTTATCGTTCACTGTAGTCATATTAAACATGGTCTCAAACCAAAATAAATTGCAATATAGTAATTATTTCTTTTAAAAATTACATTTGTTAGTTCTAAGCTCCTTCTTTTGTGCTTTATTATTTTTCTTTTTTCAGAATGAAGATCTTTTATACCTTGGTATCTAACTAGGTCAGAATAATAATGAGCTTTATTAATATGTTTTATGTTTTATTGGTAGATCAATTCCTCCTTTGTCTTTGAAATATAATCCCAGCGAGAAACAACTAGTCAAACAATTGAGTTGATAAAAGTATTTCAGTTGATTCGTGTGGTTTTTACCATTATTTATGTTAGGAAAGTTTACCAATGGTTGGTTATTTCTGCAGTATTTAATGGAGTTCAATAGCAGCCCATGTGATTTGATGGAGCTTTCACCTCTTTTTTCTGATGATAGCCGTGTTGTTGAGGCTGCTTCGGTTGCCCATAAATTACGTAAGAATTGATATGCCTTTTAATTTATATAATGCTTTAACCTAATTATGTCAACACTATGCTAATATTGTTTATTTTCAAGGTTATTTGCTGAAGAAGATATTGGAAGACATGGAATACCTGTTCCATCAGCTATGGGAAATGCAACTGCTAGCAGAGGCTTAGAAGTTGCAGTTGCTAATTTGCAGGAATACTGCAATGGTAAATATTTTTTTTTATGAAAAATAGGGACATGTTTATTCAATAACTTACATTGAAATAACTTTAATTTATTCAACACATTTGGACTAACTTCTTTTCTTTTTTTGAAGTTTCGATTTTGTTTCAAATAAATGAAGACACTATCCTGTGACATTTGTTGTAGTTCAAAAGCGTCATCACCCAAGACTCTTTGCTAGCAACCATCATGACAAGAGTTATGTTGACAAGAGTGTGTTGACAAGAGTGTGTTGACAAGAGTGGCAACATATTGCCTGGTATTTACTTTAGTTCACTATTTGGTGCCATATCCTTTAAAGAAACTTGTTTAACTATGGTGGTAAATAATTTTACTTATAAAATATTGCAGACACAATTGTTGATTTTAAAATCTGCCATCCAACAGAGTTTGACTTTTATCTTCATAGCCATGCTAGAATACAGGTGAGATCTTTTACTCTTTTTGCTCATAACTTGTAATTTTATGTTAAATTACATCCTCACTGATGTAAACCATGTGTTACACAGGGTACAAGCCGTCCTACTCACTATCACGTGTTGTGGGTGAAAACAATTTTACTGCAAATGCTTTGCAAACTCTTACTAAAAACCTTTGCTACACGTAAGTTCGTTTGCGTTGCTTTTCAAATTCCCGTGTTCCCATTTTTAGACAGGATACTAAATTTGATGTTTTTGTTTTGTTAGATATGCTAGATGCACTCGATCTGTTTCCATTGGTGAGTTCCCCCTTCTTATGTCTTGTTTAATGGACTCTTAATGTTACTTTTACATATATTCATTACTGTAATATTCAAATTCATTTACTTAAAATTATTTATTTCAGGTATCAGACACTAGAAGTGGTGCTCCATCACCTAATCAAATAATAGAATCAAGTGGTGGAAGCAAAACTGATTAAGAATATGTATTTTAATTTTAAACTTGATTAGGGATATGTATGAACTTTTAAACAATTATGTGTTGTAATTTTAAACTTGATTAGGGATGTATGAACTTTTTATGTGTTTTAATTTTCATTTACATATAAACTTTTGAACATTATTATGTGTGCTTTAATATTCAATGAAATAAATGGATGATTATAACTTTATACATTATTTTATTTTATTATGAAAAAGTGGTGGTTAATTTTTATAATTGTATGAAACAGATTATAAATGTGGTTAAATTTTATAATTGTATAAGAGAGATTATAAAAAGATTAAAAAAATGGTGGTTAAATTTTATAATTGTATAAAACAGATTATAAAAAAGATTATAAAAAGTGATGGTTAAATTTTATTTATTCAGAATTAAAATTACGTCAGTTAAAAACGTCATTACTTACTTATATTATGGCGCCAGAATCTTCTTCAATGAATGTAAAATGCGACAGTTATAACTGACACTACTTACATATAAAAACCGCCACTATTTACACCATGTTTAAAGTGGCGGGTGTTGCGGCGGGTAGAGTAAAACCGCCACATTAAACTTTGTGGCGACCAGTTCTATGGCGGTTTGGAAAACCGCCACAAGCGTATATTGTGGCGGTTATAAATGCCAGTTTATACGAAAATAACCGCCACAATATACACTTTTTTTTTGTAGTGCTACATGAACTCCTTTGACACTTACCACAAAACACAAGAATGCAATTTGTTCATTATAAAATATGCATTTCTCAAGATTAGCATACAAATTTTTTGTTCTAAGAACATTTACAACAACACACAAATTTTTCACATGTAATTCCAGAGTAGTGCTATAAATCAAGATGTCATCAAAATACACCATAACAATTTTGCCCAAAAATTCTCTCAAAACATGGTTCCTTAATCTCATAAAAGTGTTTGAGGCATTTGTTAGCCCAAATAGCAACACACGCCACTCATACAATCCATATTTTGTTGTAAAGACAGTTTTCCATTCACTCCCCCCAATCCTAATTTGATGGCAACTAATTCTTAAGTCAATTTTTGGAAATATACAAGCACCATACAATTCATCCAATAAATCATCTAACCTGGGAGTAGGGTGTTTATACTTAATGGTAATGTTATTGAGTGCTCTGCAATTTGTGCACATCCTCCAATAACCATCGTTTTTAGGCACCAAAATTACTGGAAGAGCACATGGGTTCATGGTCTCTTGTACCCATCCTTTGTTCATCAATTCTTCAACTTGAGTTTGGAACTTCTGCAAAACAGAATCAACACTAGGAAGCAAATTAGTTTGGTTAGAATGGTCAGTAATCAAAGTGTTGTTTTTGCAATACGATAAATAAAGAGGTTTGCTAGAAAGTAGCAACTTCTTCACTTCATTCACTTTCAGTAATCCACTCATTTTTCTCTCATGTGTTTCTCTCACTTTTGGTGTTTCGCTCTTCTTCTGTATAGGTGTTTCACTCATCTCTCTTTTCTCTTGAACTCTCTTTTTTCTCAATTTTATTTGATCCTCACACATAACTTTGTTGTCAAACTGCCATGGCCTCCTTAACAAAATGTGAGTTGCCTCCATTGGGACCACATCACACAAGACATTGTCATTATATTGTTATCATCTCTAACGATCCTCCTGACTTCTCTCTTCCACCATAAACACACTGCTCTCCAGCACAGGCTTAATGATTGCCAACAATAGTCTTATCAAGGAATCACAATTCAATCACACTTATGTCTATTATATCTAAGGAGAAGAAATACTAAATAAGACACTATCTTCTTCTTAATCCAATATTGCTTCTTCCATCACCTTATTACCCAAACTTTATATATCCTAAATAATTGCATTATCTATCAGATGTGAGATTCAAAGCCATGTGTGTTCTTGGCTACGATGACTTCAAAGATTACAAGAATGTATTACAAGGAGAAATTAACTTTATTCTCACTTTCATAGTGAATTAATTATTTAATGCATTTTAAAATACAAACCTTAATTTAAAATATTTCAAAATTATGAGAATTAAATATCAACAACTATAACTAAAACTAAAATTGTACATAAAATATATGTACATCAAAAGTTAAAACAACATAAGTCAAGTTTTTTGAAGTATGAGCTTGTAACAAAAAAACTAAGAATTATATAAACCAACTACATCAATCATAAGAAATATGCAATTACTGTTGAAATACTTATTATCCAAGATTAGTTGTTAAAATCCTTATTATCAAATGTTATTTTGCTTTTAAAATAATTTTAGAAATTTTAGAAATCTCATTTGTAATGTAAAGTTACACTTTCAAAATTTTATAAAATTCAGTTATAAAATATATAAAATGTATTAAAACTATATAATTTCTAATTATTTATTTATAAATAGATTTAATTAAATTTATTTGTTGAAGCTTGAACAAATTGAAGTGTTTTATTGAGGTTCTACAACAAATCTTTGAAATTTAAGAAAGGTTAAAAAACCTCCTTTATTTTGTTGAGGGTTTAGAATAAATCTTTGAAACTTAAGAAATGTTAAAAAGACTTATAAGGTTGTAAAATAATTCTTTGGAACTTAGTAGAAAGTTAAAAAAATCTTTGTTATTTTGCTGAGATTCTAGAATAAAATTTTAAAATTTAACGAAAGTTAAAAAAACTTTCGTTATTTTGCTGCGATTTGAAAATAAACTTTTAGAATTTAACGAAAGTTAAACAAACCCTTTAAAATTTAATGAAGGTATAAGAAAACCTCTGTTATTTTGCTGATGTTTTAGAATAACATTTGAAACTTAACATATGTTAAAAAAAAACTCCACTAATTAAATTAATTCCTAAAATTATATTAACTTCCGCTAAATAACTTCTGTTAAAACTTTTTTCTTGTACTGATAATTGGATATAAAAAAAAGATAAATTTTAAAGATACATGTCATACTAAAAAATAAAGTTAAAAGGTCTTTATTTGCATAAATGATAAAAATTTAAGAATGAATAAAGTGAATGCAAATTTTATGGTGTTTATTTATAAAAAGAAATAAGATTTAAGGTTCACTTTAATTCTATAAAAAGATTGTAAAATTTTAGGGCACAAGGTCCCAACTTGAAGAAGTTGGATACAAAGTTGAATATAGACTACATAGTGGAATATAGACTACGTATAGAGTATTCAATACATTATCAATAACTTTTAAGTTAAACAAAATTATAAGTAAAATATTTCTATTCCCATTCAATGCCAACGGCTGGTTGCACTATATGCAAAACTATTGACTTTAGGTGGCTAAGGATAGAAAGGGTGATGAAAGTGTACTGAATTTTGACGTAGTTTTTTTGACGTAATTTTTTTTTAATTGAGTTTCATATTTACACTTTAAAATAAATACACTTTAATTTATTAATTCTTTGCTGAAAAAAAAAACTTTGCTGAAAAAAAAATTATGTATTTTTTGGTACTATTATTTGTATATAGACGATGTACATATAAACATTGGATTAGAACACTCATTTAATTTAAATTTTTATTGTTGAAGAAAAATTTTGAGGCTTAACACAAAATTTCAGTTTTCTTTATTTTATATAAAAGTGAGAACTTTGTTAACATTCAGTCAATTTTACGACCTAAATTTAAATAATACGCAAATTTTTTTCTTTCATAAAGTAATTTTTGTCAACTCTTTTTATTTATAAATATCACAAAAAAAAAACGTGATTTAACATCGACAAAAAAATAAATATAAGAAGATGAAAACCGACACTTAAGAAGAAAGAAAATACAAAAATATGGGAGAACTAGATCAAAATCCATATATTAACAAAAACGATACGTAGGTAGATTAGATGGTAGCCTATTATACCAATGAAAATATTCTTTATGAATAAATCTAAAATTAGCTAACTTATCAGCACACACATCTCTTTCACGAAAAATATGAGTAATCCTAAACTCGATTTTCTCACAGTAATTAGAACACGTATTTCATCGATTACGAAGTGTACACGAAACATTATATATAATTTAAAGAATCAGAAATGTTATATTTTAGTATGTGATAGTGAGATATGTTATATTTTATATTTTAGTATTGTAACTTTCCTCTTATGGAATGAAGGTGGAGTATCGAACTTTTATCATCAAGATTTTAGAAAATTAAATTTGAATTAGAATAATTTTGTAAAGATTGATGGTCATGATATCGGAAGAGTTCAATGAATGCTGATGTGTAGAATTTAGTGGATAAAACAAAATTGGACTCTCTTAGGTTTAGGTTAAGGAGAGTTTGGATATAGGGAAAGGAGTAGTGGATGAGGCTATCTTTTGGACTAGACCTAAGAAATTAATTAATTTAAAGATTTCACTCCTAATTTCTTTTAACTCCTTTTTAATTTCTTTCATTTTCTTATTTTTATTCATGTTATGCATATGATCACTTATTGTGGATTAAAATTGAAAGATTTTTCACAAAAGTTTTAAATCAACAAGAGTGACTATATAACAAAATTAAACAAATTTTATGAATTTAATTTAAATTTGGATTTAATTACATTATTCATATTAAAAATAATTACCCAAACAAGGTTTTACTTGTCTATTTCTTTTCCAAGATTTGTTTATATTACCACCATAATTCGTTTGTATATATAAGGGTTGGGACACCCCTTAAATGTCTCACTTTTATTTTATTAATTCATTACTGATAAAAAAAATCGCGATAATTCGTTCCTTATTTTTAAGTTTGAAAGTTAATCGTTAAATTAAACAATTAATCTCAAATTAACATCTCTAAAACGTGGGTAGTATTTTATATAAAATTTGCAAAGTTATAATTATTTATTTTAATTTTATAAATATCACCACATGTTTATTTCATTTTAATGATATTCCAATTTTTTTCAAATTTTTTCTCTCACTCATTTATTCATTTATTTTAAATGCTCGTTTTACCTACTCTTTTCTTTACTGAATTATTATTTCCCAATTTTTCCATTTCCTTTTTAACCTTTTCAAATATTTTTTTTAAATAATTGTAATATTGAAACTTCTTATTTAATTATATAAAAAAATAATCATACATCAATTTACTTTTAACCCTTTAATCAACAATTAAATTATTTTAATTATATTTAATTAAATTTATATTTTAGTTTTGTGTTGACAAAAACTAATACTATACTATCTAAAACTCTAAAAATAGTATTATTTCTTGCGTCGCACAAATAAAAACATTACTTATTTTTTTAAAAATTGTATTCTTTTTTTTTTGCATGTTACTTTCTTTGCATCCGCTTATGAGTTTGGTCAACATTATTTACATCCTCTTTTAATCCACATTTATTCCTGATAGTTAATCAACATTTGTAATTGCAGTGATATTAACTAAATCAAAATTACCTTGATCAAATTAAACAACAATTAAACATTTTTCAAATCGTAAAACTTGTAAATAGATGTTTATAAAATTCTGAAGTTTAATTTACATGTTTAATATATCACCAAATTGTCTTAGACGTACCTAATATATTTTTAGGTGTGACCCAACATGTTAAAAGAATATTAGACTTTGTGGATTTACAAAGTGATTATGATCCAAGGATATATTAAATTTTACATGAAAAAAATCTCCTTAATAGGTGACCACACCAATTAAAATAGCCTATCTCTCCTTCTATAAATTGCCATGCATGCATGCACCAAAATACACATCAAATCAAACCTTCACAAAACCAAAACCCTAGTTCCATTTGTTTTTCAACCATGTCTCTGAATATTCTAAAATATCCAATCTTGTTCCTCGTACTCTGTCTGGTGAATCCATTTCCCTCTGCTGTGCCAGGAGCCTCTGCAACTCCCTTCACCAGAACTCTCCAAAACCTGAGGGGCCTTCGCAAGGGACAAAACGCCAATGGCGTAGGCACACTCAGAAGCCACCTCAAACATTTAGGTTACCAAGTAAACGAACAATCTTCTTCCAACAACTTCGATGAAAACGTTGAATCTGCTCTCAAACACTACCAAGCATTCCATCACTTGCCAACCAGTGGTGTGGTGGATGACAAAACTATCGAAACCATGAGCCTCCCACGTTGTGGATTGCCTGATATCCCAACCATTCCTAACCCTAACCCTAACCCTAATGCTGCTCAAAACTACAGTTACTTTCCAGGGGCACCAAGATGGAGGAAATTTGCATTAACCTATCGATACAGTTCATCTGTTCCAAGTCCCCTCAGCTTGAATGCTGTGAGACAAGCAATGGCGAATGCCTTTCAAACGTGGAAACACAACAACAGGTTCACCTTCACTGAAGTCAGTCGTGCTTCTGACATAGTGTATGGCTTCCACCGTGGAAACCACGGTGATGGGTATCCGTTTGACGGGCCAAGTGGGGTTCTGGCTCATGCTTTTGCCCCACAAGATGGAAGATTACACTATGATGCAGATGAAAGGTGGAGCACTAATGGGCCAGGCATTGATTTTGAAACTGTATGTTTGCATGAAATTGGTCACATTCTAGGGCTTGGACACAGTAACGTTGCTGGCGCTATTATGGAACCTATATATCCAGGGATACGACGAAGTCTAGCCCAAGATGATAAGGATGGTTTGAAAAATCTATATGGGTTTTAGGATATACTAGAACTTGAGAATAAGCGTAGCATGTGTGTGCAAGGTGTCAATTTACTTGATGCTCAAACCAGTTAATTGCATGTATTAAGCAATAATTAAATAAGCCACACACTTCTAATAAAAAATGGCCTTTGCCAAGGTTTTTTTTTTATATATAAAAGTTTTCATATTAGACGTTATTATGGAACTTGACATCTCTGCTATACTGACACCTCAGGTAACAATAATTGTTTGTCATTAAATGAAATACAAAATAAATAAAAAAATATGGAAGAATTATACCAAAACAGATATGTTAACAAAAACGATATATAAGTAAATTATACTTATTCATAAATAATTTTAAGAACAGACTAGATGGAAACCTATTATACCAATTAAATGAATTACCAAGTAATTGGTTAATGCATTACTCTTTCTTGTGAAAATAATTTTTTTAATAAATAATACATCATGAAGCAACATAAACCAAAAATAACTTTATTTAACAAAACGTAATCACTCTGGGATTAGTTTTGTATAAAGATTTGGATACTTCTGAAATGTCTTCTTTTAATTACATTATTTTTTGCTAATATAAGGTAACCTGTTGGCTGTTTTTTGGGTATGGTTGTCTCACTTTAAGGTTGCTCTGCGGAGAGTCTTTTGTGTGGATGATGTAGGAAGTCCACTTCTGGGCTACTGTATATGGGTTGGGATACCCCTGAAGTATCCCCTTAATTTTATTTATTCATTGCTTATCAAAAAAATAAAAAAATAAAATGTAATTACAGAAATGACTCTGACCATAGCAAACCAAGAGGAAGATAATGTATTGCTTTTAATAGTGATGCCTTTGCACAAATAAGTAGACTTGGTATGCTTAGGTCAAGTAATTCAAGAATAATGGAAATCCGAAGTTCTTTTAGGAACAAAAACTTTATTTAAAGAGGAAATAGGAAATGATGTTGGAGATCCCACATCGACTAGAGATTAGAGTCTTTCATAGTATATAAGTGGGTGCAAACCTCACCTCATTGAGTCGGTTTTATGGGGTTGAGTTAGGCTTAAAGTCCACTTCTTAACAAATGAAAATCAAACCTAAACTCTCATTTTTTTTTCATTGGCATGGAAAAGCTTATTGAATGAAATAATTAATTTTCCTTTTTTTAATATCCCTAACAAAATAAAGTTTCCTATCAAAATTTCAAAACTTTTAATTAAATAATTAGGTCAAAGATATATACTTGTAACTTAAATAAATAACTTACTAAGACAAATGGCCATAATGGAGAGGAACTTACCTTCTCAATAAGTAAGTTGATTTTTTTATAAAAAATAAATGAAAGTACTAGGACTAAAATAAATACAACTATGAACCAACCAATAAATACATCTCACTCAAAAACAGAAAGCATTTACATCTACCTATGAAACTCTTAATTTAGCTTAGGAAACAATTAGTGTTTACAATATGCTTAAAATAACAATCATTTCCAACTATACTAAATTAACCATGCCTGTTGCCATCTATTTCACCAAAATACTCTTCTCTTAATTTAGCAAAAACAATTATGTTGTTATTGTTTTCTTTGTTAATGAGTTTGATCACCCATTTTAAGTGATTCATTGATAAAAAAAATGGTGAAGATAAAGATAAGTCTCTTTTAAGTTTAGAATATGGTTTTGTTGATTATCGTATATTTGTCAATATTTGTGATTTGGTCTGTTTGATCTCTATTTCTCATCAATACTTGCTGACTCTTAATTTTATTCATTATTCAATTATATCAGTTCTTTCCCAAACATGCAATCATATCTGGTTTTTGTGCTTCTGCTTTCTTTCTAGGATTTTGTGTTTTATATTGAAAGAAAAAGATTTTGTTAACACCAAAATAAAATACATATAATTGACAAATTATTTTAATAATATAATAATATTTTAAATTAAAAAATAAATTAAATATAATTAAAATATTAATTAATTAATTATTTATAAAGTATATATTTATTATATATTCTGTATATGTTTATTATTGTGTATGATGTAGAAATATCACCGCTGCCGGTCTTGAAATAGTCAAATTGTGTCTTGAAATGTCAAATAAATCGTTTACTTATTTATTTGTTCTTTTGTATCAAAGAATTAAAATATTTATGTACATTAAATGCTTGTGGGGTCCACATTTATTTGGTATGAATTGGAACTAAATGTGCATGCAATTGGTTTGTGGTCCCATGGTTTTTAGTTGCTTTTCAGACTCGTCATTTTAATATTTTCACCCCAACACTTTTACTATCTGCACCATAGTTCTTATATCTACACCTTTCTTAAAAGCCTCGGTCCATTCCGCTGTTCAAACATTTCTACTGTTTGCCACACTTTTTGTATTCACACCAACTGGTTCAACAATCTTTCAACTTTTTTTAGATGTACATTTCTTACTATTTTATAACAAATATTTTTTTATTTGAATAGGAAGATTTTGAAATTAAATTTTCTCAAAGTGTTATTTGAGTCAGCTTTTATGGGTACCTCAGCTATGCACTCCACTAGATTATATTGAGGAGGAAAAATTAAAAAAATTATTATTGTTGGTTATTAACCGTAGGTTAGAGGTATAAGAAATGAGTATACATGATTGAATGTCTCGATTGTTAGGATAATTGTCTTGATCGTTATTTACAACGAACGCAAGCATCTTCTAATCAACAAATTGATTTAACAAAAATTATTCAATACATGAGTTTCTAGTTTTAATCATTTTAAAATTTTATAATTCAAAATCTACTGGTTCAAGCGGTAGTAGTTACACAAAATAATTTTCAACAAACTAAATACTTAACAACAAATCAGCTAATATGACAACAATTATGACCAACAACACAATTCATTTAGTGATGATTATAATAATTATTAGTTTGTTAAGAAATTTTTTACTAACATTGAATTTATTTTTATTAAATATTTTCTTAACTATATTTGAATATTTTACTATTTTTTTAATATTATAATATTTTATAATTTAAAAATCATTTTATCACGATTTTAAATATATGTTATGCCTGAAAAAAAGTTCATTTTGTTAAAGCTGAGATGTGAAAATAAAACTGGACATTACATATGAATTTTTAAGGTAAATACAGCATACTAATGCTTACTCATTTTTTGTAATTTTTTTATTTAAAATTGTAATTTGGGAAAAAATTTGACTTCCTTCGTACAAAAACTATATACATGGTATAAATAGATTGAAGGACCTGATGTTCCATTTTAATCAATTTATTTATTATTGTGAATAAGAAAATAGAAAATGGAAGGCTCTGATTTAAGAACAAAATGATCCTTTACTGATATATGTAGTGGAATCAGAAAAATAATGTGAACCTTTCAACTTATACATGCAGCAACAGAGTATCAATTAACAAAAGAATTAATTATATAAAATAAATCAAACACATATCATAGAAATAAATGAATAAAAGCATTATTGGAATATCCATTTTGTTTTTAAATCAGAACGATTGGTTGTGTACATGACAGTGCTGCATCAATCTTTGCTGCATAATTGAGTTATGGAAGGTTCAGCTATTTTATGATAATTAAAATTCAAAATCTGATATATAAAAACTAAATCCCTCTGCTTAGAAACAGCACCTCCATAGGTAAATTCTCCCAGTTTAACTTGTGTGTTTTGGATTTTTGTTCCCATCTTGTTCTTCTTTATTGTCTCTATTGATGCATTTTATTCTCAGCCGACTTAACTATTTTCATCTATCTAATCTAAGCTTAAAATAAGCATTGAACAACTCTTTCTCTTTCTCTATTTGTCTGTTTTGGATTGTTCAGTTGTTTAGATGTCTTATCCTTCAGTCTGCAACACTTCTGCTGAACAAATACCAAAAGTGACATTCTTATTAAAGTACTGGTGCAAGTGTTATGAACCACAATAATTTCAAAAGAACTGCTATTTTTTTATTTATTGATTTTTTTAATTTGAAATTTTTTAAAAGCAATGCACCATTAACTATTATATTGACCCAAACTTAAAATAAGAAAAACAAAATAATTAAACTGATAAAAAATAACGGTTAAAAAAATAAATAACAAATGTATTTTAGGGATATCTCAACTTTTATACAAACAAGATTTTCAAACTTTCTAACATATAAGAAAGAGTTTCAAAACAAACAACCACCTAAGTCTTCACTATCCTACTTAATACTTTGGATAGATTTCATACAAATTAACGACTTTAAGACACCAGTCAAAATAAGAAAAACTAGCTAAACGAATCTTGAAAAAAATACATGACTATATCTAAACCCTAAAATCCACAACCATACCTTCAATTGTATAATTATAAAGATTTCAATATGATCTATCTTTCCATTCTTAAAAATCTTGTAATTTTTATGTCTTCACAATTTACTAATAACTGTTATTCACACTCAATCTCAAATTTAATTCACAACCTTATTGACTCACTTACTTACTTACTTAGGGATCTTAAAATTTGAAAAGTGTTTTTTTTTCTCCGAATGATTGATTAATGTAGTAAAATACAATTTTCCAATCACTTTATATAGAATTCATATGTCAATAAAAGATTATTTCTCTTTTTAATTATAATAATGATATTGTATATAAGAAGGTACGCATTATTCCACATTCTAAACATATAACATTCCTCCATCAACCCTATCAACTCTCCACACAAGAACTTCAACTAACCAAAATGGATTTGTTCCTTGTGAGTACCCTAAACAACACTGCACTTGCTCTCCTTTCCCTAACATTACTCTTAGCCTTCTCTGTGTTTCTCTGTCGTCCCTCCAAAGCTGGTAGTGATCTGAGAGAACCTCCAATGGCCTCACGTGCATGGCCCATACTAGGCCACCTCATGCTTCTCGGGGGCTCACCAACGCCCCACAAGACGTTGGGAGCCATGGCTGACAAATACGGACCCCTCTTCACCATCAAGCTCGGTTCCAAACGCGCTTTGGTTCTCAGCAACTGGAAAATGGCGAAGGAATGTTACACCACAAACGACGCCGTTGTGTCCTCTCGCTCCAAGCTCGTGGCCATCGAACACGTGGCATACAACCAAGCAAGTTTTGGGTTCGCACCCTATGGTCCTTATTGGCGTGAGATACGGAAGATTGTGACCGTGTTCCTCTCCAACCGCAAAACGGAGCTTCTAAGCCGCGTTAGGGTTTCTGAGATTCGAAGTTCTGTCAAAGAGCTCTTTCATGTTTGGTCGGAGAAGAAGGGCAGTGAAGAGTGTGTGGTGGTGGAGATGAAGCAGTGGTTCACGGAGTTGGTGTTCAATATAGTTTTCCAAACCATGGCTGGGAAGCGATTATTTGGTAAAATTCACACAGATTCAAGTTTTCAGTTTCATCATTCTCTCCAACACGAATAAAACATAGAAAGTATGATTAAGAGATATAGAAAGTATGATTAAAAGAGTGTTGTTATAATTTTTCTTGTTTAAATTTAAAGATAACATCGTTAAACAGAGATTTGTTTTCCATTAGGTAAAAGTGCAGTGGTTAGTGAGAAAGAAGCAGAGAAGTGTGTGAAGGGTTTGAGGAAGTTCATGCAGATGTTGGGGGTGTGCACAGTGGCTGATGCTGTTCCTGTTCTGAGATGGATGAATTTGGGAGTGAAAGCCATGAAAGAAACTGCCAAAGAACTGGATTTGATCTTAGATGAGTGGTTGGTGGAGCACAGCAAAAAGAGGGGTTTAGGTGAAAAAGGTGTTGAAAGTGAGGACCAAGACTTCATGGATATGATGCTTTCACAGCTTGAGAGTGCCCCCATCGATGGATTTGATGCTGCTACAATAAACAAAGCCACAACATTGGTATATCTTGCATATAAAATTTGTCCCTCTTGTTGCTTCTTAAACCATTTCTGCTTAATTTAAAACCCTCATTATACTTTAACTGATAACTAATTTTTTTCTTACATGAAATTTTTACTAAACAAAAATCTATTAAGAGAACATGGTACAAGTGGTCCTCAATCAATAAACTAAGTCTTACAAAAGCCAATTTAAAAGTATAAAAAGGACAAATTATAGAATCAATATTCCATTTAGAAAAAAAGTTTTATTTTATAGATAATCCTTACAAATAATTAAATTTGAATATAAAAAATTATTAAAAAAAAATTTTAAAAATCAAAATAACCGGTTTATTATACTAACTAAATTAAAGATATTTGATAAACTAAAAATATTATTGATATTTAAACTAGTTTTAATTATTAATAAAAATTTATAAAATAGTTTTTAGATTAATATTTAACTATTAACCAGATTTAAACTATTAACTATTTTATATTTTAAATTAATTTTTATTAATTTTGTACATGCTAATTTAAAATCTAAAATATTAATAGATAAAACCTTGTTAGTTACAATAAATACCAATTTAAAATTTATTTATTAATAATAAAAATTATTTTAGACATCAATAATTTTTTAGTATCTAAACTATTATCCAAGTTAGACTTTTTAGTCCCTAGTTATTTAATAGTTTTAAAAAATCACTTAAATTAATTTCTTTAAGAATTTACTATTCATATATATATATATATTTGGAACTAAATATTTTTACTGTTACTTAATCAGAAAATTGAATATAACTTTCCGGATAAGTAATTTTGACTGAAAATATTGTAAAACCTTTTTTTTTATTGTTGGAACATATATTTACTCTTATCTTAACCTACAAATTCACTAGTCATGTATATTTTTGTTTGCTAGAGAACATTCTTCTGAATTAGAGAACTTGAACTTGAATTGCAGGCACTGATCTTGGGTGCCACTGATACAAGCACAGTTACTCTTACATGGGTGATGTGTTTCCTATTGAAAAATCCTCTTATATTAGAGAAAGTAAAAGAAGAGATCAACACTCAAATAGGGGAAGAGAGATTCATTAGTGAGTCAGATGTGAACAAGTTAGTGTACCTTCAAGCAGTAGTCAAAGAGACACTGAGGTTGTATCCACCAGGTCCTCTCTCAGCACCTCGTGAATTCACACAAGATTGCATGTTAGGTGGCTATCATGTAAAAAAAGGAACTCGATTAATCACAAACTTGTGGAAGATCCAAACAGATCCTAATATCTGGTTAGATCCATTGATGTTCAAGCCAGAAAGATTCCTTACTACTCACAGAGATGTTGATGTTAAGGGTCAAAGTTTTGAGTTGTTACCATTTGGAAGTGGAAGAAGAATATGCCCAGGAATATCCTTTGGCCTTAACATGATTCATTTGACTCTAGCTAATTTTTTGCACTCTTTTGAAATACTTAATAAACCCAATGAGCCTATTGATATGAGTGAAGCCCTTGGAATGACCAATGAAAAAGCTACTCCACTTGAGATTCTAGTTAAACCACGTTTGTCTTCTAAGTATTATGAATCCTTGTGATGTGGTAGCAGTATACTGTCAGATAGGATCACTCTTCATCTGTTTCAATAAATCAGTTCAGTGTGTAATTTGTAATCTTCAACATTGTTAAAGATTGCCATTGGAATTTCTATCAGTGGAAGTGAGTGAAGGATAGAGATTATCTCAACACTGGACATATTTGTTCCACACATTTATCTCAACATACTTTTGCTAGCATGTACTTGGTCTAACAACAGCAGTTCCAAGTTCAGGGTTTTGATGCAGTTTTATAGTTCTGCTGCATAATTCTGAGTGTTGGTTTGTCGTGCAGTTGAGAACAAAGTAATCTTGGTACTGTTTTTGGATCTGGAATTACATGTTTTAGTGTGCTTTTAATAGGTCTGATGGTGTTAGGGAGATTTATAAAGTTTAAAAAAATCCTTTACTACCTTGCCACTGTTTTCATCTTTGGGAGAAATGGATTCACTCCCAAAGATTGAGTACTTGCTAAAGCTTGAGTACTTAGGATAGTTCTTGTTGAAGCTTTATGTGTTCAGGTTTTTTAACTAGTGATAGTGTAGAGGTAGATTTGTCAAAACAGGGGAGGGAAAAAAAACTTAACATCACAACACATTTGAAGACTTGGGAAAAAAATATATACTTTTTTTTTCCTTAACTAAGTTTTTATTCTTAAGAAAGGTCCTTGTTTGACAATTTTAATGAAATAGAAGCATTAGCTTGTATAAATAATATATCATAACCATTTAAATCCATGTCGAAAGCTAATGTTTTTTATTTTAAAATTTATTTAATTTAACGTCAGTTTCACCCACATTAATATTTTTTATTTATTTTAAAGTTTATTTAATTTAACGTTTGCTTTATCCACAAGATATTTTTTTATTTTAAAATTTATTTAATTTAGTGTGTGTTTGAGTCTCACTAATAATTTTTATTTTAAAATTTATTTAATTTAATGTGAACTACAAACTATATAAAAACTATTTTTAATATCAATTTAAATTGTGTCGATTTCACCAACATTAATGTAAGTAGTTTTGTTTATCAATAATGAATAAATAAATTAAAAGGAAACACTTTAAGGATATTTCAACTCTTATATAAGAACCAATAAAACTTCACTTTGGAAGATTTTATATTATTGTCACAAACAGTTTGTTAAAAAATGATAAACTTTTTTTTTTACCTTACCTAGGTTTTTATTCTTGAGAATGTCATTGTTTGTATTAGCTTATAAAAAATAGATTCCCAAAGCATTAGCTTGTAAAAATAATATACCACAAGCAGCATTCAAATCAATTGGGAATGAAACTCCTTCAATCATACACAACAAACTACAAGAAAATAGTTATTATTTAACATATCCAAAGAAGACACTAATTAACTAATAGAGTTGGATGCATGTGTGATTTTAAAATCGTTGATACTAAATCATTAATATTGAGACTCTAAGTAACCGACGCTAATTTGTCATTCATTTTTAATTAAAATAATTTAGTGTTGGTTTGGTTGACACTATAATGTTTAAGTGTGGGCAAAAAATCCAAATTACGAAATCCAATCCATAATTATCCAAATTCATATTTTTGGATTTTAAATCCAATCTATCTAACTGGATGTGGATTAAATATAGATTGGATACATTTTTGGATTATCCAAATTGCATTTTGGGTTGGATTTTGACTTGACCCGATCCAGGTTGAGCCAAGACACTCCGGGCCCAGGTTGAACAAAGTCGACCAAAGTCCACGTCGAGCCTAGTCGTCCGGGCCCAAGTCGAATCAAATGGTATGGACCAAAGTCGAGCCGAGTCAACCCTAGACCAAGTCGAGCTGAGTGGCCGATATTGAGTCGACCCGAGTCAGCCGGGGCTGATATCAAGCCGAGTTGGCCCATGCCAATATCTAGTCTACCCGTTCCGGGCCCATGTCGAGCTGAGTTTTTCGGGTCCAATATGAAGTTGAGCGGGCTCGGGCTGATATCCAAACGACCAGGCCATGGCTGATGTCGAGTCGAGCTGGCCCAGCTCGATGTTGAGTCGAGCACGTCCGGGCCGATGTCGAGCCGAGCGGGCCAAGACCGATATTGAGTCGAGCGAGCTCGGGCCGATGTCGAGTCATCCGGGCCCGGGCCAATGTCGAGTCGTTAGAACCCGAGTCGATGTAAAATCGTTCTGGCCCGGGCTGATGTCGAGACTTCCGGGTCCGAGCCGATGTCGAGTCGTCTGGTCCCAAGTCGATGTCGATTCGTCTAGGCCCAGGTCAATGTCGAGTCGTTTGGGCCTGGGCCAATTTCGAGTTGTCTGGGCCCGGGCCGATGTCCAGCCGAGTTGGTCCGCATCCAAGTTGAGTCGGCTTAGGCATAGTTGGAGCCAAATTAGTCTGTGTCTATATCAAAATAAATTTAATGTAATTGATAAAGTGAATTTAATCTAATTAACAAAGTGGATTTAATCTAAATTTAATCCACTTTAAATGGATTTTAAAAAAATTCAAATAAATTTGATATAATTATGAATTTTAAATTTAATCCATTTATTTAGATTTGGATTTAGATTGGATTTTCATCATCACCCTAATAATGTTTTTTTATTTTAAAATTTATTGAATTTAGCATTGATCCATGCTAATATTTTTTATTTTAAAATCAAGTACACATTCAAAATCTTCATTCGTAAGTATGTTTTTTCATAAATTTTCTAAAATATGTAATTCCAAGGTTTTAAGTACATTTCAAATTGTATTTTCCAAAAAATATAAAGATTTAAAATGTCATTTTTTTCATCTTTCTACTATACTAAAAAAAGTACATAAAGAAATTATAGAAAGGATGCAGGAAGCAATTTCCCACTTTCCTTTTCTTCCTAGTTGATCATTATTACCAACCGTCTGCATATGCGCTGCTCTTGTTTTTGGTCCACATGAGTCAGAGTGACCATAGAATCTTATCTTCCTGGTCAACTATCCTTGCTCACCAAGGTTCTCAAATTATTGACTATTCTTCAACTTTATGAAATAAAAACAAATATGTTTCAGCCACCTTAAAATAACAATTTTTGTCTCCATTATGCAGAACATACTAATAGATTCTAATACTTGCAGATCAAGCACACCAACATGGGGTGACATGTTAAACAAAATGACCTCATATTGGTCCAACCATGCGGCCATGCACAAGACCCTATACGCATCTTCTCCCTATAAAACCAGAAAGGAAAACAAGTTCAAATATATTCCACCATAACAAGCAAAAATGGACTTTCTCCTAAATTGCTTCACCTTAAAAATCACCACTCTTATTGTATCCTTCCTTTCTCTATACTTCTTCATTTTCTATCTATATCGGAGAAATTCTCGTGGAAAACAGGCTCCAATAGTGAAAGGTGCATGGCCAATACTTGGTCATCTTTCACTCTTGAATGCCTCACAAACACCCCATTGGACTTTGGGTGCTTTGGCTGACAACTATGGACCCTTGTTCACCATCAAGTTCGGTGTCAAAGAGGCCTTGGTGCTCAGCAACTGGGAAATGTCCAGGGAACTCTTCACCACCAACGACCTTGCCGTTTCATCACGTCCTAAACTCGTTGCCGTGGAAGTCATGTCCTACAACCAAGCCTTTGTAGGGTTGTCACCATACGGATCTTATTGGCGAGAGCTTCGAAAGATTGTGACTTCTGAGTTTCTCTCCAACCGCAAAATAGCGCAACTCAGCCACATTCGTGTCTCAGAGGTTCAAACCTCTATGAAAGAGCTCTGCAATTTATGTTATACTAGTGTAAACAACAAGAACAAAAAGGAGAATGAATCTTATAGTGCTGCTACTTTGGTGGACATGAAGGAGTGGTTTGCACATTTGACTTTCAACATTATAGTGAGGATGGTGGTGGGGAAGAGGTACTTTGGTGTGGTGCATGTGGAGGGAAAGGAGAAGGCAGAAAGGTTTCTGAAGAACTTAGAGGAGTTCATGAATTTGATGGGGACTTTCACTGTGGCTGATGGAGTTCCTTGCTTGAGGTGGTTTGATTTCGGGGGCTATGAGAAGGCCATGAAAGCAACCGCTAAGGAAATGGACAAGCTGTTGAGTGAGTGGTTGGAGGAGCACCGTGAGAAGAAGGGTGATGGAGACTTTATGGATGTGATGATTTCAGCACTGAATGGGGCTCAGCTTGAAGGGTTTGATGCTGATACAATATGCAAAGCCACTTCCCTGGTTAGTACTACAATATATTTAAATACTTGCCATCATTTCAAAGATTGAATGTATTCCACTTTATTTCTCTGTTTTGAATGAGAGGACCCTTTTGATGAAACTTGAACATATTTGCAGGAATTGATTTTGGGTGGAACTGATACAGCTGCTGTTACTCTTACATGGGCACTAAGTCTGCTATTACGAAATCCTCTTGCAATGGAAAAGGCTAAAGAAGAAATTGACATGCATATTGGCAAAGATGGACACGTAAAAGAGTCAGATATAAGCAAACTTGTGTATCTTCAAGCCGTAGTTAAAGAGACATTGAGATTGTATCCACCAGCACCTCTTTCATCACCTCGTGAATTCATAGAAAATTGCACCTTAGGTGGCTACCACATCAAAAAGGGAACTCGACTGATGCATAACTTGTGGAAGATCCACAGAGACCCCAGTGTTTGGTCAGATCCATTAGAATTCAAACCAGAAAGGTTCCTCACCACTCACAAACATGTGGATCTTAGGGGTCGCCATTTTGAGTTGCTACCCTTTGGAAGTGGGAGAAGAATTTGTGCTGGAATGTCCCTTGGCTTAAACGTGATCCATTTCAGTTTGGCTAACATGTTGCATTGCTTTGACATCTCGAATCCTTCGGCTGAACCTATTGATATGACCGAGTTCTTTGGATTTACCAATACCAGAGCTACTCCACTTGAGGTTTTGGTTAAGCCACGCCTATCTCCAAACTACTATGAAGCTTTATAATCCTTATGTAAGGCATTGTCCATGGTTCAAAGTTATGGTTGCGGTTGCAGTTACAATTTCCTCGCAAAACTTGACATTACAGGAAATTGTGGACAAATGCGGACTAAGTGATTGTGATGAGTTGAAAAACCTTTATTTTGCGGCTGAAGTTGCAGTTGTTAACTTCAATTTAGAACTACGGTTTTGTGAGTCTTATATGTTGTATGTGTTCAAATCGAATCATGGTTTGTGGTCTATTCTAAGTTATGTGAACTTGTGATAGTTTTGTTCCTAGGCAGATTTATGTCACACGTATTTAGCTGTCATGAAATAAATGTGATCTTGTAATAAATTTATTTGTATCACTGTATGGGTTTGTGATTTTTTGGAGAAGATATTATCATAAAAGAATAAATGAGATGAAGTTGTTCATTCCCAATTTCCGAGGGTGCTTTGGATTTATTCTATGAATGAATTGCTTAATTGGTTAACCGTGAGTGATGAAGTTGTCTGTGCAATAATTGGAAACCAGAGGCAAAATAGAGAGTGTACTAATTAGCGTAGCAAATAATAAGAAAGTGATGCATAACAGTGAACTATAGGACAAATGATCTAAACTGCAAAATCCACAATTGAAGCTTGAAAAGTAAAGGTGTTTGGCTATTGGGGTTGTTGGATTTGGTTAAGGGGAGGGGTAGTAAGTACTTATGTTCCACTTAGAGTGATTATTTTTTCACCCTCATTTTGTGTATGTACTAATTATATAAATATATATATATATATATATATCACTTTCTGATCTTAAAGAAATTAAAAGAAAAATAAAACTTTAATTTAATGTCATGTCATGTTAATAAACTGGAAAATTATTATTGTAATATAAATTTGTAAAATTCTATTACAAATTAGAAAATAAATACGACCACACTTTTTTCAATTAGAAGCGAAAATTTATATATATGTTAGGTTTTTGTCTTCATTAAAACCAACACATGTGGTAACCTTCCATTTCCGGTTTGAAAATATGTAAACCTCTTTTATCAAAATTAAGAACTCATGATAATATCTTTATACTAAAAAATAAAAAATAAATAAATGCTTTGTTTATTTACCAATATAACTTACCCATTCATTTATACCTTTTTCTTTTCAAAATTTTAAGATTATTTCATATTTTGTTATAAAAAAATATTATATTACACTGACTTTGTTATTAAAGAAAGAGTAGATAATTAAGTGAAAGAGGAAAAAGTAATGATGGAGGTACAAATTTTTCTAAGTTAACTTCTTTATCTTGAGTGAAAATGTATAAATTAATATCAAAATTAAAAGAATGGATTGACAGTTTTTTTTATGGACAAAGAATAATTAAATTAAGATAAAGGGACACTTTAAGAGTGTTCCAACCCTTTTACATATTTCATTATTAGCTAGCTTAAACTAAAATTAAAATTAGCTGAATTTATAGCACAACATGTAACAAGCTTAAGCTTCCTAAATAGCTTTACAACCCACGGCCAACACACCCACTTTTTCTGCATAAAAAACCAGCAACACTCTTCCGCTCCCTTCACTCTCCATGAGCCTTTAGAGTTGCTAAACCCAATTCAGTGCGTTGATAGATAAACCAAATTCTACATTCTTCTGCGTAATTATGCAGAATTAAAAACCATATTGTACTAATAACAAGTTGCAATTGCAATGGCCATAAGATTTTGTACTGGTGATGAATTAACAACTATGGATGGATCCTAACCCCAAACCAAAAAAAAAATATACAAATTCAAACGATTCATAATTATATAAGTTTCTAACAGAAAATGGTAGATTTATGATAGGACATGAATAAGCCACTTGACAAAAGAATATGATGCTTTTAAGAAAAAAACCATCCAAAGGTCTTTAATTATATTTCTATATTTTTTTTCTAAGTTTTAAAAGTCTTGTCTTGATATTTGCGTGTTATTTCTTGGGGAATTCTTTGTATTTTTTTTCCAATTTTCCCATATAAAGTCTTGTCTTTTCATTTTTCTTAGCAATAATAGAATGAAAAATTTGACTTATTTAAAAATATTCAGTATTATTGGAGCATTTTTGTCCGTTCACTACTTTATTGTTTGATAGAATCTTATCGTCCGGAACAATAATTAAATGGTGCATAGAATTCAACTGTGTAAGGGACCTATTTGGATTAGAAAGTACTCATACTTTGTTCAACTAAGTCACGTACTTTGTTTCCTTCTATCTTTTTTCACGATGACAGAACAGTAGGGATCATCAGTGTTTTGATCTGTAAATTTAAAAAGAGTGTGAAGATGGAAAAATGAGTGAGAGATCATTTGTTTCTTCTCTCTCAATAGTATAGAAAGTCAGCAAGAAATATTTTTGAAATTTGGAATCAGAGTTATTAATACTCCGAATCAACAATTGATTATGTTTTTCTTTTTTTTTAGGTGGATAATCAATTATAAATATGTAAAATTATGAAAGATAATCAATTATATTTTGTCGAGTTTCTTAAAGAGAGTTGTCTCACGTCCTAGGTGATCTCTACTTACCCATATGTGTTGGTTTCAGGTATAGATATCCATTTGTTGAAGGTCGTTCGAGCTTTTTCTAGGAGTATGACATGGATTACTTTGGTGTTGAGTGTCTGGTACTCAAATTTTAGCTCGAGACATTTTCTCTACCTCTTCTTACCCTTAAAAAGCAAGGGCACCATGCGTCCTTGAACTGGTAACCATCTTTCGATTAACCTAGCTTCCTCCGTCTCTCGAGACCAACAAAAGATAGTACATGAATATTCACCTGTTATCCATCGATTATGCCTTTCAACCTGATTTTAGACCCTGACTCACCTCTTTAAATTGATAATCGATTATGGATGAAAGAGAATAGAAGATAATCGATTTTTGTTCTGTTCTTCCTTCTTCATCCTGTCATCCGTGGTTTGTTTCCTACATCTTTCTTTACTCTTTTTTTAATTATATCCTCTTTTTTCCAACACAACAAATCCAAAATAGTTAGATAAATATCAAATAAACGAGACAATCTTTTAATAATAATAATAATTTTAGATGGACTGAGATATTATGTGAATAGTTTTATTGGTCTAGGAAATTATATCTTTAATTGGGAAAAAGGGATCAATAATAATAAATTGAGAAAGGAAACAAAATGAGGATAAGGAATAGTGGTATTAATTCACTACTAAAATTAACATTACTATTAACTTTATGTAATATAATATGTAATGATACTTTTTTTTAACATGTTAATGTAGTTTTTATGAATACATTAAATTGTATTTTTTAATATAATAGATAATTAAATTTCATAATATTATTAATTTATATATCATAATATTTTTAAATTTTAAAGATGCACAAAAAATTTCTTAGCCAAATTTTAAATACTGATTTACTTTTAAAATGTATTAATTTTTTAATATTAAAATTATATAAATACATTAATTTAACTAACAAAATTATTTTAAATTAATAAATAAAAAATTATATAATTATAATTATATTTAAATTTAAATTTTAAAATTTATTTATTTATTTATTTTAATTCTACATTGTTTTATTCTTTTATTTATAATTAAAATTTTAAATTATTTTAATTAACTAAAATATACACAAAATTAATTATTATTTATTTCTTTTTTTATAAAAAAAGTAAACTTGTAATCTTATAATTTATACAATTAAAAATAATTCAAAATATCCTTACAACTATCACATCACTCACATATTTTAATAAACTTTCCTCACCCATCTAATGTAAGATACTCTAATCCAAATAATGTAAACTTTCTTCACACTTTTTTTTATCAAATATTTACATTTATACTCTCTCACACCCTCAACTTTTTACTTCTCAAATCAAATAAAACATATGTACCTTTTAATAAATGTTCATTGACGAATGTGAGCTTAAAATTATTACACATCGTTTTCTTATGCTTTCATTTATATTAATTTAAAATCTAAATAATTGGTAGTTAAAATTTTGGTAGCTAATTATATACCAATTTAGAAACTATTTAACAATAATAGAAACTAATTTAGAAATTAAAAAATTTGTTAGTTTCTAAAATAATCTCTAATTTAGTAACTATAACAAATAATTATTTTTGTCTCTAAAATTAATTTGTTAGTTTCTTGTAGTGATTAATTTGTATGAGAATTTATCTTTTAAAAACTTAATAGTAATCAATTTGATAAAGATTGAGAAAAAAAAAACATGGTTTTGTCTTTGCAAAAATCGTTAGTTGACCATCATGATAAACTTTTACAACACAAAACTTACTATAAAATAGATTAAGAAAATAAGATTGAAAAAACTATTTAAGTTATTCTTGTGAATGAAAGTAAATCTCTATATCTATTATAATTAAATATGAGAATTATATATATACTCAGAAATTCAGAGTAATGTTGGTGTCAATAAATCATAACCCAATCCTTGAAGAAAACTTATATTTTTACATTTTTATTGATATTTTGAGTTCAATTTAATTATTATATTTTAAATTTCATCTTCATTTGACTTAGATTTTTAGATATGGATATAATATTACCAAATTCAAAAGTATCTTAATTTTTTTTAAAATAAAGCTAAGTTTTGAAATTGTTGTTAAATTAGTCCATCTTAATTTAGGTTTGATTTTCAAAAATTTGGATTCAAACACAATTTATCTATTAATATAACATGTCTTAATTTTTATTATATCTCTATACTTTTCTACTAAATTTAAAAAGTTGTTATTTTTGGGAATTCTTTGTTCACTAGGATAGAAAAGCAATAAATGTGTTTTTGTTTGTTTTCAATTAATTAAAAGGATTGAAAAAGACTGATTTGAGAAGGAAAAAGAAAGACAATGAAACATTAAATCCTCTGCTCATACAAACACAACCATAAATTCTTGTCTTTTCAATTTTCTTACCAATAATAGAATAATTTATTTTTTTATTTATTTTAAAATATTCAGTATTCTTGGAGATTTTTGTCTCATTCACTACTTTATTGTTTGTAGAATCTTATCGTCCGGAACAATAATTAAGTGGTACAGTTGTAGCCTTACTTTCTGTGCCACTTATCCTATGCTATGCTCATATTCGTTATTGGTGTTGCTTATATTCTTACAATTCTTAAGATTTATATAGTTATTAATGTAAATTGTTTAAAAATATATATATATATATATATATATATATATAATAAAAAATATTAAAGTAATAATATTGTAAAAATGGATGTATGGTTTTTAAAAGTATTATTTTTCTTCAATTAATATTAGGGTATGTATTATTTTTCTTTAATTAATATCATTCTTATGGATTTGAAAAGATTTGATGTGAAAATGGGGTTATTTGGATTAATAGAAGATGATAAGAAATAAAGAAAAAGTTTAAAAAAAGTTAATGAATGATGTGATATGTGTTATTGATAAAATATTATTTTGTAATAAATAAAAGTGTAAGATTACAAATATATCTAGTTAATATTAAATTAAATTAAAATATGATTAAATTGTTTTATGTATAAATAAATAAAAAATATGTAAAAATACTTTACAAATTTTTTGATATATATATTTAGTACAAATAAAATGGTTAATTTTTTTAAAAAATTAACAAATATAAATTCTAAATTATTTAATATATATAAATAAAATTATTAAATTATTAAAAATTCTAAATAAATACAATTTGGAAGAAAAATATTTAAACTTTTCCATAGGGCCAAAATGTAATAGCATTTACTCTATATCGATTTTTTCCAGAATCTCTTCAAAGACACAAGGAAAAAAAATAATTATTCTTTGCTTTTCTATCCACATGAAGAGTATTCATGCGGAAACCTACACTTAGATTGGAAGGGGATATGTGAGGATTTGAAGAAGAGATGTGAGAGGAGAGGAAAATATGTGTAAGATTTTGAGGAAATGGATGTGTGAGTGCGTGAGAAGAAAGTGTAAAGAAAGTGAAGTAATTTGAAATATTAAAAAAATAAATCAGAAAATAAATTAGATCTTACATAAATAAAAAATATTATTTTTTAATATTAAAAACTATCTAATGAAAAATAAAAATATTACAACAACAAAAGTATAATCTAATTAACAATAATAAAAAAGAGTTTTATAACAAATTATAACTCATAAATATAATAATTACAAAAAAAATATATTTATAAAAACACAACAATAAATTAAATAATAATTTTTTTAAAATATACTATAAAATTAAAAAATAAATCACATCTTACATGAATAATAAAAAAAAATGTCCTTACCACTTGCATATACATATTAAAATCCAATTTGTGTAACATAGAGCATGGGATACACAATCTTCTCTTGGATAAAATAATGGATCTAAATGTTTCTGCAATTGGACTTGTTTCTCTAATCGTCTTCTGTTTCTTTTTCTATGGCCACTTCAAATTTTCTCAAGGAAAAGAAGCTCCCACAGTTGCAGGTGCATGGCCAATACTTGGTCACCTTCCATTGATGAGTGCTTCAAAGTCACCCCACAGAACCTTGGGTGCTTTGGCTGACAAATATGGACCCATTTTCACCATCAAACTTGGTGCCAAAAAAGCTTTGGTAATCAACAACTGGGAAACGGCAAAGGAATGCTTCACAACAAACGACATCGTCGTTTCCTCTCGCCCCAAGCTTGTTGCCGCAGAACACATGAGCTACAACAAAGCCATGTTTGCCTTAGCACCCTGTGGTCCCTATTGGCAAAAAATAAGAAAGATTACAGTCTCAGAGATTCTCTCCCCTCAGCGAGTGAAGCAACTACGTCATGTTTTTGAGTCAGAAGTTGAAGAATCGATCAAGGAGCTCTCTAACTTTTGGTGCAGCAACAAGAATGAGAGCGGTTATGCCTTGGTGGAGTTGAAGCAATGGTTTTCTCATCTGATATTCAACATGGTCCTTCAAATGATTACAGGGAAGCGATATTTTAGTGCAGCAACTGTGGATGATGAGAAGGCACAGAGATTTGTGAGGGCTGTGGAGGAGTTCATGCGCCTGTTCGGGGTGTTCACAGTGGGAGATGCTGTTCCATGGTTGAGATGGTTTGATTTTGGAGGGCATGAGAAGGCAATGAAAGAAACTGCAAAAGAGTTGGATATTATTCTTGGTGAGGAGTTAGAGGAACACAGAAAAAGGAAGGGTTTGGGTGAGAAGGATGATGAAGTTCAAGATTTCATGGATGTGATGATTTCATTGTTTGATGGAATAACTATTGATGGGTTCGATGCAGATACCGTCATCAAATCCACTGTACTGGTATGGATCTTTATTGCATCTTATTTTTTTTATTAAATCACATTATAACTTTAAATTTTATTGTACAAAAATTAAGGTATTAAAACCAAAACCATTTATGAATTTGAGAAAGATAAACAAATAATATTAAATATTAAATAACCAAAATGTTGTGAAGATGTTATGAATTAGGGATTTAGTGTAATTTTTTCTTGTATCTCTATCACTTTCTTCTTAGATTTCATACTTTGAAAAATACTCAAATTATCTTTTAATATTTTTTATTAAATATTTTTTCTTTAATTTCGGAATATGCACGTTAACTTCCTGATTTATAAAATTTAGAAGTTAAAATTTGTGTTTGGGATTTTACAATATTTCTGATTGTACAATTCAAAATTTCAGATTGTATAATTCAAAATACAATTTTTTATATCAAATTATAGAATTTAAAATGAATAATTTTAGAATTTTTTACGAATATAAGACTGCAAGATAAATTATGAGATGAAGAAATAAACTTTTAAATTTTTAAAAATGAGGATTATGGGGATAGATCACCTGTCTCACACTTGGCTTATGCGGGTTAGGCGAAATGATTTAAATTCTAAATTTGGTAGCAAAAACTTTGTAGCTAATTAGATACAAATTTAGAAAATATTTAACAATAATAGAAACTAATTTAGAAACCAAAAATTTGTTTAGTCTCTAAAATGGTCTCTAATTTAGTCAATATAGTAATTAATTATTTTTTGTCTATAAAATTAGTTTCTATTTAATGATTTTCTTGTACTGATGATTTGTTTATGTTATAGAAGAACTTGTGAATAAGATCATATCCTTATTTTGTAGTTAGTGATTGCAGGAGGAACTGACACAAGTAGTACTCTTCTTACGTGGGTAATATCTTTGATTTTGAGAAATCCTTTGGTATTGGAAAAAGTAAAAGTTGAACTAGACATTCATGTTGGAAAAGAGAAATGTGTAAGTGAGTCTCATATAAGCAAGTTAACATATCTTCAAGCCATAGTCAAGGAAACATTAAGATTGTATCCTCCTGGTCCTCTTTTGGCACCTCATGAAATTATAGAGGACTGCATTTTAAGTGGTTATAATATAAAAAAAGGAACTCGTCTAATCACAAATCTTTGGAAGATTCACACAGACAAGAATGTTTGGGAAGATCCATTGGAGTTCAAACCTGAAAGGTTTCTTACAACTTACAAAGATCTCGATGTCAAAGGTCATCATTTTGAGCTAATACCATTTGGAGGTGGTAGAAGAATGTGTCCAGGAATATCCTTTGGCCTTGAAGTAGTGCAATTCTCTCTTGCTAGTATTTTGCACTCTTTTGAATTTTTAAGTTCATCACCTGATCCTATTGACATGACCGAAACCTTTGGATTAACCAACACCAAAGGCACTCCACTTGAGATTCTTATTAAACCACGTCTATCTTTTAGTTGTAACGAAAACAACTAATCCATGTGCTAGCTATGCTGTCACAATTTGTTTTCATTTAAAGTACTTTTTTTCTATAATATTGTTCAAAGTCTTTGTTATCTTTGTATTTTCATTCAAAGTGCTTGATATATTTGTACTTTCCTTCAAAGTACTTGATATATTTATAGTTTATCTTGGTAAACTTTGAAACTCTTTCAAATATATATTATTTTTAGTAGACTTTCTTTATTGAGTCAGGTTAGAGAGTTGGACCGTATTTAGAGATTCATTGCTTAATTCTTAATCGCGGATTGAAGTGATTAATCCTATTTGAACGTAATTGTATTTATGTTGTCGATCAGTTCATTAATGTGGATTACGATCTCGATCGGTCACTGATAAGTCTCGAGAGATTACATTAGTCGATACAATTAATGAATTGCTTAATTGGTTAACCGTGACTGATGAAGGTGTGCAATAATTGGAAACCAGAGGCAAAATACAGAGTGCACTAATTAGCTTAGCAAATAATAAGAAAGTGATGCATAACAGTTTCACATAGAAAGAGTTTTGCAAATCCTTCAACGGGTGGGTGCCATTTTTACATGCACCACATCTCTTTTTTCAGGTAAGTCACGTACTACTTTAATATTTATGTACCCTTTGATTAAATGCCTCATTGGTCAATGAGCTTACGATTATAACACATCATTTTCTTATGCTTTCATATTATATTAATATTCAAATGACCTACACTGCAAAATGATGTGTTAGTATAACGTGTTTTAATTTTAATTATATCTCTATACTTTTTTTCTATTAGTTTTAAAAGTCTTCTCTTGATTTGTGCGTCTTATCTTTAGTCGGGGATTCTTTGCATTTTTCCAATTTTCTCATATGTACCACGAGGAACAAAGTCTTGTTTTTTGAATTTTCTTAGCAGTAATAGAATGAAAATTTTGACTTATATGTAAAAATATTATTCAGTATTACTGGAGCAATTTTGTCCCATTCACTACTTTATTGTTGAGTGGTTCAATATTTGTGGCTGAAGACATCATATATATAATATATGCGAACCTTATATTATTTTAATTTATTTCTTTTACATGAACTTGGACTTTATTGATTCTGGTCTAAATTATACACCTTAACCTACCCACATTCACAATTCACTTATGAACATCTTTTTTCTTAAATATCAATTAACCTTGGAAGATATATACAACAAATATCAAGCTATTAAGGTCAATATCTTGTGTTCATAACACAATATTTTTTTCTCAACAAATCCTTAAAATATATCCTTAACTATTTTTAATTAAATATTTTAAAACATATATTTTTTAATTGTTTTTTATCGTTTAATTTTTTATTAATTAAGTGACATGATTATTATTTTTCTTACCATCTTGCGGTTAATATAAAATAATATTATAGTTAATAAACTTAACTAACTTTCATTTTTTCATTAAAAATTTATTGGATAACGAGTTTATCATGTTTTCTTATAGTTATAGTTTTCATGTCATCATATACCACTACAAGAAAATCATGAAATAAAAATTAATTTTAAAAACAAAAAATGATTAGTTGCTATAGTGACTAAATTCGAGACCATTTTAGAAACTAAAAAAAAAATTGGTTTCTAAATTAGTTTATATTATTGTTAAATGATTTCTAAAATGATATTTAATTAACTACTAAGGTTTTTGCTACCAAATTTATAATCTAAATAATATTGGTAGTTAAAACATTGGTAGCTAATTAAATACAAATTTAGAAACTAATTTAGAAACCAATTTTTTTTTAACCTCTACAATGATTTCTAATTTAACTATTATAAAAACTAATTATTTTTTGTTTTTAAAATTAGTTTTTATTTTATAATTTTCTTATAGTATATATACTAACAAAAGGATCCTTACCATCATCATCACCATTGATATAAATAATAAATAACAATGGTGGTGATAGTTTCTTGTTATCCAACACATTATCAACAAAAATAATAAAATTCACTTTTCGATTTACATTAACCACAATTTAGTTTTATATTAAGTACACAACATCACATTTTTAACATGTGAAAACAAGTAAGGAGGGTAATGGAATAAAATAAAAGTAATGTAAACCACACAGAATTAAAAAAGAACTAAATTAAAAAATATAATTTTTTGAAATAAAAAATAAGCTTGATTACCTCATTGATCCATTAAGGGTCAACAGTCAAATTCAGTGATTTTTTTTTAAAAAAAAATTATCCTAGATTTTCTATTTTTTTTTAAAAGATATACAATTGATCTCTTTTGTTAATTAAATATTTTTATTATTTTTATGGCAGCAAAATTTGAAAATAGCTATTAATTATTATTATTACTGGTAGTTATAATAAAAGTTTGACTTTTCCTTCTCTATAAAGGAATGAACGATCTATTTTCCATCTTTTTTCTCAAATATCAATTAACCTTGGAGGATACAACAAATATCAACTATTAAGGTCAATATTTGTGTTCATAACAAAATATTTTTTTTTCTCAACAAATCCTTAAAATATATCCTTAACTATTTTTAATTGATTTTTTTAATTAAATATTTTTAAAAAATATATTTTTTAATTGATTTTTTATCTTTTAATTTTTTATTAATTAAGTGACATGATTATTATTTTTCTTACCATCTTATGAACTTGCGGTTAATGTAAAACAATATTATAGTTAATGTAAAACAATAAGCTTAACTAACTTTATTTTTTCATAAAAGAATTATTAGATAACGAGTTTATCATGTTTTTTTAGTTGTAATTTTCATGTCATCATATACCATAAAAAAAAGATCATCACCATTGATATAAATAGCAATTATCAAACACTTTTTCAATGAAAATAATAAAAATCACTTTTCAATTTACATTAATCACAATTTAGTTTTATATTAAACACAAAACATCACATTTTTAATATGTGGAAACAAGTAGCAGAGTAATGGAATAAAATAAAAGTAATGTAAACCACACAAAATTAAACAAAAAAAAAAATTCAATTTTTTTTTTAATACTATTTAATAAAAATAACCTAGACCTTGAACCCTAAATTCATAGTATTTTGATTTTTAAAAAAAATAAATTTTGTCTTATTTTTAAAAAAAAATATACAATTTGATCTGTTTTATTAAATTAACATAAAGAGGAGGAAGTGGTGACATGATGTGACAAAGTTATAAACGCACGTATAAAAATGTTATAAAGTATGATTTAAATTAGTAATTACAATTCACTGCATAATAATTTAAATTTTAATATTTTGAAACTTAACCTTATATATTTTAAATATTTTTTATGGCAGCAAACTTTGAAAATAGTTATTAATTATTATTATTAGTGGTAGTTATATCTTATAAAAATTACAACACAATTTCCAAGTAAAATCATACTTAGTCTTTGAAAAGTTTGACTTTTCCTTCTCTCTGAAGGAATGAAGGATCTATTTAACCACTCCTACTTTACCCTACCTGAAACACACAGAGCCTCAACTCGCTCAAATGGATTTGGTTGTAAATTCCTTGAATGCAACCACCATTGCACTCGCTTCTCTAATTCTCTTCTGTTTCTTTCTCTATGGTCTCTTCAAATTTTCTCGAGGGAAAGAACCTCCCACAGTTGCAGGTGCATGGCCAATACTTGGTCACCTTCCATTGATGAGTGGTTCAAAGTCACCCCACAGAACTTTGGGTGCTTTGGCCGACAAATATGGACCCATTTTCACCATCAAACTTGGTGCGAAAAGGGCTGTGGTAATCAACAACTGGGAAATAGCAAAGGAATGCTTCACCACAAACGACACAGTCGTTTTCGGTCGCCCCAAGCTTGTTTCGGTGGAACTCATGAGCTACAACCAAGCCATGTTTGCCTTAGCACCCTATGGTCCCTATTGGCGAAAAATAAGAAAGCTTACAATTTCAGAGATTCTCTCCCCTCAGCAAGTGAGGCAGCAACGTCATCTTTTTGAGTCAGAGGTTCAAGAATCGATCAAGGAGCTCTTTGACCTTTGGCGCAGCAACAAGAATGAGAGCGGCTATGCCTTGGTGGACTTGAAGCAATGGTTTTCTCATCTGATATTCAACATGGTCCTTCAAATGATTACAGGGAAGCGATATTTCAGTGCAGCAACTGTAGACGATGAGAAGGCACAGAGATGTGTGAGGACTGTGGAGGAGTTGATGCGTCTGATGGGGGTGTTCACAGTGGGAGACGCTGTTCCTTGGTTGAGACGGTTTGATTTGGGAGGGAATGAGAAGGCTATGAAAGAAATTGCTAAAGAGTTGGATATTATTCTTGGTGAGGAGTTAGAGGAACACAGAAAAAGGAAGGGTTTGGGTGAAGCTAAAGATTTCATTGATGTGATGATTTCCTTGTTTGATGGAACAATTACTGATGGGGTCGATGCAGATACCGTTATCAAATCCACCATACTGGTATGTATCTTCAATATGAACATTATAATCCTTTCAAACTTCAACCGTCTAGTATTTTATTTTTCTTTCTAATTTTGTTTTCTGCATGGCACAGTATAGCATGGTTGAATAGTGTATATTAGGGATAACGATCTGAGTCAACCCATTCTAGATAGATATGTCCTGTTAAAAAGTACAGATTAATTCTATTGGTTTATCTCTAAGGAAAAGATTTCTTTAACATCCAAAAATAAAATACATACAATTTAACAAATCATTATAATAATATTTTTAAATTAAAAAATAATATAACAATGTTCTGATTTTCAATAAAATTTGAATTTTGATTATAATAATAAATTATTTAATAAAATATTTTATTAAATATATACATTTTTTTAAAGGTAAATACATTATTACTATTAATTTGAAAAATAATATATTTATATATATAATACAACCTTTAAATTTTATTATAAAAAAGACTAAGGTATTTTTTTTTTTTGAAATGTCCCTTTTAATTCAATTTTATTTTTTGTTGACAAAAAAAATATACTTTTTAGAAAGATAAAAAACACCATTTATTAAAAAATCATTATTGAATTTTGTGAGGGTGATATAAATTAGGGATTGAGTGTAGATTCTTCCTGCATCTCCATGCCTTTCTTCTTGCATCCCATTATACAAAAAATACTCAAATTATGCTTTGGCATTTTTCTTTAATTCCGAAATGTGACATTTAATTTGGAAGTTAAAATTTGTTTTGGGATTGTACATTATTTCAGATTGTACAATCCAAAATACAAATTTGTATACTAGATTATTGAATTTGAAATAAATAATTTTACAACTTTTGAGAATAAGAGGTTGCTAGAAGAAATAAATAAGATGAAGAAATTAAATAAATTTATGAATTAAAATTAGTTTATATATGAATTAAAAATAATATTTTATGTAAATTGATTTTAATATATGATTTTTTTTTTGTTTTATAGAAGAACTTGTGAATAAAACCATATTCTTAATTTGTTTAATTTGCAGACACTGATTGCAGGAGGAACTGACACAAGTAGTGTTGTTCTTGTGTGGGCAATGTGTTTGATTTTGGGAAATCCTTTGGTATTGGAAAAAGTGCAAGCCGAACTAGACATTCATATTGGAAAAGAGAAATGCGTAAGTGAGTCTGATATGAGTAAGTTAACATATCTTCAAGCCATAGTCAAAGAAACTTTAAGATTATATCCTCCGGGTCCTCTTGCGACACCTCGTGAATTCACAGAGAATTGCACTTTAGGTGGTTATAATATAAAAAAAGGAACTCGACTAATCACAAATCTTTGGAAGATTCACACAGACAAGAATGTTTGGGAAGATCCATTGGAGTTCAAACCTGAAAGGTTTCTTACAACTTACAAAGATCTCGATGTTAAAGGTCATCATTTTGAGCTAATACCATTTGGAGGTGGTAGAAGAATGTGTCCAGGAATATCCTTTGGCCTTGAAGTAGTGCAATTCTCTCTTGCTAGTATTTTGCACTCTTTTGAATTTTTAAGTTCATCACCTGATCCTATTGACATGACCGAAAACTTTGGATTAGCCAACACCAAAGCCACTCCACTTGAGATTCTTATTAAACCACACCTATCTTTTAGTTGTTATGAAAACAACTAATCCATGTGCTAGTTATGCGGTCACAATTTATTTTCATTCAAAGTATCGTTCAAAGTCTTTGCTATCTTTGTATTTTTGTTCAAAGTGCTTGATATATTTTAATTTTCCTTTAATGTACTTGATAGATTTATAGCTTATCTTTGTAAACTTTGAAACTCTTTCAAATATATCATTAATAAAAAGAATAATTACACCGCATATTCTCACTACTTTATTCCTTCTTTATCGATATTTTCTTTATATTTTTCAAGTCCCTCTTATGGAAATAAATCTTTGTAAATTTTTTTCCTCTATACATCCTTCCAACTAGTAAGGCTCTGATTTGGATGTGATTTGAATCATTCTTTAGCTTTTCCTGTCAATGAGAAAGGAAATAAACGTAGATAAACAGTTTCAATATCACCTGATTGAAAGTCTATTGTTCCTACCAATTCATAAAATGTAGACAAATGTGTATATGGATCCTCATGGTCCATTGTTGTAAATTGATGGGTACTTATCAGACTGAGGAATGCAGGTTTCATCTCCAAGGCGTTGGTGGTAGAAGGTATTGCAATACTAGAGAAATGATGGCCTCTGGTGCATAGCATAATCTCCAAGTGTTCTCTTGGGTTGTTGATGACTTTTTACGGCAAGTGCACTGTGTTTGTCAGAAGTAATAATTGTCCCTAAGAACGAATATCAATCCACAAGGAACAATGAAGTGAATTATTGAGTACAAAATTCGCTAAATATAACAACAGAACAATAAAAAGAGTTTTGAAGTGATTGTGTTGACACCGATCAATAATAAAATAAACAAAGAATTAGTTGCTTGAATTGAAAAAATAGGGATTAGGTTTCATTTTTCTCACTCTCATGTATTTTGATTAGGATGTTAATATTAAGTTCTTTGATTGAAATTGATGGCCATAAAAAATTCATTTTTATCGATCCCTCGCATATAAAATCCTTAAAAATGTTTCCTAAATATCGATCCCTTGCATATTTATAAAAACAACTTAGAATCCCATTGAGACGTTAATGTCAATTAACATTTCAAGTTTATCCTTAACACTCAAATATGTTAAGTATTGTTGTTCAGGTTTGAACCCTAAAAATACCTCTCGGTTAGATTTAAGACTATCAATTTGTCACGGAAAGTTAAAAGTAAAACAACAATACCAATAATCAATCAAGAACTTAATATTAATATATAAGATATCACCTCAATATATAAGAGTTTGAGCATATTACTCCAAATCCAAAATGGTAAAATTAGCCACGCATACTTCTAGCACCTTCCATTCTCCTAATTGGGTTACAATTCACTCTATGGTGTTTTCCTCTCAATCTGACACAGTAGGATTGAGCCTCTAGCCCCCTATTTATCCTAATTTTCTAGGGTTAGGTCGCTTCTTATGTCGTGCTAATGGGCTAAGTGATAAAACATAAAAAAAACCCCAATCTTTCTGACGTATTCTCGCTCAAGCGAGATACTCTTGTGGCGAAATAGTCTTTTTCTGCATCTCTTTGCATTCTAGGACCTACCTTCTAGCTTTATCTTTTTAGCTCAAATTATTCTCCTTTACTCCAAATCTTCAATCCTCCCTAAAAATATGCAATTAACACCAAATTTGGGAATAAAATTCTCTTATTCAAATAAAGATCATACAAAATGTATAAATTCATAAATTAGAGATTATTCTATATGTAAATTAGCAATAAATCCTCCTAAGTGCCTAAATTTTAATATGAAATATTACTGAAATTAGACACTTATGAGTTGTGGTGGTGGTTTTTTTTGGCTATAATGCTTTCTTCTTGAAAAATATTAATGGGAAGGAAAAAAATGGTTAAGGATTCTTCTATAGTCTCTTTGTTTTTCTGTTCTCTTTCTCTCGTTGTTTCTTGTAGCTGCCTTTTCAATCTCTAATTTAAACAATTGAGGATTCTTCTAGCAGAAACAATTTAAGCCATAACAGTTCTTGGAGTTAATCTTTAAAAGGTTTAATTTGTATTTTTTAGAAGTTCACAGTGTATAAAAAAATAATTTTCTTTAAAAATTAGATTCAAATTGGTTCTACAACAATGTGCTTTGATAAAAGACTTTACTTTTAAATTGTAAAGCAAGATTCAAATCAGCTTTCAATAACCGTCTATTTAAACAATAAAACACTTTAAATCACATTTTAAAATCAAATTTGATATGATGATGTTTAAAACCAGTTCCAAAACGAGATTTCTTATTGATGGTTTGTTTTTAAGTATGAACTTGTCATCAAAGACACCATCCAGTTTTTAAGTTTGATTAATTTCTTTAGTTGTTAGAAGTAATGAATACGAGAGAAGAATAACACACAATGATTTATACTAATATGAGAGAAGTAGTGTATATACTCTTACTTACGATAAAGAATTATAAAAATTAAAAGAAGTAAAACTTGACGAAATTTGTACTTCCATCATTATTTTTTCCTTTATCACTTATTTCTATACTCTTTCTTTAACAACATTGTAATATAGCGATTTTTTATAACAAAATATGAAATAATTTTAAAACGTGTGAAGAAAACGGTATGGATGAATGGATACGTTATATTGATAAATAAATAAACCACATGCGTTGGTTTTAATCAAGACAATAACTTGACATATACATACGTATCTCCAAAATTTTATTTACCCAATTCTTACCAAAAATATTTTAAAATAATTAATTTGTCGTCGTATAAATTCTCACTTCTAATTGAAAAATGTATGAGCATATTTATTTTCCAATTTGTAACAAAATTTACGAATTTATATATAATTTTACAATAATTATTTTTTAGTTTATTAACATGGCATAAAATTAAAGTTTTCGTTTTCTTTTATTGACATGTTGGTCGAATAAGAGGTTTTTTTTATTTTATTTTAATTTCTTTAATTATTTAATTACCTAAATTATTTCAATCAACACAACAAGTAAGATAGGACGTTTATAAATAATTATCAGAATAATATTTCATTAAGTAAACTAATTCTTAATATTTTAGAACAGTTACCAACAAGTATCCACAGTTAAAAAATAAAAATAAAAATATAAATTTAATATATTATAAAAAAATAGATTTGAATATTACACTTATCAAAATTACTTTCTATTTTAGTTTCTAATTTTTTTTATAGACTCTTGAATTAAAAAATTAAAAATATTTTTTATTCATCCCAATCTAAAAGTGATAGTTTAGTCTTTTGAAATTTAAATACTATTTTGAGTTATCTAATTTATTAATAATTGACAAATTCGTTAATAATTATAGATTCAATTGAAAAAAATAAAGAATAAAAAAAACAAAGCATCAATGACATAAACTCATAATAATGAATCCAGACACTGAATTACAAAACATTATTTTATTTATATGAATTCGATTGCACTTTCTTTATAATGATATTTCTTTTGAGTTTTAATTATCTAGAAATTTTCCAAACAATTATATGTGACAAAGCATGAACATGAAATCAATAACAGTATATATGAAGTTGAATGTGTAACGATGTGACCATTTTACACTATCAATCTATTCCATGTTTTTCCATTACAATTTGATTTGTGTGCTTAAAGTGATCAATCATGGATGCAAATAATGATGAAATAGAAATTAATATGCTCATAAAAAAATAAAGGCAACGTTGGTGTACCTAACATGGTGGTGACGAACTACATCAACTACATTAGAACAGTTCTTTTATGGGTGGTGTGTGTGCTGCCTTATGTGAATAAGGAAAATTTTACGTATATATTGTGGAGGTAGGAAAAGTTTTATCTACCCCACGGGACGCCAAATGTTCTAGCCAAGAGGGATGTCTCCCTACTAAAGCGTACAATTAAGCCAGAAACAATGGTTTCTAGCCCTAAAGTGTTTGTCAGGTCATCTTCTTTCCCTTATATAAGTTAGTGCTCTCCTCCCTTTTTGTATCCCTTCTTGTTTTGAGTTATATTTTCAAATTGATTACAATCACATATATACGGTCGATCTCCATAATCAACGCACTCTCCTCTTTATGAAAAATAAATAAGATCTTTTTCATTAATTTCAGAGATAGACTATTTCACCACATCATCGGTCTGATAAGTTCATAACCATTATTTACATAGATCGACACAAAAACCATTTCACCATGTGATAACACTCGATCCATGATCTCACAATACCAAATTAAAAGAATTCTTAATTTTTTTTGAAAATAAAGCTATTTTGAAATTGTTGTTAAATTATTTCATCTTAATATTTAGGTCTTATTTTCAAAATTTGAATTCCAACACGATTTATCTATTAATATAACGTGTCTTAATTTTAATTATATCTCTCTATACTTTTTTAGTAAGTTTTAAAAGTCTTGTCATGATTTGTGCGTGTTATCTTTACTCGGGGACTCTTTGTATCTTTCCAATGTTCTCATATGTCCCACAAGAGACAAAGTCTCTTTTCAATTATTTTAGCAATAATAGAAAACTTACTTATTTTAAAATACTATTCAGTATTATTAGAGCATTCTTATTGGGGTAAGTCAGGTACTACTTTAATGTTTATGTACTGTTTGAATAAATGTCCCATTGAAAAATGTGAGCATTTTTGTCCCATTCTTAACTTTATTGTTTGGTAGAAATTTTTCGTCCGGAAGAGTAATTAAGTGGTGCAGTTTCTACCTAACTCTCCGGCCACCTGTTTAATGCTAATACGTCGTCATTCGTGCTCATATGTTGATGCGAAAAGATTTATTTCACATTAAAAACATATATTTAACATCACATTATTATAATAATATAATCAGGTTTAAAATTAAAAAATAAATTAAATATATGTTTAATATGTCTCAGTTTTTTTTTTCAGAAAATGTTTTTTATGAATGATTTAAAATGTTTTTTTTCTTATTTTTATAATTATAATATAATCTTTTAGAATAAAAATTTAATTTTTAAAAAATTAATATGTTTTTTCTTTTAAAAATTTTGTTAGAATTCTAATAAAATTGTCAAAAATTTTAAAAATATATTTAAGAGACGTATTTAACTTAGTTTGATAAGTAAGAGATTTGTGAAAGGTATTAATTAAAAGAGTGGTGATATATTAACACTTTTAATGATAAAAACACATTTTTTTTTAAATAAAAGTTTTCATGTTAGACATCATTATGCAGTTTTTACACTTTTTATACTATAATAAATTAATATTTTATTTATTTTTATTTTATTTTTTAATTTAAAAATATTATTATAAACAATGTAAATGTATGTTTTTTTATTCACTATAATAAAATCATGAAATAGAAACCAATTTGTAGAAATCAAAATAATTAGTTGCAATAGTAACTAAAAAGAAATTTGGTTTCTAAATTAGTTTCTATTATTGTTAAATAGTTTCTAAATTGGTATCTAATTAGCAACTAAGGTTTTTCTACCAAATTTAGAAACTAAATAATTGGTAGTTAAAATCTTAATTGCTAATTAAATATCAATTTAAAAACTATTTAATAATAATATAAATTAATTTGAAAAACTAATTTTGTTTACTTTCTAAATATTTAATGATTTTCTGTCTGAACAAAACTTTTCTCTAATTAAGAAGGAGTGATACTTTATAATTTGTGTTTTATAAATAATTACTTTACAATTTTGCTATAGTGATATAATATTTAAAGTTATCTAATTAATTTATACTTTTTACATTTATTATATTATTATAGTTGTAAAGTATTATAAAATTATCTTTATGTTGAGTAAAAAATAGATGATTTGATAAGTAATTAGAGAGATCTTTATAAAAGTGGAGTGATTTTTGTCTATTATCACTATGAAGTTTGTTATTGACACGATTTTTCCAAATTTAGAAAATAACTATATTTTAATTATGAGTGGCGGCAAATATTAACTCATCTTTTCAAGAGAGAAATGATATTTTAACTATAAAAAATGATTTGATTTGATTGATTTAAATATAAATATATATTATAATAAGATTGTATAAAATAGTAGGGTTGTTAGAAACCTAAGAACAGTGTCAGAGAGTGACTCACAAGTTAGAGATATTAAAATCCAATTTGTGTAGCCTCAAGCATGCATCGCATACACAATCTTCTCTCTTGGGTAAAATGGATCTAAATGTTTCTGCAATTGGACTTGTTTCTCTACTTCTCTTCTGTTTCTTTTTCTTTGGTCTCTTCAAATTTTCTCAAGGAAAAGAAGCTCCCACAGTTGCAGGTGCATGGCCAATACTTGGCCACCTTCCATTGTTGAGTGCTTCAAAGAGACCCCATAGAACTTTGGGTGCTTTGGCTGACAAATATGGACCCATTTTCACCATCAAACTTGGTGCCAAAAGCGCTTTGGTAATCAACAACTGGGAAACGGCAAAGGAATGTTTTACCACAAACGACATAGTCGTTTCCTCTCGCCCCAAGCTTGTTGCTGCTGAACACATGAGCTACAACCAAGCCATGTTTGTGGTAGCACCCTATGGTCCCTATTGGCGAAAAATAAGAAAGATTACAGTTTCAGAGATTCTCTCCCCTCTGCGAGTGAAGCAGCTGCGTCATGTTTTTGAGTCAGAAGTTGAAGGTTCGATCAAGGAGCTCTTTGACTTTTGGCGTAGCAACAAGAATGAGAGCGGCTATGCCTTGGTGGAGTTGAAGCAATGGTTTTCTCATCTGATATTCAACATGGTCCTTCAAATGATTACAGGGAAGCGATATTTCAGTGCAGCAACTGTGGATGATGAGAAGGCACGGAGATTTGTGAGGGCTATGGAGGAGTTCATGCGTCTGTTCGGGTTGTTCACAGTGGGAGATGCTGTTCCATGGTTGAGATGGTTTGATTTTGGAGGGCATGAGAAGGCAATGAAAGAAACTGCGAAAGAGTTGGATAGTATTATAGGTGAGGAGTTAGAGGAACATAGAAAAAGGAAGGGTTTGGGTGAGAAGGTTGATGAAGCTAAAGATTTCATGGATATCATGATTTCATTGTTTGATGGAAGAACTATTGATGGGGTCGATGCAGATACCGTAATCAAATCCACCCTTCTGGTATGTATATTCATTACACACACATTATAATCTTTTCAAATTTCAACAAAATTCAACATACATATAAAACGAATTAATATATATATATATATATATTTATATTGGTGTATGTAAATTTTTTCTTAAGAGATATTTAAAAAAAAAAATAGTTTCTATTATTAATAAATAATTTCTAAATTGGTATCTAATGTTTTAATTATCAATTATTTAGATTTTAAATTTTGTAGAAATAATCTTGGTAGCTAATTAGATACCAAAATAGAAACTAATAACTTTTTTAGTCTCTAAACTAGTATTTAATTTACTCAATATAACACCTAGTTATATTTGGTATCTAAAATTGGTTTCTATTTAATGATTTTCTTGTAGTGATGGTTGTATAGTTTAATATATACCATGATTGTAAAGTCTATCTAAAGAACGAGAATGCCGGTTAGCCTATCCTATATAGGTCTGTTCCATATAGAAAATGAATGTTGATTTTATTGGTTTGTCTTTAATGCTGATTGCTTCCCAAATGTGCACATAAGAAATATATATTTTAAATTATAAAAAATAAATTTTGAATATTTTTTTTATTAAGTTAATCTTTTATTTATTTAAATGAATTAGATAAATTGTCTCACAATATTATTCTCATGATAATGCCTAATAAGATATAGGTAAAAAATAATATTATAATTATGTTTTGATTTTCTATAAAATTAGAATTTTAAGGCAAATACATTATTACTATTCTAATTTGAAAAGTAATATAAAATAATATATATATATATATATAATACAATTTTTAAATTTTATTATAAAAAAAGAGTAAGGTATGCTAATGCATTTGACATATGATGATATGCATTTCAGAAAGACAAAAAAACACCATTAAATATTAAAAAATCATTATTGAATTTTGTGAAGGTGCTATGAATTAGGGATCCACTGTAGTTTCTTCATGCACCACCTCCATGTCTTTCTTCTTGCATCCCATAGTTCATAAAATATTCAAATTATCCTTTGATATTTTTCATTGAATGTTTTTCTTTAATTCTGAAATGTGGCATTTCATCTAGAAGTTAAAATTTGTGTTTGGGATTGTACATTATTTCAGATTGCACAATCCAAAATACAAATTTGTATACCAGATTATAGAATTTGAAATGAATAATTTTAGAAATTTTGAGAATAAGTGGCTGCAAAAAAAATCATGGGGGTATATATAAAAAAAACTAATTCTTAAAAAATGTGGGTTATACGGGTCAACGTGCCTTATCCCACACTTTGCCGGTATGTGCTACGGGTTATGCGAGGCGGGTCAACAAGTTGAAATAGCCAGTCTACCCTGTATTTCTTTTAGCGGGCCAAGGACTGGTCTACACGACCCACTCCGTTTTGCCATCCATAATTTAAGTAACTAGTTACTAAATATAAAGTATTATAATTATGTGAAATATATATAATAAATAATTTATTTACGTAAATTACACTATAGTAATTTTAAATTTGATTAGAGTAAACACTTGTAAAATATTCTTCTATCATGTCTATTGGCAATTTTTTCAAGTAAATGTATCCACAAACACTTACAAAAGAAATAAATAAGAAGAAGAAATTAAATAAATTTTTTACAAACTAAAATTAGTATATATGAATTAAAAAAATATTTTACATAGATTTATTTTAATATATGATTTGTTTCCCTTATAGAAGAACTTGTGAATGACCATATTCTTAATTTTCTTAATTTGCAGGCAGTGATTGCAGGAGGAACTGACACAAGTAATATTGTTCTTACGTGGGAAATATCTTTGATTTTGAGGAATCCTTTGGTATTGGAAAAAGTAAAAGTGGAACTAGACATTCATATTGGAAAAGAGAAATGCGTAAGTGAGTTTGATATAAGTAAGTTAACATATCTTCAAGCCATAGTCAAGGAAACTTTAAGATTGTATCCTCCTGCTCCTCTTTCGACGCCTCGTGAATTCATAGAGGACTGCACTTTAAGTGGTTATAATATAAAAAAAGGAACTCGTCTAATCACAAATCTTTGGAAGATTCACACAGATAGTAATGTTTGGGAAGATTCATTGGAGTTCAAACCAGAAAGATTTCTTACAACTCATAAAGATATTGACGTCAAAGGTCATCATTTTGAGTTATTACCATTTGGAGGTGGCAGAAGAATGTGTCCAGGAATATCCTTTGGCATTGAAGTAGTGCATTTCTCTCTTGCTAGTTTTTTGCATTCTTTTGAAATTTTAAGCTCATCACCTAATCCTATTGACATGACTGAAAACTTTGGATTAACCAACACCAAAGCCACTCCACTTGAGATTCTTATTAAACCACGTCTATCTTTTAGTTGTTATGAAAACAACTAATCCATGTGTTAGTTATGCAGTCACAGTTTGTTTTCATTCAAAGTACTTTTTTTCTATAATATCGTTAAAGTCTTTGCTATCTTTGTATTTTCATTCAAAGTGCTTGATATATTTGCACTTTCGTTCAATGTACTTGATATATTTATAGTTTATCTTTGTAAACTTTGAAACTCTTTCAAATATATCATTAATGAAAAGTATAATTACATTGTATATTCTCGCTACATTTACTCTTTTATACTTATTCCTTCTTTATTGATATTTTCTTTATATTTTCCAAGTCCCTCTTAGTGAATTCTCAGTGGTTAGCTGAGGACTGAGTGTAGCTCTAGGTTAAGAGTGAATCAATATAAACTTCTTGTGTGAATCTCTCTATCCTTACACCCTTTAAACTGTTTTAGCTTTGATTTTATAACCTAATGGTTAAACAACCGGTTGTTTCGCAAAAACAAATGGTTGATTTTCTGGAATCAAACTAAAAACAGTTTTATAATTAGATGAACAATTTTCTAATTGATTGATTCTTCACTATGTCTTTCACTCTACCTTCAATACTAGCGAAAATCTTTCAAAAACAATTCACCCCCCTCTTATTTAAGGCTTATAATTCTAACATCGTCTTCCCATTAATGTTAAGAAGTGTACCAATTAAACTATCACACACATTCTTCTTTGCATTAAATCAATACAATGTCTGAATTCTAACTTCGACCAATATGAAAGATCAAAGAAGATTGATTTTTTCTTCCATATGTTTGTCACAAATGACTTCTTTCTTGACTTCTGAAGGTGTGTCCTATGTTATTTACCTTTTCATAAACCTCAACACTAGTTAATGGAGTTGGTAGACTGACAGTCTTTTGATGTCCATTAAAGACTTTTTTCAACCTCCGGTAAGGATGGTGACTTCTAAGAAACCTCCACTGCCAAAGATATACTATCTTCCTTTCATGTTTCAATTGCTGAAAAGCAGTGTCTTCTTCACATATTGGACATGCTTTTTGACCCTTGACACTACACCCTGATAAGTTATTGTATGCCAAAAAGTTATTTATTGTGCAAAAGAACATGGCAAGCATCTTGAAAGTTTCATTAACAAACCAGTCAAAGTGTCATTAGCAACATGGCTTACAGTGAAAATACCGAGGGGTTGTAAAACATCCTTCATAGCTTTAATTCCTACAGTTTCTGACCTAACTAAGTTGCGATAATATAAACTGATTTCTCTAGTTGGGATTTTCTATAAAATCATATCCAAAGTGTTGGCTAACAGAATTAAGAAAGTCATGCCTAACATTAAGATGAATCTCAATCCACATTCTTGTGGGGGAGAAGGCTTTTGGATATCATTTTAGTGACCAATGAGGTCGTGGAGGATATTAGGAGTCATGGTAAGAGTGGGGCTATTGTCAAGGTGGATTTTGATAAAACATATGACTCGATGATGTGACAATTCATGTTTTATATGATGAAGAAACTAGGCTTTAGGGAGAAGTGGATTAGGTGGATCAAGTGTTGTTTGGTTTCTTCCTCAGTTTCTATTTTAGTTAATGGTAGCCCAACTTCTGAGTTCAACCCATCTAGAGGGTTAAGGCAAGGGGACCCCTTGGTCCCTTTCCAACTCCTTATCGTTGTCACTACTAGAAAATCATTAAATATAAACTAATTTTAGAGAAAAAAATAATTAGTTATTATATTGACTAAATTAGATATTATTTTAGAGACTAAAAAAAATATTGGTATCACTATGAAACTTGACATCTAAGTTAGGATGACACCTCAAGTAACAACAATCATCATCCACCACATGAAAAAAATATCATTAAAAAAAGGAAAAAAGAAAGAAAGAAAGGAAATACAAGCCATATGAGGAGACTAGACCAAAACCCATATACAAAAATCCTAAGAAAAGTGATACTTAGGTAATATATCCCTACTAATAAAGAATTCTAAGAAAAAACTAGATGGAAGCCTATTAACCAATTAAATTATTCTATATGAATAAACCCTAAGTTAGCAAGCTTATCAGCACATTCCTTTCCTTAAAAAAAAAAAAAGTGAGAAATCCCACATCTGATTTTCCCATAGAAATGAAGGCAAGTGTTCCACCTATTATGAAGAATCCAAGGAACCTTAGTCATAGTAGTAAATGCAGCACAAACCAAGGTAGAATCACATTCAAGTCATAAACTAGTAAGACCCATCTTTTTAGTTTCATAAAAGGCCTATATAACTCCCTAAAACTCAACAACCAAAGTAATCTAAAAATCAAGGAAAGCAGAGAAACCACCAATAAAATACCACCACAAGCGGCAAAACCAGGATAACCCCTAGTAACACTATCATTATTAATTTTAACCCAACCTAGTGAAGGAAACTCTCATCTAATAGGAGGAGGATGAAGAACTTTATCATTACGAGTACTAATATCAAAGAACTTAAGCACATTGAAATCAAACATATCATTCCTTATAGAACTTTTAGACGAATTACACATTAGGTAAGTAAAATCCTTAATGGTGGAAATGGTCCTGAAAAGATCAATCTTAACCTGAAATCTAACATAATTTCTCATACGTCATATTATCCTAGAGAAGGTAATCACAACAAGTTTAATCAAATTAAACAAATGACTACCATCGCTCTTAATAAAATAAAGGAGATCACTCACATTAGAAAAATGGAATTAAGAATAGTCTTTTAAGATACCTATATTTGTTATAATTAAATATCCAATTATTATTTCTAAAATTAAATTAATTTTATTACTAAAAATTAAATTTTAAAAATGCATATTTGACTTGTATTTAAATTTATTTTTTATTTTTAAAGTGGACTAAAATCTTTAGCTCTACCTAGGAGTAGATCAAACAAAAAAAATATATAATTTTGATTAGAAAAAAATGAAAGTGACCTAAACTGGATCTTTCATAAGTATTCCATATAAATAAACTGATCTGATCGACCAACCCAGAATTAAAATCCAATGTCGATCATGGAATGAACCAGAAACACTTTCTAACTCACCCTACTTTTTCCATCTGTTTTTAGGTTGAAGATAAACGTGTTGCACTTGATGATCTATATACTGTCATCTTCAGCACCTACCCAATTAATAATTTCTACTTCCAACAAATTTACTGGTTCACATTTGTCGCTATTGTTGTATACAAATTATTATATGCTTATTAGTCTGACATTTTTCTTTTCTAAATTTGCAATTAATATTACTATAAGAACAGAAGAAATTTCACCACAGTGTCAAATATATTTATCAATACCAGTTCAAATAACATCAGTAAACTTACCTATGTTAGTACAATTCCTATATATATATATGCACACTGGCTAATGAACAAAATGTGTATCTTAATGGAGTTCGTTTTGGATTACCTTAATGGCAGTGCCATTGGTCTTCTTTCTCTAATCCTCTTGTATATGTTTCTCTATAATCCCTTCAAATTTTGTAAGGGAAAGAAGAAAGAGGCTCCCACAGTTGCAGGAGCATGGCCAATACTTGGTCACCTTCCACTGTTGAGTGGTTCAAAGACACCCCATAGAACTTTGGGTGCTTTGGCTGACAAATATGGACCCATTTTCACCATCCAACTTGGTTCCAAAAAGGCTTTGATAATCAACAACTGGGAAATAGCAAAGGAATGCTTCACCACAATCGACATGGTTGTTTCTTCTCGCCCCAAGATTCTCGCCTCTGAACTCATGGGCTACAACCATGCCATGTTTGGCTTTGCACCCTATGGTCCCTATTGGCGCGAGCTTCGAAAGATTACAACGTTAGAAATCCTTTCCCCTCGTCCAGTGGAACAACTGCAGCATGTTCGTGTCTCAGAACTTCAAAACTGGATCAAAGAGTTGTATGATGTTTGGTGTAGCCAAAAGAGTGAGTCTGGCTATGCCTTGGTGGAGCTGAAGCAATGGTTTTCTCACCTCGCATTCAACATGGTTCTTCGAATGGTCGTTGGGAAGAGACACTTTGGTGGTGAAAACTTAGAAGATGAGAAAGCACAGAGATATGTGAGGGCTGTGGAGGAGTTCATGCGCCTGTTCGGAGTGTTCACAGTGGGAGATGCTGTTCCATGGTTGAGATGGTTTGATTTTGGAGGGCATGAGAAGGCAATGAAAGAAACTGCGAAAGAGTTGGATAGTATTATAGGTGAGGAGTTAGAGGAACATAGAAAAAGGAAGGGTTTGGGTGAGAAGGTTGATGAAGCTCAAGATTTCATGGATGTAATGATTTCATTGTTTGATGGAACAACTATTGAAGGGATCGATGCAGATACCATGATCAAATCCACCCTACTGGTATGAATGTTTAATTTACACGTTATAATACTTTCTGAAATGTGAAATTTTAAGAAAATTAAACTTATAATAAGAAAAATATACATTGACATTATAGAACTCATGAAGTATTCCGTAGAAAATAAGTAAAATTAAATATCTTTTCTTGTAAATTAAAATTAAGTATAACCTAAGTTATTTTTAGTAATAAGTTTTTCAAATATAATCTTAATTCATTACATGAAAAATATTAAATAAAAACTAATTTTAAATACCAAAATAATTAGTTAATATTTGATATAATTAAAGATCATTTTATAAATTAAAAAAAATTATTGATATCTAAATTATTTTTTTTTATTAATAAAAAATTATAAAATAATTTTTAAATTGGTATCTAACCATTAACTACCAAGGTTTTAGCTACTTACTACTTTATATTCTAAATTAGTCTCTATTAGTCTTTTAGAGACTAGTTTATAATATAAAATATTAGTAACTAAAACCTAAATAACTAATTTAGATATCAATTTAGAAACTATTTTATAAATTTTTATTAATAATATAAATTATCTTAGATACCAATAATTTCTTAGTCTCTAAATAAATATCTAATTTAGTCAAAATAGTGACTAATTATTTTTTATCTTTAAATTGGGTTGCTATTTAATGATTTTTTCTAGTGATTTTCTTCACTTAAATATTTTTGTTGGGTAACTTATTTGTTTTGTAGGCAGTGATTGTAGGAGGAATTGACACAAACAATACAATTCTTACATGGACAATATCTTTGATTTTAAGGAATCCTTTGGTGTTGGAAAACGTAAAAGATGAACTAGACACTCATATTGGAAAAGAGAAATGCGTAAATGAGTATGATATAAGTAAGTTAACATATCTTCAAGCCATAGTCAAAGAAACTTTAAGATTGTATCCTCCTACTCCTCTTTTTGGACCTCGTGAATTCACAGAGAATTGCACTTTAAGAGGCTATAATATAAAAAAGGGAACCCGACTAATCCCAAATCTTTGGAAGATTCACACAGATAGTAATGTTTGGGAAGACCCTTTGGAGTTCAAACCAGAAAGGTTTCTTACAACTCGTAAAGATATCGACGTCAAAGGTCATCATTTTGAACTATTACCATTTGGAGGTGGTAGAAGAATATGTCCAGCAGTATCCTTTGGCCTTCAAATGGTGCATTTCACTCTTGCTAGGTTTTTGCATTCCTTTGAAATTTTAAGTTCATCACCTGATCCTATTGACATGTCTGAAACATGTGGATTAACCAACACTAAAGCCACTCCACTCGATATTCTTATTAAACCACGTCTATCTCTTAGTTGTTATGAAAACAACCATTCCTTGTCTTAGCTACATGATTACATTGTATTTTTGTTCAAAGTACTTTTTTGTTCCTACTAAATAGTTCAAAGTATTATAGTTCCTCTATTATATATTTGTATTTTTGTTCAAAATTACTTGTAATATTGGTAGTTTATCTTTGTAAATTTTGTAACTCTTTCAACTATATAATTGATGAAAGTATGATTACAATTTATATTCTCACCATTTTAACTTTTTTTATTCCTTCTTTATTGATATTTTCTTTATATTTTTCAAGTCACTCTTATTGTTGTCTTGTTAAAATTGAAGTTTGTATTTTTACCTATTTATGTTTAATTCATTTTCATGTACTAGATACTACAATGATAATTTGCTTATTTGGCTTTATTTCAAACATCAATGTTTATCGACTCAAGACATCATATATGTCACTTCAGGGGTGATCCAACCCATATTCAAAAGACTAACACAACCCTACAACACCACATATTCCAGACAGTTACACGCTTAACTCGGCCCAACATCAACCGCATACAAACTAAAACGAAAAAAGGCAAATCAGATGATCAAGACACCCATCAGAATAAGAGAAACAAGCAACGGGATTTAGAAGTAATCCAAGACCAAACCTTCAATTGAGCCAAAGAGAAGATCTCCGAGTAATCCAACACTCCACCTTTAAAAATAATCTTATTCCTGTGACACCAAATCTTACTAACCACCACAAGCCAAATACTCTTCAGCCCTAAGTTGTCCGACTCAGGAGCATTACACAACTTGAACTGCTAAAATTGAGAGGAGTTAAGGGGGACAACTGACGAAATGCCTAACCACACGTAACAAAGATTCCAAACCAACCATACTATTCTACAGTAAAAAAAATAGATGATTTAACTCCTCCTCTTTTAACCCGCAAAAGCAACAGGGAACGCTTCTGAGCTTTATCCCTCATCTAAATAAATTAACCTTAGTGGCAATCTTATTGTCCAACACTCTCCTAGCGGTAACATGAGCTGAAGGCATAGCCTTAATCCTCCAAAATATTTTGAACATCTTCGTACAATCCCCCTTAGAATCCCCTCTTAGAATCCCATAAGCCGATTTCACTGAGAACTCTTGGAACTTACCGTCTTTCCAAACCCACCTATCAACTTTTTCCAAGATAGGACACAAGACATGCACTACCTCTAGAAGTTGTCTAACCTGATCCTCCTCCCAATCAAAAAGACTTCTCCACCACGCCCAAAGGCCACTCCTAAACATTGTTTGTCCAAAACCCACAATGCTCCAGCAACACATCTTTATCGACACAAAGAGAAAAAAGCCTTGGAAACTTATTCTTCAAGATATCATTACCTACCCACTGATCCTCCCATAATTTGATACTCTTCCCAATACCAAGTTCCCACTTAAATTTGTCATCGAAATTACTTTCCCATTTCTCCAGCTTCCAAATCTTCTTCAAATCTTTCCACCAAAAGGAAACATTATTGTTTGAGCTGTCCTCTTTCAGCTTTCTCCAGCCTTCAACCTCCTTCCACAAATCTCCCTCAAATCCCAACCACCAAATTCATTTACCCAACAAAATCAATTTAAAATCCTTAATATTAACTACTCCAAACCCGTCGCTTCACTTAATTTATTTTCATTTACTCAATGCCACGATCATAATTTGGATACAATACTGTTCCAAACATTAAACTCTACTCGTTTACTCAAAACATTACACATCTCAACCTTATATTGTTGTATTTTATCAATAATTTAAATTATTACCTTATACAATTTTTCAAATTCATCAACCAATAAAAAATATTGTATTATATTTGGATCACCTCCTTTATTAACCATTCAAAATTAAATTATTTATTTAAAAATCTAATACAAGAAAATCATTAAATAGAAACCAATTTTAAAAACAAAAAAATATATTGACTAAATTAGAAAAAAAATTACATACTAAAAATATTATTGGTTTCTAAATTAGTTTCTATTATTGATAAATAGTTTTTAAATTGTTATCTAATTAGCTACCAAGTTTTTAAGTACCAATTATTTATATTTTAAATTTGATAGTAAACATCTTGGTAGCTAATTAAATATCAATTTAATAATTATTTATCAATAATAGAAACTAATTTAAAAATCAATAATTGTTTTAGTCTCTAAAATGTTCACTAATTTAGTCAATATAGTAACTAATTATTTTTGTCAAAAAAATTGATTTCTATTTAATAATTTTTTTTAGTGATCGTTTATCGTATTTATTTAAATTTCATTTCAATCTTTTTTGAATGATCTATTTAACAGCTGAAACATTGTAAGTGATTCTAATAGTCTCAACCATATTCATATTAAATTATGTTTGTCTCCGAAAGTTAGCCATTCTTGTATTCTGTTACCTACACCAACATGGTGCGTATTATTCAATAATAAACCAAATAATATATTTTTAAAAATTTGGTGCATATAAAAGCCGTGTGTTACAATTTTATTAGTATTATAGACACTCAAGTATTTTTTTAAAAAAATTATTAATAGATATAGACTATCTATATATTTTTTTTTGTTAATATTCAAGGATGCAGGTAGCTCTATTATGTGTCTCATGCAGTTGTTTTTTTGTGAGGTTTAGGATAGTGTTATTTATCGTAAGCTTTTTTCTGGTTCTGTATACGGGTTGGGATACTCTGAAGTATCTCCTAATTTATTTTAATTTTTTGGTGATAAAAAAAATATGGATTTTAGTTTAATTCTTTATATTTAAAAAAAATATTAATAGATATAAACTATCTATATATATTTTTGTTAATATATGAGTTTTAGTCTAATTCTCTATATTTATTTGTATTTTATTTTATTTTTTTAATAATTTTTTTATTTAATGACATATTATTGTTATTATTTAAAATATGATGAAATGTCAAGTTTCATACATATGTTAAACATAAGATTTTTTTTAAAAAAAAAACTGTTAGTTGTATGAATAAAGAAAATGAATTCGGTATGTATATTGTTTGATAGTAATCTATGGGAGCCGCAATATCAACTATTAAAATATCGTTTTGGTTTGATTTAATATTTCAACATTTTAAAGTTTTACATGTAACATAGTTTAATCTTTTACTTATTTTACTGAGTATTTTCAAGAAAAGAAATGTAGTTAACAATATATTTTTAGAAATCAAATTGATACAGGTTCATCTTTCAAGATCTACTATATATCAAAGATAAAATTACTAAAACAATATAAAATATTCTATGTTTATAATTTTTTATTAAAAATAAATAAATTTGGATTTTTTTTTAAATGTTTACGGTTTACCTGTAATTTTATGGAGTGTTTTGTCCAATTCAATGATAAGGATCTCCTTTATCCTTTTATTTATAGTCACCTTATTTATTTCAAACCTTATCTTCAAAAATTGAGGACAAAATTTAGCAGTGCACCTTTATCTGTACTGTTGAATTTTTTGGTCATTGAAGATAACACATCAAACTCAACTCCTTCACACATTGTTGCATATGATTAGAAGCCAAATTAATCACGGCTTTGTGTGAAGCTTTTGTTATTTTCAATGCGATCAAACAGAAAAAGACGTGTTCTGATGGATTATTTTAAATCAACATTTCGATATTTTACATGGTTAGGGTTCTTATTATTTGTAGTCTTGAATTTTTTTTACGGGGTAGTTCAACCTGTATACAAAAATTACCTTACCAAATTTTTAACAAGAAACATCTACAAAGAAATAAAAAAAAAAAAACATAAATGAATCATCCTCATGCATATCAAAGAATTCAGAACCCAGTTAGAGTAAGAAAAGAAAGCGCAACTGGACTTTGCAAAAATTCAAGACCAAACATTTCTTGCATCAAAACAAACATTTCTACCGCATCTATCACACCCCTATTAAAAATGACGGTCTATAGTATAATTAGATAGTCTCTTATGATCTTATTTATTAGGTGTTTATGTTAGGTTTCAATACGATTTTATTTATCCAATTTGAATAAATACTAAACCTATTGCTATTAATTTACCAAATGGTCATCAAACTATTGCTTCTCAAACTAGAACTATGAAATGCATAGTTCCAAAAGTCGTGTTCATGTAGAAACAACAACTCCTTCCATTTTTTTCCACACCCGTTTAGGAAGGTTTTGGATTTATATGAAAAAGTTTCAAATATATAGCTTTTTTATTTTGTCTCCATGGAGAGAAAGTGAGACTCACCACAGCAACGAATTCTGAAACGTAGTTATCAAAAAGTTTTCAATGAACTCAAAACAGGAGCACAAGGTTGCAAGATTTAGGGTACATTCAAGAAAGATTTCCACATTATTTATTAAAAAAATTATTGATTTTTTTAAAAGTTCTTTAATTTATTAAAAAGTTTATTTTAAATCATGTTGTAGATCTCACATCGACTAAAAATTAGGACATTTCATTATATATAAGTGGGTGTAACCTCACCTCATAAGCCGATTTTAAGAGGTTGAGTTAAGCTTAAAGTCCACTTCGTAATATGGTATCAGAGTCATTTTGAGCTTATCCTAACTAGTGTTTGTTGGGCTTATCAGGGCACCCGCTATCGGACCGTTATCGGATCACCCATAATATGTTATCCCGCACACGACCTGTCACTCTCGGCGTGAGAGAGGTGTGTTGAAGATTTCACATCGATTAGAGATTAGGATATTTCATTGTATATAAATGGATGCAAACCTCACCATGAGCCGGTTTTATGGAGTTGAGTTAGACTAAAAATCCACTTCGTAATAAATCGAGTTCTCCATAAGCTACCGAATTTGGATTTTGAATATAAAAAAAAATAATTAGAATAAAAGGTTTACTTTGACAGAAACTAATTATTAATTAATGAGTATATACTTCATATATTTGTCATGAGAAGAAACTTATATACTAAGCACCTAATTACTTGACTGAAGGCTAAAGCTAGAAGATTCAACACAAGACCCCTTAACCTTCCCACTTTTATAATTTAATTATTAATATCAGTTGCATTCTTAAGCTTGGAGAAGACAACCAATATCAAGCTATTAAGGTCTCTTTTATGTTCATATATAATACAAATTCTGATTTTGAAAAGTTCTCCATGTGAGCAAGTGGAGAAGTGTGGCCAAGTTTCTAAGAAGTCTTTATAAGACTTTCACATCATCACTTACAATAATCAAATAACGTAATAATTCTCTATTATCCAAACCCTTTTCAATAAAAAATATTTATTTATCAATTTATATTAATTATAATATCATTTTATATTAATTATAAAAAAATATATTCTTTTATTACGTGACTACAATTAAACAAATTAACAAGATAAATAAAAATCATGTCAAAAAATTAAACGAAAAGAAACTAATTTCTAAATTTATAAATTTTGAATATTCAATAAATAATTAATAGAAATAATTAAAAATATTCAAATTTCTAAAATACTTAAAAGATAATTACATTTATTTGAAAAATTCTTCCTCTCTCAGTACACGTGTTTTGAAAAAAATCCAACTTATTTTAGTTTCTTGTATAAACTTATCTGGCATCTTTGGTTGAGTTCACGACATCCATTAACTTTTCACATCAAACAAAAAGATTTATGGAAAAGATTTTTTGAGACCATATGCACTGAAAACATGAACTTCACATCATATTATAATAATACAATAATATTTTAAATTAAAAAATAAAATAAAATATAATTAGAATACTATTTTATTAATTTATGAAGTATATATATTTAATATTATTTGTTGTACCACCCATAATCTATTTAAGAATACCACTAGCATTGGACTTGACAAAGCTCAAATGGATTTTGTTCTACACTACTTGAATACCACTACCATTGCACTTCTTTCTCTAATCATCTTCTGTTTATTCTTCTATAATCCCTTCAAAAAATTTCAATCCAAAGAGGCTCCCACAGTTGCAGGAGCATGGCCAATACTTGGTCACCTTCCACTGTTGAGTGGTTCAAAGACACCCCATAGAACTTTGGGTGCTTTGGCTGACAAATATGGACCCATTTTCACCATCAAAATTGGTTCCAAAAAGGCTCTGATAATCAACAACTGGGAAATAGCAAAGGAATGCTTCACCACAATCGACATGGTTGTTTCTTCTCGCCCCAAGCTTCTCGCCTCTGAACTCATGGGCTACAACCATGCCATGTTTGGCTTTGCACCCTATGGTCCCTATTGGCGCGAGCTACGAAAGATTACAACGTTAGAAATCCTTACTACTCGTCGAGTGGAACAGCTGCAGCATGTTCGTGTCTCGGAACTTCAAAACTGGATCAAACAGTTGTATAATGTTTGGTGCAGCCAAAAGAGTGAATCTGGCTATGCCTTGGTGGAGCTGAAGCAATGGTTTTCTCACCTCTCATTCAACATGGTTCTTCAAATGGTCGTTGGGAAGAGATATTTTGGTGGTGAAAACTTGGAAGATGAGAAGGCACAGAGATGTGTGAGGGCTATGAGGGAGTTCATGCGTCTGTTTGGGGTGTTCACAGTGGGAGAGTTTGTTCCATGGTTGAGATGGTTTGATTTTGGAGGCCATGAGAAGGCAATGAAAGCAACTGCAAAAGAGTTGGATAGTATTATAGGTGAGGAGTTAGAGGAACATAGAAAAAGGAAGGGTTTGGGTGAGAAGGTTGATGAAGCTAAAGATTTCATGGATGTAATGATTTCATTGCTTGATGGAACAACTATTGAAGGGATCGATGCAGATACCATGATCAAATCCACCGTGCTGGTACGTATGTTTAATTCACACGTTATAATGCTTTGGAAATGTGAAACTTCAACAAAACTAAACATATAAATACAACATAATTCTTCATTAAATTTGGTATTTAGTGTTGAAACACTTGTTGTAGGGGAGATGAGGATTATGGGTAGAATTATATATATGGATGAGGTCTATGACTGTCTTATTATGTTCTATAGACTCTATAGGGAGTGGGAACCTTTTGAATTTTTATTGGTATTCTTAATGTATTCCTTTTAATTCATTTTATTCATCATTGATAAAATAAATTAAATTTGAAATATTTCCTCAGAAACTTACCTTAAAAACATTACAAAACCCTAAACCAACTTCTCTTACAGAAGTACAGTTTTTTTTTTTTTGGCACAAGAAGTCTAATTTCTTTCACTTATTCTTTACACAAGTGTGTTTTATCGTCTTTACCGTTTATATGGGGTTCATTTGATAGACATGAGTGTTTTTTTGGGAGAGTGAGGGATATAGTGATGTTGTGATTGGGAGAGAAAGGGACATTTGTGGTGTTGCGTGAATGAAAATCCATGGACCACTTACAATTTTTTTTTCTGTTTTTCTACTTTGATTTGGTTTTTGTGAAAAATAATGAAATTTTGAAAAAAAAAACTTGTAAGTTATACATCATTAGTTTAGAAATTGTTTACTTTTTCGATGGTGGAAATTTATAATGATTATAGAACTCAAGCAAGTAATCCCTAGAAAATAAATTAAATTAAATAACTTTTTCTTGTAAATTAAAATTAATTTTAACCTAAATTGTTTTTAATAATACGTTTTCTGAACCTGATCTTAATTTTCTTCACTTAAATATTTCTCTTGGGTCACTTATTTGATTTGCAGGCAGTGATATCAGGAGGAACTGACACAACTAATACAGTTCTTACGTGGGCATTATCTTTGATTTTAAGAAATCCTTCTGTGCTAGAAAAAGTAAAAGAGGAACTAGACATTCATATTGGAAAAGAAAAATGCGTAAGTGAGTCCGATATAAGTAAGTTAATATATGTTCAAGCTATAGTCAAAGAAACTTTAAGATTGTATCCTCCTGCTCCTACTTCGGGACCTCGTGAATTCACAGAGAATTGCACTTTAAGAGGTTATAATATAAAAAAGGGAACCCGACTAATCATAAATCTTTGGAAGATTCATACAGATAGTAATGTTTGGGAAGATCCTTTAGAGTTCAAACCAGAAAGGTTTCTTACAACTCATAAAGATACTGACATCAAAGGCCATCATTTCGAGTTATTACCATTTGGGGGTGGTAGAAGAATTTGTCCAGGAGTATCCTTTGGCCTTCAAATGGTGCATTTCATTCTTGCTAGTCTTTTGCATTCTTTTGAAATTATAAGTTCATCACCAAATCCTATTGATATGACTGAAATCTTTGGATTAACCAACACCAAAGCCACTCCACTTAATATTCTTATTAAACCACGCCTATCTCTTAATTGTTATGAAAACAACTAAGCCTTTTATTAGCTACGTGATTACATTGTATTTTTGTTTCTACTAAATAATTCAAAGTACTTGCTATGTTTGTAGTTCCTCAAATTGTATATTTGTATTTTCGTTTATCAGTACTTGTAACATTTGTAGTTTACTTTTGTAAATTTTGTAACTCTTTTAAATATATAATTGATAAAAGTATAATTACAGCGTATATTCTCACCATTTTAACTTTTTTATTCTTTATTGATTTTTTTTTTCTTATCATTCTTATTGTTGCGTTGTTAAAATTTAAGTTTGTATTTTTGACTATTTTTGTTTAGTTCATTTTCATATACTAGAAATAACGATGATAATTTGCTTATTTTCTTTTTTTCAAACATCAATGTTTATCGACTCAAGAAATCATATATACCAAATTTATATTATTTTAGTTTTGAACAAATCAACTTACTATCTACTTAATTTTTCAATTTTTTCAACCAATCAAATTAGTTCATCTTCAACTTAATTAATCCTACCTCGTTATCAATATCTAAAAATAAGAATTTTCATCATCTTAATATCAAATAAAATTTGTTAACATTTTTAGTTTTTTTTTTAAAGTTATTGAGCTTTGTTTGTTTGGCCCAACTTTCTTTTTCTGTTTCAACTAGATCTTAGTCTTTTTCTTATATATACACAATGTATTTTACTCTCTAATACACACATAAATAAGAATTTCTTTTGTATTTTTTTTCTCTGCGTTTCTCTCTTTTATGCTTAAGTCGTTGTCTTCTTTTCATTTGCAATTAGGGTTCATTAGAACCTCCCTCTCTCCATTGCGATTACGTGCGCTCCATTTGATGCACCACATCAAACAAGGAATATTCATCTTCATTAACTGTAATATGGTATCAGAGCTCTTCATTCGAAGAGCTCTGTTGCGCTTCTCTATGATCTTTATTTCCTCCTTTGTTGTTCTTGGTTATCTTTTCTATTATCTTTCAAAATCTTGATTGGGTTTCAAAATCTCTTAGACAATGTCTAATGAAAACCATAGTCTTCATAGTCTTAATAGTAGTCACACTATTACATGCAATTTTTGTGGTAAATACGGTCATACTGAGGTTGTTTGTTTCGCAAAGTGGGTTTTCCTTCAGGTAATGTTAAAACCTCAAAGTTTTATTCTACTAGAAAAGTCTACACTTTTTGTAATCGTCTAAAAAAGTATGGGTTTTCTCCTGGCTACAAATTCACCAATTGGACATCCCAAGGCAATAGTACAATTACTACTGATACTTTTTTTGAACTTTTTCCTAAAGAACAGGATGTAAAGGGAATTCAACTTACATCACAATAGTGCCAATTAGATATCAATTTAATAACTATTTATCATTAATAGAAACTAATTTAGAAATTAATAATTTTTTAATATCTAAAATGGTCTCTAATTTAATCAATATAGTAACTAATTATTTTTTGTCTCTAAAATTAGTTTTTAATTAAATATTATTTTTAGTGCTTGTTTATCGCATTTAAATTTCATTTCAATTACTCAATAATAAACCAAATAATATATTTTTATAAATTTGGTGAATATAAAAGTTATGTGTTACAATTTTATTGGTATAATAGACTTTTATCTAGTCTTTTCTTAAAACTTTTTATTAATAGATATATACTATATATGTATATTTTTGTTAATATATGGATTTTAATCTAATTTCCTATATTTACTTGTATTTCATTTTTTTTAATAATATATTTTTTATGTAGTGATAGATTATTGTTATTATTTGAAGTGTGATGTGAAGTTCCAATGTCTGATATGAGATTTTTTTATTTTTTATTTTAATTTTTGTGTTAGTTTAATGAATAAAAAAAATGAATTCGGTATGTATATTGTTTGATAGTAATATATGGTAGCCGCAATATTAACTATTAAAATATCATTTTGGTTTGATTTAATATTTCAACATTATTAAAGTTTTACATGTAAGATATTTTAATCATTTACTTATTTTAATGATATTTTCAAGAAAAAAAATGTAGTTGACAATATATTTTTAGAAATCAAATTGATACAGGTTCATCTTTCAAGATCTACTATATATCAAAGATAAAATTACTAAAAGAATATAAAATATCCTATGTTTATAATTCTTTTATTAAAAATAAATAAATTTGGATTTTTTTTAAATGTTTACGGTTTACCTGTGATTTTATAGAGTATTTTGTCCAATTCAATGATAAGGATTTTTTTTTATGATCAAAGAATAAATAAAATAAAATGAGACATTTCATGAGTGTTTCAACCCTTATACAAAACATTCAAAACAGGTTTCCTAGCATCCTATCAACCAAAGATCCAACAAACATTACACTACAAACCAAAACAATAAACTAGTTCAAGATATAGAAACCTAACAAATACAGTTACATCAATCCACCAAAGAGATCACACCAACTAAACAAGATCTTTGTCAGCAGGCTGAAGTGCCATAACCAAGTGTCGAACTCAATAAAACCGATCCTACAAGAAGAAAATGTAAACCAAAATTAGTTCACCAAAGAGATCACACCCTTAGTATAGGACACAACATCCAACACCTAAACAATAACTTTGCAATAGACTGAAGTACGCCAAATAATCAATTGTCAACATCAACAAACCGATCCTACGAGGAGGATAAATAAACTAGAGATATCCTGCAAAAAGCACACAACAACTTCCCAAACTGGATAGATCAGTAACCAAAAACACCACATATCAATCTCCCAAAGCTCAAACACCATAAAGATTCAAACACCAAACCGAGAAGCATACATCAAAAACACTTCCTTTACCGCAGCAATCCAGGAACAAAATCATCAACCTGACCCTGCCAAGTAGAAAAGACCAAAAAAACCTGCACAAACACATTATATCTTTCAAACCTGCAGGAAGAAATCATAAGCCAAATAGACATGCACACAACACAAACACCTCCCAAACGCAACTCAAGGACACACACCCCAATCCAACCTTACCAGATGGGAGGACCTGATGAAACCTGCAGAAAACACACCACTACTTCCGATTCCGATTCCGATTCCGATTCCGATTCCGATTCCGTTTATGAGGAAAAGCATTTATCTAAATTGAGGACAAAATTTAACATTGCACTTTAATCTGTATTGTTTAATTTTTTGGTCATAGAAGATAACAAATCAAACTCACCTCCTTCACACATCGTTGCATATGACTAGAAGCCAAATTAATCACGGCTTTGGGTGAAGCTTTTATTATTTTCAATGCGATCAAACAGAAAAAGACGTGTTCCAATGGATTATTTTAAATAAACATTTCGATATTTTACCAAATCTAGATGGTTAGTTTTCTTGTTATTTGTAGACGGTTTATCTTAGTGTTTTTATTTGTAGATATGGTTAGATGCTTTGTAATTCATCTTTAAATCTTATCAATAACTTTTTTTTTTTAGCTTTTATTTATGAAAAAAATCTTCGATTTTCTTTTGCTTTTGTGACATAGTAAAACAAAAACATCTATAAATGTGTGAAACCATGGGCATAGTTCCAAAAGTGGTGTTCTTGAACAAACAGCAACTCCTTCCATTTTTTTCCACACCCGTTCAGGACAGTTTTGGATTTACGTGAAAAAGTTTTAAATATATTTTTATTTTGTCTCCATAGAGTTAGAAAGTGAGACTCACGACAGCAACAAATTCTGAAACGTAGTTTTCAACGAACTCATAACAGGACCACTAGGTTGCGTGATTTAGGGTACATTCAAGAAACATTTCCACATCAATTATTTAAAAACTTATTAATTTTTCTAATTAAGCTCTTTAATTTATTAAAAACTTTATATTAATCAGTTCCTCGTATAAGCTACGATTTTTTTTTTCTATTGTTATGCATAAAGATTGGATCACTCGTGAATGATAAAAAAATTAAAAAATTCAGATTTTGAATATAAAAAAAAGTTAATTAGAATAAAATATTTTACTTTGACAGAAACTAATTATTAATTAATGAGTATATATTTGTTAATGAAGTAGTTTACTTTATATATTTGTTAATTACTTGAAGTAAGAAAAACAGTCTTTATTATATAAAAAAAAGTTAAACTTCTTTTAAAAGTGAGAGATAAGTTTGAGTGATTTGAAATGTTTTATTAAGTAAACTCCACATAACCCAATAACCTATGAATTTGAAGTAATTAAAAATATTCACGTTTAGTTCTAATAATTGTTTTTATCATGAGAAGAAACTTGATATACTAAGCACCTAATTACTTGAGTGAAGGCTAACTCTAGAAGATTCAACACAAGACCCCTTAACCTTCCCACATTTATAATTCAATTAATATCAAGCTATTAAGGTTAATCTCTTTTATGTTCATATATAATACAAATTCTTTTTTCAATATTACTTCAGGAATATTCAACTATCTTGCATACCCTTTTTTCTGTATAGTGGAAATTTTTGACTGTTTTTTTTCTGACATTGAAAGATTCTACATGTGATCAGCAAGTGGAGAAGTGTTACCAAGTTGCTCAAAAGCCTTTATAAGACTTCCACATCACTTACAATAACCAACCAAGATATAGGTAATATTTCCTTATTATTTATCGATTTACATTAATTATAATACAATTTTATATTAATTATAAAAAAATTATATTTTTTAATAAGTGAATAAAATTAAACAAAGTGACAAGATAAATCTAATCATGTCAAAAAATTAAACGAAAAAGAAAACCAAGTTAAAAATTTATAAATTTTGAATATTCAATAAAAAATTAAAAGTATTGAAATTTATAACATACTTAAAGATAATTACATTTATTTCAAAAGTTCTTCTTCTCAGTACACGTGTTTGAAAAAAATCTTTGACTTCTCCGACATCTTTGACTGAGTTCATCACATATCCATTAGACAGAGTTCTTATGCCACAAGAGTGGATGAATTAATCTTTATTAAATATTTTAATAATTTTATTAGTTAATCTAATAATAAAATTAGTAATTTAATTTACTTTGAATTTTTTTAACATATATTTAAATTACTAATATCAATTAATAATATTAACCACACGTTTAAATCAACAATTTCACTTTATAATTTATTGTACAAAAAATTTTAGCTAACATTTTAAATTTCATATTAAAACTATTATAAAGTATGATTTAAATTAGTAATCATTCACAAATTTACAATTCACTGCATAATAATTTAAAGTTTTAACATTTTAAAACTTAAGCTTATATGTTTTAAATATTTTTATGTTAGCATAATTTGAAAATAATTATTCATTAGTATTATTGCTGAGAGTTACATTTTACAATACTTTTAATAACATTAAAAAGTTAAAAATAGATATAATTAATCATCTTTTGGTCAACGTCCAAATTTGAGTTAAGAGAATATTATAAAATGATTTTTCGAACAAGTGTATTAAGTCTAAAATATTATAAAATGATTTTTCGAACAAGTTAAAGGAGTAATGTAAGTTAAACAGATAATTAAGTCTAAAACATTAGAAATATTAAATTTATAAAATAGCTAAAGATAATTATTTTTAATTTATAATTATATAATTACTTAGTCTTTTGAAAAGTTGTCTTTCCCTCTGAAGCAATGAATGATCTATTTAACAACTCCTACCTCCAAACAGTAGATACACTAAACTCCTTCAAATGGATTTTGTTCTAAGTTACCTGAATACCACCACCATTGGACTTGTTTCTCTTATCATCTTCTCTTTCTTTTTCTATGGTCTCTTCAAATTTTCTCAAGGGAAAGAAGCTCCCACAGTTGCAGGTGCATGGCCAATACTTGGTCACCTTCCATTGTTGAGTGGTTCAAAGTCACCCCACAGAACTCTGGGTGCTTTGGCTGAAAAATATGGACCCATTTTCACCATCCAACTTGGTTCCAAAAAGGCTCTGATAATCAACAACTGGGAAATAGCAAAGGAATGCTTCACCACAATCGACATGGTTGTTTCTTCTCGCCCCAAGATTCTCGCCTCTGAACTCATGGGCTACAACCATGCCATGTTTGGCTTTGCACCTTATGGTCCCTATTGGCGCGAGATACGAAAGATTACAACGTTAGAAATCCTTACTACTCGTCGAGTGGAACAGCTGCAGCATGTTCGTGTCTCAGAACTTCAAAACTGGATCAAACAGTTGTATAATGTTTGGTGCAGCCAGAAGAGTGAGTCTGGCTATGCCTTGGTGGAGCTGAAGCAATGGTTTTCTCACCTCGCATTCAACATGGTTCTTCGAATGGTCGTTGGGAAGAGATATTTTGGTGGTGAAAACTTGCAAGATGAGAAGGCACAGAGATGTGTGAGGGCTGTGGAGGAGTTCATGCGTCTGTTTGGGGTGTTCACAGTGGGAGAGTTTGTTCCATGGTTGAGATGGTTTGATTTTGGAGGCCATGAGAAGGCAATGAAAGCAACTGCAAAAGAGTTGGATAGTATTATAGGTGAGGAGTTAGAGGAACATAGAAAAAGGAAGGGTTTGGGTGAGAAGGTTGATGAAGCTCAAGATTTCATGGATGTAATGATTTCATTGCTTGATGGAACAACTATTGAAGGGATCGATGCAGATACCATGATCAAATCCACCGTACTGGTACGTATGTTTAATTTATACGTTATAATGCTTTCAAAATGTGAAACTTCAACAAAAACTAAACAAAACTAAACATATAAATACAACATAGTTCTTAATTAAATTTGGTATTTAGTATTGTGGTTGGTCTGGTTTTATAACAATGTTTAGTGGAGATGAGGATTATGGGTAGAATTATATGCATGAGGTCTAGAATTCTCTTGTTATCTTCTAAGCTTATAGGGAGTGTGAACCTCTTTACTTTTTATACGGATTAGGATATCCTTAAACCTTAAAGTATGTTTTTTAATTCATTTTATTTATCATCATAAAAAAAATTAAATTTGAATTATTTTCTCAGAAACTGACCTTAAAAACATTATAAAATACCAACTTCTCTAGCAGAAGTACAGTTTCTTTTTCTGGCACAAGAAGTCTATTTTCTTTCACTTATTCTTCACGCAAGTGTGTTTTATCGTCTCTACCGTTTATATGGGGTTCGTTTGATAGAGGGGAGAGATATGAGTGTTTTTCGGGAGAGTGAGGGATATAGTGAAGTTGTGATTGAGGGAGAAAGGGACATTTGTAGTGTTGTATGAATGAAAATCAATGGACCACTTACAATTTTTTCTTCTTTTTCTACTTTGATTTGGTTTTTGTGAAAAATAATGAAATTTTGAAAAAAAAACTTGTAAATTATACATCATCAGTTTAGAAATTGTTTACTTTTTCGAAGGTGGAAATATGCAATGATTATAGAACTCATGCAAGTAGTCCCTAGAAAATAAATAAAATTAAATAACTTTTTCTTGTAAATTAAAATTAACTTTAAACTAAGTTATTTTTTAGTAATAAGTTTTCCAAACATAATCTTAATTTTCTTTACTTAAATATTTTTGTTGGGTGACTTATTTGATTTGCAGGCAGTGGTATCAGGAGGAACTGACACAAGTAATACAGTTCTTACGTGGGCAATATCTTTGATTTTAAGAAATCCTTCGGTGTTAGAAAAAGTAAAAGAGGAACTAGACATTCATATTGGGAAAGAAAAATGCGTAAGTGAGTCTGATATAAGTAAGTTAACATATGTTCAAGCTATAGTCAAAGAAAGTTTAAGATTGTATCCTCCTGGTCCTCTTTCGGGACCTCGTGAATTCACAGAGAATTGCACTTTAAGAGGCTATAATATAAAAAAGGGAACCCGACTAATCACAAATCTTTGGAAGATTCATACAGATAGTAATGTTTGGGAAGATCCTTTGGAGTTTAAACCAGAAAGGTTTCTTACAACTCATAAAGATATTGACATCAAAGGCCATCATTTCGAGTTATTACCATTTGGAGGTGGCAGAAGAATGTGTCCCGGAGCATCCTTTGGCCTTCAAATGGTGCATTTCATTCTTGCTAGTTTTTTGCATTCTTTTGAAATTATAAGTTCATCACCTGATCCTATTGATATGATTGAAACCTTTGGATTAACCAACACCAAAGCCACTCCACTTGATATTCTTATTAAACCACGTCTATCTCTTAATTGTTATGAAAACAATTAATCCATGTGCTAGCTACGTGATTACCTTGTATTTTTGTTCCAAGTACTTTTTTGTTCCTACTAAATAGTTTAAAGTACTTGTTATGTTTGTAGTTCCTCAGATAAATTATTTTATATTTTCGTTTTAAAGTACTTCTAATATTTGTTTTTTTTATTAGTAAAGAATAAAATAAATTATTGTAATACTTGTAATATTTGTATTATACTTTTGTAAATTTTGTAACTCTTTCAAATATATAATTGATAAAAGTATAATTATAATGTATGTTGTAATCTGTTTGCTCTGTTTCTTTGAAGTTGGAACTTGTATAAAGGTTGAAACACTCTTAAAGTATTTCCTTTATTTAATTCATTCATTGTTGATAAAAAACAATCTGAAAAAAAATTCAAGTAGTTGACAGCTGCAACAATCTCAAAGCTCCCAAAGCCCATCTTGTATGATTTAATCCTGTAATGAAAAAAATGGGCATTTTCTTCCTGCACCCCTACATTTTTCTTCCTGCACACCCACAAATTTGTAAATTTCGAAACTGACCTCCACAATTTCAGGATCTAAGAGTGTGTTACGGCTTCATCAATCCAAAAGTGAATCATGTTGCATTCTGGATGAGGGGGTATTCCGGAAGCCTAATTTCTATTACGGATTGGTGGATCCGGAATGATTTTTTTCAATTATTGATTTCTGAATCCAGAATGCATATTTTGAATTACGGATTGGCGGATCAGGAATGGTTTTTTCAATTATGGATGTTTTGCATTTTTTTTATTTTGGATTAACATTATCATTCATGTACTACTAGAAGCACCAATCCGGGAGATTACCGGAAGCGCCAATCCAAAAATTTACTGGAAGGGCCAATCCGAAAATTTACCAGATTTCATAATCTGGAATACAAATTTTTTTATAAATGTACAGTTTATATAGGGACAGTTTTGTCTTTGCGCAACTTTGTGGGGGTGCAGGAAGAAAAATGTCGGGCTGCAGGAAGAAACTGCCAAAAAAATGAAAAAAAATTGCAGCCTCATCTTGTATGGGGTTGTTTCTTCCTGCACCTCCATATATTCTTCTCCCACCTCTATAAATTTTCATATTTCCAAAAATACTCCTCTCTCCCACCTTCATATATTCTTCTCTCACCTCCATAAATTTTCATATTTCCAAAAATACTCTTATGTAATATTCTGGATTATTTAATCCAGAAGTCTTTTTTCAAATTTGTAATTAGCTTCCGGATTACATAATCCAGAAGCCTTTTTTCAGGTGCATGATTAGTTTCCAGATTATATAATTTGAAAGTTTTTTTTAGCTTACAGATTACATAATCCGGAAGTCTGTTTTCAAGCTACTCTAAGATAATGAAACAAGAAGGAAGCTACTCTAAAGAGATGACACAAGAAGGCTAAAAAGTATTTTCATCAAGAGGTGTAGGAAGAAACAGTCCTTGTATGATTCAATCCCAGTGTTAAAGCTCAGCGAAGTTTCTCAAAAGCCTTTGCACATTATCCTTACAATAACCAAGATAATTCTTTATTATCCCATCCCTTTTTAATAAAAAATATTTATTTATCGATTTATATTAATTATAATATCGTTTACATTAATTAAAAAATATATTGTTTTAATACATTAAGATAATTAAATAAAATGACAAGATAAATAAAAATCATGTCAAAAAATTAAACAAAAAAAAATACTAAGTTAAAAATTTAAAAATTTCGAATATTCAATAATTTTTTTTATTAAAAGTAATTAAATATATTCAAATTTATAAAATACTTAAAAGATAAGTACAATTATTTGAAAAGTTTTAGTCACGTGTGTTTTGAAAAAAAATCCAACTTTTTTAGTTTCTTATATAAACTTGAGTTGGAAAAGAATAGTTTGACAAAAATGTACCTCTTCACCAAGCCATCAACTTGGCTTTGAATGATCTATTTAAGAATACCACTACCATTGATTGTACTCAACAAAGCTCAAATGGATTTTGTTCTAAACTACTTGAATACCACTGCCATTGCAATTCTTTCTCTAATCCTCTTCTGTTTATTCTTCTACAATCCCTTCAATCTTTTTCAAACCAAAGAGGCTCCCACTGTTGCAGGAGCATGGCCAATACTTGGTCACCTTCCACTTCTGACTGGTTCAAAGAGACCCCATAGAACTTTGGGTGCTTTGGCTGACAAATATGGACCCATTTTCACCATCCAACTTGGTTCCAAAAGGGCCTTGGTAATCAACAACTGGGAAACGGCAAAGGAATGTTTCACCACAAACGACATGGCCGTTTCCTCTCGCCCCAAGCTCGTCGCCGCTGAACTCATGGGCTACAACCATGCCATGTTGGTCTTTGCACCCTATGGTCCCTATTGGCGCGAGCTACGAAAGATTTTAACTTTAGAAATCCTTACTACTCGTCGAGTGGAACAGCTGCAGCATGTTCGTGTCTCAGAACTTCAAAACTGGATCAAACAGTTGTATAATGTTTGGTGTAGCCAAAAGAGTGAGTCTGGCTATGCCTTGGTGGAGCTGCAGCAATGGTTTTCTGACCTCTCATTCAACATGGTTCTTCGAATGGTCGTTGGGAAGAGATATTTTGGTGGTGAAAACTTGCAAGATGAGAAGACAAAGAGATGTGTGAAGGCTGTGGAGGAGTTCATGCGTCTGTTGGGGGTGTTCGCAGTGGGAGATGCTGTTCCATGGTTGAGATGGTTTGATTTTGGAGGCCATGAGAAGGCAATGAAAAAAACTGCGAAAGATTTGGATAGTATTATAAGCGAGGAGTTAGAGGAACATAGAAAAAGGAAGGGTTTGGGTGAGAAGGTTGATGAAGCTAAAGATTTCATGGATGTAATGATTTCATTGCTTGATGGAAGAACTATTGAAGGGATCGATGCAGATACCATGATCAAATCCACCGTACTGGTACGTATGTTTAATTTACACGTTATAATGCTTTGGAAATGTGAAACTTTAAGAGAATTAAACAAATAAATACAACATAGTTCTTAATTAAATGTGAAATATTTTCTCAGGAACTTACCTTAGTTGTGAATATATATATTCTACTTCGTCGGTTTAGAATCAGTTGTATGAAAATATAAGGTATAACACTTTCGTCTTAATGATGTAAAAGCATTACAAAATTCTTCACACAAGTGTGTTTTATCGTCTTTACCGTTTATATGGGGTTCATTTGATAGACATGAGTGTTTTTTGGGAGAGTGAGGGATATAGTGATGTTGTGATTGGGAGAGAAAGGGACATTTGTGGTGTTGGGTGAATGAAAATGAATGGACAACTTACAAGGTGTTTCAACTTTTTTTTATATCTCCTAGTTAATTATTCCAAAAGCTACAAAACAACTACCAAATTTTCCACTCAAATTTGGTTTTTGTGAAAAATAATGAAATTTTGAGATTTTTTTTTTAATTGTACATCATCAGTTTAGAACTTGTTTAATTTTTCCATGGAGGAAATGTAAATTATTATAGAACTCATGAAGTATTCCGTAGAAAATAAATAAAATTAAATTTTTTTCTTGTAAATTAAAATTAAGTATAACCTAAGTTATTTTTAGTAAAAAGTTTTTCAAATATAATCTTAATTCACTATAACAAAATTATTAAATAAAAACTAATTTTAGGAACCAAAATAATTAGTTATTATTTGTTTAAATTAGAGATCATTTTATAAATTAAAAAAATTATTGGTATGGAAAGTAGTTTTTATTATTAATAAAAATTTATAAAATAGATTTTTAAATTGGTATATAACCATTAACTACCAAGATTTTAACTACTTACTACTTTATATTCTAAATCGGTCTCTATTAGTCTTTTATAGACTAATTTAAAATATAAAATATTAGTAACTAAAATCTAGATAATTAATTTAGATACCAATTTAGAAAATATTTTATAAATTTTTATTAATAATAGAAATTATCTTAGATACCAATAATTTCTTAATCTCTAAATAAGTATCTAATTTAGTCAATATAGTGACTAATTATTTTTTATGTTTAAATTGGGTTGCTTTTAATGATTTTTTTTCTAGTGATTTTCTTCACTTAAATATTTTTGTTGGGTAACTATTTTGTTTTGCAGAATGTGATTGCAGGAGGAACTGACACAAACAATACAGTTCTTACATGGACAATATCTTTGATTTTAAGAAATCCTTTGGTGTTGGAAAAAGTAAAAGATGAACTCGACACTCATATTGGAAAAGAGAAATGCGTAAATGAATCTGATATAAGTAAGTTAACATATCTTCAAGCCATAGTCAAAGAAACTTTAAGATTGTATCCTCCTGGTCCTCTTTCGGCACCTCGTGAATTCACAGAGAATTGCATTTTAAGAGACTATAATATAAAAAAGGGAACCCGACTAATCACAAATCTTTGGAAGATTCACACAGATAGTAATGTTTGGGAAGACCCTTTGGAGTTCAAACCAGAAAGATTTCTTTCAAATCATAAATATATTGATGTCAAAGGTCATCATTTTGAGCTATTACCATTTGGAAGTGGTAGAAGAATATGTCCAGCAATATCTTTTGGCCTTCAAATGGTGCATTTCACTCTTGCTAGGTTTTTGCATTCTTTTGAAATTGTAAGTCCATCACCTGATCCTATAGACATGACTGAAACATTTGGATTAACCAACACTAAAGCCACTCCACTTGATATTCTTATTAAACCACGTCTATCTCTTAGTTGTTATGAAAACAACCATTCCTTGTCTTAGCTACGTGATTACATTGTATTTTTGTTCAAAGTACTTTTTTGTTCATACTAAATAGTTCAAAGTATTGTAGTTCCTCTATTATATATTTGTATTTTTGTTCAAAAGTACTTGTAATATTTGTAGTATTAAACATATAAATACAACATAGTTCTTAATTAAATCTGAAATGTTTTCTCAGGAACTTAACTTAGATATGAAGATATGTATTTTACTTCATCGGTTTAAAATCAATTGTATGAAAATATAAGGTTTAACACTTTCGTTAATGATGTAAAAACATTACAAAAAATTTCATGCAAGTGTAACACTTTCGTTTATATGGGATTTGTTTGATACAGGGGAGAGATATAAGTGTTCTTTTAGAGAGTGAGTAGTGACGTTGTGATTGTTACATAATCTTAACAAACTATTTATTGTTTTCAAAGACTGGTCAAAGCATTTAAAACTAGAGCGTATTCAGTTATAAAATCATTTAAAGCTCATTCAAAGCACAAAATAGTTTTCTGTTATGGTCCCAAAACAAACAATCAGTTGAATGCTCGAATCAATCGGTTGTTTTGGTTTGACAGCAAGTCAACCATCAAAAACAGTTTTCAACCTTTCTAAAAACACTTAAGTATAAAACAATTGGTTGTTTCGACAAAATAACAGGTTATTTTTCACTTAGTTTAAAAAAAAACTTTCAATTAAAAGGTTTGAGAATGCTTAAGTTTTGGATTCAATCAAGAGTGGATTAACACAGACAATCTACCCCATATCCTATTCTAAAACACCTCAGCAACAGCAAACACATCCAGCCTTCCTTCGATCTTCAAAGGATTTGGATTCTTTAAAGCTTGAACACACTTGATTCAACAAACACTACTTAGTGTTGACCTTCAAAGGACGATCCTAATGATTTAGAGTATACTACATGTGCAATGCAAATCTCACATTATTAACTAATTAGCATTGTTTTTACTTATTAAAGTTTGAACGATCCTATAATAATGTATTTTCTTATAGCAGAAATAAAAGTTAAAAACTTTTCAAAAGGAAATAGAAACTAAAAATGATAACAAAATATAAAAATCAAGTTGGAGAAGATAATTTTGAGAACATGTATTAGTTATGGTGACTTTAATTGAATTTCTCACCATCAATTCGGGGAAAAACAATTTTCAACAACAATAAATAGTTAAATAAATAGAAATATTAGGAGTACTTCAGCCATATACAAAAACCTACCCTGTAGAAAAGGCTAATACAAAGTAGGAAAATACCCAACACCGTATAGATTAATATGAATATATATCCATGAGTATGGTGTATAGAACCTCTAACAAAAAGTTATAATAGTGCTTCATTCATACATAATGTCAGGGAATAAAAACGCCTAACAACACGGCCCTTCCTATCACAAAGCTGGTACGTCTTCAGACTCACTATCTGATGGGGATTTTTTGAACTGCAATTTGAGATTATGTGAGCCCAGAATTTCGGGGGAATCATCTAAGTTATGGGAGATTGGAAAGCAATCTGGGATAATCTGTAGGTGGGACGAAGAAGAGGTTGTGAAAGAATACGATTGCATGGAAGAGAGAGATGTTCAGGTTATGGAAAAGTATGAGGAGGGTAAAAAGAAAGAGCATCTATGTTGATAGTAAATTTGAACATAAGAAGGTTAGGGGGAAGTACTAAAGCTCGATATTTAAAGCACATTATAACTAGAGAGGAGGCGGATTTTGTATGTATTCAGGAAACAAAACAGATGGTCCTTTCGGATGCAAGATGCTTTTCCTTATGGGGGGATAATAATGTGGGATGGGTACATTACGGAGGAGACAATGGTAGTGGTAGTCTGCTCTCTATGTTGCATAAAGAAGTTTTCTGCTATGACTCTCATGTGATGGGGAAGGGGTTTATTGTTGTGTTTGGCCAACATAAGGGTTCAAAATGTAGGTGTGTGGTGGTGAATGTTTATGCTAATTGTTCCCTGAGTGAGAAGGTATCCTTGTGGGGGGAACTGACAAACCTAAAGAAGGGTTCAGCAGACTCCGTTTGGTGCTTCTGTGGTGACTTCAATGCCATAAGAAAGCGGTGTGAAAGAAAAGGAGTTAATATGCGGGACAACCAATCCAATGAGATGAGAGGTTTTAATAGCTTCATTGATACTAATTTTCTTATTGAAATACCTTTGGTGGGAAAGCCCTTTACGTGGTTTAATTCAAATGGCAAGGCTAAGAGCAGGCTAGACAGGGTGTTGGTTACCGAAGATTGGATGCAAACATGGCCTATGTGCAAGCAATATGTGCAACGTAGGGAGGTGTCAGACCATTGCGCCATAGTGGTGAAATCTGTGGAGAAGGACTAGGGTCCTAAACCTTTCAGATCTATAGATGCATGGTATACGGAACAGGGTTTTGGCCATATGGTGAAGGAAAAATGGATATCCTATCCCTCTCAGGGGAATGCCTTCACAGTGATAAAAGAAAAGATGAAGAGGTTGAAGGGGGATTTGAAGGTGTGGAATAGGGATGTCTTTGGAAATCTGGAGACAACAAAGAAATCCATTTTGTTGGAGCTTGAGGCTCTAGATTGCCAAGACTGTAGTGTAGGGTTATTGGAAGATGAGAGATTACACAGAATTGGTTTGGTGAGTAGATTGAAGGAGACTGATAAGAAGCTAGAGTCTTTGTTGTGCCAAAAAGCTAGAGCCAGTTGGTTAAAGAGTGGAGACTCATGCACGGAATTTTACCACACTTCTCTAAGATGGAGACGGCTAAAAAATGAAGTTAAAGGTGTTAAGGTGGGGGGCCAGTGGTGTGAAGAGCCTTGTACAATCCGTGGTGAAGCTAAGAAGTTGTTTGAAAAAAGGTTTGAGGCAACAAGAGATTTTGGTGTTAGACTTGATGCGGTAGAGTTTAATTCTTTAAACCAGGAGGAGAATTTAAAGCTGATAGCAGAGTTCACAGAGAAGGAAGTTAGGGATGCGGTGTGGCTTTGTGAAGGTTCCAAGTCCCCAGGACCTGACGGGTTTAATTTTCTCTTCATAAAGAAAAGCTGGGAGTTCATCAAAGTAGAGTTTATGGCAGCTTTGGCTTCTTTTCATAGTACAGGTCATATTCCCAAAGGTTGTAATGCCTCTTTCAGTGCTCTTGTTCCTAAAGTTGGAGATCCAATCCTGCTTGAGCAGTATCGTCCTATCTCTTTAGTTGGGGCCACCTACAAAATTATCTCTAAGGTCCTAGCAGGAAGAATGAAGAATGTACTTTCCTCTATTATTAATGAAAGCCAGTCGGCTTTTATTAAGAACAGAGGGATACTCGAAAGTGTGCTTATGGGTAATGAAGTAGTGGAGGATCTCAGGAGGAGTGGGAGAAGTGGATTGTGTCTGAAGGTGGATTTTGAAAAGGCGTACGATTCGGTTAGCTGGGTCTTCCTTTACGACATGCTCCAAAGGTTAGGGTTCCATAGTAAGTGGATTGGTTGGACCAGAGGTTGTATGGAAAGTGCAACATTCAGTTCTGGTTAATGGGAGCCCTGCGGAGGAATTCAAACCCTCGAGAGGGTTGAGGCAGGGCGACCCTCTTGCGCCATTCCTCTTTACAGTGGTAGCAGAAGGTTTGGCTGGTATAGTAAGGCAAGCGGAAAAGGCCAGATTACTTTCTGGTCTTAAGATTGGGAGAAAGGAGGTTGTACTGAGTATCCTACAGTATGCAGATGACACTGTTTTTTTCTGTGAGGACTCTTACACCAACGTGGTGACACTGAAATCCATCCTCAGGGGGTATGAGCTCGCTTCAGGGCTGAAGATCAATTTTCACAAGTCAAAACTTACAGGTATTAATGTTCAAAGAAGTAATCTTGATTGCTACACAAAGACTTTGAATTGTGTTCAGACGGGTTTCCCGTTCAAATATTTGGGTCTTGAAGTGGGAGGTAATTCGAGAAAGAAGAAGTTTTGGGAGCCTGTGATAAACAAACTTAAAGCAAGGCTCAACGTGTGGAAAGGAAGATTCCTATCTATGGCAGGGAGAATATGCCTTATTAAATCTGTTTTATCCTCCGTCCCGCTATACTATCTGTCACTTTTCAGAGCACCGATCACGGTTTGTAGAAGTATCACCAGAATCCAAAGGAGGTTCCTATGGGGGTGGGGGAAGGAGAAGGAGACGATATCATGGGTAAGTTGGAAAGAGTTATGTAAGCCAAAAGAGGAGGGTGGTCTGGGTTTGAGAGATGTGCATAACTTCAATCTTGCTTTGCTGGCTAAATGGAGATGGCGTCTCCTAGTGGATGAAAAAGTTAGGTGGAAGGATCTGTTGGTCTCGAAGTATGGATCGAGTTCTAATGCTTCACAGTCACCAGTGAAACTTCAATCATGATGGTGGAGAGACTTGTTCAAAGATTGCAGGGAGGACAGAGGAGATGATTGGTTCAACAAAGAGATCGGGTGGAAGCTAGGATGTGGGGACAAAGTAAAGTTTTGGAAAGACATATGGATTGGGAACTTTAATCTCAAATCGATGTACCCAAGGCTTTTTTCTTTGTCTTTAAATCAGGGGCAAAAGGTGGAGGAGGCTAGAGTGTGGATTGGAACGGTATGGCAGTGGTGTTTAAGGTGGAGGCGTCCTAGATTTGTGTGGGAATCTGAATTGGAAGTAGAAATGATGAGGCATTTGTCGTCGATTAAGTTGAGCAGAGAACAAAAGGACGTCCAAGTGTGGGGGAATGATGTAGGAAATGGGTTCTCTGTGAATTCTGCTTATGATTGCCTTACAAAACAACGTAGAGGCTCACACTCAGAGGTATTCATAAACCTTTGGAAGGTTAAAGCTTTCCCTAGTTTGGTGACTACAACGTGGAGGATCCTTGTTGGGTTTAATAGTGCCAAAGTTCAAGAGGGGGGGTGAATTGACCTTTTAAAACTTTCTCGCAGAAACAGTGTTTAACACAGTTTTACAGAAAATAAATCGAATTATGTAAAAATGAACAGATTTATTTCAGCACTGTTTTTGTTTGAAAAGCTTTTAATACAGCAAGATTAATCACAAGATTATGCAGATAGATTTTCCAGATGCACACACACAGATATCATATTGAAAAACAGTGAAACACAGAAAACAACAAACCTTAATTCCAATTAATGTGATTTAGGTTCAGTTAAGGGCTTGACAATTAGTGAGACAATCTATCACATACAACCTGTTTTATTAGCCTTTAACAGATTATCAGTGTTCTTGTTAAAACCAGACAGTTTTCCAGAAATTAAGAACAATATGCACAGCGCCCAGAAAGAACAGATTTATTTTCAATTGAACAGATTTATTTCTTTGCTGTTTTATCAATTATGCAGAAACGAAATTGCAGAGAGTGAGAGAGAATGAACACAAGCAGTTATACTGGTTCACTCAACTGAGCTACATCCAGTCTTCACCAACACCAGGTGGAAATCACTAAACCACAGTACAACCAAGTACAATTCCCACTGTTCTTGAAACCTACAAGAACTTAGGTACTCTTGCTGAAAAAACCTATTTCAGCACACACACACCCACTCTTCAAGAACACCTATCAAGAAGAGTGTTCAACCAAACTATTACAAGAAATGAGAAGTGAAACGACTCCACCTGATTGAGGATACAAAGATCTACCTTAAACCAGTAGGCAAGATTGCTAGAACAGTAGCAGCACCTCACACCAAACTTTTGGAACCAAACCAAGAACAAGCACTTTGTGATTTTTGAAATCTTTGAAGAACAAATGCTAATCATTTGTAAACTTTTGATTCTTTGCTGTAAAACTTGTTTTTGCAAATGTATGAACTGTTGTTAAACTCAGAAACAAGTTTGCATTTTATAGAAAACCAACTTATAACAGATTTTTGAAAAACAGTTAAAGCTGTTATAAAATGAACAGATTGAAAATAAAATGAACAGATTTATTTTCAAAAAACAGTTAGAGAATTTGTTAAGTGAGGAGACTTAGTCAACCATTCTGGTGCAGAGATAAAACTGAAAACGTTTAAGCTTGACATGGCACCAGAGACAAAAAGAATCTATTCATTTACAGATGAACAGATTTATTTTTCAAAACGAAAACAGAGAAAGTTTAACTGTATAAAACTCAGTCGTTTTGAAAGGTAGAAGACTTAGTCAAAATACCTGATGCACAAAATCTAATTTTCACAAGACTTAGCCAAGGCATCAGTGTAAAAACGAATCTGTTTATTTAGAAAAGAACAGATTTATTTTTATGCAGTAAACGTGTTTTTTGTAAAACATGTGAAAAACAGTTTAAGAAAACTTATGCTTGTTCTTATCACATGGCCAGTGGTTATGAGGTGAGTTACTCAGCAAAAAGCCCACTCTTAGACAACCTCTAAGCACTACCTAAGACATACTTAAAGCAAAGCAAAATACAAATGTAATGTACATAGATGTCTTCATCAAACACAATCTTGAAGGAGCAACAACCATCTTCAACAATCCTGACGAACAGTGTACCAACAAGAGAATGTCTAAGTAGGAGAGGGGTGATGTTAAATAATGCCTTATGTGCTCTGTGCCAGGTTAATGCTGAATCATGTCAACATCTTTTTTTGGAGTGTAAACACGCGATGAGTGTTTGGTTCATGTGCTTTAGATGGGTTGGGATTCTGTTTGTTCAACATAATGATGTAAAGACCCACTTTGAGAATTTCCACTTGTTTCAGATTAGCAGTAAACAAAATATGGTTTGGAAAGGGATTTGGACAGCAGTGGTTAGATGCATATGGGACCAAAGGAATTCGGTGGTGTTCAAGCAAGGTGTTGTGGATGTGGAGGAGATTTTTCAAAAGGTACAGTTAAAATCCTGGTTATGGGTAAAGCACCATTCTTCTTTCTTCTCTTATTCCTTAGTGGACTGGATTTTGAATCCAATCCCCTGTATAAAAAGCATTAAGTAATTGGGGCTGGTAGGTATTGTTTCAGCTGGGAATGTCGGGCTTGTTTAACCTCTGTGGGGCACGTGTGCAGTTATGAAAACTTGTTATTCTGTGCTGGAGGATGCTCAAATAGGTGCAGACAGTAGGCCGAAGTGATTGGGGTACATTAGAGGAATTTATCGGATTTATGCAGAAAGGTGGTTTGGCCACAATGAGCAAAAGTTAGAGGCATAGGACCAGTAAGAGGACATGAAGTTTTGGGGTTGCTGTTTGGGTTTGCTGGGGCTGCAGAGGTCCCGTAATGGGATGCAAAGACGCTGAGCCTAGGGTTGTAATAGGTGGGATGTTGTTCGACGTGAGGAATGGTGAGGAATGGAGAGGTAACTTATATAACAACTAGGATTTTTTTAGTGTAGATTGACAGGGAGGAGCACCAACCATGAAGAATCAGAATTGGAGAAGTTCTGGAAAATCCTGCTGCTGGTGCATAAACAAGAGCAGGAACTTTATCTGTTTCTTTTTTCTTTGTCTTAGGAACAAATCTTATGTCTTTGGCTGAGTAATTGAAAGCTTCTCCATGCTTTTAATTCTCTGGATTGTAATTGAGTATTTGATATTTGTATAAGGGTTGGGATACCCCTCAAGTGTCCCGTTTTTATTCATTAATTCATTGCTGATCAAAAAAAAAAAAAAACACCACTATACTTCTCAACCACAATTCCTAAAATTACGCACAAAAATGACCCAACCAACCTTGTTACAAATCTTATAAAATTAAATAGATACAATTGGTAGAGCTCCAACTAAAGTAAATTGCTTGTAGTTCAATAGAAGGGATTGTGTATATGTATTTTAAATTCCAATGGTTAGTGTGAAGAAATGACACATAATCAATCTTATACAACTCATTTCCCCATCTTCTATAACATATGGTGTTTTTGTTCCAATCCTAAGTTCCATTATAGACTGATAACTCTTGGTTTTCAATACTTTTATAGAGTAATTGCATTTTCTTGAGGTTTTTTTTTTGTTTTTATTTTCTAATTTTAGATTAGATTTGTATTTTCTTCCAAATAATATAGTTTTAATAAAAATATCATTAAAATTGCATTTTATAGTTTTTATTTTGCTTGAATCATCTAACGTGTGCTTTGATCATTTAAAGGAACAATTTTTGAATTGCTTTTGATCTTGGAAGCTTGGAAGAAGATGTTGATGCATGGAGATTGGAAACCGACACTTAAAGAGCATAAATTATGCAAAAATCAGGCAACTAACAGTAAAGAGTTAGTAGTAAATTGGAACTAGATGATCAACTTAACCCTCAAAGAAAGAACTTAAGTTAGTTTAGAATTGATCTTTTGGGTCCAATTGAAAGCCCATCGTTTGTAAAAATTAAAAACTCTATAGAGTATACAACACCATTTTTCACTTTAGGCCACGTTGACATGTCAACGGGTAAAAAAGTGTTGCCTGAAGTAGGTATAAGTAACAGTTTGTTATTGTTGTCCATGCAGTAAGGCTTATTTCTCTGTGAAAAATATTTGGAAAAACGTTGTCTATTTATTTTAAGCAACATTTTAAAAAACGTGGGATAAGTTATTAAAATGTGATTACTTTAGGCAACGTTTTTAGAAATGTGGATATTTAATTTTAGCATTTTAGGCAACATTTTTTAAAATACGGAAGCTTTAACTAATATTTTAAATAATATTTTTAAAGTGATTAAATAACTTTTAGGCCAAGTTTTTAAATTGTGGATAATTAAGCCCACGTAGTGTAAAGACTCGAAATTCACCTTGTCATTGAGCTCGAAGTTCGGACTCGAGACTAAGACTCTTGCATATAGACATTGAACCAGGGGAAATCGCGTCTAAACCCTAAGTTGAAACGAGAATTCAAAGTCATTTGTTACGAATCAAGAGCGGCATTGTGTGAATTTTGATCAACGGTTCAAGGTAACCAGGAGAAATCGCCTCTAAACCCTTAAGTCAAAACGAGAATTCAAAGTCGTTCGTTACGAACCAAGAGCGACATTGTGTGAGTTTCGATCAACGGTTGAAGGTAACTAGGAGAAATCACGTCTAAACCCTAAGCTGAAACAAGAATCTGAAGTCGTTCTTTATGAATCAGGAGTGACATTGTGTGAGGTTCGATCAACGGTTGAAGGTAAACGGTACGTTCTTCAAATTGATTCACCCTTCTCCATTTCAGGTCAATCAATTTCTCTGTCTTCGTATTAATCTTTTGCTTCCGTGATGCATCACAATTTTTTTTCCTTTTTATCATTGTTTTTCAATCATTATGATTTTTTTAGGGTTGTTTTTCCATATGGTTTTGTTAATTTGCATTTTTTTATGATTCCCAACAGTGATTTGATAATATATGTAGAATTATGAGTGTTTATTTTCCTGTTGAGTTGAAGTTTGGAATGAATATTGGTGTTTTTGTATTTTGGAGTAGGAGGATCACATGTGAAGTTAGATGAGATGTTGTTAACAAGACGTAACTCATGTGGGATTGGAATAATTACTCAACCATAGTAATAAGCAGCGAATAATAATTTCCTCAACTTGTAAGAATTTGTGAGGATCAATAACAAATAATGGCAACAACAAAAAATACATTGAAGAAAAATACAAAATTATTAATGTAAAAAACCTTTCCAATGTGAGAAGTAAAAATCACATACACAAACCAGTCAATCAAATTTCACTATAATCAAAATTAAAAGAGAGTATCATATTAGCACAAATTACCCTTAATAATCACGTTCTTAGTCTTCCGATAGTTGTTTTCGTATACTTGGAACCTAATTACTTGAGTGAAGGCTAACACTAGAAGATTCAACACAAGACCGTTTAACCTACCCACATTTATAATTCAATTATTACTATCAGTTGGAGGAGACAACAAATAAATATCAAGCTATTAAGGTTAATATCTTTTATCTTCAATATACAAGTGGTTGACAGCTGCAACAATCTCAAAGTTTCCAAGGGCCTTGCCACCTGCACTGAACAATCAATGAGAGAGTAATGATGTGATGAAACAAAAAATGAAAAAAAAATTGCAGCCTCTTGTATCATTCAATCCTAGTGTTAAAGCTCTTCTCTACCATCTTGTACTTTTCTGCAGTGGAAAGTTTTGACTTCAGCAATCCATCAACTTGGTCTTTTCCCTCTGTAGCAATGAATGATCTATTTAACAATACCACTTCCATTGGACTTAACAAAGCTCAAATGGATTTTGTTCAAAACTACCTCAATACCACTACCATTGCACTTCTTTCTCTAATCCTCTTTTGTTTATTCTTCTACAATCCCTTCAATTTTTTTCACACCAAAGAGGCTCCCACTGTTGCAGGAGCATGGCCAATACTTGGTCACCTTCCACTTCTGAGTGGTTCAAAGAGACCCCATAGAACTTTGGGTGCTTTGGCTGACAAATATGGACCCATTTTCACCATCCAACTTGGTGCCAAAAGGGCTTTGGTAATCAACAACTGGGAAACGGCAAAGGAATGTTTCACCACAAACGACATGGCCGTTTCCTCTCGCCCCAAGCTCATCGCGATTGAACTCATGGGCTACAATGCCATGTTTGGCTTTGTACCCTATGGTCCCTATTGGCGCGAGTTACGAAAGATTGTAACTTTAGAAATCCTTACTACTCGTCGAGTGGAACAACTGCAGCATGTTCGTGTCTCAGAACTTCAAAACTCGATCAAAGAGTTGCATAATGTTTGGTGTAGCCAAAAGAGAGAGTCTGGCTATGCCTTGGTGGAGCTGAAGCAATGGTTTTCTGACCTCTCATTCAACATGGTTCTTCGAATGGTCGTTGGGAAGAGATATTTTGGTGGTGAAAACTTGCAAGATGAGAAGACAAAGAGATGTGTGAAGGCTGTGGAGGAGTTCATGCGTCTGTTGGGGGTGTTCACAGTGGGAGATGCTGTTCCATGGTTGAGATGGTTTGATTTTGGAGGGCATGAGAAGGCAATGAAAGAAACTGCGAAAGAGTTGGATAGTATTATAGGTGAGGAGTTAGAGGAACATAGAAAAAGGAAGGGTTTGGGTGAGAAGGTTGATGAAGCTCAAGATTTCATGGATGTAATGATTTCATTGCTTGATGGAACAACTATTGATGGGATCGATGCAGATACCATGATCAAATCCACCCTACTGGTATGAATGTTTAATTTACACGTTATAATGCTTTTGAAATGTGAAACTTTAAGAAAATTAAACACGTAAATACAACATAGTTCTTAATTAAATCTGAAATATTTTCTCAGGAACTTACCTCAGATATGAAGATATGTATTTTACTTCGTCGGTTTAAAATCAGTTGTATGAAAATATAAGGTGTAACACTTTCGTTAATGATGTAAAAACATTACAAAATTCTTCACGAAAGTGTGTTTTATCGTCTTTACCGTTTATATGGGATTTGTTTGATAGTGGGGAGAGATATAAGTGTTTTTTGGGAGAGTGAGTAGTGATGTTGTGATTGGGGGAGAAAGGGTAGTGAGGTTGAGAATGGAGATATTGATGGTGGAAAGGGACATTTGTGGTGTTGCTTGAATGAAAATCAATGGACCACCACTTACAATTTTTTTTTCTGTTTTCTACTTAGATTTGGTTTTTGTGAAAAATAATGATATTTTTGATAAAAAAAAAACATGTAAATTCTACATCATTAGTTTAGAAATTGTTTACTTTTTCGATGGTGGAAATATACAATGATTGTAGAACTCATGCAAATAATTCCTAGAAAATAAATAAAATTAAATAACTTTTCTTGTAAATTGAAATTAACTTTAACCTAAGTTATTTTAAAAAATAAGTTTTTCAAAGATAACCTTAATTTTCTTCCCTGAAATATTTTCGTTCGGTAACTTGTTTGATTTGCAGACAGTGATTGCAGGAGGAACTGACACAAGCAATACAGTTCTTATATGGACAATATCTTTGATTTTAAGAAATCCTTTGGTGTTGGAAAAAGTAAAAGAGGAACTAGATATTCATATTGGGAAAGAAAAATGCGTAAGGGAATATGATATAAGTAAGTTAACATATCTTCAAGCTATAGTAAAAGAAACTTTAAGATTGTATCCTCCTGTTCCTCTTTCGGTACCTCGTGAATTCATAAAAAATTGCACTTTGCAAGGCTACAATATAAACAAAGGAACCCGACTAATCACAAATCTTTGGAAGATTCATACAGATGGTAATGTTTGGGAAGATCCTTTGGAGTTCAAACCAGAAAGGTTTCTTACAACTCATAAAGATATTGACATCAAAGGCCATCATTTCGAGTTATTACCATTTGGAGGTGGCAGAAGAATGTGTCCAGGAGTATCCTTTGGACTTCAAATGGTGCATTTCATTCTTGCTAGTTTTTTGCATTCTTTTGAAATTTTAAGTTCATCACCTTATACTATAGACATGACTGAAACCTTTGGATTAACCAACACCAAAGCCACTCCACTTGATATTCTTATTAAACCGCGTCTATTTCTTAGTTGTTATGAAAACAACAAATCCTTGTATTAACCACGTGGTTACATTGTATTTTTATTCAAAGTACTTTTTGTTCCTACTAAATAATTCAAAGTACTTTTTGTTCCTACTAAATAATTCAAAATACTTGTTATGTTTGTAGTTCCTCTAATAAATTATTTAAAACGGTGTATATTTATTATATATTTGTATTTTTTTTTCATAAATACTTGTAGTATTTGTAGTTTATCTTTGTAAGTTTTGTAACTCTTTCAAATATATAATTGATATATATATATATATATATATATATATATAATTGATGAAAGTATAATTACAATGTATATTCTCACATTTTAACTTTTTTTATTCCTTATTTATTGATATTTTCTTTATATTTTCCAAATCCTCTTATTGTGTTGTTAAAATTTAAGTTTGTATTTTTTTTCTATTTATATTTAATTCATATTCAAGTACTAGATAAAACGATAATAATTTTCTTATTTTGCTTTATTTCAAACATCAATGTTTCACGACTAAAGACATCATATATGCCAACCTTATATTATTTTAATTGAAGGTGGCAAGTTGGGTTTCCCAACCCCAACTTTCTTATATTATCTTTTTTTCTTTTTGCACCCATGAGAAGCTGACTTCTCAATGGGTTTCTTTTTTATCTTTTTATTTTAAAGTATTTAATTTTAAAATTAATCACTAGTTTATTTGTATTTAGAAAAAAATAAAAAATTTAAATTAAATAATTAATAAAAAATTATAAAATAAGTTTGTTTGTAGTAAAAGTTGGTGACTTAAGTAATTATTTTTTGTATTTTATTTAGAATTATTGAAGACTTAATTTTTTTTAACCTATTTGTTATTCGTAGCATTTATGTCAACGAATTTAAGGAAATTATTTTCATGTTCATAATTTTTTCAGAAAATCTTATAATTAGTATGTGAAAATTGGAAAAAGACAAAGTTTATAGCAAAATTTGATTACTTATTGGATTTTTTTTAAAATTATAGAAGATTTGAGGGTTTATATATTATTTATTTTCTAGTATTTATCTGTGAAGCTCGGATACGGCCACAAAGTTGTCGTCGGTGTTTTCGATATACCACGGACATACGGTGGAAGCGTGCCCGACACGGTGTCGGACGCTTTTTATTTGACCGGAAATAGTCCTCTTTCTGGATACGCTGGAGGAGGCACGTTTCCCTCCTTAGACACGCCAGAAAAGCTAGAAAAAAATTGCGGTTCAGTGTTTTAAATACATCTTCTCTTCCACACTAAATCTCAGATAAAATATGATAAAATCTAAACAAAATATTAAAATTTCCAAAAGGTAAAAGTTACACATTATGTTTTTCTTGATTGTTTTCATATAACAAAACATATTACTACATTTTAATTTATATATAACCGTGTCCCGTGTCCTATAATTTTCAGTTTAGTCATATCTTCATGTCCGTGTCCGTGTCGTATCCGTGCCCGTATCCGTGTCTGGGCTTCTTAGGTATTTATGTCATCAAATTTAATAGAACTTATAGATAATAGTAATATATTATAATTTTCATTTGTAATAGATAATAGTAATTATATATTTAAGAATTATATTTTATTTTATTTTAATAACGATAATTGGATGGTATGATAATAACAATTTTGTTGTTCATTATATTTATTATTAGTAGTAGTATTACTTTTATTATTATTTTATTAGAGAGAGTTGAAGAGCATCGTGGGTTTTGCAGAAGAAACTAAGGCAAAGAGAAGATGAAACAGTAGAAATGAAATGGGTTTAAAGGTTTTTCAAATGATTTTTGGAAGCGTAAACGACAGCTAAAGATGACCGTTGATGAAGCCACGTGTCAAGCGATTGAGAGAATGTTTGGTGGAGCGTCAGGAAAGCAGAAAGTACGAACGTTTGGAATTCTGCGCCAGCGTCACGTAGATCGGTAGTGACGTGACTTTTTTTAGTCTTTTCGTGGAAAAAAAAATAAAAAATGGAATCAGTTTCTCTGAAAACTAAAATTAATTTTTATACGTATAAAGTTTCGTATTATTTTCTTAAAAATTTATTTTTAACTTATACTTAGGATATTTTTATTTATAAATAAATCTCTAATTTTTTTATATTTGTTTATCAAAACAATTATCCAAACTTACTCAAAGTAACTGACTTATATAAAAGCAAGTTTGTTAATTAGCTTATTTAAAATATCTCATCTCAATGTACACAAAAAGACAAAATGTCACGTAGTTGTTTATGAAATAAGTTTTATCAAAAAAAGTATTATTATCTTACTTTCTATTAATTTACGTTCATTTATTATATATATATATATATATATATATATATTTATTAGCTCCATATTTCATTATCTATCTCTCTTTTCCTTCCATTCAAATTAGAATGTATATTCAACTTTTTACTCTTCATTAAACATACAATTTTCTTAATAAAAGTGAATTGTTCATATATTAATTTTTTTTTAGTAAAATTTATGTTTCAAATATTACACCATCTATGACTATAATATGAAAATATTATAATAAATCTGTCTGTAATGATTAGAAATAGTTATAATAGACATAAGAAAAACTTGAAAAAAATTAACAATTATTCTAAATACAAAAAAAAACTATTTCTATACTACAAATATTTAGATAATCTAAAATTTAAAACAGAAACAAAAATATATTTAACTTAATATTTAAACATATTAAAAAGATAAATATTTAAAAAAAATGAAAACAAAAATCTTCAAATAAGATATTCATGTTAAATTTGAATCTAACTTTTCTCCATTCATTTTGTTTGAATCTCTTTTGGATGAAACATTTTGTAACGGATAGCAAATGTTTGGTTTGGTTGATTTGTTTATTCATCCGTTGGACCCAAAATCACATAATAAAAATCTCAAAGTGCTGGGACCATCAACATTCACCACATTTAACAGATTCAAAATAATATTCTTCTGTATCATAATTTTTTTTATGAATTTTTTTATAGTTACTAAATAAATATAAAAATTAAAAAATGTTCTAAAATCTATATTTCTTTTTAATCTTATTGTTTTTTATTAATACAAAATCAGGTGTTTTTCATAACACGCGAATGCTTCATTTATGGCAAGAAAAAATCTGTGGGTGGGGCCCGGTCGGAATAATATCGTCACATGGCTGTTCTAAACAAAGGAAACAACCACCAATAGCCGCTCTCCACACACACAAATGTCGCAATCCCAACGAAACACCTCACAGATCAGCAACGGTTCCGGGTCCGCCACGTGGCACACCCACGATGGTTCTGTCGGTTGCAACAGTCGTTGAAAACAGCAGTTTATGAACACAACAAACCGCGTTCGCTTCCTCACAACCTCGTCGCGTTGTCCCTCACCTTCGCCGAGGAACCAAAGACACCACCTCGAAAATTTCTCAGTTAGTGTTTTGTTCCTCTCTGTTTTAACAGATTTCGTGTTCTGTTAATTTTCTTTATCTCTTTGTCAAATGCCACCCTTCTGATCCAGAATTCACTTTCCTCCTTTTCGTTTAAAAGGGTAAAGGAATTCACAATCTTTTCCATTTTCATTTTATTTTATTTCTCTTGAATTATATAGCATTGAGAAGATAATGGAGGAGATGAAGGTTTCTCGGCGGGTGAAGTGGTGGCAGAACATGATGTACCCCGTTCGACGGGTTTGGTTTAGCGTCGCCACTCGTCTCAGAATTCGAAAAAATGGTAAAGCTCTCTCATAATTCTAATTTCTTTTCATCAATGTCTGTTTTTTAGGTTTGAATGTGTTGTAATGGTCATATGGTTTTACTTGCTCTGTTTTGGTTGTTTGGTGAGTTTGGTTTGAAAAAGTATGAATTTTTGTTAGCAGGGAGGAGAAATGGTGGTAGAAATTTTGAGGAATGTGATGTAGGAGAGCAATGTTGTTGTTTTTGTTCATTGATAATTTTAGGGTAAAATGTGTTTTATGGGAAATTGGAGTTGTCAAAAAAACCTGGAAAAGTTGCTTAACTAGATGAATGTTTGGGAAACAAATTTGCAGGGTTACTGAAACTAAGGCATGATGTGAGGGCATGTGAGTATGAGGACATTCAAGTGATGTGGGAGATGCTGAACAGAAATGAATCTGAGTTTGGTAATTCTTCCAAGAAATCCAACAAAAACAACACCAACAAGAAGAACAAGGGACAATGTTGGAAGTTGCTGAAGTGGGCAAGGTGTGCTCCATATTACTACATGTGCCGTGCCTGATCATGATTGCTGTGTCAGTGTTTTTCTCTTGACAGAAAAATCCAACCTGCGTGTTGGTGTGCCTTTGCCTTCAATCATGAATAAAGGGGGTTGTGCAGAACACACGGTGGTTCTCCACTTCTCTGAATCAACCACCTCAATGAACAACCATTTGTGTGTGTATATATGTAGCAACTGCGTTCACCAAGTCGATGTGACCACCAAAATATCTGTATGTGTAGGTTTGTGTTGTGTTTCATCATGATCTTGGAATGTTTAGCAAGACGTTCATGTATTCCTTTTAGAGAAGATCCATGAATCGTGTGTCTCAGGCTTTCAGCTAGCTTGATTTTGTATCAGAAAAAAAAAACTATCTGCATTCTGCAGAAGGAGGTATAAATATTAATATATAACTTATATTATACATCTCATTAGTAAAATATCATGTAAGGGATTCTATTAACAAGATGAATTTGTATAAGACATCCAAAGAGTGTTGTTGAAAGCAAGGTGTTAGAAACTTGTTGATATAGAAAATTAAATCAAATGTTAAGTCACATAGATGTAGTTGAAACTATAGAAAGTGCAAGACATCCCATGTTATAAAAAAATTGCATCATAGGTGTGGTTATCCAACATTGTTTATCAAGAAGATAATGACTACACATACAAAGGTGTGGGAAACACATTTTAGATTATATTTCATTTTTTTTCATAGATTTTGAATAGAAAAAGTGGTCAACAATAACATTAAAATAATTATAAACTTTCTACGATTTCAATTTGTTGAAATTTATAAAGGATATAAGTATTTGTGGAAGTTGTATTAGAATGATTGATATGATTAAACATTTACACATTGTTTAGATTAGGGAGTAAAAAATGAAAAATATATAATAAATAAAATTAAAATTATTTAAATTAAAGAAAGAAGAAGAATTGAATGAAAAAGTTATAAATAATTTAACTAGTATAATAAATAAAAAATATGTGATAATTTGATAATTTAAACAATTACTAAAATGCCTTTAAAAAGTAAATTCATCTCAACCATGAATATAAGGGTACATAAGTATACATAAGGGTGCATGCCTTTAACTTACTTCCATTGCAAATAAGAATGGATCCCACGTACATTTCCTTGTTTTTCAACTTCATTGAATATAAGCAAACCTAGATGAAGATGGATTGTAGTAACATGTCCACTTCCTTCATAGTCAATAGTAACCTAAGTTTTGAAAATGGGATGAGCTAAATTAAGTGATTAATGTGATATTAATTATTAGGGTAGTCCTACTTTGTGTAAGTGTTAGCTTCACTAGCAACAACCCAAAAATATACATGAATATATTATCTAATGAATAATTTATGAAAATAATTATTCTTGAAAAAAAAAAATTGTATGAATTTATTTTAGTTTCATGTTTGTTTATATTTTTTTTCATTTTTATTCTTTTTCATGTGATAGCATGTGGAGTTTTATATAAAAAAATAGAAACTTATAAAAGATTTACACTAACACTTTTTAAAATGGTTGTCTTGATTTTATATGTAAATTACTATATATACTTTAATTATGAATCAAAATATTAGTTGTACATGAACATATTCAATATTTATCTTCTAGAATATTGTTATGGCTTTTCTTATTTATGTGGAAATGAATCTTTAATAAGGTAAGAACTATACATGTAGGACTTTAATAAAACATAAATGTATAATTGTTGTGACCTAGATATATCATGAAATTATTTTTTGTTGTTATAAATTTTAAAAATTATATATTTACATTTGAATGAGTTTTTTTATTAACTTTGTGTTTAGTATATTGTTTTGAAACTGCTAAATCATATTTCCACTCAGAAAAAAAAAATAGTAGTAGAAGTGCAAGACAATTCTCAAGTTTTTGAGTTGTTGTACTTCTATAATTGGATCTTTTTATGTTTTAAAAATATTCTTATGGTTATGTATAAACACAATAGAATTGGCACCAGAGTTCTAGGAAAGAATATTGTATATAGAAACTAAAATTCTGATTGTGAGTTAAACACATTTATATCCAAATTTCTTAAATATTTTTTTTTATATAAAAATAGGTTTTTATATAAATAACGTGGATAATATCGCCTTTATTTAAATTTTTCTAAAAAAATTTAGCTTCTTCAATGAATTTTGTAAGAGAATAAATACTGGTGATAATTTTACAACTTTATAATTGTATATAATTGTATTTGTGTAAGGCTAGATAGCAGTTGCCAGTTGAACAATTGATATAATTTTCGTCTATTGATTTTTTTCTTCTCGTATCGTATTTGTTTTTTAATTTTCGGTTGAGAGTAAATTCATAAAAAATTCTCCGATGATCAAATAATTGATTTGTATAAAAATAGATAATATATTGATAAAAACATATTTTATTTTTATATAATCGTACTTATTTATTGTGTTTGTAATTAAGTTATATCATTTATGAATCATATTTTAATGTGTATCTTTGCTTACATTACCTAATTTAGGTGTATCTTCTTTTATCTTGACGCATTAATTCTAGACGATCAAACGACCTTCAATACTGAATGACATAGTTCGCTTGGTTCCTACCGATATAATAATAATAACCGATATAATAATAATAATGACAAACTAACTTATATCAGTTTTATTAAAACACTAAGAAATTAAAAAAAAATTATATAAATATATAATTATATTTTTAAGTAAAATAAATTGTCGTATTGGTATGCTATTTTTTTTTAAATAAAGTTGTCATATTCTCAAATAATATCGTACTTAATGATCGTATCAATGTACCTACAACATAATCTGGAATCCATTAATTAATAAGTTAGGTTTTATCTCAAATCAAATCTTTGAATGTTAGTTCATGCATAAACTCTTATAACATCTAAACTGGCTTTTGAATAATCTCTTCCACCCCATGATGTTTGTTGCTACATTTAAGTAAAGTTTGTATGACTTCCTAAGAATATTAAAAACTTATTTTATTTATTAATTAAAATTAATTTATATATTAGTTAATTTATGAAAATTCTTTTATATATTTTTTTCTTAATTTTTATTAAAATAATTACATAAATTAGTTATCCTTTTACACTTTTTCTTCTCAGTAATAAAAGATAATAAATAAGAACCACTCTAAAATATTCAATCCTTCTTCGTGATTATCACCGACTAATTAAAAAGTAATTAGTTAGATGTTGGAAAACATTGAGTATGTAGACATCATTGGTGTTAAAAATTAATAATTAGGTGTTTGATGGACCCATTTGGAGAAGATAAAATTAAACGTGATTCATTGTTGCATAATTGAGATTTAAATTTCTAGGTTGTTCAAAACATTAAAGTAATTTTAGTGTCGGCAACAAAGTTACTTTAACTTTTTTTCTTATGTCCACATTTTTGTCTCTTTCCTTTCATTATGAATTTGTTTTGTACCTTATTTCAGTTTTAGGTTAGGGACAATAATTAATACGTTACTACTTTTATATTACAGAAAATAGGTTACTTTACTTTATAGCCAAAGGACTGAAATAGCAACTATAAATTGGAAAAAACACTTATTTTAGTAACTTTAATACGAATTTTTATGAAAATAGTTAAATCAAGAGGACATTGCAAAGTTCATAAAAAAAAAAAAAAAAAAAAAACAGTCATTTTAAATAATAATGTGGTAATGATATTTTTGTTGGTGTTTTCCTGTTACAACAGAGGAATTTTGTAATTTTGAGAAATTTGATATTTGAATTGTTTTAGCATAAATGATCTATTTCTTAGATATTTTGTTTGAATAAAATAATTTTAAGTTTAATGTAGATGAGGTAATTTAATTTTTATTATATTTATAGTATATTAAAAATTAATATCAAATATTAGTTGAATATTTAATATGAAAGAAGAATCAAATGAGAGAAAATATGAATATATTAATTTTTTACTTTGTAGATAAAATTTTATAATTTTAAATTATAAAATTATTCTCTAAAAAAATATTTCTAAGAAGAAAAAAAAAGAAACAGTGAGATCTGTTGTAGCACAGTGTTACCATTCCTTTCACGTGTGTAAAAGAGGAAACATATAAGATATTTATGAGTAGTCATTGAATTGATGGTTGAAAATTAGGTTAACATATTTACAATAATGTTACCTTTTCTATTTGACTTTCTCATTACCTCACTTCTCTTGTCTGTAACGCCTTCTCTCTCCTCACTAGTTAATCTAAATATTTTTTATTAAATAAAACTAATTATTTTTCTCTCATATCTATAAAGTATGGATATTATTATTTGATTAAAAATATATATTATTATTATGAGAAAATTATTAAATAAAAAATAATTTTAAAAATAAAAAATAATTAGTCATTATATTGACTAAATACTACAAAAAAAAATCATTGAATAGAAACTAATTTTAAAGATAAAAATAATTAGTTGTTATAGTGACTAAATTAAAAAACATTTTAGAAACTAAAAAAATTATTGATTTTTAAATTAGTTTCTATTATTGATAAATAGTTTTTACATTGGTATCTAATGGTAGCTAAAATTTAATTGGCAACGGCTCTTGCTCAACCGAATCTCGAGCTTCCAGTGGTCTCTCTTTAAGCTCTAGTGATTCAACCTTCGAGAAACGAGAGCGCTCCTTCTGCAATGACACTCTGACGTTCAAGTCACTAAGAACATAAAATATATAATGAGTATAAGATAAAATATGAGTTGAGAGTACTCTTTGTATTATGTATTAAATGATTTTTTCTATCATTTATGTAGAACATAAACTAGTATATATATACACTGAATTGTAACGTTGGATACATAGGTCGAAAAATGACCATAAATAGCCAACTATTGGACAAATCCATAACGTTTGGATAACTAAATAGATATAAATTTAGAAATTTTATTAATAATAGATACTACTTTAGATATTAATAATTTTTTTAATTTTTAAAATAGTATGTAATTTAATTAATACAGTAATTAATTATTTTTATCTTTAAAATTAAATTTTATTTATTATTTTTGGTCTGTGTCAATTAGTTGGTTGAAGTGATGAGAGGAGGAAAGACATGAAAAAGGACAGATGAGTAAAAACATTCTAACATGGGTGAAGCTAAAAAGTAGGGTTCATTAAGAATGGGGTGAAATTATTGTTGGGGGTTAGGGATAGTAGATGCAAACATATTACCAAAGTTTAATGTTTCACCAATTCGTCAAGTGTATTCATTGCATTTAAATGGTAGAACGATGTTCTATATGGTTGAAAATTGTGGTGGAGAAAAAAAATGATTTAAAATTCTATATAGATTAGAAATATGATTACATATACAAGGAAATCTAAATTTTATCTCATAAATTAATTTTATATAATTAGATTGGGTTCAATATTCAATTTTTAAGTATTACAATGTAAAAGTATATGTTTTATTATATATAATAAAAATGTAATTAATTTATTTTTAGAATTACTCATGACTTTTATGATAATAAATAATTTTAATCGTTTAAAAATGTTACATTTTAGATAATAAATAGCTTATATATATAATTATATTCATATATAAGTTTTAAATGTATTATAAAAAAAAGTTACTCTCATGTAAATGTTAAATAATACAAGATAATAGATCAACATAAATCGATAAAGTTTGAAGACACGTCAAACTTCAAAAAAGTAAAAACAAGTTATACCAAAACTCTCAATGCAACAACATATAAAGATTAAACAAAGTCTCACAAAAGCACTAAATGCAAGTATAAAGAACAAGTGAATTTAAAAAAAATGGTAGATGCAAGCTACTATATCAAGACAATCTTGAATTCATTAGTCGACATACACATGCGCACTTCACTAGATGCTTTTGTCAAAATGCATGGTTGTTTAATCTTAAAAGTACCTAAAGAAGATTCTGACACACAATCATACCTAATTTCAAGTTTATATATATGTCAATATTGTGTTTAATATTTTGTTTAACAATGAAATCTCACATAGTGAATGTATTAATTTCTTGTTAGCATTGACGTGCTCACTCAACGGATGCATTGATTTCGCTTAGTAGATAAAATTTCACTCAACGAATCTTAATCCTAAAGAAATTAGGTATTTTTCTAATTACATTCACTCATAAACTACATCTTACTTAACACGTCTCTTTAAATGTGATGAGTTGTGTATGCTTGAAAGTATTTATGCATATGATATATATTATTGAATTAATGTATATTATATTGGATTGAATTATTTGAAGTCACATACTTCACTGATATGTTTAACTAATATATGATTTGTAATATTAATTACATTGTTGAAAAGAGGTACTCTTGTTTTATTTATACCATAAACTTGATTTATGAATCTGAATTCCTTATCCGTACCAAAAATGTTTATAATTGAATATGAAAACTTTATGTTATGGGACAAAGTTGTAAAATTGAAAATAAATTTATTATTTATTAAGTTTGATAGTAGAAAACGTTAATTGATCTAAAATATATATTTTATTTAATATAATTTATTAATATTTTAAATTAAAAGTAAGTGATAATATTTGAAAGAAATAAAAATTACAAATTAAATGCTCGATGTTTACTAAAAGACATAAATTTCTTGTTCAAGAAAATGCACTCCTTAAAACAATTATTTTTTAAGACTACATGTTTATGACAAAGAACAGAATTTAAAATGATTATAGTTATATAAAAATTATTGGCTAATAGCTTTTCTTTTTATCTCTTTTTCCAAAAAAATATTTATTCATTCCCCACATATATGTGATGATCTTAATTTTCTTTTTGAAGTTGTTGCTCTGATAATTAGTGAAACACATCAAATTATTTCTTCATGTGCATTTGTTTGAGTTGTTACATCCTCTTTTAAAATATATATGTCCCATTATTTCTTCATCTGCACATGGCTGAGTTGTTGAGCACCCATATTTATTAAACGACACACCATCCTTAGCTAATATTTGTTTGTTGGTACAAAAGGTTTTAGTTTTAAGGTTGCATTCACAAATTTTAAGAATCATAAATAATTAAAAAATGAACTTTGGTTTGATTTGAATATTTATGCATGCATAAATATATTGTTGGGTTGATTTGATGTATTTTTATGATTTAGATTGATTGATTTTTTTTGAAATAGTTGTTTTGGATGAAACATTATATCTACAAAAAAATATCATTATTAAATATTTTAACATAAGATTAAGTTTAATGAATGAAATTTTAGACTGCTAACAAGCACATCTAAATAAAAACTAGTCTACCAAACACTTTATAAAGTTAAATAGACCATTTTTTTCATGTTTCCTAAATAATTTAATACAATGAATTAAGTTTTATGTATTGATTTGTTTAATATAGGTGAAATTTATAAATAAAAGCAAATTAAAAAGAATGGCAAATATTTTCACTGTTAATTATAAGTGCTTTATTTTATTTATAAAATAAACTAAAGAGATTTTTTTTTAATTTAGAAGAAAATAATAGAAATAAATTATTTTTTTCATCTATAAACGATTTAAAGTATTTAAAATATTTGTGAATATTATAGTATACCTGTGAATATTTACAATATTCTAGGAATATTTTCACTCACCAATAGTTTTAGACAAATATCCAGTGTTTCAGAGTTAAAGTTATTAAGGAGATTTATTTATTCCAGTAGCTGATGATTTCTTCCTACATCCAGTATTTTAAAATTATTGAAATTATCTACTTTGAAATTCAGAATATAAATTTTTATTTTGAAATTTTTTATTTTACAATCCAAAATATAAATTTATATTTTAAATTATATAATTCTAATATAAATTTTTTATTTTGAAATGTAAAATATAAAATAAAAAAATTGTATTTTAGAAAATATGCAATTTAGAATATAAATTTTTTATTTTAAATTATATAATTCAAAATATATAGATTATATTTGTATTTTAGATTATAAATTTAAAAAATATAAAAAAATAGGCTTTTGAATTTTATGATCCAAAATGTTGTCTTATTATACATTTAAAATTTAAAAAAACATTCAATAAAATTTTAAGAATAATTTGAGTTTTTTTTTTTAAATATGGGAGTGTAGGAAGAAATCTCCGTTACTATTGTAACCCAACCTAGTCCAAAAAAATTGATGGGCTCAAATAAAAAAATGGACTTGCTTGACAAAAAAAATCTTACATTTTTAACCAAGCATTTAATATGTATCATAAGTTATAGTTAAAAAAAATTATGTATTGACTATGGGTTTTCATTATCGTATACTTACAATCTGTAATGTACGTATATAATACAGGTGATAAATTTTTCAATTTTTTTTACAATAACTGCATAATATTTTAACAATATATAACTATTAAATTCAACATAAAATTAGAAATGAATCGATAATCTTTGATCTCAAAAGTAGTGCAATCACCTCAATTTAATACTTCTTAAAAGGTTTTAATTTGTGAGAATTAAATAAAATTCAGAAGAGTTGAATTCAAAATGAAAAATGTTAATTTCAAAATTACATAATTAAAGATACTAGTTACACTTTTTTTAAAAAAAAAAATCAATTTTCTTATATAGATCTATATTTTAGTAAATAAATTTTTAGCAAGAAACATGAATAAATTAAATTTATACAAAGTCAATCACAACCAATTTTAAAAGATTCTTACACTGATCATAATACCTAAAACTAAAGAGCATAGATGACAAACGGAAAAAATCCCACAAATCATCACAAACTCTTATCATTTTCTAATAGATCTCTTCTTGCATATCGAAATTTCAAGACACCCATCAAAATATTTTTAACTGTTATAATATAGAACAATTCAATGTTAAATTATCAACTTATAAAAACTCTTCCAAATCATTGTTTAGTTCTGTTTTTGAGGTTTAGAAGCAAGCATCCCTATAGGAAGTGGTGGATGAGAGAAAGAAGCATTCAAAATGAGAGTGGAAAGCCATCGATTTGCTGCTTGAGAGTAGTGCACACCATCCCAACTAATGTACTTTGATGGATGCTTACATTTGTAGTATTCTTCTCTTCCATTTTTCATCTTCTTTTTTCCACAGTCAACATGGATTCCACTGCTTGTTCCACAGCAGAACTTCTTAGGATTAACAAAACCTGCCTCATACAACCACACAATTCAAAGCTACAAGGTTTAATACACACTCTTTGCTACACATTATTTACTACAAAATATTTACTCATTTCAAACTTAGTCTTTTTTTTTTATCAAAAATAATGTTGTAGATCTCACATCAACTAAAGATTAGAGTCTTTCATAGTACATAAGTGGGTGCAAACTAGGTCATCCGCTATCGGGTCATTATCGGATCACCCATAACATATATCTCTACGCACGAGTTGGTAGCATCGGCATGAGGGAGTGTGTTGGAGATCCCACGTCGACTAGAGATTAGAGTCTTTCATAGTATTTAAGTGGGTGCAAACCTCACTTCATTGAACCGATTTTATGAGGTTGAGTTAGGCTTAAAACTCACTTTTTAACAAATAATGAATAAATAAATATGAAACCATTGATAGATGAACTCACTGAAATCTAAAACCAAACATTTCAAACTAATTCTCACTGCAATCTTCACCTTGGTTCCTTGCATTTTTTATCAGTTCATATTTGGCTGAGTAGACATCAACATAGGTGAAGATGGCATTGGCTAACTTTGTCCTTAGCCCAAACACAGTGTCCTTAAGTTGCTTGTTAAACTCCTGAGCAATCTCATTCTCATTTTTTCTACATCCAGCAGAATCCAAGTCTTCAGGTGTGAGCTTGTTCATCAAGTTCATTCGTGGCAAACACCCAATTGGGCCTGTGTTATGTATCCAGAAGTACCTGGCTCCTTCATTGAAAAGTTGCTGAAGCAAAACCAGCACAAGAGTTGGGTCAAATTGTGTATTTGTTTCAGCAAAAAGAGAAGCTAGAACTGTTAAATTAGGTGTGACAATGTTGAATCAAGAATCTTCATTCAGGCAATGAATTTTGTGCAATAACACATTACCTGCAATCCAAGAGAGAATTGGCTCAGTATATCTGGGATTGTTGATCTGATTGAATTTATATCTGAGCTCATGAAACCAAAGCTTAGATCATTCTGACCAATATCTATGGTGTATAGGGCATTGGAGAAGTTCATGGACTTGGGTAACCTACTTTTGAAAGGTGCATCTACTCCTATTATACAAAATACATCATATACATGCACCAATATGATTAAAAAATGGATGGTTTTCTTCTTACAAAATAAAAAATTAAAATCAATTTGGACTAACTTAGATACACTTTTTAGATTTGTATAAAGAGAGGAAGGATTACTAACTGCACCTCCCTAGTTTCTTCCAACACTCCTACTTCTTAAAATACCAAAATTACACTTTATTTTATTAGTGTATTTTTTTTATTATAAAAATACTTTTCAGATTCTATAATCTCCAACTCATTTCTTTAAAGAAATACATTCTATATTGTAGAATCTGTAATATTTTTTTCTAAATTACATTTCAGATTATAGAATTTGAAATATGTTTCTTAAAAAAATACATCAAGAATTTTAGAATTAAAAAGTATTCCTAAATCTGAAAATACCTTTCAAATTCTATAATCCGTTATGTATTTTTTTTTAAATAATTACATTTTGATTATAGAATTTGAAAGATATTTTCATAAATATCTTTTGGATTCTATAATCTAAATTATGTTTCTTAAAAAAATTGAATTGTATAATCCAAAATCTATTTCCAATCTAGAAATATCTTCCGGATTCAGACAAAAATATATTTTCTAAGAGTTAAATGAACTTTTTTGCCTGACCTATGAGATGTCAGAAGAAATTATGGAGTTGCAAAAAGAAAAGTCCAATAGAGGGAGGATTACTAACTGGTGTGAGAGGTTTGATTGTAGAGGGCCATTGTCCTGGACTTGAACTGCATGAATTGAGAAATTTGAAGCCCAAAAGTAATTGAGCTAAAGCCCGTCTGTTTTATGGATGAACCACCCGCTGCAAAGTTTGCACCATAACTGAAATTTGACCCAATGGAGTCCAAATATGCACTCAAGTATGGCATCTTCAACTCTTCACCTAAATATGCACACATTATAAAAGAACATGAATGAAGAGATAAATGGAGAAACCAACCTTTCTTATCAAAGTAATCATCACCAGAAAATTTGTGAAACTATGACACACCATGAATCTAATTAGAATGCCAAAACCTAAAAATATTTTGAAGGTTTTTATTTCGATATCGTCAATATAGTTTCACATCGTTCAAGAGTCGAAACTAATGACAATTTATATACAGTTTTCTCCTCTAATCTATTGAAGTGTCTTTTAAAGACAAAATCGTGGCAGAACACCGACCTCCAAAACATATAATACTTCGAATGCGATAATTTACTATAACTGATAAATAAATATTTGTTTTGGAAAAAGATAAAACAGAAAATTTGGTTTGTGCTTACAGATGAAATCAATGATGAGTCGGCCATCACAGTTTCTTGTAGGGAGTTTTTGTGGAAAGTTTTCACCATTGGGAGGAAAAACCATTGCAAATGCTGCAGAAAATGTTCCTGTGTCTGAATTTGAGTCCCCAAAGTTGTAAATTGCTGAGTATTCTTTCCCTCTGTACACAACATCATCACTGTCATCATCTTCTCCCTTTGTTGCTATAATCAATAAACCTACCAAACCAAAAACAAAACATCTCACTCTCTTCAAACCCATGCTTCATCAGACACCAAAAACCACTCAAACAAGTTCACATATAAACCGTTCCTTTTTCACTCTCACGTTTCAAAAATTATAAAATATTTGTTACTTTCATCAAATGCATGTTACATTTGTAGATTGTTCATTTCTTTTAGGCTTAGTTGATTAGTTTCTAAGTAACTCATACATTTCATTACCTTTAATGAAGCAAGTTTTACAATATTAAGTGTTTAAATTTTGTTTATCTTTGTATAAATGTATTTTGCTGTCAACTAAATAGTGTAATTGTTAATTCTATCTTTTAGCTAAAATCTAAAGTAATTAATAACTAAATAGTAGTTAATTTATAATTTTTATAAATAATAAAAATTATTTTAGATACTAATAATTTTTTTTTATCTACAAGGGTTGAAATACTCTGTCCCATTAATTTCATTAATTCATTGCTGATAAAAAAAATTAATATAATTTTTTATCAACAATAAAGATTTAATAAATAGTGGTTCAACCCTTATATCTATGAAACCCTAAAATCCTAAATTAATTTTTTTTAATTAATACAGTAATTTTTAAAATTAGTTTTTATTTATGAGATTTAAAAGAAATATTTATTTATTTGTGAAATAGAGAAAGTATGAATATTTATCTATTAAAGATAAACACAAAATATGCATTTACTTTAATATTTAATATTAAGAGAGTAATAAGAAAAGTGATAGAATCCAAAATTTAAAGGCTTTAAATAATTAATTGTGGAAGCTTTGAAGGAATCCACAACAAAAGAACATGGTCAAACATCCTTGATCAGAGGACATGTGTACTTAAGGAACCTTCCTTTGAATGAATAGTTTATATTATATGCAAATCTTTAGGAACATTGACCAATAAAGAGAATCCTAACTTTGGCCATTATGGACATTGGATAATCCACATTAGGACATTGTGGGGTACATGTCCTCCCACCCACTTACCATTTTTATAATAATAATAATAATATATTATTATTATTATTATTTTACTTTCAAAACATATCCAAACACTATAGTTGTTTCAATCATGCATGAAATCTAATACAGTAATGGAGAGGTTTGGTAGAGTTTACATGGATCTTAAATTTTAACTTCACATAGTTATTGTACTTAAAAAATCTATGGTAATTTGTAATTTGTAATTAGTTGATAGTAATAATTGGAGACTCTTTTAAAGTAAAAAAAAAACACTAAAATAGGTTTTGTCTTTTCATATAAAATCTTTTATTACATTTTAAAAAATATATATAATTAAAATATCAATATATTTTTTATTTTTGTTATTAAAGGTGTCATGATATCAATTATGTGATTGTAGTTATGAATGAGTTAACTCTCACAAAATTAAAAAATAAGTGTCAGTAAAAAATTGGTAATTGAATGAATCAGTTAGGTTTCCTCTCTTTTAAAACTTTGATTGTTTTTACCTTTTTATGTTTCAAAATTTTGTTTTAGAATTTCATTTTTTTTTTCAATTATATTATTTTATGTAGTTAAGTAATTGAGAGACTATATATTTATTTATTTTACTTTGTTAAGAAACTTTTAGTTTAATACTAATGTTATTTTCTAGTGAAAGTATTACCGAAGATTATTCAATAAGAATATAAATGAAGTAGTTGTAAATGGTCTAGAAAATTATGAATAAGAAATATGAATAATGTAGTCCAAATTTGTAAAAAATGAAACATTTTTTTAATTTATGTGAAAAACTTTAAATGATGAAAAAGATAAAATGGTGAAAGTATTATGAAGTGCAAAACTTTTGATAAGTTGATCCACATCTAATGATCAAGTTGTTGCATTTACTATGTCAATAATTATTGATGCGACAAACCATCATAGTTATCAATGACTTCACTTGAGTTTGTCAAAATAAGAACATGCATGTAAATATCATAATTTGGCATTGCATCAAGTTATAATACACATCCATGGTTTATGTTCATGTTCAATAGTTTTTGTACTATTTATCTTGGGTGTTGGACTTCTTGATCATGTAGAACATGTAATTAGGAAGTAAAACCAAATTACACATTAAAATTATAATTAGAGGAATATTGAACTTTCTTTAATCCTTTTTCATAAAAAAGTTAAGGTAAAAGGTAATGACTATTTTAATTTTGAACTTGCAATCCGAATATAATTGTATCTGACTTGAGCGTCGAAGTGTATTTGCAGATATCTTAACCATACGAGAGGACCACGAACCGAAACAAAGGACTGAGTGACCTGAAAATCGAAGAGTTTGATTGGGGATTTTGTAAGGAGAGTTTCTACTTTTCACATTCAAAACTTCAAAAGTTCAGCAAATTTTTTTATCTTTTTCACTCTTGGTAACACTTGGTAACAGAAAACACACAGGGATCATAACATTACTGTTATTCAATATGAGGTGAAGTAGTTCAACAAACTATAGCTGAAAAGGAAGATAAGACCTGAAAAGTAAAGAGGAAGGAAAAAAGACCCCCTCAATATTCACTATCTGAATCACTCTTCTTATGGTAATATTTACACAAGAGTAGATACAATAGAAGACTCACTGCACTTAACCATGCTAGAAGCCAATAGTAACTGTCCAAGCGTGCTTCAACCATATCATCACAGAACCAGCTTGGTATTCCCTTTGAACTTGTATACACTTCTACTGTTGTAATCAACAGTGCACTCACAAAGCTTCCAACCCCAAAAACACTGGTGTACAAGGCAATTCCCATTGTTCTCATTGTCCTGGGAACTTCACCATAAAAGAACTCTTGCATGCCAACAACAGTGAAAATGTCTGAGATGCCAAGAAGAATGTACTGTGGTAGCAGCCAGAAAATGCTTAGAGGCACTGTCTCTGAATGTAATCCTGCACTTCTCATTTGCCTTCCAATCTCAAGCCTTTTCGTCTCAACTACAGCTGCAATAATCATGGCTATGATTGAGAGAACCATTCCAATTCCCATCCTTTGCAACACACTTATACCCTTGTCCTGCCTAGTAATCACCTGAGTCATTGGTATGAATATTTTGTCGTACAATGGCATCAGTAATATTATGGACAATGTTATAGCACTTTGGAGTGTGGCTGGTGGGATCTTGAAATCTGCACCAATGTTCCTCTTCATTGTCATGCCTTGTTTTGTGAAAAATGTTGCAGGCTGCTGGAAAATCACTGCAAACATGAGCAGCATTGTCCATATGGGCAAAAGCCTCACCATAACCTTGGCATTTTTTAGCAAATACATGCCACTTTGAGGACCATTATTCAAATCCTTAAGGCTTTCCAAGTTTTCAGGACAAAGGGGTTTCTCTTGAAGCCTAACACAAGAAAAATAAGTATTCATGTGTAAGCACATTGAGTATGCCACAGTAGTAAATGTAAAGCTTGATTGTACTTCTGCTACTCCTATTATTAATGAAATTCAATTTTTGTCCTTTAGTTCTGCAATTTTAATTCATCTGTTAATGTCTAATATTTAGTATAAATGTGCATTGCCACGTCTACATTTCTATAAAATATTGGATCAACCAAAATTGTACCATTAAAAAAGTTAAAGGATGAACCAAAATAGTACCACTAAAACAGTAGATGACCAAATTTGCATCATGAAATAGGTAGATCAAATTGAATTTCAGTGATAACAAGGAACTAACAGTGCAATTAAGTCTAAATGTGACTTTCTGTGAAAGTGGAACTTACTCTAGCTCCACCACTTCAGACTTGTCATTTGGTAGGGTAATTCCCCAATGGAAACATCTCAATGCAGAAGCTTTTATGGTTTGAAAAATGTTCATGAGGGGCTTCTTAGCTTGAAGGACGACATCATGATGTTTATATAGATATATAGGGCTTCCACCAGAGAAAATCAAAATGGACATAATCATTGAAATAGCAGGGATGGCAAATCCTAGCACCCATCCAAAGGTGTCTTGGATGTAGGACATTACTGTAACACCCAAAAGGCTTCCACTGCAAATACCAAAATACCACCACTGGAAGAATAGAGTCTTTTTGTTGTAACTTTTATCATCTTTGCTACAAGGCAATTCTTCCTCATCACCAAGTTGATCTGCTCCAAAGGCTTGCAGAGATGGGTTATATCCACCTTGGCCTAATGAAATTAAGTAGAGAGAAAGAGAGAGAAATGAAGAAGACATTGTCCTGTTTCTGTGATGCCATGACCTTGCTAATGCTGTTGTTGTCAATGCTAAAAGTCCCTAAGAAGACAACACAAACCAAAATATAGTTAACAGAAAGAAGCAAACATTGAAAATTCAAATTTACTAGCAGAAGCATCCACAAAATGCTTCCTATTTCACTATACATGTATATAATAATATAACAAAACCAAACAACACACTAATAATATGAAAAATTGTCAAGCCCTTCAAAATTCACTGTTTACTCTGGTCTTACTTATGCTTTCTGATGAATAAATTACCCTACTGATATGAATTCAAGACATCAAATCAATTCTCCATGGCACTATAATTGGTAAATAACTTTTAAGTTATTTTACCGAGGATTTTTTTCAATAATGATCTCCTTTTAGCTAGTGGTGCTATAATTCTTAATTTAATAACTTAAAAAAGGAGTAGTGGTATGCTTTTCTCTAAAGCTAAAGTAAGACAAAAATCAGTTATAATAATATAATTATCGTTGCCTTGTGTTAATTGTGTAGTGGAAATTTGGTGACAACTTCACTTAGTTACTTCCATGAAGTTGCATGTCATTGATTCCTATTAGATCAGAAATGAAGGTAGTCCAAAAATGAATAATTATTTTAATTATGGAGATGTCCTCATAAGTCAATAGAGGACATAAAAATGATAACCTTCTAAATAAGAACATACTGTATCAACTTTGAGTTACTACAGTGAAGGTAACATGAATATTATATTTATTTCCCAACAGTGGATGCACACAAAACAAGATTCTGCACGTATACCATTGTTTTGAATTACTATAAATGGACATTTATCAACCACATGTGGCTAAACATAACAAATTCAGTACTTATGATTGTATGCTGCAGCTTGCAGAGCTATAAAATTTTGTTCAAGCTAAGGCTTGGAATTTTCCATCAGACATTTTTAGTGTCTGATAATTTATGTCAGGTGTGAATTTTGTTCTACATCAGTTTTATTTTTTAATCAAAGTTTGAAAAGATATTTTGGTGGGGTGTAGAGAATCAGATTTCAAAGGTAGCAAAATGTGTGGCACTAAGGTTCACATAGGGTGAAATGTTTATTACTTGAGAAGGGTCCAAAACACTGATAACTTTTCTCAGGCTGCTGAACTCTCTAATTGGTCCACAAAACACTGAAGTCATTAGTCTCAAATATCCTCGTGTGACAAGAGTGCTCGTGACTCAGAATCCAATTTACATACTCAATGGATATCCAAATCACATGTTACACAAAGTAGGTCCTCTAAATTACCAGCCACATACATGTTTCATATTTAAATTCCGAAGTGGCCAATAAAGTTAGGAGGCAAAAGAATAAAAAACTAAGGACAAAATTGCACACTGTTCTCTACTCAGAATTAAAATTGCACCTCAGTGACTTGTGTTGTTCTTTAATTCAAAACCTTTATTATGCAAACTTTTAAAGTGAAAGTTTAACTGTAATTATAAAACAAACATAAAAGCACCTAGATAATTGCATTTAAGGTTTGTCCTCCTACTAATTTAACAAATGCATAAAAATGTGAAAGGGTGAAGCAAATTTGTGGAGGGTGACTCACCACAAAGTACAGGAAAGATGAGACCATTATGGTGGAATATTTGTGCCAATATGCGTCTGCAATGGGTGCCACCAGCAATGGCATTATGGAAGTAAAGCCTACCCAACTGTTAACCATCTTTGCTGCAGATGAGTTGCTCAAGTTCACAACATCAGTTAGATATGTCACAAGATTGGATGCCACCCCCTTGAATGCAAACCTCTCTATTCCTGCAATGGCTGTCAAAGTGCACCAACAAACATGTCAAAGTTAAATTTTAACCCCAAACAAAAATGGTCTGATAGAAGGTCAGAAAGAGCATGAACACTAGAATTATAATATTTGCTAGATTCTTGACTCTGTCTTTTTTCTGATATTTTATAAGATGCTAGAACACAACTCCTTTCCTATGCTTCTAAGTTTTCAGGGGACGTTTTCCCTTTTCACATACCCTTTTATGGGAGAATATAGTATCCCAAGACAAGAATCACAAACCAATCCCTTTAAGTATTAAGGTCCATCTCAGGAAGTTATTCTCAAAAGATGGTAAATAAGACACATTTATTTAGAACAAGAGACAAAGTCATTAGTGGAATTAGGATACTCCCCTCTTCTCATCCAAGCATGATTCTCAACAGCAACTACCATACTTAATCATCTTAAGCAAATTCAAGTGCAATAAGATGGTTGAAAACACCAAAGCAGACACACAAAAAAAGTGCTTACCTATGAGAAGAATGCATGACCTACTGAGCCTCTGCTGTCTCTGTGCACCCGCCATGAGAAAGAGATACACCAAATAATGCACCAACCAACCAAACCTGCTCTCTGAACTTCACCAAAAGAGCCTAAGAGAGCAACAAGAGCACCACAAACCAAAGTGCGTTGTGCTTCCTCATGATCATGTTTTGGCACTCAGTCACAAATCACTGTGCACTCAGCTCAAACCCCCACCACCACACAGCTTTAAACTCCTTTGGAGATTGTATCACACATATTTATACATATATATATAGCAGATGGAGATAGATCATTGTTGTCTTTAGCTCCTTGTAATGGGACACTAGGCTTTTCACTTTGCAGCTACACCTAGCATGCCACACCAAAACGCATGCCACATCAAAACGTTACTTCTTTGTTGATTTGTTCCATGTAGCTGGTTTTTTTTAACCGTCATGTACACAGCAGATAAGAAAAAGTTAAAGTATTTTCAGTTTTGAGAATATGGCGTTATGATTGCTTTAAAGGGTTTGAACCAATCGTGCTTATAATCAGGTGGATTCTTCCAAACACACACTCTTCTCTTCTCTGACACGTGACTGCTGCATGCTTCAACACGTCCAAACCCACTCTTCCTAATCCACGTAACCAAACAATGAAATAGTGTGAAATATTTTATGTTATAACATGTAACAACCTATGATGGTGTCTATTCCACGTGGGAAATGACTTAGAATTAACCATAGTAATCTCTTTGGAATCTATTTTTGTCATCTTCCACAGAATAGTATACTTTTATTTTTCAAGTATTCTAACTACTAATGCAGAATTGTTCAGAATGAGTTTTCGATTTTGATGGCCAAATAAATCTTATATATATGTAGGCATGGAAACAATGAAGAGATGATGGATAATAGATTTGACTTATTTGCTAAATATATAAGACAGCATTTGCTTAGAAAGAATTTCCATATTCATTTTCATTTTGATCTGATTTAGCTTTTATGAGGAATGTAAATTTAAAAGGATTTGTGAAATGTAAATTTTAGTTAAATATGTTCTTAACAAAACATATTTTTCAAATCGGGTAAAACATACGTGAAAGAACATTTTATTCTTCTTTAGTTTTTATCCTGAATCCAATCAATGTTTGGCCTACCCTTTTTTCTTTATATTTGCTACAATTACATCACTTGAACAAGTATACATATTCAAGGAATGTTAGAGAAATGGCAATGCATGAAAGCATATATTATATTCCGTGTAAACATGTCTCAATCATCATCAATCTTATATTAAACAAAAAGAAAGAAAGATTCCTAAATGGTGTGCCTACTTTTTATGCTACCTAAATGATGTCTAATACGACTAAAAATAAGAACATCTCATAGTACAAAAAGATACAAATGATACACTTCTTAATATGGTATCAGAATTTTTTTTTTTTTGAAGTAAATTGCATTCCAAATTATGGTAAGTATCAATTGTGGTTTTTCGTTGATTGATTGAATGAATTGTCATTAAACTCATAATTATTGCATTACATTAATTTCTAAATTTTGAAATACCAGCCAATTCAATTCTATTAAAATTAGAAACAACACTTCACTTACTAAAATTATTAAATGATGATCATTTTGCTTATTAAAACAAGAACAGAAAACAAAGACTTACTATGATATATAATTTTTTTATAATTTAAGAAAATAAATTCATTTATTCAGATAATACTCATAAATATAAATACTAAGTTTATTTATTATTCATATACCAGATCCTAATAAAAATAATCCAACCAATCTTCATTTGATATGGCATTAATACTTTTATCTAATTAATATATATATATATATAATGTTATATATAAAAAGTGATTGAATCAGAAAGTTCTAAATTATGTAATAATTACCCTTTATCAAGTAAAAAAATGTTAAGATATCCACACACAATATTCATGAGGGACCAAACAGTACATGCACCATGATCATATAAGGGGTATATGGGAGGGTAAATTAAAAAAGTAGGGTATTTTTCTTATTCCAATATTGCTAGGAAATATTTGACGTAAACATATATTCCATTGTTGTGTCTCTTTTTATATTTATCAGTTTCTTAAATTATTAAAGCATTCTTGATTTATTTATTTATTATTTTATTTTTAAAACTTATAATTAAATTTTATTATTATTATTTAAGATTGGTGCAAGTAAAATTATTTTTTAATATGAAATTATTTATAATATCATACTTTTTGTTTGTATTTATATTTGTTTAAAAAAAATTAGGTTAGTGAGAAGTATATCCAAAAGATTTATACATTTAAATAACTAGGCTTTGAAACAGACAGAAGATATAACATGGTCATGCATTCTATCTCTCTTCGTGTCTTTAACGTTGGTGCTTTAGTGAGATGGACACCACTTTGTTTAATTATGATACGAAACTGTAGTGGGGATTGGGCACACACTGTGTGTTTATACCTTCCACCTTCACATGATGCAAGCAAAATGTTTGGTCCAACCAAAGTTTGCAAATTAATTCAGTTTTTGAAAAAAAAAACATAAATCTAAGAGTTAAAGTTTTCATAACTATATTATAAGATATAATTAGTAGTTAAAATTTTTTAAAATTTTAAAATTAGAGAATAACTGTTAAAGATCCCCATAGAGATAAAAAAAATCATAATATATAATTGGATGATAATCTTACTTTGTAAACAAATTTTACAAGGTTGAATTATGTTTAAAATTCACTTTTTAATATCAGAGTCATTTTATGTAGGTTGACCTTGACCACTTTCTGTATAAAGGTTTAGACACTGAAGTGTCTCATTTTATTTTATTTATTCTTTACAGATAAAAAAATATCAGAGGCTTTTAAAGTGTACCCTAGTAAAAGTTTGTTGGACTTATCATGTCACTTTATCGAATCATCCATATAGTCTCACACACAAGTTAGCAGGTTTCGGTCATTTAAAATCTATCCTAGTGAGAGTTTGTTGGGTTTATTAGATCACCGGTTATTGGGTCACTATAAGATCATCCATAATATATAGTGCGTAGGTTTCGGTGTGAAGAAGTATGTTAGGGATTCTACATCGACTAGAGATAATAACTTTTTTATAATATATAAATATGTGAGAACGTCAATTTAAATAATTTTATAAGATTGGATTAGTATTAAAGTTTATTTTTTAATAATAATTATTAAAAATTTAAATTTTGTTCTCTCCTTTTTTTTTCCTTTTCAAAAATCAATTCTATCAGACTCATACGAAATGAATTTCCATTAAAGGTAAAGTAAGGTTTCTTTTAGTACATCATTGTCTTCACAAGTTGAAAGATTATTGATTGATTTCTACATAACCTTCAAGTCGTTATCCATCTTGTTATGCCAAATTCACCATACTTCAATGAATATATGGACTATAGAAACACACTTTGGGAACTCAGAATTTAGATTATTCTATAGTACTAAGAATATTTCTAACCAAAGTTTATTACTTCAAGGATTCTCAAACTTAAGAACTAATTCTTACAAAATCACCATTTTTCTTTAATTTCTTGTGAAACATATTAAAAAAATTGTGGAGTATCTTAGTTGTGAAACTCGTGTGAGGATCATAAAGAATTGTTCTAAAGTGAAAAGAAAAGAAAAACTAAAATTCTTAAAATTGATTTAACATAATTAAACTCGTCAAAAGAAGCTAAACAAAAAACATTAGATGCTCCTAGGGTATTTTAGTGCTATTTGGAGCTTTTATTAATTAAGTTCATTATTTTCCTTGCTAAATTCTATTGCATTAGGATTTTTCTTTAACACCCTAACTAAGTTTTTGCTTTTTTTTAGACTTTTTAGATATTTTTTCAAGCTTCAATTTTTTAGAGTTAACCCTTAATCTAGAACTAGCCACATTTAATGCTTTCTATATATCCTTTTCATAGGACATGTTGTATAAAAATCAAAACTTATATTATTTCCATAAACTTAGGGTGTGGTAATCAACTCAGACACATTGAGTTGGATAAGACAAAATTATAATAATTTCTAAAGCAAAAAAAGAGAACAATATATATATATATGAAATTAATTATACTATTAATCAATTAGTTATTTTGTATAATTGTAGATAGTCTTTATCAAAGTTAATAAATTTATTTTACTCACATATAAGGGGGTATTTAGATATTATTTTTCATAGGAATGACAAGATGGGTTAAGTCAGTATGTTAAATACATTATAAAAAAATTATGAAATAAAAATTAAATTTAAAATCTAAATAGTTTGTAGTTAAAATTTTAGTAGTTAATTAAATACTAATTTAAAAACTATTTAATAATAATAATAGAAACTAATTTAAAAAAAAAATAGTCTCTAATTTAGTCAATAAAGTAACTAAATATTTTTCATCTCTAAAAATAGTTTCTATCCATTGATTTTCTTATAGTGATAAGTCGAACCAAATAAGAATAACATGTTTAAAAAATTAATCCGTTCCGTTGTCAATTTTATTTTTCATAAATATTTTTAAAAATAAAAAATAAATAAATAAAATTTCTGTTTCAACTAAAGTTAGATTAGACGTATATATAAATTAAAATAAAATTGATATGATAGAATTTTTACTCAAAATTTAGAAACCAAATTTTGTTTGACCATGGCACCATGTTTCTGCTACTGTTGTTTGAGCAGAAATTTCTTAGTTGACACCTAGGAAATAAACACTATGTTGCCATGAGTGCGCTTACCCATTTTTTTCCTTCACCAAACTGAAGGCAACAAGATATAAAAATATGCCATTTCTTTTTCTTGCCCAATCAATGATGAGTCTCATTCTTATGTCACTTTATATATCAAAGTTTTAATTTATTGATGAAATTGAGGTTGCAAATTGTGAATATTATACCAAACCATATGCTTCTGCAACTATAGAATTCAAACCACCACTCAGTTTCCCTTTGCTTTTAATGTTTCAGCATATTTTATAATTTTTAAACACATCACGAGTATATCTTATGAATGTGCCAAGGAATGTTCCTTGAGATTGGTAATGGATAGGATTTATATGTATCAAAAGTACACAAGTTTGAATAGCTTACCTTATGTATATATTTTTTTTATATAATAAATAAATATGAGTTATTTGAAGAATACTTTAGACCTATTATATATTTGTGTAACTTAAAAAAAAAGAGAATTCTAAAAAACACATCATAATCATTGTTCTAACTAAAGGTTTGATTATGAGTGAATTACAAAATCTGTAGGTAAGTTTTTCGTATTTTGATTGGTGTCTTGAGTTTTTGATATGCATGAGATCTGTCAGAAAATGTTAGGTGGTTTTTCTTATATGTGATGGGGTTTTATAAGGATTCTTTAATGTTATCGGTTTTACTCCTCTGTTTTATGTGTTTTGATTTATGTAAAAAGTTAAGGATAAGATTTAGGCTGACTTTGTATAATCATTACAATAAAATCATCAAATAGAAACCAATTTTTAGAAACCAAAATAATTAGTTGCAATAGTAACTAAATTAGAGACCATTTTGGAAACTAAAACAAAAATTGGTTTCTAAATTAGTTTCTATTATTTTCTATTAATGTTAAATAGTTTCTAAATTGGTCTCTAATTAGCAACAAAGGTTTTATCTACCAATTATTTAATTTCTAAATTTAGTCTCTAAAACCTTGGTTGCTAATTAGAGACCAATTTAGAAACTATTTAACATTAATAGAAAATAATAGAAACTAATTTAGAAACTAATTTTTGTTTTAGTTTTCAAAATGGTCTCTAATTTAGTTACTATTGCAACTAATTATTTTGGTCTCTAAAAATTGGTTTCTATTTCATGATTTTCTTGTAGTGAATGGTTGAGATATCTCTAAAATAGCTCCATTATATTTATTCATTTTTTCCCAATCATTCTCCCAAAAGCCACCTTCACCAACATCAAGTAATTGGTAAAATGTAAGACTCGTTTTTTTGTTAGGTTTTTCAGACAAACTCAGCCAGACTTTTTGTACAGAGACACAGAATATGTAAACTATGTATGTGTCTTTTTTATTCTGAGTCAATGAAAAATTCTATAATATCTTTCATGGTCTTTCAATCACAAGAGAAAATGCAACACTAATTGACATATATTACGCAACTGCTCCATTACTTGTATTATTTTCCATAAAGCAAAAGGTGTTGGAAAAACAAAAGAAAAAGCTGCATATAGTCCAAACAAGTTTTCCAAGTATGTTGCATGCACAAACAAATGCTTTATTTCTCTGGTAGATCTAATCTAATCCCTAAGACCAGTGTTATCCACAGAGAAAAACATTCGGAAAAGGAAACACACATACTCTTGATGTCATTGGACATTGTCTGAAGTATTGAACAATGCAAACACTGTGTCGTGAATGAATGAAATTGCTTATGCAGCATGAAAGCCATTGACAAAGCCTTGTACCTCTGCACAAAGAGCAATGAGAGCAGTGCATTGCTTTCTTTTCTGACAAAGCAGACTAGGATGCATGCAACAAGCATGTAATGGAAAGGCTTTTGGGACAGAAAGTGATGCCCTCTTAGGATTTTTTATCAAATAATTGTGAAGGGTGTTATCAAGATATGTTCAAAAAGGTGGTGTTCTAGGCTACACCAACTTTAATTTCCACCAAAAGGGACAATCAATCAAGAGGTCTTTAATTTGGCAATGTGTTCCAAATTAGGGTATTTATGAAATAATCAAAAGGATCAGACTCTCTAGTTGATTCCACTTTGTGTTTTGTGTGAGTGAAACCACCCTTCAAAACTAAAGTTACAATCATTTCATTGGTATAATAGACTTCCATTTAATCTGTTTTTATAATTCTTATGAATAGATATAGTCTATCTATATATCGTTTTTGTTAACATATCTAGGTTGATTCCATTTTTTCTAAGTGAAATCAGCATTTATTGATATAATAGACTTCTATTTAATCTGTTCTTAGAATTCTTTACGAACATTTATAGTCTATGTATTATTTTTGTTAATATATGAGTTTTGATCTAGTTTTTCATATTTTTATAATAATACATTTGTCTTGTGACGACAGATGATTATTGTTACTTAAGGTGTTAACCTAGTTGAAATGTCAAGTTGTATAGTAATACAAAAACTTTTATAAAACCTAGTTGAAATGTCAAGTTGCATAATAATACGAAATTATAAATAGTTCACTTTTTAATTTTTAATATGAATGTAGATCTCCAACAACTAATTACATCACCACTGTCCTTTCATGAAAAACTAACGCAATTAACTTTCTACATGTCAAATTACTACACATATTGTCGTTTTTTCAATCCTTACAAAGATGGGTTTCATTTGGGGGAGTAAATATCTTAGATGTGAAAACATTAACTCCAACAAGAAAACAAAAATGGTGAAACTATTACCTAATGTTGAGTGATTGAACACAGGTAATGAATGACATTGATGAGTGTTTGTTAAAAATGAAGAGATGATTGTTACCTCTAGAGTACTTGAAAGAATGTTCTTCTTTTTGAATCCCCAGAATTATGCTGAGAAATAAAAAAGATCCATGCAAATTCTCCTCTGGTTTCTGCACAAGCACAAAGATTCATCATACAAAATTTTCTGATATTCAACAACACAAGCTTCTTGGTATGTCAATGGAATTCAGAGATCTGATTTAACTCTTCTAACTTCAATTTTCCTTTTTTTCTGCTTAATTAATGGTGTACCATACCAGAATACTTCCACAAAAATATAGAAATAAAAAATAAAATAAAATAAAATGTGTTGGCTTATGTCCATAAAAGTTCAACGTGTGATGTGCATATTGCAGGCATTGTAATATTATATATGTAAATACTAGGGAATATTTAAAATGGTGTTACTTATTAATAATTAATTTTACAATTTTTAAGCTTTGGTGTACCAGAGTAGCCAGAGATGTTATTGGCCCTAATTGACATTAGTTATTAATTCAACCAAAAGAGTTAATTTAATGAAAAAAAATTGTTGAGTATTGATATATGGAAAGAGTGACAGTTTATTATAATAATGTGCTTTTTTATTTGAATTTGGCAGAAATTCTTAAATTTGTAATTGTTTCAGTAAATTTACAAGATAACATAATGGGGAATGATCACTAAATATTCCTAGTTGCTTGAGATGGTAACTAGTTCTATGCTTTAAAAAATATTTAAAATAGTTGTTTAATAATAACTAAATTATTAATTTTTAAAATAAAAAATAATTACTCATTATATCAATTATATTAATTATCTATAAATTATTAGTATTTAAAGTAATTTCTATTATTAATAGAAATTTATAAAATAATTTTAAAATTAATATCTAATAATTTAGAAATTAATTTATAAATTTTTATGAAAAATAAAATTAATATAGATATTATTAGTTATTTATTGTTTTTAAATTTTTTTGTTATTTAGTGATATTTTTTAATATTTATTCCACTTTTTTATCATTTTTTAATTTTGAATTTACAATTTGAAACTTTTAAATGAAATTTCATTTTTTATAGGGAAAGTAAAATTATTATTAGCTAAGAGATGTGCATGCACTCAAGTGTTTTATATGCTTTCATTTGTGATCATTTAGAAAAAATAATGATTGGTTTATATATTAAAAGAATATACTGAAAGAGGATAATGGTAACAAATGTATAGCAATCACAATATTAGTTTGCGATGATAAAAGTATATCTATACCAATAATAGAGAGGTGATAGTACGAATAATGATAACTATGATAATAGTATTAGAAGTCATAATAATGATCACTAATTAGTAATAGTGTTAGTGACCATGATAAAAAAGGATTAGTGATAAAAATAGTGTTAGTGGTAGGAATAACCCATATAAGATTATACCATTTATTTGAAAATTTGCTATAGAATTACTGATTATGAAAATAATAGAGATAGTGAATAACTACTCATTATTATTATTATTATTGATAAGTGATGATTTATGAGTATACATATATATTATAACGAGGATGTTGTGTTAAATTAAAAAAAAATTATGATATTTTATAACTAAATATCATAATTAATTTTTTTGTTAAAAGAGAACTAAAAATATTTTTTGTCATATCTTATTTAATTCTACTTTATTTTGAAATTAACACTTGAAATAAAAATAAAATGAAAACTTACAATAATCCAACCAAATAATTATATGTATATCATATTTCACACAATTATTTCATGATCGTGTTTTATTTTAACGTATTGTATTTTATTTTATTTAGAATAAGTAATAGCAACTATTCTATTTTTAGAAGTGGTAAAATGGGCTAGTTCAAGTCATTTTGGGTAGACTCACTATTGATTTGTCAAAAATAAAGCGGATCAGGTTGGTCTATCTAAGTTATAGAAACTGAAACTGGTAACTTGTCTCGTTATAGGATAGGGGTCAATTCTCTCTGCACCTTCACACCTTCCCCCTGAATCTCTATATTTTTTTTATTCTAACAATACATTTTTAAGTACGATGGAGAATGTGGTGCTTTCTTTCTCATTTTCAAGTTGTTTTCCCTTTTCCTTTAGGACTTCTAAAGGAACAAAACAAAATTGCTTATTTTCTTAAAATCATTTTCTAACATGCAATAGAAAAGATTGATGCAATTTGCTTTAGAATCATTGTGTTCCAAAGTTGTGTGATGATGTTCTTGGTTCAAAAGTATGACAACACTCAATCTCACCTTCCAAAATCACCCATTAACATATCTTTATGCATGTGGGGATAAAAGTTCAATGATTCCTACCCCATTGGTAATAGAACAAAAATCTATCATCTCCTTATTTTTTCTTTGTGTAATTTTATATTATTTATGAACTAAATTTTGGATCAAATAATATACATGTTTGAATTATGATGATGTTATTTATTTTTGAAATATTTCGCAATAACTAACATGAATCATGATTTTAACGTGTATTGAATTTTAACTTTTACTTAGTTGATGATGTAACGGGTATTGGGTGAGTCTTGAGCGAGTTTCTCTTGTGTGATCTTATTTGGACGAGTTTTCAATTTTCCAATTTTGTCTTTTCATCTTATCTTTAACTTGTATATTCACCTTTAGCCATTTTATCTTCGTTCTCCCGTAGAATCTTGTAATTAACACAAATTTGAAAATAAATTGTTCACATTCCTCTTATAATAAAAAAATATGTAACGAGATTCAAATTCATAAATTAGGAGTTGAATTATAACTACTATCTTTTTGTATGAAATATTACTCAATTATAACACTTATCAGATCCCAAACCAACCACTATATGTTCAGTATATTTCTTAAACTTTTGACCAATAAAGTATGCGCTTATTAGTCAAATACGAGTTAACTTATTAGCTACTAGTTATAAAATATTTTTTGTGAGATTTTAACCTATTAAAAATGAATGTTAGGGTTTGTTTGGAAAATTTTCAAATTTAAACCTATTAAAAATGATTGGTCAATTAAGATTTTTTAAGACCATAACCTAATCTATTTGAACACAAACTGATTGAGTCATCAAATTGAATATCTAGAAAATATAAATTTTGTTCAAACTCATTTCAAAATTTTGTTAATAACCTTACAACAATTATGATTACTGTGTTAAAAAATTATTTATACAAATTTTTTGTCAATACCCTAATATTAACGTTATTACTAGTGAGTTCTCATTTCAGAATGTTTGGGAAAAAACCATTTCAATGTTATATGTAATTTTTCTCATAAGTGATAAAGAATAATTTTACAAGTAAAAAGTATATTTTTTGTTGATAGATAATATAATGTGAATAAACTAAATGAAAATTGAGATACGTAATTATTTTAGATTTGTTTAATTATCTAAAAAATAATAGTAGTAAAAATCTTCAAATATATTCGTAAAATAAATTTACGCAACCTAATATCCTTCTTTAATTAAATGTATTCTTCACAAATAAGAGAAAGTTGTGATAATTTTACAAATATATAAGAAACTAAAAAAAATAGACATGATTATTATATTTATAAAATAGAAAACTACGTTTATATATAAGTTTCGATTAGATCTTATTAGTTATCAAAATAAAATCTACAATATGATCCAAAAAAAAAATCAGTTTTTCTATTTTCAGTTTATTCAAATTTTAATCAATTTTATATTTCAATTGAATTTAATCAATTTATAACCACTCATAAAAGTTTATGTTTATATTTTTGAATAATTTTATATAAGATAGCTTCATCTATGATTTTCTCCACATTAATGTAAGGAGTGTATTAGTAACAAGGGTAAGTGCAAATAGTAGTTCCCTACATAAGCACTCTGTGAGGGCCTAAGACTTATATTTCTTTTTGGGCTGACAGTATGTTTTGGGCTGGACCAATAGTCAATATTACAAGGCCGATTTATTTACACTCTTCTTTTTTCCTTTTTTACAACACTTCATATATTTTTTCCTTTTCGTATATTCATAATTTAATTTTCGAAATGTATTTTAAAATAATTTCTAGGAAATAAAAAAAAAACAAGAAAGTAAAAAGAAAATCATTCTTTCGAAATTAAGTGATTGCAACAACATTAATTTTATCCTTGTAAGATTCATCATATCGGATAAACCTTTTAAAAAATAATAAAAAGTTATTATTTTTTTGTTCCTTTTAATATTCAAAACTCATTTTAAGTTAATAGTTAATATAACGAAATCAAAGTTTGAAATTTTAAGAAGTGATTTATTTTTCAGATATTGTACTTTATTATATTATTATAGAAATTATAAATTACAATTAAAACTAATAATAAATATAAACATAAGGATCATTTTTAAAAATATATATATTATTATTTCAGGCTACAATATTTCAGACATTTTTATTTTTATTTTTTCAAGGTATATAATTCGTACTAACTTTATTTCTCTCAACTATCAAATTATTTTTTGTTATCTATATATTTAATCTTCTTGATTGCTTATCACTTTCAATCTATTATATTTTTTTTTATCTCTAAATTGGATTTCAATAGATATCTTTTTAAGAAAACATCAATAGTTAAACGCAACTTTATCTTATAATTTAAATTGTGTAAATTTAAGATATTAAGAATAACAGCAAAGTAACTTCTGAAACAAAAGTTTCGTGCGTGTTTGTTTTGTCTAGCTCTCAAAATGTTTAACTAAATCAAACCTCAATTTCAATGTATTCATAGTTCAGTTATAATCATAATTCTATGTGGATCTGATCTGAGTTCATTCATAGTCAAAAGTCCAAACTATGGAAATTTGAGTCACAGCACAACCTTGGATCCAACACTGTCACCTGTGTTTCGAATCCCATAATTCAACCTACCCCATTGTTGTTATCAGTCTCAAGCTCGGATTTTGAGTGTAAAGATCTGTGTTTTGACCATGGAGAACTCGGAGAAGGTGGTGGCTGTGATCATGGTGGGTGGGCCCACCAAAGGTATTTGAAATCTTTGCATGTTTTCTGATCAAAGTTAGTGTCTTTTTCCAGTTTGGAATTTTGGGATTCTCTATGTTTCTTACATGGCTTTGCTAAATTGTGTCTGCAGGGACCAGATTTCGGCCTCTTTCCTTCAATATTCCCAAACCCCTTTTCCCTCTGGCTGGCCAGCCAATGGTTCACCATCCTATTTCTGCTTGCAAAAGGGTTTGCTTCTTTGCCTCACCTCAATTACCCTTCTCACTGTTTCTCATCAAATTGAGGGGAAAATAAATTAAAAGGACTTCAGTGTCAATGTTGATTTGCATACCTGTTTGTGTGTGTGTGTGAGTGAATACACATGTTCTCCATTAGTTTAAACTCTAAAGTTCAAATGTGTGTGTATATGGTTTTGGTTGTGTGTGTGTGCATATGGTACCGTTAGTCTAAACTCTAAAATTCGAATTTGATCAAGATGGAAAATAAATAGAATAAACTTGAAGGAACTTCAATTTCTGTGTGTGTGTGCTCACGCACGCCCGTGTATGATCCATGTGGCCAATCTTGCCTAATGAGACAAGACTCTATTGTTGTTATGCAGTCCATTTGTGTGTACTCAAATTTGATCAGATTGAGAATAAAAAACCACAATGAACTCCAATTTCAATGTGTGTGTTCTCCATTAGTCTAAAAATCAAATTTGGAGGGGAAAAAATCTAGAAGGAACTTCAGTTTCAATGTTGACTTGCATAATTTTTTTTTGTGTGTATAAACTATACATTGGTTTCCATTGGTTGAATCCATTGGTTAAAAACTGATGAAAAGGAAAGGAGAAGGGACATGTGACTTACTAGTGTTGTCTCCTACAGATACCCAATTTGGCTCAAATATATCTTATTGGATTCTATGAGGAGCGAGAATTCGCTCTATATGTCTCTTCAATCTCGAATGGGCTGAAATTACCAGTAAGGTGACTAGTGCATTTATATGCAGCTTTAATAAGAGAAAGTATGTTTCTTAACTTTTTTAAATTCTGGACCTGATCTTGGTTTGTTACTAATATCAATCTAGATATTTGAAAGAGGATAAACCGCGTGGTTCAGCAGGTGGCCTTTACTACTTCAGAGATATTATCATGGAAGACAGCCCAGTTAGAAACAATGCTCTTCCCTGTTTTTACCATTTTATGTTATATTGTTGATTAACTTTGGAATGATAAATGTATAAATTCTAACAGAGTGGCTACATTTTTATTGCAGTCACATATATTTCTGTTAAACTGTGATGTTTGCTGCAATTTCCCACTACCAGCAATGCTTGGTAAGTATGTTGCTGTTAAACTGATGTAGTTCTTCAGAAGTATGTCGCTACTGAAATATTTCTTTTTTCTTTTTGCAGATGCACATAAAAGATATGGTGGGATGGGGACAATGTTGGTGATCAAGGTTGGTGCATAAGATAATGGGTATAATAGCACTTACTGTTCAAAAAAAGTGGTAAAATGTCCCTATCAATAGAGGCAGAGACAGACAAAGGATTTAGAGATCAATGCTTTTTCTATACACACAATATATATATATATAAAGATCATTGCTGTATTTCTTCACAAAAAACCACTTTCATTCTCTTTTTGGGGTTGTGGATATCTTGTGCAGGTTTCAGCTGAATCTGCTAACCAATTCGGTGAGTTGGTTGCTGATCCAACCACTAATGAGTTGCTGCATTATACTGAGAAACCTGAGACATTTGTGAGTATTCAGTTTCGTTTGTTTCTCTTCATTTTTTTACTTTGAAAAAAAGCACAATTAATTTTGATCTTGATTGGTATAATATATGTGTGTGTGTGTTGCTTATAACTACACCTAAACAAAACTAATCACTGTGTAATTGCAGGTCAGCAATTTGATAAATTGTGGTGTGTACGTTTTCACCCCTGATATATTTACTGCCATCGACGATGTATATATTAATCGAGAAGGCAGAGGTTGGTCTCTTTCAATCACCTTTTAAATAGTTTTGAATCTTAAAAGAATTGTGTTGCGTAAATTGATTCTCTGAAACATAAGATTTAACTCGGCTCAACCTTTAGAATTTTAACTAATGAGTGTTGCATGGAAGTGGTATATATTATGAACCAAGAAGGCATAGGATGATCTCTGTTAATTGCAGTTTAGAAAAGCTTCCGTCATAAAAGGCTTGTGTTTCATTAATTGATTCCTGATACAGAAGATTTAACTTGGTGTATTTGTAACTTTACATATTTCTAACATCTATTTGTAACTACAAAATATTTTGGTGTATTTGTAACTTTACATATTTCTAACATCTATTTATGCCATTCATGCCTTGAAACTTGAAAATCTTGCATGCATTTTGGTTTTTTCACTATATCTATCAACTTTGTTTACTATTTGCAGTAAGGCTGCACCATTGGAAATTGACTTGATTTATTGACACCTTTGCAGCTAATCTACGCCGTCTCTCCAGCTTTGATACACTCCAATCTGCCACAAGGTTGATTGATTACCACTATTTGTTGTTTTATTTTGAAAATAATTCAAAACTATTTTTAATGGGTGCATGGATATTGGTTCAGAAGCTAGTTAAATGTGAAAGAGTCTACACTTGACTACAATTTTCTCTTTTAGGGATTAAATTATTGCTTAAGAGTAATACTAATATCTAACCCTCATTGCTTTTCTTCCTCCACTTATCACATTGGTTCCAAAGGATTCACCCTTTTCGTTGCACATCTTTTCCTCTTTGAAAACTGCAATATCTTCTGATGCTCATGGACGCATTTTCCCTTCAGGACTATTCCTGTAGATTTTGTAAGACTGGATCAAGATATATTATCACCTCTAGCTGGGAAGAAGCAATTATATACATATGAGACAATGGATTTCTGGGAGCAAATTAAAACTCCAGGGTAGGGTTGCATTGTATCTTAACACTGTCTCAAGATTTAATATTGGACCATTATTAGGTTTAACTTAAAGTATACGCTTACACGTACAGAATGTCATTGAAATGCTCAGAATTGTATCTTGCCCAATTCCGGTATACTTCACCTGATCTTTTGGCCAGTGGAGATGGTAATAAGAGTGCAACAGTTTCTGGTGATGTATATATTCATCCATCTGCAAAAGTTCATCCTTCTGCAAAGGTAGTTTCATTTCCTTCTCAAAATTGTACATACTTTTACCTTTGTAGACAACAATTAAATTAGCTCTAGTACCTTTATGCATTTCTGCTGAAAACTCCTAAAGTCTAAAACAGTAATTACCTGCAAGATAGATCTGTTCTTGAAGGGAAAAACTACTTGACTTGAATTTGTGCAATATTTCCAAGTACTTGTTTTAAGGGTGCATTGATTCCATAATACAAGTTAGGAATTTATTTGTTAGGGTAACTGTTATGCTGGAAAGAATTTTATTCTGACTTTCAATCCAAGATTGAATGAACAGTGCACATTGCATTATTGCAATTATAAAAATGTTAGCTGCAAGTAAAATAAAAACAAAATTGTGGAGAAAACCAAAATTTCTGTTTATATGGACCTGAATAGTGATAAGAACCTTAGGAGAAGGACACCACAAAAGCTAGTAGTACTGTAGCAATAGTTGGAGAACCCCAAAGTCTTATAAAGCCAATACTTTTCTAGTGGGACTTAAGTCTCATACCTTGCAATTGGATCCAGAACAAATACTTGGCATGAAATATAAAGTATGTTTTTGTTCTCTTTCTTGAACAGATTGGTCCCAATGTTTCTATCTCAGCAAATGTTCGTGTAGGTGCTGGCGTCAGGTTAAGCGGTTGTATCATCTTGGATGATGTTGAAATTAAGGTAAGGAACTCAAAGGTTAGATGTGTATAAGTATTTATAATGTATAAGCAAATGTATTTGTTCTCCTGACAGGAAAATGCTTTTGTCACAAACTCAATTATTGGATGGAAGTCATCACTTGGAAGATGGTCACATGTGCAGGCAAGTTCAGTACATTTTTAATTAAACTGGTGCAAATGCAAAAGAGCATAAAGCAAAAATATAGAGAATTTTTAAACAAAAGGAAAAGTTTCATTTAAGCCATCAACATGTCTGAGACAATTGAAAATTTAATGATTACACCACTCTTGCTTACTGTGTCTCACCTATAGTGAATTGAATGGTTCAGGCTGATGGTAACTACGATGCAAGACTTGGCACAACCATCCTAGGTACAAGTTCCTGCCTGCTTAATTGCCTTTTGTTTATGAAGAAAAATGATACAGCTATCTTGGTACTTTTGGTGATGTTCTTCAGTTAAACATATAAAACTGAAGTTTTACCTTATTAATCTGTGTTGATCCTAATGAAAACTTCCATTTTGCAAATTATTGAGGTAAAACTCTAACTTGGATTAGAAAACAATGCCAAAAGTATTTAAAGAACTATATCCTATAAACACCATTTCAGTTGTGACCTTTTTCCTTTTCTCCTTTGTGATAATGATCATTTAGGGGAAGCTGTAACTGTTGAAGATGAAGTGGTAGTGTTCAACTGCATTGTTCTTCCCAATAAGACTCTCAATGTGAGTGTGCAAGAAGAAATCATCTTGTAATCTGAAGAAGTGAGTTTTACTGGTTACTCCAAAAAAAAAAAAAAAGACTTGGAGCATTTTGGTTTTAACATTTCTTTCTCCAATTTGTTTGGTCTAGGAATGCAAGTTAAGCTTAGATACAACATACAAGAAGTGTATGGAATTTTGGCTTAATTATGGAGTTATGTACACAAATGGAATATGTGTAAATCACACTTTAAACTAGAATCTTGTAGGAGCAGGTACCACAAAATATCTGAACTACACCAATTTTAGGTGAAATCAAAGCCTAAAGGCTTACACTGTTACATCAATCCATTGCTAAATTAGACTGAAGCAAACAGTTAGTACATGTTTGGCTTAAACTTTACAAAGTTGGATTAAACTTAAGTTTGTAAAAGCAACTCAAGTTGTTTCTATAAAATTGAGATTTTGAGTAAAACTTTAATGTAGAAATGTAGTTTTGAAGGTAACCAAACATGTCACAAACTGAATTTACTTGGAACACATCAAACAGAATACAAAGCATAGTCTTAACTGGTTTAGTTTCATATCTTGATTAAATTTACAGTTATATCTGACAAGTTCACCCAATAGTAATTATCCTTCATTTTGGATTTGAAAATCTGAAATTCAAAAAATACTTTATGATAAAATAAATCTGGAATAGATTATTGTGTTCTGTAAATGAAATTCTGGAATAGAATTTGAAAATTAAAATCTTTCCGTTCTGAAAAGGTAAATAAAAAAATGCATTCAAAAGATTTTCAGAATTTAGAAAAGTGTTGTGAAAATCCAAATTTGGATGCCTTTTTATTATTTGATCAGGTGCAGAAAGTAATTGTCTTTTATTATAGTTCATTGATTGACCCAAACATCTAAAATATAAACAAGAATCTCGTGATATAACAGGATGATAATTGCTTCCTCCACACCCATATTTTCTTTTGTGCACTTTTTTTAGTGTAATGTAAAATAAATGATTTTTTTTTCAAAAGCCTCACATTCTAGAAAATTATTTCTGAAAATTAAAAAACTTTCAAACAACACCTTTGGGAAACATTCGGAAAAAAATATATTATTGTTGTGGAAATAATTAATGACAGTCACACCCTTTTTTGCATACAATTTTTATTATTCTAATAGTTTTTATTACATGATTTTATAAATGAATGATTTGGGAATTAAACAATATTTATTAAACTCTTAAGTATGAATACCATATAAATAATTAATAGTTTAAGATTTTAAACACAAACAAATATTCTCTCTTATCATCTTTTCTGCCACACTTTTTATATATGTTCTTTTAAGCTTAAATAAGTTATAGGTCTCTAATATATTACTTTTTTTTAGTACCTAATAAATTGTTTTTTTTTTCAAATTACGTATCTAATAAATTATTAAATTTGTTTTAGGTTCCTAAAAAATATTTCTCTATATTTTGTTTCCAATATTATGTTGTCTCCTTTGAAGTAATCAGTGAAATTTTTGTTTTAGTCCCTTAACTTGTTACTTTATAAAAACCGGTATCCATAATTTATTAGGTAGCCAAATCTAAAAGAAAACTATTAGGAACTGAAATTAAAAATCGATTATATATTAGGAACCTTAAACTTATTTAATTCATTCTTTTCATTTCTTTTATACTTTTGTCTTTAACTTTTGAAAGATAGATTTATGATGTTCCTATATCTTGGCTAAAATATATGTATCCAAACATGTTGCTAAATAAATATTCTAAAAAAATATTAGATTTTATCACATTTATGTAAAAATAAAATAAAATAGTGCAATGCTATGATTAATTTTAAAAAATACTATTTATCAATAATTATAGGCTATTATCATATTGGTGAAAACCATATTCAATTATAATTTAATAAATTTTAGAACATAATTAATAGATATTTTCTCAAAAAAATTGGACTTAACCTATCAAGCATGAGAAATGATGCCTTTTGACTCCAAATATACTAAAAGATCAAACTCAATACCAATGTCATAAAATACTAATTAAGAACACCCAAATGAAAAAGAAAAACCTAAAAAATATTAGCAAACCCTACCATAATTGTTAATGCAATGTAACATTGAAGAAAAACTTTCTATTATTGATTCCTAGACCAACACCAGATAACAAGACCTAACTTCTTAATGATTATTTCTTTTTCTAATGGTTATTTCTTTTTCTATAGAAACTCTTTACGTTAAATATCATATAGAAGCTCTCATGTTACACATCGTAAAGAAACTCTCATATTAACTTAATATTTCAGCTAGGCTCTCATGTTAAACATCATTATGAAACTTGATATCTCAGCTAGACTGACACTTCAAGTAACAATAATTATCTGTCATAACATGAAAAAAATATTATTAAAAAAAAAAACCTTAATGGTTATTTCATCTTTTCAGCAAATTATTTTAATAGTTGTGAAGGACAATAAGTATGTTTTTGCAAATTGTTGAGCTCAACTCCAAAAAAGGTTACACTCTCCCCAACACAGGTATAAATCTGTACATGTACGTAGTCTGTTAGAGACATGTTATACAATAACATAAGTGGACAAAGCAAAACTCATCTTTCAAGTCCATGAAAAAAGGTAAACAAATGCTACAGCAAAGCACAAAACAGACAAGGAGCCGCAGATACTACAATCTCTCATTTCATCATGTTATCATAACAGCACTCTACAAAAGTCCACTGTCACGCTTCTTCAACCAATGTAGCTCCTCTTTGCTTGGACATTCTCTTACCTGCACCAGTGAGAAAGCAGTCCAAGAATAATCCATCCCTACCATCAATGGGGCAGTGCAGTTAAAAAACTCAGCATAAATTCATCTTAAATGAGTCCAAGAATTCCCTGTGGTTCAGCTTAAATCAGAAGTAGCCACTCAGTAATGAGTACTCTATTGTGGCCTCAATTCCAACTTGTAAGCTTGTATTTCCATTGGAGATATGGCCACATGCCCCTCTTGTGCAAGATCTCCAAATTGCTCTGAGAATCCCATTACTTCAGGGTCTTCGTGCAAGAGATTCAAGGAAGTTGCTTTGACTTTTGAGACTGTAAGATCCTGGAACATGCTGAACAGATTCACAGTGACATCACCCAGATTAGTGCATTGTGATCTTCCCTTCCGGCAGTACGAAGAATCCCAATGTCGTCTGTGAAAAATTAGAGCAAATCTAGGACCTTCAGCTGGTTGCTGCAAAAACTTTAAAGGCTTGGGAACCTTAAAGTTCACTATGTGCAAGTCACACGGCAAGGGAGCAGCAAGAGGAGAAAAGGATCTAGGTGGTGGCTTTGCAGACTTGTCCTGTGGTTTCTTGGAAATGAATGCATGCAATGGATAGTTCAGATGAGAACCAACACAGTGAGATAAAAGAGAAGGGCTGTAAGCGAATGGGGTGGAAACCAAATTTGATGTGGCAGAAACATTGGTTTCCATGGTTAGGTGGAAGACAACATTCATCACCCGGTTATCCATCACTCCTTGTCCCAGACCACGACCATCGTCTCTTACCAACCGACGGTCGAGCATTATCTCTAGCCATCCATTTTTAAGGCTTGCCACACCTAATGATTGCCTGGAATGGACCGAAAACCGATGACCATTTGATCCCTGTATAAATGCAAGAGAGGGCAGGGGGTAGTAGTTGCCTTGCAGAGGAATCTTATCGTAGGTTTCTCTTCTGCTCATCTGAAATCCATTTAAATCTGAATAAAAAATCTTCTTGTTATCAATATCTGTTTTATATCTAACTATCAACTCCTTATCATTGAAATCATGGCCAAGAAGCTCAACATGGTACTCCTTTTCAATGATAAACCCTTGGACTGTGCTCTCTCCACTATATATTCGGGTGCTATGAGAAATGGGGGCTTTCTCCCAAGTTGTTCTTGGATAAGAGTATACTTCCTGCATCAAAGGGCCCTCTGAGATCAGCAACTGCCCACCTTCTTCAATAAAGGGCTGAGCATCACCATTGGGCTTGAACAAGTATGCCCCACCAGAACTAGAATACAAACCAATTTCCTCTTTTACAATATTTGGGGAACTATTTTTTGAAATTATCTTCTGTAACAAACCATATTTTACATCAAAAGTTAGTTTTTGATTCTGATTCTCAATTTCAGCCACATCAGACTCTATTTTGACACAAGAATAGGGTGTAGGACAGGCAATCGAGTTAGACTTAGAGAAGATTTTCAACTTTGCAGGCTTGGCCTTTTCACACTCATCGAAACCATTGGAGATATAATAAGTTTCCAATCCCAGAGCAGGAACAGAGACTTCCCAGTAAAGTCGATGCTTCCCAGTAAAGATTTTGCTATTATGATGCTGCAGCTCAGGCAAAATTTGGCTCTGAACACAACTCCAGTTAGAGTCAACAACAGTAACATCAGGACTGTCAACAACCAACATCACAACTTCTTGGCTAGTTTGCTCCAAAGGATTAAAAAAGACCACTGATTGGTAAGTACCGTCGTGAACACCAATCACTTTATGCAATGGTTGAGCATCATATTTGGATCTCACTATTGCTGGCTCAAATTGGGAAGGACTGTGGTCTAATTTATCATAGCGGATTCCAAGAAGAGCCTCAACTGCCTTGGACATAAAAATCTGCAAGTCCAGTAAAGAAGTATGCATGCGCATTCCATAGTCCATAACCACGTGATCTTTTGCGGTACCAGTTACCCCATCATGATGCTGAAAAAGAGCCAAGTTCCTTCTAGCAGCTGTCAACTTATAGGAAAACCCCATTGCAAACTTTTCACAGTGTGATCTCCGACAGCAGCCAAGTATTAGAGCTACCATGATTTCAGTGGCACGGAGCGTCTGTTCTAGTACCCTATCAACGGCCTTGAAGAAGGGTCGTGAAACATAATAACCACTCCAGTAGTCTTGTTGCCGATCAGAATAAGTGAAAAAATCACCTGATAGAGAAGGAAAACCTTCAACTAGACCAGATCCTATTTCACCAGGAAATGAGTAATTTATTCTCTCTGCTTCCTCGCGCAGCGTTACAAAGTAGTCTTCCAAAGTACCAAACTTTGCCTCTGCATTCAAACTGGGGTTTGAATTGATATAATCAAACAACATTTGGTAATTTCTGAATTGGGCTTCTGCTTCTTCGACATTAATATACCGAAAATCATCTCCAAGAGGAACAAGAAGTGTATTGGTTCGGTACAAAGTTGACTTTTTCCTGTATTGATCCAGCAATTTAAGAGCTCTTTCCTGAACATTTTCCAGAGTGGTCTCCACAGGATATTGCCCCCATGGGCATTGTTCATAAACAAAACCCTGCATGCGTGCAAAATCAAACTGACAACAAATAGCAGGTTCTGGGCCACATGTATGAGGTATATCATATGAATAAAAGGGCATCATGTGGACAAATATATCGGTGGTTTCATCTGCATCCCAGCTTTGGCGCCAGATGTATTCTAACTTTTTATGCCACGCAAGCTCCTTCTTCACCTCATAATGGGTTCTCTGGATAAGCATATTGTCAAAACCCATGCGACGGAGAAGATATGCCATGGTAGATGAGTAACCAAATGGATCTATAGCCCAAGAATTTTTTGGAACAAAACCAATGGTGTCATTCAACCACATATTTCCCTCTGCTATCTGTTACATAATTGTCCAAAGATTAAGCACAAACACAATAATACACAAATCACTAGAGTAAAAAGATCATAGTTTGATATGCACATGAAATCACATCACATGGACAAGCCGAAACAAGGAAACATAATTTTCTCTTCTAATGAATGAATACCGAGTGCATCACTGCCCAAACTTGAGAATGCAGTCCAATGATAAATAATTAGTTTGGTTGTATTAAGAAAAGGAATGCTCTTTAGCGATTTATAGTATGCAAAGTACCCTAGGCTTTATGTGTTTGTTGAAACTTATTTGACATCACTGTTTGCAAGCACTAACTTGATGCCTGATATAACAATTATAATAATAAACTAAATTCATGAAATATAGCTCATATAACAGAATATTGCACGTAAAAATAAACATGTTTAGTTATATATATGACATACTTTTGCATCAACTACATGGCACATTACAAGACCTGATTAAGTTACTTACAAAATGAGCAAAACAATGATTTTAAATTTTGATTACCTCTATATTATTAGGTAAATGATAAAATGCATTCCGACAAACTAACTAAAAGTTCTAGTTTTAAAATAATAACATTACAAAATACATACAATCTTTACAAGAACAAATCTACTTTTAAGACAAAATACATCACAACTTTACATTCATATAACCAGTCAGTTTTTTAAGTAAATTTACTGATTAACTGAAAAGACCTAGAAGCATTTACATCCATCAGCATGCCAGCCAAATACCATGCATAATGATGCCTGACAACAGGAAAACCTAAACATAATTGGACTGCCCTTTCATCTTAATTAATTATCAACCACATAAAAATTATAGCAAAACAACTAAGAAATAACTAATATATATATATATATATACAATTGCAGAAATAGACAAAACTTTCGACATACCTGTTCAATTATAGCAAAGTAATGGGAATTGGCCTGCAGGAATGAGAAAACCGTTAAAAGGTCAATTTTCCATAAACAATAAGGCTTCTGGTAATCTTCTTTGTTTACAGGAATTTTCATTTCGACATAATTATTCCATAGACATGTATGTTCCCAGAGCATAAACTTCATTAAAAGGAGAGCAAACATGAAGGTCCTTAAATTCTAAAAACTTAAACAAAACAATATGATGACAAGCATCACAAAACCTACCTTCCACAAATTCTCATGACTTAATAATTACCTCAACAGGAATGAAGTATCAACGACTACATGTATGCTCTTCACTGTAAACAAGAAAAGTGTCAGAATCAACATAACATTACCTCATCATTCATCACCCAGCCGCCTCCAACAATTTCTAACTGTCCATTTTTCACCAAATTGATGAAGGATTCCTTCATCTCATCGGATGCATCCCTCCACCATCTCTCTAAGTACGACATTTCCTCCCATATGAACTTCCGGCGAGAATCCTACATACCCCGATCATCCAGTCAATATCATAGCATAACTTTCTCTAAAACACAAGAATAAAATAGAAAGAGCTACCTATGGAACTGACAGGTTTATAAGCTCCATTTCATTGATGCTTATATTCTCCTGCACTACATCCTAACATGCAAATGTTATCAAATTTCAAGGTCTACCACTTTTGTTATCACATGCACCACCCAGTGCATAATCTGCAGTTTCAAAGCAGCAAGTTGACTCTTCAATCCAGCAACACAAATTTACTCAACTATTCTGTTGTTCACTCTAGCTTAATCACTTGTATCATCTAAATAAACATTTAAATAATAATATTAAAATCTTTAATTTCAACACATACCAAAAATTGTACCATATAACCTCCCCCGGTTTAACTCGCAACATAAGTCACAACCCACTAACACAAAATTCACTCAATCATGGCAAATCACTCAACAAATAAACTAAAGCTATCCACACATACGCACCTCACTCACATCACTTCTCATGAACCAAACACCAACCTTAACCAACTGCAGTCACCCACATAAAGAGTGTAACAATCGAGCTTCTTTAAGGAAAATGTTTTTAAATCGCAAACTAATCAGAAACCATCCTTAGTATGACCTTCAAATTCACTCAGTTATGAAAGTCAGCAGACTTGTCAAACATGACAATCTGTAATTGGATCATAATGTATAAAGTGTGAACAAGCTTATTTCCACAGACACTACAATTCACTCTATTATGAAAGTAAACAACCTTGTCACACACAACGATTTGTAATTGAATGACAATGTATACACAGTTAACAAACCTATCATACATGATGATCTCAGTTAAGTGGTCGACATAAAAACTCTTTACACTGTCGCTAAATAGCTTACTCTACAAATCAATAAAGCCAGCGTGTACTTGAAAAAGACAGTGTATGCAGGATCAATACTAATACTCTTGAATTTTAGTCAAATTCCTCTCCACACCCCTCCTTTTTATAACCCAACACAAAACTCTCATGGATTGTTTAAAAAACGCTACACTTACACCTCTTTGATATTTGAAAAACATTGTAACTTAATCAATCATTTATAATTCAAAAAATACAAACTCCAAAGTTCATAAAAAGCAAGGATAAGATATGACTTGACCTTGGTCAGTGTTTGCACAATGGTATCAAGTATGTGTCTTGATTGCCTATCATAGTACTCCTCCACAGTGAGCTTCCACCCAGGATCGTTGTGCGAGTGGGGCACCACGAACACCTTCAGCTTCTCCGCGTCCCACTCGTTCCCCCGGTACGTCACGCTCCACCCCTGCTTCCACGCGCCGCCGTCAACATCCAAAAACTCAATCTTGTCGTACAGCGCCTTGGTGGTGATATCAACAGCGCCGGCGCCAGCGAGCGCGCTGGTGTTGAAGACGGTGGGAAGGGGCCTCCGTCCAAAGGACTTCCGGGCGCGTGAGGAGCGCGTGCGGAAGTGCGTCGCAATGGGTTTGGGGACCCCGAATCGGAGGAGGATGAGGAGGAACAAGGAGAGGGAGATAACGAGCCCAATGGAGAAGAAATTCGAAAAGATGAAGTCTTTGAGCACCGTGCGTCGCCTTCCCTTTCTGGGTGCCTTTGATTTGGGGTTGGAAGATGGGAGGATCGAGGAGGCCCAGGCAGCTCCGCGGCGAGAGGAAGAGGGCATGTTTGGTATGCGAAATTGGAAATTGGGTTGTGCAAAAAAGGAGGTTTTGGTTTGGTTTTGGTGGCGATCTGTGAGAAAACAATGAAGGAAGAAGGGTTTGGAACGAAAGGAATTCAAATCATGGGAGTTTTCGACCTGGGAGTGTGGTTTTTTGGTCGTGTTTGTGTTGTGGAGTGAAGTGTGTGGAAAAGGAAATGGAAATGGAAATGGTATTCATTAGAATATTTTGATGGAGGCACTTTGGAATTGTCAATATGTTTTGGTTTTGGAAGGTGCGAATGTTGTGTTATGTTGTGTTCTGCTACTGCAACACTTTGGCAACTTTCCAAAGCTATGCACTCGGCTCGTCAAGACACGAATAATCAAATTTAAGACACCAAATCTAATATTTCGAAAGAAATAAGAGAATAAGAAAACTCTCTCCTTTTGAACAAATTATCTCAAATAACTTTTCTTCAAGAATCACAAGTTAAAATAGTTTTGTTTAAGATAATTATTCTAACTTATGAGGAGACCAGCTTTTAACTTTCTTATTTTTAAAACAACTTATAAATAAGTAAATTCTATTTTTGTATCCCTGAAATATTTTTTAGTTTTAATTTTTTCAGTTTTTAAAATAATTATATTTTGTTTTTTTGTATTTATTTCAAGATAGATATACGATAGTATTTAGAAGTATAGAAAACATTATATAAGTTGTTTATATATATATATATAACCTTTATCAGTGTGATGAATTTAATTTTGTTTAATATTTAATTTTACTTCATCTAATATAAAATTCTTCTTAATTCAAAAATAGAGACTAAAGCTACAAATTTCACAATATAAAGAAAATGAAAAGGTTATCTAATATCTTATCTTCAATCATACTTAGATTAGAGTTTAATTGTCTAATTAGCAAGTATTACAAAATAAACAATTTATAAATTATGATTAACAAGATATTAAAGTCTACTTGTTTACTTGTGTTTATTTAGGCTAACTCTAATTGTTTATATAGGTAGGAGTTCTAATACAATTGGTATAAATGACATCATAAGATAAAAGGTAATTAATCTTTCATTATTTTTTTTTTATTTTTTTTCATATTGATCGAGAACCAAGACCAAAGATCAAGGATGCCTAAGCAGGATGAGAAGGTGAGAGCACATCAACTATAAGGATTTAATCCGACTCTGCATGAATATTTTAGCATCCATCGGGGGATTGAAAAAAACCTTGCAAAGAAGTTACATGGTTAACACATGAAACATGATGAACAATAATAAACACATTCAAAAGAGACCTCGAACAATCATGCCGCCCAAATGGAATTGATGGTGGAGCTGCGAAAGGAACTTGAGATGCTAAAGAGAAAGAATGTCAAAGAGATAGACGCGCTAAGGAGCGAGAATGTCCAAATGAGACAGGAGCTTGGGGTAGCAAAGCTATGCATATTTTCACATAATAAGTTTACTAAGACTCGTAGGGGTCGAACCAGAATAATCCACCAAAGACGTAAGAGGTCGACAACTCCCAAAATGCATACTCTAAACCTCCCACGTTCACTACAAGAAAAATCATAAATAGTGACACGAAACCAGTCACTAAATGACCAAATCAATCACTAACCAAAACAACGACAAAAAAAATTTCGTCACTATTTTCTTTGTCACTGATGCATAGTGAGCGATTTAGTGGCTAATTTAATAACTGATTTTCTATGACCGATTTTGTAACCGAATTTTTGTGACTAAAATTGTAGTCACTATTTTGATCATTAAATCATAAAAACAACTTTGATCACTAATTTGGTCAATGATTGAGTCACTAATAGTGACCGCAATTTTTTATAATTAATTTTTGTCACTATTCAACAATTTTCTAGTAGTGGTTATTTCTCGATACCTTGACATCCCAGTTAAGATACCATAAAATCATATGACATTTAAGATTATGGTTTAATCAAGTGATTAACTGCGATAATTGAAGCTCAACCCCTAAACCATGATTAAAAGAATATTTAGACCTATATTTGGTCTCCCTTAATTACCGTATAAGTAAAAGCCCAATATAAATAGTATAAATAAGTAAATACCCTAAGATAAACATACATTCTTTTATCTCTTTAGAATAACCTTATCTACTATACACAATTTCTTTCAAATATTGACTTGACTTAAGTAAGATTATCATCGCAAAGAAATTACTTTGTCGAGACTAATAAGAACAAAGAAAATTTAGTATAAGAGTTAAATAGGTTAATCTGATTCTGAAACAATATTTCTCCTTTATAAAATACATATGTATATTCATACATATATTATACTTTGCAAATCCCATATATTTAGGTAATTATTTTATTTGATGTATGTATATCTATTTATATACAAAGTCATGATAATTTAATTTGATTGTTACATGGTGTATGTAATTCCAAACTAAAAAATGTCGTAACTAAAATTGAAACTTTGGACAACATAAGCGAAATATGTTTAGAATTACAATTTACTTTTAATATACAATCTATTAGTTTTTGAAACTTTTAATATGTTTACACAAATTTCTCAAACATAGAAAGGAAAAATAAGAAGAAGAAAATTATTAATCTTTTAACATATTTTTGGTTTATTATACTTTCAGAATATCACAATATTTTTTAAAGAAAGGTAACTCGAATACTTGGAATTAGATGCAAAGTCTAGTCAATACAAAGAAAGATAAGATTTAAGAAGAGAGCTTGGTTTACATTCCTTCACATATCACATCCTACTCTTCATGAAGTCTTCTTTTTACACGCACAAACAAATATTTTCATTGAGAAAAATATTTTCCTATTCCAATTTCTCTATCAATACATGAGATATATCTTCATGTAAAACAAAAAGGATTTGTCTTATTTCGAGGATGGAGTTAAAATTACATACAAGGTGAATTCTCACTATATCTAAAGGGTATATTGTTCCAAGTTGTTTTTGCTTTCCTTTATTTTTTTTTTGTTTTATACACAATTTTTTTTTTATAAAAAAATTTTCATGTTGAATATCATGAAACTTAACATATAAATTAGGTTATACAATTTTTTATTTTATTATATAAATATATATTTTTTAAATATTAAAACTATTTATTTATTCTTATAAAACAATAAATAAAGGCTCATGCCTTTTACATATTAAAATTAAATTTATTTTTCCAAATGAAGATAAAAGTGGAATGAAAATTTTAGATGTCTGTTTAGCAAAAGTGAGTGCATTTAGAAAAAGGCCCATAAATTATGACTAGCTTGGGCGAGGCCCACCTAAACATATGAACAACGCAATCAAGTTTGGGCAATTACTTCCTACACCAACAAATTTGAACCTGCATCTTATTATTGAATGAATGAAAATTTTGAAATTTCAAAAGTTAATTAGTTAGAGATTAAAAACTATTGGATGAAGCAATTGCCTCAAGTTTGTGTTATCTTAAAAAGACCATCTAATTTTATTGTCAATTTAGCTTAAATCTAAATTAAATCTATTAAATGAAGATTGTGAATGACACTAATACTTAAAAGCTAAAATAAAAGCAGCTTTTTACAGTCTTAATGTGTTTCTCATATAATTTTATTTTGTGAATTTGATAATAAAAAAAGTCCAAATTTCTATTATTTGATCATTGACCACAAATTATATTTTAATCATTACAAATTCAACGGTTAAGAAGAAAATAAAATGTAGACCAGAATGCATAGATAAGAAGATATTTCTTGAATCTATATATTGTTTGTGAAGATATTTCCTTGTATTTTAACTTAAGTTTGTTTTTTGTGTCTTAAATATAGAATAAAACTTACTTTAGTCTTTTAATTTCTACTTTAACCCCTTCTAAAATATAGTTTAATGGATTTTTTTTTAAGATTTTAAAAATTATTCCAGTCTCAGTGTTTAGAATTTATAGATATAATATTTGTAATTTAAGAAATTAAAAAAACTAGTGATCAAAATTGGTTAAATATATTAAGATTTGTAATTTATTTATTTCTAACCTATTTTATAATTAATTAAATATATGTTTGTTATTATATTATAATAAAAAATTAGTTTTTCCCCTCACTCAAACTTTAAACTATTTATAACAAATTAAATGAGTTTTTATATATATATATATATAATGATTGTTAGTTTTATTTTTTTAAATTATTAATTTTTTTAAATTAGTTGTTATTTCGATTAGTAATAATTACTATAATTACTATTGATAAGTAACATTAATTAAATAAATTTGACATATAAAAAAAATTTGTTTCAATTATTTTTAGATTACAAACACCTAAATAATTTAAAATTTATATCAGAAATAAAAATCAATTTCGTGTTATAGAAAAATATATTTAATTTTTTTATAATTAAATGGTTAGATATAAAATAATTAATCATCCACTAAACTAATAAGCGTCTGCTATCATAGTTATAAAAGATGCCTTAATATAAGAAAGGATGAGAATATATTCCTATAAGCTTCAATCACCCAAAAAAAAATATCCACACCATAAAAAATAAAAATAATTTTAATAAAATATCATCTTTTTATCTTATAAAATATTCACAGACAAAACTAAACATTCTCATCCGACCACCCTCTCAATGATTCTATTTGATAATGAAAAGAATAATTAAATCAATCTAAGAAAAGTAAAGAGGAAACTGAAAATAAAATGATAAAAATTAAAAAACATAGTAATTTTTTTAAATAAATGACTAAATAGTTAATAATTTAATTTATATTCTTAATATAAATATATATTCTAAAATAATTTCTATCAAACAAAAACTTTGAGTGTAATAGTAAATACACACAAAAATTATATAAATTTTTTTATATTAAACATTATTATGCAACTTGACATCTAAACTAGACTGACACTTCAACAAACAATCATCGTTCGTCATCCCATAAAAAAAGTATTATTATTATTATATAAGAGAACTATATCAAAATTCACATCTTAACAAAAACGATACATATGTAGAATATACCTATCTATAACGAATTTTAAAAACAAAATTAATCACTGAAAATTTTGAATTATGTAAAAGTAATTCATTAAAAAGATTAGAAATAAAATACTTTGAAGTATTAAATCAACATATTTCAGTCATCTAGTGTACTAATTTTATAATATTTTAAGGTGATTTAAAGGAACTCAATAATACAGACATTCCACTAATGTATATTAAAATTTTGATCTTTTAATTATCAAATTTATAATTGATAATCAACTACTTACAATTATTTAGTTGAACGCTTTATTATCAACGGTAATACATGAACTTATTGTCCCATCATGTTATTATATTTTATCAGAACACTGCTGAATGTGCTAAAATTAAAGTGTAATAGCAACCTTTTAGTGGCCTTAATCACTTGTTGCATTGTCATAAAAATTATAAATACAGCATAAAGAAATATTGATAATGTGATTTGAAGTTTGTAAATTATGAAGAAAAAAGAAAAAAAAGAAATAATGCTGGTTATGAATTACAAAAGAATTATTTTAAAAATATTTGAGAAAATAACTCAATCTTGTTAAAATCAGCTCATAAAGTGAAATGTCTAACACATATATCATGTAGAGATTTCTCAACATTCCTTCACGACGAAACCTGTCAACATTCCCTCACGACGAAACTTGTCAATTTGTGCATGAAACTATATATTCGAATGATCCGAACAGGTCGATAGCGGATGACCTTATAAGCACATTAAACTTTTAGTAAGATAGATGACAAATGACTCTAATACTATATTAAGTAATGAATTTTAAATATAACTTAACTTTATAAAATCGATTCATAAAATAAAATTTACACTCAGTTATAAATATATATTATGAAATATCTTTGTATTTAATTTACGTGAGATTCCAATAAAAAAATTACTTATATAAAAAAAAAGTTTGAAGAAAAGTGATGCAATGTTGTTGAAGCTTTTTTATATAGTTGTTTATGTAAATAATTAAGTAAAGGAAGTTGAATACTTATCCTAATCCACTACATCCAATATGCATGGATATTCATTCTTTAAAAACTATATTTTAATATAGAAAATTGAGTCTTTAGTTTAAAGATTTTTTCATCAACATTATTTTTAAGATTTTTGTTTAGCATAAAAAACAATTATCAACTTTTAGTTTTAAAGATGGAAAAATCACAATTTAAACAACTAATTATCAACTTTATTATAACCTATATATGCATACAATTCATGCTACGGAATTGACCTGTAATTTTTTAGATAGAGAGAAAACAAAAAAAACTTTTGCCAAGATGCTATGTATCATTAACATTTTTTTTCTGAAAATTGCCATGTTGGTCAAATAAGTCACTGTAGCAAGTCATGCTTGAAAAATTCAAATTTGGACTGAGAAATTATCACCAATAGAAGAAGAGTCACAAATTAAAATCTAACACATGAAATTCAACTTTTTTTTATTAGTTTTTGAATTAAAGGACAATATTTTTTAATATAAAATATTTGTTTTTTTATCCTTTACAAACAAACAACAATTGATCACTTAAATCTTTGGATTAGAAAATGAAATAAAAATGAGAGTTTTTATTTTTTTTTATCGGTAATAAAAAATAAATAAATATGAATCACTTTAGAGAGGTGATCAAACCCTTATACATAAACACAACCTTAACCTCTCTCACTATACATACTCTCATGTATGCATATATAGAACACCTGAGAAAGAATCATACAACTTAAAAGAATACATCATGAGATCATTCTCATACAAATCATCGAGTCTATGCACCAAACAGAAAAGGAGAGATGCGCAAACAATGACTTATGTAATCTAAGACCAAACCTTTAATTGGACCAATAAGAATGAAAGATAATTTTAGAGATTAAAAAAGCCTAATAAGTTTCAATAATTTACTTAATTTTAACAAAATGTTAAAATTTTACAAATAAAATTTACTATTTATTCAAAATAAAAATCGTTTTATTTGTGATGTTGAATAAACCCTCATGAAGGTATTTGGTGTTAGCAAGGAATATAAGCCACAATTTTGAGATTTGAAAAGTGGTCCATTTTCAACTATATAATGGGTTTTATTGGTGTTTAGAAATAGAAAAGGACCTACTTTAGATGCTTACTTCTTGTTTCCTTTTAATGTCATTTCATTTTCATTTCATATAAACTCTTTTTGTTTCAATGATTCAATCCTTTGAAATTTGAGATTCCAATTTCATTATGTTCTTCTTCTCTTCTGTGTTATCATCATACATAGTTATCTTATAAACTAATAATATTATAAAATATATTATATTCCCTATAAATAAAATCTCAAATTGTATGTTTATAATAACCCTTTTAGGTTTTTGTATAGAGCTTTATATGCCCTTTAATCACAAAGTAATAAGATACTATTTTGTTTCTACTTTTGCAGAAGTTAGCATAATTTTTTTGGGTTAATAATAGTTTATTTCATCTTATTAATTTTAAGTAAGATTTCAATATTGTCATACTATTTTAAAAATAGGTTTATTTAGTTATTTTTATATTAAATTGATGAAAAAGTTTTGTCAACAATGTATTATTTGAAATCGTGTGACAAAGTTAATCATATTTATCATAATTTCATTTTATTAATAATATTTCGTTAATTTGACAAAATAAATTAAAATAAATTATTATTTTTTAAATGAATATTTAATTTGAAAATTTTGAAAAAAACAATTTTATGATATAGACTATTATTTTTTTTCAATTTCTATGTACTGTTTTAATTGATTTTTGTTGATGTTGTAGTTTGGGGTTGGGAAAGCAAACATCAGAAGATTCTTCTCAAATTCAGAACAATCACTGCAAGGGGGGAATCTGTAATTATGTCAAATGTAAGGGGCACCTTGCAATAATGAAAAAAAAATCATTCAATAATACGACATAGTTTTTATTTTCTCAGAAGCATATCAAATTTGTATTACTAGAATTAAAACTATTTAATTATAATTAATGAATTAAAATAAACTAATTAAATTACATACTTTATGCGAATTCATACTTTAAGGATTTGCTTTTTCACGTTCAAGATTTATAATTTTTAAAATTATTAATATTTAATTATCTTTTTGATATATTTATATAAGTTAAAGAGTAATGTAAATAATAAATAATTTTGCAAGAGATAATTCGGAAATTAAATTGGTGCTTTACTTTATTAAAATAATTAATGGACGGTTGCAAAGACGCGCAAAGAGTCCGGTTCAGTGTTAGAGCGGTTGAACCGAACTGAACCGAACCCAATCGAACCGAAACGTTTGGTCGAGTTGGCGAGTAATAACAGATCACATAGAGAACAGAAGAAGATGAGTCTGTAAATAAAAACGCAGCGTTTGAAGAAGCAAAGAGAGATGCATAGATAGGAGATAAGCTGGGTTAACCTCACCCACGGTAGCACGATTCCATGGCACTCTCCTTTCGGCCCGTCATCCACCCCCGTGTCACCGACCGGTCACTCTTTCAATTTCTCCCTCCCAAGCCTCCTCCCCTTCCGCCACCCTCCGTTCACCTACTTCCGTTCACGCGCCGCCGCCGTTTCCGCCCATACTGTCTCGTCGACGGCTTCTCTGACGACGCCGTCTCCACTCGCAATTTCGACCGCGGCTTCACCGTTATCGCCGCCATGCTCAGACGCATCGAGCCCCTCGACAACTCCGCCATCTCCAAGGGCGTGTCCCCCGCCGCCCGCGACTCCATGAAGCAGACCATCTCCACCATGCTCGGCCTCCTCCCCTCCGACCACTTCGCCGTCACCGTCACCGTCTCCAAACACCCCCTCCACCGCCTCCTCTTCTCCTCCATCGTCACCGGGTAACGAACAATCCTCTCTAATTAATTTGTTGGAGATTTCTTGTTGTTTCAATTGCTACCTAGTATCAATTTCATGACCATATTTGTGTATAAGATTCTTGTTATCGATGAATTTCTCCCTAAACATTCGTAGAACAGGAAAACAAAAGTTAAAATGAATTGAGCTTCTCTCGTGAGCTAACCAGCTAATATAAACTTATGTTTTCATCTTTCAGAGAAGTTTGATGCGAGAGATTTTGTAATAGACATGTTCATGAATTGATTTTAGGTTATGAGAGCAGCTTAATTCACTTTATGTATTTGATGTTTGAGCACTCGTAAAAGAAGAGAATAAGAAAGTAAGATGAATTGATCTCAAATCAATCTGTGTATGAATTGATTTTAGATTACGAGATAGCTTAATTCATTTTATGTATTTCATCTTTGAGCACTTGTAAGATGAGAAAAATCTTGTAGAAGAGAGTTGCACGAATTGATATTAGGTTACAAGAGAACTTAATTCATTTTATGTACCTCATAAAATAAGAAGGTAACATGAACTGAACTACTTCTCTTTTAATCCTAACGAGCTTAATTCATTTATCTCATTAGCTCACTAGCTCACATGAGGTTCAATTCAATTTAGTTTCTTGTGTTTTTTTTTTCTTCTCTAAGTCTTTTCTTCGAAGGAGGAGGGAATGTTAAGGTAAGATGAATTAGATTTGTTTTGTTTTGAAAATTTTCTTTATAAGCACTTATAAAGGAAAAGGAAAAATGAATTGAGTTAAATTTCTTTATAAATTGAGTTTCTTGCTTAAGCAAAAATGGAGAAGCTCAATGCATACCACTTTTTGTTATCCTATAAGTTCTTATGGAGATTTATGCACAATACATAACTTTAAACTTTTCCAAGAATTTAAAATCAAATTATGCACCTTAACTTTTGAAGAAGTTAGATAAGAGAATTTTTGTGGAAGTTAAAGTGCACGGAAAAAGCTTCATTACTTTTGTTTTGTTCTTCCCCTTGTAAGTGCTTTGTAAGAAGTTTATCTGCTAAGGTCCAAGCCCGTGACAACAAAAAAATGTATGATAAATTTAGTTATATGTTTTTTAAGATAATAGTGTAGTGAAGTATGCGATTTTGGGGAGGGGCAATCACTGGATAGTTTCTGTGCTTGATTGAAGGATTTTTGTTTTGATTTAATTTTTTTTTCTCTTCTTTGATAGGTACACTCTGTGGAATGCAGAGTACAGGATGTCTCTGACAAGGAATCTGGATATATCCGTTTCCAGGGATGAGGAGTCAGATTGTAGAACATGTTCGGAGGTTTTGGAGGTGAAGGATGGAGCAAAAGCAGAGGGTAATGAGAAAAATGAGGTTGTTAATCATTTCGAAAATTGCAGCGGCAATGGTAGCCTGAAAGAGTTTGGTGATTTGCCTCCTCAAGCTTTGAGTTTCATCCGGAAGTTGCAGTCTGAGTTGACAAGTGTGACGGAGGTAACCTTTTTCTTTTTGTTTAGTCCAATTTTCTAAGCACAATGATTGTTGATTAGCTGCATTTATAAGGGTGTTAAAATATTTGCTTCTTATGTCTGTGCCTGGTAAGTTGGAGTATTTGGAATTTGGAACAAGGGTCTCGTCTTAATGAGTGAATTATTATTTAGAACATGTAAAATGTATTATTTTGTTCTTGCCAAATATATGATTTCTGCTGATAGTCACTTTTGTTTTGGATGGGGGATTCTGGAGGGGAAGGGAAGGAGATAATTTTTCATTTTTAATTTGAGAGAATTATGAAACGATGATTTAAAATGAATAATGGACGATGCTGTTGTTGTTTTCTCATTTTCGATATAAAATTTCGCAATCAAGGAGGATTTTTACATAAAATGAAGAAAAACTTACTCCTTCCTACATCTCTGCTCTAAAATCCTCCATCCAAACTAGCCCAAACTAAGTATAGTGAGACTTGCTTCAAGTAGCTTGTGAGTTATTAAGGTAGACAACATAAAGGAAATTTCTTTCAGCAATCAGCAAGAAAGAAAAGGAATGCTTCTTTTGGCTTTTGAAGGCTTATAATGGCATAATCTAATTAATGGGCAAAGGGGCACCGCTCCCTGTGTGTAGTCTAAGGATTGGCTTTACTTTCACTCTCTCTAGTCTGTGCTCCAAATGGACATAGAAGAAGTGTTTTATAACTCTGGGGTCATTTAAAAGAATGAAAGGTGATGTAGATACTTTGCCTTTTGTTTTCAGGAGCTGAATGCCCAAAAGAAGGAAATGATGCAATTAGAATATGATAAGGGAAACTGGAACAATTTGTTGGAATATCTTCGGTCTCTGGATCCTGATATGGTAATGCTTCTCTGCTTGTATTTAATTTGTATTTCCTTGCAATTGAAAGTTTGCAAGAAGTCCCTTCCCTCCTCTCTCACTCATTTCCATGAATTTAGGTACTGTAACTTGTTTCACTGTATGATTCTTTGTGTTGTGTAACTTGTGTGGCAGGTGACTGAACTGTCTCGGCCTTCGTCAGTAGAAGTGGAGGATATAATTCACCAACTTGTTCAGAACATATTGAGAAGATTCTTTGAAGATGATGCTAGCTCTAATTTAGCAGAACAATCGTTGGAAGGAAACATGGACAATCACTCAGACAGTGGTGAGGAGTTTAGTAATACAGTAGCCACTTCTCGCGATTACCTGGCAAAGTTGCTTTTCTGGTTAGTACATGTTATTTTCGTTGCCCTTTTAAACTGTTAGCGTATTATTCATTGAACTGGTGAAAACACCACTTCACATTCACATTTCAAACAAGAGTCGAACCAATAATAAATGAATGTTTTATTATTGTATGTAGTATTTAGTAATAAACTAATATAAAATTAAGAAAAATATGTTAGATGAAATTTTAAAATAGCATAAAACTACAATTTAAAAATTGTTCAAACCGTTTCTTTTACTGGTTTTTGACCATTGTTTTTGCGTCCTATGAGCTGGTGACTTAAGCCTAAACTGATTGAACGGACCTGTTTGACCCAATTTATGAACCAGATTCTTAAAATTTGACCCAGTTTATGAAGAATGATACACATGATTCTTAAAATTGTTGATACATTTTGTAAGCACATACAGACAAATTTCTTTGTGTTGGCAGGTGTATGTTATTGGGTCACCACTTGAGAGGGTTGGAAAATAGACTGCATCTGAGTTGTGTTGTTGGACTGTTGTAGAGAAGGTGACAGACATGTATATTCTTTTCTTCCTCTTTTTCTTATTTATATCCCATCTCCCTTCTCATAATAAATTTTTTTCCGTTCAGTGTTAAATCTGAGTGTTAAATAAATAATCTCCTTGCTTCTGGCTCTCTTTCTCTTGATTCATCATACCAAGCATTAATTCATGTTTGTGCTTGCATGAATAATGTGGTTTACGAGCAGCAAGCCTCAAGAAACTAGATGGAATGTGAATCATTCTGCTTAAGATGTTATGTAAGGTACTTTTAAGGGTCTTAGTCTATTTGAACAAAAAATTTCATAGGGATTTTTAGGAGAGGAGTACAAGAAAAAATAAAATAAAATGAGAAGTCCTTCTACACATGCCTTAAATCATTTAAAGAATTGTATGTGTGTCTGTCAAATTAACATGGATGAAACTGGTTTCCAACCAAACCCTTGTTCAAGAGACTTCATTGGTGTATATATATAAAACATGAAGAAGAAAAAACAACCAAATCTAGGGGAGGCTCACGCCGGGATTTTTATCTCTTTAATAGTTGTCATTTAGCGATTAAATTAAAATGTTCAGTGCAGACTGTCTAACACAGTATTATATCATCTAACACCAAAAATTATAATATAGATAAAGTTTGATGTTTCTAAGTTGTGTCTTAACGAAGACACGTAGTGGGAAAACTTAATCAAGTAAGCCTTAATCAAATTTAACATAATCTGTTTATGGATATATTCAGTATTTTACTAATTCCAATGTTTATTCATTTTATATTTATTTTATACCTTTTAAATTAAGCATATAAGAGAGATTGATTAAGATTAACCGGATTAACCAAGAATTCTAACAAATAAAAGAAATGAATTCTCAAAAAAGTTCAAATCAATTTTTTATAGACAATTTGGTAGAGAGAATTTAAGAATAAAATTTTATTGAAAAAAGTCAAAATTCATTGCGAAATTATAAGAAAAACAATCTCAAAAATTTTAGTCTTTTATACGGAGGTGCAAAACAAAAAGATTACAATGAAATAAATAAAAAACTAAGAAATATCTAATGTTCTGTTTTTCAAATGCCATGTCAAGTTCTGAAGCTCGTATCTTTTTTATCTCAGAAAAATATTCTGATTTAGATGCTGTTCACAATTTTCCAGTTTCAAACTTTATAGAATTAATAGATTTTTATTCCTATTTAATTGCAAACTCTTTCGAGATATTCGTTGATTTTATTTTCTAAATTTTTTAACTTAAATTTTATTTTTTGTTTTGATTCATGATTTTTGCATTATTCTGTCTTGTGATAGACATTTTCTTCAAATCGTCTAGTCAAATGCTGTTTATTGTTGTGTAACTACTAGATTGTCTCTACTGAATTTGGAACAAAACGCGACGAATTTCAGGTCAAACGGATGAGTATTCACCCACGAAAAAAATCAAATAGTTTCACACACAAAAGAACCTTCCTTTCAACCCTGGCACTGATCGATAAAAAATTTATTGTCAATCTTGTGGAACGAATATGGGGCTCAAATCTCAGCTAAAACTCAATAGACATAGTGGCGAACGTGTGGTAAAAATTTCAGACCAAAATACCGAAGGAGTAAGGTGTAGTGAGTCATATACCGAGAGTGAACAAAACTGGATTTCCGAAAACAAAACGTCCTGACTTTCCTTCCCCGTATCTTCTTTCTGTGATTTGTTTGGATGTGCCTCCTTACCCGGGTGCAAACAACATACGAAAGTACTTGTGTGAATTTTTTCAGCGCAATACGGACCCGGAAAAAAATTGCAGAAAGTAGGACGAAATTTCACAAGTTTTGCTAGAGGATAGCCTTGGTTTGCAAAAAAATTTCTGAAAAATTCACCTGAAATGGTTATTTCCTGAAATTCCGCGTAAGAATCTCCACTGAATTTGAGACAAAACGCGACAGATTTCAGGTCAAATGGATGAGTATTCACACAGGAAAAAAATCAAACAGTTTCGCACACAAATGAACTTTCCTTTCAGCCCGGGCAGTGATGAATAAGAAATTTATAGCGAATCATGTGGGACGAGTCTGGAACTCAAATCTGAGCCAAAACTCAATAGATACAATGACGAATGTCTGGTAAAAATTTCAGACCAAAATACCCAAGCAGTAAGACACAATAAGTCCCAGACCGAGAGTGAACAAAACCAGTTTTCCGAAAACAAAACGTCTTGGCTTTTCCTCTTTCTGTGATTTGTTTATGGATTTGCCTCCTTACCTGGGTGCAAACAACATACGAAAGTACTTGTGTGAATTTTTTCAGCGCAATACGGACCCGGAAAAAAAATTGAGGAAAGTAGGGTGAAGTTTCACAAGTTTTGCTAAATGATAGCCTTGGTTTGCAAAAAATTTCTGAAAATTTCTCCCGAAATGGTTTTTTCCTGAAATTCCGCGTAAGAATATCCACTGAATTTGGGACAAAACGCGACAGCTTTCAGGTCAAACGGAGGAGTATTCACCCAGGAAAAAAATCAAACAGTTTCACACAAAAACGAACATTCCTTTCAGCCCGGGCAGTGATGAATAAGAAATTTATGGCGAATCTTGTAGGACGAGTCTGGGGCTCAAATCTCAGCCAAAACTCAATAGACACAATGACGAATATGTGGTAAAAATTTCAGACCAAAATACCCAAGGGGTAAGGCGTAGTAAGTCCCAGACCGAGAGTGAACAAAACCGATTTTCCAAAAACAAAGCGTCCTGACTTTTCTTCCCTGTATCTTCTTTCTGTGATTTGTTTATGGACGTGCCTCCTTACCTGGGTTCAAACAACATACGATAGTACTTGTGTGAATTTTTTCAGCGCAATACGGACCCAGAAAACAATTGCAGAAAGTAGGACGAAATTTCACAAGTTTTGCTAGAGGATAGCCTTGGTTTGCAAAAAATTTCTGAAAAATTCTCACGAAATGGTTTTTTCCTGAAATTCCGCGAAAGAATGTCCACTGAATTTCGGACAAAACGCGACAGATTTCAGGTCAAACGGATGAGTATTCACCCACGAAAAAAATCAAACAGCTTCACACACAAACGAACCTTCCTTTCAGCCCGTGCAGTGATGAATAAGAAATTTATTGCGAATCTTGTGGGACGAGTCTGGGGCTAAAATCTCAGCTAACACTCAATAGACACAATGACGAATGTCTGGTAAAAATTTCAGACTAAAATACCCAAGGAGTAAGGCGCAGTAAGTCCCAGACCGAGAGTGAACAAAATCGATTTTCCGAAAACAAAACGTCCAGGGTTTTCTTCCGCGTTTCTTCTTTCTGTGATTTGTTTATGGACGCACCTCCTTACCTGGGTGCAAAAAACATACGAAAGTACTTGTGTGAATTTTTTTATCGCAATACGGACCCGGAAAAAAATTGCAGAAAGTAGGGCGAAGTTCCACAAGTTTTGCTAGAGGATAGCATTGGTTTGCAAAAATTTATGAAAAATTCTCCTGAAATGGTTTTTACTTGAAATTCCGCGTAAGAATCTCCAAAGAGTTTGGGACAAAACGCGACAGATTTCAGGTCAAACGGATGAGTATTCACCCAGGAAAAAAATCAAACAGTTTCACACACGAACGAACCTTCCTTTCAGCCCGTGCAGTGATGAATTAGAAATTTATTGCGAATCTTGTGGCACGAGTCTGGGGCTAAAATCTCAGCTAACACTCAATAGACACAATGACGAATGTTTGGTAAAAATTTCAGACCAAAATACCCAAGGAGTAAGGCGCAGTAAGTCCCAGACAGTGAGTGAACAAAACCGGTTTTCCAAAAACAAAACTTCCTTGATTTTCTTCCCCGTATCTTCTTTCTGTGATTTGTTTATGGACGTGCCTTCTTACCTGCGTGCAAACAACATATGAAAGTACGTGTGTGAATTTTTTCAGCGCAATACGGACCTGAAAAAAAAGAGTAGAAAGTAGGGCGAAATTTCACAAGTTTTGGTAGAGAACATAGCCTTGATTTGCACAAAATTTCTGAAAAATTCTCCCGAAATGGTTTTTTCCTGAAATTCCGCGTAAGAATATCCACTGAATTTGGGACAAAACGCGACAGATTTCAGGTCAAACGGATGAGTATTCACCAAAGAAATAAATCAAACAGTTTCACACACAAACGAACATTCCTTTCAGCCTAGGCAGTGATGATAAGAAATTTATTGCGAATCTTGTGGGACGAGTCAGGGGCTCAAATCTCAGCCAAACCTCAATAGACACAATGACGAATGTCTGGTAAAATATTTGGACCAAAATACCCAAGGAATAAGGCGCAGTAAGTCTCAGATCGAAAGTGAACAAAACCGGTTTTCTGAAAACAAAACGTCTTGGCTTTTCTTCCCCGTATCTTCCTTCTGTGATTTGTTTATGGCCGTGCCTCCTTACCTGGGTGCAAAAACTTACGAAAGTACTTGTGTAAATTTTTTCAGCGCAATACGGACTCGGAAAAAATTTGCAGAAAGTAGGGCGAAATTTCACATGTTTTGCTAGAGGATAGCCTTGGTTTGCACGAAATTTCTGAAAAATTCTCCCGAAATGGTTTTTCCTGAAATTTCGCGTAAAAATATCCACTGAATTTGGGAGAAAACGCGACAGCTTTCAGGTCAAACGGATGTGTATTCACCTAGGAAAAAAATCAAACAGTTTCACACACAAATGAACCTTCCTTTCAGCCCGGGCAGTGATAAATAAGAAATTTATTGCGAATCTTGTGGGACGAGTCTGGGGCTCAAATCTCAGCCAAAACTCAATAGACACATTGACGAATGTCTGGTAAACATTTGAGACCAAAATACCCAAGGAGTAAGGCGCAATAAATCGCAGACTGAGAGTGAACAAAACCGGTTTTCCGAAAACAAAACATACTGGCTTTTCTTCTCCGTATCTTCTTTCTGTGATTTGTTTATGGACATGCCTCCTTACCTGGATGCAAACAACATACGAAAGTACTTGTGTGAATTTTTTCAGCGCAATACGGACCAAGAAAAAAATTGCAGAAAGTAGGGCGAAATTTCACAAGTTTTGCTAGAGGATAGCCTTGGTTTGCACGAAATTTCTGAAAAATTCTCCCGAAATGGTTTTTTCCTGAAATTCCGCGTAAGAATATCCACTGAATTTCGGACAAAACGCGACAGCTTTCAGGTCAAACGGATGTGTATTCACCCAGGAAAAAAATCAAACAGTTTCACACACAAACGAACCTTCCTTCCAGCCCGTGCAGTGATGAATAAGAAATTTATTGCGAATCTTGTGCTTCGACTCTGGGGCTAAAATCTCAGCTAAAATTCAATAGACACAATGACGAATGTCTGGTAAAATTTTCAGACCAAAATACCCAAGGAGTAAGGCGCAGTAAGTCCCAGACCGAGAGTCAACAAAACCCATTTTCCGATAACAAAACGTCCAGGGTTTTCTTCCACGTTTCTTCTTTCTGTGATTTGTTTATGGACATGCCTCCTTACCTGGATGCAAACAACATACGAAAGTACTTGTGTGAATTTTTTCAGCGCAATACGGACCAAGAAAAAAATTGCAGAAAGTAGTGCGAAATTTCACAAGTTTTGCTAGAGGATAGCCTTAGTTTGCACAAAATTTCTGAAAAATTCTCCCGAAATGGTTTTTCCCTAAAATTGCGCGTAAGAATCTCCACTGAATTTGGGACAAAACGCGACAGATTTAGGGTCAAACGGATGAGTATTCACCCAGGAAAAAAATCAAACAATTTCACACCCAAACGATCCTTCCTTTCAGCATAGGCAGTGATGATAAAAAATTTATTGCGAATCTTGTGGGACGAGTCAGGGGCTCAAATGTCAGCCAAACCTCAATAGACACAATGACGAATGTCTGGTAAAAATTTCGGACCATAATACCCAAGGAATAAGGCGCAGTAAGTCCTAGACCGAAAGTGAACAAAACCGGTTTTCCGAAAACAAAATGTCCTGGCTTTTCTTCCCCGTATCTTCTTTCTGTGATTTGTTTATGGACGTGCTTCCTTACCTGGGAGCAAACAACATACGAAAGTACTCTTCTGAATTTTTTCAGCGCAATACGGACTCGAAATTTTTTTGCAGAAAGTAGGGCGAAATTTCACAAGTTTTGCTAGAGGATAGCCTTAGTTTGCACGAAATTTCTGAAAAATTCTCCCGAAATGGTTTTTCCTGAAATTTCGCGTAAAATATCCACTGAATTTGGGAGAAAACGCGACAGCTTTCAGGTCAAACGGATGTGTATTCACCTAGGAAAAAAATCAAACAGTTTCACACACAAATGAACCTTCCTTTCAACCCGGGCAGTGATAAATAAGAAATTTGTTGCGAATCTTGTGGGACGAGTCTGGGGCTCAAATCTCAGCCAAAACTCAATAGACACATTGACGAATGTCTGGTAAACATTTGAGACCAAAATACCCAAGGAGTAAGGCGCAATAAATCGCAGACTGAGAGTGAACAAAACCGGTTTTCCGAAAACAAAACATACTGGCTTTTCTTCTCCGTATCTTCTTTCTGTGATTTGTTTATGGACATGCCTCCTTACCTGGATGCAAACAACATACGAAAGTACTTGTGTGAATTTTTTCAGCGCAATACGGACCAAGAAAAAAATTGCAGAAAGTAGGGCGAAATTTCACAAGTTTTGCTAGAGGATGACCTTAGTTTGCACAAAATTTCTGAAAAATTCTCCCAAAATGGTTTTTCCCTAAAATTGCGCGTAAGAATCTCCACTGAATTTGGGACAAAACGCGACAAATTTAGGGTCAAACAGATGAGTATTCACCCAGGAAAAAAATCAAACAATTTCACACCCAAACGATCCTTCCTTTCAGCATAGGCAGTGATGATAAGAAATTTATTGCGAATCTTGTGGGACGAGTCAGGGGCTCAAATGTCAGCCAAACCTCAATAGACACAATGATGAATGTCTGGTAAAAATTTTGGACCAAAATACTCAAGGAATAAGGCGCAGTAAGTCCCAGACCGAAAGTGAACAAAACCAGTTTTCCGAAAACAAAACATCCTGACTTTTCTTCCCCGTATCTTCTTTCTGTGATTTGTTTATGGACGTGCTTCCTTACCTGGGAGCAAACAACATACGAAAGTACTCTTCTGAATTTTTTCAGCGCAATACGGACCCGAAATTTTTTTGCAGAAAGTAGGGCGAAATTTCACAAGTTTTGCTAGAGGATAGCCTTGGTTTGCACGAAATTTCTGAAAAATTCTCCCGAAATGGTTTTTTCTGAAATTCTGCGTAAGAATATCCACTGAATTTCGGACAAAACGCGACAGCTTTCAGGTCAAATGGATGTGTATTCACCCAGGAAAAAAATCAAACAGTTTCACACACAAACGAACCTTCCTTCCAGCCCGTGCAGTGATGAATAAGAAATTTATTGCGAATCTTGTGCTTCGACTCTGGGGCTAAAATATCAGCTAAAATTCAATAGACACAATGACGAATGTCTGGTAAAATTTTCAGACCAAAATACCCAAGGAGTAAGGCGCAGTAAGTCCCAGACCGAGAGTCAACAAAACCCATTTTCCGATAACAAAACGTCCAGGGTTTTCTTTCGCGTTTCTTCTTTCTGTGATTTGTTTATGGACATGCCTCCTTACCTAGATGCAAACAACATACGAAAGTACTTGTGTGAATTTTTTCAGCGCAATACGGACCAAGAAAAAAATTGCAGAAAGTAGGGCGAAAGTTCAAAAGTTTTGCTAGAGAATAGCCTTAGTTTACACAAAATTTCTGAAAAATTCTCCCGAAATGGTTTTTCCCTAAAATTGCGCGTAAGAATCTCCACTGAATTTGGGACAAAACGCGACAGATTTAGGGTCAAACGGATGAGTATTCACCTAGGAAAAAAATCAAACAATTTCACACCCAAACGATCCTTCCTTTCAGCATAGGCAGTGATGATAAGAAATTTATTGTGAATCTTGTGGGACGAGTCAGGGGCTCAAATGTCAGCCAAACCTCAATAGACACAATGACGAATGTCTGGTAAAAATTTCGGACCATAATACCCAAGGAATAAGGCGCAGTAAGTCCCAGACCGAAAGTGAACAAAACCGGTTTTCCGAAAACAAAATGTCCTAGCTTTTTTTCCCCGTATCTTCTTTCTGTGATTTGTTTATGGACGTGCTTCCTTACCTGGGAGCAAACAACATACGAAAGTACTTTTCTGAATTTTTTCAGCGCAATACGGACTCGGAAAAAATTTGCAGAAAGTAGGGCGAAATTTCACATGTTTTGCTAGAGGGTAGCCTTGGTTTGCACGAAATTTCTGAAAAATTCTCCCGAAATGGTTTTTCCTGAAATTTCGCGTAAAAATATCCACTGAATTTGGGAGAAAACGCGACAGCTTTCAGGTCAAACGGATGTGTATTCACCTAGGAAAAAAATCAAACAGTTTCACACACAAATGAACCTTCCTTTCAGCCCGGGCAGTGATAAATAAGAAATTTATTGCGAATCTTGTGGGACGAGTCTGGGGCTCAAATCTCAGCCAAAACTCAATAGACACATTGACGAATGTCTGGTAAACATTTGAGACCAAAATACCCAAGGAGTAAGGCGCAATAAATCGCAGACTGAGAGTGAACAAAACCGGTTTTCCGAAAACAAAACATACTGGCTTTTCTTCTCCGTATCTTCTTTCTGTGATTTGTTTATGGACATGCCTCCTTACCTGGATGCAAACAACATACGAAAGTACTTGTGTGAATTTTTTCAGCGCAATACGGACCAAGAAAAAAATTGCAGAAAGTAGGGCGAAATTTCACAAGTTTTGCTAGAGGATAGCCTTGGTTTGCACAAAATTTCTGAAAAATTCTCCCGAAATGGTTTTGTCCTTAAATTGCGCGTAAGAATCTCCACAGAATTTGGGACAATACGCGACAGATTTCAGGTTAAACGGATGTGTATTCACCCAAGAAAAAAATCAAACAGTTTCACACACAAACGAACCTTCCTTTCAGCCCGGTTAGTGATGAATAAGAAATTTATTGCGAATCTTGTGGGACGATTCCGGGGCTCAAATCTCAGGCAGAACGCAATAGACACAATGACGAATGCCTGGTAAAATTACAAACCAAAATGCCCAAGGAGTAAGGTACAGTAAGTCCCAGACTGAGAGTGAACAAAACCGGTTTTCCGAAAACAAAGTGTCCTGGCGTTTCCTCCCCGTATCTTCTTTCTGTGATTCGTTTATGGACGTGCCTCCTTACCTGGGTGCAAACAACACACGAAATTACTTGTGTGAATTTTTTCAGCACAATACGGACCCGAAAGAAAATTGCAGAAAGTAGGGCGAAATTTCACAAGTTTTTCTAGAGGATAGCTTTGGTTTGCATAAAATTTCTGAAAAATTCTCCCAGAATTGTTTTTTCTTGAAATTACCTGTTAGAATCTCCACTGAATTTGGGACAAAACGCCACAGATTTCAAGTCAAACGGATGAGTATTCACCCAGAAAAAAATCAAACAGTTTCACACACAAACGAACCTTCCTTTCAGCCTGGGCAATGATGAATAAGAAATTTATTGCGTATCTTGTGGGACGAGTCTGGGGCTCAAATCTCAGCCAAAACTCAATAGACACAATGACTAATGTCTGGTAAAAATTTCAGACCAAAATACCCAAGGAGTAAGCCGAAGTAAGTTCCAGACCGAGAGTGAACAAAACCGAAATTTGACACGTTTGTCCCAAATTCAGTGGAGATTATTACGTGGAGTTTCAAGAAACAAATATTTTGGGAGAATTTTTTAGAAATTTTGTGCAAACCAAGGGTATCCTCTACCAAAACTTGTGAAATTTCGCCCTACTTTCTGCAATTTTTTTCCGAGTCCGTATTGTGCTGAAAAAATTCGCACAAGTACTTTCGTATGTTGTTTGCACCCAGGTAAGGAGGCACGTCCATAAACAAATCACAGAAAGAAGATACGGGGAAGAAAAGCCAGGACGCTTTGTTTTCGGAAAACCGGTTTTGTTTACTCTCGGTCTGGGACTTACTGCGTCTTACTCCTTGGGTATATTGGTCTGAAATTTTTACCAGACATTCGTCATTGTGTCTATTGAGTTTTGGCTGATATTTGAGCCCCAGACTCGTCCCACAAGATTTGCAATAAATTTCTTATTCACCACTGCCCGGGCTGAAATGAAGGTTCGTTTGTGTGTGAAACTGTTTGATTTTTTTCCTGGGTGAATACTCATACGTTTGACCTGAAATCTGTCGCGTTTTGTCCCAAATTCAGTGGAGATTCTTACGCGGAATTTCAGGAAAAAACCATTTCGAGAGAATTTTTCAGAAATTTTGTTCAAACCATGGTTATCCTCTAGCAAAACTTGTGAAATTTCGCCCAATTTTCTGCAATTTTTTTCCGGGTCCGTATTACGCTGAAAAAATTCACACAAGTACTTTCGTATGTTGTTTGCACCCAGGTAAGGAGGCACGTCCATAAACGAATCACAGAAAGAAGATATGGGGAAGAAAAGCCAGAACGTTTTGTGTTCGGAAAACCGGTTTTGTTCACTCTCGGTCTGGGACTTACTGCGCCTTACTCCTTGGGTATTTTGGTCTGAAATTTTTACCAGGCATTCCTCATTGTTTCTATTGAGTTTTGGCTGAGATTTGAGCCCCAGACTCGTCCCACACGATTCGCAATAAATTTTTTATTCATCACTGCCCGGGCTGAAAGGAGGGTTCTTTTGTGTGTGAAACTATTTGATTTTTTTCGTGGGTGAATACTCATCCGTTTGACCCAAAATTTGTCGCGTTTTGTCCCAAATTCAGTAGAGATTCTTACGTGCCTGTAACAACTAGTCAGACTCTCTACTATAATTAAAAATATAAAATTAATAAATAAGAATTAATATTAAAATAACTCTAATTAGGTAAATCTCAATTAAAAAATACATCATTATATTCCAAAAATATATTATTAAAACTTTAAATATAAATAAAATTATGTTCGTCCCAAAAAGTTTGTGTGCCATCAAAATGGAATGTTCTGACTACTCTCTTTAATTTTCTTTTCCTTTAATTGAAAAATAAAATAAGCAAATATTTAGAAGCCATTATTGAAGTTGGTTTTCAAGAAAGAACTGGAGCCAGCTTTCTTGACAAATCCCGATGGAGTAGGGATAAAATTCTCTTATTGGAAACATTAACGTCGTCTACAGAGGAAATAAAATTTGTTTGACTAAATAAAATTTATTTACAATTTTTTAAATATTTTTTGAAAATTATTTCAATTGATTTTAAAATCATAGTTATATGTTTAATATACTAAATTTATCAACAAAATAATCAAGTTCACAAATTATTTAACAAATGCACATTCAACAATGGGGGTAGCAATGGATACTTTAACTCTTAAACATGAATATCTATGTATTTATTTATAACCATGCGTTTTTACATTTTTTTAATTTCAATAACTCAACTTAAAAATATATTATTTTAAAAAAAAAATTAAAACTAAAAATAGAATATATACAATTATTTTAAGTATGGTTAGATAAAATTATCTAATTAAAAAATTGCAAAAAAGATGCGCCTATCTTCATGTGTTTTAACCCTTTTATTACAATGAAAAAAATATGTACTTAAAATATTATTAAAATTATAAATATATATACATATGTATAAAATAATTATATTTTATTAACTTTATAATATTTTTTGTTTTATTATTGTAACTAATAAAATTAATTATATTTATAAGAATAAAAAAATAAAAGAGTAGTTACAAAACACTATTTCTATTGATTATGATGTATAGACTAAATATCAGTTACAAAATAGAATCCTTTTTATATAATTATTATATATATAAATATTAAATATAAAATTATCTAATTAAAAAATAACTTAAAAAATGATTAAAAAAATGCATTCCTTATACTTATATGGTATAGATAATTAAGTTTGAAGAAGAATTTGACTTGAATTCACAACCTTTACGACAACTAAATTTAATATCACTTGCATCAAGAACATATTCAATACTAAGAGGGATTTGAAAAATTTCTTAAGAAGTAATAATTTATTAAGAATCAGTCATATTTTTTCTGCTTTTTATTTTCTATTTCTGCACCTTTTTTTAGAAGATCTTTTATTTATCTATCTTTTCAAAATATAATATATTTTAATAATTTTCTTCCTTTCCACATAATTCCTTTTAAACCACACAACTTGACACCACATTATAATATTTAAAATTAAAATAAATTAAATATAATTAAAATATTATTTTATTATGTTTTTTACTGGTTGTTGTGTTAATATATCATCATCCAATTTCTAAATATTTTACAAACTCGTCACAAATAAAAGGCAATAATAATACAAATTATAATTACTTCTAATATAACTCAGTTTCTCAGTCAAATTTAATATTTAAAGATTAAAAAAATATTTTTCAATTTTAAAAAAACAAAAAAAAATGCTTTGAAATTTGGAATATCTAAATGAAAATTAGACTCAATTGAACTGAAACTATACTAAACATTTTCCAAATGAAGTAATGTCCTTTAGCTTTTGTTTTGTGGAATCAGACACATTAGCCAGCAAGACATTGTTCCAATATTCTATGGTTTCACATGTGCAATACCTGATTCATTGTTGGATCATAATGTCACATAATCATACTTCTTCTCTCTTTTTTCTCTGTGACTTACAGCTAAGTAATAACTAGCATTTTTCTTTGAGAGAAAAAAGGTTTTATGTTATTCTTTTTAATGTTATTCTTTAATCCTAACTGAACTTTTAGATAATGTTTTAATACACCATTTATTACACAAACAATGAAAATGAGATTTCATTCTGTTGGAAAAACAACACAAACAACTCTTTAAAATTCTTCCAAGTAAAATTTTCTGTTTATAATTTATACAAGCCTTTAATGAAAGCTTTTATTTGGTGGATTATGCAAACAAAATTTCAAATTTTGATTGGAAGAAAGTGTATCTGAATTTTGTCTAAACAGTGCTATATTTATTGGTTCAGAGCATTAGTAGCATAACTCCTGAAAACAAAACTCAGTTTATCCAATTGCATTCTCTGTGACTATACTATAGAAAAGTATGAACAAACATTACAAAATCTTTTTGTTCTGTCTATAAAAAAACCAGAACAAATGAATGAGATGAACCAATATAAAATTATGTGCTAAAAGGATGAATTTATTGTGCCAGTAGCAGCAATTCTCTTCTGTTGAGGGGGTATATAGAGATCATAAGGTGCCCAAAGGAAGTCCACTGAGCAAGGCTTCTTAGCATCAAGCCTTGTCCATGGTTTCCCTTTACCACTCCAATGTAGCAAACTCACAGAACCAGGATGCAAAGTCCTACAACTGTTTCTAAGATTGTCCCCTCCTAGGCCATGTTGGTTCCATCTATGCTCAATAGCCTCAACATCACCACCAAAAACTAACAAAAAGGGAGGGAGTGACCCTAACATATAGATCCTTCTCTCCTTTTGAATCTCCATCCACTTCTCAATCTTCCTTGTGTAGTCACCCTCTCTCCACCTCAACAAGTCCACCACCATCACCCCAGTGTTGAAGTAGCAAGGCCTTTTCCCTTGAAACACCTCAGAAAACTCAGCACTGGACCAAAACTCATAGGAGAAGTATCTGGTGAAGTTTGCATGGCAATATTCAGGAGCACCAATGACCCTTGACCCTGACAATGGAACCTTCCAAAGCTCTTGAACATCATCAACAACTATAACATCAGAGTCCAAGTATATAACCCTCTCAATGCAGGGATCAAGCAAATCAGCCAGGTAACTTCTTGCATAGTTAAGAGGGTTGTCAAGTGCTTGCCTAATAGAAGGAGATATGAGATTGCCAACTAGACTTTCCTCAAACACATGAACTTCAAATCTCAAGGAAGGAAAGGAGGTGTGAACAATCCTTTCAAACTCATCCCTGCTCTCCAATCTTGCATCTGATGCAATGAAGTGAAAGAACAGATTCTGAGGGCAGGAAGTGTGTTTCACAACAGAGTGCAGGGCAGCAATAGACCCTCTCAAGTAGTGCCAATCAATGGTCATTGCAATATGCACAAGTGAAGGGTCACATGATGCCATTGCCACATTGCTTGTATCAAGCAGAGAACACTTTTTCTGGTTTCTGTATTCTGGGGCCTCTCTGAATTGCACAAAGGAAGCAACTTCAACCTCAGTTTCATAACCATTTTCTCTGGCAAAAGATCTAATTCCCTTGGCTTGACAGAGAAGAAAGCAAGCTGAGAACACAAGCACAAATGATCTAGAGAGAAACATCACTATTCACCACTACCCTTTTCAATTGAGAGAACAAAATGAATCGAGAAAAGAAAAACTGAGAGAATTGGATTTGACAAAGCAAGAGAAAAGGCAAAAGGGTATATTTTTATGTACATATATAAACAAATGGAACACAGGAACTGAAACGCGTTTGTGAGTAATATTTTTTGGTGAATAAGCGCGTTTTTTTATGATTTCGTGCGACCGAGTTAATTGAGTTCTACAAGGAACCTTCCTATTATGTGTTTCTTGTGTGTGTGTTTTGAATTATTCTATGATTGAAAAGAAAAACATTCGTTTAACCTTGGATGCTAAAACGTTTCTACTTTTTGAGTGAAAAACAATAACTGGTTTCACTTTCGGTTTGGTTCATAATGCGGGCTTTGTTTTTCACGAAAACAGTGTAACTTTTTTTTACAAATTACCATTTTTGGTATTTTTTTATTTATGAAAATGGATAAATCGTAAATTATGTGAAGACTTTAGGTTGAAAAAAGAATCTAGTTGTATCCTACTAGTACGCACGATTTTGTTAATTTTATTACACAGAAATAGTATGATAATGTAATTAATTTTAAGCAAAATTATACATAACTTGTATGACTTAGTATGAAACAATAAAACTGAAGTGAAGTCCGTATAAGGTTCGGATACGCATCTTAAATGGTGTGTCCGTATTGAACACCAACTCTCATAAGATACGTATAAGTGGAATGTTAAATTTAAAAAATATTTCTTTGATTTTTTACAATTTTAACACAGTTCTAACACAATTTAAGAAAAGAATATATTAATTTTTAAAAAACTCAAACTTATTATATAAATTTTTAATATGATTATAAAATAAAAAATAAATCATTTTGAATCAATAATAAAAAATATTTTTTTCTAAAATAACTAAAACATACTTATACATATAAATTTTTATTATCAATTTATATAATTTATAATTATATAATATATAGATCCATCACATGTCCTATATTTTAAAAATTATATATTTTTTTTTATAAATATCCATCTCATATGGTCAATACTTATAAAAAAAAAATAACACAGTAGAAATCACTTCACCTATTCAACTTCACATATATTATTTTACATATTAGAATAAAATTATTATTTTACATTTTTTTTATCAGCATTATTTTACATATTAGAATAGAATTGTATTTTTCAATTCTAACGTAACCCATATAATATATAATATACGTCCACATAATATATATCTTACCCTTTTTTTTTTACCCAAATCGTAACTTACAAAAGAAATTACACTACTTTTCTTGGAAAAAAAGAAGTTCGTAATGCATTGAAGTCAGATAGCACTGTGACCACGTGCTTTGATTTTTCATTACACTTTATTTATTAATTTATAGAATTCGTATCTAATTTAATATTCTTTGTCGGATACAAGGAACGTGTCTAAGTTCAAAAATATTTTTGTTAGAGAAATTTCAAATTTGATTCGCCATCTTCACGTTTTTAAGAATTTAATCCTAAGCATAATGCCTGAGAAACTCAATGATTCATGCACATCTACAAAGAAGAACATTCTTAAGGTCTTAATCTTAAATAACAGTTCTTACTTATAAAATGTTTTTAATTGGTTTTTCAATGAATGTTTAATTTTTAACTATTAAAATAATATATCACCCTTTCTTGTCTCCTTCCATGCCAGTTTCCAATGCAACAAAACGCGTTTTATTATTTTATATTACACTTTTCTAGAATTTAAGTATAATTTCATGGCACAAAAAAATTGTCAAAAGTCAAAGTATAACAGTCAACGATGTACAAACCTTAGTATTTGTCTGACTAATCTTACATATATTTCGGTGTGCTTCGTGCTTATGCTTTAATCACATATTAAAAAAATGTAAGTAGTATTCTTTTATATATAATGTTATTATTATTTTTCTATGGGTATAAGTATATCAGTGTGCTAATAGGATTATAACAAGTAGTTAATAATACACTTAAAATATTATTATACGATAAAGTGTTTTTTTAATTGAGGTATAATTATTTTTTGGTTTCAATATTAAGATATAGTGGTTTTTAAAAAATTTAATTTAATCGTAAGTTTTTTTTTTTAAATATGTGATTTGATCTCTTCTATTAAATTGCATGAACGTATTAACGGGTGATTATGTGACACACAATGTGACATATTTATAAATAAATGGACTTCGTATATAATCTAAGTGAGATTTGGAGTTAGTGGTGGAGATTGTGAATAGTTTACTCAATGTTCTACAATATTCAAAATTAAATTTTTAGTGTTCTACAATACTCCAAAATCAAATTATCAATGTTTCACAATGCCAAAAATCAATTCTCAATGTTCTACCTCTAATATTCCCAGAAGCTCCTTTAGCAACCTCTCGATGACGATCTTGTCATCAAAGAGAGGGTTTGTGAAACAACGTTAAGGAGTCGAAAACGACAAATGGAGATGAAAAATGTGAAAAAGGAGAAAAGTAGCGATGAGGACACAAGAAAGAGAGAAATGAAAGAGTGAATTTGAAGGTTAGAAATAGCATCAAAATCTTGGAAAAAAAAGGTAATGAATTTTGTGAACCCTAAATCCAAATCCAAATTATTATAATTATTATTAAATTTGATGAAAAGGTTACCAAATTGCATATTTTTTTTAAAAAAAAACTTAATACGAAATTGATTTTTTTTTAAATCATTAGACCAAATTAACTATGGACTCTAAATATTGAAACCAAAATGATAATTATGAAAAAATAAAATATAATGTATAAATTATTTAAATTTATAATAATATAGAATTATAAATTTTAAACTCAATATAATACAAGTATTTAACTAGTATTAAAAAAAGATCTGAATTGCAATTTTTTCTTCTTCTTTAATTTCGAATTCGTGATTTTGATTCTTCTATTTTTTTTCGATTTTAGTTGTTCAATTTTAGCAAATCGCTATTTATTTGATTTATTTAATTTTAAATATTAGATTTAATATACCCATTTAAAGTACTACAAAAAAATAATTTAATTCATTAAAATATAAATAAAATAAAAAATGTAGACAAAATTTGGCTCAATTCCCTCCCTATCTAGCACCTCTTTGTTTTTATTTCCCTATCTAGCACCCTTTTGTTTTTATTTTCCTATCTAGCATCCTTTTATTTTTTATTTCCCTATCTAGCATCATTTAAAAAATAAATAAATAAATAATAAATTAATTTCTTTTTGATAATTTTAATTTTTGAATATATTAAAAAATAAGTATTTTTAATGTTTAAAATAGTTAGAAATATAATTAATGAATAAATAAAAATAAAAAAGTAATAAATTAAAAATGTTTAGTTTAAATTTTTTTTAAGAATGAAGAAAATAAAAAATTAAACTCTACAACAACATAAAATTTGAATCTATAAACATAAATTAGTATTTATTTTTATTATTATTGATGATGTAATCATGTTAATTTCAAGTAAAAAAATACAGGACATAATTATAAAAAAATCAAAGTCAAATAGTATGAATTAATATTGAACGCACAAATAATATTGAAGTGTCTATCTACCCTAAATGCAAAATCCTAAAAAAGAAGTAATGCAATTGTTACACTTAATGCTTAAAAATGAGAACAAAAAAATGTAAAAATAAATAAATATAGAAAATAAAAACAGCAACATTGCAACAGATCTTTCATGTTATGGAAGACTATTTGATGGAACTAAAAAATGAAGAGTATTGGCCTACATACACACTGGTCAAATACTATGCCTAAGTTCCGATATGAAAATAACCTTAAAGGGAAGACCTAAGTCAAGTCGAATAAGGACTGATATGAACATAAAGAGAACAACATGATCAAACAAAAGAATGTTCATATTGTCAAACACATGACACAAAACAAGAACATGTTCTAATATTATTGAATTGTGCACTTCTCGTCATTAATTATGTTTCATTTTGCACAAACTATTAATTGTACCATTGAAGAAAATATTAAATAAATGATCATCTTTCATTTATTTTTCTTTTTATGATCAACATCTACTTATTTAGTATCGTCTTATATCTCTTATCTTTATCTTGTTTGGTTTTATATTTTTTTTTATATCTTGTATATTTATCTTATTTTGTTTTGCCTTTATTTTATATCTTATATGTTTTTAGTTATTTATTTTTTCTGCCATTGTTTATTTATTTTTGTTTTTATTTTATTATTGTTGTTTTTATTTTCTATACTTATTTATCTTTTGCATTTTTTCTTCTCATTTTTAAGCATTAAGTGTAGCATTTGCATTAGTTTTTTTTTAGGAATTTGCATTTAGGGTAGACACCTCAATATTATTTGTGTGTCCACTATTAATTAATACTAATTGACTTTGGTTTTTTTATAATTATGTTCTATATTTTTTATTTGAAATTAACATGATTACATCATCAATAATAATAATAAAAATAGATAATAACTTATGTTTATAGATTCAACTTTTATGTTGTTGTAGGGTTTAATTTCTTATTTTCTTCATTCTTAAAAAATAATTTTAAACTAAACATTTTTAATTTATTACTTTTTTATTTTTATTTTGTAAAAACTCATTTCTTTATTCATTAATTATATTTCTAACTATTTTAAACATTAAAAATACTTATTTTTTAATGCATTCAAAATTAAAATTATCAAAAAGAAATTAATTTATTATTTATTTATTTATTTTTGAAATGATGCTAGATAGGGAAATAAAAAATAAAAGGGTGCTAGATAAGGAAATAAAAACAAAAGAGTGTTAGATAGGGAAATAAAAACAAAAGGGTGCTAGTTAGGGAAATAAAAATGTAAATGGTGCTAGATTGGGAATTTACCCACAAAATTTAGGATTTGTCAAAACTGTGAAATTTCTATATATGAAAACTAAAATTAGGAAACAAAAGTAGGACATCAAAATCATAGATAAAAATGAAAAGAAAACTGAAAATGTAATTTCACTAATAATGTTTGTTGGATCCTCATAATACATGAACTTCAGTAAAGAGTGAAAATATAGTTTATTCTTTAACTAATATTTTTGAAAAAATTGCAGTTGGAACATGGAATTTCTATCTAAAACTATGGTAATAGAAAGATTAACTTTCATGGTAGGTCTTAAACCATGATTAAATGTTTTAATTACATGATTTTTGAAATTTAGTCAAGAGATATATTAGACTAATCTGAATTGGAATAAAATTTTTCATATAAAACTTTATAATAAGACACCATAAAACTAAAAATCTTTAATTTTAAAATTAAATATGTTTTTCGTTTTCCTATTATAATACAAAATTATTTTTTGTTTCCTTTTTAAACTTTAGATCATCCTTTACAAAAATGAACATTAGTTTACAATCAATAATAACAAATTTTGAAATTAAAAAAGAAAAAAAATTAAAAATCATTTCACATAAAAAAAAAATCATTTCACATACAAAAACTTATTCTAATTATTTTCATACTACACACATCTGGATGATTTAAAATTTGAACTAGGAACGAAAACCAATTCCGCATTATAATACATGAACGAAAAACTTATTTAACCCTTAGTTTTATTATTATTTGAAATACTCTTAAGCTCTATTGTAATTTAATATTTGAAGTGGACAAATTCTTTTCCATCAAGATGTTACTAACATAAAATGTTTATTGATTTTATTGATAATTAAATAAATATATATATATATATATATATATATATATATATATATAACTTGGTTAGTTGCAAAAACTTTTTGTGCTGAGTCAATATCTAACTCCACATACATAGCAAAAAATTATAGACAACACTAACAACCCAGTTTCTTGAATTGAACAAAATATTGGTCCTACTATAGGTTTCTCTATCAACATTGTTTGACCACAAAAAGTTGTTTTTATTAGCTAATGTTACTTCAATATATAGAACAAATGTTCACCTATAAAAATTAGCAATTGAAATAGCCATGATGTCAAACAATGGTTATTAGGTATATAACATGCACTTCCTAAACTAGTTTAATATGTCATTACTTCACTGATAAGAATTTGCATCAAGAAAATGTTTTGGAAGCAATAAATTGTGTTAGCTTATTCTCTTGCATATAAGTTTTTCTATTCAATTTTTTTAAGGTGGTAGATAAATTGCAATAGTAAAGAAAAATATTTCAGAGAACAATGTTTCCAATGTCAAATGTTCCTCCAATTCAGATTATATCCTACCAATCTGCATTGGCACAAAAACTAAGAATCAACAATAGCCTTCACATAAAGTGGATAAAAGAAACAACATTCAGTTTTATTTTTCATATAAGTTGAAGTTGAGTATAGAGCACACTACAACTACATAAGAAAAAATCATTCAAATTTCAATCTTCAAAGTTAACTTGTTTTATTTTTTCACAATAACATTCAGTTTCCTGCATTAGCATATGAAAAAAAACAATGGTAATGCAAATCAAACTTACCAAAGGTCTAAGTTGTTTATCTGATTGGTCTAAACCTCTACCTATCACTATACTCATACTCTTGATGAAACTTGATCTACTAAATTTGATCTTATAAATCAAGTGATAGGTGAAAGATAACATTTACATGATGTTTTCCAGAAGAAGAAAAAACTGTCATCTAGGACCTAGCACCCTGTACTCATACTGAAAGATTGAGCAAAGTGGAAAGACTTGACTCCTATGTTGAATCCAACACTCCCATCTACATGATCATATGGTTTTCTGCAGCCCGGACACCGGCCGTCTGATTCGAGGATCTTTTTGTGACAAAATAGGCAGAGATGAAATCCACAAGAACAAGGAAGAAAACTTGAGTCTGTCATGTCAAAATCCTCATAACATATGGGACACTGAGGAGGTTGTGACATTATTGTTTGCCATGCACAAGGTACAGTTTTGTGGTTACCATGCCAGTTTGAGTTTAACAGAGAACTATGTTGCTTTGAGAGGTTTGGCAAACACTGAGGACGAAGAGCATCGTCAGGTTTCCAGGCTCGACGGCTTGGATGTGATTCAGGAACTCCTGATTTGAACTCTGGTTTTGAGAAATCTTCTCTGAGATTCTTGGCAGCCTCTTGAACTGGAGAAGACTCTGAAACCACAGAACACAGATTATCATTTGCATATAAAGCATCAGCAACAACCTCCCAGTCATCAAGGCATTCATCCACTTCTTTGTCACTGACATTCCCTGAGAAACAAGCACTCATGCTGCTGCTGCTGCTGCTACTACTTCCGGAGAAATCACTCCCTGACTCATCAAGATCAAAACTATTTTGAATGGAGTTATTTATAATGGATCCTGAATAATTACCCTGGATGCAAGAACCTTCAATATCCTCTCCTCTTTTCCTCCCATTTTCCTTTGATGATGATCTATTCTCCTCACTGGCAATGTTCTTAGATGAAGGACAATGATCAACCCTTCCATTTGAGTCAACATCACTTCCTTTTTTGACTAACACAAAACAATGTAACAGTAACAGACAAACAATAAAATTTAGTAACTTTCAGTTTCAAACAATTGATTAATTATTGTTTCTACCTTCTTTTAAGTTAAAATATAATACAATGAACATTCTTACACCCCTTTGATGAATAAAATTCAGTCTTGTGTAATTAGAGAAAAATACTGTAGCTTTACTTTGTTTTTAGATTTTACATACTCATACTCATAGTGAAATACGAAACATGGTCACATGATGCTTCACTTCAACCAGCCCTGCCAAAACTAATCATGCCAAGCTATGAAGATCCTCTCAGTTTGAAGGCTACAATTTAAAAGTGCATACAAAGAAGATTTATATTATCCGTGTGTAATTACATTTAAAAAATTGTAACCTTGAAGGTTGATATGGCAAGAAAGTTGATGGAAATGAAATATAACACTATCCATGTATCTTCACCTCACAAGTTAAGCTACATGGTAGCAAAATGCAGGAAAAGTTTGTATAATTTCATGGAACCTCTATAAAAAATGGAACATGTCTAAGTCTTATTAAAAGTACTTTGGTGATATTTTTAAACAATTCAGGACATTTGCACACAACTACAAAAGTCTTATCCCACTAGGTGAATTTTTCTTTTTGTATCAAATCTTAATTGCATGTTTTTATTAAAGTTGGAAGAGAAAAAAAAGGTACTTTCCAAACTTATCCCAAGTGTTACGTTGAGTTCCAAGGGTTTGGAAATTGGAACAGATTATGAAACCATAGATGGAACCAATAAAGTAAAGACCAAAGAGGCAGCAAGCAAAACAGACAAAGGATGTCATTTGAGGAGAATTAACAGAAAGAAAGGAATCTCCAAATTGATTCTATCTGTATAAAATTGTTTAGACATTCAGCATTCATGGTTTGGTAAAAAGGGAAAAAACCAATGCTGTAGAATTCAATATCAATGATGGACTAATGAAGAACATGAAAACATCATATATTAGATGAACAATTTACAGGTGAAAATGAAGATCATAGAGGTACCTCGAGAGAGCCATTGTTCACGCCGAACATCAAGCTTGATTTGCTTCAGTTTCGCGGACCCATTTGTCTGAACAATCACAGTGCCATAAACCAACAAAAAATGGAAATAAAACAAAAAATCACAAAACCATGATAAAAAAATGAAAATTTCAAAAGCAGAAAAAGAAAGAAAAATTGCTACCCTTTGATACCATTTGTCTGAACATTCACAACGCAAAAAGCCAATGCAATGGGAAAATTAAATTTTTCCAAAACCATCATAAAAAAAGATTTTTTTCCCCAAAAACTAGAAAAAATGAATGAATTAATTGCTACCCTTTTGATACCCAACAAAAAGAGAATGCAATGCAATGTATTATGTCTCAATGCCTTCATGGGTTAAAAAAAAATCACATCTTTAACCCAACAGGTTAAAAAATATTAGGTGAGAAAATAGTTTGAAGAAAGAGATTGAAAAAATATAGAGAAATGGGATAGTCAGAGAGGAATGAAGGTTACCCTTTTCTTCTTGGTGGAGAGAGATGGATCTGATATGGAAGCAGAAGCCATTGAAATGAATGAGATAGATTGTGATAAAAGGAAGGAGAGAGCGAGAGAGAGAGAGAGAGAGAGAGAGAGAGAGAGGGAGAAAAGGTGAGGAAGATAGGGAGGGAGTGGAAGTTACAAAGTGATGGTTTGATATTTTCAATTCCTGTGTTTGCAACAACGTGGCTGAGTTATTACCATAACCTCCATATAACATAACATTACAACTTTGGTAGTAACAAAAACATTAGAACTTTGTTCTTGTTAAAAAAAAAACAGTACAACTTTGATTTTGTGCTGTTTAAGGTTCTTTTGGGCAAAATTTAGCAACTAAGTTCCTATTTGACAATAGGTAATCAGATGACAGATAATTTAGTTGATAAACAGATAATATACTCTTGATAGAAGCTGATCTTATAACTATAAATTAATAGTGGATAAATTAGCTGATTGAAATTTAGAAATATGATAATTAAATATTGTTTTTTTTTATCCAATATCAGCCTATTCTAATCAATAACCAAGTGTAATAATTATAATAATGTAAAATCTTTCCGTCACTATTTTTTTTTAAGTGTCAACATTTTGTGTAATTGGGATCTACTGTTTTTAGCTAAACCAAATATCTATATTTAAGTTCCAAATGATAATTATCTATAAAAAAAAATATTGTGAGACCCTTAAAAATTAAGTAGTTCTTCCTCCAAAGAGCAATAGAAATAATTAATTTTCTTAAATTTTTAAAATAATATTATCAGTGTACCAAACTTATCCTGATTATTAAGGTTTAAAATTCTTTTTCATTATTTATTTTTTTAAGACACGCATATTCATACTACTTAATAGTGGTAAATAAAATTTAATGTTTGAAAGAAATAGTGAAATATCTTCTAAAAGAGTCGAGTTTTTTTCTAAATTATATTTTAATGAAGTTATATTTTTAAAGTATGTATTGTGAAATTCTGATTCAAAAAATTACGATATAGATAAAATTAGTGGTCACCGTAAAAAGTAGTGATTCGTTTCACTTGCTATTGAACGTGATAAATTTTTAATGAATATTTACATTAATAAATTAATCTTAAATAAATTTTATTTTCAATATTTAATATTCTTTTATAAAATTAAGTACTTAATAAATTAAATATTTTAATTTAATTATTTGTTTTTATCTGTCTGCATCAATTCTATTGTTTATGTTCGGTTACCAATACTGGTTACAGACGACATTGTTCTCAGTTACAAATAAACCTATTGATTTGATATAGTAAAGAAAATAAAATAAAGAATAAAAAATTTAAAAGCATTATCATGATAAAATAATTATATTTTCTTCATACAGATAACAAATAATTCGTGTTTGATTTTTGTCTTTCCACAGTATTTTCTATAGATACCATAAAATCTTGTTAAAGACTCACTTCAAATTTTAAAAACGACAAGGCCAACTACAAAGGTTTGATTGAAAGGTGTTGGTCTCCATTTTGTAGTCTTGTCCAAGACAAAATGTCACAATTTTATTCTCCAACAATGAAGAATTGGTGTTAGAAAACAAAAGTACAAACACATTTTGAGGCTAACATAGCAAAACAACAAGAACAAGAACATGAAAAAGAGAAGAGTATGAAGTATAAAGGTAGGGCCAAGTAAGTGTTGCAACTAATGAACAATTTGGTAAACAAATATTCTACAGATATATAGCAAACTATTTACAAAGGAGGGCACATGCATGAGACCTCATAAACATATTACACATCTCATCGATATTCCCCTTCCTCACTTACATGTGAAAATTCAAGTACCTATGATGACAACAGATAAAATTGTGAACCCAAAGGGTTCCTAGGTTGCTTCACCCAGACTCTTATAAACATCAAATTATGTGTCTCCTCAGCTGTTTTTCAATGGAGATGTTAGAGAGCAAATATTCATGAAGATATAAATTATGAGCATGCCAACAATTTGCGGAATCTTTCCTCTCTATCCCTACGAAACTGGGAGGTTCTGGTCCCTGCCGGCGTTCGTCTCTTCTTTCTCGGCCGGAAGAAGAAATCTTGTGTGTCAAGAACATAAGAAATCTGCAGATGAAAATTGCCAATAAGCAAAAACAAAACATTGTTCTAACCATTGGTTTCAAAGAAATTACAAAGCAGAAGAAAAAATTCAATAGCCTTGTCAATGTGTGGTGCTTTGAGTGCCACACTAGACACACAACATTCTTAAATCCACACCATTGTTTTTATAATTGCAGCACAACCACACTGCAACACTAACTACAGTTTAAATCCTTGGTGAAAGAAAGAGGGCATATCTATATCATTATCAAGAGAGAGAAGATGACAATAAATGAGGAAAGATTATGTCCATGACATTGTAATATAGCAGTAATCTGCAAAAACGGAAAAAGAAAAAAGCATTAAAAGGCAGCATACCTTGGATGAGTTGCAAGCTATCTTGCATTCCAATCCATTAATTACTTTAACACCTTCCATGGCAGAGCATATAGCAGAAAGCTCATCTAAGTTTCCATATTTGCGTTTGTTTCTGCATATATCAAAATAAGAAGCAGAAACTGTTACCTAGTTGAAAAGGTAGGCAATATTTCCATGTCGCCTAAAGATTACTCATGCTTACATAACAAATACCACAATTATCATTACATAAAAGATAAAAGTACTAAACCAAAAAGATTAATCTTGGTGAATCTGTACCTGTGCAGTATGATGCCATGGGGTTCCTTTTTGCCGGGAAAGACAGACAGAAAATCATTGTGCAGATAAAAGGAGAAATTCGGATCAATAGAAACGGCAAACAATTCAGGCTTTTCATTCATATTGTCCATAAACTGGATGGATAATCGTGAGGGGCTAGAGGACTGCAATAAGATGACAAAGGAAATTAATATTAACCTCAAGAACTCAAGCTCCTGTTAACAAAGCTGACTTTTTTTTGGTTTTAGACTTGGGCACAAGGACCTACACATTGTATCCGATATATATTATCCTCATGAAGGATGACATGAGCATTTGCATGATATACAGAATCATTTAACTTCCCAGGCTTCCGAGACTTTTCATATTCATATAATTGGAGAAGCTTACTGTCCACATCATCTGTTGCGACAGTTTGAAGCTGCAGAAAAGGGAAATTACCTTCAAAGGGGAACAAGTCAAAAGCAAGTAGAAAATAAGATAAGGCAATATACCTGTCTAACCAATTTGTATATTAACTTGTCCAAGGTGAATAACACGTATGACTGGTTCCCGATAATTGCTCGGCATTCATCTTCAAACTTTGCATTTTCAGCAGATCCATCAAGCAAGTTGTACAATGCATTCATAAATCTAAGAGTACAAACAATTAGCCAGTGAACACTCATTTGGGGGGTGGGGGGCTGATACTTCAAATAGGTTGTGAAAATTTACCTTGAATAAGGATCTGGTAAACTAGCATCTTTTGTTTTCCATTTTATTTCTGCATTCATTGAATTTGTTTTCGCCGATAAGATCCTCTCGTAAAGAGTCTGCCAAGTTCAAAAAGAGCTTATGACATCCACCAAGGAAGATATTTCAACATCAAACACCAGAAAAAAGCATTATCCTTACTTGATGAAGTCTAAAAAGCACATAGAAGTCGTCATTTCCATAGAACACCCTTGAGTCCTTCATTTCTTCAACAAATGAAACTGCTGATACATGCTTTGTGAGAGGTTTCACAGATGAAAGGAACCTCTCTGACAATGGCAAAGATGTGCCATCTCCCCCAGCTTGTGCATCACCAATCCCCTCAGCTTCACCTTCACTCTCAGCCTTACCATCAACATCATCTTGTTCTATGTCTTCCTCCTCTTCATGATCTTCCCGAAAGCATTCATCACCAGCAGATTCACTGCCTGAGACATCTTCACCAGCTTCAGAAACATTTTCACTATCCTCATCGTCAGCATCTGCATCATTGTCACCTCCAGCCTCAGGACAACATTCATCCTCTCCATTTCTAGACTGATATTTCCTTCTTTCAGTGTTGTGTTTTGATTTAGCCATTGACTGCACATTTGAATCTCCATAGGCAACAAAGTTATCCTCCTCTGAGTCACCATTTGGTGATAATTCTCCCTCTTCCTTTTCAATTTTGCAAGGTCCAGCAGATTCATCATGAGTTTTAACTTTACTGCTCTCACTTAAAACACCATTGGCCACAGGAACAGGAGTTGCCATGTCAGATCCCTGAAATACAAAAATAAACAGAGAGACATACATAATCAATTAGAGAAAAATAAAATAAAAATCCCTTGGTTTCAGAAAAGGTAGAAAGAAAATGGGAAAAAAAGAAAGAGAAAGCAAATATATCAAAACTGATTAAGTGTTACTTCTAAAGCAAGCTAAATCTGCCTCAATTGAGAAGCCATACCTCCACCAATGGTACATTGACAACCTGAGACTTGGCTACAGAATCATCAACATCAGTAGGTCGTGAGGGAGTAAGGGCACGGGCTAGAAAAATAAACAAGTTTAGGATTCTTACAACCATAACATAAAATAAAACAGAAATGAAAAAGAATTGAATTGAGTTAAAACAGAATCGATTTTACAAGTCTGTATGCATACCTGGTGATACATCTAAGCTGGTTCTGTTCAGGCTGTTTTCTCCTCTAATTGCAATTGATACACTGTTTTTAGCTCCTTGATCATCAGAGGTAAATGGTTTGCTAAATCCGGATGCTTTATCATTGCATTCTACATTTTTCAGTCCCTTATCCATTAATGGATCATCTCTACAACCATGTTCACCACCAACAGATCCATTTTCTTTATCATTGGTTGCTATACTAGTCCGGTGAACATTCTTTGTTTCAGTTAGTCTACCATCAGCTTCATTCTTATCAGATTTTGGTAACCTTGAATTCATTGAAAGAGAGTCTCCATGAGGGCTTCTGTCACCTCCTATGCCTGGTACACCAAAATTGCGAACATTGTGCCCAGTTTTTCTATCCTCTGCCCTTTCTATTGCATGAGACTGGGAAGGAACACCAAGCATTGGCTCCAAGAAGGTACTCCAGAGCCTCATAATTTTATGTAACAACTCTTTACTTGAGAATAACTCCTCACATGAATAACGAACAAGTTTATACAGGTCTTCATGAATCCCAGCAGCATCAGAATATTCAAATTCCAGATGAGGAATTAGAGGCTGTTTATTTCCAGCCGCGATAGACTGAATAATATCATCTTCTTTCTGCTGTTTTTCTTTAATTTCTTTAATCTCAGCAACCAAGGCTGTATAATGTCAAACATAGAATCTTAGAACTGACTAAAAAGATAACACTGAAACACGCAATGATGTGTACATATTTAAAAAAAGCCCGATAAGAATAATTTATAACCCATTTATTTAAAAACTGTGAGATCTGCAACAACAAACATAACTGCTTGATATGCCTGGAGGTAATTAGATGTTTTCCAAGAAGTATATTCTCAGTATGATACAGCCATGGGCTACAGTTATACGCACTCTATGTATCTCTTACTTTCCCAGATTTAGTGTTTCTAATTTAACACAGTTTCAAAAAACATTAAGCAGAAGGCTCTATTCCAAGCCAAAGTTGAAGAGTAGATGATCTAAAAGTCCATTTTAGAATCCATTTTGCACTTCCTATATAAGCACTTAATCCATGGGTATGCCAACGGTTAGCTTCAAAAATATTGATCATTTATATACAGCAGTCAGTGTCACAATATTGGTCATTGTAGCCATAAGTGTAGGTAATTTGGATTTAAGAATTACAAGTACTTTTTGTCACGCATATGCCATAGGTAGCTCTAAAATATCTATTGTTCATACCCAGTACACACATTATGTCATGGCAGACTTCGTAGCTACAGAACCAACCATTGTATAGTCAGTGCTTGAACTAAAATGTAAAAAATTGCCTAACTGACCCATGTAACTTTTAATTCAAATTGTTAATTGTTCATGGAGCTCCTGGCAAGTCAAAATAATCAAATCCACACAAAATATAACAGAAAGAAAAGCAAATAAACTTACATTTTGTGCTCAAATTCTTTGAATCTTGCTGTTTGAAATAGAAGCTGCGGTGATCCAGTGATTTGTAGTGATTTTTAGCATAAATTTCAGCCCATACTTTATTGAAATCAGAACGGCACCTACTCCACTCCTCTTGCTTCTGCTTCAGTCGAGTCAATATTACAGGAAGGGCATGGGTTGGGTTTTTACGCAATATGTCTATAACGTCAAGACCATGATCACCATACAATCGTTCAATGCACCTTAAATTTAGAACTGCAAATCGTATCCTCAGACAAAATCAATTCATAAAGGTCTAATCATTGAAAAATAGTAATTATATATATAGATAAATTACAATTTTATAATATTTTAGATTGAGGTTATTCTGACACATACCAGTAAAGTGCTCTTCAATACGGTTCATAGTCTCCACACTGATTTTATTTTCATTAATGTTATTATACAATTCCTCTGCTCGTTTAGCAGCTGAACTCACAGACTCTAATAACATGTCCAGCTCATATCTACATTAGAAATAAAAAATTTATCATCATCCCATGATTCATAGACATCTTTCACAAAATAATAACTCCAAAATGAACACTGCAACCAGGATGCAGGAGAGATAACGGAAACAAATAAAATTTGTTGGATCCCGGGAAAGGAATATAAAAAACTAATGAGCTTAACCAAATTAAGAGGTAAACAAAAACAAAAATCTGCACAAGTTTTACCTGTCATCTTCACATCTGAACAAGCTTTCTTCATACTGATTTCTGCGCATATGTTTGAAAGAGTAATCCTCACTTCCAGAAGTCACAGATACCCAGTGGTCATTCAATATTTGAGCGCCAAGCTCAGATCTCTGACTGGCTGTAGGAATTGGATACTGCAAAAAAGTGAGGGGGGAAACTGAGTTATAGAACATAATACACAATCAACAAAGCCAACAAGAAAATAAATCAAATAGAAGTTATATACATCTGCAGGCAAAAGCCGGTAGCTGGGAGTACAACGTTTGCAGTCACTAAGGTCAAGTTCTTGAATGGATTTTCCCATGTATTTCTCCTTGTATCTTTCCTTCTCTTTAGCCCCATCCATATCACGCTTGTGCTCTCTGTCTTTGTCCTCCAACTTTGATGGTCTTGCTAAATGAACATCAGTAGATAGTGACTCTGAAATCAACATACTCGCAACATCAATATTGACCATTAATATGTGGCAATAAACACCCCGCCCCCACTAAAATATTCAGGATAATTCATCATTTGCTTTCAAATCTGAATGTTTTCTTAAAAGAAGACAATGGTGATTCAGTTCTCCTCAAAATATGAAAAAATGAAAAAAAAAATGCATAAACATAAGGAGGATAAGATATATTTGTATATTAACATACTTTTACTCATGACACCAGCAAGGAATCCATCTGCAAAAACAAAATGATCTCAAGGATTGAGAAAATACAATAATAATATTAAGAGGAAGAAAAAGGAAAGAAAAATTTGGAAAACAATTACCAATATTTTCACAACGCTCCAGGAAATCATTGAATTCGTCCATAAGATCTGAATGCTTTCCAAGCAAATCAGTTACCTAGAATGTAAATTTTGAAATGATATACATTAAGACAAGAATAGGCAACAAAAGCTTATAAGAAAGCATATGAGAGCTTGTGAAAAAATCTTGCCAACTAGATCTCCTCATCTTTTAGGCAAGTGAACAAAAACTAAGTGGTGAAAGGGGCAAAAAGCTAAGAATATGAAAATGATTTCTGCATATTGTATTTCTGATGCAATCATACAAAATGAATTGATTATGTATTCTGCATGCAACAAAAAATATACAGTGCTTCTATTAGGAACAAATAATTTAAATGTGAAAGAAAATAATTTTTTATTGAACAGGATAAAAAGAACAATAAAGAGAGCACTTCTCCACCAATGATTTCCCTTCACAAAGAGTTAATGCTCAATCTACAAAAGAACACATATCCTCCCTTTCAACTTACATCCTCCTATTTATTTAACTCATTAACCCCTACCTAGCATCCTAATTGTACTATTAACTAACTCCCAATTTCTTATATGTGATTGTGTCCTCCACCATGATGTTTTGCTTCTATTGATCTCTTTTATTCCTCAATCTTCTTGATATGAGAGGTATGTGTCTGTATCCTTTCCTCATCTTTCATGTTTTTCTCTTCAAGAATGATGTTTTGACTCTTCAATATTTTGTGTTGTTTCTTCTTGCAAGAATGATGCTGAGCGGCACACAAATTGATTTCCTCCCACACAACCACGTCCATTTTAATTTCTCATTTTTGTTGACCAAATTTTCCCCACTATCTAAAAACAGCTTCCCTTTCTTGAATTCAAGAAGTAATTCTATGATTTGACTCATGTCTAGCAAACTCAATTTTTTAAGCATCTTCTCAAGTTCGTTGGCCCATTACTCCAAAGTGCACACTTGATTCTCCGTCGTGCAACTCAAAATCCAGAAAACCGGGCCAATTTCTCAAGAACCAAAAATTGAAATGGGAAAGGAAAAAATGATTGAATAGGATGAGAAGAGCACTCACTCCGCCAATGGTTTCCCTTTCACACTTAGCTAATGATCAATCTACATATATCCATTCCCCTTACATCCTTCTATTTATTTAACACATTAAACCTTTGACTAACTGATCAATATCCTAAATGTATCAACCAACCCCCCCCTCCAAATAGTCCTAACCAATGTTGTCAAACTCGTAAGAGGATCAAAAAGAAGATAAAAGATCGTAACTCGACTCGTAAGAGTTACTAACCGTGTTACGATATATATTTATAGATAAATTAAAGAAAAGATTAGAAATCTGATGTGAATTAAAATTATTGGAAACTTATAATATTTTAAATTGGCCAAGTAAGGCCCAAATAAATTTAGGGTTTAAAATTAATATTGTTGTTCACTTCCTCTTGCGGCTGCAAAATACTTCTCCAATAACTTAATTTGAATTAGGAATTTGAATTAGGGTTAGCAATAGGCTGGATATTAAAAATGGGCCAAGGCCCAAATGTTTGAACTAGGTTTAGGGTTTATTTTGGGCAGCAGCCCTTCACTTCCATGCGCCGCACACCGTCCCCTTTAATCTCTTCATTTTCCGCCACTGTCACAGCCTCACCGGAGTGCGTCACTGCCACCTCCACCGCACAAGACCATCGAAGCCACCGCTGCAAAACCTCATTCTCTGCGTTGGAGCAACCAAGTTCCATTTTTTTTTGGCCAAAAATGGCCGCGCACGAGTCATGATCGACACCAATCCACTGACCTGCGCAGTGCCTCGCTCTGATCCGCTGGCCGAGTCACCTCGACTGGCCCTCCAAACTCACTAACTCGTGCGCGCATGCGAGTAAACTTGTGATCTTGACCACACTGGTCCTAACAGTTTCTGATACAATCATTTTGTATTCTGTCATGAAACCTGCATTTTTCGGTGACCAAAAACCTTCATAGTAAAGCCTTTTCATTTTCTTTTCGGCTAAATCCTCCATGTCAATAATGGCAAAAAATAAATAACAACATGATTTGAGGAAGCTTATACATCAGTAAAAATATGAATAACAACTAAACGTCTGAAACAGCAGCATATACCATCAGTCAAAGCATTGAATTTGAACGTCTAACATGAGAACTGAAAAGCATATTTTAAATTGTCTTCTAGAATTCTCAGCCAAACTAACACCAAATAGCCCTCATACTTCAATTAATGAAACATTATGAAATTCCTAAATAAATAGTGAAAGTAACATAACTAAAATAATTCAATGTCAGCAAGAGTACCCAAAATGAAGTATACGAGTAAAAGCAGACAGATGTCTTCTTGCATGACTTTTTAAGTATGTGACTCAGAAGCAAGCACATACCAAATTTTGCAAATCATTCCTTTTAATTATTCCATTGCTGAAAATATGAAGGCACTTCAGGAATGTTTGGTAATCATCAGAACTGCTCAATTTCTCCTTAACTTTCTCACAGAAACTGAATGCTTGACTATACATGCCTGGCATGAATAAAAAATAAACAAACAAATAACATTAGGTTAGGAAACTACAGGTCAATATGATCATCCAGTCCTATTCATCATCCCCAAATCTATTTAAAATCGAAGAGAAGAAAAACTAGTAATCAAGGAAGATACCATCAGGACATATAAATTCTAAGAAAGGAACTATAAGAACTCAACTCAATTGGTGATGAATGATTAAATTTAACATGCTTATGAATTTTTTAAACTGTGTGCACACTAGGTTTAGCCTGATTTGAAGAAATAATCACTTATTTTTACTTACCTTCCTGCAAGAACTTTAGAAAAAATAAGCAGTTACTTCCCCAGACTTAAGGCTTTTCAAACATGCACTAAATATTATATTACAACACTGCACACATTGGTCAACTCTAAGATCCAATTATTTTAGCAATGCTTATACAAACGATTTTAAATAACTACACTGGTTTACTCTGTATTTACAGTTGAATGTTTGACACCAAAGAAAAGTCATTATATTTTCCTATCCTCCTTTATTTTCTTAATGGCAGTTTGCTTCAATATTGTGCCAATTATTACACTATTTAAATAGATAAAAGTCTGCAGCACATCGAAAACCAGATATCTTACTGTCAAGCTAAATTAACACTACGAATCTAAAACCTAAGAAACATATAGATTTTCACAAAGCATAACATTATTGCTTACCCTTTAAGGTATCTTTGTCATCCTAAGAAGGAAAGGCAGAAGCTTACTTACTCTTTAAGGTATCTTTGTCTTCATAAGAAGGAAAGTCAGAAGCCATTCCAAAACCTTCAGCCTTCTTGACAGATTTCTTTTTGTCCGGAAAGCGTTGCAAGTTCAAATCCCTGCTGTTATCAAGATCTTGTTCTCTCTCTTCCTGATCACGCATTCTCCTATCCCTATTTTCTCGCTTCCTCTCCTTGTGTATGTTCAACATTGTTTTGTCATCATCCATCTCAGGACGTTCAGCACTCATATCATGATCATGGGAAGGAAGTCTGTCTCTTCGATAGCGTTGCTGTAGAAAGAAGTTCACAAGCCAATCATTAAAAAATGCAGTTTGCAAGATTCACATATAAGTGGAATAGGAACAATCTTACTGCCTTGTCTGGTGGCATTTGGCGCATCATTGGGGCTGTAGAACTCCACTCATTAAAGCGCTGCAATGAATTTCGACTATATGGAGCATGCTGTGTGGAAGGTGCAGCAGAAGTATCTGGTAAGAATCTAGTGAACTCCTCTAGCAAATCTCGATGGTCCTTGAAGAGGGTAGCAACCTAGAAAAAGTGTTTAAAGGAAAAAAAGAGTGTAAATTTCGAACCAAACAATATATTAAAGAGAAAGAGAACAAGGAAAACAACATCAAAGTGCCCCCCAGAAAAGGACAAAACATATTACCTCACTGTAAACCTCGCCAATGTCCTTGTGCTCTTTGCGATACATGTTTAAAATGTCCAAGAATGATTTGTAGACATGCTCATCACTTTGGAACCGCTTCTGTAAAAGAAAAAACATATTGATTACGGCTAGGAATCAACTATATCATTAAAACCACCAGAAAAACTCATTCACCTTTATCTTGTTCACAAAACTGATTGCTTCTTCAAATTCAACTGTTTTCTTTGGAGGAGCCTCATCCTCGTCAAGTGTTATCTCATAACCTTTTGGCAGGAATGTGTTAAATCCAAAAATCAAATTGTTGTGCCCTTTGAACAATTCCTTCACCCTTGCTATGACACCAGCAGTGTCAGTCCTGGAAAGAACCAAAATAAAGATTGAGATAAATAGTCTCTTGATGTACTGCATTTCAAAATCATGATATAGTGCAAAGACTAAAGAGTGGAGCAAAAATCTACCTTTGAGCTTTGAAATCTTTCATGACCTCAAGGAACATGTCGTACTTCTCTCTTTGGTCCTGAAACATGTCTTTGACTTCCTTCAAATAGGATAAGGCATCATTGGTAGTCAGTTTCTGTGAAGTAGTTGCTCCCCCACCAACACCACCTCCATTGCTACCTCCCCCACCCCCTCCCCCTCCACTTCCAGGGACTTGATTTTGTCCATAGCTTCAAGCACAGAACACAAACTCACTTTTAGATACTCATAATATCAACAATCACAGCATGCTAATCTCTACAAGATATCAAACATTCCACATGTTGAACGTCCACATTATCCGAAGTTTATGATATCTCATTCCTCAGGTTGAAACAAGAGAACCCATATATCCATTCATCTTTTAAGTTAAAAATGAGGTAATTTACAATTGCAACACTGCTCATAATACTTGCCTCATAAGATTCACACATAGAACTTTAACAAAACAATTTGTTTCAGCAATACCCTAACTACCACACCCCATTTCTTGTAATCCATGATTCCACAAGATAACCCATTCCAAATTCAATTCAGGTTAAATTAAACACAACCCTAGTAAACTCTACAACAATTCAACCACACAAGTGAAAACACAAACTTAACAACAAGCCCCACGTTCCACTTTCGCAGCACGAAATAGGACAAACTACCAATTCCAGAGGGATAAACACAAAATTGACAAACACACAAAAAATAGGGCAAGGAATTGGAAAAAGGAAAAAGGAAGAAACATACGAATCAGCACGCGACGAAGAAAAGGGGCGTTTGAATTGAGAGGCAGAGGCTGAGTATATATCATCCCTTGCCCTCTTCATCCCTGCAAAATCAAAACCAATCCAATTAAAACATGAACCAAAATAAAGCACGGTCCTTGGAACAAAACAATTTGAATTGAGCAAAAACAAAGAGGACCCAGAAGGTGAAAGGGGAAAAATATTGAACCTTACGAGTTTCCCAGATTTTTTTTCCCTGGGAAAGTTGCTGGGAAACAAGTGGAGTCGATCTCCGAGGGAAAAGAGAAAGAAAATCACTGAAGGAGTTTGATCAGACAAAAAAAAAGGTTCGGTTGGGTGTATCTGTGTTCCTCTATTGCGTTAAGTTAGAACAAGAATTGAGAAAAAAACACACATAGAGAGAATGAGAAGAAGCGAACTCTGAAAACTAAAAACTCAAACTCAAAATTTGTGAGTCAGAAGACAAAAAAATAAAATAACATTCGGAATAGAAAATATATGAAACGAAATGGTGATTTATGTGAAGACTGAGGTAAGTGTTCGTGTTTTATGTTGTTATTATTCCAATTGTTGGAGCCTCCTTCATTGTTTTCAGTTTTTTTTTTGGTCTTATTTTGGGTTGATCCAAGCCCATGGTTTTTTCTTCTTCACCTTTCCGGTTTTGGAAATTACTTCCATCACCCAATCAAATTTCAACTTACACCCAATTTTTATACAAAATGACAAAACTACCCTTAATTAAAAGATTAAAATACATTCTACATTTCACTTTCCGAACACAATTCCAAATTTAGATTTCAGAAATATTTTCTGATTTTTTCCAAAATATACTTCTGAATTATTTTTTTAAAATATAATTTTTTATTCTGGAATTGCAAAATGAGATTTTGATTTTCTAATTTTATTCTGAAATCACATTTTCCAAACACAAAAAATCTATTCCAAATTTATTTTTTCACAATGTATTTCTCAATGTTTTAATGTTTCAATATCTCAAACATCTAATAAATAAAGAAAAAAATTAAATATGGTTTAAAAGATTATTTTATTTTAATAATTTTTTAATTATAATATTTAATAATAATTTATATGTTTACTTTTAAAAATACGATTAAAATGGCATGTTCGAATAGTTTTTTATTATAATTACTAAAATCACAATAATTTGTGTCTATTTTTTAGTGGTTATAATTATTGTAAAATTTTGAAAGTAAGAACTAAAATGAGTGTCTATATGGCAGAAATTTTGGTTTCCTTCATATATCTGGGTACCATTTTTGTGAATGAAAAAAAGGGTATTAAATTTTTTTTTCTGTTTTGTTAGGTGTTTTTGTGCAATATAGACTTAGAAGTTTTTATTTATCATTTGATTTATTTTTATAAAACATATAATCATGATAAAATAATGTTTCACCACAATATTTATTAAATATTCTTTTCATAGAAGAATTATTCTATTGAAAGTTGAAAATCTAACTTTTCCCAAAATATTTTATTATTGCAATTAATATATCACGGTATTTTTATTAGATCATTTATTGTAATAAAGATTTTATATATATAAAATTACCATATTTCTCTTTGATTCTCATAAAAATAATACAAAAATATCAATTATAAATAGTTGTCAAAAGTAATTATCATGGGTAAACCTCTCTCATCACCCTCATTCTTATTCTTCTCACCTTCCACTACAAGAAAATCATGAAATTGAAACCAATTTTTAGAAACCAAAATAATTAGTTGCAATAGTAACTAAATTAGAGATCATTTTAGAAACTAAAAATAAATTTAGTTTCTAAATTAGTTTCTATTATTTTCTATTATTGCTAAATAGTTTCTAAATTGGTATCTAATTAGCAACCAAGGTTTTAGAGACTAAATTTAGAAACTAAATAATTGGTATCTAAAACCTTAGTTGCTAATTAGATACCAATTTAGAAACTATTTAACAATAATAGAAAATAATAGAAAATAATAGAAACTAATTTAGAAACCAATTTTTTTTTTAGTTTCTAAAATGGTATCTATTTTAGTTTATATTGTAACTATTTATTTTGGTCTCTAAAAATTGGTTTCTATTTCATAATTTTCTTGTAGTGTTCATAGAATTTGTTCTCTTTCTTCTAACTTTTTAGAACTTCTTATCTAATTTCATTACGACTTCTCTTTAATTTCAGTCCTTAAAACTTCTTTTTTTTTCATAATCTAATTGATCACACATTGTAATAATTGATGAGTTAAGAATATTTTCAACCCACCATTTTTTTAATCAGAATAAGATTTTATTCACTTTAAATATTCTTTTTTTAAAATTTGTTATTAATTTTGGTGGAGTTAATTTTTTTTCTCTTTTCTTTTGAATTTTTCATTAATTATAGTGGATTAGTTGAGAAAATTGATTCTCTCAATTTAGTTAAGCTTATACTAAAATTTTCTTGAATATTTTTCTCTAAATTTATGATTTTGAATACTTATCCTGCTTGAATTGGGAGTCCAATATATTAAAGGTAGGGGAAATTATTTATGTTTTCTATAGAATCTTAGGATATATGATCTAGATGTGACTTTATCACAATATCTTGATTTTTATGCAAAAAAATTATGTTTTGTTTGAAAACAATTTAAATGTTTAAAATCAAGTGAGAATGTTATTTGGGTTTTTGGTTAATATAGGATTTTTTAAAATGTTTTGAATTTGATACTCTTGTTGAGATGTTGATATAGTGGTTAGATTAAGTATGTTAGAGTATAGAGTTTCTTAAGTTGAGTTTTGAATATGGTTTAGATGACTAAAGTTAGTTTCATATAGTTTTCCATACATTAGTTTATGAGTTTGATGTGAATGAATGTACATATATAATTAGTTTGAATGATCAAGGTTGAATTGAAATGAGTGAAGAATAATAATTGAGCAAATTATGATTGTTTGATCATTTTGAATGAAAGTTGTATTTATTAAAGTGGTTTTGAGTATAACTTTTGAAAACAAATTTGATTTTGCTGCACGCATTTTGATTTTCTATTTAAGTAAAGGAATTTTTGTCACGCGAAAGTAGAGTAGAAATTCAATATTTGTTCGTTCAACTGAAGGATTTTTTACTAAAATGAAAATATATTTGAAACTTAACTTTTGCTTTCGGTCCCATTTTCACTAAAAAGGAATTTTTTACTAAGTGAAAATAGAGTTGAAATTCAATCATTGTTATTGACTAAATTTTCACTCAAATGAAAAAAAAAAAATCTTTCAAGCAAGACAATTTTATCTCATACTAAAAAAATTATTTTTTATCTCTTTAATTGAATGTGAATATTTAAAACAAATATGAATAGAATATTAAATTATATATGTGAAGAACTAATCAAAACACAAGAAGCGATGATTGAATTGTGTTTTAAAACTTTTTTGTAAATTTTCGCAAATATCTTCTTATTGGTTTTACACTTGATAAACGATCTATTAAAGACCTTAAAAAAACTTAGTCTGAAAATCCCCTTCTTAAGTTAACACGGATGTAATAACATGTTATTTTAACAACATAAGGAAGGAAGAAAATATTTAGAGATTTTTATAGTAGTTTGTATGATACCACAAATAAACATATTGAGTTTCATTGTTCAGACTAACATTGCAAGTTACAATACGAGTATTCTTTCGGCTCGTAGTCACTCGTGGCTAAACCGTTCAAATATTGTTTCAGAATGTAGTCACCCACAACTAACCCATCAAGTATCCTTTAAACACTTAGTCACTTTTAGCAAAAACTCGAAAATTGTTTTGGAACGTAGTCACTCATAGTTAACTCACTGAGTATTCTTTAACAAACAATCATTCCTTACTAAAACACTAAGATGTGATAAAAATGATCACAAAGGGTTCTTCACTTGAGAGGGTTTTGATGTGAATAATATTTAAACTCTCTCTACTATTTGCTACTGAACACAATAATGTTCTTTCCTACAGCTATAAAGCTAGGAAGCTTAAGATCTTGTGCATGTTCTTGTATCAAGACATTTATATATATATATATATATATATATATATTGAAAAAAAGAGTTGTTGCACATCATGTCTAGCCATTGTGAGATTATTTTTCTTGCATCTAAGTGTGCTTTGAGGCTTCCTTGGCAACACCTCTAAAGCATAACAAAGCTTACAAGCTTGGGTAGGTGGCTTTCTCCCTTTTAAGCAAAGCGTATGACATAACATAGTTGGCTATCTTGACAGTGTTGACAATTTGGTTTTTCTAGAGAAGTTGTTTGCATGAAACAACTTTCAACATATTTTTGAAAGAAATATATGATGTTGACAAGATATTGCGAGATATTCTTAAAAGATTGAAGAAGCTTGTAATTCTCACAAGCATAAAATAGGTTTTATGACCATCATGAGGCTTTTTTTTTTTTTAACCAAAATGGGGTCGTTTTCAAAAAAATTACAAATATGGGCAAGTCGTGCCAACTTGACACGACTTTATATACAGAAGTCGTGGCAAGTTGGCACGACTTCTGCCACGTCAACCCTTGAAGTCGTGTCAACTTGGCACGACTTTGTCCACGTCATATATATATATATATATATATTAATTTTTTTGTAAAATTTTCTTATTTAGATATTGACTAGTAAGTTATGTAATGTTTAAAATTAATTTGATACATAATTTTCTAAAGGTGTTAGTTTTAAGCAATAAAAAAATGAATAATTGTGTATGGATCATGTTTGACGATAATGTAATATATTAATTTGGTTATTAGATTAATAAAAAATATGAAAAACAAAAAAAATGTTCATATTGCAAAACCGAAGGTCACAATAAAAGTAATTGTCCGCACAAACAAGTTTGATAATAAAATTCAATTTCAAGTTTGATTATTAATTTTCTCATTTTCTTTACCTAAGTATTTATACCTTCATAAAAAAATTTATTTATCAAATTAATTTCAAATATTACATAACTTATAATTTTAATTATAATTAAATAATTTTAATATATATTTATTTAAAAACAATTCTTTTTTTAAAAAATATGATGTGGACAAAGTCGTGCCAAGTTGACACGACTTCAGACTGACGTGGCAAAGTCGTGACAACTTGGCACGACTTCTACATATGAAGTCGTGCCAACTTGGCACGACTTGCCCCATATTTGTAATTTTTTTGACAACGACCCCATTTTGGTAAAAAAAAAAAAAAAAAGACTCCATGATGGTAAAAAAACCCATAAAATAAGCATTTACTAAAGGATTTTAACATATGTCTCAGAAGTGTTCAAGGCTTTCATCTATTAAATGAAGTATACTCGTTTATGTTTGTATAAACAAAATTTGATCAAATGATGCACGTGCACAATACTTGCGCCCGACATGATTTTGTAAAACATAACATTATGTTTTGCACTTTAATTGTTTAAACGTACAATCAAAACCAAATACATAATTTATTTAATTTGGATCTAACATTATAGTTAACTAATTCGTGGTTTTGTTTAAACGAGTTATGTTGTATGAAAATGGTTGTTGAGAATGATGAAAGTTGTATGAATTTGGGTCACACATTTGGAATGATATATGAACCATGGCTTGATTTATGTAAGTAAAGACACATTTTTAATAAAAAAAAAAGATCCCCTGACTTCAATGATAATCTAAGTCACATACACTAAGATATCATGTGGTGAGAAGTTTAGGAAGAGAGTTATTATACACTATGTCATGTGTAGATATGCAACTTAAGTTGTAGTAAACTTATCCTAATCCATTACTTTTAGGTTTGGTTGTTAATTTAAATCTTGATTTTGATTAGCTTTTAGTCCTCTGAAAGACTTCAATTCATCTTCCATTTGTTGAATATGCACAAATTCTTTAACCTTAAGTTCAAACTTAGTTATTAAAATAAAAAATAAATATAGATGCAAAATTAGAAGTCACGAGTCATATGTTGAAGTTTTTTCTATAATTAAAAATTGTGAAAGTCCATCTAACTTGAAAACAAAAGCACAACAATATGCAATTAATATAATTTAAATAACCAGTTACGTGTCAAAATAACAAAATAAAATTATGATAAATATCTTCCAAAACTAGGCTAATTTTCTGGAATAATAAATGTAAATTATGATAATTAAATTGATAATCATCCTTGTCATTAAGACAAAAGCATGTATATTACTGTTTTTTCCATTATTCATTTTCCTATATTATTAAAATATTCAATCAAATCCTATATAAAAACACCGTAAAACATGTCTATTTTTATTATTTTATATTTACAAGCCATTTTAATTAAAATTTTCACCAAATACTTATAATTTAATTTAATATTTTTAATTATCAAGTAATTAGTTTTTCAATTTTGAACTAATTATGAGAAAGACCTTACTCATTCATTATTTTTTATTAAAAACTAAATATGCATGACAACACTCCTGTAAACAAATAGATGGCCATTTTTTAACAGTATCTTTAATTTGATTATTGCCTGCTTTACATTTTCAGTTTTTATTTTCATTTTTAATTAAAAATATTTTTCTTCTTATTTGTCAAAATATATAAAAATTATAAAAGTATTTTTTGTTATTTTCTGTACAACTCTTAGAAAATTTATTCCCAAACCAAAAGCTTCGGAATTGGTTTCTGGGCCTTGATTACCTTATAGAAGAAAATTTCTTCCTGCACCTATACTTTACAGTGACACCTCTATTTTGTAGTGTTGAACAAATGTCTACACTGTATAATCTGTATATGGAATACTTTTTATTTCTCTAAGGGGGTGTAAAAAGAAATTTCCTTATTTTTATAGTGCTGCGTTACGGATCCCCGGGTTTAAGTTTGGAGGCCCATGAAACAAAGTATGTCCTAGTCCATCTCTATTAATTTTGTTTATATTTTATTATGTAAAATTATTGATATACTTGTGCATGGATAACTTTATTAATTATTTCATAAAAAATATATTAATGCATATTGATTATTTCATAAAAACTATATTAATGCATATTGATTATTTCATAAATACTATATTAATGCATATTGATTATTTCATAAATACTATATTAATATTTTTTTTCACAACAAATTTGAGATAAAAAAATTATTAATGACCTGCTAAAAAATTCATTTTTTTTCTGCACATCTTCAAGCCAGCTCACAAATCCATAGACTCACAGTTTTTGTGGATCAGATAAAAAAAAAAACTGACCAGCTTCATGTTGAATCCATCTCAGAATATAATATATGGAGTGGACCAACTTATCTTATCATCTTATATTAAACATCATAATGTAACTGGTTTGTATTATAAATTTTTATACCTAATATTTTTAATGATAACATAATAAGAAAAAACAAATTCTTATACATAATATATTTTGAAGTAAGAAGGTCCACTGATTTCATTTAAAAACTATTTTTTATCGATAATAAATAAATTTAATTAAAAAGAATATTTATGAAATATTCCAATTCATATTCCAATTAAATTTATGGAATATTTATGGTATTACATCTCTATTATTTTGAACAAACATCTCATTTTGGACTTTTTTTTCCTATACCTCCATAAGTTCTTCTGCCACTCCCATTTACAACGTAAAAAATACCTTTTTAGCCTTTTTGTGTCATCCTTATAGAGTAATTTCCGGATTATGTAATCCGGACATGCATTTGAAAAAAGACTTCCGGATTACGTAATCCAGAATATTACAGAGGAGTATTTTTGGAAATATGAAAAATTATGGAAGTGAGAGAAAAATATATGGAGGTGAAGGAAGAAAGAGTTTTGAACCTCAAGGAGGACAAGTAAGGAAAAAATCTTTTAGGAGATAAGACATTTGAGTTAAGATTTGTAACGAGTTAAGAACTTGAATTAGAAGGAAAAGAAAGAAGGAAGAAAATTATATTCAAAACCTTGACCAAACAAATCAAGATATTTATCCAAGATCTTTTCTTCCTTTTTTTGGGATAGGATTATAGATATTTTCTATGCCTTTCTTTTTACCTTTAACCTCAAAATGATGTTGAAAATATTATTTCATGTTATTTGTACCTTTAGATTCTTTTGCATACTGTCAACTATTTATTTAAATGAACACTTTTAGACAAAATTTACTCATATAGATAAGTTGTAAGTTGTTCATTGTTAAGAAGTCGTGCAAGCATGACATAAATTTATATTTATCAAAGTGAAGTCATGTCATGACATGACACTATAAAAAAAAAGATATTTTTTTTATCGACAGTGACAAACAAAAGTCAACGCTAAACATAAATAAATATTTCTTTTAAATATTTACTCTAGAGTTTTCTTTTAAAATAAATATATTTTTTAACAAAAATCAACATATAAACACTTTTAACACGTTGAAAATGATTTTAACTAAAACAAATAAGAATTTATTATAGTTTGAATACACATACATATTGTCATGAATAATCAAATTATTAATCACACTCAAATAAATAATAAGACTTTATGATCTGGTATTTTTTTGAAAATAAAACGAACAAAACATATATAAAATTTGCAAGTTTTGTAACCTAATAGAATTACCACCATGCATAAACACTTTAAGATTTTAACTCCAAAAGTAAGTGGGATTCATGACTTATTAAGCATAACTAAACATAGGATTCAACCATGAAAAAGTCATTTCCATACAAAATATAAAAGGTTTCTGCAATTATTGTGAAATTTCAAATATGTTTGTAATGATTCTCACTGTCTTCAATCATCATGATTCTTGATGTTCTTACTTGGCATGATCTTGAGGAAACCTCTTTTGTTGAAGCAAACAATGATAATAAGATGAAGAAGTGTCATTGCAATGGCTACTCTCCATGTAAACATAAGACCCATAGTGAAACCTATCACCACTGCACAAATTGTTTGAACCACTACACCCATTTTCTCTCCCATTAAAGGCATAACCTGATACACCAAGAAGGGTATAATGTAAGTAAAAGGAGAAAAGAATAATTCTAAGTTATAATAAAATTATTAAATAATAATTAAATTTTAAAAAAATAATTAGTCATTATATTAACTAAATTATATAATATTTTAAAAACTATTTGTCAATAAAAAAAACTATTTTAAAAAATATAAAATAATTTATATTATTAATAAATTTATAAAATAATTTCTATTATTTAAATTAGCTACCAAGAATTTAATTACTAATTACTTAATATTTTTTCATTTATTTGTTAGTGGTTATATACTAATTTAAAAACTATTTTATTACACTCATTCTTAAAAATTGGAGTATAAAAAAAATGTTCTATTTTATTTAATTTTCTGCTTAAAAAAAATACAACCTATAGCATGAAATAGCATAATATAAGTTAAAACAAAGTCATAAAGAGAAATACTCATAAGAGTGGCTATTAAAAAATAGTGATACTAGAAAGAAAAATATTTAAAGGAACTCATTTATGCTGCAACTATAATAAGAATGAAGCAAACTTATTCTTAACTATAATATAACCACAAGGGATACAATTTACTTGCTTGAAAGTAAAATTAACAACACAAATGGCATCATTTTCGGCAATATTGTGTTAGATATTTCCAAGTATTATTAATTACATGCAGATTTTCACCAAAATAACATATAAATTACATTGTTTTATCGTATATATTTCACATTAATATGCAACTGTTTGTTCTTTAAATATAGAATAAAGATTCATGACATGCAACAAAGCACAGAGAAATTGGCCCAAAGTAATAATAAAAACATACCACATTTTCTTGGACAAATTTATGGCAAAGATCACATCTGAAAGTTTCCTTCTGAACGAACCATCCATCTCCAATGGGAAGAATCTTTGAAACCCTTTTGATTAAATACTCTTTCATGCAAATAATGTTATAGGGTTGGTGGAAGACATTAGCAATGAAGGAGATGACAACCAAACCTAGGAAACAAAACGAATACATCTTTGTCTTCCTTGTTATCTCATCATGACATGAGAGAAAGTAAACAAATATGACTGAACACATAATTGTGCAAAACAACAGTGCAATGAAACAACCTAAATATGTTTGCTTCCACTTGGGAATGCTCAGTGTTGGCTTTTCATCCTCAACAACATTCTCTTCAACTTTGTCATAATTAGGAAATTTTCTGGTGAACTCCTTCAGCAGATCTTGGTGGTCCTTGAAAATGACAGCAAGCTAGAGAAAAGAGAGAACACATTCAAGAGATTCAACAGAAATATCTCAGATAAATGGTTCTGACAGAAAATGGTGCTTTGCTCCTTAAAAGGACAACACACTTACCTCACCATGAAGATCACAGGTTGTCTTTCTCTTATCTTCTTTGTACGTTTTGATACTCATCAAGAATGACTGATAAAGATGCTCATCATCTTTGAATCGTTCCTATTTGAAAGCAATAAACATATCAATATTACAACTACAGGAATCAACAATGATATCATATGATAACCTCATTATTAATCACCTTTATGTTGTCAACCAAACGGACTAGTTCCTGAGAAGGTTCGTCCTTAAGTTTGATCTCATGCTCCTTTGGCAAGAAAGCGTTGAATCTCAAAATCAAACTGCTGTGCCCTTTCAGTAACTCTTTCACCCTCGCAGCAACAACCTCAGAGGTAATCCTGGAATACCAAAACAAATATCAGAGAACACTTCACTTCTCAAAATCATAAGAAAAACTGAACCTTTGATTTGCATGATCTCAGTAAATGTCTTTAGGAGATAGTTAACTCGAGTATCAGTTCTTTGCATTAAGATTTTTCAGTTGTTGTAAGAGAAGTTAGAAAATAAGAGTTTCAATCAGGTTTTTGGTATAAGATGGTATATGGGTTGAAGTATCCTAATTAGGGAGAGAATCTACCTTTCAGCCTTGTAATCTTTCAGGATCTGGATCAACATGTCATACTTCTCCCTTTCGTTCCAAAACACATCTTTGGCTCTATTCAGAAAATTCAAGGCATCATTCATACTAGTTCTCTGGGGAGTACTTTGAGGGAGTTCGTTTTGTCTGAGGCTTCATTCATGCACAGAAAGCAAACTCATTCACTTTTAGATACCTAGAATTTTAACAACCATAAATGCTAATATCTAAATGCATCAAATGTTCTATCATTGAATCAAACTACCCAAAATTTATTATATTCCTATCTTCTTTAGGTCTACACCACACATAAATCAATCTTCTAAACTTGAATCAAAATTAACCATTTAGGATTCACACACATACAACTTGAACACATAAATTTATTTCAAAAGCCATGATCCCAGCAGAGAACCCTTCCCAAAGTCAAATTAAGCTAAGCTAAACACAATCCTAAGTAAGGTGATGATGATAAACCAGAATTGAAGAGCACATGAGAGAAGAAACAGACCCTTGTTGTTCCATCTTCAGAAAATAGGGCAACCAGAGATTTCAGAAAGGAATTGAATTGGTGGAAAAAAGGAGCACTGAAAAGTGAAGTTTTTCAAGGTTTTATCCAAAATAGGGCAAAGTCAGTGAATGTATGTTGTCTGAAATGTTGTGGTGTGTTGTCTGAACCACTTCATTCATGTGTCATGTGGGTCATATACTACTACCACCAAGCCTGGCCCATACTATATATTTTTCTAAAAAATATAAAATAAGTTAAAATCATAAAAATATTTTAAAAAATTAATTATGTTTTTAATTTTGTGTTTACACAAATTATCAAGCTTGAAAACAAAATATTACAATAATACTCTTAAAAAAATGTAACGCTAGTTCGTTGTCTAATTTAATATAATATGAAAAATAACATTATTAATTATTTCATAAAAACTATATTAATTCATATTAGTTATTTCATAAATAATATATTAATGCATATCAATTGTTTCATAAATACTATATTAATATATTTTTTCATAACAAATTTGAGATAAAAAATTATTAATGACCTGCTAAAAAAATTCTATTTTTTCTTTCACATCTTGGAGCCAGCTCACAAATCCATGGACTGACAATTTTTGTGGGGGATCAAATAAAAAAACTCACCAGCTTCATGTTGAATTCATCTCAGAATATAATATATGAAGTGGACCAATTTATCTTAGCATCTCATATTAAGCATAATAATGTAACTGTAGTTTGTAAAATAAGTTAAAATCATAAAAATATTTAAAAATAATAATTATGCGTTTAATTTTGTGTTTGCACAAATTATCAAGCATGAAAACAAAAGATTACAATACTAAAAAAACGTAACACTAGTTCGTTGTTAATTTAATCGAATATAATATGATTTCAATATATATAAAAAATAATGCGTTTTTTTTTTCTTTTGATATGAATTGTCAACTTTTGTTTACATTGTAATTAAAAACCGAATGAAATATATATAATAGTAATATATATATATATAGTCGGTTGAGGTATTTATTCATCACTTCATTATTGTTTATATTTTTTATGTAATTTTTTATATTCATTATTCTATATTAAAAAATCATAACCCTTGTAATGTAGAAATTAAGTGTTTTGTTTATTGTTCATTTAGGGATAATTGATAGGTTAATTTTGATTATATATAATTGAATTTACAAATAATTTTGAACATTTTAAATATGTAAGTAATGAGCATAAGAACTCTTAATCACAAATAAAAAATGTCTCTAAAACATTTTAAATATGTTTGCATCACTTCATTATCTTTTTTATTTTTTTTTATTTTTTTTTCTCTTTGGTTTAATGTTTACTCTCACTTTTCATTGAAATAATAAGTCCTCTTTGGGTCTTTCTCACAAAGATATATTGGCTATATAATAGCTTCTTTATGGGGTGAGCACACATATATAATTCATTAAAAAAACTTATTTTCCATAATAGTAATCAATATTGTGGATTTTAGAGTTTAGGATTTTCAGTCATTAAGCTGTAGTTAATTATAAGTTTTATGGGATTTTTCGACTTAATTCAATTGACTCTTATGTAAAATACATGAAATCAAATCCAAATTAATTGTTGTAAATTTAAGCATTTAAGACTTTTTTACTAAAAGTTTAATAATAATACATTACACATTAGCTAAACAAATAAACGATCTATATAGAACATGAGCATAATCAAATTATTAATGCTTCAATTAAAATAAAAATAAAACAAAACCTTTACCATGCAATATATGTAACCCTTTTACATAAGAAATAATTCCCCACCCAAGAAATGTATCCCATGTAGCAATGATAAAATGAACAATGAATTAGGAAAGATAAGTAAAATGAATACAAACTAAAACAATTATCATATACTATTTTCTCTAGTGTTTTAGTCTAATAGAATTAATATAGCCTTGCAAAAAAATTTCAAGTTAAGTTCAAATTTATCTATGCTAATAGTTGAAGTTTGTGTATTGCTTCCCGTGTGAATAGAGTCAAAAGAGTAATTAAAAATAATTAAAGTCCATCTAACTCGAAAACAGAAGAATAACTAATGCAATTAATATAGTTTAAATAACCAGTTACTCGTGAAAAACACAAAAATAAATGTTTGAAATAATTAAATCTATTAATTTTCCAAAACTCAGCTAATTTTTCGGTCTTACTATTTTTCTGGTTTAATGAATGTAAGTTATGGTTGATGTATAGAACTAATAATCATCCTTGTCATTATAACATGTTTTAGATTTTGTTTGCATAATAAGAAAGCACATAATATGTTCTTAATGACAAATAGATTATAGTTAGCTTAATAAAGGAGTAAAACACCTTATCCTCATTTCCTCCTAAAATCTACACACCATCTCACTTTGATTTTTCAAAAGTTTTTGTCATTATAACATGTTTTAATTTTATATAATTTGTTCTTCAACGACAAATAAATTATAGTTTCTCTTCTCTCTATTTGTTTCTCTTCCAAGCAAGGTCTTATCTTCGTTTTACGGCATTTTGGTGACATAAATCTTCATGTTACCCATCCATATCTTCTCTAATTGTTTTTCCAATTCTGTCGTTTCTTATGCACTATGAACTTTTTTTATCGGTAAGAAAAAATAAATAAATATGAATCACTTTAGGAGTGACTCAACCCTTATACAAACCATAACACAATAAATTTCCACACCCCTTCCAAACAACCTAACCTTCACAAACTTAGAACAACAAACAGTCCAACTAAAGAAATAAATCTTACAAAAGCTCACTTAATTGAAAACATACCAACCACAAGATCAATGTATCATTCAGAGTAAAAGAAACTAGCTGAAACAATTTTTGAAGTTATCAAATACCAAACCCTTAATTGTGCCAAAGTGATCACTTCCGAAAGGTCGACCACTCCACCTTGAAAAATATGTTTATTCCTGTGCTTCTAGATTTCACTAACTATAAGCTCTCGAGTTGAGTTTTCTAGCTATGAATACTTCTTTATTTTTTTCTATCTCTTAAATTTTCTCCACATATCATATTCATCATAATTAGTTGGAAAATGTGAGAAAAAGAAAGATGTTCTAAGGATTGTTTATGATGATTAAAAAAAGGTGTTCTTAGAAAAAACCTTAAAAACTAGCTACATAGGATGAAAGTAAAAATAGATATGGATAACAAAAGATGAACACTAATAGTAATCGGTTGTTCATGTTCATATTAGTGATATGTGTGTGTTTCTCTATATAGAAAAAGCAAGGTATATAGATATCGCAGATATTAGTTTGAAAATGATAATCATGAACATCGATTCAAATGTTTTTTTCCGCAATTGCGTTGTGCAATCACTTATTGCACTAAAAATCTAACTCAGAAGGAAAAAAACTCCTTCATCCTCAACAACAGTTTAAACACCAATATCATAAAACCACCATAGTCACTGTATTGTTATAAATATGCAGCATAAAAACCATTCTCATCTCCCTCAGCTTCACTGGGTCGGAAATGTTGAGTACTCTTCATCCTTCAACAACATCCCCACAACCATGGCGAGCTAAGAATCTATTGAAACCCTCCACCAGATCTTCATTCTCCTCAAGAAGGATAGCAAGCTAGAGATTATATATTTCAAAAGAGACAAAAGAGTGTAAACAATCAGCAAAAAATGTTTCGACATGAACATGAAAAAGAATCATAAAAGAAAAACCTAAATAGGGCAACATATTACCTTACTTGAAACCTCACCAATGTCCTTAAGCCCTTCCTTGTACATTTTCAGAATTTCCAAGATTGAGTTGTAAACAGGCTCATCACTTTGGAATCGATTCTGTTGAAAGCAATGATAACCTATCAGTTAAAGCTAGCAGTCACCAATATCAGTAGAAATAGAAGTTACTGCATGAAAAGTTTTCCTTCACCTTTATCTTGTTCATGAACTTCACTTCTTCTTCTTCTGGTGCAGCCCTGTGAAGTGTTATCTCATAGTCCTTTTCTATGAAATGGTTGAAACCCAAAATCAGTTTTTTGTGCCCCTTTAAAATCTCCTTAATCCTCGCCACCAGACTAGCATAGTTAATCCTGAAAATAACATAACAAAACAAGAAAAAGCTCAGTTTCACAGCACCCCTCATAAACAGCACAAGAAGAATCATCAACTCAACCTATATATGGATCAAAACATCAATAAATAACTTTTGGAAGTAACCAAGAATCTACCTATTATTCCTGTAATCAACCAAGACTTGATGGAACATGTAAAACTTCTCCTTTTGGTCACGAAACTCATAGCTGAGTTTACGCACATAGCGAACGGCATCACGCACAGTCACTGTCGGCATCTCGGAAGAAATTGCCGACCCACCACCGTCACCTCCATTGCCACTTCTACGAACTTTGTTTCGTCCACCATTTCCATTTCTACGAACTCGCTTTCGTCCACCATTGCCACTTCTACGAACTCGGTTTTGTCCAGAGCTTCACGCACACAAACCAAATACGTGTATATACACTTTCAAATACCATAAATATTAACAAGGTATATAGCATGCTAATAACTACAACACATCAAATGTTCCTCTAGTAAAAGGTTGTTGTTTTTATGAGAGTTGACAAATATCTGAAATATTTCTTATTTATTTATTATTTTTTTTAATAAAAAAAAATCAAATGTTACTCAATTCAATGAATCAATTTCCAAAAAGGACTATCTTTAATACTTTCCTAGGATGAAACAATTGAGACCACCACACATATATATATTCTACTTAGCAAAATTCATTCTAAAAAAAAAGATCAATTGTTTAGCCCTAACCTCACTGTAACGCATATACTATTTCTTTGAAAAGCCATGATCTCATGAGATAATCCATTCCCAAAGTCAATTCTAGTCAAATTTAATGTTAAAACCCTAAGTAAAATGATAAAAGAATTGAAGAACAGCATGCAAAAAGTGAAAAAACAAACCCGTTTTCCATAGCAGATGCAGAAGAAAATAGGGCAAACAAAGAGGTGTCTGAAGGAAGATGAAACAGCGCATTGTGTGTCAGTGTGTTTTAATGATGTTGGAAATGTGGGCGGGTCTTGTCTGAACCACTTCATTCTGTGGGCGGGTCCTAAAACCAAAATCCACACGTTTTCTTTATTTTTTTTATTTATTTTTTCTTTGATGCTGTTCTGTATTATTTATAAATAAATATAAAATAAGTCAAATTAAACAATATATTAACGTTATAAAACAGTCCTTATCTTGTAATTTTTTTAATCGTGTTTCTAGGATTTTGTAAAAATAGCATGTGTGTTCTAATGGTTTCAAGTTATCATAAATAAACACCACAATAAACTTTACAAGGTCATGATTAAATTAAAAAAAAATCCTTTTAATTTAGGGTTCTTTTAAAACATTCTAAATTTAAAGACAACAATTGAATAGAGAGTGAAAATATGCTATTAACTTTTTAAAAGAGTATAAGCAGTAAAGAATAGTTTTGTTAAAACAAAGTTGAAGTAAAAACTTTCCTTATTTATGATTTCACTAGATTATAGGTTTTGGTTTTTATTTAGAAAATAAGTTGCCAATAAATTCTTTTAAAAAAGAATTTAGTATTGCATGCAATTATTTACATGATAATAATAGCATTTTACTTGTTGTAATTACTAAATGATAATATTTATATTTACTGAGGAATATCATTATGTATATTCGTTAAAACTATTAAATGACACTTACTTTTATCTGTTATTCCATTTTTATTTTAATTCCGAAAATTAGGAAAATAAGAACTAAGATGATTTTCTAAGTCATTAAATTAATTGAGCTTCTTTAGATGGAATGATTGAACGATTTTATCATCTTACATGGATTTTCCATACTCAACTTCAATTACGTTGACAATGTATATAAAATTTACTGAGATATATCCAATACTCTTAAATACTAAAATGTAATCTTTCTAATTTTGTAACTAAATATAATTATAATATATTAAAAAATTCAACCATTTAAGATGCATAAAAAATTAACCATATAATGCATAAAAAAAAATTTATATTACCATTTTCTTGATACTTTATCTCTTCTTCAATATATTTTTTTTTATCTTATCTTCTTTATAATTTACTGGACTTAGAAAATTTTCTTCTAAATATTCCTAAGTATTTTTTATTTCTTTATATCCTATAGACTTTATAAATTCAAATAAATTTCCTTTAGATTCTAGTCCTTTTCATGATATCTTAAATGGAAATATTTAAGAAAAGGAATTTCTAAAATTATTTATCGAGTTATTTCTTTAGTTAAAATAAAATTGCTTTGATGTATAACACTTTCCTTTGTTGCAAATTACGTTGGATAACTTATATTGAACCTTTAGGTGAGTTATTTGATGCAAATAATTTTTGTAAGTTTTTTTTTGCATAATTATCGAGTTGGAATTAATTAGCCCTTTTCTTATATAGTTCAAATTAATTGGCTCCTGAATCTATTAAAGCTATAGATTTTTTGTGAAAAGCTTTTCCAATTTTTAATGCAATCTGCACTTTCCATTTCTGTTGGCAGTTCTTAATTTGAGTTATAAAGTTCTCCTTTTCATCCATTGGGTTTAGGTTATATTTATATAATTTTCTTTGATTTCCTGAATTTCTATTTTTATCATTCTAATTTCATTTTTAAGTGTTTGATTTCATTTTGTAAATCCTCTATAATTACTCGTTTATCTTTTAATTCTAACTGATTTGATATTTTTTGTAAAGTCATAACCTGTAAATTCTTTATTAGGGAGACACTTTCTAGTGATATTAGGGGAATCATTATTAATGGGGAATACTAACTATTATTGGAAATTTAAATTAGTTGATATCTAAATTAGTTTAAATAATTGGTAGCTAAAATCTTGGTAGATAATTAGATACTAATTTATAAACTATTTATCAATAATAGAAAATAATTTATATATACTAATAAATTTTTTAAATCTATAAAATAGCTTATGAATTTTACAATTTTAAAAAATAAATTAAACTTTTAAAAAAAATATAGAGATGAAAAAGAAGGTGGGAGGGTGAATGAAGAAATTGTCATTCAAATTTGGGATATGTTTTAGTATTGGCCCAATAAAGAAATTGTCTACAATTTTTCTGCTGATCACACCGGTGGTGCATACCACAATTGGAAAATGCTTGGCAAATAAATAGTGCCACAAAAGTGCTATGATGACATGGGTGTCATTAGCAAATGGGTGTTTTTTTTTTTCTCTCCTTTGATCCTATATTTATTATGATGGATTGTTGATTTAATTTGATTTTAATGAGAAAAGATTAAATTCTTAAGTTTTTTTGATTTTTTTTATTGTAAATAAGTTATAGAACTTTATTGATTACCTCCTTATAAAATCATAATCATTTTAAAAACTATTGAAAGGAAAAACCAAAGTTATCTTAAAGGTATCTTATTTTAACTCACCTTCAAATTTAAATCATTAAGAACATATTAATAATTGAAATTAATCCAACAAAAAATCATTTATTGGGTTAAATCCAATTCTAATTTTTTTTTCTATAATGATATTTTTGCATACCCTTAAATTTTGAACTTTTAACTCAATATTACTACCCAATTTTATACGATTGTATGGATAGTCCAACTTGGGAATGTAATAAATGTGAACTTATAATTTATTAAACATTTTTATTTTCTTATTTAAATTGTAATAAATATTTTTCACTTTTTGTGAATAATTATGATGTTATAACAAAATCATTTAGTTTTATAAATTGATAGATTACCTTATAGATTCATAGGTTATCATTTCCTAATTATTTTTAATTTTATAAGCCTATTGATAAAAACAAGACAATGACTATTGAATTTAATGAACAATTGATATTTATTAATTCTTGAAATTAGTATATGGGATAATTTTGAATTTTAGACAGCGGTCACTTTGCTATGTTAGTATACTTTAACTAGTTTTTCTTATGAAGTGCATTTGTCAATAATAGAATATAACTTTCATTCTCTCTATTTTATTTTCTTTTTGTTTTGTTATTGTCTTTATGTTAATTCTTGATTTCTATCAAAAGTTTGAAGATCATTCGATGGAGTCAAATTTCTCGCTTTAATCATTATTTTTTTTTTCATTAAATAAAACCATGTTCTTGTTTCAAAGTGTAGTGGAAGTTACTCATAATCATGTTCTTCACTCCAAAACTAAACATATGGAAAGGGATATCTTCTTTGTTAAAGGGAAAAATTTATCTAAGAAGTTTCAAGTTTATCATATCCTTGATGTAGATCAATGGGTCAATGCTCTTATTAAACATTTTTCTCCTACTTTGTTTCTTTTCTACATTCCAAACTCAATGTTATTGACTCCATTTCTAATTTTCAATCCCATTAAGTTTGTTGGGACTATTAGTGCATGAGACAATTGTCACTTTTAGATAGATGACACTTTGTTATGTTAACAAACATCTGATTAAGAAGCAACTAGTTTTTCTTGTATAGTGAATTTTTTAATAATAAATACAATTTTTATTCTATTTGTTTTATGTTCTTGTTTTGTTAATCTTTTGTTGACTTCTTGATTTCTAGTAGAAATGGAAAAAATGAATGAGATTAGGCATATTAATAAATTTGTATCTTGAAAATAAAGTATATGACTTTCCTTAGTTTCAAGGGTAAACTCAAAATCTATATTTTAGGAGACTAAGACTAAAGACTACATATATTTAAGTCAAATGAAACTAATTATCATACAATTGATTTAAGCATATAATATGAGAAATTTAGAGACAACAACTCTTATAGGCCTTATCTTCCATCTTTGCCTAGTTTACTTTTCATCCATCTTTCTTAATTTACTTTCACTAGTTACAGCTCCATCACTCTTCTTTGTAGCTATCTTCCCTCAAGCCAAAGAAGAGGTTTAATAGTGATCTCAAATGGATGTGACCACTTGGTTTGTTTTGGTTAGCTGATTTCATATCTGAAGCATTAACCTTCATGCTTTGTTGGTCTTCTTTGTAAACTCACCAAAGAGTAATAAGCTCCACTTGGTCCCTGAGCCAACAAAGATGAGTGAGTCCCTTTCTCCACCACTTTTCCCTTGTCTAACACAGCAATTAGATCACAGTTTTGTATTGTGCTTAACCTGTGAGCCACCACCACACTAGTTCTCCCTACCATCACCCTGTCTAGAGCATCTTGCACCAATTTCTCTGATTGGCTATCAAGAGCACTGGTGGCTTCATCCAGCAACAACACTTCTGGGTTCTTCAATATGGCTCTTGCTATTGCAATTCTTTGCTTTTGACCCCCTGAGAGTTGCACTCCTCTGTCTCCACACCATGTTTCATAGCCCTCCTTTAGGCTTGAAATGAAATCATGAGCATTAGCTGCTCTTGCTGCTTCTATGATCTCAGTTTCATCAACCTTGTTAGATGCTCCATATGCAATATTTTCCCTTATGGTCCCACCAAACAATGTTGGCTCTTGGCTTACCAGACCAATGTGCTTCCTAATTGACCTAAGGTGATATGATTTTATGTCTCTACCGTCTATGGTCACTATCCCTTTTAGGGGGTCATAGAATCTCTCTATTAGGCCTATTATTGTTGATTTGCCAGAACCACTTTGCCCTACCAATGCTGTTGATTTGCCTGCATCTATTTTGATTGAGAAGCCTTGAAAGATCATCACATTGGGCCTAGCTGGGTATGCAAAATGGACGTCATGGAGCTCTATTTTCCCTGTCAATTTTTCAGGCTTGTACCCATCTATGTCATCAGGCTCAGTTTTTGTGTACCTATCTAGGATTGTAAAAACAGAGCCCACAGCATCAGCCCCTTTGGCAAGGTCATTGGTCATGCTGCCAGCATCTGCAATGACCCTACCTGTGCTCACCAAGATCATGAAAGTCTCAAACAATGCTTTGGCATTGATGACCCCTTGAAACACAAGCTTTCCTCCATACCAAAAGTCTAAGGCCCAAGTACAAAATGTAAGGCTTTGGGAACAGGCAAGACCAACACCTGCAAACCATTTTTTTTTATCAGCAAGAGCTCATTCCACATATACAATCCAAAAAAAACCATCAAACATAAAGGCATAGGCTAACACCTGCAAACCATGATTGGCGAATGCTTTCATGACTTGGTCCCTCTTGAGCCTTTTCAAGCATCTTTAGGATTCTCTCTTGGGAAGAAAATGCTGTGATTGTTCTAAGGTTGGAAACAGCTTCTGCAGCTATCTTGCTACTTTCATCTTGGGCCTTGATGGCCTTGCTAGACATGCTCTTGAGAAGGACACGTCTTGTGTAGAAGCAGGCTATGATAATGGGTTGAACTGCTATCATAACAATGGCCAACCTCCATGCAATGACTAGGCCCATAGTGAAAGCTATCACCACTGCAGAAATGGTTTGCACCACTAGAGCCAATCTGTCTCCCACCAAAGACCTTACCTGTGAAATACAAAAGGTGAAAACTAAGTTATGAAAACAACAATTACAAAGATCAGTTAAGTCATAATTACAATGCACACACAGATAACATTGGCCTAAGGAATGACAGTTGCTAAATAAGGACTAAAAAAGAATATTATTAGTAAAAGGAGCCACTGATTGCAGTGGAAAACAATGAAGAAAAACCTGCAAATTATGATCAAAAGAAGAAATGATCATTTACTTACAGAAAGTTATATGCAAATAAGATGGCATTTTTTCAGCACATTTTCTATTTCTTATAGATATTTGTCATTTATTTGTGTAAAATTTAGCACTAAATAGCATAGCCAAACCAAAATGTTATACATTTTTCTCTATACCCCACACAGCCTAACTGATATTCAATTTGATGCTAATTTCATTGTTTCTGTATACATAAAAGTGTTTGGTCTTTATATGCTTGGAACAACATAAAAAGGCATGGTAGTAGTAAAGCAAAAACAGTTTAGGCCAAAATAATAATAAAAACATACCACATTGGCTTCTTTGGCAAGTCTAGAACAAACAGCACCAGTGGAATTTTCATCTTGATCGAACCATCCAACTTCAAAAGTGAGTATCTTGGAAAGCATTCGTTCTCTGATCCTTTTGGTTAGGTACTCTCCCATGTAAGCAAAGTTATAGTGTTGGAGGATATTAACCACCAAAGAGAACACAGCCAACCCCAGAAAACAAAGCGAGTAGATCCTGGTTTTCTCTTTTATCTCATCATGGTCTTGGAGAAAATAAACAGATATCACAGACCCCATTGAAAATGCATACACAGGCTGTATTGCACCAAACAACACTGCATTCAAACACCCCATACATGCTTGCTTCCACTCAGGAACATTCAGTGCCAGCAATCTTCGAAAGGAGGGAAGTGGCAGCTTCTTATCTTCCACAACAACCTCTTCAACAACATCATCACCACCACCAACACGAGGGATTGAGTTGGCAGAGCTAGACTGACTCACAAGAGAAAGCCTCCGGCTGCTTGTGTTGTGATTATCCTTGTTTGCTATGGATGATGATGAGGATGCAGGATGAGGGTGAAAAGGGGTGTCTTCTCTCTCATCTTTTGCTTGTTGGAGAGAACCAGAGAGGTGTAAAGGCCATTGTCGTTCTGGATGAGTTGATGATGTGACCCCATTTCCATGATCTTCCCACTTTGCACCACAGCAATCACATCTGCATTTCTTATGGTGGATAATCGATGAGCAATGATGATGGTGGTGCGCCCCACTGCTGCTTTGTCCAATGCTTCTTGCACTACTCGTTCGGATTCAGAATCCAGGGCACTTGTTGCTTCATCTAGCAAGAGAATTCGTGGCTTCTTTATTATTGCTCGTGCTATAGCAATTCTTTGCTTTTGTCCCCCTGACATTTGAATTCCTCTCTCCCCCACCTGAAAACAATATATATATCTATGAAATAAGGATCATTGGTGAATTTTGATTCTTCTAAGGAGTAAATTATCATGCAAGAACAAATATCATTGTGTGAACTTTGAGTCATAAATTTACGAAGCTAAGCTGATAAATCATCATGAACAACCTGCAAAACCATGATTTTCTAATATATTTTGATGCTCATGACATTCTTTTTATCCGCAAATAATTTGTATAAATATAACATTTTGATGTTTATTACAATTTTTTATAACAATAATAAATAAATAAATAAATATAAATCACTTTATTCTTATACAGCTTATAAAAAAGTCAACCAATAAAATATTATCCAAATTACTTAAAATTCATCCAAATTACTCTAAAATAAGAAATTCCAAAAAGCGTAAAACAAACAATGATGTTGATTACATACTTTCCATGCATTGAACTTGGCAACACTACTTTTTTTAATGAGTTGAAAGTATGTGGGAAAGGCTCTATCTAACTAGTGATTTTAGAAAAATGTTTTCAAGAGTTTGTACAATGATAGGAGTGAAGTAAATAAAATTATTAATCAATTGCATGAACTCATGTGATGGAGAACGTTTGAAAGGGTGTAAGACATTTTTTAACCTATAGTAACACTTCAACAAAATTATGAAATAAAAACTAATTTTAGAGATAAAAAATAATTAGTTGTTATAGTGACTAAATTAGATATCATTTTAGAGACTAATTTATTTATTTATTTCTAAATTAGTTTTTATTATTGTTAAATGGTTTCTAAATTAGTATTAATTAGCAACTAAGGTTTTCGCTACCAAATTTAGAATCTAAAGAATTGGTAGTTAAAACCTTGGTTGCTAATTAGATATTTAGAAATCATTTAACAATATAGAAAGTAGTTTAGAAACCAATTTTTTTTAGTTTCTAAGATGGTCTCTAATTTAGTTATAACAACTAATTACTTTTTATCTCTAAAATTGGTTTATATTTCATGTTTTCTAAAATTGGTTTATATTTCATGTTTTTTTTTAACAATGTTAATTATAATCATTAGTGTAGATTATAATCATTGATCAGTATATTTTGCTTTAGTTATTTTGCATTTTCCCATGAGCTACTTCTTTCGTGATATATAAATAAAAGATATATTAAATTTTTCCAAATAACTTTTTAAGCCTAAAATTCAGTGTTTTCTGAAATTCTCCTATCTAATTAATAATTGTAAATTTAAATAAAGCTTAATTAATTACTTCTAATTGAAAAACCGGAACACGAGAACATTGAGCCATTCTAAATGCTAAGATTGTAATATTATTATAATGGGAACAAATGAATATAATTAGAACAATGTTTCTTAATTGCTTCAACTAATTAAGGTTTCCCTATGCTTAATTAATTAGTGCTAATAACTTACATGTAAGGACAAGAGCAAGATGACAAAAAAAAGTTAACATAAACACGTGTGATAAAAGTAAAAAAAAAAGAATTTCCTTTTATTAAAAAAGATTAAGTCTTTAATAAAATTGACTAATAATAATTATAAACAAAAATCATTTTTAAAAAGGTGATAGAGTGCAACTTTTTTTAATATTTTTATTTTCAAATGTGAAATTGTGGTGTCATGAGTTGTACTATAACATGCTTTGGAAAACATTCTACTATGAGATGATGGTTAGATTACAAATTATTAATTAAGATGCCGGCCATTTATGAAACCTATAATTAAAAACCATTTAGAAGAAGTTTATGTGCTTTAGGTAGTGGACCACCAAATTATTTGTTGAACTTTTCTCTTTTCTTCCTACAAAATTATTGTAGTTAACATAAACACGTGTCACTATGATGGATTACTACATCATGAACTCAAAGGTTTGGTATCTAGGGCAAAATGGTGAAAAAGTTTTACAATTATTATATTTTAATTTCTTACTTTAAAAATATTAATTTATTGTATTTAAATTTCTATGAATTGAGTTTCTTAAATAGTTTCATATGATTAAGTTTTTACTCTTAACTTGCTTTTTAAATTGTTATATTTTACTAAAAGTAAAAAAAATGAAATATCTCCCTTCAATGCTTTAGCTTTATGTCCTATGAAATCTTTCAAAAATAATTAAACAATTTTCAACTCAAAAATTCTTCCAAATATTGAGTAAAACAAAATAAAGGGACTCGAGAGAGTTATATAAAACAAAAGTAATAAAGCGCTACTTGAATATTGTGGCACTAAATTAAAGTTATAGAATTTAAGATATGCTTAAAAGCTTTTATAACTAATCAAAAATTAGTTTTGACATTGGAAAATAATTATTGAATAAAAATCAGTACATTCGATTGAGTGTACATAAAAAACTTTCAGTGTCAATAAATATATTATATATTAAAAGAAATTAAAAATTTGATGTTCTGATCACATCAAACACTACAGGAAAATCATAAAATAAAAATTAATTATAGAGAAAAAAAATTAATTAGTTACTATAGTGAAGAAATTAGAGATTATTTCAGAGATTAAAAAAAATTGATTTCTAAATTAATTTCTATGATTGTTAAATTGTTTCTAAATTGGTATTTAATTAGCTACCTATGTTTTTTGCCACCAAATTTAGAATATAAATAATTGCTAGTTAAAACTTTTGTAGCTAATTAGATACCAATTTAAAAATTATTTAACAATAATAGAAACTAGTTTAGAAACAAATTTTTTTTAGTCTCTAACATAGTTTCTAATTTAGTCACTATAACAACTAGTTATTTTTTTGTTCTAAAATTAATTTCTATTTCAAGATTTTCTTGCAGTGAAAATGATTTTCATTGGACTTCTTTTTCTCGGATTGATGTCCAGAATTTATTCGATTAAAAATTTATGAAGGATTTAAGTTTGTTGGATGCTTTTTTTTATGTCTTTGAGGAGAAATAGTTCTTGCAGTAATCTTGTGTGTTAATGTGTTTTTGATCAGTACTATGTATAATGGGTTAGCCTGTGGATAGTTTGGTTGTTCCTTAGATAATTAGGTAGGGCGTTTCGTGGTAAGAGTAAGAGTATGGTAAGGTGTTTTACTATTTATGTATAAGGGTTGAACCACTCCTGAAATGGTTCCCATTTATTTATTTTTTATTGTCGATAAAAAAAATTGTATAATGAGTTAGAACACCTCTTAAGAGAACTACATTAATTTATTTATTTTTTATTATCGAAAAAAAAAAAGTTAGAAAACATTTAAATTTTGGTTTGAAAAAAAATGAATAAAACATATATGAGCAGAGCACTAACCTGAGTATGATATCCTTGTGGCAAGTGTGAGATGAAAGTATGAGCATTGGAAGCTTTTGCAGCCTCGATAACCTCTTCCTCAGTCGCATCTTCTTTTCCAAACAGTATATTCTCCTTAATGCTGGTCGCAAACAGTGCAGGCTCTTGACTCACCAACCCCATTTGAGACCTCAACCACTTCAGTTGCAACCTATGAATGGCCACACCATCAACACGTATCTCTCCCTCAACTGGGTCATAGAACCTCTGCAGAAGTGATATCACAGTCGATTTTCCTGAGCCACTCCCTCCAACCAGTGCCACTGTTTTCCCTGCAGGAACCCTCAGGCTAAAATCCTTCAGAATCACACTGTCAGGCCTTGAAGGGTACACAAAGTCCACATGCACAAACTCCACTTCCCCACCAACCTCCTCCAGAATCTCCCCTCCCATGTTCTCTGAATCAATCTTCGGAACCCTTTTTATCACTTCCATTATGCGTTCTCCTGCACTGCTTGCCTCTGAGAAGTACTTCACGTTCGACAAACCAGCACCTAAGGCCCTGTCACACACAAAATATCTGTCACTTTAAACTCATCAAGTTTCATCATTCTCATAAACATCGTTTCCAATGAGCTGAGTTGAGTTGAAGTAAATGAAAGGAGATAAAGGGTAGGTATAATTACAATCCTCCAAGTGCTATGGCTGCACCAACTGCAAACACAGTTCCACCTTTAGCACCATGGTACATGACCAATCTGCTACCATAATAGGATATGAAAGCCCATATAGCAAACACAACACCATTGCTTCCAATAGCTAAGCCTTTTGCCAAGCCTTGTCTCAGTCCTAACTCTACTGATCCTTGTAGAGCATCAGAGAAAGCGTCTATTGTCTTGCTTTCTCCCACAAAGGAGTAGACGGTTCTGATGGAAGATATTGCCTGTTCTGCTATTGTACCAGCCTTGTTGTACTCTTCTCTTATCTTGCTAGCCAACCCCATTAGGGTCCTCCCATACATAAAACCAGGGATCACAAGTAGAGCCACAAAAGGGAACCCCACAAGGGTCAATCTCCATAATAATGCAAAACCCACTATGTAGCTCCCCACAAACATAGAGGCATTCATCAAAAAATTTGGAACCTAGTTTTCAAATTTGGGAGAAACTGTTAAATCAAATGATGTCTCCACACACACATATATCACAGACAAATGAATACATCTCAACTATATAATTTGTTAATTAAAAGTTTTATAGTAAAATTATGAGAATTTCTTCTAACTGCACTCCAAACTTGACTTTGTAAAAAGTACATAGATGTTTGATTTTTGTTTGTTGAAGTTGCTTTTGTCTAAAAGAATGTTATACTGATTAAAACTAGTGGAAAGTCGTTTTTGTGATGGGTTACACTGAATTTTGTGGTCAACTTTCTCTTGTAGCAAAAAAAATAGTTAAAACTAAACCAATTTTGACAGGATGCATAAGTGAGTTATTTGCTCTTTAAAACTAACATATTAATAGACAATAAAAAAACAGCTCTTGGAATAATTTTTGGTAGCTTAATTATATATATATGCACACACACAACATTATTTTTAGTATGAAAAGTTATGGTTTTTTGCAGACCTTTTCACTAAGAACATCTTGAATTACGAGGCTGTCATTAGAGACACTGGTGATGACCTCAGATGTGCTACTGACATGCAAATCAAAGTATGCAACTTCTTGCCTCAACACTGCCTTTAGGTAACTCACTCTCATTCTCGCAGCTTGTCTTTCACCAGTTCTTGTCCAACAATAACCCTCTGAAAAATCCCCCAAAGTAAAAACACTACAATGTTAACACCTTTTGCATCATAAAAACTAAAGAAAGTCAAAATCAAAATCATACACTCACCTAGAAAACAAGCAACAAAAGACCCACTAGCCAAATATAACAAAACCACAGCATTCTGCATTACAAAAATAATAAATCAGAATCAAATTTCTCATATTTGTCCTTCTGTTTTCAGCTGGTGGTTAGCAATACAAAAAATTATTATATAAAAATAATTAGTTATTATAATAATTAAATTAAATATTATTTTAAAAATAAAAATTAATTTTTATTTAATAATTTCTAATAATAAAAAAGAGAGAAAAATAAAAAGTAAAACAAATTAAACCTGATTGATGGCATGGATGAAAGAGCTATCTATTCCACCAGAAAAACTACCAATATTGTTCATAATTTTGCTGGTGATAAACAACACCAAAGGGGTGCCTATGCCATCACCAATGGCTCCAACCAATCCCAAAATCATGAGAAACATATCCTGGCCATCAGCATGCATAAAAATGGATCGAATAGAGCCACTACTCTTCTTGTTCTTCATAGCCATGGAACCAGAACTGTTATGGTCACCACCACCACCACCACCCATTTGGTGCAACCCTTTAGTTAAGTTCCTCAGAAACAACCAACAGTGAGATTCTCTGAGCTCTACCCTGTGGCTCCTTCTTCTTCTGTCTTGCTTTAAAGACCCTCTCAGTGGCCTTGTTATTCAATATTGCTGCAACGTTATGATGAAATTTATAGGGACGAGAGAGTGGTGAAGTGGTGGGGTCCAAAAGCAGCACACAGAAAAAAAGGTGAGGGTTGTGTTGTTCTCAGTAACATGTTTGGAGAGGCTTGTTGCAAGGGTGTAGGAGAGTGACATTTCAGAAATAATCAATTAACTAATCATAAACCACATGTTTGACTTAATAATAATGCACCTCCTAAAGCGTCATTGATGACGTTACTTAGTAGCAAAACAGCATAATCCACAAAAACAAACATTGTCTTTGAAATCTTGTAGTTTTAAGAAGAAGAGATCAGAAAATAAGACATAGATTTTGTTTAGTTCTTATAAAGTCTACTATAGGTAAACCTAAACTGAAACTATGATCCTACAAAAGTATAAACAAAACTTAACTAGTTTCATGTTGTTTAATGAAGTTACGTATTTTTTTTTATTTAATTTAGATTTATATATAGTAATTCTTTTATTCCCATGATCTTAACCATGAGGCTTCCAAAATAGAAAGAGAGTTTTCTGGTTTCGAAATAAGTTTTAAAAGAATTCAAGTCTTGGTATAAAGTTAAGTTAATTTTTTTTTTGTTTCTAATTAATGAGGGTTTGCTTGCTTGATCAACTAAAATAGTATAAAAAATGAAAAAAAAAATGGAGAAATGAAAGTAGATGGTGGAAAAAGATATAGAGTGATAGATTGGGGTAGGGTAATTGGACTCAAGAGAATTCCATGATCTTTCCTTAAAATATTCTTTTTCACATTTAATTTAGAGTTTAATTTATATTTCCTAACATCATAAAAGGATTTTTTATATTTTAAAAAAAATATGTTACATGTTACTTTTAAAATAATTATCATAAAAGTTAACAATCTTATTATATAGATAATAATGTTTTATTGATTTAAATTATATATTATTTACTCTGTAGTTTATTATCACATTTTTTTCATCATATATACAAGTGAGAAAATAATTTTGTTTTTTCATAAAACCTACGTATTCTACAAAATCATTTTTTCTAGATTTTTGTCAGAATATTGTAAATTAAAATTTTCTTTCAAATGTTTAATATAATTGTATATCTTAAACTTGAAATCAATCTAGTTACGCAAGCTTCAACTACTTTGTATTAGTTTTTTTTTCCATATATTTAGTAATACGATTCATAAGCAATGATAAAATGTTTTATTAAAAAATGTTATTATACTACAATATAGTGATAAAGTTATTTAATATTTTTATTTTAATAATTTAAAATATTTAATGTTATTTTTTCCATATAAACCAATGATAAATTACGAGAAAAACAAAAAGACTTTTTGAAAATTATATATATACTTAAACTCAATTGGTCCTACTTATTCCAAAATTACTATTTCTAGAAAATCTTTAATAATTTCAAGAAAAATAATCTCTCACTAAATATGGCAAACTTTTATTACTGTTTTAAATTCATTCAAAACATCTTTACCAAACACAACCTTAAAATAGAACTACTATTAAAATAGGTAAACTCTTTTTTTAACAGTGGGCCATTACACCTACAAACGTGCTTTTAGAGATTAAACTGTCTATCAAGTGTACCTACTCTTATCGTGCAAAAGCTCTTCCACAAACGTTACAACTTTTCTTTTTAAGCTATTCTTTAACATAAAAATTATAAATGAGGGATTCAAGGTTTTATTTGTTCAACCTTTTCTTAAAATTTGTTTCTCACTTAGATACATTTGAAATAATTTATTTTACTAAACAAGGTTTCGTTTTATGAAAAAGTTTGTTCCTTCTTAAAGAAAAAAAGAATTCTTGGTTGTTTGTTTTTGTGATTTTAAGATACTTATTTTATAAATAAATTTAAGAAAACAAATAAATTTCACGTTAATTGGAAATAATATCAAACTACAAATATTTCACGTTAGATTTCTTAAAATATATCAAAATATCTTTAAGAAAATATTTATTAAATTTTTTATTGAACCATTCTCATATTATTAAGTATATCTAATTTTTTTTAAATTAATTTTTATTTGATAATTTTTTTAAGTGTCTTGTTCAATTGGAGTGGAACTCTTTTGTGGTGCAAAGTAAGAAAAAATATTTTTATTCCATTTTTTAGTGTGCCCTAGCTTGTTTCAAACTTTGTGATGGTTTCACTATTTATAGTTGTCATCAATCATGTAAACTTAACCATAATTCACAAATAGTATGTTTTTTATTAAAATAAATAAATAAAATGAGACATTTTAAAAATTTCTAAATTCTTATGACATATAAAAATTTATCAAATTCTACATACCAACAAACCAATCTTCAATCTTCAAGAATTTATAAAAATGAAAAGAATCTAGAGACCAACTTAACCATAATTCAGAAAGAGTGTTGATTGAAGAAACTACAAAAATCCTCGTATGAATAAGGAATATATTTGTCTTTATTTCCTTTTTCTCTTTTGTGTACTCATGCAAGCACCTGTGATTGCTGTCTTTTGCATCAAAAGCTATGTGAGAAGGAATCTTGAAATCATATTGCTTTAAATTTTCCTCGTTTTCATCACCCACTTTATTCTATTTTTGACAATGGAATTCCTTTTAAAATACATATGTAAGTTATAAAACTTACACTCAGTATTTTCTATCACTTTTTTAGTCAAAATATTTGAACAGAATAATCAGTGTCAAGTTTTATTGTACTGTTATCAAATATCATGAGTCAATATTCAGAATTTTTTATTTTTTTTCTTACCATTCTTTTTAATTTTTTTTAATTAAAGATTGATTTGGTGATCAGTAGAATTTGAAGAATGTATCGAGTGATTTACTTTAACTATTTTTTATATAAGAGTTAGAATATTTCTGAAATATTTATAAATGTTTCATTTTATCTTAATTATTATTTATTGATAAAAAGAATGAAACGAAATAATGTAGATTTTTATATAACTCTTAATCTAAATACATATATATATTTAAAGATGGCAAAACACTCTCCTCCACTAAGCATCATCTCTATAAATGAAAGTTAGTGATTTCCTCTTACTTTTCTATATAAATGTCATTCATTCAAACCTCCCTCTTCTACGTTCTTCTCTTAATACATTTTATTATCTCTCTTCTTTCAATAACTATCCACTTTTTTATATAAATGTTATTCATTCAAATATCCCCCTTCTACATTTTTTTTATCTACATATTTTATTATCTATCTACACATATCTTCTTCTTCTACACTATTCTTCTAATTCTTTCATTCAGATTCATCTACTTCATCCACATCCATATCTTTCATCAACACCTATCTCCTTCATCTACTACATTTTCTTTTTATTTTTATTTATATTTATTTTTTGAAAATGAGACGTTTTATGATATCTTTTTAATTACTCTCATTACGATAATATTAAAAAAAAAATAGCATTAATTAAGTCGTCGCTAAATTAAATAACATAACATTAGAGTTGATCAAACCAATACTAAATTACTTTAATTTTAAAATTAGTGTTGGCTAAGCTGACACTATTTAGAGTTAGCCTTAAAAAATCGATACATATGAATTAGTATCAACAATTTTAGAGTCGTACACACAAGTAACATAGATCTAACGTCGACTTTTACTTGTTAGCGTTAGTTAAAAGTCGACCCTAAACAACTATTTTTTTTAGTGTGATTTTTTTCTTGAAAATTATTGTTTTTTATAATAGTTATTAATATCTTTTAAATCTTAACATTAAAAATGATGTATCAAATTATTTGGTAACGTATTTGCATACGTGATGAGCAGGTATATTAAGAGTGCATACCTAATACAGCATATGTTATTAGTCTTAACTTGGAATGCAGAAAACCAAGAGCCACAAATCTGGTTTCCAATTTCAGTCAACTAAAGAAGTCTACCCATATGAATATTCAATTTATTTTCTCTGATTTGGTAACAAATAAGAGGGTTTAGACTATGGTTTATCAAGAGAAATTATAGTTTATTTATGAACGGTGGAGGAATGTAACCATATTCAATAATATATAAGATAGATCATTGGAAATATTACTTACTTGAATATCACGCAAAACTATAGATTAATTATATGATTCAATGATAGTGATGTCACTGTTTATTTTTCTAAATAATATATCTCAGTTTAGCATATGTTATGCGAGCGTATATTATTTTGCTACAAGTTTTTAAAATCATTTTATTCACCTTTGACGTATTAGCATACGGCATGAGCAAGATGATATACGTGTACAAATGTAATTAATATAGTAATCTATCAAATAATTTATCTTCTTCTACAAGAAAAAGGTTTACGGTTAATTTTTATTTTGATTTGTAAGGTGAAATTTGTTTCTGTTGTTTATATATCGTAAATTAACTTGTCTAATAGAAAAATAAACAACAAATTTAATTAAGATAAATTTTAATATAATATTAGAAATTAAGTTTAATCTTAACTTATCTTATAGAATTAACTTGAAGGTGAAGTTTATTCAACTTATATAATATATATAAATGATCTTATTTCTAAATAAGGTAGGATCTTCAATCTAAATTATTTTTAATACATCTTAGAATTTTTTAAAATAGTTTCTATAAATTTAGATTTGAGGTATTTAAACAATAAAGAAGAAAGAAAAATTTTATAGGACTTTTTTTATCGACAAAATAAATAAATTAATATGAAGTACTTTGAATACTTCAACTTTATTATAAAAAAAATATCTAACAAAGAGGACTTCCAACCAAACCTACAAGAATAAAAAAGAACTACATACTTTTATATCCCAAAATTTATTCTAAAATCATGTTCTACTAATAACTACATGAAAAATCAACTACTAAGAAATTTATTTCATATATACTTAGCTTAAAAACCCTGCAAGCTAATTATACTTAGCTGCACATTTTTAGGACTTACACACAAGTACGTACTCAACCTTTACTATCTAGACCAAATTATTAGAGAATACTACCCCTTATATATAAATATAAATAGAGAAAAAGCTTACACAAAAGAATAACTAATTTTGAATGTTCTAAATTTTACACTAAGTTTCAATTTGCATAAATATATAGTACTACTTTTATATATATATATATATATATATATATATATAATCACTATTATTGTTTTGAATTAGTGTCCTTATTATATGTATCATTTTAATCAAAATTTATTAATTTATTTATTATGTTTATTCATGGAAAACTTTCATTCCAAAACCCCGTCGAAAATTGCTTTCTACAATATATTACTGGTTGGCTTTTGGTTGTGAGAAATTTGTCAGAAAAGCTATTTTTGTTACAGATTTTTATAATTTTCATGAGTTTTATGGATGAGAAATGTTGGTTTTTTCTTAAAGTGGATGCGAGAAAAAGAAGTAAAAAGGAATGAAAAAATAGGGAAAAAGTGAAAAAAAGAAGAAGTTTGGGCATATATAGAGAGAGTTGAATATGAAGAAGTTTCCTCTCTTTTGCATTTGACAAACTTATTATAGAACGCACTTTGCTAGATTTGGAAATAAATTTTACTTGCTCAAAAACAAAAGGGGTTGAAAATAGCAAAAAGAAGTGTGTTAGATAAGCGTGAAAACTTCTTCACAATAACAATTTTAAATGCTTTTTCAATATAAGTGAATTGGGTGTGTCAAAAGGGGAAAAAAAAAATCTCTCCAAAGCATTTTCACATAAACAACTCTCAAAAGAACTTCAAGAAAATGCTTAAAAATAGCATAGATAAATACTCTTATACAAAACAATTATAAATATAATCGTTTTAAATTGATTATTTTAATACTATATTATTTATCATTTTAAATCGTTTTATAGTTTTTCTACCTTAATTACCCTGACTTTTCTATTCAAAATCATTGCATAATAGATAAATCAACCACAAATTTATTTATGTAATAGGATTGAAACATTTGTCAAATGCTTTTTTTTTATTCATTTTATTTTTTCTACTAAAATAATATGTATTGTAGCTTAAGTCACATTTTCTTCTACTTTCTCCTCTTCAAACTTGTTTTAAAACTATACTCTCAATTATTTTCTCCTTAACCTAAGTAATATGGTAAGAAGTTGAGATATTAGATCATGCTTAACTTCTACCATGTCATCATCATCACTACCAGGTGCTCCTATGACTTGCTTACCACGACGGACATGATCCTAAATAAAGGCAAAACTTTAGATCAACAATTATAGAAATTATAACAATAATAAGTAAACAAAATAACACAATATAATACTTGTGGTCGTACTGAGATTGGCTTGACCATATGTGTAGGCAAAGCCAAAAATGTGCCTAAATTCTCTCCCACCAATTAGAAATCTATGTTGGATAGATGCATTAGAGCATCAATATCTTGAGCTTCATCAACCATCACTCGTGTCTAGTCGAAATGTAAATGGACACCATAAATGGTTAACCTTTCTTTTATTATTATAAAAATAAAGACTAAAAAATATTCAATTTAACTTTGCAATATACTTTTTAAAATTTATGTACTAAAAAATATGTATATAACATCATAAATTGTTGGAGATCCCACATCAACTAAAGATTAAAGCCTTTCATTGTATATAAGTGAGTGCAAACCTTAACTCTATGAACCAGTTTTATGGGGTTGAGTTAGACTTAAAGTTCACTTTATAATATGTTAATTTTATGTTCAAATGATAACATTCTTATTATAGTATGTATATACATCTACATAGCAAGTAAGGGTGATTTTTGTGGATATATAGTCAGTCCCATTTTTTAAATATTTATTTAAATGATCGTATTAAACTCATGAAATATTTTTTAAAAATAATTTATCCATCTATTTCTTATTTTTCATATATATTTTTTTATCAATTTTAGTAATGCATTTTTTGTTTATAAAAATATTAGTTATATATATGTGTATAAATATATATATATATATATGTAAAATTTTAAATATTCTTTTACTAAATCATTATGTATATAAATTTTGCAGCTACTCGAAATCAAGAACAATGAAGATTTTTAAAATAGAGGTATATATATATATATGATGCACATGTAAAGTTCGTAAGTTCTATAATAAATAATTTTGATTTAGTCCAAAATTTAATGTAAACACCAAATTCTCGATAGTGATGGATGATTATTGAACAAGTAGTTAAGATTACTTAGTTGTCACAATCGATTAAATAAATAAATAAGTAATAAAATATGAGCTTGAAGTTGAGGAAAATAGAAAGGAAAATTATGATTTTGCTTTCCACTTTTAGTATGATTTGACGAAGTTGATAATAACTGAATACATGTGAGCCATGTTCATCACATTGCCATCTTGGACTAGTAAATGTTTTGTCATTATTTGGGTAACATTTAACACTTAAAAAAAAAATAAAAACTAATTTTATATAAAAATAATAATTAGTTGTTATAATAACTAAATTAAATATCATTTCAAAATGTAAAAAAAAATTGATTTATAAATTAATTTTTATAATTGTTAAATGATTTCTAAATTGGTATCTAATTAGTTACTAAGGTTTTAACTACCAATTATTTAGATTCTAAATTTCGTAACAAAAACCTTAGTTGTTAATTATATACCAATTTAGAAACCATTTAACAATAATATAATTAATTTAGAAACCAAAAATTTTTTTAGTCTCTAAAATGATCTATAATTTAGTCACTATAACAATTAATTATTTTTTGTCTTTAAAATTGGTTTCTATTTCATGATTTTCTTGTAGTGTAATATCTAATATGCGGAGAAAAGTTATTAACTATTTGCAATAAGTTTATCATCATGAAACTTTTTTTTCTTCTAAGTATATATAATAGGTATTAGTTTTAAATTCTAACAACATTTTCAATTTATTTATAATGAAATGTAAATGAATGGGTACGTATGTGTGTAATATATACTTATTGATGAGGACGAGATGTGTGCATGTGTATAATATATATTATATTGTATATTATACGTAATATTTTTATTATATGATAGTCTTTTTTATGGGTATGTTGTCTTTAAGGGGTGATTTTATATAGATATGTTATAATTTTTTATTGGTGTAGTAAGAGATACGTGAGATGAAATTGTGGTTTCAAAGGTTGTAATATTAAGTATGAAATTTATTAAAAAAAATATTACATTAATAAAAATTGAATTAACATCTTATATGATAAGAAATTGAATGAAGTTTTTATATTAAGATTTTTTATAACATATGCAACCCTTGAAATAAGAAATTGAGATTGGTATTTTATTGATAGTGCTTTTAATGAGTCAATTGTTAGTTTTTATTGTAACTTGTTTAATATGAATAGTTCTAAAAACGTTAAATTTACAAATTAAATCATTTTATTGAGATGTAGTTAAAAAAAATTATGTATTTTTAGATTCATAAGTGATTTGGTTTTGATTTATTTATGCACACTAACTCTAGTATGATATATGAATATGATATGTATATCATGTTATTTTAACATAATTATATCAACTCTAGGTGTATATATGTGTAAGATCTATTATAATGGTACTTGATAAAGTATCACTGGGAACTAAGCAAAGATGGAAAGATATTTATATTTTGATATGCATTATATTACATAGTTTAATAGTTTTGAAATTTTGGATTTATAATAATACATACGAAATATGTTTATTGGATATATTTACTAATTATAATATGGGCCTTAATTAAACTTAAAAGAATTTACTTAATATACCAAAAAAATAATTTAATTAGTTAAAATGTAAAATAAAAAAATACTTGTTAAATTAAAACTTAGAGAACAAAATATAGGAGGAAAAAGTAAAATCATATATAAGAAGCTAAAAGAAAACCAAAATTCTAATTAATATAAATTTTTTAAATAAATCAAAGTTATTTAAGCAAAATTTTGTGATGGAATAACAAATAAAGTCGACACTAAATACAATCCAAACTTTTTGTGTGTTATGTTTCCAAACATTCTTATATTCTTATTCATATATTATGAAATTTCTTAGTTATATTTCCAATTTTTTCTTCTATAGTTTGTTGAGGTCAGATATTTTATTTTACGTTTCTATTAATAATAAAAATTTATAAAATAATTTTTAAATTAGTATTTAAGTAATTTAAATCTTAATAATTAATGGTTAGATAACGGTTTAAAAATTATTTTCATAAATTTTTATTAATAATAGAAACTATTTTAAATATCAATAATTATTTTAATTTATAAAATAATTTTTAATTTAATTAAATAATAATTAATTAATTTAATATCTAAAATTATTTTTTATTTAATATAAAAGAAAAATCTACAACAGTTTCAGATCTATTTACAACCTAATAATTAATAAACATGGTTCTTCACTTATTTAATTAAAAAAAAAGTACCATTTACAAAATGGTAGTGATAATTTGACTAGAAAAGAAAGACAATTATTACAAGTGATTTCTCTATCCTATATTTTTGCAATCACTTGTGTCCCCTACACTACTTGTGTTGATGTGTTGGAAGTGACAACTTTGAGATGTGAAAAGTGATAGACAGATAAATGATACATCAGTGAAAAATCATTAAGTTGTTGTGCTGCTCAAAAGATATATCTGATTTATGATATAAATTTATAGTTCAATTATCAATGTGATTGTGACTAGACAAAGCACATTTAGGTACCAACACACAATGGACACTTCCCCAAAGTGTCTTAAGACATGAAATCACTACCTTATGATAATCTTTTTTGTGCCCTGGAATTAATGTATCATCCAAGATTATAATCATGGTTAATGAAAATTAATTAAGGAAACTATTCCACATCAATTGGAGGTGATATTTTCAAGTTCCTTTCTATCTATAAGACCAACTCTATCCACTTATATCAAGATTGTGAGATCTTAATTTTAGTCAAAAGTAATAAATGTGTTTCAAACTTATGATAAATTTTTGAAATTATATGTTCATTTGTTAGCAAGAATCTTAATTTAGTTTAAGATTTAAGATTTAAGATTTAGGATTTAAGGTTTGTAGTTTAGGAGTTAAGATTTAGGGTTTAGGATTTCATTCGTTGCACGAATCTTAATTTGGTTTTCTGTTTTAGTTGGATAAGAGATGTAATTTGGTTGTGATGAAAGAAAGATAATTTATCAAACTAAATAGATTTTTTTATGTTCTATCATTACAAGAAAATTATTAAATAGAAACTAATTTTAGAGATAAAAAATAATTAGTTATATTGGTTAAATTAGATACTATTTTAGAGACTAAACAAATTATTGGTTTCTAAATTAGTTTCTATTATCGATAAATAATTTCTAAATTGATATCTAATTAGCTACCAAGATTTTAACTACCAATTATTTAGATTCTAAATTTGCTACCAAGGTTTGCTACCAAATTTAGAATAGTTAAAACGTTAGTAGCTAATTAGATATCAATTTAGAAACTATTTATTAATAATAGAAACTAATTTAGAAACCAGCAATTTTTCTAATCTCTAAAATAGTATCTAATTTAGTTAATATAACAACTAATTATTTTTAGTCTCTAAAATTATTTTATATTCAATAATTTTCTAATAGTGTATGTTGTTATTTTGAGTATGACATTACTTTTGGTAGCCATGTTATCCTTGTAGGAGGCAGGTGCTTGATATTTTTTTGAGAGAAGATGATGTCTTTTGTATTGTATTTTGTGTGTATAAGGTTGAAATCATCTCTTAAATGTTTCAAATAATTTATTTATTCATAACTGATAAAAAAATGGTATAATCATTAATATTTAACTCTCTTTTGAATTATTCTCAAATATTATTTCTTTCCATTAATCTAAAAATAATTAATTCAAGAAACTAAGTGATATAGAAAGAAACAAATATATATCATTTTAGATCTTATAAATCAAAATGAAGGAATTATTATGATCCCATTTTGGTTGTGGTACCACTTCAAGAGATATTCAGCAATAAAGTATAGAAGGTATCTATGTGAAAGTATTATTGATGTGGTTTCTTGTTTTGTACTATTTTTTTTTCCCTTTATGATTATGGCTTCTTTAGTGCATTGTGAATGAACCTTAGTAATTGTGTGAGTACTTCTGGTACAGATTATATTAATTTGAAGAAGAAGAAAAACATTTAAAAGTGTTCTATGATTTAAAATCAACAAAATATTATTGTTGCTTTGAAACTATGTAATGAAACAAAGAATTAAGAAAGAGGACCAGAGACATCGACCCCTCAAAAAAATTTATTTAATGATATTCATCATGTTACACGTTCTAACAGACATGATCATATAAATTTGGTTGTTTAATAACTAATTATTTTTTTAAAAAAAACTCTTGGTCTTAATTAACAGATAGTATTAAACAAATATGTTTTTTTTTTCTCAGAAAATGAAACACGCAGCTCATAATATAATAGTATTACGAGATAAAAATATGTTGCTACAGCAATACTATTATAGTTCATCAAAATAGTATTTATTTAATTTATTATGAATTGTAATTAAGAGTATCTTTTTGGAGGATTCTGAGTGTTGACTGAAAAAGATTGCAAGCTATTTGTTTATTTCCTATAATCTGTGTTCGGATTTGGGTTTCTTTTATTCTCCTAAAACTTTGATTTTATGGAAGGTGTGAAGGAGTTTGTGTTCTTCTTTGAGTATAATACAGCTTTTCAAATTTGGTTTTGGTTGAGACAATTTTTTTATCATGCACGTTTCTCTTCTCATGTTTTTTTTTTTTTGTTTCATTAAAGTTTATGGTAGCTTTCTTGTGAAAGATTCGTCTGAATGGTATCATATTTTTTGTTTGAATGATTTGAGAATGAGTAATCCTTGATTTCAGAGGAGCATTTTATATGAAATCATCTTTAAGAAGTATTAAAAGGTTACATCTCTTTTTAAGATAACTCTACTAAAATATTTAATGAAGAATTATATTAATCGTTGGCTTTTCTATTTTGAAGTACTTTGATATAAAAAATAAAAAAAAGTCTAAGAAAGATGTTCAGACTAATCAAGTTATTTGGAAGTTTGGAAGATGTCTGATGTGGAATGGATTAAAATTAATATGAATTGAGCTACTAAAAGATGTCCTGGACATGTTGTTTGTGGTAGTATTTTTAGAAGAGTATAAGAGAGTATAATGGATGTTTTGTCTCTTATTTAGGTATTCGGAATGCCTTATATGGGAAAATTACGTCTATTTGAAATTTCTTGTGCTAGTGGTTATAGAAGAGTATGATTAGAGTGTGATTCTTCTTTGGTGTGTTAAACTTGTTCTTCTCATTTTACTGTTCATTGGACTCTAAGATAAAGGTGACAGAAATGCATGAAGAGTTGTGAGTATGAATTTTAAAGTTTCACATATTTTTCATGAAGGTAATCATTGTTCAAATAGGCCATATAATTTTAGGATTGATAAAAAAACTAGAACTTTAAGTTTGATTTGCTTCCATCTTCTATTAGCTTAGAGTTTCTTCATAATAGGTTTCAACTCCATTTTTTCATATTGTATAGTGCTTGTAAGGGAGTTTCGTTTATTTGTTTATGTGCACATATATGGTTTGGTCCCCATATTTGGTGAACTAATTATGAGTAAATCCCGATTCTGAGTATCTTAATCAATACTTTCCATGAAAATATGATGTTGTATGAGCTACTTTTTGAGCATATGTTCAGTCTAGATCGACTTTCAACCACACTTCAGAAAAAAAAATGCCAAAACACAGACAAAGAGATACAAAGCAACCTATTATCTGCACATACCCAAGAACATTAGATATCCCATTTACTACTTCCAACTCCTAAGATTAAAGGATCAACAAAATGATCCACAAACTCCTACCACAAATATTTATACTATAATTTTCTTTGTTGTCAAGGAAAATTGGCTTAAGTGCTCAATCAGACCAAATCTATTTCAACAGTAATTGACTACAAGACTTTTGATGCTTATGTTGTTAACTAGTATGTTGATTTCAAGACAAATTTATATTAAACAAGTGCATGTAACAACCATAGAGCTTATAAGTAATTTTATTTTGAATTGAGGAAATACAGATTAATGGACTAATACACCAATCTAAGTATGAAAAAAAAACTTTTTTTCAATGTTTGATATCCATCTAACAAGTTAAGTGTAGTTATATGTCTAATGATTCTGAGCAATCCCTCTGCTACTATTAAAAACAATATATATATAGAAATTAGATAATAAATATGGTAACAATAATACTATGAGACTTTAAAAAGGTTAGATTTGGAGAAAATGGTGAGATGAAAAAAACTTGAAGCATAATCATAGTTGTTGATTATTTAGTTATTTGTTTTGTTGTTTGTGATGGATGGTAGATCTGAATACAAAATTATTATAGGATTGATTAACCCCAGCTGCTACTATCTCCCTAGTTTGATAAATTTTGTGTTGAAGAGTGGTGTTCCAACTTATCAAAGCTTCATTATTAGTTGATAAAGGAGATTTTTGTGTCCCAAAAAGTGCATTCTCATCAAGAAATCAGACCCTACCAACAAGATGCTCCATCCACATTCTAACGTGCTCTCACTGTAATGTGTTAGTCTTTCAAACATTCAAATTCATCACCCTTATTCCTTCCACACCTTAATTTCTTGCTTTACCATCTATTATTCATTTTACTCTTTATACATATTATTTTTAATCTCTTTTAATCCTATCAATTTAGATATTCCAAGCTTTTAAAACATTCAAATTTTGTACATATATAGACTAAAAAGAATTAAAACCTTATATGCAAGGATTGGAAACAAAAAATTTAAGTATTAGGTAAAATATATAGAAACCAAATGAATAATAAACCAATTTATAATAATTCATTAGAGATAGCTAGGTGGTAACAAATATAAATAGTTTACACTATGTATTATATTCAAACTTAATATTATATGGTAAGAAAATTAAACTTATAATTGTTGAACAATTTAAATATAGAAATAATACACATTCCTTTATTTACATATTGTTTTGTGTTTTCTAAAAGAAAAAATTTAAGTGTATTTTTTTTAAAAAAAAAAATGTATGACACTACAAGAAAATCATTAAATAGGAATCAATTTTAGAAATTAAAAATAATTAGACACTATATTAACTAAATTAGATACTATTTTAAAGACTAAAAGATTATTAATTTATGTTATTAATAAATAGTTTCTAAATTGGTATCTGATTAGCTATCAAAGTTTTAGCTATCAACCAATTTAGAAATTGCTTTATAAATTTAATTAATAATATAAACTACTTTAAATATCAATAATTAGTATCTAATTTAGTCAATATAGTGTTTAATTATTTTTTATCTTTAAAATTAATTTTTATTTAATAATTTTCTTGTAATATAAGTTCGTATTTCTATAAAATAAATAGGTTGGTGTAAGTTAGCAAAATTCATATACATTAATATAATTGAATGTATTCTAAGAAATTTGCAATTATACATGTATATACTCAAACTTGGTGGCATTGATTGAACATGTTGTGACATATGATAGAACACAAGCAAAATTGGGTTGGCAAAGTTATGGGTTGTGAAATCTCCAAAAGACAACATCACAAGGATCATAACCCATTAGGAGGTGGGTCATGAAAGCATGCTCTAATGCCATTACTTTCCCTCTCAAAATAATAAGGTCAAATGTGCAAGGATCCTCAAGAATAGAGGGACTATTGTTTTACCATCTAAGGTACACCTTCTTGCTTTATTTTTATTTTATTTTATTTTATTTTTGTTTTGTTTTTCCCAACTGTGGGTGGTGGTGATGGAATGATACTCCATAGTGGGAAATTTTGTAGGTGGGGTGGATCTTCATGTTGCTTTGCCTTTAAAAAAAGATCTCAATTTTTTAGCCAACTTCTTGTCTAGATTTGATATACATGCTCGTGATCAATAATGGAGATTTTATGTTACATTATCAAAATTTTAATTAATATCATTTTCAATCAACTTTTATACTTTTCTTTAGCTAGTATTTCTGAAAAATTAATATATACACTACAAGGAAATCATGAAATAGAAACCAATTTTTAGAGACCAAAATAATTAGTTGCAATAGTAACTAAAATAGAGATCATTTTGGAAACTAAAACAAAAATTGGTTTCTAAATTAGTTTATATTATTTTTTATTATTGTTAAATAGTTTCTAAATTGGTATCTAATTAGCAACCAAGGTTTTAGAGACTAAATTTAAAAACTAAATAATTGGTAGTTAAAACCTTGGTTGCTAATTAGATACCAATTTAGAAACTATTTAACAATAATAGAAAATAATAGAAACCAATTTTTGTTTTAGTTTCTAAAATGGTCTCTAATTTAGTTACTATTGCAACTAATTATTTTGGTTTTTAAAAATTGGTTTCTATTTGATTATTTTCTTGTAGTGATATATTAAACTTGTTGAATGGATAAAAAATAAAAAATTATTTACTTTCATTCCTCAAGAATATATATTATCAATAAATATTTATAAAATATTTTATAAATTGATATTTAATATTAACTATAAGGTTTTAATTGTTTACCATTTTAGTTTTTAAATTAATTCTTAATTAAACTAGTGATTAATTTTATCATTTTAGAGAATATAAATTAGTTTTTAAAACCAAACTTTCTCCTAGTGTTAAGGAAATTTTTTAATAGCAGAATCTTATAATTAAAAAGTTCTTATTTTGCTTCTAACAAATGAAATTATTTTAGTTTAACTTGGTATTGAGTTTGAAATAGTTATACTGTAAAAATCAATTATGGTAATGTAATTGTTTTACTAATTTTAAATAAATTATTAAATAAAAACTAATTTTAAAAATTAAAATAATTAATTACTAATGATTCAATTAGAGACCATTTTATAAAATAAAATAAAATTTATTGATATTTAAAGTAATATCTAATTTAGTTAATATAATGATTAATTATTTTTAATCTCTAAATTTTATTGTTATTTAATGATTTTTTTTAGTGTTAGTAAAAAAATAGTTTTGTTTAGAAGATATAAATACGTGAAGCGTTTAGAAAGAAAAAGTTAAAGAGTGGTTTCTAACTACCATTTCTATCTTTTTCTAGTGTAGAATAAAACAAGTGACTTACTCTATAAGTTGAAGCAACCCAACATTAAAAAAGTTAAAGAATGGTTTCTAACTACCATTTCTATCTTTTTCTAGTATAGAGTACAACAAGTGACTTACTCTATAAGTTGAAGCAATCCAACATTAAAAAAGCTTTGATCAAGAAGTTCTCATTTGCTTATGCAAATAAACCTTGACTTAACACAAAGTACATAGATTAATTAATTTTTAACCTAATTCAATGTTTTAAGACCTATGGGTATGTGTATGTTAACTTAGGAGTGAGGGCTTTCTAGTTTTACTTTATTTGAGAAACATTGTCTTTTGTAGAAGATATACATCTAAAAGAAAAAAAAAATGAAAGTGGTCTCTATTTGAGGTTGTTATCTTTATGTTATGTTGAGTGATAAACATGGAATGAGAACTTTTTAAACTATATTTTGTGAGTTTAGCAGTGTAACCAGTCATTTCTTAATAAATAACAATTAAATTTAGAAAAAAAAATAATTAGTTACTATATTAACTAAATTAGATACTAATTTAGAGATTAAAAATTATTGGTATTTAAAATGATTTTTATTATTAATATTACGAAGTGGACTTTAAGTCTAACTCAACCCCATAAAACCGGCTCATAGGGTTGAGGTTTGCACCCACTTATATATAATGAAAGGCACTAATCTCTAGTCGATGTGGGATCTCCAACACACCCCCTCACGCCGAGACTACCAACTCGTGCGTGAGACTATATATTATGGGTGGTCCGATAGCGGTCCGATAGCGGGTGGCACGATAGGCCCAACAAATACTCGCTAGGATAGGCTCGAAATGGCTCTGATACCATATTACGAAGTGGACTTTAAGCCTAACTCAACCCCATAAAACCGGCTCAATGAGATGAGGTTTGCACCCACTTATATACTATGAAAGACTTTAATCTCTAGTCGATGTGGAATCTCCAACAATTAATAAAAATAGTTTATAAATTGACATCCAAATTAGCTACATAAGTTTTAGTTACTAATATTTTAGATTCTAAATTGGTCTCTGAAAAATCGATAAAGACTAATTTAAAATATAAAGTAGTAAGTAGCTAAAACTTTGGTAGTTTAAGGTTAGATACCAATTTAGAAACTATTTTCATTACAAGAAAATCATGAAATAGAAACCAATTTTTTAGAAACCAAAGTAATTAGTTACAATAGGAACTAAAATAGAGACCATTTTAGAAACTAAAAAAAAAAAAATGGTTTTTAGATTAGTTTTTATTATTTTCTATTATTGTTAAATAGTTTCTAAATTGGTATCTAATTAGCAACTAGGGTTTTAACTACCAATTATTTAGTTTCTAAATTTGGTAGCAAAAACCTTGGTTGCGAATTAGATACCAATTTAGAAACTATTTTACAATAATATAAACTAATTTAGAAACCAAATTTCTTTTTAGTTTCTAAAATGGTCTCTAATTTAGTTACTATTGCAACTAATTATTTTGGTTTCTATTTCATGATTTTCTTGTAGTGTTTACAGATTTTTATTAATAATAGAAACTAATTTAGATATTAGTTTATAAAATAATATCTAATTTACTTAAATAGTAACTAATTATTTTGGTCTCTAAAATTAGTTTTTATTTAATAATTTTTTTAATGTATCATTTTTAATTTCTTTTAATGAAAGATAAAGGGGATCCAACATGAAAAGAAAAGTTTTAATTAGTAGCATAATTGAAGAACTAAAATGTGTTGATTATTAGTTTTCTTTTAGCAAAGGAAGGGAAAGTGTAGATATATATATAATTTAGATATATAATTGAGGTGACATGAAGACAATGATAGTAGTAAAGATTAAGAGTGCATGCATTAACACCAAAGGCATTCTCACATATTGAGACATGATTCTCAATTCCAAGTCTAGTCTTGTCCCTTTCCTTGTGACTTAAAGATGGAGTCTCTTCCTCCTTGTTCCCCATTGCCACTTTCTTAAGTCTTTGCACAATTTGATGCCTCAATTGAACCTCATATTTACCTCTTCTTCCAAAACCACTCACACAACTCACAAATACCAAGCCTCCTAGTGTTCAACCACCACATTACCTCATTCTAATTTATGTTTGCAACATGTATATAGTTGTTTTATAATGACAGACACTAAAAAAAAAATATTAAATATAAATAAATTTTAGAAAAAAAACATTGTTAAATTGATTAAATTAGATATTATGTTACAAACTAAAAAAGTTATTGATATGTAAATTAGTTTCTATTATTGATAGTAGTTTCTAAATTGATATCTAATTGACTATTAAGGTTTTAGCTCCCAACTTTAGAATCGAAATAATTGATAGCTAAAATATTGGTAACTAATTAGATACTCATTTAGAAACTATTATTAATTATAAAAATTAATTTAGACATTAATAATTTTTTTAGTCTCTAAAATAATATCTAACTTACTCAATATAACAACTAATTATTTTTCTATTTAATGATTTTATGATTTTGAGGATTTAATTTTATTAATAATTAATCACTATTTAAAAATATAATTAAGCATATAGACATTAAGATCCTCTTTTAATTATATATATATATTTTTTTATTTTTTTTTTTAATTCACAATCAAACTTGATATCTCACTTAAAGATCAAGTTGAGAATTTTTTTTCACCTTTTTTATCAGAAAAAAATTAATAAAATAAAAAGTTAAAATTATTTCAACCCTTATACAAAATATCAACATTAAGAAGTGGACAACTTTTTTTTTTTCACTTTTTCCTAAAAAAAACCTAATTACTAATCATGTGAAATGGTGGAGTTTCCAAGGTACCCACAAAACCCAAATTCTCCAATACCTATTTTCAAGAAAAAGGAAATTTTTCTTCACCAATAACATGTTGATCTACCCATCACTACATGTTTCTTTGTGTTATATAATTGATAGTCTATTAAGGTTTCACTTACTACTACTTAGGTTGGTAATTGATAAACGAAAGAGTTTTTTTTTTTTGAACAAAAAAAATTAGCACAAAATGCATCAAAAAAATTATAATAAAACATTTTTGTTAAAAAAAAAATTCGATTAGTTTTTAACTATGATATTAGTACAAAAATTATAATTATTTATAGCTAAAAAATGGCTAATATTGTTGAAAACTTTCAAGGCTTCTTCCCAAGATAATTTAATTCACATTTGAAGTTGTATTTTACTTGTAATATTTTTTTTCTTTTAATTGTTTAATGAGTGTTTAGATTGATAATATTTATATGTTTTCAAGCCATTGCATATGGCTAGCTGTCATGTACTTTGCGCATGGCAATAGCAAAAACTTTTCTTCCTTCTAAACACTTATTGGGGTGCCAATGATTCAAGCTTCGCAATATTTAAAAACAAAAAAATATTAAAAAATGGATTATTTCAAACCTTCCATTATGGATGTCACAGAACAAAAATTAAGAATATCAAAATTATAAAATCTTCGTTATACAGTCATATAAGAACAATCAACATTAAAAATTTAATTAATAGTTATGTAGTTAATTTAAAAATTTGTTTACATTTATCTTTTAACACTAAATCATTTAGATATGATAACATTTTTTAATTAATATTTTTTACAAAAATTAAAATATATTTTATATTATTAAAGTCAGTTCAGTTGACTTTATCTTATCTTAAAATATTTTTAAATATTTATTATTGTTAGAATCGATTAAATCGATTCTAATATCTTCTTTTTAAAATATTTTTAGAATTGGTTAAGTTAACTCTAATATTTTTTAACATATTTATAATTATTAAAACATATTTAATATTATTAGAATCAACTAAATTAACTTTAATATTTTGTTAACATATTTATAATTATTAAAATATATTTAATATTATTAAAGTTAAATAAATTGACTTTAATCTTTCTTTTAATATTAATATATTTAATGTTATTAGAATCAGTATTTTAAAATTTTTATATATCATTAATATTTATAATAATTTTATGAATTATATTATTAAAATATCATAAATGTTGTGCATGTTAAAGTTGGTTTAACCAACTTTAATAATATCTCATGCGTTTTCTTTTAAAAGCTAACTTTACGTTTTCTTATAGTAATTTTTTTAATTATTTTTATAATTATAAAACGTTTTTAGTTAAAAATTTATAATTTAGTTAGGAGAATAAATATTAATAATTATATATTTGTAAACGGTTAAGAGTAAACACACAAAAATCATGCAAAATTTTAAGAAAAATATTTAAATTTTTTAAGTGTTCACTTTACACTTTTCCAACTCGCTTGATAATTCTCACAATATTTTTTTCATAATATCAATGTCTCCTAATTAATAATGGTTATCCTTAATTAATTAAAAACTTTTAGTTAAAAAGTTATCGTGAAAATCTTATTTATTCAACCATCTATATTTGTCTTATTTTTGTAATAAAAAACTTTTGTTAAAAAGCCTTAAAGGAAAAATATTTTAGGACTCAAAAAAGGATAACAAAAGTATATGTACATTTATTTCTTGGTAAAATATTGCCATTTTTTTAATTTTAAGATTTTTTGAATTCTCTCAAAACTCGTTTAGTATTAGACTTGTGAGTCAACCTCTTGAAGTAATTTAATTTTTATTTAAAATGTCATAATTTTAAATAGAAGTTTTAAGACACCAAGTTTATAACAAATTGTATTTCAAAACCATAAGAGGATATATAACTCATAATTAATGGACAAAGATTAACCTACTCTAAATACACTAGCTAGTTAAATAATAAAAAAATCATTTTTTATTATAAATAATCATCGATATACATTTACTGTGATTTTTAATGTATTTCCAATTATGTAAATTCCAAGAAAAGTTTTCTATTTTTAATTCTTTAAATTCTATAAACTTAATTTATGAAATATATTAATTACTATTGTCATTACGAATTAATGTCTAAACTAGTTTTAATATGAAAGAATTGTCACTATTGATAATTATTATTGGCAGTGATTAAAGTTAATTAATTATTATTGATATTTAAAATATTGTTAAAAATAAATAAATTAATTTTTAAATTAATATTTAATTAGTTATAAAATTTAAGTTAATCAGATATTTGTGGCAGCGGCAGTGACCGTATAGTAAAGTAAGGAGGGTATTTTTGTCTTTTCGGCTAGTGTAGTGTGAATTTAATAATAATAGGAGTACAATAAGAAAAAAGCTTTTACGAAACAACAACCACTATGAATTACAATATGGGCTAATTATTTACAAAAGTAACCCAAAATAAGCTCTGTCCAGACAAATTCTTCCTGCACCCCATTCTTAGAAAATACCAAAATTATTCTTTTTCATTGATTTTTTTAAAAATCCAAATTGATTAAGAATCTCTGAAAGTTATTAATATTTGTGATTTTTACATATTCAGATTATACTATCTAAATACAATTTTATTTTTATATTGCAGATTACATAATTTAAAATACAAAATTGTATAATCTAAATGAAGAAAGTAAGGAAACATAATATAAATGTACTTTGTTGCATTTACGAAAAGCTTAAATCCACTTTTGGTTATTGTAGTTTTATTAATGTGTCATTTTGGTTCTTCAATTTTTCAAAATTAAACACTTTTTGATCCATTATTAATGTGTCATCTAATTGTTGGCAATATGTTACATGTGTATGTTTTTTTTATCCGCATTTTACATGTGTATGTAATAATAATATCAACTACTAATTTAAGTAAGATATTAATAGTATAAGTTAGACAATTATCTTTAATTCATATTATTTTAATAGATATATTAACATTTTTTTAACAATATATTAAGCATGAATCCAAATTGTTTAATCTTAGAAAATATGAGAACTAAATATGTAATTTAAATTTTATTGGAACCAAATTCCACATTCCAAAACCATAAGATAAAGAATAGGTTCAAGACAAAAAAAAATAGAAATATACGCATTTTTTATGCATTGGTTGAAATTTAATGAAAATTATAAGAAAACATACTTAACATCTCGAAAAAAAAACTTAATTAAGATTATATATATATATATGTATATATATATATATATGTATATATATATATATGTATATATATATATATGTATATATATATATATATATATATATATATTAAAGAATCATTCTCAATATTTATTTTGAAAAAAACATTAAAAAATTGTTTAGATATTTTAGTTTGAGAGTTTATTACTTATAAAAAAAATGTGTTAGGAGCTATGACGTTGATTATAAAGATAGTTACTCATTATTAATTAAAATATTACTTATATTTTTAGAATATTTTTATCACTTTAAAAAATATTATCTTAAACGAAAATTAATATCTATTTTATTGTTTTGAAATCAAATTAGTTATCATTAACATCATTACTATCATATAAAATGTGATATAAGAGAAATATCGTATATTTTTTATATATTTTATTCAATAGGAGTGATCTTTTACTTCTACCTATCTTTAATTAAAATTAAAAAAATCAGAGCTTTCGTGGTTTGCAGGTGATATATATATATATATATATTATTTTATTTTATTTTTATTTTTTTTAATTTTTTGTGTAGATATAAATATGTAAATGTATTGTTTAAGAAGAAATGAGACGAAGGTTAAAAAAAAATAAACACATTAATTGAGAAGGAATCAACATTTAAATTTTCTTCTCAAAATTAAAAAAAAAAACTATAAAAACGAAGTTATATAGTCACATATAATATAATATAATAATTTAATTCTAATTCAACTTAATATTATATTGTGAGGTTTGTATCCATATTATAAATATATAATAGAAGATTTGATTCACACTAGGAAGAATATACTACGAAAGGTTAAAATCTTCAACAAATATATAATTAATTAACAATTACTCTTAATTAATTAACTTTAATAAATATATAATTGATTATACAATTACTCTTAATTAATTAACTTTATAAAAAAAATTATTAAATAAAAATCAATAATAATATAGACACCTTTCAATTTGAATATTAAAATCATTTTATTTTTTTTCAAGAGATTGCATTACTTTCTGATCAATTACATGAGTATGATCTACAATATTTATATTGTGATTTTTTCTTAGTTGGAACTTGAAACTTTTCATATTAGACCTATAATCCACCTTTTTTATCAACAACAATTGTTCTTACCATCCCTTGAATCCTAATAACAACCTTCCAAATCCTGTTATCCAAAAAAAAATGTTGGGTTTTGGGAAGAAGAGCAATTATGAGTCATTTCTGTGATGACCATGACCTGAAAATTTGTGTCACCCCTTTAATCCAAAGTTTGTGTTAGCATCTACTACATTCTTAGTTAGCAATGACAACAAGGAAGATTTTCCATCTTCTTCTCCCCTGTTCATCCCCTGCCACAATTAATGGAAATCATAAAATCACAATATCAACACTTTTCTTATACAAGTTAATTTGATTTTGCCAACATCATTTCAACACCAATCCTTGACAACATGCTATTCAACTTTGCCTTGGTTGGTGTAAACAATAATAACTTTTACAAAAGAGCATTGAGAACTTACATTCTTGGGGTTCAACAGTGTTTGGGGGACATTATGCAACTCCATAAGTCCTCTGCTTGATGATTTGATCTCAATCTGTGTAGAGAAAAGTGCTGAAACTGGACGATGATCAGAGAACTTGCTTTCACTTCGAAAATAGTTAAGTTGCTCCACTCCTTTGCCATACCATAGAATTCTATCACACCTGCTCACATATAATTTATCAGTCACCACTTGTTTAAATTTCTTTAATCATGCAGACAAATTCACTTAATAGTGATTTTAGTTTGTTTATTATCATCAATCCATTAATTAGCTTACTCTTTTGTATATTAATATGATGGTGCAGAAGAGTATTGCAGAATGATGGTATCATTATCAATATTTTCATTAAACATTAAATGTGAAGTGAAGGGATAAACTAAAGCTACACAATTGTGGAACACATTTGCAAAATGATGTAGTAATGAAGAAGGTATGAGTATGTGGTCATATACTGAGTGTAAAAGGTTTTTACTCTGTGAATCAATATAAATTATTATTGAAGTGATTTTCAAGATAATTTTTATAAGAGTTTCAATATTCAAACACGAAATTGGTTTTCGTTTCTGATCTAAACTTTAGACCATCTAGGTATTTGTAGTATGAAAATGATTAAAATTAGTCTTTCTGTATGTGAAATGATTGTTAGTTTTTATTTTCAAAATTTGTTGTTGTTTTGATTGCAGCCTGATGTCCACTGTAATTACTTTCAATGGTTTGATGAAATTGAAGTGAAACTTCAAATTGAACCAATTCCATGTACACAAGGACTCATTTCAATCATTTACAAACTACAAACACCTAGATGGTTTAAAGTTTAGACAAAAACCAAAAATTAATTTCGTGTCATAATAAAAGACGAAAAACATATTTAACCTGGTTATAAAATTCAACAAATTCACTATATGAAATTCATGGCTTATATACATAAACAAAAAACAAGTATAAGTGAGTGATTATTATGTACATACCATGCTGGAGTTCTTTGTTTTTCCCCTGATCTGTTTGGGAGGCTACCACAGTATCTATTGGTTGTGGAGGATGAGTATTTATATGTGGGGGCAAATTCTATGTCACCTTCTTTCCAACCCTCAAATACTCCACCTTCTTCTAGTTCTTTCTGGAGTTGATCAAACTCTTGCAAAGCCTTCCAATCTTGCTTCCTTATCAAATTCCTAGCAAAATTGTCCTCCAAGTATAGCCTATAGTTGAGGTCCCCAAACCAGAATATTCGGCTGAATCATGAGTTCAAATGCAACATATTTCAGTTTTGGTTCATTATCCAATATGTAATACAAATACTGATGTGATGTGACACTCTTCTGCATATTTATGTTCATACATTCATGTCAATAATTCTATAGATATTAAGGGAGAAAATAAAATTTCTGAGTGGATTAAAATAGGGAGGAAACAAATTCAAGATAAGAAAAATGAAAGCAAAAGAAAATACCAATAATGACTTGTTAGAACAGTACATAGGAAAATGGAAAAAAAAGGAGTGATGCATGGTAGAGACAAACTTACTCATGGCCTAAGATGGTTAGAGGATAATGATGGTGTTTTGTGGTCCTAGAAAATGAGGTTCTCCTAAAAATCTCTGCTACTTGATGGTTCCTTCTCCCTTCATCACCCTTCTTCTCACCAGATGCCAAGTGTGCTGCTACAAAACAAAAACTTGTCCCTTCAATTGACATGCTAACTGCCACTGATCCTTTGTTTCCCAAGTACCCCATCACCCCACATGCCACTGAACACACTCTCACATTTGAGACACTGTACTTCCTCAACACCTCTTCCCTCAGCCACACACTTATGAACACTCCAACCATCTTCTTGCTGGCCACTAGTGTGTACTTATCATTGTTCTTGTTGCCACCTTTGGTGTTTGGATTCTCCACATACTGGTAACTGTTGTCATCACATGATGATAAGAGGGATGAAGAATTCAGCACTGGTGTCATCCAAGGGCATCCAAACTTGGCATTCAGTGTTTTTCCTATTAACTGGTTCCAGCTTGTTGCCACAGCTGGATCCTCTGCCCCTATCACTGTTAAGGTCTTCAAAGGTACAAGCTCTTGAAACCTGAACAAGATCCAAAACCTTTCATCATCTTCAGAGGTACAAAAGTTCTAATCAAATACAACACAAATTGAAGATTTTGTCTAAATAAATTAGGCCAATTTGTGACTTGACTAAAAAAGTAACATAACCAGAAGGGTGTTACACTTTTTTAAGAAACTATTCAAATTTAGAATTATATACACACCCAAGAACATATATATCTGCAGCATTCTTGAGATTCAACCACTCGTCCAAGTCAACAGCCAAACTTCCTACAGGAGATCTACCAGCAACATTCCAAGTACCAACAAAGATCCTGAAAATATACATGTCACAAACAAAAAACATAAACTAAAACCATTACATTAACATCTGAGTCAAATAGGAAGAACTATATATAGACACACATACAATTAATACTATCTCACAAGACAGAGACCCACCCAGAAGATTTTATAAATATACATATATATTGTAATTAATTGCTTTACCTTAGTTCATTTATTGAAATGCATGGATCCAATTCCAATGACCGAAGGGAAAGGTTGCCCTCATAGTCATCACTCTGATCTTCTGCTCCATCTGGAATTAACAATGGTGCATGCACCACCCCCTTGATTAATTCTAGTCTTTGAAAGTAGAAGAAGAGCATATATATATACATACACACATAAGGAACACACACACATAAGAACCTTGTATCTCGTTCAAACTGAATGATGATGGCCTATCTTCTTCCTTTTGCTTGCTATTGAACCAATTGCGTAGCTTTTGATACTTTCTTGACTTCTGATTCTCCACCTCCATGACAAGAAAGGAGGGTACCCTCTTTCTGAAAAACTCCTTTTACATACAAATTCAATTCCAAGATGACAACTTGATGTGATATGTGAAGGGTTATAGTGCTAATCGCCCTCAGAACTAAACCAACAAGAGGAAGAGACAAAAGGGGTGGCTTAAGAAGGGGCTAATCTAGTGGTTTGATCGTTAAACACAAGAGAAGAAAATTAACAACACACAGTTTTTGCAGTAGTAGTATATATTATTTTTTCTGAGTCAAAACTGAAGAGAAACATAGGTAAGAAGAATCATTTTGCAAGAGTTGAAGAGGGTGAGAGTAAAGGTGCATGATGCAATAAATGATCTGCATAAAAATTGAAGAAGAAGTTAGATATAGGCCTCAAAAGGTTCCATCATTAGATTGATTATTAGAGCCCCGTTAGGTGGTGCTGGTCACGTATGTCTCATGGATATCTACGTGACATAGCTGTTGTTTCGTTATTATTGCATGTTAAGTCAAATAATGTTGTATACCCTAGCTAATGTTTCTAGCTTCTCCCTCTGTTTGGATAATTGGACCATTGTTCATCGAATGAAGACTACTAATATTATTGTTGTACTTCAGCACACTCTCTTGCTTTTCCATTGTTTCTCACTCACAGATATGGTAACAGAACTACTTGTCCAGGTTGTTTTGGTTATGCATCACAGATATATCTTGTCTTTAACTCATATACCATTTATATGAACATCATTATGTAATATGTTGTTTTTGTTACATCGTAATATGTTGTGTCCTAGATTGTTTTCAATAAGGATTTCACATCTTCAACTCCCTCTACCCACCTACACTACAACTATGTACTCAAAAGATTTTCTTCAAAGAAAATGTTCCTTTGTGTTTCTAAGTTATTGAAACCACTTTTTAAAAATAATCCATTGTTCCATACAATTGTGTAATGTATTTTTTTTTACTGGTAAAAAAAAAAATATGATCTAGGATGGTTAAACTCATATATAGATCATAGAAACATATAATTCTCTCTGAACACAACAAATTTATAAGAGTCTCCAATTGCCAACACTAATGGTACCAATTAAAAAAACCCTAACACTCCCAACTGCCTCAAAAGCATGTGTGATGTATGTATTATGAATGATGAATAGATTCCTTATTTTGTGGAAAAGTATACTAATACAATAATTTTTAGTACACTACACATGCTTTGAGATTTTTTTTTTTTTTTTTATCTTTTCATATATTAAAAATAAGTCAATGATTTCATAGGAGTTTATCTAATGATAATCTTGAAATAAGATCCTATGAGATATGACTCTTGAGATTAATTTAGAGATTTGTTACTAAATAAGTCTTCATGTGGGTTATGAAATTTATGTGATAAATGGAATGGTCTAGATTCAAAACAAAAAGAGTATTTCATATATGAATATTATCTACATCAAATTAAGAAAAAATACATTAATTTAATACTATTTTCAAAGGTGAAGGTCAAAACCACTTATTAATCATGTGTTTTTAGTGGTTTAAATTCAATGAGTTTTGCATCAACATTAATTTAAATATATTTTATAAGAAACTTCATTTTATAACTACCACAATAAAGGTTTTGATATTTTCTGATAGAATTTGAATATTCACTTGCTAAATTGTATAAATGGGTCATTTTTTTCATTTTGGTTTTTTAACTTGTTTATATGAATACATACATATATATATAGATTAACATGTTGCATTGTATGTATTATTTTTTGCATAAATGATATAATATGTCTGCATGCAATGAATAAAAGCATCATTTTCCCAAAAAGGTCTAAGAATTGTATGAAATTAAGAGCCTATCATAGAGTTTGACTTTTGAGTTGTGGTTTCATTGCAGAGTTAAATGGTACGATATATCTTTAGATATTATCTCATTCACAATAATAATAATAATTATCATTATTAATCTTAATATTATATTATTATTATTATTAAAATTTAAAAAAAATGTGTACATTTGAAGAGTGATGCATTTGGTACGGATGAGAAAAATTCCGTGGTGGTTAGTTGAAGTTGAAGAAAGGCAACAGTGATGTGGTTGGGTAGCTTCAACTCAAATCTACTTCATCACTTTCTCTATAAACTATTTTCAATAACTATTTTCAACAACTATTTTCAATACATAAATAAATAAATAAAACTTGGACTTTTGATTCAGGCATTCAAAATTTGAACTTATTATACCAATAATTTCTTAACTTTTATATTATAAATTCAAGTCTTTACTTGTAATTAATGTTCTTTTTTTCTTCATTTTTCTTTTATACATTTCCTTGAAAAGATAATTGGCTGTTTTCTTTCTTGTTAATTTTTTTACATTAAAACTTTAAATTCTAAAAATCTCAAGTTTAAGTTTAGTTTTTTAATTTACATTAAGGCTTCTTTTTAATCTTAAATATTAATTATTTATACTTTATAATTGATTCTTGTTATCGTTTATATTTATTGTTTTCTCCTGAATTTACTTTACTTTTTTACTTAAAATAAAGGAATAAATACAGTGAGAAATTTATCCTTTTAAATAGTTCATACAAGTAGAAATAATTATGTATAAAATATATTTTCAGAGCGATTATTCAAAAGTAAAAGTTGATAATTTTTTTATGAATTTTTATAAATTTGAAGCTGTCTGATGGATGAGTTTCATGCTTTTTCTTTTCGAAGGACAATATATACAGCTGTAATCCATAGTAAGCAGAAAATGAAATTTAGAGTTTAATAATAATAATAATAATAATAATAATAATAATAATAATAATTATTATTATTATATATTCTACCCTACAAAACAATTAGATATGTTTATAAATTTTTTAAAAACTATTATCAAAATCAATAAACTTACTATATAATGGTGGAAACATTTGTTGTGTTGCGCATACTTTTATAAAAAAAATTTATTGAATTTAATTTATATATTTTATAATAAATTTATAATATATTAATTTTAAAAGTGAAGAGAAATATAAAAATTAAAATAATGTATAATAATAATTAAAAATTGATATAATAAAATTTAAAGTATAAAAATCGCTTACGGTTACATATAAAATTGTTTATAAAAATTTAAATTAGAAGGTATTATAGTTATTTCATTTAAAAATAAATAAGAAGGTCTTCAATAAAATTCACTAAAAAGTTATACCAACTTTATATTTTTATAAATAACCATTTATAATTAGATAATGATGTAAAAAATATTTGTTGCATTCTAACAATTAGACCAAATCGACCAATCATATAGAAAGGTCAGAAATCAATCAACCAATTAATAGATTAAAATCAACCACATAATTTAATTAAAAAAATAAGTGACAAAAATCAGTTTATAATAGGTCAATTATCTTAATAATAATCATTAAGTTTTCTTAAAATATTAAAATAAACCTAAAATGTTTTTCATCTTTTTAATTCAAACATGAATTTATTATTAATGAGTATTAATGTATATACTTTAAACATTAACAATTTATCAAAATACTTTGACTTAAAAATACATGCCATATTTCATTTGGAAACCTATAAAATTATGTTTTATTTTTTCAGAGGTATGAAATTATTATTTTCTAATGTTATTAGTTATTGTAACTATTTTATTAAAATACCGATACTTTAACACATATAAATGTGATCTACATTTATTTTATGTCTAAATAAATTATTATTTTATTATAATACAATATTTTATTTTAAAAATAGTTGTAAGATGGATGGTTTTTAAATAGTGGTGTCACAATTTATTCACACTCCCTTTGATTATAGTTGAATTATTAAATCTTAAACCATTGTTTTAATTTTTTATTAACAATAAAAAATTATATAAATAAATGAAAGTACTATAAATATTTCAATCCATATAAAAAAATCTCTACTCAAATATAAAATAAAGACATAAAAAAACATATTATTCAAAACCTAATCAATCACCATTCTCAACTAAAACAGCATAGAAAATACAATATTTCTTCCATCAAAAATAGATATTTGAAACCATTGTTGTCATGTTTAATTAGTCATATAATTTAAAAAATGTTAATTATATTGATCATTTTTGCAAGTTGAGAGTTGAAAATGTATGATGAATTAATCCCTTCCTCACATATTCTCCACATTTGAAGCTTACCACCATTCATCCATTATCTCATAATTCCCTCTTTTCATATCCAACAAGATCTTCTATGTGTGCCCATTCTCATACATCACCATCATCATGTCACACAATCAAACACTATTTTCATTCATGAAAAAAAAAACAATTCTCTAAAACATAAAAACTTTAAATATAAAAAAAAAATCTAACTTTTCAACATAGTTCCCACAATGAATTAGTTGGTCAATATTATTCTTTATTCCATGAATACAATAATTTCTTTTCTCATTTACAAATTAACACAATCCATCTAAAATACCATTTTATTTTATAAAATTGTTTATAATAAAAAATACACAACATTAAAAAAAGAAAGAAAAAATTATAATAATCCAATCTATTTTCCTCACACCTTTTTTTTTCATGGCCCAAGGCCCATTTGATAAGGAGCTTTCTTGTTTATTTACATTTCCAAAAACCCTAATTTGAGATTTGTATTTTTGTAGTGTGGATTGTGTGTTGTGGGCTCTTTAGGAAAGTGACCCTACTTTAGAAGGTTCAATGGCTGTTATTTTATGAGTTCATTTGTTTTCTTTTGTGTATAATTCATTTGTGGCTTATGCCAAATCTCAACATGTCTAATTATTGCTTTTTTTTTCTTTTCTTTTTTTCTTGGTTTATGAAACGTGTTCCCTTTGGTTTTATGTGTGCTTCATTTTCATAAGAGAATATCACTACAAAGTTCTACATGTGTGTTAGCATTTAGGGTTGAAATTGATTTTTTATTTGGTCTAAAATTATAATATGGTCCTTTTTTTTAACTTCAACCAGAGAAATATACTATTAGAATTAAGATATTTTTTATAAAAAATAATATAAATAAAATATATTCGGATTTCCTTAATTTTTAATTTGTAAATTTATTTATTTTTTATAAAAATTCATGTTATGCATGATAGTCTGACATTTCAGTCAGACTGACACCCAGATTTCATCAATCATATACTATTAGATGAAACGAAATATATTAAAGCAAAAAACAAAATACAAGTGAATATAAATAACATCAAAACTGTATAAAAAAATAAATGTAATTTATGATTTTGGTTTTATTCTATTACTTTTTATTTTATTTTATTTTACTCTCTAATTTTGTAAAAGAAAAAATATATAATTGTGATCTAATTCTCATGTTTTTCATACATTTATTTTCTTAGTTTTTTTATATAATTAACATATTATTTTGTAGTATTTTTAAACTAACTTGTTAGGTTTGGAATTCAAGTAAAATAAATAAAGTGTACACAAAATTGAGAGTTGAATCAATGTAACTTGTGTAAAATACATAGACTATCCAATTTCTTAACTTTAAATTCTTCAAAAAAAGAGAGCCTTGAAGTAGGTTTAAAAATATCGTGTATATGTACAACAAGAAGATAGTTTTGTTTGTTGAATTATAAACTATTGACTTATCAAGAACAAAATATAATACGAATATTCTTTCCACACGAAGTATCTTCTTTCTCATATGATATTATCAATACTCATATATATATATATATATATATATAATAATGTTAGGTTAAGGCCAACACATTAAGAATTGATTAATTAATTAAGGTCAATTAAACTATCCTTTTTTGAATACTTTACTTCAATGAAAAAAATTATAAATTGCAAATAAGAGTATAGTTGAAATAAATAAATAATAATAATAATAATAGCATGGGAAAGAAAACTTTATTTTTTTTTCTCAGCTTTTTTTTAAGGAAATAAGATTTTCGTAAAACAATTTTTTTTAAAAAAATAGTTATTTCATGACTTTTAAAATTTATAGTTTATGATTATTTTTTTCTAGGTTTATCGCTACTAGTTTTTCCAAACAAAATAATTATTTTAAAATCAATTTAATTAGCTTACCTAAACAAAAATTAGTAATTATGGTTATAAAAGAATAATAAATTAGTGAAACCAAACACTTTTAATTATTGAAATTTTCAAAAGAATAATAAATTAGAAACAAAATAAATACATAAATAAACCTAACCATCAAAGCAAAATGGGGCAGAATATTCAACAACTTTGTAGAAAACTTATTTTTAAAGCTGATGAAAACTTTACACAAATAACATGATATAAATAACTGTTTCATTGATATTTTTTTAAAAAAAATTATTTAAAGTCTCAAAATCAACTGTGATTGTTCATGTAAAATCTATTTATGATTTTAGGACAGAACTTTTAAGAGAAATATAAAATAAAATAATTTTTTTATAATTAAAATTTATTTAAATATAAGTTAATTTATAGAAAGTCTTCAATTTAATTTTTTTAACTTATATCCAAACAAGTTTTAACTAATGTAAAAGTTAATTTTACTTCATTTAAAAAAATTATGGAAGAATTCCTTAAACATTTAGCTTTAACCATCATTTGAATTTTAAAGTTATTACACAGAATGATGAGATGGAGCTTTATTAAACTTTGGCATAATCATTCATTAAGGTTCATTATTAAGCTTCTCAGTTAAGTTTCAGTGTTCATAATTGGATTCAGGTTTTCATATGAATTCAAAACTTTTAAATTCTTTAAATGATAATATGCGTATAAATAGTTCTTGAGTCTTCGATTTAGAACATTATTAGTGCTTTATTTTTTATTTCAAACAAACAAGAAGGACATTTTATGTTAAAGAAGATTAGTTTTTATATAATTTGTTTACCACTCTCTCTCCATTTTTTAGTTATTGGATATTAGGAAAACTTTATTTTTATTTATTTATCCTTTTCAAAGGTTAAGATAGCTTTAATTTTTTTCTTTTATTAATTACAATTTATTTTTCACCAAATACTTAATTAATTTACTTATGCATCTATTTATTGTGAATTAAAAATATAAAATTTATAACTATTTTATTATGACTAAGAAAAGTTACGGTATTTTTAGTTCGGACTAGTATCTAGTATCGTCCTATGAGGCTTGCACACTCCTCTTAAATGTGTCGGACGCACGTATTGGATACTGACACTCGTAGGACATGTATCGGTGAAATATCTAATTCAAAAAATATTTGTTAAATTTCTAACAATTCTAACACGGTTCAAACACAATTTTAAAAAAGATAAATACATTAATTTTTTAAAAACTCAAATTTATTGTATAAATTTTTATTATGATTATAAAAATAAATAACAAATCCTTTTTGAACCAGTCATGAAAAACATCTTTATACTCAAAAAAACTGAAACATACTTGTGCATATAAATCTTTACTGTCAATTTTTATAATTCATAATTATATAATATATAGATTTGTGTCTTTACATCCTATATTTTAGAGATTATACATATCTTCATGTTTGTATTAATGTCATATCAGTGTCTGTATCCATATTTATGCTACATAGGTGTCGTCGTTCGATGGTGACTTGCAATTTTCTTATAAGATAAGGAGTTCGTGATTTGAGTTGATTTTGAAAATTTAAATAACCAAACTGAATTGTTTAATTCTTAGGAAAAAAAAATTAAAACAATTCAAAAAGTTTTCAATTTTTTTGTCATCAGATATTTGGATAGGTTTTCAATTTTTTATATCGATTTAATTCTACACACCCTTATTACTTAATAAGATTAGTTCAATTTCACAATAGTAATAAGATTAGTTCAATTTCACAATGGATCTTAAATTTAACATGAACATCTAGACACATTAAATATTTTTTTAAAAACTTGCATCATTCATAATTTATATGATTTAAACAATATTTTATCTTGTGAGATGTACTTGTAATTCCTACCCAAAATATGTAAATTAAATTAAATTACAATATAATTCTAATAACCTGGTCACAAATCATAACACAGAATAAAAGGCAAACAATCTAGCACCACCAAGAAAGTGCCTTGAAACCTATATTGTTCTTCTTATGCTTCTATTTAAACAACTAACAATATTTAAAACATTTTGAGCGCATCTATTGATTAAAATTGGTAAGTTGAGAATTCAATTATTAAGAATTTACTTCATTGAAGTTTTAGGAAATTGGTTGCAAATACATTTTCTCATGATTTAATCAACAAACAATAAAGAATGTATTAGAAGAAATGTGTTAAAAAAACGACAGCATTCACTCTCTGATATGCAGTTTATTGTTGATTACATTTATCAGAAATCAGAAATCTGTTTTCTTATTTAACAGGCTTCTCTTCTCATTGATTTTGTAGTTTTTAATAAACTTTGTTCTTACAATCCAAGAGAATTTATATTCCTTATCAAGTATTTTTGTCTTCTTTCACTATCTGTATGTTAAGTTTAAAGGTAGGGTAACTAGGAAGACACTCCAATGTTTTAGTTAAGTCATTACCTTTTACTGTGAACTGTTTCTTTATTTATAGTTTTCTATTAGACCTTTCTTTTTATTAACGTTGGCCCAAGTCTAATAAATCCTTAATGATATCTTATAACCCTTAATTTGAATTAACCTAATTAATCAACAAAATTTTCACTTTATTTCATACGTTTGACTGAGATATCGTGTGAACTTTCGTCTTGTCGGTCATTCGATTGAGTAATTCTGGGTAGGACAAACTTTATCCAATAGAGTGTGCAGAATGTGTTATTAGCATTCCTTTACAAGATACACTCACAGTAAATAGTACAGAGAGTGTGTGATCTTAACATAGAATGTATAATTTTTCAGATTTTGGTGGGGCTAGAAAGTAAGAATTTATTGGGTCAAAGATGAGGGAATCACAGAAGAAGAGGAGTTATTGCAAGACAAGGGTGGTGGAGACTAATTCAGAATCCTGACTCCTTGGTAGACAAGACTTTGAAGGCAAGATATTTGCCCATGAATCATTAGTTACATGATAAAGAGGGACACACCCTCTTGGCTAAACATGGTGGAGGAGCATAAAAGCAGCAAAATGGGTTCTAGAAGATTTTTATTTTATTTGGATGCATTCCCCACCAAAATAGCCATAGACCATAGAGCCCTTTGGAGAAGGTGCAAAAGTGTCAGGTTATGGCTTAGATTAGACCCTACTTTTTAGCTTTTGTTTTTGCCTCTTTCTTCTTGTATGTCATAAAAAAATGTGTCAAAACTTTATGCTTTGTTTGGATGGTTTAGTTACATGTCAATAAATAGTTAAACTTGTTGAAAGCTTTAGGAGACACTGTGTTTAAACAAAGTTGTATATTTTTTATAACTAAAAGAGAAAAGTGTTTGATTAAAGTAATACTGTAATATAATGTTTTAAATTGTTTATACTGTTAAGGATAAAGAAACAAAGGAATGTCAGAAAATGTTTCTTTAGATCTTGGAATTTTCTCTCAGTGGTTGATGACCATTGAGTTCTGAAGTCAGAGTGTTGGAAGCAAAAGGAAAAGAAAAAAAATGAAAATGTTTTCCTCTACAAAGTAAAAGACAGTAAAATGTTATGAAGTTTCAAATTACTAGACTGAGATAAGAACCAGCAACCTTTTACAGCAGATTTGAATATGAGGGTAGGAAAAATAAAAGAAAAAATTGAGATAATATTATCATTAATATTCTTATTCTGATTTCAGACTTTGCAGTTTGGTACTCTACTGCCACAAGGAACTTTTGCAAGGAAAGAGATTCTTTCTTGTTATTTGGAAGGCACCTTAAGTTTAAAATATTGTTCAAGATTTCACCTAAATAAAGTATCTTAAACCAATGCATAGGGATTTGAGATAATGCACTTTTGTTGGATAAAAAAGTGGTAATGAAAGTAGTTAAGGAAGAAGATAAGATTGTGTTTGAGATCAAAGCACAACTAGATAGAGGTAAGATCATATTGTGAAGGTGTACTATATTTGAAGTTTTTCGATTTTTGTGCTTAGATGAGTTCCATAAAGTCATGAATTCAAACATGTGTACAACAAGATATCTGTAGTAAATGAACAATTTTCATTACTGACGAGACTATCAGTAATAAACCTAAAAGGAATCGGGATAATGTGAAGAAGAGGCCATGAAATTGGATCAATCCAAACAATATAGCAGTAGTAAAGCACATCCTTGATCATTAAGAAGAAATAAGAATAATAATGAAACAAAAATTGTAGCTGTTTTCTTAGAACATTGCCTCAACAGCAAGACACTTCAATCTTGTGGTGTCCGAAATTTTCAGCTTGTTTGACATCTGAGATCAAATGCTGCCTAAACATTGCAATGAAAGCTTCCACTCTCTCATTCAACTCCTCCTTGGACAGCACTGGAACCTGCTCCTCCTCCTCCTCCTCCTCTTGCTCATCCTCTTCAGCTACTTCATTCTCAACATGAACATAAGTATTACTACTACTAGTACCAGTACTACTCCAACTTTGCTTTATGTAGCAATCTTTTTCTTCAGTTTCTTGAGACCCCCCACTTGGCCTCTTCTTCTCTTTGTTGTCACTCTTCACTTCTTCAACCCTGCTTTCAGTTTCTGAACTGTGATCTAACTTGGCTGGCCTCAGAGACATGAAAAGAATGGCTAACAAAATGACATTGAGAATGAGGAACACCCAAGCACGCCACTGCTCAACTAGAAAGTGTTTTAGACACACCATTAGGAGAAATGAGCCTGCTGTGAACACTATAGTGTGTATGTTATCCTCCTTGGTGTGCTCTTCCTCCTTGGTTTCTCTCCTCATCTCCATATTGGAACACTTGTTGTTTGTTTGCTTGCTTGGTTGGTTAGTTTGGTTTGAGTTGAGTTGAGTTGAGTTAGTTAGAGTGGTAGACCTTGCTATAAATCCCTAGCAGAAAGTGGCTCTTGTGCAAGGGGGAATGATACCCTTGTAGGTTATGTGGGGGACTGCATAACCACAATGAAGGGTAAAGTAGTATTTGTGATGATGGGGGAATATCACAGCAAGATGTGAATGGTGTAAGGTGCTGAGGAGACAAGCAAACACATACGTACAAGGACTGCCACTTTGCCACTATGCTAAGGTCCTTGTGCTGATGATATCCTCATCCATCTCAGGAATTTATCTTTGTAAGTTAGTGTGTGTCTCGGATTGGCGTGCACACCAAATCATGCATTTAGCCACTACCCTTAAAGGGGTGATAGACTCGTGACACTGGCACAGTTCTGTGTGTCATCCCAACTCCTCATTCAAAGTTGAAAGGCTTTTTTGGTTCCTCTACTTTCTTACTTCTAGACAACCAAATCATCTACCCTCTATTTTCCATTTTTGCAAAGTTGATTTTTTCTCTATGATACTCATAACAACACTCTACTGTGTTACTGTCACTACAATAGTACATTTATGCTGACATGACATTGTATTGAATGATACCTGTTAGTTAAAGGATGAAAATCAAAACAGACAAATTTTTAGCCATGTTGATTTCCATATCTAAGTTTAAGTTGGTTGTGTTTATGTTCTAAGCAAAATGAGCAGGGTAAAGTGGGCAGAAAATGAGTTGGAAGTAACAGCAGAAAAAGCACATAGAGAAGTGGGGATTTGGAATCTCTCTCCATACCCAAAATTGAATGACATGGTGCAAGGCTTTTGGGAGAATAGGAGATTAAAGGGCACTAGAGTTACTGGTTGAAAGACAAAAAGGATTGAAAACGTGATAGACCATAAGCACGCTTGATATGCACATGTTTCACAGAGTGTGTCCCCACTTATCCAATGATGTAAGCACTTAGCCTTTGTATGTTTCTTCCCTTTTTGCTGGTCCTGCCAAAAGTGGCCAACCATAGTACACATAGCATCTTTGTAGGTCACCAAATTCTCCCATCTAAATCATCATGTAGGATTTTTGAACCCTTCCTTCCATCTTTCATCTGGGCTCTTGCCTTGGACCCTTGCTAGTGGGCTTGGATTTTGTTGTCATATGGTAGACATGGGAAAATCCATGTTGTCATTAGACTCGCATTTCCACAACTCCAAATCCGTGCAAATATATGGATGCAAACTTAAATGATAGACACAAATCCTTAACAATATTCACCCGAATCCAAACACAATATAAGTGTCATTCATGGATGTTGATATCATAAGTGCAAATTTACGGATAGAAACCTAAATAATAAACACAAATAGGCCACATGAACAATATTTGTTAAGAAGTGGACTTTAAGCCTAACTCAATCTTATAAAACCAGTTCATGGGGTGAGGTTTGCACTCACTTATATACAATGAAATGTCCTAATATCTAGTCGATGTGGGATCTCCAACAATATTCACTCGAATCCAAACACAGTATAAGTGTCATTCATGGATGTTGATATCATAATATGGTCATGGGTTATGTCTATGTAGATATAGGAACAATGGCAACCTATGAAGTTCAAACACTTCTATTAAATGGTGTGTCCATGTCGGACACATGAATCGGTGTCGACACTTGTCGGTGAAGTGTTCAATGCACAAAATATTTGTTGGATTCATAACACGGTTCTAACACAATTTTAAAAAAGATAAATACAATAATTTTCTAAAAACTCAAATTTATTATATAAATTTTTATTATGATTATAAAAAAAGGAACAAATTCTTTTGAAACAGTCATGAAAAATATCTTTATATTCCAAAAAAAAATCTGAAACATACTTATGCACATAAATATTTATTGTAAATTTATATAATTCATAATTATATAATATATAGATTCGTGTTCCATGTCCTACATTTTAAAGATTTAAAGTATCTCCATCTCCATGTTTGTGTTAGTGTTTGTGCTGCATAGGTGACAACAGTTCTTTCTTAATAGAAGTTAATTTAATCAACTTTTTTTTTCTATCAAGGTTAATCTTGGTCAGAAAATTTAGTTTGTGAACTTTTTTCAGAATTTCTCCTCTCACTGCATTTTTTTTTCATTCAGATTACTTAAATATGAAAATTGACTAGAACAAATCAATTATATATAATAATTGAAGTTATTTAAACGCAGACTTAAATTACAATTACAAAAAAATCTTCATCGTGATGATAAATAATAATTCTTCTAAAACACTGTTACTGTTGATTTATGTACTCATCAAATAAAGAAACTATGCCATCAACGTAGTGTAAAAAAAAATAGATTTAACAACCCCCAAAAAAATGTTATTAATTACTATTTTAACTCGTGTACTACACATAATAAATGTTTATTTTGACATAATTGAAATTCATAATAAATAAATATTTTGAAATATATAAATAGGTTTACAATAAATAATTTAAATTGTAATTTAAGATTATTTTTAGCTATTGAGATTTTTTGTAAAAATAACTATTAAATTCAATTTAGAGAGATAAAATAAGATAAGTCGAAAAAGATAGAAAATTAAGATGAACAAATATACGGATAAAATTAATGATTGAGTAATTTAACTAAAGGAGAGATTATATAATAGGCAAAAACTCTCTGCATCTCTATAGATTCTCGGTTTTCATATCGTTTCAGTTAGGGAGATAGGACCTAGAGAACTATTGAAGTTTTCGTCTTACTTTCTGCAATTTTATTATGGGTCCGTATTGCGCTGAAAAAATTCACACAAGTACTTTCATATGGTGTTTGCACCCAGATAAGAAGGCACGTCCATAAACAAATCACAAAAAGAAGTTACGAGATAGAAAAGCCAAGACGTTTTGTTTTCGAAAAACCAGTTTTGTTCACTCTCGGTCTGAAACTTACTACACCTTACTCCTTGGGTATTTTGGTCTGAAGTTTTACCAGACATTCGTCATTGTGTCTATTGAGTTTTGGCTGAGATTTTAGTCCCAGATTCGTCCCACAAGATTCGCAATAAATTTTTTATTCATCACTGCCAAAGCTGAAAGGAAGGTTTGTTTATGTGTGAAACTGTTTGACTTTTTCCTAGGTCAATACTCATTCGTTTAACCTGAAACTTGTCACGTTTTGTCCCAAATTCAGTCGAGATTCTTACGTGGAATTTCAGGAAAAACTATTTCGAGAGAATTTTACAAAAATTTTGTGCAAACCAAGGCGATATACCAAATCTTGTGAAATTCTACCATACTTTCTACAATTTTATTGTGGGTCCGTATTGCGCTTAAAAAAATCACACAACTACTTTCATATGTTGTTTGCACTCAGGTAAAAAGGCACGTCCATAAACAAATCACAAAAAGAAGTACGGGGTAGAAAAACTATGACGTTTTGTTTTTGGAAAACCAATTTTGTTCACTCTCGGTCTGGGACTTACTACGCCTTACTCCTTTGGTATTTTTGTCTGAAATTTTTACCAGACATTCATCATTGTGTCTATTGAGTTTTGGCTGAGATTTGAGTCCTAGATTCGTTGCACAAGATTCACAATAAACTTTTTATTCATCGCTGCCATGGCTGAAAGGAAGGTTCATTTGTGTGTGAAATTGTTTGATTTTTTTCCTAGGTGAATACTCATCTATTTGACCTGAAATTTGTCGCGTTTTATCCTAAATATAGTCGAAATTCTTACGTGGAATTTCAGGAAAAAACTATTTTGGGACAATTTTTTTCAGAAATTTTGTGCAAACCCTCAACCAAAACTTGTGAAATTTCACCATACTTTCTGCAATTTTATTCTGGGTCCGTATTGCGCTGAAAAAAATCACACAAGTAGTTTCATATGTTGTTTTCACCCAGGTAAGGAGGCACATCCAAAAAAAATAAGATAGGGAGAAGAAAAGACAGAAAGTTTTGTTTTCGGAAAACCACTTTTGTTCAATCTCGGTATCGGACTTAGTACGCCTTACTCCTTGGGTATTTTGGACTGAAATTTTTACCAGACATTCGTCATTGTGTCTATTGAGTTTTCGCTGAGATTTTAGCCTTAGTTTAGTTGCACAAGATTCACAATAAATTATTTATTCATCACTGCCAGGGTTGAAAGAAAGGTTCGTTTGTGTGTGAAACTGTTTGATTTTTTTCATAGGTGAATACTCATCCGTTTGACTTGAAATTTGTCACACTTTGTCCCAAATTCAGTCAAGATTCTTATGAGGAATTCCAGGAAAAAGTTATTTCGGGAGAATTTTTAGAAATTTTGTGCAAACTAAAGCTATCCTCTACCAAAACTTGTGAAATTTTGTCCTTCTTTCTACAACTTTATTCTGAGTCCGTATTGCGCTGAAAAAAAAATAACATAAGTACATTCATGTGTTGTTTGCACGCAGGTAAAAAGGCACGTCCATAAACAAATCACAAAAAGAAGTACGGGGTAGAAAAGCTAGGACGATTTGTTTTCGGAAACCTAGTTTTGTTCACTACGGTCTCGGACTTACTACGCCTTACTCCTTGGGTATTTTGGTCTGAAATATTTACCAGACATTCGTCATTATGTCTATTGAGTTTTCGCTGATATTTTAGCCCCAGATTCGTCCCACAAGATTCGCAATAAAATTTTCATTCATCACTGTTAGAGCTGAAAGGAAGGTTCGTTTGTGTGTGAAACTGTTTAATATTTTTCATAGATGAATACTCATTCGTATGACCTGAAATTTGTCAGGTTTTGTCCCAAATTCAATGAAGATTCGTGGGTGGAATTTCAGGAAAAAACTATTCCGGGAGAATTTTTCAGAAATTTTGTGCAAACAAATCAAAACTTGTAAAATTCCGACCTAATTTCTGCAATTTCATTCTGGATCCCTTTTGTGTTGAAAAAAATTCACACAAGCACTTTCGCATGTTGTTTGCACCCAGGCAAGAAGGCACGTCCATAAACGAATCACAAAAAAAAAGACACGGGGAAGAAAAGCCAGGACATTTTGTTTTCGGAAAACCGATTTTGTTCACTCTCGGTCTAGGACTTATTACGCCTTACTCCATTGGTATTTTGGCCTGAAATTTTTACCAGACATTCGTCACTGTGACTATTGAGTTTTGGCTAAGGTTTGAGCCCCAGATTCATCCCACAAAATTGGCAATAAACTTTTTATTCGTCACTGCCAGAGCTGAAAGGAAGGTTCGTTTGTGTGTGAAACTGTTTGATTTTTTTCGTGGGTGAATACTCATCCGTTAGACCTGAAATTTGTCGCGTTTTGTCCCAAATTCAGTGGATATTCTTGGGTCGAATTTCAGGAAAAAACAATTTCGGGAAAAATTTTCAGAAATTTTGTGCAAACCAAGGCTATCCTCTATCGAAACTTATGAAATTCCGGCCTAATTTCTGCAATTTCATTATAAGTCCGTATTGCCCTGAAAACAATTCACACAAGCACTTTCGTATGTTGTTTGCAACCAGGCAAGGAGGCACGTCCATAAATGTATCACAAAAAGAAGACAAGCGGAAGAAAACCAAGACGTTTTGTTTTCGGAAAACTGGTTTTGTTCACTCTCAGTCTGGGACTTACTACGCCTTACTCCTTGGGTATTTTGGTCTGAAATTTTTACCAGACATTCGTCACTGTGTCTATTGAGTTTTTGCTGAGGTTTGAGCCCCAGATTCGTCCCACAAGACTGGCAATAAATTTTTTATTCGTCACTGCCAGGGCTGAAAGGAAGGTTCGTTTGTGTGTGAAACTGTTTGATTTTTTTCGTGGGTGAATACTCATCCGTTTGACCTGAAATTTGTTGCGTTTTATCCCAAATTCAGTGGAGATTCTTTGGTGGAGTTTCAGGAAAAAACTATTCCGGGAGAATTTTTCAGAAATTTTGTGCAAAGCAAGGCATCCTCTACCGAAACTTGTGAAATTCCGGCCTAAATTCTGCAATTTCATTATAAGTTCGTATTGCCCTAAAAACAATTCACACAAGCACTTTCGTATGTTGTTTGTAGCCAGGCAAGGAGGCACGTCCATAAACGTATCACAAAAAGAAGACAAGCGGAAGAAAAGCCAAGACGTTTTGTTTTCGGAAAATCGGTTTTGTTCACTCTCAGTCTGGGACTTACTACGCCTTACTCCTTGGGTATTTTGGTCTGAAATTTTTACCAGACATTCACCACTGTGTCTATTGAGTTTTGGCTGAGGTTTGAGCCTCAGATTCGTCCCACAAGATTGACAATAAATTTTTTTTCGTCACTGTCAGGGCTGAAAGGAAGGTTCGTTTGTGTGTGAAACTGTTTGATTTTTTTCTCAGGTGAATACTCATCCGTTTGACCTGAAATTTGTCGCGTTTTGTCCCAAATTCAGTGGAGATTCTTGGGTGAAATTTCAGGAAAAAACTATTTTGGGAGAATTTTTCAGAAATTTTGTGCAAACCAAGGCTATCCTCTACCGAAACTTGTGAAATTCCGGCCTAATTTCTGCAATTTCATTCTGGGTTCTTATCGCGCTGAAAAAAATTCACACAAGCACTTTCATATGTCGTTTGCACCCAGGCAAGGAGGCACGTCCTTAATCGAATCACAAAAAGAAGACATGGGGAAGAAAAGCCAGGACGTTTTGTTTTCGGAAAACCGGTTTTGTTCACTCTCAGTCTGGGACTTACTACGCCTTACTCCTTAGGTATTTTGGTCTGAAATTTTTACCAGACATTCGTCACTGTGTCTATTGAGTTTTTGCTGAGGTTTGAGCCCCAGATTCGTCCCACAAGACTGGCAATAAATTTTTTATTCGTCACTGCCAGGGCTGAAAGGAAGGTTCGTTTGTGTGTGAAATTGTTTGATTTTTTTCGTGGGTGAATACTCATCCGTTTGACCTGAAATTTTTCGCGTTTTGTCCCAAATTCAGTGGATATTCTTGGTTCGAATTTCAGGAAAAAACAATTTCGGGAAAAATTTTCAGAAATTTTGTGCAAAACAAGGCTATCCTCTATCGAAACTTGTGAAATTCCGGCCTAATTTCTGCAATTTCATTATAAGTCCATATTGCCCTAAAAACAATTCACACAAGCACTTTCGTATGTTGTTTTCAGCCAGGCAAGGAGGCACGTCCATAAACGTATCACAAAAAGAAGACAAGCGGAAGAAAAGCCAAGACGTTTTGTTTTCGGAAAACCGATTTTCTTCACTCTCGGTCTGGGACTTACTACGCCTTACTCCTTGGGTATTTTGGTCTGAAATTTTTACCAGACATTCGTCACTGTGTCTATTGAGTTTTTGCTGAGGTTTGAGCCCCAGATTCGTCCCACAAGACTGGCAATAAATTTTTTATTCGTCACTGTCAGGGGTGAAAGGAAGGTTCGTTTGTGTGTGAAACTGTTTGATTTTTTTCGTGGGTGAATACTCATCAATTTGACCTGAAATTTGTCGCGTTTTGTCCCAAACTCAATGGAGATTCTTTGGTGGAATTTCAGGAAAACACTATTCTGGGTAAAATATTCAGAAATTTTGTACAAAACAAGGCTATCCTCTACCGAAACTTCTGAAATTCCGGCCTCATTTCTGCAATTTCATTCTGGGTCCGTATTGCGCTAACAAAATTCACACAAGCACTTTCGTATGTCGGTTGCACCCAGGCAAGAAGGCACGTCCATAAACGAATCACAAACAGAATACACGGGGAAGAAAAGCCAGGACGTTTTGTTTTCGGAAAACCGATTTTGTTCACTCTCGGTCTGGGACTTACTACGCCTTACTCCAAGGGTATTTTGGTCTGAAACTTTTACCAGACATTCTTCACCGTGTCTATTGAGTTTTGGATGAGGTTTAAGCCCCAGATTTGTCCCACAAGATTGGCAATAAATTTTTTATTCGTCACTGCCAAGGCTGAAAGGAAGGTTCGTTTGTGTGTCAAACTGTTTGATTCTTTTCGTGGGTGAATACTCATCCGTTTGACATGAATTTTATCACGTTTTGTCCCAAATTCAGTGGAGATTCTTGGGTGGAATTTCAGGAAAAAAATATTCTAGGAGAATTTTTCAGAAATTTTGTGCAAACCAAGGCTATCCTCTACCGAAACTTGTGAAATTCCGGCCTAATTTCTGCAATTTCATTCTGGGTTCTTATCGCGCTGAAAAAAATTCACACAAGCACTTTCATATGTCGTTTGCACCCAGGCAAGGAGGCACGTCCTTAATCGAATCACAAAAAGAAGACATGGGGAAGAAAAGCCAGGACGTTTTGTTTTCGGAAATCGGTTTTGTTCACTCTCGGTCTGGGACTTACTACGCCTTACTCCTTGGGTATTTTGGCCTGAAACTTTTACCAGACATTCGTCGCTGTGTCTATTGAGTTTTGGCTGAGGTTTGAGCCTCGGTTTCGTCCCACAAGATTGACAATAAATTTTTTATTTGTCACTGCCAGGGCTGAAAGGAAGGTTCGTTTGTGTGTGAAACTGTTTGAATTTTTTTGTGGGTGAATACTCATCCGTTTGACCTTAAATTTTTCGCGTTTTGTCCCAAATTCAGTAGAGATTCTTGGGTGGAATTTCAGGAAAAAACTATTCCGGGAGAATTTTTCAGAAATTGTGTGCAAACCCAGTCTATCCTCTACTGAAACTTGTGAAATTCCAGCCTAATTTCTGCAATTTCATTCAAGGTCCGTATTGCGCTGAAAAAAATATACACAAGCACTTTCGTATGTCGTTTGCACCCAGGCAAGGAGACACGTCCATAAACGAATCACAAAAAGAAAACACGGGGAAGAAGAGCCAAGACGTTTTGTTTTCGGAAAACCGGTTTTGTTCACTCTCGGTCTGAGACTTACAACGCCTTACTCCTTGGGTATTTTGGTCTGAAATTTTTACCAGACATTCGCCACTGTGTCTATTGAGTTTTGGCTGAGGTTTGAGCCCCAGATTCTTCCCACAAGATTGGCAATAAATTTTTTATTCGTCACTACCAGAGCTGAAAGGAAGGTTCGTTTGTGTGTGAAACTGTTGGATTTTTTTTGTGGGTGAATACTCATCCATTTGACATGAAATTTGTCGCTTTTTGTCCAAAATTCAATGGAGATTCTTGGGTGGAATTTCAGGAAAAAACTATTCTGGGAGAATTTTTCATAAATTTTGTGCAAACCAAGGCTATCCTCTACCTAAACTTGTGAAATTTTGTCCTAATTTCTGCAATTTCATTCTGGATCCGTATCGCGCTGAAAAAAATTCGCACAAGCACTTTCGTATGTAGTTTGCACCCAGGCAAGCAGGCATGTCCATAATCGAATCACAAAAAGAAGACACGGGGAAGAAAAGCCAGGACGTTTTGTTTTCGGAAAACCGGTTTTGTTCACTCTTGGTCTGGGATTTACAACGCCTTACTCCTTGGGTATTTTGATATGAAATTTTTACCAGACATTCGCCACTGTGTCTATTGAGTTTTGGCTGAGGTTTGAGCCCCAGATTCGTCCCACAAGTTTGGCAATAAATTTTTTATTCGTCACTGCCAGGGCTGAAAGGAAGGTTCGTTTGTGTGTGAAACTGTTTGATTTTTCTCTCGGGTGAATACTCATCCGTTTGACCTGAAATTTGTCGCGTTTTGTCCCAAATTCAGTGGAGATTCTTGGGTGGAATTTCAGGAAAAAACTATTTTGGGAAAATTTTTCAGAAATTTTGTGCAAACCAAAGCTTTCCTCTACCGAAACTTGTGGAATTCTGGCCTAATTTCTGCAATTTCAATATGGGTCCGTATTGCGCTGAAAAAAATTCACACAAGAACTTTCGTATGTCGTTTGTACCCAGGCAAGGAGACACGTCCATAAACGAATCACAAAAAGAAGACACGGAGAAGAAAAGCCAGGATGTTTTGTCTTCGGAAAACCGGTTTTGTTCACTCTTGATCTGGGATTTACAACGCCTTACTCCTTGGGTATTTTGGTCTGAAATTTTTACCAGACATTCACCACTGTGTCTATTGAGTTTTGGCTGAGGTTTGAGCCTCAGATTCGTCCCACAAGATTGACAATAAATTTTTTTTCGTCACTGTCAGGGCTGAAAGGAAGGTTCGTTTGTGTGTGAAACTGTTTGATTTTTTTCTCGGGTGAATACTCATCCGTTTGACCTGAAATTTGTCGCGTTTTGTCCCAAATTCAGTGGAGATTCTTGGGTGAAATTTCAGGAAAAAACTATTTTGGGAGAATTTTTCAGAAATTTTGTGCAAACCAAGGCTATCCTCTACCGAAACTTGTGAAATTCCGGCCTAATTTCTGCAATTTCATTCTGGGTTCTTATCGCGCTGAAAAAAATTCACACAAGCACTTTCATATGTCGTTTTCACCCAGGCAAGGAGGCACGTCCTTAATCGAATCACAAAAAGAAGACATGGGGAAGAAAAGCCAGGACGTTTTGTTTTCGGAAAATCGGTTTTGTTCACTCTCGGTCTGGGACTTACTATGCCTTACTCCTTGGGTATTTTGGTCTGAAATTTTTACCAGACATTCGCCACTATGTCTATTGAGTTTTGGCTGAGGTTTGAGCCCCAGATTCGTCCCACAAGATTGGCAATAAATTTTTTATTCGTCACTGCCAGGGCTGAAAGGAAGGTTCGTTTGTGTGTGAAACTGTTTGAATTTTTTCGTGGGTGAATACTCATCCGTTTGACCTGAAATTTGTCGCGTTTTGTCCCAAATTCAGTGGAGATTCTTGGGTGGAATTTAAGGAAAAAACTATTCCGGGAGAATTTTTCAGAAATTTTGTGCAAACCAAGGCTATCCTCTACTGAAACTTGTGAAATTCCGGCCTAATTTTTGCAATTTCATTTAAGGTCCGTATTGCGCTGAAAAAAATTCACACAAGCACTTTCGTATGTCATTTTTACCCAGGCAAGGAGGCACGTCCGTAAACGAATCACAAAAAGAAGACACGGGGAAGAAAAGCCAGGACGTTTTGTTTTCGGAGAACCGGTTTTGTTCACTCTCGGTCTGGGACTTACAACGCCTTACTCCCTGGGTATTTTAGTCTGAAATTTTTACCAGACATTCGTCACTATGTCTATTGAGTTTTGCCTAAAATTTGAGCCCCAGATTCGTCACACAAGATTGACAATAAATTTTTTATTCATCACTAGGGCGGAAAGGAATGTTCGTTTGTGTGTGAAACTGTTTGATTTTTTTTCATAGGTGAATACTCATCCGTTTGACCTGAAATTTGTCGCGCTTTGTCCCATATTCAGTCGAGATTCTTACGTGAAATTTCAAGAAAAAACTATTTCGGAAAAAAATTTCAGAAATTTTCTACAAACCAAGGTTAAGTTTAAGTGATGGTGTGTGATAATTAATATTGATGGTTGAGATAAGTTTTGTAGTATTTTTACTGATAATGTTCGCTTTTTTTTCTTTTTTTTTAAATCACAAAACCTAAAAAAAACCTGCAAAGTGTAAAAATAGAATACAAAACGGAAAAAAAAAAATACTTTCATCTAATACAACTAATCTTCTCTGACAACTCTCTAACACACATTCAAATAATGATGAAACTGATATCGCAAATATCATGACTAGAGAAAAAAGTAAGTGTTGTGACTGAAAGTGTGGTATGAGAGTACAACTGAGGTTATTTAAAAAAATGAGATTATGTTTCATTTAAGGTTATTTAAAATTTTAAAAAGGTTAAAACTGACGTTTCACAATTAATATGAAAATGCAAGGAGAGGTATGAAGGTAGAGGAAGAATTTGCCTATATAATATTCTACATAATAAATGTTTTTGGTTGATCTTGGTGCAAAATACTTATGGGGAATAGTGAATACTCAGATTCCATTTCTGGAATACAACTTGATCTGATGAATAATCAATCGGTACCAAGCTTCATTTATTGTCTTCCTACAATAGTTTAAGTTTATCAGATCACAACAACATTATCTAAATACTCACTCAGGTTTCCAATTCCAAAAAAATTCAAGCTTCAGCAACTCCCAAGTACAGTAACCAGCGTAGTGATATTCTTGAGAAGAAATGAGATACTTACAAGTTACAATCATTATAAGTTCTAATCTGCCAGCAATAAGACTTTTCTTCATAAAAAGTTCATAGTTTATGATGGAGAAATATAAAACAAATAATAATAATAATATTAATAATAACAACAACAAAGATCCTATAAACATATCCAAGCTATCAAGGGTTGCCATCAACATGTCATGGCTCAAGTGTCAAACTAGCTTGAATTAAGCACATAACAGACCTTGGCAGTAGGGCCTTCGAGCTGCACTGTAGAAACAGATTTTTTTTCTTCTTCTATATGGATAGAAATGCAGAAATAATTTTAAAAAAACAAAAAACTAGAGTGCCTAACTGTTTACAAAAACATCTTTGATGTGCTCAGAGAGACTAAGATAACAACTTCAAAGGTCTGCTATTGTTGAATCCTCAAGCCTTAAGCATCCATATTGATATCAATACCATTTTGCAGACAATGATAAGCTGCATAAAGAAAACAGATAAATCAGTCTGGTGCTTAAATACTGATATTCCAAGAAGGCAACAATTGCAAGCAATTAGTATATTTCCATTAGCAAGCAACTTTCTATTACAAACTTATTTTAAAGTGTATCAAAGTTCCCGTTTGTTAAATCTGAGAAAAAAATCCTTAAATAAGGAAGGCTACAAAATTATGTTAATCCTAGGCATTCATGATCCACAACAAACTAGCAGATAACCCTTTATTTTGATTTAACCAAAAAAAATTTAGAACTTAATCCACATTCAATTTATCCATGTTTTGCTCCTAATTCAATCAGGAGTTGTTGTGTGAATTAGAATTGGACAAACCTGATTACCACCCTGATCCAGGTGCTGACTATTTTAGAAGCTTCCTCCATCATGCTAGATTATGGGGTTCCAATGCACCATTTTTTTTGTCCTCAACCCTCCTCTTCACTGTGCTCTTCTTAGAATCAATGTTTTGGTGTGTGCTTCCCAAGGATTCTTTTTTTCGCTTCCTTTGGAATGTATACTTCAGAGGCTTACTGTCATCTATTTGACTGGAATATCTATCTTTTTCTATAAAAGCTTTAGCATCTTTCATATCAGTATTTGTAGATGAAACATCAACAACCTCGACTTTCATGTCAGAACTTGGACCTGTTAGATTATATCCAGCACTTTCTCTTGAATTCAATAAGTTGTTATCCTTCTCAATTGCTTTCTCAACAAACTCACCAGCCCCATGTACAGGTTCTGCATCAGTCAAAAGTGGCACTGACTTCATATTTCCATCATATTCATCTTCACAACATTTTGCATTATCACAGGCAGATGAGCACTGCTTAAAAACAAATGATGGTTTACAACTTTTGAAAGCAGAAGATTTGATTCCTAGATGTCTATGTCTTCTTCTCTTTCTTTTCCATTTGATAATGGCACTGAGCTTGATAGAAGCTAGAGAGCACACATCTTTGCTCAATTTACCATTGTCAATAAAACAAAATTTACAAGAAAGAAAGCGAGACCTATAACTGGAAAATATCTTCCATTTTGGTATTTTAAGGAGCTTGACTTGCTTCTTAATTTTCATTTCCTCAGTCAGTGCACTACATTTTGCAACTTGTCCATCAATATCTTTAGCAATGACCCCTGGTTTTTTACCATAACGATGATTGTGTACATCTTGCATGAGCAGCTTTTCGTCCAGCAAATTTCCTTCGAGTGCACGGATTCTCTGAGTAAATCCATTTCGGCAAAGTTCAGGTTCCTTGCTTCTTGTGATGACAGAAGCAAAGTCGGAGTCATGACCAGAAGAATCTTCCATGTTACAGATGAGCAATTGCTCAGTTTGTTGTTTTGAATTACAGCACTTGTTATCTAAAATGTTCATAGTCAGTGATTTGTTTGCCACGTCACAGCTTGTTATACATTCATGTTCTTTATGAGGAGAGGATATTGAAATCTCCGGTTTTACACTCATACAAGTTGCAACCTGCTTTATGTTCTGCCCATTCAAAGGCTGGACCTGGTTATTCCTTGTCTTTTCTAGCACAATGTATACATGCTTCAATTCTGCCCTAAGATCTGTTACGACATCCTCAGCTTCATTCAACTGTGCTTCAAGCACTTCAATTTTTCTTTGCTGCTGCAATGATGCCTTCTCTGCTTCAGCTGTCTGTTAACAAACAAAACATTAGGTTATGGAAATGCATGGTCTAAAAATACCAAATAAGTAAAAACACACCAAAGTGGGAATGCAATTACATGATTGCATCAGACAGTATGTCAAAATCCAAGAACTCTTCCTTTAATGAGAAACCTAACTACAGCAACACCAATAATTTCAGTCATGCAATAAACAAAATTTCCTTCTAAGATTTAAGATTTGATTGCTGTTCTCATATAGATTCTGACAGGGGTTTAACATAGTTTCTTGTCATGATTGACTACCCAAGATTGTGGAGAAATGTATGCCATCACTCTTCCGATCATTTGAACTTTTAGGACTTAGTTAACAGAGAAATGGCAATAAATGATAGTATCTATAAACATGATGCAACTACTTGTAACCATAAAAATTATGTTAATTCCCCAAATAACGTGGAATTCAAGTTACAAACTGGTAAAGATATGTAACCTGAAGCAGGACATATGTCACAGGACAAGCCGGGAGATAAAGATGTTTATGACTTTTAAAGACAAAAGGAGAAACAAGAAAATCCAACAGAGATTATTAGATTATAAGTTTGCTCAAACTTCATTAAAATCAATGTTTTAAACCCCAGATAGCAGCATAGCGGTTGATTCCAAAAATGCTAGTGAGATATCATGTAGAGGGAAAACTGGTATAAAGAATTTTTTTTTTTTAGTTTATATAATGTATACTAAACATATAGATTCTCAAAAAAGATAAAAATTACTCAAAATTAATAACATTCATAATTAACAATAAAATAGTCAGTGTCTTAAACATAACATATAAGTAATTACCAAAGAAAGGATGTATCAATCATCCTCTTCTAAATTTGTTTCTTCGTTATCATTTTCAAATTTTTCACTACTATTACATCTATAGATTTCAAAATTTTAAATTGAAATTCAGAAAATGTCTTTGTTCAGGGGATTTTTGGAATCTAACACACAATGTCTCTATAGCACCTGCTGTGGCCTCTATTTGGTCCACTACGGCAACTACACTAAACCACTTTGCACCGCTGGCACTATAGTAGCACTATAGCACGCTGTTTAAAACCCTTACGGAAATTGTCATCCAAATTGAAAGTACATGAGGGACAACAGGTGGTGTAGACTGGAACTGGCATATTGTTAAAATACCAATTGAAGAAAACTGAAAGTTAGTGTTCATAGATATTTTATACTGCTTACATTACGGAATTTCAAGTGAAAAACCTTTGACTAGCCGAAACAAAAGGATGATTAGAAAATAATGCATGCTTTGTTTTAGCTGGATTTGGAATTGATAACAAGGTGAATTAATAAAATAAAAAAGGGCAAATTCAAGGGACTTGAATTCGATTCCCTCTGAAAGTAGTTTGCTAATAACATTAACTATAAGCTAAAATAAAAAAGGCCAATCATGTGGGTAAGTTGTGGACAAGGTAGATTAATAAAATAAATAAAAAGGTGAACTATACCCCCTGTTAGCATTAGCACAGGAAATGCATAAGGTGGGAAGCAGAATCCCATTGGAAAGAGGAAGAACACTAAGTCATACAAACACATGTAATACATATCCAAACAATCATTGCAAAATATCATAGCATCCTACCGGAAACAAGATCAATGATTAATTCAGAGGATGACAAAAACAACTAGTTCAGGTTTTTTTCAAATATAAGCCAAAAAGAATGCAGCCAAGAATTTTGATTTAACATATTACTTCATCCAGAAAATGATACACGTGTGAATTTGATAGAACTGGGCCAGAAACAGTAACTAGAGACACAGGAATGTCTTTATTGATCTTAAAGAACTTCTCACACAAACAGTTTTCAATTGAATTAGTCCGAGGTATTTCAAGAAACTTGAACCCTCCCACACAAAACTTTACCACTTTCCTGACAGACTTCCCTCTACACAATATTCCTGCCAACTATTAACAAACTTCCTGCTCAACTAACTGACAACTGACCCAACTAACTTCTTTCTCTGACACATATGAGATAGAAGATTGTTTTGTTCTATCATAATTCCACTTGAACAATAAATAAAAAAAACCCTCATACTATAAGCACATCACATGTGATCCTAAGGATCTTCCACTTCAGTTTCCAAAATGAAACTCAAAGTAGGTAGACACTGAAAAATTGAAGATGATGGTGGGGATCTAAAAGAACAACATCACTCAATCGCCTAGGTGCTTGTTTGGTTTGCCATAAAAATCACTTCTGTGTCAATGCTAAGTGTAGTTTATGTGTTTGGCTACTATGGCTTCCAAAATAGTTGACTCTACGATATAGATTGATTCAGTGAGGAGTGAATTGTTCTTGATTCACACATAAAGTTTTCAAAACATACTCATAATTACATTTATGAAGTAACTCTACTTCACCATTCACACAAAATCCATTCTTATAAACTGACTGGAAAACCTCATTGTCAGTCAACTACAAATCAAACATGTCAATATCAATTAAATTAAAATCTAACCTAAGCAGATTCTCGAATCATTATAATCATCAAATAACCATATCAACTACAAAATTTGGCAATAAGACCTTAGCATCCATCATCTTCTTCAGACGCATTAACATATGAAGAGCATTTTCTTTGGCCGCAGTGAGCTCCTGCTGGAACATAAGTGCTCTCTTTTCCGAGACCATTACCCGACCTGCAGACTCCTTCATAGTATTCAGAATTACATCTGCATATGCCTTCTTCAAAGCCAACATTTCCTGCACGACCAAACACACCCTTACTAGAAGAACCACCATTATCAAAACTCAATCACATAAAAACATAAACACACAAAACACCACACTTTCCATGTTTTTCTCTAATCAGAATTTGAACTTTACACCCATGTTATGCTGAAATTCAATTTACAGACTTCTATGACCCAAATTTTCAAGGTAAAATCTTGATTCCCATTAGAGTTTAAAGCTAAGAACAGTTAAACAGACGTCTAATACAACTTTGATTAGGCAAATTGTCACAGTAAAATTTCAATTTCAACCATGATCAGACAACAAAACTAAAAAACTGAATTTGAAACCAACTTTTATTTCATAATTTGTCACTCAGTAAAATTCTAGTTCCAAAACTAGAACAATAATACAAAAACAAAAAAAAAACAGTTAAGGAACTATATCTACGGTTCTGTATATAAATCAAAACCAAAAAGAACCAAAAATTAAAACCAACAACCTAACATTACAAAAACCAAATTTTGAGGACGTGGGTGTGTTTGAATAACCATGAAACCATGAGAGTCGTCAGATATGGCGCTAAAGGCGACGGAGATAGCAATTAGTGATGGTGACGTTAGGTAGTTAGGTTAGTTTTTAAAAAATTTAAAAATTTGAAATTTTGAATGTAACCAACTCACATGAGACTGCTGCTGCTGCAATGGAGTGGAGAAAGAATGGGAGATGTGGAAAGGTTCCGTTTGAGAGGAGAGAGAAAATTTTCTCTCTCTTCCCTCCATTGTTGCTGCTTCAACAGTGTGCAAATGAGTTTCTGTTACTTAGGGGACAGTTATTGACAAAAACAAAATTTACTTTTATTTGAATTTTTTATTTTTCATTATTTATTAAAAAACAATATTTCAGTTTAACTATTTTACTTTTAGGAAAATATTAAAATTTTAATTAAAATGTTTATCTATACCTACGATTTCATTATAGCAGTTTTTAGTTGAAATAAATTTGTTACTATTTTATTTTTATTAATATTTTATTTTATTAATTTATTTTAATTATTTTGTAATTTCAGTAGTTAAGAAAGTAATTTTTTAGTTTTAAAAATTTACTTTTATTTTATAATTATTTATATTTAAAATTAAAATAATATTAAATTTGAAAAAAATGCAGTATATCTATCATTTGAGAATAATGAGTCAAGTTAAATGTTGAATTGAATCGTTGTTTGATGAGCAGTTACTTTAACTTTCTGACAAAATGCACACTACAAAAGAAAATATCGAGAGAAGTGTGAGATAAAGAGTGAAAAATAACAAAAAGAAAAAGAAGTCGAAAAGAGAAAAGAAACATAAAGGTATTTCTTATTGAACCAATGTCATTATTGTTTATTTTGTTCTAATCAATCAATGCAGGTTGTATAAATTTTGATTGTTTAATTGTTAATGTTATTCGTTTTTATTTCATTTACTTTACTTTTCATTTTCGTACACTAAGTGAAGGAGGAAGAGGAAGAAGATACTGAAGCAGAATATCTCAAACCGTTAATACAAAAACTCAAGCATTCAGATTTTTGCACAGGTACAAGAGTTTCGATACCCCGCGATTGTCAAACACGCTACATGGATGTTGTCATGACCTTTTTTTTTCATTCAAGAACAAATTTATAAAGAAATTAAGAAAAAAAAAGGAAACGATGATGAAGAACCTATGACAAAGAACATTTTGTAAGTTTTGTAGAATATCTTGATGTTATTGTTGATGTGGGTGTCGACGAGGGAGGATGGATGTGTTCTGACGTAAGCAATCTTGATGAAAAGAGGGAAGAGATTAGAAAATAGATATTTTCTTAGGGTTTCTTACACGAGATTCTTTATTCTCTCTCTTTTTTTCATTATTATATTCATTTTTTTAGTTGTAGCACGTAGCAGGTAGCAGATAGCATAGAATTAATGTAGTCTCTCTCGCTCAAGTTCTCTCTCTTCACCTAAGCACTTATACCTTAATGTTTGAGTTACTACATTGTTGCTTAAAGGTTGAGTGTTCCATAAGGGAGAGAATTATCTTGAGATCTCTCTCACTCAAACTATAATTCATAACTTAAATAATGTGTTTTATAATTTGAACATTCATTTTGGTGTTTAAACAATATTAAACAACGAATGCAATTATTATTCACCACCTAGAGCAGTTGTCCATTGCGTGAACAATATATTTCCAGATTTACAGACTCTCATCTTTAGATATATATTCCAAATATCATTTTATCAATTATATTATTTCTTTTACTTATGTAAAACACCAATTTTACATTCAATAGTTATTATAAATTAATTCAAATCAAAATAGTTATTTCAAACACCAAATATAATTTAGGTCAAGCTAACTCAATTATTAGCATATTGTAAACTTAACACCAATCCAACTAACAATACATTTAATACATCTAGGTCAATACTAAAAAAGTGTTTACTCTAATAAAAAAAGTATCTTCACAAAATATCATGATCTACCTTTGTTATCTTCAAATGACTATAATTTGTTTAACAAATAAATAAATAATGTAATGTCATTTTTCAATTTCTATCCACTTAAAATTACTTTTTCAAATAAAAATTCAAGAGCTTACAGTTAAGTGTCAATTTAGACAATTTATGATAAAATAAAATGTGAACGAGTCAATTAATTTAAACTGAATTGGGATTTAAAAAAATGAAAAAATTGAAACTATTTTAAAGGTAGTTATGAATACCAGAAATCAGAATCCACGGTAATATTGCCATTAGTTCGACGTCGTTTTGTAGAGGCGGGAAATCTCGCAGTGTTCCTGTTTTCGCATCTGCAAAAGCTGGTCGTTGGTTTTTGCTTTTCGGTTTTCTTTTTATTATTATTTTAAAATTAAAATAGAATTTTTTTTCAAATTTGAAATTTGAAGACAAGTGAGAAGTTGAGGGTTGAGTGGGGGACAAAGACATGGGTGTGCCTCCAATCCATTCCTTAAAATGATGCAAAATTATTACTATTCTCATCATTCTGACCACTTAACCCTAAATACAAATGGAATTAGTTATATAATAATATCATTTAATAACTAATATACTTCTTTCATTCCATTTAAGCTATTATTTTTTGTTTGAAATACATTCCTACTTTTGTTAAATAATAGTCTTTTTATGCTATTATTTTTTAATCAAAATATTAAAAAAAATTACTTATATTATCTAATATCAAAATATTGATAATATAATACTCATTGATAGTTGGATCAAATCATTTTTTACCGCAAGATCATTAAAAATAACATCATTAAGACTAATTGTCACATTTTAGATATTGTCTACTTTAGGATCGAAATTTTATCATGATTTTATTCTTAAAAAGTATTACGATTAAATTATACTTAGAATCCTAAACGATATAAAACTATTGAGTTATGGAAGAGTAACATTTTTAACCTATTTTGTAACATATAAGAACACAATTATCTATGATGTTCTAATTTAATCTAAAAGAATAAATGTGAAAGAAAGAAGTTACTTTTTAAAAAAGAGTTATTTATTTATTGCATATTCAAGAATTAAATTAAAAATAAATACATTTTCAAACACACAAAAAATCATTCAAACCACGAATGGAGTTTCTGAAGATAATTACATTTTGCACCCCATGATTTTTTTTCTACACCTCTATTTCTTATAAAATATCCATTTTACCCTTTGTGATTTATAAAGACATGTTATAGGTTATGGTTTTGTAGAGGTTAAAGGTAGGTAACTCATTTGCTAAGCATTTGAAATTAATTTTGCATCAGTTTTGAATAATTGACTGGATTTCAAGTTCTTTTCAGAAAATGTTTTCTGAAAATTCTGTTCCTTTATGGAAAACGTTTTCCAAAATATATTTCATGAATTCCAGAAAGGGGTGTTCCAAAAGCTTCCAGAAACAATCCAGAAATATTTTTAAAAAGGGTAAAATTGTCTTTTAGGAAATTGAGAAGGTGCAGGAAGCGTTTTGATAGGGTGCAGAAATAGTTTGACTTTTGTTGTATAAATGATCAGAGGCTGAAACTCTAATTTTAATTAGAACAGTACTAAAAAAATACATGTAAAAAACTGTGCTTAAGTTTTATCATACAGCAAACTATGTTTTGATAATTCAAAATCCATACTAGTTTTCTTCAAATGGCTTTCAAAATCCAACAAAACATTGAGCAATGATTTTCAAGACATCATCATTTCACAACAAAATTGAAGGATGGCTGTAACATGCCAGAACTACTTAATAAGTAGTCCAGAAAAAGAAGTTTGAAGGATGCTGTGTAACCTGTCACAGCTTATATGAGATTTGTAAGAACACTTTGATCCAATATCAACATAAAGAAGTAACATTCCTCAAGAAAAGGCAGTTATATCTGAGGTAAACGAGTTGGAAGATCAGCTGGTACATCTGCACTTGCCTGTCATACAAGCAAATCAATTCAGTAATCTTCTGAAATGAAGCAACAAGAACATGACACACACTCTTATTTATGAACCAAAAAACAAAAACCTTGATAAAATAACATGTTAATTCTTGAACTATGTTTAATCATCTTATATTTTCTAGATAAATGTTTATTGCATTCTCATCTAGTAGGAAATCGTTTCAACATCAATAAATATTAAATTAAGAAAATAATTCTTGGAATAGAATTAGGATCTGCCATACCTGAAGGTATCTTGTCAACATAGAAGTAGTACTGGAATTAAAGCCTTGGACTGGTTCTCCTTGTGTGCGAGATACATTGAGTTGCTTTCTCACTTGACTGGCTAATGACTGAATGAACATTATGAAATTCAGCAAAGTCAAATTAAAAAAAAATGTGCATATGACATGAAAAATCCCATCAGAGAGAAACAACTATAGCACAGAATATTTCTGTGCCAGGGATAGAAGTAAGAACATAAAGGATCATTTATCAACTACTTACCTTCCCAAGCTCCACTCCCCACTGGTCAAAAGAATTGATGCCCCAAATAAAACCTTCCACGGCAATTCTATGTTCATAGATTGCCAACAACTGGGAAAGCAGATAGGAGGTGATATTAGGGCTAAAAATTCAATTTTCACAGCCTCAATAAAGAAAGGCATTAGTATAAACTGCTCAACTATGGAAAATCCACATTTGACTGGAACATCAGTATATTCTATTGGGAGGTAAGATCTAAGGGTAGGAAAAGGATATTTTCTGGTTGGACATGCTCAACCAAAATATTCTACTGAAAAATTCAAATTCCTTCCAACAGGAATGAACTATTTCCTTTCTAAATACTATCATAATAAGTGGAGGGACTTCAAACCTGTCCAATGTTGTAAGCATTCAATGATGGAAGCAGAAGGCTGAGAGAAGGTCGATTCCCTGAGAATATCTGCAGCATGAAGAATACAGACAGTAAGGGGACTAGTGATTCAATAATTATAAGTCATGAAGTAGCACAGAAACAGAAGGAAAACTACCTTGTGTGGCACAAGATGTGGAGGAACATTCTCCTTCTGCAACTGTTCGGATGTCTGTTAAAAAAAGATTGATTTATTTAACCCTCAAACAAGTATAACGAGTGCATGTAAATACAGAATAGGACTGCTAAAAAATGCCAACATAGGAAGTCTTTGAGAAGAATGCTCATGAGATGAAAATTGTTCCAAACTGGATTTTGGCCCTTGGGTCACTGTGGCCAGAGTAAAAAACCCAGTATTTACCTCCCTCAGTCCAACCAAGTACATATCATATATTCTAGAAGGCAATGAAAAAGAGGATGACATCTCCAATCAGTTATATCAGATGAAATCCTTTGTTCTCCAATCAGTTATATCAGATGAAATCCTTTGTTCCGTAAATCAAAGGGTCTCTACCTCTCCAACAAATAAAAGCTAAAACACTCAATATGAATGATTTAACTTGTTGCATCAATATCAAGTAGTTCAGAGCATTATATGTTTTTATTTGTCCTGACCAGTGAGAGAGATTAAATTCAATCCCAATCTTATCAGCTGAACTTTTCTAATCATTTCTCTGTTTTTATTTAATTTCACATGCAAAAATCACTTGATAATGTCAATTCATCTTGAACAAAATTATTCTACATGTTTAGATATTTAGTGAGTGTTACAATATAAAATTTTAATATAAATTGTTCCTCGTGGGTTCTACACTTTTGAGACAATATATTACATATGACCGGTACACTTCCAAAAGAGTCAACAATTGTGCAACGACCAATTTAATTTAATTTCCAAATTCCATTTATTAGAAAGAACCATGAATTAATCGCTTCATTGTTTTATGATTTATTTTATTCTATTTTCTACCTTAGATATTGAGAAGAGACAAGCAATAAGACTACTTGAACCATAAATAAGAAAGAGAGCATAAATATAACTTCCATGAGGAAGCGCTCCATTTGTTTAGTTAATAAATATGAATTACATTAGAGAAACTACATGTGTACCTTCCCATAGGCAAGTGCATCTGGTTGTGCAAAAAAGTTTGACATTAGTTCATCATGGTTGCTCACCACCTCTCCTGCACAGAAAGTGCATGAATTATAAATTGCATGTCTCAAACCAAAATATCCAAAGTGAAAACATCAAACCAGCCATATTTACCACTCAAGTAAACAGGTTGCTGACTTTTCACAACCCCAATAAAGTCACAAGGAATAACACGTCCCTACAGAGCAGGAGATGGAGATAGATGTGTTATTTCACAACAAAGTCATTCATACTGAGATAACATCTATGTTGTTGAATTAATGAGCACATTGGATGCCACATATCAGAGAATGATTGTTATCAGACTACAAGGTACTTGAAGAAAACAAAAGAAATAAGCTTAAAGATTCCACTTTTTGGTATGATTGATCCCTCTCCCAAATTCTAATGAATAAATAATTTGTAGAAATTCTTTTATGTTATCCATAACAATTTTTGACATCCAGTTTATGCTAGGGATGCCCATGTATGGTATATATCCAAGCATGCCAAACTTCTGATTTGTTTTCAGGCCTAGTGAAAAATACTAAATGCAGTTTAAAATGAGCCATTCAGAAAATTTTGAGTTTAGAACTGATAGGAGAAAACTAACTCATGAAAGATAAACCATGAATGCATATGCAGTGTAAATGATCTTCCGAGTAACCACCACTTGACTCAAAGATCAGCATAGAGGAAGAATAAAATAATCTTCCATTAAATTTCCATATGGCCTTATGTCCTCATCAAACATAATACAGATTTTACCCAATCATTAACATGCAAACTGCACAATTTAGAATTCAAAATCAAATGACAACACATATCACTATCTGTATCTCACCTGGTGTATAAGTTGATAAAAACTGTGCTGCCCATTTGTTCCTGGTTCACCAAAATCAATTTCACCAGCCTCAAATGGTAGTGGCACACCATCAATTGAAACACCCTTGCCATTACTTTCCATGCTAACCTAGTTTGCACATACACTAAACAATATCAACAAAGAGAAAAAAAATGAAAATATGCATGAGCATCCAATTGCAAGGCAATAACAAAGATACCTGTTGAATGTGCGGGGCAAACTTCTCCAGGGCTTGAGAATATGGTAAGATAGCCTGGGTGTGAACCAAAGTTTCAGTTATTATAAAGGATCGATTAATAATAAAGAAACATAAGAAGTTGTTCAATACAACAAAAGGCAAGGTACTCACTCGGGCAGGATATCCAAGAAATGAGACATTCCATACACTCAACAGTCCCAAAAGCACCTGGCCCATTGACACAATTGAACATTTCATCTTGCATTTGTTAAAGGAACATCACTAATGCCAGTATAATCCCAAGAAAAGGAAAGATTGACGTGATTATTCATTACTCATTGATAGCAGTTTATTGCTTCAAAGGGAGAGTAGTTTTCAAACCATAGCCAATTCAAATTTTGGGAGCTACAAATTGTTCATCAAACAAGGTCAAGGAAGCACTAAGTAGAGAGAGAGCACTATGTAGAGAGAGACAGACAGAGAGTGAAATGAGGAAGAGAAAATATAGGAGATAAATGTCAATAAATAGGATGACAATTTGTTGGAGATCACATCAACCGGAGATATGACCAAATTATAATATATAATTAGGTGTAAGTCTCTCCTTATAAACTGGTTTTGTGAGGTTGAGTAGGGCACAAAGTCCACTTTCTAAGAAAAATGTTAAGCCTTAATAGTTACAAAGTAGTTTAAACCTAACTAACCCTACAAAACATGCTTGTAAAGCAAGGATTACTCCCATTTGTATTTGGTACTATCTCTAGTCAATTTGAGACTTGGGTTTTTCTTAGTTCACACTCTCACATTCAATACTAGTGAGCTTGGTAATGTAAACTGTTGGAGATCCCACATCGACTAGAGATTAGGACATTTCATCGTATATCAGTGGGTGCAACCCTCACCCCATGAGCCGGTTTTATGGGGTTGAGTTAGGCTTAAAACCCACTTCTTAACATGGTATCAGAGCCATTTTGAGCCTATCCTAATGAGTATTTGTTGGGTTTATCAGGTCACCCGCTATCGGGCCGTTATCGGACCACCCATAACATATATCTCCACGCACGAGTTGGTAGCCTCGGCGTGAGGGGGGTGTGTTGGAGATCCCACATCGACTAGAGATTAGGACATTTCATCGTATATCAATGGGTGCAACCCTCCCCCCATGAGCCGGTTTTATGGGGTTGAGTTAGGCTTAAAACTCACTTCTTAACATAAACCATGGTAAGTAGCCCCTTCAATAGAACTAAGATATGTTCTAATATCATCTTATAAAGTGGTTTAGGCCTAATTCAACTCTATAAAACCAAATTGTAAGATGAGAATTGTCCTCACATACGGTCTTTTTTCACTATTCTTAGCCAACAACTTGGGTTTTCCCAATATTAAGAAAAGGTTATATCACTATTCTTAGCCAACAACTTGGGTTTTCCCAATATTAAGAAAAGGTAGTCACATAACTATTTTTCTCCCAATTGACGTTGGACTCTATTCAAAGACTATATTCCTATTACAACAAAAAAAACAGCCTTTGACCTCCATTAGTAGCTTAAGCTTTTAGACATGACGATGAGTTGATTTTTGATAATTACTTTCCAGCCACTAGATTGAACAAAAATAAATGGCTTAAAATCAGTCTAACATGTCCAGGAGATCCATAAGAACAAAAAAAAACATTGAAACACACAAAGGCCGCTGTAGGGGTTCTTACAGGTAGATTCTTTTCAAACTGTTCTGAATACATATGCTGATCAATGCTGGAAGCCCCCTTTAAAAACCTTCAAAAAAGAAACGTGATGTCATATACAAACCAAGCATATGAACAAGAAAAGATGCTCCTTCTATCAAATAGGAACCAAGGAAAAATATAAAAATAGAAAAATAAATAAATAAAATGAATAGATGGATGAATCTTTACTGTCCTGGAACTAGGGTTACTAGCCAAGAGAAAACCATATTTCTTTCCATTAATTGCACAAAGAAAATATAGAAGCATTGGAGGCATTATAAATTAATTACTAACTAGCTATCATTACAATTTGGGGGTTTTCAACAAGATTTGGTTGTATTTTAGAATTACTGTGTAGGTAAAGACACTGTCTGAATACAGATTCAGGGACACATCCTCAATAGTTTTCTTATTGTATAGATTAAGAAAGCAGGAAGAGAATATGCACAGGAACATTGATAGCCATCTATGAAGTTGAATTTCCTTTTTTTCTATTTTTTAACTAAAAAATAGAAGTGATATAGGAAATGCAATGCTTGCTAGAGTGCATCAATAGTAAGTGCAAACAGTATACTAAAAACACAGCGAAAGAAGCTACAGTTAAGACCATTATTATCAGTGAAAAGAAATTCCTGCTATAGAATCATAGCAATAATAAATCACATACTTCTCAATTACTGAGAAACCATATTGTAGGGATAGTGGCAATACTCCAACAGCACTGCAGACTGTAAACAACACACCAAATAATAGTCAAAATCAAATTACTGGTCTTATTCAATAAAGGGCAGCCAGTGCCTAGGCTCCCACCTAGTAAGATCTAGGAACAGTAGGCATGTGCAAAGAAAAAAAAAGATTACCACTATATCGGCCACCAACCCAGTCCCAAAATGCAAAAGCATTATTAGGATCAATGCCAAACTTTTCCACAAGCTGCATCAGGAATGAAGACAACAGAAAAAGGCTCAAGCCTGAACAATTGATATATGTCTTCACACGGAAGCCACACAGAACTTTTAACAAAACTTGATGAGCTAAACAAAAGAAAAAAGAACAAATAGCCATACTGTGAGATTGGTACTGACTGCCACCATATGTTTTGCAACTGCTGAGGGCCTGAAGGTAAAATAGAATGATAAGCCAATCTTCAGATTACATTTAACATTTCTATTTTACATAACTATGGATATGTTTTGAAGGAGACATTAAGAATGGGGGCATAATGCTTATAATACTAAAGTCTAAAAGGTAAAAGCCCAGAAAAAGAATCAGATTGAGAATTATACTATTACCCTTGAAAAATAGTTTTAACACTACACTTACCCTAGGGCAGAAGAAATCCATTCCCTGAGTGTTCGGGCATTCAACATGGTTTCAGCAGTTGTAAAAGTCTTTGAAACAATCACCACTACAAAAAAAAAGTTACAACAGTGTAGAAAACAAGATGAAATCCCAGTCTCTTAAGTCAAATATCATGTAAAAAGGAAAGCCAAAACCATATTTACCTAGGGTTGTTTCAGGATTTAATCCCGTGATATTTCTAGCAACATCAATTGGATCAACATTTGCAAGACTGCATATACAAGCATATATTGATTCCATGATAAGTTTAATATAGTGAAGAGGTTGATCTTGTCACCACTAAATGAGATAAAAAATAATATAAAATGAAAACGAGGGGAGTGGGGGAGATCAAGATTAGCTTGCATAGACAGATTTGTGTAGTTTACTAAGTAATGGATGGCAACAAACCAGACTTCAAAAACCAAAGTGATATCGGATACTTACAAGCGTAGCTGACGCCCTCTTGCAGATTCAATTGCTTCAGGATCTGAATGATGTGATAGAAACCATTTTCAGTAATTCTACTTGCTTGAAGATAATATGCATGGTCGTTATGTTCATCAACAAATGTACTAAAAAATTACAAATATAAGAAGAAAGGCTAATTATGTGAATACCACCAATAAACTAGAATGAGTCAACAACCTGTTTGAAGAGCTGTGTGCACAAATAATGGACCTAAGAAACTGCCGCCAATACCAACAGCAATAACATCCTTCAATTCCTTTCCTGTAGCCCCAACCTACAAAAATATAATGTATACTCTTAATTCTACATCAACAATGTCCATATACCAAAAAACAACAAAAAAATGGTCAGTATATTACCCAAGATCCACTGCGGATCTGCTCAGTAAAGTCCTTGATCTTGTCAAGAACGTTCCAAACATCTGGGACAACATTCTTTCCATCACTCTGTATAACAGCATCTCTCGGAGCACGAAGAGCTACATGAAGTACTGATCTATTCTCAGTGCTGTTTATCTGAAAGTCCAAGAAAATTAACAAAAGAAAATGTGATAATTCAGAAAATGTGGCAATTGTGTTGACATCATATATGCATGCAAACTTTTTTCACTACAAGGTTTCACAGAGTAGAAGCAGGAATTTCAGAAACCATTTAATAAAACCATAGTAGAGAATTAACACCCTTGTTCCAGATGGAGCAAAAATTTTAAATGCAAGTATGACATGACCATACAACTCATTGGCTCAGTATACAGGAACTTACATGCTCCCCATTGTACATCCGGTTTATCTTTTCCTTGACGGAAGCAACCTACATCACATCCAGAGATATAATTATCAGATGATTGCATTTCAGTTTGATAATGAACCTTTATTTTTCTAAAAGAAGGACATACATGACTGAGGGCCACAAGATAAAACATGTTGTCCAAATATCTAGAATGAGTGAACTAACCTCTGCCAATTTGAAGAGTTTTTCCTTTGTTTCAAGAGTGGCTAGCTGCCTTGAGTAGTCCAATAGAATTCCATCAAATTCACTTCAAAGAATGCAAAAGTCCGAAGGTTATACATCAAGACATTGCAAGCAGAATGTAGTGACCCAACTTTTTCAGCATAAAATATTTTCAATTCCTAAATGCTAATCTCCTAATTTTATTGGTACACCTAAAAAAAGAATATAACAGGTCCAAAGTTTATAGTGTTTCATAAATTAAGCATCATACACCACCATTGACCGGGATCTCTCGTCATCGCTCAATAAATCACGTAAGTGACTCTTTTTAACATCCTCAGCATGGGCCTGCATAAATGAGATGCAATTAGTAGAATGTTTCACTACCTCTGAATTATAAGTATCTAGGAAGTGATTATCGATCACCTCTAACTCCTTCCATGGCTGAGTGTCACAGATGAGAGTGGACGAAGCCATTTGGAATTATAATTGATGAAATTTTCCTGCAGATGAAGAAAAACTTACAGGTGAAGATAAACAAACAGAAAACAACAACAAAAAATATGTTGAAGCCTCTACTTTGAAGAACTTTAGAGCACGTCTTTAGCCACATATTTTAATAGGTCCTAATCATGCTAATTTACACACAGTGAAACCTAGTCTCTAAAATTTATATCATATGTATAGACTACATGACATATAGGTACATGGTCAATACTAATAACAAAAAAAGTATGAAATCTCAATAGCCTTCCATATGTTGAAGAACTGGAATGCCAAAGACAGACTGTCTAAAACAATTAAAATCAAATCCAATGCCAAAAAAAGATGTAGTTTTAAGCTGGAAGGCATGTATGGTACATGAAATGAAACCAACTATAAGATGCTTATTGCAAGAATGATAATCCTATTGGCTTCCATTTGTAGAAGGATAATTAATTTCTAAGATATGATCCCTTAAAAATTAAGAAAAGAAAACAACTTTAATCTTATAGGATAGCAACTGTACCAGAGATTTGTATTCCAATAATTCTATTTGATTCTATATACTATAAATATTGATTCATAAGAAATAAATCATTTCCAAATAGAAAACCATAGAATAACTATTTCATTCGTTAAATACCCGCTGAGGTCAGGCTGCGGCATCCGTTTAACTTCCATCATGAAGAAAGAAATAACACAACAAAATGGCTAAAGATTATTCAAAGACTAAGCAAACTTAACACTGAACCAAGTTTCTTTAGACCAACAACTCACAAGCTACATGCAAAGAATTAGGTATTCAATTCACTTTAGCTACTAATTTTCAGTAAATCAACTGATACTCAAAACGAAAGAACAAGCAAAATCAGTAACCAGATTTGGAATCAGGTCCATTCAGACATGCACCTTACATATAAACTCAAATGAAGTTTCATAACAAAAACCAACTCAACTGAATCAAAATATGCATTGATAAAAATTGAAATACCAAATGAGTAACTAAGAAAAAACAAAATCAAAACAACAAATGCAAACCCTCAAAATCCAAATAAAATCATCAAATTCACATAACCCATCAAAGCATGAAACTTAAAAACAACATATAAGAACATGAGGATGCCCTCTGCTTCAAAGAAGTTCAATGTTGAAAACAATAAACAGAGCATCCAGACACGTGGCATTGTCGGGTATAAGCGTGAAAACAGAGAAATGGGTTCCGTTCCAAACCTGAAAAATGAATGAACTTTGGGAAGAAATGAAGATGGGGTGCTATGAAAAAGGATTTGGAAGGCAAAAAGATGGTGGCGATCAGAAAAAGCAAAAGTGGGTTGGGATTTGAAAGTTGGTTTTGATTTGAAGCAATGTTATTGTATTGTGTGAGAAAGAAACAGAGAAAAGGTGGCAGATTCAGGTTGTGTGTGGATGGAAATAGATAATTTGAAAGCTCACGGGAATGGACCTTAAAACTCGTTATGGCACACAGATACACGACCATAGGAGTGGTATCAACTGTAACCAAACAAATGTTTTTTTTTTAATATTTTTTATCTCAGAAACTAATATGACACTGAAATATAACTTTAATTTGGTCATTTTATTTTTTATAATATTTTTTTATTTAACTCATTTATGCAAATGAAGATAAAGTTTTCTCAGATAATGTAATTATTTTTCAAGAGTTAAGTTTATATTGTTAAGTAAAATATGAGTTTAATTTCTATATGTTGTCTAATATTAAAAACAAACATTGTAAAGCTATTTTTTAAAATAGTTATCATAAAATATTATCATTTATTATTAAAAAATGAAATGACTAGTATGCGTTGATATAAGAATTTTAAAAGACTAGTAGATTTATTGTAATTATTGGTTTAAATGAGTTATTGATAATTATATATTTTTGTATTTATTATGTAATATATGTATTAGACATATATATTAGCTTTTTCTTATTAAAGTTGTGTAATTTTGAATATACGACTTTAATTTTAATTAAATAATATTAAAGTTGTGTCATTTTATACAACTTTATTTATAATTAAAAATATATATATGATTAGAAACAAAGTCATGGTACACCTATATAACTTTCTTATAATAATAGAAGTAGTTTTTTTTAGCAAGACTTGAGATTTATTATATTATATTATATTGTTTATACATAGTTATGTATAATATATATATATATATGAAAATTTTATTAAAATGGTGCAACTTTTAATGTATATTATCGAAATAAGTAATTTTTTAAAAATTATGTATGAGTAAATCGTGTTTACCATATATACAACAACGATATTAATAATTTGATTTAGATTTCATATGTTAATTTCCTACTAGATTATAATTTTTTTAAGTTTACATTATAAAATAATAATATGTTACTTTTCATAGAAAAAATCTTAAACTTTAATACTTAATATAATTTTTATTCTTATTTAAAAAAGTGAACTCACACTACTCTAACCCATGCAAACAAGCACAAGATTCTTAAATAAAGAAAAAATCAAATTGAAAACTATGTAGATTTTTATTTTTTTATCTTTGAAAATTAGTTATGTTTTGAAAATTACAAAAAAACTTACAGATTTTTACTTTTTGAGAACTAAATTTATTGGTATATAAAGATTTACAGAAGTTTGATCAGGGATAAAATCGGAAAGTTATATATATTTATGTGATTTTTTTAAATTTTCATATTTATACTCGCTTAATCTTCCATGCACATTCTTCAAAACAAACTTATACCATCTATTATTTTTCCTATTTTTTTTATAGAAGCATGTTACAATTTTTAATATTATTAATGTGCTATATGGATCACGGGCCTAGGTAATATTTATCCACTGGTACATAATTCGTTGTTGTGCTGGTAGCCTCCTAATCCTTTGAATTTTTTCCTCTCATTCCGTGTGGTTTCTGTCAGTCGGGTACCTACGATTACGTTCCGACGCTCAAGTCAGTGCTAGTATTTTAGTATGTCTTTTTAATATATGAAAAATGTACATTTTTTTTCTTCAAAAGTATTATTGATAGGTTGACTTGGGTTTTTGCCTGTATAGATCAGTTCATCAAGACGTGTACAGTGATCTTCACATCGTGTGTAGTGACCTCCTAATATTTTGGAAGTATATTTCGAAGTATGTCTTTCAATCATTCAAGTTTAGTTACAACTGTTTTTTTATTAACCATTTGTCATTTGTTATATTGTGAATGTGGTTTATCTCAGTCGTCAGATTATTTTAATATTCTATCATATCAATATATTATTATTTTAACAATTATTTTAATATTTTTTCAATATTATATTATTTTCAATATTATTATTCTATCATATCAACAATTCTATACAATAATAATTTTCCTTCTTTATACTCGCTTAAACTTCCACGCAAATTCTTGGAAACAAACTTATACCATCTACTCCTTTTCCTCGTGGTGCAAAGAGTCACCCAAACACACGCAGTGTCAATGTTCAAACGTTGCCAGAATCAAAAACTAGTTAAAAGGGGAACCTTTATCACCATGTTAGAACCAAGTAGGGTTGTTTCAGCTCAATGTTTCGCAGGAACATGTTGTGTTCTTCACTGTTCGTGCTCACCTTCTTGGGTTTTCTCTCGTTCTTCGCTTCATCCCAGGTGGCAGACGACGTTGAATGTCTGCGGGGCATCAAGGCCACCCTCTCCGACCCTGAGGCTAGCCTCGCCACGTGGCGGTTCGGCAACACAACCCCTGGTTTCATCTGCAACTTCGAGGGCGTGACTTGCTGGAACTCATCAGAAAACCGGGTCTTGGATTTGGAGCTCCAAAGCTTCAAGCTTTCGGGTCGGATCCCCGAGTCTTTAAAATACTGTGGGAAGAGCCTTCAAAGGTTGAGTCTTTCTAACAATTCTTTATCCTCTGAGATCCCAATTGAAATCTGCACTTGGCTTCCGTTTTTGGTTTCTGTAGATTTTTCCAGAAACAGACTTTCTGGGGCTATTCCTCCCTCGTTTTCCAATTGTTCATATTTGAATGAGTTGGTGTTGTCAGATAATGAGCTTTCTGGGGCAATTCCCACTGAGTTTGGGAGTTTGAAAAGGCTTAAGAAGCTTTCTGTGGCTAATAACAGGCTCAGTGGGATGGTTCCTGCTTCTTTGAGTGGGTTTGGTGAGGAAGATTTCAAAGGGAATAAAGGGTTATGTGGAAGTCCTCTTGAATCCATGTGTGGTGGGATGAGTAAGAAGAAGAGGGTTGCTGTTATTGTTGCTGCTGGGGTGGGTGGTGCTCTTGTATCCTTGTTGCTCTCTTTAGGGTTCTATTGGTGGTGTAGTAAGATCACTACAAACAACAAAATTGAAACAAATTCTAAATAAATTAATTAATTAATTAAACAACTTATTTTCCTCAATGTTCGGGATCTCAGTCCAAACACTTAGGTATGAGTTCGGGTTTTGGGCAAATATCGTCCAAAGGGTAGGTCATGAGCTCGATAAAGATACAGGTAGACAGTTCAAAAAAAATAGTTAAAATAGAAAGAATATTCTGATTGTTGTTGGGAATAAAGTAATTACCAGCACCACTCGAGAATAAAAGTGCACGTGAACAAAATGTTTTATTGTTGTTAAGCACTTGAAAATAAAGGTGCACGTATGTTTTCCTGTTATGAGTATATGCTTTCTATTGAGATTATATTTTCATTAGTGAAAACTATTGAAGGGATGTCTATAACATGGGTTTGAGACCCAAAGTAAAGGTACATTGTTTCTGAATATTTGAAATTGAAACTAATTTGATATCTTGAAACTGACTTGATCGTCAGGTAGAGCTCCATTTATCCCAACGAAGCGACATCCCAAAACAACAATTGGAGACAAAATAGAAAAAAAGCTTGTTTGTTTAAGGTCAACCGACGATAACACTCACAAAAAGCTTAATTTATGATTTTTAAATCAAACACACTTAAAGATTTATGCTTTATATTCTTATCTATGATTAATGTTACTCATTCTCCACACAATCATTAAATAAATAATAATTTTAAAAAAATAAAAAATATTATATTAACTAAATTAAATATTATTTTAAAAATTATAAAAATATTGATATTCAAATTATTTTTTATTATTATATATTTTTAAAAATTCATATCTAAAACTTCAATAATTAATTAGATATTATTCTAAAAAATATTTATTAATAATATAAATAAACAACTAATTATCCTACATAATGAGTCTAAGGACATATTATGCTTTGTTTTTTATTGAATTTTAGAAGGTAAATATGAAGTATGAAGTGTGAAGTGTCTTATTATATGGTGAAGTAAAAGGTATCATGAATTTAGTTCTCTACTTTACTCATGAAATTAGAAAACAATCTAAAATTTACAAAATGAATTAGGATACATTGAAGACATTTTATCTGAAGTAGTCAACTTCATTAAAGAATGGCATGATTTTTCTTCTATAAATCACTTTTATCTATGACAATTTTTTGTGGTGGAAAAGGAACAAAGAGATAGAAAGAAAATGGTGTAAAAAAGTTAAGATGATAAAACAAGAATCAATTCCATATATTTTTTTACTTGGATTTTCTCAGATGAATATTTTCTTCATTAAAACTTGATGTTCTTTTATAGTTTAAATTCTCCCCTACTTTTTTTAACTGAGAAATGTTTCAATGTCCAAAAACATATAACTCGAAACTCTAACATTAAAAAAACTTTACTTTTAATTAAAAACATAGAATTTATAATTAAAAAAAAATAGAAAAACCATTTTGATTTTGTTTAAACAGTTTCCTATTTTTGTTAGTCTTTTGAATTTATACAAGTCTTTTGTGTATTTTGTTTATGATTCTCTAGCAATTAATTTGCATTGACCGTGGACTTTTACCAACCTCACCTTAAGAATCTTTTCAAAAGTGCTTTTCACTTTCCAACCCATACCACACTGCTAAATCAACTTTTGGCAAATAAAAGAAATTGTAGAAATGGACTTCATAACTATAATTTACTTTTAGGTTAAACAATGACATGAAAAATCTCAATATAGTTTGAGAGTAGATGGACCATTGATTCAATCAAAGTGGAAGTGAAATTGATTAACCAAATAGGGATTAAGAAGGTGAAATGACATTAAGTGCTTAAGTATGTTACTTTTATTAGAGTATTCCTTCCAACAAAATTATTAAATAAAAATTAATTTTAAAATAAAAAATAATTAACTATTTTAGATTAACTAAATTAAATATTATTTTAGAAATTATAATAATAATTGATATTTAAGATCATTTTTATTATTAATAAAATTTATAAATTAGTTTCTAAATTGATATATAATTAGTTACCAAAATTTTAACTACTAATTATTTTATAGTCTAAAGTTGGTAGCTAAAACCTTGGTATTTATTTAGATATCAATTTAAAACTAGTTTGTAAATTTGATTAATAATAAAAATTCCTTTAGATACTAATATTTTTTTTAATCTCTAAAATATTATATAATTTAGTCGGTTTATTTACTAATTTTTTTTTGTTTCTATAGTTAGTTTTTATTTAATATTTTTATATTTTTTATTTTTTTAGTAATACTTTTTTATGTGATGGCAAATGATTGTTGTTACTTGAAATGTCAGTCTAATTGAGATGTCAAGTAACATGCATAGTGATGCCTAACATTAAAACTTTTTATTAAAAAACTTTTTATTAAAAAAAAGTGTTTGGTTATTTTATCCTAATTATTAATTTCCATTGACGAGTTTTCTAAATATTTGAGTGTTTATTAATTGATATTATAGTTGATAATAAGTGTTTTAGAAAATAATTACCTAGAGAAGTGTATATGGGTTGATTTAAATAAATTTGGAATAAAATTAAATTCAAACTAAAAAAAAATATTTGTCTAGATTTTTTTTAAAATTGCACAATGTAAAATGAACCAACAATAGCAATTTGGTTTGAATTTGTTGAATTCTCTTGCCTTGCATATGTGTAAAATGGTCTTTTGAGATTAAAAAATACATTATTTAATAAATTTACACACCTAATTTTATCATTATAACATGTAAAGTATATTTCTTTTATCATCGATTAAATCATAAAAAAAAATACTTGATTATTTCGCAAAATTTTTTGGTAGGACTTGATTTATTTAGATTAAGAGTTTGGTTTTAAAGTAAACAGAAAATGTAATTCTTTTTTGAAAATATATTTATAAGTAGATTTAAAAAAAGTTATTCTTGATTTATTTCAAATATCATACTCTAAATTTCTAAATGTATTATTTTGTCTTTAATATTCTTAGTCGATTAATCATTATTTTTTATAATTATATTATTCCAATAAAAAAACAAGTGAATATAGTTCTTAATTTTGGTAAGTTCTTATTTCTTCTATTTGACTTTTTTTTTTAACTTGTGGAAGCTATATGCTTCTTATATGTTGAAATCAACTAAAGAATAGAAATGTAATATTAATATGAACAAATGAAGATTTTGGTTGTCTATTTGGAGATTATATCATATTACTTTGGAAATTTTTAGACTTTGAAAGTTTAATTAGAGTGGTAAAGTTTCTATAACTATTAATAATAAAAAGGTGATGGATATTTATTAAATTTATAAATTATAAATAAAATATTAGACGTAATTAGTTTTACTAATGCAATTAAATTAGAATAATTTAAACTAATATTTTCTTTGAAAAGGTGTTGATCAACAACATAATTTTCTTAAATTCCACATTAAATAATATGAAATATTCAAACTATGTAGCTATTTCTCAAAATAATTAAACACTTGTAACCTTATCATATAAAATGTCGTGTACTACTAAGACAAGAATAATCTTGATGAAAAGAGATTTGTTCAAAGCCATAAAATGTTTCACAAAAATACAAATCGTTCAATAATTATTTTTTAATACTTTTTTTTATATGTTATCCTTTTTCCACAATCACAATCACTTTGATGCTTTTTTTACTTAAGAATTACTCCATAAATAAAGGGGTCATGTCTTCATAATTAAAAAATAAACTCTCACATCACAAACAACAACATCTTAAAAATTAATTATATTTTTTATCTTTAATTTATCAATTTATTACGAATTTTGTTTCCAATTTTCTGTAATGTTATAGATTTTGCCCTTTTTCATATATTTTTTATAACTCGAAAATGTTAAGGATTCTTAATGATTTTTGAACTGCTGATGAATGCACTTATTTTAAAAAATTATTTTTACCAATATTAATAGATTTTAGCTGTCATTATTAATAAGGGTTTATTTTAAATACATCGTTCTTCTGGGTGTGTTTGAAATTGAGACGTGGGTGTTATTAAAATAAAAGAAAAATTTATCAATAAAAACTGTTAAAAGATGTTATTTACTAAATAAAAATAATTTAAAATATATTATTTACTATAAGAAAATCATTAAATAGTAACTAAATTTAGAGAGAAAAAAATTAGTCACTGTATTAACTAAATTAGATACTAATTTAGAGATTAAAAAATTATTCATATCTAAAGTGATTTTTATTATTAATAAAAAATTATAAAATTATTTCTAAATTTGTATTTAAATTAGTTATCTAAGTTTTAGCAACTAATATTTTAGATTTTAAATTAGTTTTTAAAAGTTTAATAGACATTAATTTAGAATATAAAGTAGTAAGTAGCTAAAACCTTGGTAGCTAATGGTTAAATACCAATTTAGAAACTATTTTATAAATTTTTATTAATAATAAAAACTACTTTAGATACCAAAATTTGTTAGTTTATAAAATGGTTTCTAATTTAATCAAATAATAATTAATTATTTTAATCTTTAAAATTAGTTTCTATTTAAAAAATATTATTACTTGATATGTCAGCCTAGTTGAGATATAAGTAGCATAATGATGCCTAACATGAAATTTTTTTATAAAAAAAAAATGGTTTTTATTGATAGATAGTACTAATCATTGTCTCTTAATCAAGTAGCTTTTAGTGTTTAAATTAGATGATATATTTTTTTATATGAAATAAATTATATTAAGAAGTTTGTGAAATAATTGAAACAATATAAATAGTGAATTGATTGTTTAAATTCATAATAAACATAAGTTTGGTGCTTATAGCAGTTTGTTGAGATGGTATTTCTCTGTATGGTAAGTGCATACATTGTTCATGTAAACTGAATCAATTATTTAAGTGTGACTTATCACCTTATGAAATCAAAGTGAAAGATTTAAAAGTGAGGTATATATATATTACCTTAATTGTATCATGCAACTAATCAAAATGCAATATATGATGTGGATATAAAAAAAATAAAGAAAAAATATTTAAAAATAAAATAAAATTGTTTTTTGATAAGTTGTAAAAATAGTTTATGAACAAAATAAAAAAATAAATAATTATATAAAAGGGTTTCTAAAAATGAAAATATGTATAAATTGATTTTGATTTGTAATAAGGAAATTAATTTTGTTTTTTTTCTTAAATCTTTTATTGAGAAGTTCATAAGAAAAGGTTTATAATAGAATATCAATCAACAATAAGAAGAAGGTCCACACCTTTTTGCTTTACCAACTTATACACTTTGAAGGTCCACAACTTGAAGATAACTTTCATGGGACTAATCTTCAAGTACAACAGAAGCTATATATCTTTCATATAGGCCAAAAGAATATTATTTAATATATTTCAATATATATTAACTTCTAAATCTACGATTTACCTAAGTTTTAATATAAAAAATTAGGTTTGAATGAATTTTGGAAAGTTAATACATTACTTTTTATTTTCTTATATAATTTTTTTTTCAGAACCGAATAATTATGGGAGATATTTCTTTATCTCAATCTCCTAATCAGTATTTTTTAGTTTTTAAATCTTTCATTCTTTAAGATAAAAATACGTGAATGACGTTCAAGTAAGTTTAGGTTCGAATATAAAATTGAATATATATGTAAGTAAAGAGTTAAAAATTCATTATCAGAGTGTTTACCTATTTATAGTGATTAATTTGAACTCCTACTTATAGGAGATTAAGTTAGGTCCATATAAACGAAGTGTTTTTAATCATGATGATTTTAGAAATTGTTTAATGTTATCATTTATTAAGCATACTTAAATCCTTGATTAGTTTTTTTTAGATTTGAGAGGCCGAGATGCTAATAACATCGACTTCTTGGTATCTTGATATCTCTTTTGTATAAAAGTAGTTAGTTGAAATATTTAAGAAAAATTCTTTTATTTTATTTCTTGATATTTTGTTTATTATTTATACTTTTGTATTTTGTTTCTTGTAATGTTCAATAATTTTCTTATATTTTCTAAATTTTTTAAAGATTAACTCAAATGGACAAAATATTACAGGGAATTAAAAATTTAAAAATGGATACATTACAAACACTAAAACAATATATAAAATCCAAAATACAAAAAACTGTCCAAAAAGTTAGTTTAAAAAAATCTTAAGACAGAAAACTGTATTCTATAATTACCAAAACATATTTAAACCCACATATTATGCAGACAGAATCTTTAGGTGATGAGTAGGTTTGACCAGAGTGGTTAAGACTTTTTCAAATGTTGTCATTCTATTTATTTATTGAAAAAAATAAACTAACATGTGAAATGTATATGGCTTAACTACCTTGTAAAAATCATATATATTTATCCAATTATAAGGTTGTTTAACTAATCTCACATGCATGCAACCAAAAGACATGAATTCAATCAATGATATAATGATATATAGAGAAAAAAATCTATCTAAAATAAAAATCAATTTTTAGATACCAAAATAATTAATTACAATAGTAATTAAATTAGAGATCATTTTAGAAAAAAAAAATCTAAATTAGTTTATATTATTGTTAAATAGTTTCTAAATTGGTATCTAATTAGCAGCGAAAGTTTTTGCTACCAAATTTATAAACTAAATAATTGGTAGTTAAAATCTTGATTGCTAATTAGATACCAATTTAAAAACTATTTAACAAACCAAATTTTTTTTTTCTAAAATGGTCTCTAATTTAACTATTATTGCAACTAATTATTTTGACCTCTAAAAATTTGTTTCTATTTCATGATTTTCTGGTAGGGGAGGGAGAGAACTAATTAAGTATACAATAATTTCAATTTTAGTGTTATTTGGAGTGATGCTTTGGGATAATGTGCTTAGCTTGATTCTTTTTTAAAAGTGAGATTATGTTTAATGAACCTTTTAAATGAGACAAATTAAGTTAAATGGAAAAAAATTGATTATTTAAAAATTATAAATGTTACATATAAAATAAAATTGATTATCCAAAATTTCTATTTCTTTTCTAAATTTTTGAATTCATTTTCTATTTTTTTTCAATCAAAACGTACATATTAAAAAATGACAACTTAAGAATAATCCCTATTTATGAAATATTTATGTTTTTTTTTCTTTGTTTTACTCGGCATTAATGAAATATAGTGTGGAATTAAATATGAGTAATGAGAATGGGAATTTCGAAAAATCATAGATGATCATTTCATGGTTCTTTTATTTCATTTTCTTTAGTTTTTGTGTTAGTGTAAAGTCATGAGCATCTAAACACCTTATTGTTAGAGGTTGGTATAATAATTGAAGTCATGTATTATATTATTTTTTTTCAATATTATTTGTTTATTTATTTAATTAATTTTACCTTATTATTAGTGTTTGTTTGATTTGATAAACCAAATAATCATTTCATAATTTTAATTGCGAATGAAATCTCCTTAAATAATCAAGGTATTTTCTTATTAATAAATCAAGTTAAAATCAATCTCGTAAATCATTGAATTAACTGCATAATAAAATTTGGGAATGAGTTAATTATGGAAGAGATAATTAAATCAGTTTTCGAGAGATCTTTTATCTCTTTACAATTCTTTATCCTTTTCTTCTATTCTTAATTTCAGTCATTTGATTGCTCTTTGATCTTTTATCAAAAAAATCTAAAAAAAATTATTTGGTTCTTTTATTTTATTTTATGAAATATTGGTTTTATTTTTTTTCTCTTATTCAAAAAACCTATAATTAGTTGTTTCTTATGAAATAATTATATAACAACTCTCCATTTTCTATACTTGAATTTCTATTAAGGTACTACTTAGGATAAATTGGTAAACTTGGTAAAAAGCTCTTAAGATATCATATCATATGTTAGTGATTAATGTTAAATTATACCTAAGTGGTTTAAGTGAATTTTAACATCATATCACATGTTATGATTAATGTTAAATTATCCCTAAGTAATTTAAGTGAATTACCTATTACTAAGGGTAAAAGAGTCTGACATGGGTAAGTATCGAATTAGTTTAAACATATTAATATTAATGTTTTAGGTTATTACAATATAAGAAAATCATGAAATAGAAATTAATTTTTAGAGAAAAATAATAATTAGTTGCTATAGTGGCTAAATTAAAAAATATTTTAAAAATAAAAAAAATGGTTTCTAAATTAGTTTATATTATTGTTAATTGATTTTTAAATTGGTGTTTAATCCAAAGTTTTTGTTACTAATTATTTAGATTCTAAATTTGGTAGCAAAAACCTTGGTTGCTAATTAGACACCAATTTAGAAACCATTTAACAATAATAGAAACTAATTTAGAAACCAAACATTTTTTAGTCTCTAAAATAGTCTTAAATTTAATCACTATAGCAACTAATTATTTTTTGTTTCTAAAAATTGGTTTTTATTTCATGATTTTCTCGTAGTGTTAGAGAGGTATATGATAGTAACTAGTCAATAAAAAAAATTAATTGAAAGAAACTTTAAGAAACTACGTGGTTGATAATTTTAGAATGAATACTAATCAATCTTGTAAATAATGTTAAATTGATTAAATGAGGTATATAGGTGTTTTGGATTAAATGTTAATTCATTAGTTATTTTGTATATTTCATTAATTTCAATTCGTTGTGTATTATTTGTATTATATTTCGATTAGTTGCAATTGTATTTTAATATAGAGTTGATAATGTTAAAAGATAAAAAAAATATTAAAAAACCTGTTGAAAAATTGTTCAAATATTTATGTTTTAGATTTTTTATTTATTTAAATGTAATATATTAAAAAGTGTGACACCAAATTCACAAGGAACATTTTCTTTTCCAAGTTCTATATGTTGTAGTGATTATTTTGAATAATTTATTTATATAAATATAAGTAATAAATACATAGTTTTGCTCACATTCATATTAATGCATGTTAGCTGGGTCTGGAACTATTGCTATTAAATAGTGTCTGTCCAATACATTATAGGCCAACACACTTTTGAATTCGCCTAGGTTAGGTCTATTTAATGTTAGACTATAATTTATTCATGGGAATTTTTTTAAAAATCTGAATATTAAAATACATTAAAAATAAAAATTTTATTTAACAAGTTAATTCCTCTCTCCTTTTATACACACAGTTAAATTAATTCTTATTTTCTAAGTCTTATATCATTATAAAAAATAATAAAAAATATATAAATGATATAATTTTAATATATTGTATCTGAAAAAAATTATATTATAAATATTTAAATGTTATAATTTTGTACTATAAAAATGGAAAAATAGAAAATAGAATAATGCAAATAAGATATATCTTAAATTTTAGTCAAAATTAAATGTTAGACGTTTAAAACAAAATTGAATGAAAAACAATCACTTTAAAAAAGAAATTAGTGGTACATGTAATATTAATTTTACAATTTGTGATTTTATCAGTTATAAAGACTAAATAATAAAAAAATCAAATCAACAAACTAGTCCACTCCATCAATGATCAGTCTAATTTGAATAATATTAAAAGTTAATGATTATGAACCTTATAAAAAGTTTTATATTATCATTTAACCAAAATTATGGTTAATATAAAATTTAAGATAAGTAAGAATTTTGCAAACTTATTATACGTCATAATTTGTGTTTAAATAATTGTGTGAAACTATTTAATTACAAATAAATTTACACACAATATATGGATAGTTTTCTCTGATATAATCTTGTTACAAGCATGTTCTATTTCCCTCAAGATTGGTTGGTAATTCATATCACATTTTCTAAAAACATTTTTATATTATTGTTAAATCACATTCAAAGTAAATTTAACATGAGACAAAAAAAATTAAGCTAAAAAATAAACAAATATTAAGATCTTACAAGATTTTGATTTGATGAAAACTCAAAAAGAGATAATGTGTCATTTACCATCTTAATCCATGTTGAACATAAACCCAACACAAGACAAAATTCACATATAACATGTCTTAGAAAGAACAACTGCACTAAGATAAACTTATCTAACAAGATATTTATTTAATGAAAACTTCAGAAGTAAGAACTTTGACATAAAATAATATTAAATCACATTAAACACAAATCTAGCACAAGAAACTGCATTAAGAAATGTTTAAATCCTTGTTACCTTATTAAGATATATGTTTACATTTAATAACTAACTGTGCATCAAACAAAATTACCTTAAAAAAGACATGCAGTGAAGTTACAATCACTAAAGCAACTTGTTTTGTTTACTATTGAAAAAGACAAATAAAAACACTAATTATCTTAACAAGAACATAACTTAATGCAACAAAAAGAAAAATGTGAATAAAAACCACAATAAAATGTGTTGTTTGTATCAAATTGTATTCATACTTTTGTAAATAAATTTGTGTATGAATCCATTTCAAATGGAAGAAAAGCAGAGTCAAAGAAGCTCTCCCAATCAGCAACTGCAGTCAAAGAAGGTGTTTTCCTTAACCAAATCATCACTGTTGTATGCATACAGAGCTCCAAAACAACAACAACAATTGCCCTTTTAACCTTCTTCCACCCTTTTAACTCCCTCTGCACTTTTTTATCTTCTCTGCATTTTCTCACACCCCACAAGTCAATGGCACCAGCCCAACAGCGTTAGACCAAAACCCCACCATAAAAATCAAACCTTTCCCCCACCCCACAACCTCGTTTCCCCTCCATGGATCGCAGGAACACGTTTTCCTCTTCCTTCCTTATTCTGACCCTGTTGGGGTTTCACGTGTTCCTCGGCTCTTCGCAGGTCGAGGAGGACGACGTTAAATGTCTCCGTGGCATCAAAGAAGCTCTGTCGGATCCGCAGGGCCACCTCGACCTGTGGCGGTTCGAGAACACCACCGTGGGTTTCATCTGCGACTTCGTGGGTGTGACTTGCTGGAACCAAAGGGAGAACCGGGTCTTGAGTTTGGACTTCCAAGATTTCAAACTTTCGGGTCGGATCCCCGAGGCTATGAAGTACTGTGGGAAGAGCCTTCAGAGGTTGAATCTTGCTTCAAACTCTTTCTCCTTCGAGATCCCACACGAGATCTGTACTTGGATGCCGTTTTTGGTTTCTCTAGATTTGTCTGGTAATCAACTCTCTGGGTCTATTCCTCCCACACTTGCGAATTGTTCATATTTGAATGAGTTGATGTTGTCAGATAATCAGCTTTCTGGGTCAATCCCCTTTGAGTTGGGGAGTTTGAGTAGGCTCAAGAAGTTTTCTGTGGCCAATAATAGGCTTAGTGGGACAATTCCTGAGTTTTTCCATGGGTTTGAAAGGGAGGGCTTTGAGGGGAATAGTGGGTTATGTGGGGGTCCTCTTGGATCCAAGTGTGGTGGGATGAGTAAGAAGAATCTTGCTATTATTATTGCTGCTGGGGTGTTTGGTGCTGCTGCTTCGTTGTTGCTGGCTTTTGGCCTGTGGTGGTGGTACCATTTGAGTGGGAAGAGGAAGAAGAAGGGGTATGGGGTTGGTTCCACCGTGGGTGCTGCTGGTGATTGGGCTTTGAGGCTAAGAGGGTATAAGCTTGTGCAAGTTAGTCTCTTTCAGAAGCCTATTGTGAAGGTGAAGTTGGGGGATTTGATGGCTGCTACAAACAATTTCAGTGGGGAGAATGTTCTTTTTGCAACAAGAACCGGGACAACGTACAAGGCTGATCTCCCAGATGGTTCCACGCTAGCAGTGAAGAGGCTGAATGCTTGTAGGATTGGGGAGAAGCAGTTTGGGATGGAGATGAACCGGTTGGGGCAGGTTAGGCACCCGAATCTGGCTCCTCTGTTGGGGTACTGTGTGGTGGAGGAGGAGAAGTTGCTGGTTTACAAGCACATGTCCAATGGAACTTTGTATTCCTTGTTGCACAAGAATGGTGGGGTGCTGGATTGGATGATGAGGTTCAGGATTGGATTAGGCGCAGCAAGGGGGCTTGCATGGCTGCACCATGGCTGCCACCCTCCCATCATACAGCAGAACATTTGCTCCAATGTCATTCTTGTTGATGAGGAGTTCGATGCTCGGTTGATGGACTTTGGGCTAGCAAGGCTCATGGCTTCAGACTCAAATGGTAGTTTTGTGAATGGAGATTTGGGGGAGATTGGTTACATCGCCCCGGAGTATCCAAGCACTTTGGTTGCTTCATTGAAAGGGGATGTGTATGGTTTTGGTGTTTTGCTTTTGGAGTTGGTGACAGGCCAAAAACCACTCTATGTGAGCAATGGGGAGGAAGATTTCAAGGGTAGCTTGGTGGATTGGGTGAACATGCATTCTAGTTTGGGAAGGATGAAGGATTGCATTGATAAAGCCATGAGTGGAAGAGGGCATGATGAGGAGATTCTTCAGTTTCTGAAAATTGCTTTGAATTGTGTGGTTTCTCGCCCCAAGGATAGGTGGTCTATGTACCAGGTTTATCATTCCTTAAAGGGGTTATCAAAAGACCAGAGTTTCTTTGAACATGATGATGACTTTCCCTTGATCTTTGGTAAGCCAGAAAACGAGGCAGCATAGTAGTTCTTGATGATGATGATGATGAGATTGTTCTCATTGAATTGCTATATGATAGTGGAGAGTTCTGAGATGGTGCTAATGTTTATGGTTTCAGCATTTCCTAATGAATCAGGTATAGTTGTATTGTATGATATAATAAACTTTCTGGTAGGATAGATTTTATGAGACCTATTTGTTTCACTGTTTGTTGTGTCCAAATGCAATCTCTCTAATCACGTCCAACATGTTTGGAACACACCTCGGATTTCAAACCTCAAAATATATACACTTGTTGTCCTCAAGACACCAACAACTTGGACATGTTCTTCTTCTCTGTAACATCTAATTCATTGCAAAGTTTGAAGCATCAGTTTCTGTATAGAAGAGTTCATCTTATATGGATCTTATTTGAGGTTATGAAAATTATTTATTATTTGCAGTGAATTTTATAATATAATCACTTAATTAAACTCTTTTATCTGTTTTCTATTATCCATTAGTAGCTTGTGTTGGAATGTGTGATAATTGGATTGTTCATTTATTTTGCTTCACGCAAATTTTAAATGTGGGATCAGTCCAACATAAATTTATAGAAATAATTTCTCTGTAACGCTTTGTCAAAACACTTTTTTTACGTTATAATTTATTTATAGATTTTCTTGAATTTAAATAATTATTAAAAAATATAAATGAATTTTATATTAATAACTTATAACATCTAATTACGTGTTTTAAATATTATATTAAATGAGTAATTATTGATTTGAATATATATAAAATAGGATAAAACAAGCCAACAACCACTTTTGTAGACACGTAATCTTTTTCCCTGATAAACATCAAAGAAATTTGGGTTGAGTATAGATTAATAAATTAAAATCTTTAATGGAGAATATATTAAAGAATTTCTATAATGTAATTTAATTTGTACGTAAATTAATTTTGGCTTATAGAAGATTTTTTTTTCTTCTAAAAAATCTTATAAAAAAGTTTGAGGAAATAAACCCTTAAACATTTTTGGAAAAACATTCTGCAATCAAGAAAATAGTGTCTTTCATGTGAGAAGTGTAATCCTATCTAATCCAAATTTTTCATAGATTATTGGTCTTTTTAGTCTGATACAGTCAATTTTGCTAGTTTAACACTAGCAATTTGGTTCACTTTTTTTGTTCTTAAATTTATATTTATGTGAAAAAAATAAAATATAAATGGTAAGACACTTTTGTGGTCTAAGCCATCACTTTTGTGGGTGGTCAAAAGACATAGTTGGTGTGGAAGAATTTTCTTTCTCTAAATTCTGCAATTAAGAAAATGAAAATTATTGGGTCAATGTTCATAGCTTGGAAAAGTAAAGGGTGATGGCACCTTATGTGGATCATTGCAATCAAGCAAAGCAATGTCTTAAATAAGATGATTAAATATATGACTTTGAACCTTATGTTGCGTATTATGTGGGAGGAGTGTGGAAATTTCACTTCAAATAAACAAACAATTCAAGGGTCCCCTCATTCAGTTTTAATCAAAGATATATTATTATTATTATTATTATTATTATTATTATTATTATTATTATTATTATTATTATTATTATTATTATTATTATTATTATTATCAACCCAGTATCCATACAGTGAGAATCACAGAATATTTTCATGATACTAATGTGAGGATCTAATAGTACTGATAAAAAGACTAATTATGATGGCTTATAGGATAAACACATAAGAAAAGGAAAAAACAAAATGTAATCTTAATGTGTCATCTAATTAATTAATGGTAGTTAAATTGTATTTAAGTTAAGTAATGTGAATGCTAATTGTGATACACGTCTTAATCAAGGTACAAGAGTGAAAGAGTCCATCAAATACTGTAAATAGACACTACACGAATATCAAACACTTACTTAAATGTCAGATAATCTTTTAAAGATGTACGTATGAAGAAAAGAAGACGATAATCGAAAGAGGAGATTCAATGGCTTAATGATGATACTATTTTCTCAACCCCTCATACGATAACACTTTCTATTTTTCTATCTAGCACACATCTTTCATTCTTTTTTCTATTTTCTTTGGAAATGAAATCAGAAAATACTCAAAATAAACACACATTTAAAAGTTAATACTATTTCATTCATACAATCTTGAAAATAGAATCTGCCATTGCATATTTTCAAGAGGCAGAATTACATGGTAACTATACTATGGTGATGTTAAGTGCAATGTTGGGTGTAGGTAGTGGGAGAATTACCTACATTAGGAAGTAGAATTTAGAGAAGGGAGGAAGTGGGACCCTCCTTAAGGATCCACATGGTGTTGATAATTGTAAAGAAAGACATGTAGGACACAGTGTGATCCATTTGAGCAGACTCATCTGGTTTTGCATCTGCCAATATATTCAGAAAAGAGAAACAAAAACTGGCAGGGGTGAGAATCTGTCTCCCATGCAATGGAGGAAGAAAAATGAAGCAGATTCATAATTTGAATCTCAGTTACTTTGGACCAAGTCACATCCTTCTCGAATCTATAGAAAATCAGACCAGAAAGAAAAAGCAAAGATAAAGAAAAAGCAGCAGCCAGGGATTGCTCCTTTGCTGATTTGGCTTTAGTGCCATACCTGAATTTCCCTCACTCCATTACTCCATAATCTATAATAGCAATATTAATGAAAAAACTACAAAAACCATTTCTCCAAGATTTCAAAAAAGATGTGTAGTTTCACCAACAAAAGCAGGCACTAGAAAAATCCTGTGGTAGGAACCTTCCTATATTTGAGGCTATTCTAGACTCTCTATTTGACACCCTACAGTTGAGCTACCAGTTATATATATATATATATATATATATATATATATGTGTGTGTGTGTGTGTTTTCTTTTCTGTCATCTTACATAGTAACTGAGTGGCATCACTAGAGGTCCACATGGCAGGGCAAAGAGAAGCCATGTTTATTTTGATGCATTGATCAAGGAAAGAGAAGAATGAAAAGGAATTGTTTATATGTATGAACTTTAAATGAAGGAAAGTGCTTTGTTGAACACAAGGCACTTGAAAGAGGGTGCCACCATAAAAGGAATTCCCAAAGATTACTTAAACAATTAAAGGCTAATAATATGATGCATGGAGACTTGGCCTTTCTTCTTGTGTAATGCTCCAAATAATCCAAAAATTGGAATGTTTTGTCTTTGTTTTTTCCTCCACAACATATTCCTATATATCCATAAACCCAGATAAACCTCTCTCCCTCACTCTCGATTTGAGTAGGGAAAAAGTTTTTTTTTTCATAAACAAGGAGGAAAAGTAAATAGTATGCTGTGTAGCCTTCAAAAGGGTAGTCTTTCTCGAGGTTCTCACGTGTAATTTTTTGGATAAGAATGATGAGAAAAACATCCACTATTTCACTAATTCAGATGTAGGCATAGATAGCACATTTTTTTTTTCACTTTGAGAATTCAAGAACATAATTGGATTGCATCCAAAATTTGGTTACTTCATTTCCTAAGGCCTTGATTTACAACACCATCAAAAGGGTACATTTCAAAGAGAAGAAAAAAAAATGAGGATCACACTTATAACCTCTAAAAGCACTTGCAATCATACTATGTAACAAGTAAAGACTTATGTTATAGAACACACTCTGAATTCTTCTTCCACAAGAGAATAGCAAAAAATCTTCTATGATTTGTCCTGAAACTTGGTGTGGAACTTCACAATGCAATGCTCAGGCTTGTGTTGGTGGCTGTCTGGTTTTCACTGCTCTTCTGAATAATTCATCCATACACAATAATTACAGACAAAGAGGTGAGCCAAACGATGTGAATAGAAATGAAATGACATGAAATTCCATGGTACGGCAGAATTATGCAGTGCACAGTGCAATAGTGTGATGATCATCATAATGGGTCCTCAAAACAATTAACAATAACATCATCAATAGGAAGCAAAAAAAATTCCACTTTCAAATAAGACATGAATTGGATTGTTAAATTCAAAATGAGGTTAAAAGTAGTTCATGATCCTCCAATAAATTAATCAAGCTTTCCATAGAAAGGAAAAGGAGCCACCGAATTCTTTTTTCCCCCAATAACTAAAGTGGTACAGTTCTTCACCCGATGTCTTTTTTTGGTTTCTCATGAAAATAAGAGAAAGATTGTTAGTTAAAGGAGCTTTTGATAAAGAGTGAAAAATTATCAAGTATGAGTCCCCTTTTGCTAAGTGCTATGCCTAATGAATTGAATCAACTTCAACATTGTCTATGTTCTTGATTTAACCTCCTTTCAACATGTGACAACCAAATTTCAAGGTTTGTCTTTCTATCTCATGTTCATGCAATGTGTTTGGTTTCATGTTACATGAGTCCAACCAAGAGTAACTATTTGTTGTCTCTGCTTTCATTTTCATAATTTGACATGAATTAATGTATCTCTGAACACACGTTTCATCTTTTTCCAAACATGTCTTTGGAGATGCATTAAGCATGCACGTGTTGCTTCAATCTCACATCAAATAACTAAGATGAATGCAAACAATTAACCATGTAGGTTCTTGAGAAAAATGTAAAATCAAACACACTGTTACTGTGATTTATTTGCATTCTAGACTCTATTACCAAAACACTTAACACCCCACAATTTCTTTTCTTTATTTTAATGTGGTGAGCCATGCAAATTAGATGAAGAAAAGCATCATCATAAAGCATTTCACAGATCACAAATGTGTGTACCTGTTGTGTATTGGATCAGGTCCATTTGGCACTCTTCTCTTGCTCACTATGAAGAGTCTAGAATTTGAATGCAAGGCATGCCTCTGCATGCTGACCAACTTCAAATGCTTGGAGATAACATTCATTGGAACTAGCACTGTTCTTTTTGTTTGACGGTTCTCTGAGATAGCAAGGAACACAAACCAGATGACTCCTAAAGATACCAAGGCTCCAAGAAGCAACCTTCTACAACTCATAACACCACCAGCACCCATATCTTCACCCCTCTTATGAGTGTGACTTTCCATGGCAAGTGAAGGCAAGAGGGTGAGAATGTTTCAGCAACATTGTGGCATTGATCACACAGAGATGATATAAGAAGAAGAAGAAGAAGAAGAAGAAGAAAGAGAGAGAGAAAAGAGAAGAAAAGAAAGAAAGAGCAGAAGGGAAGGACTATCTCTGATTCCTAACTTGGCGGGCTTAGAGAAACTTGCTCTATTTAAAGGCAGACAACAGAAACTGTTCTCTATGGTGTGTGTGTGGAAAAGATTTTCAATACTTTTAGTCTACAAGTACTCCTTCTATCAAAACTATGACACCTTATATGTACCTTTTTTCTTAGGTAAAAATAACAAAAGCATTAAATTAATACAAATTATATGATGTTTAAGAACTTTGGTTCTATTATTGAGAACCTCTCTCCCACTCCCTCTTTCTTTGGTCTGTTCAAACCCTTTCAACCATTGGTCCAAAAAAACAACTCTGCTGAAATCCTTAGATTCCTCTGCTCTATGGATTTCAGACATTCTTAAATTAAGATAGAAGGGAAATATATTTTTTAGAGAATAAATAGTTATAGTGGTAGCTTTTGGAGGCTTTTTGATAGAAGAAGAGACCAAATATAGATTGTTGAAACTGGAAGGAAATTCCATGTATAGTAATAATGACACATTTTGTGTTATTTCTCTGCAATGATGAATACAATATCATTGAAGTATGTTAATAATGTAAATGAGTTTTATAATTATGTAAAGAAACCATCTAGAATTTATAATGTTTAGTAATTGATTGAATACTTTTTAATTAACGTAGAAAAATTAGATTTAAGATTACTCATATTTTTCGTGAAAAGAATATGTATTCTGATAAGTTGACTAATTTAAGATTTATTCATAGAGAATCATTTTATGTTTCATCTAGTTTGTTCTTAGAATTCTTTTATGAATAGGTATAGTCTACCTATGTATCGTTTTTATTAACATATGGGTTTTTATCAATATTTTTTTTTTGTATTTTTTAATAATACTTTTTTCATGTGATGACAGATGATTGTTGTTACTTGAGGTGCCAACTTAGCTGAGATGTCAAGTGAGATGTCAAGTTGCATGGTTGCATGGTGATATCTAACCTGAAAGATTTTCATTTAAGAAAAAGGCATTTAGAACAATTTGTAATGATGTAAATTAGATATGTTTATGATAATAGTTTATCAGAATTAAACCTAGCCAATGAAGTGATAGTGTCTGTGGGAGTAGAAGAGAGAGAAATGGAAAATGGGAATTGGGAGAAAGGGTGAAGGGAGCATGGACAAACATAAAAGGCCAAAATGAATGAGAAAAGGTACTTATATGAGGCTCTTTAGATGTAAAAAAAGTGTCCACTTGAACTCTCTTTTACTGGGTTTGTGCATTTTCATGCAACTTGAAAAAGGGTTCTCACTCTCATCTCTCTTACTCTTAACTCTCACTATTGTACTTTGCATAAATGAAAAATTGAAAACCTTCAACTCTTCATCAAATGAAACTTTAGCACTCATCACATTAATCTAAGGAACAAAACAACATAAATTTTCAATTCAAGTTTCTTCAATGTGAAATCAACATTTTTAAAATTTTAAAGTAATTTATAGAAAAATAGTGTTTTATATATAGTAGTCTACATTATTATAGTCTAAGGGCCCCTAATTTTTAAGAAGTTCTCTCTACCCTACTAATTTAACCAATCATTCCAATTTATTTTGTGCTTCATTATTGTTATTCTTTTTTAAAAAAAAGTATAAATTGATTTGAAGTTCTTTTCAGTGATGGAAATAGGGTGGCCCTGCAGGTTTGATTATATTTGTCTTCAACATAAAAAAGTTATATTTATTATATTTTCTTAATATAACATAAAAATTTATAGTTATTATGTCTTTTTAAGGTAACAGGTATATTTATATTTTATTATTTGATGTTAAATAATGGGTTACCCTTCTTTTTAAATATTTGTTCAAGTATTGGAGGAATCCCTGAAAACAAGGATTCAGAACTTGGAAGTTGTATAAGCATTAAGTGGAATAAATAAACTAATATGACAAACTGGAGAAAATTATTTACGCACTAAAATATAATTAATTAAGTAAACAGAAAAAAGTTATCTGTGTTTTCTTTTTATCATTACTCTTAATTCCATAAGCGTTATTTTTGGTTTTATTTGTCCTCTTTTCAAATAAGTTAAAAACGTATACATATTTTTTTGACGAGACTCTTTGTACATGAACAGATGAAAAATTAAAATTGAAATTTAACTCAACCTTGTATAAGATTAAGTTTATATTCATTATATATTATTAATTGATTTTATCTTTAGTCGATATAAAATCTGTAATTAACAAATAACACGATAAGACTAATAAATTCTCATTAGGATAAAGTTTAAATTATATTAATATCATAATAAAAAGTAAACTTAAATCTAACTCAACCTTATAAAATCAAGTTCTTATAAAATTAAGTTGTAAAGTAAAATTTGTATATACTTATATATACATGAGAGATGACATTATCTCTAATCAACGTCAGATCTCTAACATAAATATTTACTAAATTAATTTATATGCACAATTAAAAATTATTAATCTATTTCTTATCATCCTTACACCTCAAGATTTTTTAATTTGATTATATGCATGTGATATATTCTTAATTTGTTCATTATACATGTATCATGTTTTTAATTTGGTTATTTATTTGCAATGATCAAATTAAGGAGAGCAAATTAAGAATGTGCTATGATAAATTAAAACTACTTTACATTAAATGTGTAACAACCAAAGTAATACATACTAAATAAGTAACATTTTACAGGTGTAAAGATCAATTTAACAAAGATTTTATGTACAGAGCCGAATTGAGAATTTATTAAATTATACACTTCTCATATAAAATATTTATACAAAAAAAAAATAATGCAATTATTTTCATTATTTCTTGAATAAATTTTAAAAATATACAAAAATAAAAATAGATATCACAATATCATAAAAGAAACTTTTTTTAAAAACAATAAGGATAAAATTCTAAAAATAATGTATTCACCTAATACAATTATCGAAATTAGTATTATGTTTATTAATAACTAGCAAAAATACATGTTATTGCTAATATGTGTATCTTTTTATTACATTAAAATAATACAGTTTTAAAACACACACGTGTGTGTGTGTATATATATATATATATATATATATTTATTTTTTGTAATAATGGCATTAAAATGTATCTGATAGTAATTTTTAAATAGAAAGTTATTTAGTTATTTAAAATAGAGAAAAGTTGTTTAATTACTTATTTTTATTAAATAAAAAACTGTTTTTATTTATTAAAAAATAAAATTGTCTAATTAAAAAATTTATGTATATCTATCTATAAATATAACTATAATCACTAAAAAATAAAGACATAATTTGGTGCGTAAATGCTTATTCTAATTACCATGGTGTTTGGATTTGTCATTGCATAGTGTGAAACAAATGAATGAAAGCACATTCAACAGTGAAGAAAGTCTAAATTCAATGAATGAAGTGTTAGTGGGTGAGAAACTTTATGCGACTTGTTTTGACATGAGTTTTTCATATATAACGAGATAAGTCTCTTGTTTTGTGTTTTCTTTTGTGGTTTGAGATCTTAATCAAATTACATCATGTTTAGCATGGTTGGTTTTTGGATGAGAAACTATTGCTAAAAATATGGGGTGATGATGAACTTATATCTCAAAATGGGATGCATGAGTAGGAGAAAAAGTGAGAAATTGAAAGAAAAGTGAGAGAAACTAAAAAGATGTGATAAATTAGTGAAATGATAAGAGAAAGAAAATGTTAAGAGATCAATCTAGTTCTCTTGTAGACCAAGAGTTATTACAAATTCAGCATATTTTCATACTTACAAATATTGTTTCTCAAACATTAATCACTTTTTTTTATAAAACTTTCATATTAGATATTACTATGCAATTTGATATTTTCAGTTATGCAGCTACCTTAAGTAACAATAATCATTGGTCATGCAGCTACCTTAAGTAACAACAATCATCGGTCATCACAACATTTATTCATGCAAGTATTTCTACCATAATGTATTAGTACTAAGTAGTATTAGTACTACTAATATGTTTGTATATATTCAAAAATTGTAAAGAGAAAAGAGGGTAATTTTTCTTAAAGAAAGATGAGAAAAGCAGCTTTTGACAGATTATGTTTTTTTCCCCGTGATTCTAAGGTTACGTAATTGTTGTGACTACATTGTTTGAAGACATACACGTGATGTTTTTTGGTTTTGTCGTCACTACATTGTATCATATCATTATGCTCAATTTCAACACAACCACATATATGATTAATCTCTTACTTTTGTTAAAATTTAAATACCAAAAGGTTATGAGGGGAAAAGGGGTCTTCCTTTTTCGTTTTCTGTTGTAATTTAGCAGAACCTTTCCCCAGCAAAACCTCTTTTCTCTGTTCAATTTTAATGGATGAATTACAAGGACTTCAAAAGCTCATGGTTCTTTAGTATAACATGAACTGTAGACAGTTTTTATAGGATGAAAACTAGAGATCAAAAGGAAGATATGGTTATGTGTTGAAATCAACTGAATATAAATCAAAGGTACAATATTCAATAAGGAAAACAAACAATTTGACACATATATCAAGTATTGAGCTACCTGCATCTTTGGATTAGTGTTGTGGAGCCATGGATGCACATCACCCCTGAAAACCCTTTTATTTGTTGTGTTATATGGATCCTTGTATGCTGAACCAAACACAATCAACAGATCAATGAAAGGAGTGCCAACAATACTCACTTCATCATCAGGTAAATTTTATTTTAGTTAATTTTGTCTTCTCATTTGATGAATCTCTCTTGATATAAATGTATGTATTCCTACAAATTTTAGTCAATTACAAAAAAGGTATTAGAAAGAGAGTATTAAAGAGTGTTGTTATCATTCTTCAATAATATAAACACTTCAATCTAGAACCTTAGAATCAAAGCTTTTCTTCTTATCTCTTCTTCTTAACAAGACTTTCTTCACTATAGACTCTTCCTCCTCATCCAAAAATTCACCACTACATTTTCTCCCTTCTATTTTTGATCACTTCTCTCTGAGTGGTAGTTATAGCCCTTCTTAGAATGATTAAATAGTGTAGATAAAGTTCACTTTTGCAATCACAATCCACTTCTACTGTGACCAATCACTGTTGGCTAATGGAACCTTAATCTACAGTTAAGAAATAAATTTCCAGCTGAAGTGATCACATATCTTAATAACAAAGAATACAAGGTTCTTATAATTCACCACATTACATGACATAACATGGCCTGTTGCAGGGAACAAATTAGACTGTGTACTATGACAGCTTTTGAAGAAGTAAGATAGGTGTCAAAAACTAATCCTGTTGACCCTTGTAAGAGATAAAATATTGCACCAGCATGTTTTTCAGCCTTTACTGCAACTGTGGCATTTGAATGTGTCATCTCCTCTTCTTCTGGGACCATGTCGGTCCATAAATCGCCAAGAGCGTCCGGCCAAACCGTCTGTCGGTTATCTGTATGTACACACACATCCCCTTAAACAGCTCAAATTGGACTCTATCATTAAAATCCACAAGTATTGCATAACATAAATTAATGAATACAGGTCCCATGTTCTGCACCTCATCAGGGTAAAAGAATATCAAGAAAAAATAATGGTTGACACTTAGTACATATACATGCTATGCAGATACAGTATTGGTTACTTATACCTTCACAAGGTTTCCACAAGAATCCAGCATGTCAGTTTTTAAAGGATACTCAACTACCTGATTCAGAACATGAAAATTAGTAAGAAGAAAACCAATAAGATGAGAAATATTGAAAGTATGAAAATAGTGCGCACAATAAACGTATTCTCTCCAATCAAGGATGATTCTGATATTTGCCTCATCAGTACCCCATAGTCAACTTGTGTATATGGAGGGGTGACACTAATGTAATCAAATGGGCCAGTGTTACCTGCATGTAAACAATTCAAATTTACAACAGCAAATGAAATTATATGTTAGTTTTGGCATGAAAAATATATATTGACAACCGAAAAGTTGTAAACAACCCCTGATGTAAATTTGTAATTAAATGACGTGAAAAATTATTAAAATAATAGTATTGAGGATTGTTACGTGGGTGTAAAAAAAGAAAGTGGGTAGCCAATGTATCTTGGTTCTTTTAGTATTAGCTTACTCACTTTGGTAGTTGTCAGTGGTGAAAGATAATGATGGAATATTTATTCCATTTTCTTAAATAAGAGTATGAACAGTAGTTAAACAATGAACAAATAAAGTAAATTTGGCTTCTAAAACTTTTTCTGGTAAATCCTTGTAAAGGCAATACTTTTTGCATCAAACATTTCATACTTACAGCCATAAAAACATTTGACTTTAAATTTTGCTTCATTGTCGGTGTAAAGATTATTACACTGCCAAACAATTAGAAATCATCTTAAGTATAACTTTTAAATAACTATTATAACAATCTTATCATACATGGCAATCGATGATAGATGACAATGTAAAAAATCTCTGTACTCTCAATGCATTCTAATTAAAGTCAAAGTATTTGTGTTATAAATAATTTTGAGTAACCCCTAAATCCCACAACAATCATATGCATACAATGGAATTGAAAGGAAAAGATACACATACCTACAAATTGCTCTGCACGTTCAAAGAATTTTTCCACACGGACAGTGTGTATGACTGAAGCATCAAGGAATTCAGTTTCCTCTAAGTTTGGACGTAAAACGGATGATACAACCCAAGGATCCATCTCAACAAAATGTACCTGAATAATCATAGAAACAAGGGACTTCAGGAAAGAGTAGCATTTTGTTCAGGAAAATGTGAAAAAACAAATTATTGAAAATCCTTTTGTTCATCTGAACTTGATGAAAATCTGTTAATTCCATATCTCAACAGAAGGCTGAGTCTGTCACTTAGGAGATATCTCAGATAATCTGATAAGTGATCATAATTTTCACAAAACTCACTATTTATAGTTATAGTGAATGAAAACTTGTTACTGAAAACATTAATACCTCAGAACATCCTCGGCTAAGCGCTTCAATTCCAACAGAACCTGTGCCACTATACAAATCTAACCACCGACCAGGCCTCAACGCTGCAGGACAGCCACCAGCTGCCTTAGTATTTAAAAATGAAATTATTAGTATAAACAGGAAAGTAGCAGCAATAAAATTGTACAGACTAAATGATATGTCCCACATCAGTAGTTAATTAGCAAAAAAACAGTGTGCTAGTGCTACATAGGAGATAAACATGGAACTGGTACCTGTAATATATCAAAGGCTGCACCTTTCACCACTTCCATCATGGGGCGTACATCCATGCCCTTTGGTGAGAGTAGCTTCACTCTTCGAGCTGTTCCTCCAAGAACCTATGTGGGGTCCATTTCACACCCAAAATCAATTATGCCAATAGAAAAGTTAAAAATTTTCACTTTTCCCATAATCAATCATAGCCGCACCAAAATTGATTTAGAAATGAATTTGCTAAACTAAAAACTAGCCAAACACCCATTGTTACTGTAGGACTCAGATTTAGTCACCCCTCCGTTGTTTTTGAAGCCAACCAACCTGGCTTGTAGTCACAGGAAATAAAGGCCAAGGGTACTTTTTTTCACTTGGAATGCATCACTTCATTTTCATCTAATAAATAATCAACTTAAGATTTTAAAGAGTTAAGAACCAAATACGGTAGAGTCATACTGATATACCCCATATGACCTTCAACGAGGAAAATATGAAGCCCATAAATATGGGAGAGTATTATAACATAAAAAATAATATAGATACACATATATAACTGGAGGGAAAACCTCGCCCTATAAACTAGCTTTTGAGGTTGATTTAATCCTAAATCTAAAATCTACTATGGTATAAAAAAAGTCTGAATGGTTGTTGCAGGTCGTATTGGGCTGGTTATTAGACTACTCACAATCGCAGATGTTTAGTCCAAAATTTCACACTCGAGATGTTTAGTTCCTTGGTGTGATGAGGTCTAATGAAGATCTCACAGTAACTAGTAATAAGATCAAAATGCTGCATATAAATGGATGACAATCCAGACCATATTATCTAGTTTTTCGAGCTGAGTTATGTTCAAACTCAAATTTTAAGAAATCTCATACATCTCTACTGTCTTAAAACCTTTAGAAATGCAGGCAATTCCTCATACACTAGAGTGAAGCCATCTTAAATTACATTGGAAGCCAAAAAAAAGCATGGAAATGGGGTTAAATTAAACAGCTGTAGAGTGTTGGGTGCATTTTACTTGGAATGCACCACTTTCACAATTTTGTTTACAAAATACAAACAAGCACTGGCATAGCAATCTATTTTCATCATCAGATAGCACTCTAAAAGATGCAAGTCCTAAAATGAGAATACCTGAAGCAATTTATGGGTAGTACGAGGAGGCTTGGGGTCCTCTGGTGGATCCTCTACTTGCTTCCCTCCTCTTCTTTTTAGAGGCTCCTTTCTCCTCTTGGACTAAAGTGTTGCATTCAGAAGATAAAACAAAAGGGAAACCACAGTAAAATTCACAGAACACAATTTCAAAAGCCTTTATTAAGATAGTTAACCACTAGTTTCATCCTTGAACTATTGTACTCTCCAAAGTGGCCCTTAAGTAATCCAAAAATATTAAAAGACTTTTCAAATTGATCCTTGAACTTTACTTAAATATATCAACAATGTTGGGATAAAATTGGGAAAGTTGTTGAGCAAATTCCAATGCACAATATGAACAAGAGTATGTTTAGACTAAAGTTGCGAGAATTCAAAAGTATTTTTGACTCCAGAAGCAACAAATGTTTCCTTTTTTTTTTTAATCAGCAGCAACAAATGTTTCCTTATCAATTCATATATTGAAACACATAATTTTGCAAAGAAGATTCGCTAAAGTACTTCTGTAACTCTAATCAAACATGTACTGAATTTTGTTGCTGCCGGGGTAAAAGTACATGTGAGTTCTCCTAACTGAAATTAAAACATACACTTAAGACTAAAGTGATAAATGTTCAATACTTTGAGAATTACTTCAACAATATGATTGCTTTAAAGACCACTTAAGAGAAATGGCAATATCTTGAGACCAAATTGGCGGTTTGTCCTATAGAGACATGATAAGGCACATGAATTTTCAAGCATAAGGGACCTTAGAAGACGAGTGAGAAAAGTACTCATCAGCATCGACATCGTAGCCATAGCGCTCAAGCAAGATTTTTTTCTGCTCACTGCCCAACCCACTTTCGGATTCTGCAAAATATAGAAGAAAGAAGAGATTCCAGTGATCTCAGAACATTAAAATTTAATATTTTCCATGTGGCTGAAGTGGCTGTAAGAACGAACTTACTACTGTAAGAGACGGAGAGGTGTGAGGAGAAGCGAGTGGTGGGTGTGGAGGAGGAGAAGGGGAGAAGAGGTAACGATGGTGGTGAGCCGAAATCTGACTTGGTGTTGAGAAGCAGTGGCGACAGTGTTGGAGGCGACAAAACCGCCATTGTTAAAGCTTAGAAGAAATAAGAAGCAGAAGAGGTTGAATGAAGAGAAAGAAAAAAATAGAGATAAGTTTCAGTGAGGTAACACTGTATCAAAAATGTATTTTGTTCCTCTGTTACAACTTTTATGAGTTAAAAAAGAGGCTAAAAAATATTTCATGTAATATATTAATATCACATAAAATTTAGTAAAAATATTTTTAGTTAATAATAAAATAAAATATTATTTGGATGATATTAAATTCTTGCTTTTTAATATTAACTTTTCTTAAGTTTTATGAACTATTTCATAAAAAACACTCCTTACTGTTTAACTTTTATTTTTTATTATTATTATAGAGAAACACAAATTTTTTTTCAGCATAATAATAAATTAAAACAAAATTCATAATATTTGTAATAGTGATAAAAGTAACTAACTTCACAGTATATTTATGTAATATGGTTTAATTTAATTTATTTAAATTCAAGTATTATTAAATAGTTTGCCCAAGACAATCAAATTTATTAGAAAATATAAATTATTTAAATAAGATGAAATCTGAATATTTTATTAATTAAATTAAAAATATATAAATAGAAGTTCTTATAGTCTATAACAATAGTGGTACATTAATTTTATGATTAGTTTCTTATTGAAAATATGTTTAAGTTTTTTATGTTAAAGTTATAATTTTGTTTAGAATAACTAGGATTATATGTAAGGAAAATTATTTTTAATATTTTTTTTTTTTTGATAAATTGGGATGAGATGTTTGTTTAATTGGAACAATTTTGGGAGGATATTATAAGGTTGAATGTATGAAATTTGAATTAATTGGATACTTTAGTCAAGGTTTTGGTTGCTTGTTGAGTTGGAGTGTATTCTTTGGTTAATTGTGGAATTTGACTTTTAAGTTAATGAATTAAATTGCAAGTTGATGGAATTGTGATATGTGCTTAAACATTAATTAAATGAAAGTAAATGTTATAATGTGTTTTGAATAATGATTTTGAGTTAATTAAAGTTAAACATGTTGTATTGGTGGTTGATGAAAGAGATTGCGTGTTAAAAGAGGAAGTTGATGAATGATTTATTTTGAAATGTGGAATTTCAATTACATGTGTGAATCTAGTTTTTTTTAATTTAAGATATCTTATGATTTGAGAATATTAAGATATCTTATAATTTGAGAATATTGAAAGTAAATAAGATGTATGATGAAGCAAATATAAAGACATGAATGATTTGGAATTAGATGTATGATGAATTTTTAAGAAAGGTGAAATTTTTATGTTTATTTAATTTTATACTAATAGATTTTTTTTATCGACAATAAAAAATAAATAAATGTGAACCATTTCAGATGTGATCCAACCCTTATACATAATAAAATACCTAAGTCACTTCATCATAAAACTTACACCGCTGAAAGCCTATGATTAAAAAACACCCCTGATTTTACTCAAAATTAAATACTCTAAAAACAAGTACCTGAACTAAAAAATATATCATGAAATCATCATCATACTAATAATAATTTATATCAATTACTTATACAATAAATAATGTTAAATTATATGTTTATTAGTTTAAAAATATCTTAAATTCATTATTATAAAGCATTTATGGATATGATTAATTATTTGTTCTTATAATTAATTAATATAATAGTATGTATAATTGTAGACATTGCACCATTCATTTTATTTATATACCAAAAGGTAATATGTAATTCTAATTAATTGGTACATGTTTTAATTATCATTGATGCTATAGTTTTATTCTAAATACACAAAGTAAAAAAAATTGTAGAATAATGCCTTATTGAATTGGTCACTTAAAACTTCATATATTAAATAATAAAATAACCATTTCAACATAATATTATTTTCTTAAAATAATGCATAATTAGTTATATTCAATTTTCACACTCACATTTCACACAAACACATTTAAGAATTTACTTAATACAAATCATTAAAAAATTAAGGTAATAAACTAGTAAACATATTACTTATACTAAAAACAAAATTAATTGATAATTATAGATATATAAAAACATTTTCAATATAGAGTTATATTTAGTTCATAAATTTAATATTTGAATTTTATAAACAAAATCTTAAGAATAAAGAAAATATATCTTACATTAACACTAAAATTGTAATAAAATCTTAAAACTAAGATGAGAAAAATAAAAATCACAAAAGATAAATTAAAATATCATATTACAAATTTTATTATATTAAAATTGATCTAAAATATCATGATATCATCATATTAAAGATGAATTAAAACGTCATAATATGATACGAAACTTTGGCAGAAATATTTGATATTTGCCAAACCCTAATAATTAAATGGTTAGGTATTAAATAAATAGGTATAGTTGATATATATCCACATCATATTTATAGCAAAAAAAAAAAGTGTGTGGATCGTAATTTTGGTTGAATCACCTACAATCACACTCACATAATAATGTCTGTGCCAGAAACAAATACCTATTATTTTATAAAGGTACACTACAACAAAATCAAACCAAATTTAAGGACAAAATTAATCATTTATATTAATTAAAATAAATATTATTTTAAAAAATAAAAAATTATTGATATCTAAATTAATTTTTATTATTAATAAAATTTATAAATTAGTTTATAAATTGTATTTAATTTAAATACTAAGATTTTAGTTATCAATTTTAGAATTTAAAATAATTAATATATAAAATCTTAATAACTAATTAGATATCAATTTATAAACTAATTTATAAATTGTATGAATAATAGAAATTCCTTTAGATATCAATAATTTTTTTAATCTTTAAATTAATATCTAATTTAGTTAATACAGTAATTAATTATTTTTTTAAAAGAATAATTTTTATTTAATAATTTTCTTGTAATTGTCAATAATTTTTTTATAAAAAACAGAAATAGTAAAATGTCACGTCTAAATTGATTTTTTTTTATTTTAAAAAATATATTTGATGTTGTTTATTTTGAAATATTAAAAAAACCTAAATAAAAGTATTAAATTATTTGAGTTAATTTGTCTCAAAAATATAAATTAATAATATTAAAAGTAATGAAATAATTGAATCAAATAAAAAAATATATATTAGTGGAAAGAAAAATAATATCTCATTTTTTAAAAAAAATAATCATTTTTCTAAAACCACAAAACTATAAAAAAAAAAAACTAAAAAAATTGATTATTTTCTCAAACGAGATTTGGGAATACAACTGACATTATTTAAGAAATGTGAGATTATATTTTATTTAAAACTATTTAAAAAATAATAAAAACAATTACAATTAAAATGAAGATGGATGAAAATATGGAGGTGGAATTTAACAAAAATAAATTCTGATCACCCACCAAAAATAAAAACAAAAAGTGAAAACCAACTCAGAATTCGGCCCTAAAAAACCGAATTCCGAGAGTGGCGAAAAGTAAATGAATAGTAAACGGTTCTATATTGAGAATTAATGTTACCACACCTCCACCTGCCAAATTTACGTTACTTTCCATATTTTTAACCAAAAAACTCGTCAAAAAAATTAAAAAAAAAGTATCACATTTACTCAGTTTCATTTTTATATTATTATACTATAAAAAATAATAATAGTAGAATTATTACATAACAATTTACTGTGGATGATTCACCCACTTTAATGATTTCTCAATCACTTTTCATAGTTGGTGTTTCAAATATCTAATCAACCTCAAATTCTCATCATTATTTCAAATTCCTTATCTTACCACAAATCATGGAAACTAAAACTTTATTTTTTTTTTCTTTTTTTATAATCTAAACCTCTACGACATTTTGAGTTTTTAGTTCTTTTTAAATATTTTTTTTAAAAATAAGTTAATGTAAATTAAACGTTTTGTTAATTTTAGTTTCAGTTGAAAGATATTTTCTTATTTATAGTTTTATAATAGATTTTTTCTTATAAAGAGATTAACGAAACTCAATACTTATCTAATTATGCTTTTATTGTGTAATTAAGTTTTACTTTTCTACTTACTAGACTTAATCATGTCTATTTAACCAAAAAGTACAACATCCAACATGTAAGTTAGACTATAAGTGATTTGATAATGATCCAATTAGTGGACTTTCAGTAGTGGCAGTGACTTGTTGTTGATGTAGAGAAAGTATGAGGTGTGAATGATGAAACTGTTGGGTATGAAGTCAAGACCAATTGGATTGGGTTAACAAGACACCATGTACACAGTTGAAGCGCAGGTAAACATTGTTCTGTGACTTCAAGTGGAGATTTTTGGGTATGAAGTCAAAATCAATTGGATTGGACTTAGTAGACACCATGTTTTAGTGAGTAGGCTTAATCATTGTGTCCCTTTGTTATCTCTATTTATCTATATTTAAAGAAATTATTGTACTTGTAATTGGTGTGCAACAGTATATAATAAAAACCTAATAGTTGCCCGTGTGGATGTAGGTTGCAGTTGGTAACCGAACCACGTTAAATCTTGTGTCCTTTATTTTTCTGCAGTTGATTCGTGATTGTGTGTTGCTTCCGCGTGCGTTTTTCCCATCAGAAACACTAGAAATTTTGTGAAGATTGGTAGCAGAAGAAGAAGAAGAAGAAGAAGAGGAAGACATGAGTAAAAAGAGTTTTGTATACCATGTAAAAGAGAAGAAGATACAAAGATAAAGGAATAAAAACACAATAAAGTTTGAGAAAATAAAATGTATATTAATTATTCATATAGCATTGTATCTTTACAATTGTATATAAAAAAAAGTATTATCAATATGTAGTTACAAAAGAAAAGACTAAAAAAAGAAAAGACTAAAAAGAGAAGAGATATATTATCCCTTTACACAAGAAAAAAATTCAAAGATAATTTTTTTTTTCCAGTTTTGCATAATAATTCCAATTATTGATTTTTCAACTTTTCTTTACATTACTTTTTTTGTAAATAGTATTTCGATAAATCTAAACATTTTTAAAGACGTAGCCATGATAGAGTTGTGCACGCAAATGTAGTTAAATTTCAACATTTTTAAAGAAATTGGTGATTTATTATAATTTTATTATAACAAGAAGAAAAAGCGTTCTGTGTGTCTCTCTATATTTAAGAAATATAAAAAAATAATAAAATCAGAGCTAGAGAGAAAGAAAATAAATTCTAGACCTAGGAGAGTGACTTTTTTTCTTTTTTTAATATTAATCTCGATAATAAAGTGAAACAAAAATTGTAATATTTATATTAGTGATAAAAAAAAATGCAATTGCACAAATACTTGTTTATCGTATTTATATGATAGGGTTTAATTCAACTTGTTGTAAATGTATTTATTTTAAATCATTATAGTCAAACAAAATTTAAAGAAAATGAAGTTTTAAGAAGGTGTTTATTAATTTCAGTAACTTTGAACCCTTCTTTCATTTCGAACTTTAAGATAAAAAATTACTATTAAAAACTTTAAATTATAATATTTAAACTTTCAATTTATTTTTAATAATTATAATTTCGTAGTAGTTTTTAAACCTTAAAAAGTTGACATAATTTATGTTGCAATTTTTATTTTTTTTAATAAAATAGGACCCGAGGTTTTATTGAATGGCGTGGATATTATGTTGCAATTTTCTTATTCTTTTTATGAGATATTCATAGTTACAGTACAAAATTTGCTATACTTTTGTTAATTGTTTTGTTTCAATTTGTTTAATTAATGTATGTAAGATATAATAGTTCTCAAATCTTACCATAGAGAGATAGAAATAGGTTAAACACACTGTTATTCAAGTGCAATTTTCAGCATGTTCATCATTGTTGACGGATTAATAATTTTATATCGAATAAATATATTTAATAAAGATAAATATATTTAATAGTATATAAGTGAATGCAAATTTTAACTTATAGTCAATTTTCAAAATCACTAATATCTAATCTAACACAGTTTCTTCAAAATTAAATCATATTTTCTATATAAGATTTGTCCAATTCAAAAATAAAATTTTAATTTATTCATTTCTAAAAAATTCAAGACAAAATTATACTATTATGGGAAAAACCATTTTTTTCATTTGTTGTTCACTCACTTTGTATAAAAGAAACTTAGAAACACAATACACTTTTTATAACAACTAATAATTAGAGATTGTAGCATTTTAGTTTTGTTATGGACGTTTTATTGAAAAGTGAATGGAGTGAAAAGAGAGAGAAAAAAAAAAGTATATCACTTTCTCCCTTATAATTAATATTACAAAATTATAAAATATTAGTAAAATGATTAGTCATGCTTCAACCTCTTTAGGTGGAATATAATTATTGTGTGTATACAAATTGGTGTGATTTTCAAAGTTTAACCCAAAATCTCCAATATTTTTTTTTATCAATAATAAAAAATAAATAAAACAAATGTTAACCATTTTAAGGATGATTCAACTCTTATACAGAAAAAAAACCTTGACCTCCCAATAAAAAAATACATGTACTCTCTAAAAAAAACTCTAACAAACAACACAAAGATCCCCTACCAAACCTCAGACCCACCCATAAAAAATTCATCAAGACTAAAGATCAGACCATCCTCATGCAAATCAAAGGGTCAAGACACCAATCAAAATAAAAGAAAAAAGCAGTTTTCAACTTTGAAGTTAGCCAAGACCATACATTTAACTGAACCACATCAAACATTTCCGCATTATCAACCACTTCCCCTTTGAAAACAACTTTGTTCCTTTGAGAGACTTTCAACCAAGATCCCTCGTTTTTCTAAATTGATCAGAGTGACAATCTTACTTTCCAACACCCTCCAAACATAGACAAACGCCGATAGAATGGCTTTACACCTCCTTAATATTATTGTTGGATATCCCATATCAACCAAAGATAAAAACATTTAATAATATATAAGTGATTATAAACCTCACTTTATAAACCAATTTATAGAATTAAGTTCGATTTAAAATTGTCTTCATAATACTTGTGTTAGTTTTTCACATCCTTAAAACACCTTTCAACTTTAATGTTATTTAGCTACAAATTGGATTGAAGGAAGAACTTTACTTAATAATGGTTGATGTTGGTTAACAACTTGGACATGGCATCAATCATATTGAAAAGAGAAATATAAAAGTGTGGACCATACAACTTAACTTAAAAATAATACCTATTATATTATACTTCAATTTTTAGTACAAGAAGAAAAAAAAAAGTAAATGAAATAAGAAACTCATAAATATTTTTATTGAAAAGTAATTTTAAAAAAAAACATCATAAACCCTAAATTCTAAACCTAAAAAAAAAAACACTCATACATAAATCTTTTACTTTTGAATGTATAACAAAGGGATATTAGTGGATAATGATTGGTGTGATGAAGTTTCAAGATGATCAAGGAAAAGCAAGCACCAAAAAAGAAGGAAAAAGAAAGAGAAAAAGGGCTTCTAAACAAGGCAATGTCTATCAAGTGAGCATAGTTGGTGAATGACTAAGAAAATTGTCCACATTTATATGACTCATACAAACCAGATAAGATTCCTTTAATGTCTATGTGGCCAAGAATCAAATTGTTAACATTCATTTCAATTCAACAACCTTTCAATGCTTATCTACATATATCAAAAATCACTTTTTTCAAAAGTAAATCACTAAAACCATCATTCAAAAGGAAATCTATTATCATTTTAGTCCCACTTATTAATACATTCCTCAAATTAATTTCTTCTGCCTTTGGTGGCTAAATAAATGTTGTAATTTTGAGATTCTAGAGAAAAGGACAGAAGATGAAGAAAAAAAATTAAAAAATCACTACATCAATCATATATTAAAGTTGATTCATTATAACTTAATTGTACTTATTTTATTAGTTTTTCAAGGTGGCCCATCACATTATACTTATTTTTCCAACTCTAAATTCAAGAGATTAAAATTACTTTTTAAATTTTTTAGTTTCCAAGTTTAGTATTTATAAACTAAAATTTAAATAAATAAATTGAGCATTTATTAAATTTAGTACTAAAACTGAATTTATTATAAGTTTTATGATTTAAAGCCATATTTGTTGAACTTTCAATGTAGATTTTAAGTATCTATATATATCACAAACGAGATGAAAAAAAATCAAGTTATAAGCTAACGATACAAAATAGTTGATCTTATCATCTAGTCATAAAATATTGTATAGGTAAGTTCATCGATTTTCACTAACCATTATTTTAAATATAAGTATAGACAAATGGGTAAATTGAATAGTTGGAACGTAATCTCTTTTGAGATAACGATAATTGAAGAGTAGACTTAAATTTATTTTTCACAATTCAATAACTTCACTTTCTAATATTTTTTCTTTCCTTTACTTCTAGAATGTTCATAATATATGCTTGTAGGACTTATTTTTTTAAAAAATTATTCACACTTTAAGACTTTCTTGGTCCTATTCTCTAGGAAGGAATCAAATGTTCTAGTATCTTCACTATATACTCAGGAGTTGAGATTAATATTCAAAAGTCGAAATTAATGACAGTTTGTATATTTTTTTTTCTAATTTATCGAGATCTCTTTTAAAAATAAAATTGTGATGAATCATCGATCTCTAAAATGAATAATAACTCAAATATAATGTGGGTAGGGGTGACAATACGGGCTATCTCGCCCTGCATATAATCTGCAGATTGATATTTTTAGTCCATCCCGCATAAGGATTGACCTACATGGACTCTGGATTATGTGAAACGAGCTTAAGTAGGTCAGCAGGTTAAAATAAGTAATTCGTATCTTTTTTTTCAGCAGGCCTCTGCCATCCCTATGCGGGATTATAAATTATTTGAAAACTAATTTCTCATTTTATTCTTATGACAATTATTTTATGCTCTTAGGTGAGGGGAAGAGAATAGAGGGAAGGTTTTAAAAATTGATAAATTGTAGAAAATAAAACAAAGTAATTTTTTAAATTAAATAAAAATATCATTCGTTTATTATTATTATTATTATTTGAAATTGAAACACGAATTATCCTTTCTCTGTTTTGTTTAAAATAAAGTTAAAATGAGAATGGTGAAAGAAGGTTTAACTTTTAGGAAGTGTAGGAATAAGAACACGTGGGAACAGTGTCCGATGTCGGAAACTGAGACATAAATGTCTGCACGTCACTTCCACACTCACACGCTTTCCTCTTTCTTTTACTTCTTCTTTTTCGTAAATTTGACCACAATTTTTGTTCTTCCTTTTATTTTATAATTTTCTTGCAAACGTTTTGACCACAATTTTGTTCTTCACATTCATCCACGTCTTTCTATTTATTTAATAATTGACCAACTTAATACTATAAAAATACATCTCATATAGATTCTCTTAGATTTAGATATTCTAGCTAAATATCTTGAAATGATACTATTAATATTAATTATTATTATTGTATTTGAGATATTGTTTGTTTTAAGTTTAGAATGATTTTGTTTTTTAAAAATTCAAGAAAAAATATATCAAAATTATTATTGATATCAAATCTTAAGAATATTAAATCTAATTGAATATTGAGACAAAAATAAAATCCATTATATTCAAAATTATTTCAATGGAAATAGAAATATGGGAAATAAGAAATGGAAGCGAAAGAATATGTTTACTAATGATTTATGTGGAATGTATAATTTATTTCAAATTTTGAGAAACTTTTATGGATCGAGATAATACAATGTGGTTGAAGATTTGTATCAATTAAAAATAATATTAATTCATATAATATAAGAAATGAATTATAAGAAATGAATGTAAATTTTATTTTATAAAATGATTTTGTAAGGTTGAATTTAACTAAAATTTGTTTCTTATTTTAATAAAAAAAATTGTTGAATTTTATATAGTTAATTTAAAATTAAAATTCATTTTTTAAATTTAAAAAATACTAACTTCATAAACTAAATTGAAAATGATAGTTTAGTCCTAAAAAAAGTAAAAGTAAAATAATTTAATTTATATGTTCACTAATAATTGATATGGGATGTATAATTTAGTTGAGATTTTGAGAAATTTTTATGGATCAAAATAATACAAATAATAATTTATATAGAATGTATAATTTAGTTGAAATTTTGAGAAACTTATGGATCAAAATAATACAAATATTGATGGAGATGGGAAAACAATTAAAGATAATTAATTGTTAATGTTAGAAATTAAAGATCTTGTAAGATTGAGTTATTCAAATAATATTAAAGTCATTTATAATTAATCTTAATAAAAATTTGTTGGATTTTGTAAACCTGAAATTTATTTATTAACCTTAAATAAATAGTGAAGTTCATAAGATAAATTAAAAATGATAGTTTATCCTAAAAAAGTAAAAGAAAAATAATTCCACTTTGGTTCAATTTACTATATTCCACGTGGCATCTATGTAAATAATGTGAATTTCATAGAAACACATGCATGTGCCACGCAGGAATAGTGGTAGGATCAAATAAAGAATATGCTTTTTAAATTAGGATATTAGATTGAAATTACTTTATACTTTTTAGAGACTAAATTTTCTTTTTTCTCAAAAAAGGAATTTCCTTTAACTTAATAAATTTTATCTTAACAAATTTAAGAAAATAGTATTTTAAATTAATATTCTTTTTATTACTATTTAGGCTCCTAAACTGGTTTATTTATCTAAAGATTTTTATCTTGAAAAAACAAATTATTTTGTAAACTAAACTTGTATGACCAATTCAAGTTTTGGATTTAGTAAACCCAATCTTAATAAATCAGACTAATCTATTTATTCATCTGACTAAAATAAATGAAATATTTGACATTTAAAAGAAATAGGCATCTCTTATATAAATCAAAACAAGTGTCTTAAAAGAAAGTATTTTTAAATATTGTTATTTGACAAGAGTGTTTTTAATAATTCTTCAGCAAAAACGGTTTTAATTTTATTTTTCAAAATCTCTTATTTATTATTGCACCTCAATATCTTTATTTCTATATTATATATTTTATTTGAAAAATTTATCTACTGTTCAAAATAATCTGATGTCGTATTTATTGTGAATCTAAAATATATTCATACGAGTTAAACTACAATAATATTTAATAATATATATAAATTTGAACTAGATATAGAAAATATTAAAATTGATTTTGATATCAAATTTAAAAATTTAGATATTTATTATATTTTTATAAAAAAAATATAGTAAATTGTTTTTAAGCAATCATTATGGTTGGATCGTATCAATCTATAGAGGTCCAAAACTATAGCTATAAATAAACAACTCATCCTCAAGAAAAAGATAACAAAACTTTTAATCCTAAATACACTACGTTTCTCTCCTTAAAACTGACTAACGTGAGAGTGTCATCGTAGAGAAGATTGAACGTGAAAGTGTCATTACAGATATCCCTGTTGAGAAGGTTGAATGTGAGTGTCATTGCAAATATCCCTGCTGAGAAGGTCAATAGTACGACAAAACTGAAGATTAAAGATTGAAAAAATACAACAAGTAAGATTAAAGATTGAAAAATACAATATTTCTTTCTTTTTCGATCTCTTGAAAAGAGCAAGATGTTTTTTTTATTTATTTTTTCAACAATTTATGATTTTTAGTAGACTTATCCATAGGATTCAAACTCAGATGAAATTTTAGTACAGCTATTGATAGGATTCAAACTTTTGTGATACAATATATATATATATATATATATAATATTTATCTCTTTTGAATGTATGAGTTCATATATTCTGATTAGAAATAGATAAAAGGTTTATCTTTTAATCAACTCCCTCCTTTTATCAACGTGAACGCCTTATCTAAAACCATCGATTTATATTAAAAACTAATAAAAATAATAATCAGAAAAATCAATAATTTTAATTCTAACTGCAAACATCGCTTATAATTTTTTCAATAAATAATTTACTTTTATCAGTTGTAATTTATCTTATTTAAAAATAAATAAATAAAAGTCAGAATTAACAAGGATAAGAGCAAAAATAAAGGGGAATTTCAAGTAACCATTTCCAAGATATCCACTTTATATTTTAAAAGATACACTTTTATTTTATTTTATTTTTTGGTAATGGAGATACCACACTTTTATTTAGCCTCGTGCTTGGCATAAATATAGAAAGATAAAAAAAAGATAGAAAAGGTGTTATTTTATTTTCCTTACCATCATCATTTATCACATATAATTAAAATTTCGACATTTTCTCTCCCAAGATTGTCCACGTGGAACTCCTTCCACCGTTTGATCAAATCCTGGAGTAGACCCCACACTCTTAAGAGCACTTGCATCATGATGGAAGCTAATGAATGACCCTTCACCAGCTTGCTCAACGACGATGCTTTGCTGGTGACCCATCTCTTCTTCTTCTTCTTCTTCTTCTTCTTCTTCTTCTTCTTCTTCTTCATCTTCCATCTTCATTCTGCGAACACCCTTCTGCATAAAGCACCGATTTTTGAGCACTGCGACGCGAATAGCGAAGAGGGTCGCGGTCAGAAAGGGAGAAGGAGTAATGGGTGTTTGTGTGTCAAGGCCCAAGGCGAACGAGGACCTCGCCGCGAAGAAGAAGAACCACCGCCGACGAAGGAGGAGAATCCTCCGAAGGCGCGTCTCTTCGAGAAAGATCGAAGCCAACATCGTTGCTCACTCCAATTCCGCTTTGCAAGCTTCTAATCGCGCTTCAGGTGCTTCTGCTTCTATGCACTCTTTTATTTTTTGCTTAAAATTTGAATTTATTGTTTTACTTTATTTGAAAGAAAAATTGAACACCACAGTTTAATCAATGGTGTTGGGTTTTACTTTTGGTTTGCATGTATATGGACGTACTCTTAATTAAGGTTTATTATCATTTTTTTAGTTTTAATGAATGTTTGATTAAAATTGAAGTGGAGATCCTTATTTTGTTTTTCTGTTTCAGATGCTGCTTGGTTTGATTCTACTTCGGCGTTGGATTCTGAGTGTGATGACGAATTTTACAGTGTCTATGATGGTAAGTGAATTTTTTCCTTTTTCTGTAAATTTGGAGTATAAATTTCAGGTTTTTAAATTGGGGTTGCCGAGTCTTCGGTATAATCCTTGATATTGAGGATAATTGGGGACTGAAAAATGGCTCATACGGGTGAAATTGAGGTCGGTTGTGGTTGGGGAGATTCAAATTTAAGGTTTTGAATTGGGCAGAGCAGAGGTCGGAATTTTGTTGTAATTCTTTGTATTGTGGGAAATTACAGACAAATGTGGTCGATTAGGCTGCAGTTGTGGTTGTTGGGGGAAATTGTTGAAAAATGTAACCGATGTAGCTACAATTGTAGCAGTGTCTTGTGGTCACAAAGTCTCCGAAAACCTTGATGTTAAGGCTGAAATTGTGTCTGTGGGTCTTTTTTTGAAACCTTGATTAGATTTTCAGTTTATTGTTGTTTAGTTTTCTTGTCAGTGTGGTTATATATTTTTTACATGACTGTTTGGTAGATTGGGTGTCTTTGAATGAGAGTGAAACTGTGTCAAGGGCAAACTATTCATCTCCTGAAGGAGTTGATCCTGCGTTTGTTGATCACCACCACCACAGCCAGAAACAAAGAGTGCACCCATATAATTATGTTTGTAGCAATTCTTCTTTGAAGATTGCTAAGAATCAAGGCAAACCAAAAGATTCTTCTACAATGAAATCAGATGGTCCTCGAGCTTATTTCGACTCTGTTTCGACAGGAGAAGTATCTTCAGGTCATGCAGATGATATTGGAGAGGACAGAAAGCTGACCCTGGATCATTGTGGGATTCTGCCAAATACCTGTTTGCCTTGCCTATCCTCCAATGCACTTGCTGTTGAAAAAAGAAGGCCAATGAGTCCTGATACACCGAGTTCACAGAGGAAGTCGCTTTCCAAACTCTCCTCCAAATGGAGAGAAGGGTCTTCAGATATGACTTTACGTGAGTATTCTGCATATTTCTTTCCCTGCAAGAATAGGTTTTTGTTTCAGTTATTGCGCACTTTCCAACATTTTGCAAATGGATTAATTAGTATATGTTTGTTCGAGGAAATGTTTTTTGCTTTGTTCTGTGTGTTCATACATGATTAGGAAAATGTCTCTTTGTTTGCACATTGCTTCGTATACAAATCTCTGAAAACAGGAAGCATAAGGTGGCATTTTAGTAATCATTTATAAAAACAGAAGATGTTTTCTCAAATCAAGTAGACTCTTTGAACAACTGTGAAATTATGAAAGTGAAGATAAGTTGTTTGCTTGAGGTCGAGCTTATTTTGTTTATCCTGCCATGTTTACAGCAGTAAACACATAAGGAATATATAAAAAGTATCAGTTATTTCTTTAATTTGCTCTCCCGTTTCATGCACTTTCCCATTTTTAGATGTTTTGTGTTAGTTCTCTTATGGCTTCTCTTGTTACTAATTCATGGCTCTCTTTTATTGCAGTTTCTCCCAAGGCATTTAAACAAAAACATTTGGCTGGTTCATCGATTCCATTTTGTTCAATAGAGAAGCAAACCCCTGGTTCTTGGTCGCAAATTGAGCCTAGTTCATTCAGAGTCAGAGGCAAAAACTACTTTAGGTAGGCACCGAGTTTATAATCCATGCTAAATATTCTTTCAGGGATTGAACATTTTGTTACGGATGCCTCTTGTATAGATGTCATTCATTATGTTAACAATTAAGCACTATTCCATTCTTCATAATGCCATAATTCATTTGTTCCATGTTGGCAGGGATAAGAAGAAAGATTTTGCTCCAAACAGCGCTGCGTTCTATCCTCTTGGAGCTGACCTCTTCTTGTCTGCTCGAAAAGTTGATCATATTGCTCGCTTTATACAAATTCCTGCAATAAATGTACATGGGGACGTCCCTTCTATTCTTATTATAAACATTCAGGTAGCTGCATGTTTTTTTTTTTAGAATTTCTCATCCATTTCACTGAGGTGCAAATTTATGCTATGTGCCCATAGTTCCGAGTTTCTTACCATTCTGCATATGGATGCCAATTTTATCAATAATTCTGTGTCATATGTGCTGAAAAACATATTGTGTCAAAAATTCATCACTATCTAAATTTTTTACCTCAAGATTTTAACATATTGATGCTCTTTAAAATGCAGATACCGTTATATCCGGCCTCTATTTTCCAAAGTGAAAATGATGGTGAAGGAATGAATGTGGTTTTGTACTTCAAATTATCTGAAAAGTACTCTAAAGACCTTCCAGACCAATTCCGCGAAAATATCAGTGTAAGGGGAATGATATTTATCCTTTTTTATAGTCATTGTGCCTCATGTTATAGAAGATTTTACCTCTGTAACACAATATGTAGTTTTTGGACACTTCATTAACATGTGTGCATGTTCTTGTTTTCCTTGACAGAAACTAATCAACGACGAAGTGGAAAGAGTTAAAGGCTTCCCTCTAGATGCAATTGTACCGTTTAGGGAGAGATTAAAAATTTTAGGCAGAATTGCAAATTTGGAGAATCTGTCTTTAAGCACAACTGAAAAGAAGCTTATGAATGCTTACAACGAAAAACCAGTTCTCTCCCGTCCTCAGCACGAATTTTACTTGGTACACACTTACTTGCATATTCTAGTTTCAGATTCAACATCCTTCAATAAATTTTAAAAGTACCTTTTAATCTTGCACTGAAGCAATCATCACTGAATGTGTAAAGTTTCTGATTCAGTACATCATTGTCGAAAATCATACAAATAGATTCATTACTTTGATCTGTCTGTGTCACCACTAGCCTTCATTTTCACATGCAAAATTTGTCAACATATTAGTGGACATATGTTTCTTTCTTAGTTATGTTGAGTGATATTTTTGAGCTGTTGAAAGATTCCTAATCTGATGCTATTTCTTCGACAGGGAGAAAACTATCTTGAGATAGATTTAGATGTGCACAGATTTAGCTATATTGCAAGAAAAGGATTTGAAGGCTTCATTGAAAGACTGAAGCTATGTAACCTGGATTTTGGTCTCACAATTCAGGTAACTTCCTTACCATTTTATTGGCAACATAGATAAACTTTCTTCTATATTAACCAAGTGTTAAGCTATCAATCAATCAATCAGAAACCAGAAACCATCATTAGTATATGATTCTTAACATAATCACTATACAATCCATCAAACTTATCATACGTAATGGTTTGTAATTGGATGATAGTATAAAAATTCTGTGCATAAACTATTTACATGCAATTGGAAGATTCAAAGTCTTGGTATGTAATTAATTTCTTGTGTTCATGATGCAGGGAAACAAGGGTGAAGACTTGCCAGAGCATTTATTATGCGCAATTCGGTTGAACAAACTTGACTACAGCAACTTCAACCATTTTTGCCCTTAAGTCTAGTGTTCAACATAAAGAGTTTTTTTTAACCTTAATATTTTTCATAATGATTACAAGTGTGTCACTCACAAGTTGTTTTCAAAAACAAAACAAAAAATGGTAGCTAACAGCAATGTATCCCTGAATTTAATCGATTCATTGATATAAAATTCGAAGAATGTATAGTGATGAGAATAATCAAATTGGAAATTATCAATGGGTAATTTATCTCTCAAAGATACAAACACTCCCTGAACCTTCATTATCACTTCTGAATTTAGGCCGTTACTTTTTTCTTTTTTTTCCATATTTTGCAACATTACATGAATATCATGACAAAAATATCAATTTAATCACCAAGTTTATACTTCATTCATTACTTCTTCTCCTAAGTTCTTCCTAAACTAAGAAATTCCTATAGTTGGATTAAATTGATGAATAAAACAAGATAAATCCAGTAAAGTTTATTTGATTGAAATTAAAATTAGATTAATTTCAACTTAATAATCCAATCTAAACTACACCTTGAGATCCTAATCTTGAAGATCTTGCATTGACTAGAAGTCAATTAAGATATTTTATAGTAAATAAGTGATTATGATTATAAGTGGATGCAAATTTTATCTTATAAGTCGATTTTATGAGGTTGAATTACGTTTAAAGTTTATTTCTAAATATGGTATAAAATTATTTTGAATCTATTATAACGATTGTTTATTGGATTTATCATGTCACTTGTTATCAAACTATTATCGAATAACTCATAATATATAGTTTAATATGGTAGATTCTTAAGCCTTTATAATCTAATATTTGAAAAAAAAAGTAAACCAATTCAATTTAACATTTTATCGAATAATAACTATTATTGAATAACTCATAATATATAGTTTAATATGGTAGATTCTTAAGCCTTTATAATCTAATATTTTAAAAAAAAATAAACCAATTCAATTTAACATTTTATCGAATAACTCATAATATATAGTTTAATATGGTAGCTTCTTTATAATCTAATATTTGAAAAAAAAGAGTAAACCAATTTAATTTAACATTTTTTAAGAATTTATATTTTGTATTTTTTTATTTTGACAAGATTTTTTTTTTATTATTTCCACCTAACTTATCCATGGTTAGTGCTCTGTTTGACACTGAAGATTTTGAGAAAATGGCAACGAAATAGTGTAGTTTTGTAGGGTTAATTAGTGAGATAATTGATTTGGGTGGAGGTTGGTCCCATCACAAAAAAGTTTCCTCCCTTTAATGATGGTTGTAAGAATTGAAAATAGATTAGTATCTTTTATAAAAGAATAAAGTTTGAGTGTGATAAAAGTCTTGTTTGCATCTTAAAAAGATTTTCTTAAATTAGTCAAAATATTACATTATTAATCTAAATAGATCTATTAATAATTATATTTTATTATATATATATTGCATATTTTAATTGTTTAATATAATATAATAAACTAAACTACTTATATAATAAAATATTTAAATAACTTATAAATTTACCTTTTATTAATCTTATAAGTTTGAGATTTATGTCCATCAATATGCTTCATAATCAAGAGAAATATATAAATTTATGATTTTAACATACTATAAAAAATATAATGTAACAATAAAATAAACAAAAAAAATTTATTTATATTTACTTAAATAGTTTGACCTAATAGGTATACAACATTTTTTAATGATTTAAAATCTGACTTTTTACCCCAAAAATGTTTTTTAAAAATTTAGATTTGACCCATTTTCCAAAAAAATGGTTTGTCTTAGACTTGGTACAAAACAAGTCATAAATCTCTATCAAATAATATGATTTATTTTCACCTCTAATGATATTATACCAAACTAACATTTGAGAAAATGGTGTTTTTTGTTTGCATTTTCTAGGATTTGTTTTGGTAAAAAAAGGAAATTCTTATCTTTATTACATTTAAACTAAACACAACTTCATAATTTTACTACATTCTCATATACTTTTCAATTAAATATCCTTGAATTTATTTTTATTTATTATTTACTTTTTCATTATTTCAATTAACTTTTTTTTCTTCGCAATGTAAAAAGAAGAAAAGCGAATGAATTGACTTTAGTAATATGAAATGGCTAACATGTGTAGTCCATTTTGGTGGATTGATTGCAGGGAAGGTGGGTCAGTTTTTTTTTTTTTTTTAATTTTTTATACCCTACACTGCATGTGTTTTCTATATATATATATATATATATATGACAAAGTCTTGCTTCATAAAGAAGGTTCCTTGAAAATTCCCTGTCTCTCTTATTTTAATTATAAATTTATTAAAGTCTTTGGGAATGTGATTAAAGATGAAATAAGGTCATGTTAAATGTAAGATGAGTTATAATTTTATTTTAAATAATTTCTATAATGTCACATTATTTTTAAGATTTTTTTACAAATTTTAATTGATGCAAATTTTTATTTTCATTTCAATTTTTTACAATTTAAAAAATTAATTTATTAGATTCTATTAAAATTGAAAATCTCACTAAAAAAATCATTAAATAAAATAATTTTAGATATCATTTTATAAACTAAAAAAATTAGTTACTATTTAACTAAATTAGAGACCATTTTATAAACTAAAAATTGGTATCTAGAGTAGTTTCTATTATTAATAAAAAAAATTCTAAAATAGTTTTTAAATTGGTATCTAATTACTAGCTACCAAAGTTTTAGTTACTTACTACTTTATATTCTAAATTAGGTTCTATTAGTCTTTTAGAGACTAATTTAAAATATAAAATATTAGTAGTTAAAACCTATGCAGCTAATTTAGATACCAATTTAGAATTTATTTTACAAATTTTTATTAATAATAGAAATCACGTTCGATATGAAGAATTTTTTAATCTCTAAATTAATATCTAATTTAGTCAATAGTGATTAATTATTTTTTGTTTCTAAATTTGGTTTGTTATGTAATGATGTTTTTGTAGTGTCTTTTTTTTTTAAGATCCGATCTTGTTTAGGACCCTTTTCATGTTTATGTTATCTTATTTTAATAGAGATGTTTTTTTGGGTAATTTTTTTATCCTAAACTTAAGATGTGATGTTGCATTATAGATGATCTAATGAGATTCTTAATGAATTTGTTTCAAGTCACACCTCTCTTGTACCCAAAATCCATGATCTTCATCACAATCTTGTAATTAAAAACCATATTTCTTGTTTATGCAAAAAATACTAAAAGAAATATTGTCTAGGAGGTTAAAAAGGGTGCTTCCAAGACTTATTAACTTGACTCAAATTACCTTTCTAAAAGGAAGAAATATTGTAGCTAGTTAAACTTGGTAGAGAAAGAAAAAGGGTTTACTTTATGAAAAAGCATATTACTTGGAACTTTTTGTTTTACATGCTAGATGGATTGGATTTTTGTGAAAAATGATTGGTATTTGTCTATATCTCATGTCTACACATATTTAAGTGTTGGTAAATGTAAGTCTTTCTAATGAGTTCATACACAAAAGGGATTTAGGCAAGTAGATCCCTTACTTAGCATCTTTGTTATTGTGGTGGAAGTTTGTTTAATGGTTTTTTGGTTGGAAGCTATTACATGGAAATTTGCTTCATCCAATATACTGATAACACTCTAATTTTCATGGTTAAAACATGATCTTCACAAATTTTGAAGACAAGCTAATGAGTTATTAAGTTTGAGTCTCTATCAATAAGTTGAATGTGGTACAACTGTATATTTGTGTCATCACTTGGTAACAAAAAAAAATTGCAAAGTCCTTGTTCTATTATGTGAGTGCTGCAATGCAGTATACATATGAATGCTGCATAAAGGACAGGACATTAGTTAGTGCTCATGTGAAGGTTGTCTGTTGCAAGGATGGATGAAGGATAAAGACCAAGAAGAAGATAAGGTAGAGACTTATCAACAAAATAAATTTAATTGATGTTTAAGGTTATCATAACTGCTATGGGATAAGCACTTGCACAGCAGATTTTTGGTGGAAGGGGACTTCTTGATTATGCAGTTTTTGAATTTGGAGTTTATATATAGCATAACAGTTTTATGGTTGAACCAGAATGCATGATTTTGCAGTTGATGATTAGTAAATGTGCTTTTTTTGGTGTTGGTGGTTTCCTTATAAGGTTATATCAAATACTTGTCTTCTATGAATTAATACACATAACCTTCTGTTTGTATATGTTCAGAGATTTTCCTGTTTTGTTTCCATGTACTTTAATTTGGTACCATTTGTTACTTGTAGTTCCCAAGTACCAAATGGTTCCTTTTTCAATATGATACAATTTGACTGATAAACTCTTGGTTAAGTTAGATTCCTTTGGCAGCATTGTTAATACTCACCTGAAGAAGTTGTGATGAATAATTTCACATTGTTCATTCATTCTGCAATTAACAAATAATTGCTTCATTTTAGTCCTTATTCATTGTGGTACATTTTCTTGTCTTTTTTGTTCATTTTCTCTTTACTTTGCCAATACCCTTATTTTGAGATGAAATTGTTGATAAGAATTATTTTTACTAATCAAAAGGGTGTATCTACATGAGGGGAAAAGATGCCCTTTATCATTTTTCTGAACGGAATTTGCAATTTTCGCATTTATTGCTTGTTTCTTTTGCTGATATACACTGAACATTGGTTATGGTTAAGAACATAGCAAACACAAAACCAAAGAACATGGAATGATTCTGTTAAGAATAACGAAAGAATGTTCATTGAAGATAAAATGAAGACACATATTTGCACATACAAAAGAGAAGACCCTAATAAAAAAAAATGAGGGTGATCATCAATCACGACCTGATGGATTGCTCATACATAATCCGCAAATGGAAGAGAAAAAACTTCCATGTACCTTGTTTTGAGTTTTAGATAAAGAAGGTGATGATTGTGAATGTGGATCACCTTCATCATTCTCATGAAATGTTCTTCCCATTATGTTTTCTTCCATCTGTGGCACATTTCCCTCCCTGTTGTTGTTGCTGTTGATCTTGTTCCTAGAGAATTTAGCACTACTACCATTACCATTGGCTTTTGAATCCTCGACTTGCATTTGATCTTGCCATATCCGACCAGAAGATCCTTGTCTTCGAAATGAAAATGATGATCTTTGCAATGAATTCATGATATGAATCAAATTTTTTTCCTGGATTGCAATGAAAATGTGTGTGTGTCTTCTCTTTGTTTCTTGTGATCTCTTCCAATGAAATCTCAATTCACCATTTTTTAACTAATCACATAATATGTTTTGGCTTGTGTTTGACTATAATAATCTCATTCATTCAACCAGTACATGCAAAAATAGTAATTAGCCTTCTATGTTTAGTTCTTATCCCCACAAATTTTGACTAATTCATTTGGCTCAGTTGCTATATTTGGAAACTTAGTAATAAGTGTTCTTATCTACTTTTGGTGATGCTACATTTTAGGGATAATTATTTAACCACTAATATCTCTTGCTCATTTTTAGGTCTCAGGTTTTTCATTTATGGGTCTAAGGTTTTTAGCATAATTATTGGTAGCAGAGTTTTTGCTTCAAGATTTTATCAAAATTCCAATGTAATTTTATTATCTCTTTTAATATAATAAAGTATTATATATATATATATGGTATGTTTGCTAACCTTTTAGAAAAGTGATACATTAACAACTTGCATCAATCTACACTCCTATTTCGTCTACAACTCTATTTCTTTGTCTAAAATTTCATTTTTTTCATGAAATGACGAAAATATTCTTTCTTCGTATCATGAATCCCAAGTTGTATAATGGAGCAAGTTGTTGAATTTTTACCCTAACTCTGTATAAAACTTAAATTATGAACTTTAACATATTGACAATTGCAATTTTTTATTTATCCATGATAGAAAAAATACTTTATATGAATATTTATTCACATTAAGAATTTCCTAATACATAGGAGGTCCCAATGCTACATCGACATAGTTATATTATATAAACTCAAAACCTTAGAAGGAATTAATCTTGATTATATAGTTACACATTAACATCCAAAATTCAGTACATGTTTATTTTGTTAAAGAAAATACACATCTTTTCAAAAAAATGTTAAAAACTAAAAAAGGGCATTGTGAAAGAGTAACAAGCACTAAATCATGTGTAAGAGGCATTGCAAAAGATATATCATAACAAAATCTGCAAGTGGAAAATCATAATGAATGGTTTAACTTTTTGGTAGATCCTAGTGATGTGAGAGTGTTGTACTTAATAACCCTGCTAATCATCAAGAAGCAGAAAAACACTTAGTAGTCAAAAGAAGCATCCAAAAGTTCAGGGAATGCTGCTCTTAACTCACTGTCCCTGTCCAAAATACCATCTACAAATGAATGACCTTCACATTGCTTTTTAGTTTGATATTCCATGCCTGCACCACAACAACCCTCAATTGAAGCAACTCCTTGTTTGTCATGGCCATTGCTTTTGGCATTGATGGAAAGATCAGCTTCACTTTGCACCAGACTTGAGGGGTTCAGTGACCACATAAATGAGTCACTGTGAAGAAACTCACTCCAATCAAAGGAGGAACAATGAGGGGTTTGGCAAGAGTAGGACTGTGGTGAGCCTAAGTGTGTGAGGTTGGAGGAAGATGAGGATGAGGTGGAGGATGCAGCTTCACTGAAGACATGTGGTTGGACATTTTCTGTGGTGAGGACTTGGTAAGGAAAGTGGTGTTCCCATGAGTGAACTTGATCCTCTTGTGTGTTCTCCACCATTGACTTATTGGAACCTGATGGTTCAGTTTTTGTTGGTACCATGTTGCTCATCATCAAGTCCTTGTTAACAAAGGCCATTTGGTTAGTGGTGGTGCTGTTAGGGAGGCCACTAATGCTTCCCAAGTCAGAGAGGACTTGTGATACTGGCTTATGAGTCACTGGATCAATTCCCATCTTCATAAGCTTCTTCCTTAGCTTTGTGTTCCAGTAGTTCTTCACATCATTGTCTGTTCTCCCAGGTAATCTTCTTGCAATCAAAGACCATCTGAAAAGAAAATGTGATTAGATGTCACAAACAAGGTGATGAGATTTTTTTTCTTTGAATAAAAAAAAGGTTAAAAGGAAGGCAAAGAGAAAAAAAGGGGGGGTTATATAGTTGGCACATTTGTGGTGCATGTCAAAGTTTATGGTTAGTTCATTCTCTCAATAAACCAAGACAGCACAGTTTATATTTTCCTCATGCAACATATACCAACAAGTGCATTAAGTTTTGTCATGCTAATTTTGCTTACTTTGTGAGGCTAATAGCTGTATCATAAAAACAGAATTTAGTAAATTGCACCCTATAGTGTGATTAGACAGCTTGGAATTAACCATTATCATTTTAGAGACTAAATCCCCTTTAATAAATCATATAGGTGAATGGCATATGTAGTTAAAACCTTCTAATACAAAAAAAAAATGATGACAGATAAGCACTTTATACAGAAGGTAAATCACACTGAAATTTTAGATGCTACTTTAACTTTAAAACCAGTCTGATTAATTATTTCATTTTGTGTCACCTTTCATATTGGTTTCACTGAGGCTATAGAAGAATTTTACCATATATAAAGAGTAGAAGATACCTGCTTCCTATGGCTCCATGAAGGTTAATAATGAGCTCTTCTTCTTGGGGAGTAAAACTATCATGCTTGAGGTCAGGTCTCAGATAGTTGGTCCATCTGAGCCTGCAGCTTTTACCACACCTATTCAGCCCTGCAAACAAGTCAAGAAAAGAGAGTAAAGTTGCACCATAAAAAAGTTATGTCTCTTCATTCCTATTTTTACTTCTTTTTTTTAAGGAAAAGGGTTGTTGAAGAGACCTGCTTTCTTTGGAACCAATGTCCAGTTTCCAGTTCCATGATTGGCTACATAGGCAAGTATTTTAGCATCTTCCTCAGGAGTCCAAAGACCCCTTTTGACATTGGATTTGTCACAACAAGGAGGCCTTCCCATTTTTGTGAAATGAGAAACAGAAGAAGAAGAAGAAGAAGAAGAAGAAGAAGAAGAAGGAGAGAGTGAATTATGTAATGGTGATGCAATATGCATTGAAGGGTAACTTTAAAGTGGTGAAAGGGGCTAATGTTTAAGATATGAAGAGGCAAGAAAAGCATGCAAATATTGGCTCCTAATAACAACAATTGCATGATTATATTCATCTTTATGTAAACAAAATTAAAAACCAAAACCATTTGTATGACATCAGAAACATAATGCAAGTGCCTTCCCATTTCCTTCTCTGTCTTATTCACAAAAGCAATATCTATTTCAGGTGCAATTTGAATGACCTCTTTGGTTAAAACTGACAAGATTAACTGATTTAATTTCATAATGCAATCCAAATTCTTTCATCTTATTATGTGCTCATTGGCCTCTTAATTAACAGTACAAAATCATAAAGAAAAAGTACACATAGACCTTTGTCACTAGATAGATTCATTATGAGAGAGCCTGTGTAAGCATTACCACTAAATTATAAAAAAAAAAAAAAATCTACCATCACTCAACATTTTCTTCCTTTATTTCATTCATTAGAAAATGAAAGCTAAAACGAGATTGAGTTAGTCTTAAAGTTCATTTTTTAATATGGTATCAGAGCAATTTCAAGTTTATTCTAGTGAGAGTTTGTTGGGTTTATTGGGTCACTCGTTATCGAGCCGATATCAGACCACCCATAATATATTGTCCTACACACGAACTATCACTCTCGGCGTAAGAAGGGTATGTTGGAGAGCTCACATGAACTAAAGATTAAGATATTTTACAGTATATAAGTGAGTGTAGACCTCACCTCATAAGTTGATTTTATAAGGTTGGGTTAGACTTAAAGTTCACATCTTAATATTTCCTGTATCTATCTAGGGAGATTGTTTTCTCTAGAATTAATACCAACGTCGTTGTCTTTTTCATTTCATTCTGAATATTTGTTTTGTTTTAAATCTATTTTTAAAAATAATAATAATATAAGTGAGTGTAAATCTCATCTTATAAATAAATTTTATAATATTAAATTAGAATTACATTTCAGAACTTAAATGCTATCAAAATAATTTAAAGTCTATCTTAATAATTATTGATCAAAACACCCATAATATCACCATTATATAATTCCACATAACACTTGTGTGGGTTTATGACTCACCTTTACCGTTATCTTGGCATAAATGGGAGGTTAATTGCCACAATCAATTGCAATCAATAGGAGGTTAATTGTCGCAATCAATTACAATCAATGGGAGGTTAATTGTCGCAATCCATGGGAGGTTAATTACCATTAATTGTATTTATTATTGTTGTCTCCTAGAACCACTATATATAGTGACTTCCTAGAACCATTATCATTATAGTGAAAGTTTTGGCTCTCTCGCCGGTGGTTTTTTACCTCTATTTAAAAGGGTTTTCCACCTAAAAATTCTGGTATCATTCTCACTTTACTTGTTACTTTAATTTCTCATAATCTTTGGTTGAAATTATCACGTTTTCGCACACGATATCCCTACAACTTGATATAAATAAGTACAGATCTTATATTATAAGTTTATTAATTTTATAAGATTAATTAATTTAAATTCTATCTTAACAACTATTGAATACATCAGAACATTCATGTCACGTTATATAATCATCTTATATTATAAGTTGATTGATTTTATAAGATTAAAGATCCCTTTCTAATAAAATAAATTCTTTTAAAATAAATTAAATGTTTGTTCATTTTAAACTGAAATTTAAATTGTTTTCATATTTATATATACTTTTTTTTCTTATAATTTTTTTTTCTTACGTTAAAACATAATTATTTAAATAATTTAATTTTTGCTTGTTATGAACCTTAATAGTTTGCGAATCGTGATAAAAATAAAATTAGTTTATTACGAGGAATAATATTAGTTATTTTGCTATGGTTCTTACTTCTACACCCTATTTTTAACTCCTTTTATTCATTGCACCATATCCTTATTTTCTCTTTCTATTTTTCTTCAGCAAACCACTTTCAATTCTCATTTCAGTTCTCACTTACTTTCACTTAAATAATTTCACAGTCCTTTCAAACGCTAACAAATATTAGAAAGAGTCTTGAGAACAACAGAAACACCAAAAGTATCAATGATATATAATAGAAATATAATGATACATAATAGAAAATTACTTCATTTTAATAACAAATTATTTATCTGTCTAATTACAATTTGGTACAAGATTATTAACATATCAACACTCTAAAATATTCAAAACTCGTTTCCAAAGTATTTTAATCAACTCTTAGTTTATGAAAATAACTTGTATTATTATAACTCAATCATATTTCATCTTTGATTACTAAAACAAGTCATACAATGATAATCAGTTATTTAATAAACACTTAATCAAGTTTTACTCAAGCATAACCTCTATCCAAAATGCATGAAGAGTGATATCAGGCAATCTAAACACCCTCAAGACACAGCACACAACACACAACACACAACACACAACACTTCCCTTACCTGGAGGAGAAGAGAATGGTGTATCCTCTTCTTATCTTTGACTATTGGAATATGGCTAAAAACTAAAACCCTTGTGTTTTGATAAAACAGTATAAAAGGTATGAAATGTACTGGCAGAGTTCATGGTTATAGTTCACAACAAAATGAATGTTATATACAATATATTTGACAATGTATTATGTTTCTACATGCATTTGAGAACAAAGAAGAAAAAGGTAACAGACTTCCTAAGAAGAGCAGACATTGCAACTCTTCATACACTTCCCTCTGACTCCTGCACTACCAACCATATAAAGTGGATTCTTCTCACATTCACCAATTTTAGCCCACCTAGAGCAATTCTCGTTATCATCAACACAGTCTCCACCCTCCACTGAAATGACAGGCTTTTCAAAGTCACTAACGTGAATCCACTTGGTGGCAGACCACTTCTCACCCTCAATGACTGGACAGCTTCCATGCAAGCTATTGGCATCTGTAGTTGCATCAAGATGGAGACTGAAGAACAACAAGGCATCACCCTTCTCAGGTTTTACTGAAATGACAGAAACAGAAAGGGTTAGATTGATAGGTGAGAGATTAAAATAATGGTGACACTGAAATATAGAAGAATAGTTTAAGTTCATTTAGTACTGAAAAAACCATTGAATTCTTAGTGTGTGATAACTTAGAAGTCAATATTATCAGTGACATAGCAAACTTTTTGGCAAGAGAAAGAAAGATGTCTCTACAAAGCAACACATAAGCAGTATGATTTTAACCAATTTAGTAAATACCAAATGAAGCAGCTAAGAAAAGAAAGTTTACTAATGTACTATTACTAGTAAGAGAAAAAGCCCAAGCCCAACCAACCACACCTTTCTTCCATTTTTGTCCCTCATACTGCCTGTATTTTTCCTCTAAGAATAAAGAGGAACTCACAGTTAAAAGTGAGCATTACAGTAGTCATGCCATGGGTGTTCCACCAAATGAGTTTATGATCATCCTAGGGCCTCAATCGTTTTTTGAAGTAAACCAACACAACCAACCTTTATTCATTTTAGTTTTGAGAACTGATCTTTAGTTTGCCTTTGAGTTTTGAGAATATTTTTCAAGAACAGAAAAAAATTTCCAAACAGACCCTTTTAAAGAAACTGAGGATAAATATAAAATTTGACTTAATACCTAATGAATAACATGATCACATTTTTCATCCTGATACAATTTGATGGAATTGGAAACATATATGGTCAAATATCATTTAGCCTTAAGTTCCTGCTTCTATAAATTTGTCTTATCTATCCACAGTGTCAGAAGTTTATACAATTTGTCCAAATTTAAAAAGTCACAGCTTGGCTAATTCAAAAATATTGAGCCAATTTAATTATTAGCATCTGCATATGTGCCTGCAACATCATCTTACTAAGAAGGAGAGTGTGAAATTATGTACACCACAAGATATTATACACTACAGACCTGAAGGGATGTTTCTTTGATGTAGTTAAAAATATCAAACATCTAAGTCAATACATAAAAAACTGCTAATAGTTAGTAAAAGCATCTAAATTATATACCTGCATATCCTTTGTGAGCACATTCGGACCAGGTATCATCTTTTGGCTGTAAAAGCTTTGCCTGAAAATGAAAACGAATTCATTATGATCTCATTTTTCTTTTTTTCTCTTTGATTGAAGGAAGGGAGCTAGGGGTGTTCTTTAAAAAAACATCAGAGAATCAAAGCCATGAGAAAATCTTTACCTCAGAATTGGGAAAAATTGTTTCCCCACCCTTCCCAACATTGGACAAATACATCAATACAGTGGCAACCCGATGGCCACCCATAATTTGATTAGCTTTGTCATGGAAGTAATCAAAGTGTGGTTCATACTTCTGACCATTCTCATAGTGCAATACTTGCATCGACTCACCATTCTCTGATGCAATGAACATATGTTTAAATTAAAGCAAAGAAAAACAAATACTGAACTGGATCAAAGAATGATATTGTCTACTAACCTATAGGAAGGAATGTCCATGCAGAAATCCGGGCTTCAATATCAGCAACTATTTTATCCTTAAAAGATTAAATAAAGAAAAAAGAGGAAATCAATAGCTATATGCAAGTGTCAAAAAGCTCAGTTAGAATAAATTTCAGCTCACGAAATTGAGATAAAAAATTTGCAAAGAAATTATGCTAATTTTCCCAACAGTCAGTAGTAGATGATTCTGGGAGGAGAGGAGAATTACTATTGACAAAATAGATTAGATTCATATAGGCCCTCTAGATATAAATGCTAGATTAAAAAGTGAGTTATTAGACTACTTTATCTTTCAAGTAACTTATGGGCTCGGCACACTTTATTCTTATTCACATGTTAACTTCTAATTTGGTACATCTTCACTTCATTGGTAATTATAATTCAATCTACATTTTTCATACACTTCCATTTAACTTGCTCAAGTGAAGAATATATTCATACTTATTTTCCCAGGATCAACCAAAGTCGCAAAATCATCAAAACCTCCAAACTAATTTCTATAACATTTCTCGCAATCTAGCATCATTAATAAACATGATGTGTTCCAATAAAATCACAGCCATAAAATTAAAGAAAAAGAACTTCACCATCATAATCAATCAAATAAAAAGCATTGCAGGTTTTCACATAAGCATAAAATAAACCATTTTGGTTCAGCATACCTGTGCCTTGTTGAGAAACATTCCAGAACTCGTTCTGACTTCACTCATTACACTTTTACCAGACTCATTATCCGCCACCATAGATATCTCCAGCTTGTCCTTGGCCTAATATCACAAAAATTCAGACACAACATAATGTGATATATAATCCCATAAAAAATCTCACACAAACCCAATGCTAAAGGGTTTTAATTGTAGCCACAATTTCGTCACAACCCTTAATATTGCGATAAATTGTGGACAAATGCAGCCTCAGCAACCAAAAAAACCTTCAAGTTGCAGCCTAGATGACAGTCGCAGACCCTTTTTTAAAAGCTTCATTTGCTAATATATTGATCATAAAAATCAAACATATAAACAAAATTGGGCGTAGTTCCATACTTTATAAAGATTTACTCCCCGTATTGTTATAATTTATCAGTTTCATCCTTGACCCTACAATACTATATTTCATAAAGATGAACAGAATTCAACAATTATAAAAAACAAGATCAAAATTCATCGATTATAAAAAATAACAAGAGCAATGCCCACAGTCCTTGTTTTAAAAGTATAGGACTAAGATTAATTTTGACCGAATAGGGAGAGACTTAAAACACATTTTATCAAAAACAAAATCTAACCAGAGTTATCAAATGATCACATTCTTCCTCCGATAAAAATCCCTTGTACAGAAAAGCCCTGCATGATATAATTCACAAAAATCATCAACAACAAAAAACAAAAGCGACCCATTTGTCTAACAAAGGAAAAGGTCAAACCTGGGATTCCACGAGAGCTGAGTGACCCGTGTGGGATCAAATTTCACTGAAGAGACTCCCGTTTTCATCCTAAGCACCGATCCATGGCTGAAAAACGAACACCCACAAACCAAACCAAAGTAAAGGTCAAATTTTAAACGCATCAGCCGGCAGAGGATACAAAAATGGCAAAAGGGCATTCAGAAATATAATAATTATCATCATCATTACGTGGACTTGGCTTCTTGGTCCAGACCGGGCAACCGAATGGAGGAAACAGAGATCTCGAAACAGAGGAAACAGAGGACGAGCGACACGAAATGGCGAGAAACCATGGTGAAAAGCTTTTTCGGTGGCAGTCTGAAAGAGTGTTGAAATTTATGCAATCCAGATATAGAGTTGAGAGAGAAAGAGAAAGTTTGTGAAAATGCAATGTGGGCGTTATTTCAATTCCGTTTGTCGTTTTTCGGAGCTTTGAGGATTCAACGAAACGCCCACTGGTTTTGATTTGCCTTTCTACTTCCTCTGTCTGTTTCCGATGTGTGCTTAAACCCACCTTCTGGAACCTTCGTTTACCGCATCAACACGGAAAAAACATGCCCTTTTTTTTTTTCAAACAGTTTAATTTCCCAGTAATAATACTGTTATATTATATATAGTTTTTTATGTTAATTGTTGATAATGTGTTTTTAAAATTAAATGGAGTATAGTTGTTTTAAATTAATTTTATTATTGTTTTTAAACAAAGTGCAAAAATAAATTTTATGCTCTTAAATAACACTCACTTCTTCTGAAATAGATATTTATCTTCCTTCGGAATTTAATTTAATAAAATAACATTTACACTCTTTTTTGGATTTTTTTAAAATAATAATGATTTTAATAAAATAACACCCTTTTCACTTGTACTTACCACTCTTGTTTTATATTAAAAATAACATGTTGAATAACATTTAAATAAAAATATAAAGTAAAGTTGGTCTTACTTATTCTTATTTAGACAAAGTGTAGATTTTTGGAGAAGAGCACAAAGTTGGAATAGTTTATCATTATCAAAAGGATAGAAAAAAAATCATGGTGGTGGCCTTAAACAATGATAGTTTTTTTTTAATTGATGAGGAAAATTACTTAAAAAATTCATTTTGATATTTGGCTTTGGTGCATCCTTTCATATCACACTCGTGAATTTTTTTTTATGTGCATCTTTTCATATCACACCTCATTAAGTTTTTTTTTCCATCTTATCAAAAGAGTAGGATTCAATAGATAAGAGAAGTGATTCTAATTGACTAATAATGATGCATATGAATCTTACCTCAACAAAAATTTGGATGAAAATGAGATGACAAGAATCTAAAGTGAGATGCTCCAAGAGATTTAGACAATCACAAGAAATAACTTCTCAAATTAATACTAAATCCAAAATAAATGGGTGTTCAAGCTTAAGATTAAAGAGAGCAACCTAAATTCCATATATAAATCACAATTTGTTTTATAAATCTAAAACAAAGATATATATTTTAAAAAATTACTAACAATGAAGATGACATTTATGAGACTAGTTGCCAAATAGAGTTGGAGATTTGACAACTTGATGTCAAATTATTATGAAACCATGATTATTTAGATAATGTAGACACTGAATATTGTAAATTTAAGTTTATAGAATACAATTACATCACAATCTCACACTAAATAACATCCACATGACAATGACAATAAAGTGATTTATGTAATTGTTAAATCATGATTAGATCTTATATGTAACAGCCAATTCTTCATATCCTTTTCAATAAGATTGATCAATTCAATTAATTATTTGTATTTTATTATCAATGTTTTGTTTTTTTGGATCAACCAAACCTTAATTCAATCCCTCTTAAAAAAACATATTCCAATTAAGATCCATATAAAAATATTACTACCCTCTTATTTCTTACTAATAAAAAAATATCTAATATTCAATTTTTAAGTTACCTAAGATGTTGATTGTTTAAATATTTCATTAAGAATTAAATAACGTTAAATTTATCTATTAAAGATTATTATGATTAAATTAAATTTATGAATTGCTGAATTTAATTAATTAAAAGTATTTGAATGAGTATCAAAGTGAATGAGATAATAAGTTAGGCAAGTAAACAAGGTGCTCCACCAATATTATACAAGTTTAATGAGTAAACCTGCCACTTGTATTTTTTTTGGTAAAATGTCAATGACAAAAAAATGTTTAATAATTAAGCATAAGTGTAAGTCTAAACTATTTAATGAATGTTTGAAAATAATGTCAAATGCACGTCTTTAATGTTTGTTTGAAGAATGACGTGCATACAATTAATGCCTTTAATTCTATAAAATTAAATTATTTTGCATATTGGTCTTGTTAAAGGTTTATTTTACTTTTATCCATAAAAATAACTTTTTTGTCATATTATTACGTGGCAATTAGTATTGATTATGTGTTTTAAAAATGTTTACAATATATAATTTTTGAATTCCTAAAACAATATTATTTATCTTCCCATACTGAATAATAAGTGTTCCGGCTAGTTAGATGAAATCTAGAGAACTATTGAAATTTTTATCTCCATCCTTCGGTCGAGCAGGTTGTTGGGTGATGAATGGAGTTCTTCTCGTTTTCTTCGTGCTTTTCTTTCGCCTCTTGGTCTCAGATGAACAACGAATGGGGTACCTGCGGAAGACACTTTGACGTCCAAGTTAGTAAAGCGGGTGATAGATACTCAGATAGGTGTACAGTAATAAATAACGTATCTTTCTCCTTGGGATATGTGCTATTTATATTATTTTAATGGACTTACCTTGTTGGGTCTGATTAGTGAAATGGATCACACTTAGGGTTGCATTACCTAATTCTTAATGATGGTTTAACTTCACTGACCTTGGTTTGAGCGTTAGTGGTTATACATGTCGATCGGTTGGTCAGGTTGACAGAGGTCGTGCCAGTGTGTCTCGGTCATCTCGGACAGGAAGATCAAGACACGTCATGTGTCGGTCGACCATACCGGTACAATAAGGATAAAGAGTAGTGACTTTATATTTAAAAAAAATGAAAAATATTTTTGTAAATAAATAAATAAATAAACAAATCCAGCATCTTTTGGCAATGAATAATTTTGTAATTAAAAGATGTATAGAGATGCAGTAACGAAGGTGGAGGAAGAAATTACCTTAAGATGAATGCACACAGATATAAAGAAAAGGCCCATATTGACAAGGACCGGCCCATTCAGCACCTCTTTCAATTTTAGGGTTTCTTCTTTCTAGATACTTCACCGTTCAAATGTGCTTGCTTATAAATACGCGTAGCAAGTGCCTCACTCACAGTGTCTCACATTTGTGCCTCTTCCAACTGCACAGGGTTCAGCTCACTCAGAGGTTCAAATTCATCTGGTTCAATTAGGTTTTTTCTTTATCTCCATTTGTTTTAAGTGCAATCTTTTTTGTTATAAATCATGTGATGAGAAAAAAAACTGCAACAATATGATTGGATTCGTTCCATGATTCCTTGTATTTAAGTCTCTGATGATTGATTCTATCTTTCTCTGCTTACACTTTTCGAAATCGTATTTCACTATGTTTCTCGGTATTTATTTTTGAATTTGTCTTTCCCCTTGTAGTTAGTTAATCGACTAGATCTACATGCGAGGAGATGTGATGATTTTTACATTGGTCCGTGTTTCTGAATTACCGTGACCGACAAATCTTACCAATTTCTGATCTCCATTCATGTATAATATATTTTAATTGCAATCGTTTTTTTTTTTACTCATGTGTATTTTTTTTGTTTGTTCTGGCTCAATGATATTCTGCTATATATGCAGTATACGCTATTCCGACTTATTACGTGAGCAGATTTTTAATTGTAGATGAGAGCCACTGATTTCTTAGTATTCGTAGTATCATCACAATTAATCACGCAGTCTGGTTTGAATTTAAACTTTTTTCTGATTTTAATTCCGACATGTTTTCTGATTATCTTATTCTGCAATGACGACTTAAGAATAAAATTCACATGTCAGACTTCAGAGATTTTCGAATCAATGAGAATGACAATTCTTTTACCGAGCGGATTATGTGACAGCTTCAGTAATATTTTCATATCGCTTGTTATACGTCAATGATTTGTTGTCACTGTAATTATTATTGTGTTCTGTATAAATTTAATGTCATTGACGGGAGTTTCTTATCCGGATTCTCACACTTTTGTTGAGGGCGAACGAATTGTGTTTGCATGTTCTCAAGTAACCGTCATAAAACAATTCTCCGGCGTGACGGCGCTACCGTAAAGGTTAGCATCTCCGCTAGAGTGGTCTCATATTCCATTGCCTTGTGGAGCGGCGTCGCTGCCTTTACCATATGGGCCGGCCATGAGACGAACATTCCTGCATTTTAAAGTTTTTGTTTCTATTTATTATTTTTTTTTTTGAGCTTGAGTGTTATATTCTTTGTACAGTCTACAAAATCGGGTTCACAGTCGTAATGTGAGTTATTACTTTTTATTGAATAATAATTTATTATGGCTCTGATTATTGAATTCTGTTTAAATTTAATCTTATTGGCGGGAGATTCTCATCCGGATTCTCGCACTTTTGTTGAGAGCAAACGAATTGTGTTTGCATGTTCTCAAGTAGCCGTCATAAAACAATTCTCCGGCGTGACGGCGCTGCCGTAAAGGTTTGCATCTCCGCTAGAGTGGTCTCATATTCCATTGCTCTGTGGAGCGGCGTCGCTGCCTTTACCATTTGGGCCGGCCATGAGACGAACATTCCTTCATTTTATTGTTATTTATTAGTTGTATTCTTGGAATATGATTGTTGTATTTTGTATAATTTTTACCCAATTTATTTGTAATTTCTATTCTTGTATTGTTCTTTCGTTTAGGTCTTTAAAATTAAAGGAAATTTATAGTTTCACAACCCATAATGTATCATTACCCAAAATTAAAATTAGCATTGGAGTATATATTTTTCTTTTTTTATATTATATTGTTTACCTACTGAAAGTTAAGCATTGGATCGTGTTGTATCATATTATAACGGAATTAAAATATGTCGAAATTCCAAAACGAAGTCACTATAAAGTAGAAGTATTTAAATGTTAGTCATCTGGAATTTCAGTAGGTAACATCATAATTTCAGTAGGTAACATCATTCTAATTGGTAATCATCTGGAATTTCAGTATTTAAAGTAGAAGTATTCCAAAACATAAGCTTGCAATTTTAATTAAATTGATTTACAATTTAAAAAATTTATAATACCAATTTTTTTATTCTCATTGCTCTCGAATACGTATTAATCTTTCTTTAGTAAACAACATGATTTAACAACTTGGATAATTATATTCATGATAATTAAGTAACAATTATAAATTAGTTCATCATAACCTCATCTGGACATATAAGATAAAAATGTTAACTCTTTTTCTATTCTTATAACTGATTATAAAGTTATTTTATTTTCTGAAAATTGTTCACAAAATAAATTTCTCATATCCCAAATAAACAAAGTACCGTATAATTATTGGCTGGTACGAAATCCTGGTCACACATCTTTGAATCTTATCTTGTATAAACCGGCTCCTCTCATCTCTACACACATCCGAGAGAGAAAAATGGAGAAGAAAAGCACAGCAACAAGAACAGCACATTGCTTGGTGTTAGCGTTCCCTGCCCATGGTCATATAAACCCCTTGCTCCAGTTCTCGAAGCTGTTGGTGCATCAAGGGGTGAGAGTAACGTTCGTCACAACCATTTTCCACGCCAAGATTATGCAGAAAGTGCCTCCTTCCATTGCCCTTGAAACCATTTCTGATGGGTTTGATGAAGTTGGGTTGGCAGGTGCTGTGAGCCTCAAGGCCTACGCAGAAAATTTTTGGGAAGTTGGGCCACTCACCTTTGGTAAGCTTCTTGAGAAACTTGGTAGATCAAAAGATGAGCATGTTGATTGTGTTGTGTATGATTCATTCTTCCCTTGGGCACTGGATGTTGCAAAGAGATTTGGCATAGTTGGTGCTGCTTATCTCACACAAAACATGACTGTGAATAGCATATACTATCATGTTCACACGGGAAAGTTGCAGGTTCCACTCATACAACACGAGTTTTCCCTTCCCACTTTGCCTAAACTTCAACCTCAGGACTTGCCTACATTTTTTCTTACATATGAAAGAAAACAGTTTCTGCTTCAGTATCCCGTGGCTCAGTTCTCAAACATCGAAAAAGCTGATTGGATCCTATGCAACACATTCTACGAGATGGACAAAGAGGTTTTAATTTTTATGCAACTTGTTATACTGTCAAAACAAAATTATTCAAATAAAAAATAATTAATAAAATTTTAACTTTTATTTTATTTTAGTATTTAATATTCTTTTAACCAGCGTTTTTTTAGATTATAGATTGGATCATGGAGATTTGGCCTAAATTTAGGTCTATCGGACCAAATATACCATCTTTCTTTTTAGATAAGCAATATGAAGATGATCAAGATTATGGGGTGACAGAATTCAAGAGGGATGAATGCATAGAATGGCTTGATGATAAGCCAAAAGGGTCTGTTGTTTATGTATCATTTGGGAGTATTGCTACCTTTAACAAGGAGCAAATGGAAGAAATAGGTTGTTGTTTGAAAGAGTGTTCACATTACTATTTGTGGGTGGTTAGAAAATCAGAAGAAACCAATCTCCCTAAGGATTTTGAGAAAAAAACAGAAAAGGGTTTTGTAGTGAGATGGTGCTCCCAGCTAAAAGTCCTGGCTCATGAGGCTATAGGATGTTTTGTGACACATTGTGGTTGGAATTCCACATTAGAAACTTTGTGCTTAGGAGTCCCAATAATTGCAATACCATTTTGGTCAGATCAAAGCACAAATGCAAAGCTCATGGAAGATGTTTGGAAGATGGGAATTAGGGCTCCCTTTGATGACAAAAAGGTTGTGAGAAGAGATGCACTCAAGCATTGCATAAGAGAAATAATGGAGTTTGAGAAAGGCAATGAGATGAAAAACAATGCAAATCAATGGAGGACTTTAGCCATAAAGGCTGTGAAAAGTGGTGGAAGTTCTCATCAAAATATTTTAGAATTTATAAATAGCTTGTTTTATTTAGAATGCAGAGCAAGATTTTGAATGTGATAATGATGTTTTATTAAGATGAACATGTAAGAATAGATGATATTGTTAGAATTGAATAAAGGTCTGAATATCTCTAAAATAATCTATTGTTTTTTTACTGATGCAAAAAAGTTACATTTACTTACATGCATGAATATTTTCTTGAATCCACTGCATACAGGAATATGCTTTTCACAAGACAGTACATTTTCCAATTTTTGGAGATTTTTTTTATTGAAATGGCTCTAGACCATTGTGCTTCCAGAGCCACCACCGCTGTTATATGTGTTGGGTCTGCTTTGCTCCTTGGTGCCTCTAGCCACCTATGTCGTGTCGCGCCTCCACCATGTTAGTTGATGTTTTTTGTTCTATTTTTAGTGTTATTATTTTAGTTATTATTTTTAATGAATTTAGTATATGTTTGATTATTTAGAATTGATTAGTGATATTATCAGTTATAAAGTTAGATTTGATGAATTAATTAAATTATTAACTATATTATTAGTTAAAATGTAAAATTAGAATTGATTCATTTTTAAGGAAGAGTATAATTAGAATTGTTTAATATTATTTTAGTTATAATTGTAAAGTTAGTATTGATTAATTAGTTATATTATTATTTAAATTATTACGTAGATTATTAGTTGTAATTGTAAAGATAAAATTGATTAATTTTTTAATTGGAGGTATAATTATAATTGTTTAATATGTGTTAGTATTAGGTTTGAGGTGTTCGAACTTTGACAAATATTGTTAGATTTTGTAAAGTTCAAGCCTTATATTGCCCAAATTTAGCACTTTCTTTAAGAGATTCATAGTTGAGATTTAATACATTTATTTGTCTAATACTCCTCTAAGGTAAATGTATTTTTTTCACACTAAACATTTAAAAAAAAAACATTGAAGGTTGTACATTGAATGTTGAATTATTTGAACAATTTGAGAAAAGTATTCATTTTTTATTAGTTTATTAATATATAACTTGTAATCTACATTTCATATATTTTAAGTAATTTTGGTTCATTTCACTTTGTGTTGGTTTTCATGTGCATATTTTATTGTGGAGATTTAATGTCACCACTTTCATTTCGTGCCATATGAAGACCAATGCACAATATGTCGAAATTTCGTGAAATATAAGGGATGACGATTAAATATTAAGTACCATTGAACTATAATAAAAGTGAGTCTTTTTGAATGAGATAGAGTCACACATTTGAAAAAATGCGAGAGTATACATGCATTTAGTCACCATGCAAAAGTGATAAATACAAGAGAGAACTAGAATAATTTATACAATTTGCTTAACTTGCTCAACATAATGCCAACAGTAGTGTTGATGGAATAAAGTTTAGGTGTTCTTGCATTAATTGTTTGAATGAGAGAAAATTGGATACCAAAATTAGGAACACCTTCTATGTGATGGGTTTCTATGACATTGTAACTTGTTCATGACACAATGAATTATTATAGTTAGCAAGTGTGTGCAAATCTCAAGAATATGTTGATTGTACCAGGGATGATGAAGCGAAGCAAGAACGATTGTAGGACATGATTCATGATGTTGGAGCTGAGTATTTTACATAAACACATGAATACAAAAGTATGTCTAGTGATGCAGAGACTCCTTTATATCCTAAATCAACTAATTTCATACAACTGTCCAGTGGAACGTAATTATGAGGTTAAGAAAATTTCTTGTCTGATGGGTATGGATACATGTTCAACAACTCCTTTGAGTCTTAGCACGTGAGAAGATTTTCATTTTAGTACCTTAATGGGATTATGTCCCTAATGTCGACCAAAACATGATTTGACAAGATATTTTGGTAATGTATACAATCTCCTTGTTATCATATATATGTTATTTTTTTTTATATTAAATCATAATTATAACTTTATTGTATTGTCTTTCAGATGCATTTTGATACCCCTAATATACAAACCCTGAAATCAAAGGTTCTTTCTTTGATCACCATTAAATTATGCCAGTTTAAGTCAAAGCCGATGATGACATACATTTTTGGGCCGAAAAAATGTCAAAATCCTTGTCAAGATACACCAACATTAACGAAGAGACTTACCCGTTATTTGTTGAAAGTCGTGAAGTTGACAAATGGATGGTTAGTACAAGTAGTTTTCATTCAAATTAAAGGCCATAAATAAATCTATCATTAGTTTATTCAATTTGTTTGTTCCATTTTTGACAGGATGTTAGGAAAAAAAGCTAAGGCTATTCAAGTACAAAATGTTACCTCAGACTTATTGCCTCGTGCGAGTTATAATAAGGTTGAGGATGTTATGATGAGGTTGAAGGAGAAAATATGACTTGTTACTTCTAAGGATGACAGAGGGGCCAGTCAACCTCCATCACCATCTTCCTGCGACCAGGAATGGAAGCAAGTTCGTTTAAAAAAATCATGTGCATAAATAAAAATAAATAAATAAAAAATATTTTTATAAAATTCTAAAAGTGATAAGTATAAATATACTATTTTTTTTTCAATATATGTAATTTTATTGGTAAAATGTGAATGACAAAAAAAGTTTAATAACAAAACATAAGTTTAAGTCTAAATTATTAAATGAATGTTTGAAAACAATATGTCAAATACACGTCTTTAATGTTTGTTTGAAGAATGACGTGCATAAACATAATGCCTTTAATTCTATAAAATTAAATTATTTGCATATTTGTCTTTTTAAAGGTTTTATTTTATTACTATTCATAAAAATAACTTTATTTTTTGTTATATTATTACTTGACATTAGTATTGATTATGTGTTTTAAAAAAAGTTTAGAATATCTAATTTTTGAATTCTATAACAATATTATTTATCTACCTAACTGAATTTCCCAAAACCTTTAAACACGCCTAAATTATGGCAATACCTATTGGACCATATCAAACTTGAAAATACAAAAGGCAGTTTCTTCCTGCACCCCCACTTTTTTCTTCCTGCACCCCCACTTTTTACTTCCTGCACCCCACACTCTTACACAAAGACAAAATCACCCTTATTAGTTTTCAAAATTTCAAACATATCCCTAATATGAAAAAACCCTAAAATGAAGACAGTGTTGATTTTCTCATTTGTGCAGCGTTTTTCTTCCTCTCCCACAGCAGCATAGCAGCGACACCTCCACAACATTTTTCTTTCAATCTTACACATTCTTTTTTGGTGATTTAGAGTGCTCTTCGCAAAAAGGTAAGTAAATTTCTTTGTTTTTTGGATTTACAGATTTGTTTTTTCCATGGATTTATGTTTTCGTAATCATTTTTTCACATTCTGAACTTATGGATTTGGTAAAATCCTGAATTTCTGATTCTGGGAATGTTTCGGATTTTGGGATCTGGTAAGCTTCTGAATTTATGGATTCGGTATTATACTGGATTGATGTGTCTGGAATAATGAGTTGATGTTTGTGTTTGTGTTACTCAAATTAGTAAACAACAATTATATTGGCTTTGTTTTGCTTGATATTATATTTAAACTTTATTTAGTGTTTGGGTCAACAATTATGCTAAGTTTTGTAGTGTTTTATATAGTAAACTTTATTTAAATTTGACATTTCAGTTGATACCCAAGGATATGATCAGTGATTGTGGAAATGCAGAACGGTGCCCTTTTCAAATTTTAGATCAAGGGTAATGTTGGAATTTTTAAAATTGTGGGGTGCAGGAAAAAAACGTGGGGTTGCAGGAAGAAGAAGCCCCTACAAAATAAAGCAAAGGCCCATATTGACAAGGACCCGGCCCATTCCGCACCTCTTTCAATTTTAAGGTTTTTCCTTTCTACTCCACCGTTCAAATGTCCTTGCTTATAAATACGCGAAGCAAGAGCTTCACTCACAGTGTCTCTCACATTTGTGCCTTTCCAACTGCTCAGGGTTCAGCTCTCTCAGAGGATCAAATTCATCTGGCTCAATTAGGTTTCTTCTTCATTTGTTTAAGGGTATTATTTTTCGTTATAAATCATCTGATGAGAAAAAAAAAAACTGCAACAATATGATTGGATTCGTTCCATGATTCCTTGTATTTAAGTCTCTGATGATTGATTCTATGATCTCTGCTTCCAGTTTTCGAAATCATATTTTTCTGTTTTTCGGTATTTGTTTTTGAATTTGCCTTTGCAGTTATTCGATTGGATCTAAATGCGAGGAGATATGATGATTTTACATTGGTCCGTGTTTCTGAATTACCGTGACCGACACAAATCTTACCAATTTCTGATCTCCATTCGTATATAACATCTTTTAATTGCAATCGTTTCTTCAATTATTTAGGTGTATGTTTTGATTTGTGTTGGTTCAGCGATATTGTGCTATATTTGCAGTATACGCTATTTCGATTTATTACGTGAGCAGATATTTAATTGTAGATTAGAGCCACTGATATCTTAGTATTCGAAGTATCATCACAGTTAATCACGCAGCATTGACTGAATTAAAATTTTTTTCGATTTTAATTTCGGTTCTGTTTTCTGTTTATCTTATTCTGCAATGACGATTTAAGAATGAAATTCACATGTCAGACTTCAGAGATTTTCGAATCGATGAGAATGACAATTCTTTTACTGAGCGGATTATGTGACAGCTTCAGGACTATTTGCATATGGCTAGTTATATGTTAATCATATATTGTAAATCTAATTATTGTGTTCTGTATAAATTTTTATTTCATTGACGGGAGATCCTTATCCGGATTCTCACACTTTTGTTGAGGGCGAACGAATTGTGTTTGCATGTTCTCAAGTAACCGTCATAAAACAATTCTCCGGCGTGACGGCGCTGCCGTAAAGGTTTGCATCTCCGCTAGAGTGGTCTCATATTCCATTGCCTTGTGGAGCGGCGTCGCTGCCTTAACCATTTGGGCCGGCCATGAGACGAACATTCCTGCTTTTTTTATTTTCGTCTTTCTATTTATTTATTGAAATCTGTGACTAGGTGTGTTATATTTTGTATATTGTATTCAGAAATCGTGTTAATAATTGTAATTTGAGTTATAGTTTCTATTCTTTCTATTAATGTTGTTTCTTTTAGGTCTTTAAAATTCATGTTGTTTTTAGTATTGGAATTCGTTCCTTTGTTCTGTTGGATTTTCAAACTTGAACTTGTTGTAAGTATATTTTTGAATTGTTGCCTATTTCTGATTATCGGCATAGGAAATATGGTGTGAATTTGATTGTAATAGGATATAATATCTTTTGTATATAGTATTGTTAACATACTGTAAATAGTGCGTGTTGTATCATATTGTACATCGGAACTGAAATCAGTGGTAGTACCAAGCCAAAGTCATTATCAAATGGAATTAGTCAAATATAAATCTTCTAAAAATTCCGTTTAAATTCCCAAAGATTTGCAAAATACGCATCATTTCGGTTTTTTGAATTTTTAAAATTGCTTACACATTTTGTACAATACGGATACAAATTTTTAGTTTTTAATTGGTGACTCTTATTATTGTTTTACGTCTCTTTTTTTAATATATTTGTAGGTACAAATAGTTTTTAAAGTACTAGATAATTTTTTATGTCTACAAAATAGATTAATTAATGAATTATTATAAAAATGTATTATATTTTCTCAAATATACGTCATTCATATATGTATCAGTAATAATACGTATCAATTTAATAATAACGTTTCTTTATTTACATTGATTACTTGAACTGAATTATGACTCAGTTGTACATTTGAATCATGTATTTCATGGTTTGAATATTCTGTTATTATTTGAATGATGAATTAGTTAAAATTCATTTCAAACAAGTTTTCTTTCAAGTTTCGAAACTATCAATTTGAAAATAAAATGCTCATTATAAAATTCAAGATTTTACTCGAGCCCCATTTTTGAAATCCACACACTCCCACTTTCTGGGCATAAACCTTTTATTTTATTCTCTTTTTTGTCTATCAAACAAACCTTAATTCAATTTCTCTTGAAAAATTCACATCCACTTATTTTATAGGAGCAGGAAATATTCAATTTTCAATATTTAAGTAATCAACATTAAGATTTGTTTGTTTACCATATTTGACTATTTTCTTTTAATTAAATAAATTATCCATTAAAGGATCATGATTAAATTAAATTAATGAATTACTGAATTAACTAAGTAAAGTATTGAATATTATTAAAGTGAATGAGATAATAAAAGTTAGGCAAGTCAACAAGGTGCTCCACCAACATGTCAAATACACCTCTTTAATGTTTGTTTGAAGAATGACGTGCATAGTCTTAATGCCTTTAATTTTATTAAATTAAATTTTTTGCATATTTGTATTTTTAAAGGTTTTATTTAATTTTTATCCATAAAAATAACTTTATTTTTTGTCGTATTATTAGGTGACAGTTAGTATTGATTATGTGTTTTAAAAAAGTTTAGAATATTGATTATTGTTTACGGTACCATATTAACACTAAATTAAGTCATGAGTACTATTTTATATAAATTTTAAATATTGTGAAGACATAAAAAGAAAAAATGGTAATGATTATTATTTTTCTTTAAAGACAATTTATTTATTTATGATATATTAAAGATATTAAGATTAGAATATATAGAATGAATTATAAACTCTAAATGTAATATAATTATTTTTAATGGAAATAAAGTATTATAAAAGCTTAAATTATTGAATAAAAATAAAGAAATGACGTAAATAGTTATTTGATTTTTATTAAATAATAAATATATCACTTAATCATAACATAATTTCATTGATATATATCAACAATTTTATATTTTTGATAGTTTTTCATAATATATACCATAATAAGAGTTTTACATCGGAATAAAGAATTATTCATATATTTCATACATTCTATACTTATTAAAACTAACTTTTTCATGAGTCCATGTTCTATACGAGATCTAAGCTTCCTTAAACCATTTTTACTAGACATATTAAAGAAAAACATGGAAAATATTAAATCTTTATAAGTCTTAAATATCAAACTTAATAAACTTAACACATAATATAGATAATGAAGTCAATGACTTGACTCACAACCATAAGACTCAATCTCATTATATATGGATTCGTATTTCACTTTTAATGGAACATCAAAAGTTAATTGAAAATTGATTAGGTAGTTGAATATTTCTCATTAGGTACAATTATAATTTTGTTTTCAAAAATATCCACCATTTATTGGTTCACAAAGAGATATATACTCATTATCTAACTTTGGTTATGTTGAACATGTATTAGATAGTTCCAAGTTTGACCTATGGATATCCTTTATACCTACACATATAAAAAAATTACAACGATAAAATATATAAATAACTTTCTTTTATCCAAACTTATTAAATAAAAGTAATAACTATTTTTGCTTTATTATTACTTCATATATATTTTTGAATTATAAAAAAATACATTTCAAATAATATAAAAAGAAACTAAAATAAAAACTTTTAAATAATTAATATGGATTAATATATTATAAAAATATATAAACTAATAAATATGATCACCCCATAATTAAGATGAATTAAATAACATAAATATAAATAAATAGTAATAATTAATAAGTAGTAATAATAATAATAACAATATTAATATTATTAATAACAATAATGATAATAATAATAATAACACGGCAGAGTGAATATACCTTTAATTTAAAACTAAAAATTATTTTTATTAAAATTAAATATAAGAAAATTATTAAATAGAAATCAATTTTAGAGACAAAAAATAATTAGTTTTTATAAAAACTAAATTAGAAACCATTTTAAAGACTAAAAAAATTATTGGTTTCTAAATTAGTTTCTATTATTGATAAATAGTTTTTAAACTGATATTTAATTAGCTATCAAGGTTTTAACTACCAATTATTTATATTCTAAATTTGGTAGAAAAATCTTAATAGCTAATTAGATACCAATTTAAATTTATTTATCAATTTTATGTGAAATAAAGACATGTTAAACTTGTGTTTTTTTTCTCACAGGAAAAGGGACATTTTGACATAATCATTCCATATTTAATGCCTCATTAAAAAAGAAGGTAAATGTTATTACTCTAACATTAATCAATAAGCAACATTTTCATTAGTGTTCGCCACTTGTTTTGTGATCCTTCAAGCAAAGACAACGAATGCTTAAGGGTCAACAACACATCATTTTTCTTTCTTCTATGTAAAGATTATCCACATCAAATCTTAGAGTACAATTGTTACTTCTTTTCTCCTATATAAGTGTGTGTCTCTGTTAGGTGTTCACAGCTTTCATTTACTAAGATTCACAATCATGCAGCTCCCAAAGTGTAATGTGGCACTCTTTTTCTTCCTCATCTGCTCTTCCATTTACTCTGGTAATTCCATATTCATCTTATTTTCCATGTTAATATAATTCATAGATAACAGTTGAATTGGGTTGTTTCTATTGTTATATTTAGTTTTTGGAACTTATACATGAATTCTGATTGATTTATCTATCACAATGTATTGAAAATAGTGTTGAGATGAGTGAGCAATCAGAAATTCTCATGTTGTTTATGACATTAGTTTATAAGAATTAGTTCAAAAGTTATTTATCTGTGTCTTGACATATAATTGTTGTTACTTGATGTATCAATATAACTGAGATGTCAAGTTTTACAATGATACTTATTATCAAAGTTTTTATATAAAAAAATCTTATAAAACTCGAATAACGTTATGTTTAGTTATATATTATGAAATATACTTATTTCTAATCTATATGACAATTACAAACTATGAAAGCTATATATGCAGGAAATGCAAAGAATCATGTGACATTCTATCTGCACAACAAGTGTTCCTTTCCAATATGGCCAGCATTTGCATCAAACAATGGGCAACCAGAGATAGCAGATGGAGGATTTCCCCTTGCACCAGATCAAACACAACGTATGATAATACCATGGACATGGAATGGTAGAATCTGGGCCAGAACAGGTTGCAATTTCAGTTCAAATGGGAAACCAGGTTGTGAAACAGGGGACTGTGAGGGAAGACAAGCATGCAGGGGACTCATAGGCACTCCCCCAGCAACACTAGTTGAAGTTTCACTTGAAGGAGGAAAACCAGATTACTATGATGTTAGCCTTGTTGATGGCTACAACATCCCTGTGTCTATCACTCCCAGGACCACAGACCCCAAGTGCCTCATTGGAGGGTGCTTGAAGGACATCAACTCCTTGTGCCCTCCTCAACTTAAGGTGCTGAATTCCAAGGGAGAAGTTGTGGGCTGCAAAAGTGCTTGTTTGGCCTTTGGTGATGACAGGTATTGTTGCAGGAATGCTTATGGGACTCCAGAGAAGTGCAGGCCTAGTGTGTACTCAAAGATATTTAAGGATGCTTGTCCTAGTTATTTTAGCTATGCCTTTGACTCACCAACCCCATTGGTGAGATGTGCATCCTCATTGTATGTAGTAACATTTTGTCCTCCTTATGACCACAGATCTGAGTAGGAACTGTTTACATCTCTCTTTGTTCTTGTATGGATTTTGTGGGAATTGAAGTTGGTTCTTGAATAAAATGATTTGGTTCTGTATATGTTGCAATAAAAGTGTTGTGTGTTGGTTATTGCATGTTATTGATGCCAGAAAAATACCAAGTGATGCACATTTTGACAGAAGAAGTAATTTGTACTTAAAAAGTATAAGAAATATCTCAGTGTATGTATAGTAAAACCAAAAATCAAATGATTAAGGGTATATGTAGCAGAATCGCATACAAAGAAAAACATGAAATAAAAATTAATTTTATAAAAAAATATTAGTTGCTATAATAATTAAATTAGAAACTATTCTAGAAATTAAAAAAAAAAATTGATTTCTAAATTAATTTATATTAATGTTAAATGATTTTTAAATTGGTATCTAATTAGCTATCAATGTTTTAATTACCAATTATTTAGTTTCTAAATTTGTATCTAATTAGCTAATAAGGTTTTAATTACTAATTTAGTTTCTAAATTTGGTAACAAAAACCTTGGTTGCTAGTTAGATATTAATTTAGAAACCATTTAACAATAATAGAAACTAATTTAGAAATAAAAAAACTTTTAGTCTCTAAAATGGTCTCTAATTTAGTCACTACAATAACTAATTGTTTTTTTTGTCTCTAAAAATTAGTTTCTATTTCATAATTTTTTGTATTGTGGATTTGAGTGTGTTCAAGAATTGAAATAGTTACACAATACATGTGTAAATACTACAAATTGTAAATAAAATTTATATAATAAAGAAAATTGTAAATAAAATCAAAGGTATAATAAACTTCCATCTAATATGTGTTTTAAAATTCTTTATGAATAAGTATAATCTACATATGTATAGTTTTTGTTAGCATACAAGTTTTAGTCTAGTTTTCAATATTTTTTATTTTTTATTTTTATTTTTTTTATGTGAGATGACAAATGATTGTTGTTGCTTGAGGTATCAATCTAGCTTAGATGTCAAGTTGAATAATAATGTTTAATATGAAAACTTTTATAAAACAAATAAAATCAAAGGTAAGATTAGTATTTCATTGAAAAAAAGGATTAAATGAAAAAAAAAGACAAACAAATGTATGTAAGAATTGTTAGTTCTATATAGGTAATAAATTAAACTATATTGAATTGTAAGAAAGTAATTTAATTATTTAAACTGTTTTTTGTATTACACATTAAACAAGGAGAAATGTTTATTACCCTGTTTTTCTATTTAAAATTAAATTTAACCTATAATTTTTTTTTGTATTTTTCTTTTGAAAATATTTGTTATTATTTTTACAGTTTATTTCTAGAATTATTGAATTTTTATAAATATATGAAACAAAAATTATCCCTCCCACTTAGCCGAGGGGCAAGTTTTTTTTTTTTTTTACCAATAATTTATTTTTCTATTTTTCTTTTTAAAGTCATCTTATTTCTTCCTACTCTTTGATGCTGATTATTGTTAATACTATAAGCCTATTTAATTAAAGAGGAATATAAATGAACAACTATTTTTGCTAAATTAAACAATAGTCCACCATTAGAATATATTAGTTTTTGGCAAGACTCTTTCATGCATAGACTTTGTTTAGTCTTTTTAGTCAACTTACATATAGTATCAAAATATATGGATCAAAATCAACACTTTCAAAATCAAAAAGAGTACAACACTTCACTTGAATAAGAAATATTTATTGTATTTTTGCAGGTTTTTTTTCAAGTGGGTATAGTTTTCTATTAAATCAAATTAAATTATATATATATATATAAAATTAATTAACTGAATTACTCTACTTGTTCATCAGAAATATAAAAACAAAGTAACACTTTATCATTGAAAACATGGAACAAAATTATTAAATAAAAACTACTTATAGATAAAAAGAAAAAGTAATTTGTTAAATTATATATTATTTTAAAATTAAAAAATTATTAATATCTAAAATAATTATTAATATTGAAAGGTCAAAAATGGCAGCTATTGAATAGAAACACAATCAAATCAAATGAACTCCACAAAATGACAAAAATAGGGAAACTCCCAAGAAATTAAACATGCCGTGTGAACTTGGACTGTGGATCACATCATTTTTAAAGTGCAAATTTTTTTGTGATAAAAAGAAAGTGATATTTTTACACTCACCTAAAAAATAACATTTAACAATTAATATATTAATACTTTTTATCATTTTTTAATTTAAAATAATATATTGTTATATATTAAAAGGAGTTATTAACTGTCTATTTTTTCAAGATGTCAAAATATTATTTTTTATTTAAATCAGGTGAAAACAAATTATGTCCACATCCACTATTAGTGTTGGAATCCATATCGACTAGAGATTAGAGCCTTTTATTGTATATAAGTGGGTGCAAATCTCAACCTCTTAAGCTGGTTTTATGAGGTTGAGTTAGACTTAAAAAAACTTTATTATGTAATATGGTATCAGAGTCATTTCGAGCTCATCCTAGCGAGTATTTGTTGGCCTTATCAAGGCCACCCACTATCGGACCACCCATAATATATAGTCCCACGTAAAAGTTGACAGTCTCGATTAAGTTAGGCTTAAAGTAAACTTCTTAATAATTAGTTTTTTTTTATAATTATAAATATATTTTTTCTGATTAACACCTTATCCATTAAAACATATGGACATGATTGTTTAAGTATAAAAAATATTTTTCTTTTTCTATTAAAAATATATATTTTGACAACTGGAAAAATTTTGGGTGTACCAGACAAACAACTGGACTTCACTTTACAACTCATGTGTAGCAAATCTGAGTTCCCATTTGTAACATTTGAGTCTATAAATACCACATTAATTCCATGCATCATTAAACACAGAAAACAGACAACAGAAACAAACAGAAACATTTTTGTAATAGATTCTGTTGAAAAGATGATGGGTGAAGTCTGGTCTCAACTAGGTTCACTCATGGCTAGCATCATGTTTGTGTATGCCATGTATGAGCAATTCTTCCCACGCCATCTTCGAATCCATGCCACAAAATACACACAAAAATTCACTGCCGTTTTCTACCCTTACATCCAAATCTCCTTCTCCGAGTTCTCAGGAGAACGGCTGAAGAAAAGTGAAGCATACACTGCCATAAGAACCTACCTCAGTGCAAACTCATCTCAGAGAGTCAGAAGGCTCAAAGCTGAAGAGGTGAAAGATAGCCAAAACCCTCTTATCTTTTCTATGGAAGACAATGAAGAGATCACAGATGAGTTCCAAGGTGTTCAACTGTGGTGGAGGGCAAGCTACAAAGTCCCAAAAACACAGTCTTTCTCCTTTTACCCTACTTCCGAAGAGAAGAGGTTTCTGACTCTAACATTCCACAAGCGCCACCGTGACCTTGTCACAGCCTCTTACATCCAACATGTGATGAAACAAGGAAGAGATATTGCAGTTCAGAACAGAACACTCAAGTTGTACACCAACAACCCCAGCAAAGATTGGTCTGGCTACAAACAGACCAAGTGGAGCCATGTGAATTTTGAGCACCCTTCAACGTTTCAGACTCTTGCAATGGATCCAAAGAAGAAGGAGGAGATTGTGGACGACCTTGATAGGTTCAAGGCAGGAAAAGAGTACTATGCTAAAGTAGGGAAGGCTTGGAAGAGAGGGTACTTGTTGTATGGTCCCCCAGGAACTGGGAAGTCAAGCATGATAGCTGCTATGGCTAATTACATGAACTATGATGTGTATGATCTTGAACTCACAGCTGTGAAGGAAAACACGGACTTAAGGAAGCTGTTGATTGAAACATCAAGCAAGTCCATTATAGTGATTGAGGACATTGATTGCTCTATTGATCTCACTGGCCAAAGGAAGAAGAAGAAGGAGAAAGATGAGGATGAGGAGAAGCCAAAGAATCCTGAGAAGAAAGCTGAGGAAGAAGAGAAGAAGGGAAGTAAGGTGACTCTATCAGGGTTGTTGAATTTCATTGATGGAATTTGGTCTGCGTGTGGGGGAGAGAGGATCATAATCTTCACCACAAACTTTGTGGACAAGCTTGATCCTGCTCTCATTAGGAGGGGAAGAATGGACAAGCACATAGAAATGTCATACTGTGGCTATGAAGCATTCAAGGTGCTGGCCAAGAACTACTTGGGGGTTGAGTCACACACTTTGTTTCCTACTATTGAGAAGTTGCTGGGAGAGACCAATATGCCACCTGCTGATGTAGCTGAGAATCTAATGCCTAAGTCAATTGTTGCTGATTCTGAGCTTTGCTTGAAGAGTTTGATAGAGTCTCTTGAGGAGGCCAAAAAGAAGGCAGAAGAGGAAGCAGAGAAAAAGGCCAAGGAGGATGAGGAAGCAAGGTTGAAGGAAGAGTTAGCCAAAGAGGAAAAGGTTGAAGCTAATGGAAAATCTGGAGAAGAGGTGAAAGAAAATGGCAGTGTACATTAATTTAGATTATGAGCAGTCATAATAGTGAAACAATAGCTGTGATGTATGTTCTTCAAATAACACTTTCCTTAGTTTTCTGAAGCAATAAATCTATTTAAAGGTTACAGAAATGATTAAGACATGTTTAGTTTAAGGTTAACTTTTCTTGACACTAGAAAATAAAACACACACTTTACAACTCTTTATAATTATATTTTTAGATACGTGTCAATATATCACCTCCTGGAAGAAGGTTCTGTGGACCAGCAGATGGAGAATGGATTAAAATTAACTATTTCAATATTTTATAGTTAACATAAAAAATTTATGAATTTAACTGAAGTTCAACAAAATATTAATTTATTAAAATGTAAAATGTATGTTTTCAAAATGTTAAGAGTGTTAATATATCATCAATCACTCATGTAAAAAGCAGATTCCTTCAGCACATAAAAATTATATTTCCTTTTCACACAATTTGATCAACAATTCCTCTGTTTAACTCTATAAATACAACAGAATTGCTTCATATATAGCATAACAAACCAAGCTCTTGCAGACACAATCTTTTGTGTGAGATCAAGTGAAAAAAGACTTAAAAATGTGGACACAAGCGGGGTCATTGATGGCCTCAACCATGTTCATATATGCCATGTTCATGCGCTTGGTTCCTTCAACTCTTCAAGCTCGTGTAAGATGGTACACCAACAAATTCACCACCTTGGTCTACCCTTACATCAGAATCACCTTCCATGAATTCACAGGTGAACGCCTCATGAAAAGTGAGGCCTACACTGCCATTCAAACCTACCTTGGTGAACACTCTTCCCAAAGGGCCACAAGGCTCAAAGGAGAACTCATCAAAGTCAAAGACACACACAACCCTTTGGTCCTTAGCATGGATGATAACGAAGAGATCATGGATGAGTTCCAAGGAGTAAAGGTGTGGTGGAGTTCCTACAAAATCACCCCCAAAACTCAGTCTTTTTCTATCCACCCTTCTTCAGATGAAAGAAGGTACTACAAACTTACCTTTCACAAAGGCTATAGAACCCTCATCACTGAGACTTACCTCAAACATGTTTTGGAAGAAGCAAAGACCATTGAGACAAAGAATAGAAAACTGAAGCTGTACACCAACAGCAGGACAAGGTGGAGCCATGTGGTTTTTGAGCATCCTGCAACTTTTGAGACACTTGCAATCAGACCAAAGGAGAAGGAGGGTATCATCAATGACCTTGTGAAGTTCAAAAGTGGGAAGAGTTATTATGCCAAGATTGGGAAGGCGTGGAAAAGAGGGTACTTGCTATATGGTCCTCCAGGCACAGGGAAATCTACCATGATAGCTGCAATGGCTAATTTCATGAACTATGATGTCTATGATCTTGAGTTGACAGCAGTGAAGGACAATTCAGATTTGAGAAAGCTGTTGATTAACACCTCAAACAAGTCAATTATAGTGATTGAGGACATTGATTGCTCTCTTGATCTCACTGGTCAAAGGAAGAAGAAAAAGGAAAAAGTTGAGGGTAGAGAAGGAAAAAGTTCTTCTTCCAAAGGGGATGATGAAGATGATGAGGACAGGGGAAGCAAGGTAACACTTTCTGGACTGTTGAATGTTATAGATGGGATTTGGTCAGCTTGTGGTGGGGAGAGGATCATGATTTTCACCACTAACTTTGTGGAAAAACTTGACCCTGCTTTGATTAGAAGAGGGAGGATGGATAAGCACATAGAATTGTCATATTGTTGCTATGAGGCTTTCAAGGTGCTTGTCAAAAACTACTTGGATGTTGAGTCTCATCATTTGTTTCCCAGAATTGAGAAGTTGTTGGAAGAGACCAAGATCACCCCTGCTGATGTTGCTGAGATTCTGATGCCAAAATCAATTGATGAAGAAGCTGAGACTTGCTTGCATAGCTTAGTTGAATTTCTTGAGATGACAGAAAGGAAGCAGTTCCATGGACAAGAGAATAAAGATATTAAACACGATGAAGAAGTGGTGGACAAAATTGGTGTCATTAATTAGTTACTTTTTCTCTATCATTGAGCTTGCTTACTTGGCATAGTAATAATAGTATGCAGAATGTTTCTAATTGTCCCTATGTTTGAACATTTTCTTGGAATAGTAGTATGCAAAATATCTGTAATTGTTCTTATGTTGTTCAAACTTTTTAGTAGTTTTTCTTTGATCTTCCAAATCCAGACAAAAACAAAAATGAAACACTAGTTTGCTCCAAACCTTAGGATATCAATTATTGGTGTGCTTACACCCAAGTTATTGCTTGCGTTTTTCTTTGATCCCATGATGTGAACAGTTCTAGTGGATATTTTTACAGGAATGTAGGTGTGCACTTGAACCCAAACAGAAAATCCAATTTAGAGAATCATAAGTTCAATTATTCAAAATATAATAATGTTAAAGTGGTTATTGAACACACTAAAGTATTAAGATAGTTTCTGAAATTATAGAACATCAATCAATTTAGTTAAATAAATCAAATAGAAAAATAACTTCTAAATCTATTTTTGTTAAAAAAACAGAGGGATATGACAGAATCACAGTTCAATTTTTTCATTAATTTAAGTCAGATTAATTCCATATGTTCAACAATTTTCTTGAAAAACAATGACATCTTGGTGTTATTCATATTCAGAAATAAAGAACTGCATCATTTTATCATTATGACAGAGAGTTAGTAAACACTTTTCTGTCGTTTTATCATTTTTGAACCAGAAACATTGTTTGGGAGAAAATGACATTTTTGTTCTTCTGTCAAACTTCATTATAGAATACAGAAGTACAGCAATAACATATTGTTAATTGCTGCAAATCATGCATCATGCAGCATGCATGATATTAACATTTGCTTGAGGTGATGTGTATTCTTTGTTATTTATTATTACAAGTTTGAAAAAAGTAAAGCAAAGAAAGAGACAACAACTTACTTATCAACATGTATTAGAATAGATGAATGTTTCTTAAACCATGTTTATCTTTAGAAGTGTTTGTTTAACATTATCCCTCACAATCTAGAACTATCTTTAAAATTATATGATTTATGGATTGTACAATTTAAAATTTTTTTTCTAATTTTATAATAGAAAATTTTTTAGATTCTGTAATTCGAAAGTTACTTATGAATTTTTATATTGCACAATTTAAAAGTAATTTTTTCATTAAAAAATAGTTTTATGATTATATTAATTTTAAGCTTATATAATTTATAAGTCAAAAATAAATTTTAAATTATTGTTTTAAATTGTGAAATCTTACAACTCTTTTTAAATTTTAGATTATATAATTTTTTAAGTTTTAGATTACATAATCTAAGGAGATTTTCGAATGCTACAATTAGAAAGAAACTTTAAACTAAAGGATAAAGCGGAGATTTTAATATTTATGGGGTGCAGAAGAAAAACAAGTGGGTACAAAACAAAATTCCCCCAAACAAATGTATTCAGACTAGGCTTCAGTGGGCAATTTGAATTATCCAATTTGAAAAACGGAAATTTTTCATGTTCCTCAATATTTTCCTTCCACACCCATACTTCTAAAAATATCGAAATTATTTTAATATTTTATTGATTTTTTTTTTTTCAATTTTGAAATATGAAATTCAAAGATTTCTCTAATTATAGAATCCATAATTTAATATTTGTTCTTTTTTGCAAACTAGATTTCATAATCTGAAATACAAAACTTATTCTTGTACAATCAAGAATACAAAATTTATATTTCAAATTATATGATACAAAATAAAAATTTTGCATTTCAGATTGTATAATCTAGAATATAAATTTACTGAAATACAAATTTTTAAAAAAAGTATAATTTTGAAATTTTCAAAATATGGGAGTGTAGGAAGAAACACATGGAGATGTTGTCTTTAAAAAAAAAAAGGAATTACTAAATCCAATCTAATTGTCTACTAGCCCATTAGTCTAATTAATTAATTGATTTATTACTCAACTACATGTTTTTACATCTAATAGGACAAATATTTTTTTTTGTGTGTGCATTCAATAGTAAAACAAAATTATAATTCATGAGAATATCTCTCTCTATTTGTTTTTTTTTTGTTTTATAATACCCATTTTGGCTATGTTCTAATTTCAATTATCGAGATGCACATGAATTAGTGAAGTAATTGTTGGAAATAACAACCTCAAATATTCCAAAGTTCCATAAATTCCTTTAGTTACTACTATTCATCGAATACCATGTAAATTTAATAACTCATTTATTTTATATTTTAACCATTTATACCCACAAGTCATTCATAATTATTTGTTCAGTTTATATACGCATTTTTTTTTATCTGTCTTTTATTTGTTGTATACAAAAATAAGAAAATATAATAGATTTCAGTAATCACAATAAAATAGTCCCATCACAAAGTTTATTACAAGGAGAAAGTATCTCATATACTTTTTATGTAAATTAATTTTAGTTCATATATATATATATTATTTATTTTTCTTGTCTTTAAGTTTCTCTAACGATGAACAAGAAAAAGAAAAATTGGAAGAATTGATTTTAAAATGAAATATGAAAAAATAAGTTAAAATGTTTTAAAATAATGAGTGGGTACAAGAGTAGATGATGCAATTATCTGAAGAAAGCGTGTTGGTGATATAACGTGGAAGAAGGGTAGGCTGCTATTGTCGCATATGCCAAATGGAGACGAAAGAACCAACGCAATGCTTCTTGCTAAAGCGGCTTTCACACTTTTCACCGTCTAAACATGTGTCCTTCCATTCTTCACAAAACTTTTTTTTCATGAAAGAGATGAGAATATTTCATTGTATATAAATGAATTAATGTAGATGTAAATTTTATTTTGTAAATAATTTTTTAAGATTGAGTTATCTTTAAAATCTACTTTTTTTAGAGTCATTTTCGAATTTATTTTAATAAAAATTTGTTGGACTTAGGATCATCCGCTATCGAACTATTGTGACACTACCCATAATATCTTTTCACACGGGAATAGATTACAAAATTGATTTTATAACTGAGTTAGAGTAGAATTTCAACTCAGATTAAATTAAAGAAGAACTTCTCCCATTTGAAAAAGTTTTCTTCTTTCTTTTTCTTTGAGGAACTTGAGAGGAAAAGGGCACATGGATGTATGAAACTTGACTTTTCCTTGGAGGAACTTAGCGAGAAAGAAAGCACATGTGTATATATATACACACAGAAATTGTGTAAGATGAGAGAAAAGTGAGAAAAGCTAGAGCAGCAGAGAAGATTAGAGAGATGATGGGGGAGCTATGGGGTCAAATGGGATCAGTAATGGCGACTGTTGTGTTCATGTACACCATTTTTGAGAGATTCTTTCCTCCTACCATTCGAGACCGTCTTCAAGCCTATGCTCAAAAACTGACCAACCACTTTAACCCTTACATCCAAATAACCTTTCCTGAGTTCTCAGGGGAAAGACTAAAGAAAAGTGAAGCATACACTGCAATCCAAACCTACCTCAGTGCAAACTCATCTCAAAGAGCCAAAAAACTCAAAGCTGAAGTGGTGAAGGATAGCCAAACCCCACTGGTTCTCAGCATGGATGATAATGAAGAGATCACAGATGAGTTCCAAGGTGTCAAAGTGTGGTGGAGTGCAAACAAAGTAAGCTCCAATCCACAAAGGTACAACCCTTTCTCTTACTACGGTTCCTCTGATGAAAAAAGGTTCTACAAGCTCACTTTCCACAAAAGCTACCGTGACATCATCACCATGTCTTACATAAAGCACGTGTTGGAAGAGGGCAAGGAAATTGAGATGTCGAACAGGCAGTTGAAGCTTTACACCAACAATCCCAGCAGTGGTTGGTATGGTTACAAGCAGTCAAAGTGGAGCCACATAGTGTTTGAGCACCCTGCTTCTTTTGAAACTCTAGCAATGGATCAGAAAAGGAAGGAAGATATCCTGAAAGACCTTGTTAAATTTAAGAAGGGAAAGGATTATTATGCAAAGATAGGGAAGGCTTGGAAAAGAGGGTATCTTCTGTATGGCCCTCCAGGGACTGGGAAGTCTACCATGATAGCTGCTATTGCTAAATTCATGAACTATGATGTGTATGATCTTGAGTTGACAGCAGTGAAAGACAACAATGAGTTGAGAAAGTTGTTGATTGAAACTCCAAGTAAGTCTATCACAGTGATTGAGGACATTGATTGTTCACTTGATCTTACTGGCCAGAGGAAGCAGAAGAAGGAAGAGGTTGAGAGTGAAGAACCAAAAGATCCTATGAGGAGGAATGAAGAGGAGAGTAGCAAGAGCAGCAAGGTAACTCTATCTGGGTTGTTGAATTTTATTGATGGGATTTGGTCAGCTTGTGGAGGTGAGAGGATCATCATTTTCACCACAAACTATGTGGAGAAACTTGACCCTGCTCTCATTAGGAGAGGGAGAATGGACAAGCACATTGAGATGTCCTATTGTTGTTATGATTCATTCAAGGTGCTAGCCAAGAACTACTTGGATGTTGAGTCTCACCTTTTGTTTGGTAGAATTGGGAGATTGCTGGAAGATACAGAAATGTCACCTGCGGATGTAGCTGAGAATCTAATGCCAACGTCTGTGGATGAAGATGTGGAGATTTGCCTGGAGAAATTGATCAAGGCTCTTGAGAAGAACAAGGAGGAAAAAGCAAGGAAAAAGGCAGAAGAAGAAGCACAGAAAAAGTTGGAGGAGAAAGAGAAAGAAGAATCTACTAAGATGAAGGAAATGAGCAAAGAAAAAACTAGGGAGAATGTGGTGAAGGAAAATGGTTTTTGTTGAGGGGCAATGCAAAATGTTTTTACAAATAACAATCAATTACTGATTTAGCTAGTTAGTTTTTCTGTTAGTTGGTAATTACCACTGCTAGGATTTGGTCATTTGGAATATCTACTAATTTTTCCAATGTATTTTCTTGGCTTAATAAGAATCAATTAACCTTCTTGTGTTGTTCAATTTCTGTTCTCCTTGTCTTCTGGTTTTTCCAATGTTTCTTAGAGTAGCAGATTAAACTCACTTCAGTGCAGCTTGTGCCATCTTTGTATATAGCATAATGTTTTGTTCATAGGAAACTAAGAACTTGAAAAAAATGCAGTTCAAAGATTTTACTATGTGGAGGAATAGTGTTTTTTTAATAAAAAAATATCCTAGTCAGATGAACCTGCAATGATCATTCTCTTAACAATCTAATTCATTCTTTCAATTCTCTTGCAGGCCAAAAAAGAAATGATTTTTCTCTGATCTGTGACGTTGTTGATAACAGAAAAGTTCAACATTTCTTGAATAATTAGTTTTCAATTACTGGTTCACAACCTAATTATCGAACAGTTCTTAATTTCAATCACTCAATATTTTATTTTATTTTAAATTGTGATAGTTACTGGTTTTCAGATCATTACTGATAATTATTCTATATTTTCTATATATTATTCTAAGTTCTATCTCTATGTCTGCAGCAATCTTCATTTGGCACAAATTTGGGGTAATTTTTCAAAGTACTATCTGAAGACATTTTCACCACTGTTGCAATTGGCATGTTAAAATGACAACAATTTGTCATGTTACCTTTGATTATTTCAAATGCATTCTTAACATTTCTCTTTGTACTTAAACTTTCATAAAAGCACAGAAATAAGCAAAGGTGAACAATGTTGTTTTTTGTTGTTTTCTTTTGTTTTTTTAAAATCACAATGCAAACCACAGTGAATTTGAGAGTAATAGGAAAATGTCTGCAAAGGATTTACCACGTTGAGATCTTGCTCCCATTAGCCTGATACCATAACTTTGATCCACACTAAAATAAGAAGACCCTTTTCACTTCCTAGATTCATACATGGAGAGTGAAATCAAATAAATTAGAAATTTTTTATGGATGAACTTGTTTGGTAGATGAACAAATATTCTCAATATGAATTTTGTACCATAGACCCTCTCCATTAACTGAATATCCACATCACTGACAAGATTTTCATAGATCCATGCTCCTTCCTTAACATATAGTGATTAACGTATCTATAGTACGAAATGTTATCTTAACTTCGAGGTTTAATCTGCCTTAATTTAGACTTAGTATCAGACTCATCACGATTCTATAAATATGCATATTTACCGAGACAAAATATCCTTGAATAGAATTTATTATCCTCACCTAACTCATTCCAAACTCTATCTTAAATATTGAAGTAAATTTTGTAAATATCATACCCTCATACTTCTAACTTAACTGTTGAAATACTTCATGACACCTTAAACTAGAATCATCCAGCAAGAGTGAAGTATTTCCTGTCTGTCTGTAAGAACAAATTTCATCTTAGTTGGACATTAAAGTGAGCACATTTAAGTAATATAAAATTTTTAGTCTTGTTCTTGAAACATAAATTACTATGAATATACCTTTTACAATAATTAGGTAAAAGATTATGAATAACAGTATAAACCTATTTTATACATATAGATTTCACAAACTTATAAATTTAGTAGTTAGCACTATCAAAACCTAGAAATGTTATACTGTCAACTATTAAAATTTATTGTTAATATGCCTTTTAAGACAATTATTATAAACATTTAACCTATAATAGTCTGCGATTAAATAAAAATGGTAATCTATTTTCTCAAAGCATTTTAAATAAACAAGTCTTTTCATTCTGTTTTGTTGCTCTGTGCCCTCCCTAAACAGAACATAAAATAAGCCTAATTTATTTTTTCTTGCAAAAGTAAAGTCTGATTTCATCTTTATCCAGTGACCTTTCAACCTTTTTAAGAACCAATCAAATGAAAATTGTGTAGCATAAGTCAAACATTAGGACACCTAACCAAAATTTTGTTTTTCTGTTTTATTGTGTCTTCTTATCCAATTGATTAAGGAACCTGTAGTCGGTGTTATGACAATTTAGCATGCATCCACACACGTCATGCACAACAAAACATCTTTCTGAATCTGATTGAATACATAAATAAACTAAAAAAAAACAGCACAGATATAGTGGAAGTGCTTCTAGTAAATTATTTATGACAAGATGTAATGAAAGAAAACTTTTGCTAATATATCAGAGTACCTGTTTAGTATTGGTAATAAAGTTTGATCATGAGAATCAACCAGAAGTCAACAAATCATATCATGATGTATCCACAGTGTAGAACTATTTTATTAAGAATATGGTGTATTTTTATTTAAAGTATATCCGAAGATATGAGGAGAAATGAGATGGATATTTTTGTCACACATATCCTGAATCTTCTATATAAGACAATATCTGAACCAGAAATTTGTGGACAAGAAAAAGTAGGAGGTGGAAACAGGATGAATCCAGGTGATACGTTTGGTCACTTAGGATCCATAGTTGGTTCCTTGATGTTTGTTTGGGCCATGTTTAAGCAATTTTTCCCTTACCAACTCATCAACCAAATTGAGAAACACTCCCAAAGATTGGTGATTTATATGTACCCTTACATCCAAATCACATTCAATGAGTTCACAGGTGAGAGACTGATGAGGAGTGAGGCCTATTCTGCTATAGAGAACTACCTCAGCTCCAAGGCATCAACACAAGCAAAGAGGCTCAAAGGTGACATAGGGAAGAACAACCAGTCTCTTGTTCTGAGCATGGATGATCATGAAGAAGTAGCTGATGAGTTCAATGGTTTGAAGCTTTGGTGGGCCTCTGGCAAGCACATTTCCAAGGCACAGTCCACAGTTTCCTTCCACCACTCTATGTCAGAGGAGAGAAGGTACTACAAACTCACTTTTCATAAGAGGAATAGAGATGTGATCTTAGGGACATATCTTAACTATGTTATGGAAGAGGGTAAGGCCATTAGGGTGAAAAACAGGCAAAGGAAGCTTTATACCAATAGTGGTGCTCATTGGAGCCATGTGGTGTTTGAGCACCCTGCAACATTTCAAACACTAGCTATGGATCCTGAGGAGAAGGAAATGATCATTGATGATCTCATTACATTCAGCAAGGCAGGGGGCTTCTATTCAAGGATTGGGAGGGCTTGGAAGAGAGGGTACCTACTTTATGGACCCCCAGGAACAGGCAAGTCCACAATGATTGCTGCTATGGCAAATTTGTTAGGATATGATTTGTATGATCTTGAGTTGACTGCTGTGAAGGAAAACACTGAGTTGAGGAAGCTTCTGATTGAGACCTCAAGCAAGTCTATAATTGTGATTGAGGACATAGATTGTTCACTTGATTTGACTGGTCAAAGGAGGAAGAAAAAGGAAAAGGAAGAGGAAGGGAAGGAGAAGGATCCAGGGCAAAAACAACAAGGAATGCAAGAAAGAGATGTTAGAACTAGCCAGGTAACACTTTCTGGTCTTCTGAATTTCATTGATGGGTTATGGTCTTCATGTGGGGGAGAGAGACTAATAGTTTTCACCACAAACTATGTGGAGAAATTGGACCCTGCATTGGTTAGGAAAGGGAGAATGGACAAGCACATAGAGTTATCCTACTGTGGCTTTGAGGCATTCAAGTTGTTGGCTAAGAACTATCTTAACATTGAGTCACACCATTTGTTTGGCACAATACATGAACTGCTCAAGGAAATCAAAATCACTCCAGCTGATGTTGCAGAACATTTGATGCCTAAAAGTTCTTTTGGGGATGCAGAAATTTACTTGAAAAGTCTGATTCAAGCACTGGAATTGGCAAAGGAAGATGCAAGAAAAAGTTCTGCATGGTCCTCATTGGACTCAAAATGAGTCAATTAGTGGATACTTTTTTCAGTAATTTTTAATAATACTTGATGAAGTATATTTAATACTGAGTGACATCCTTGGAACATTCATGAGCTGAACCTTAAAACATTATAGAACTGCTACACCTTTTGTTTGTGGCCTAAACATTGTTCTATGGTCCAATCTCAAGAGTACCTAATTGATGACCCAACTAAATTTCCAACAGACATGTGCTGATGATTGAAAATTCATAGAATATGTATGAAACCAGTGATTTGATAAACTCATGCTATATTCCTTTACACGCAAGCATGCACTTCATCTTCATTAGACTGCACTAAATCCAGAATTGTGATAAGAATGGTGTAAAGTTGAAGAAAAAGGAATGCAAATATCATTGAATAACAGATAAAAACAAAAGAACTGATGTTGCAACAGATTCAGATTATATATTATATGGATACAAGTGTAGAAATATCCATTTACTTTTTGTTTTACAAACTCATGTAATCGATTAATTATTCTTAAAATTGAGATACAGGGAAAAAAATGTAATTAGAAAAAGAAACTCAACTAAAAATTAGTTATAATTTTGCATCAAAAAATGCTTAGCCACAAAAAAATGATTTTAGGAACACTTTTTTCTTATAAAAATGGTTTGAGGTGTATTAAAGGGATCAAAAAATCCTTTAATTAAATTTTCAATCAAATAAGATTTTTTATAATTGTATAAATTACTTTATTATTTATTAAGTCTCAAAATGTTAAGATTTATTATAAGCCGAGTGTATGGGCCAACAAAAGATGGGCTTTTTGTTATTGGAACTAATGAGCATTACAAGGCTATTACTTTCTGCACCACCATACTTTCTTTAGACCCCTACTTTTTTAAATATTAATTTTATCTTTTGTAATTTTTATATTTTTGAAACTCTAAAAATTCCCTTTTTGAATTGCTATTCACTGGTGCACTTCAGCTCTTAATTTGGACTTTTTTTGCAAAGGATATGATCGGAAATCAAGATTTTGTAGAGGTTGAAGTTGGTCATTAGTACATAAAAATTTGAAGTTAAACATTTGATGATTACAAGCTTGGAAAATTTATGCTTCTAAACACAAATTGTTAAAGATGTTGATATGTACTTAAGCTTAATTAGATTGTAATTTGAAATTTTAATCATCACTACTACTATAAGAAAATTATTAAATAAAAATTAATTTTAAAGACAAAAGATTAAATTAGAGACTAAAAAAAATTTTGGTTTCTAAATTAGTTTTTATTATTGATAAGTAATTTTTAAATTAGTGTATAATTAGCTACCAAAATTTTTGTTATAAAATTTAAAATTTAAATAGTTATTAATGAAAAACTTTACATATTTTTGCCTATTTTTCATATTAGTTTTTAGTCATAAAACTCATTGCACTTATTTCTCTTCTATTCTTTACCATTCGAATAATAAATTTTAATTATTTTTACTTTGATTTTTTTACTCTAATGTTTTCTTCTTTTCTCACTATGTTTAAAGTGTGGAAAAAAGTGTGAAATGATAATTAACAATCATATCATAACATTCAATTATTTCACAGGAAAATATTAAATAAAAAACAACAAACATATTATCCTTAATTAATTGACCCAATTGTCAATCCATGTGATTAGTATTTTAGGATAACGTTTGGGCTATGTCACATGATTTGGAAATATTCAATTCTCAAATATTAGAAGAAATTAAAATTAAGTTGACCAAAGAGACTTTTTCTCTATATTCCAAGGCTCCTCCAATCAATTTTAGTGACAATTTATAATGAGATTATGCATTATTTATCAAATTTTAAATTTAAATAATTTTTTTATCGTAATTGAAATATCAACTTAACAGCATCACAACAGCTTCTATTCTTTCTCAATTTTTTCGAACTTAGCTTTATCCACCCTTTTTTTTACATGTTTTATGAAAAATTCTTAACCTAAATTTTCTCTTTGAAACGTTCTTCAATAAATTAATCATAGATAATTGTTAGCCACAACATCATTGTCATTTAAAATAAATAGAAAAATATAAATATATTTTTCATCTTATATACACTAAAAATATGTTCATATATGAAATAAATTATTTATGTCTATAGCAAGTGTCATCCTCCTTCAACACACCCTTTAAATTTCTTTATATTTTATTTATATCATATATTATATAGATACTACTCTAAAAATGGCCTTTTATATAGATTGCTTAAGAATAATAACATTGATTAAAGAATCAATGTAAATATGGTTGATGCAATAAATTATTGTTTTGCACTTTTTGATTTTTCAAACTATGGACACTAATTAGCATTTTCTTAGCACTTTCTCTGTGTATCATCATCATAATAACTCTTTAAGAACATTATTATATATAGATTACTGTCGTGCAATTTGAACTATTTATTGACCGTCGAATTATATTATATTGTCTGCATGAAAAGATCATTAAAGTGATTTGTTTTTAAAATTTATTTACATAAATAAAATTCATTTCAACTTTTAGATACAGTGAATCGATATATAAAGTATATTGTTTCAATAAATAATATTACTTTTTAGTTTTTTCAAAATTGTAATTATTATCTTTGAAAAACAAGTTATAACAACTCTTTACAAACATTCTACACTCAATTCTTCATATTTATAGAGATGTTATGCAAATATTTAAAGAGAGTTTGTTGTTTTGTAATCCACACAAATCTTTGTGCTCTAAGAAAAAGCTAATTCATCTTCATAATCCATTTTTAAATTTCTATAATTATCCTTTATTTTAGATTTAAAAATTTAAAATGAAAAATATATTTTGAAATAGATTTTTATGTTCAGAAAATGAAATTCTAAAATAAAATTAGAAAACTAAAATCTCAAAACAATTCCGAATAATATAAAAAATATGTTTTAGAAAAAAAATCTAAAAATATATTATAGAATTTAGAAAAATATTTTAGAAATTCAAATCTAAAAACGTATATAAAAAAGAAATTTCGAAATATATTCTGACTTGTATTCCTCTTATTTAAAGATATTTGTATTATTTAACATTATTTAAGAATATTTATAATATTTGTATCATTTTTCACGTTCCAATTCATCATGTCACATAAATTTATATATGCAAACTTTGACTAATTTACGTAACTAATTCGACCTAGTATATTATTTAAGAGACTAAAGTATTTAACAAAAAAATCATTCCATTAATAGTTGCTCACTTTATAATTCATTGATAAAGTGAATGGTTGGTATGCACAAAAAGTAATTAAACGAAATTGAGGTAGAATTTTCCTTACAATCTCGTGACCTCAATTATTGCTTTCGATTTTTTTGACAGAAGCTTGCAACCAACAATGTTCCCTAAACTCAAACGTAATTTATTAATTTCTACAAAAAGCACAATTAATTAATTATTTTCTTTTAACTAATATTTCATAATTCCTTAGGAAAGACTCAAAAATGACTTTAATACCACATTAGGAGTGGACTTTAAGCTTAACTCAATATCATAAAACCAGCTTATAAGGTGAGATTTGCACCCACTTATATACTATGAAATGCTCTAATATCTAATCGATGTGAGATCTCTAACAAAACCCATTTTAGTCTATACAAATACACTTTCTTTCGTAGTAACCCTTCTCTCCTAACAAGACAAACTCAAAAACTTTGACCCTATACATTGCACATCCTTTTTGCTCCAAAACATTTGGCAATACTTTGCAAATTACAAACTAAAGAAATGAACTTCCTCCTACCAACAAAACACAAACCATAATCCTTCCAAATTCAACAACCTACAAGAAGAAAAAAACAAACAAACCACAATTTTGTCTACGACAAGCCAAAAAATACTATTTCATAAAGCATAGCAAAAAAATAACAACCCGAATTATCTTTTCTAATATATTTCATACATTTCAAAGGTTCCACGTATCAATCTGAATAAGAAAAATCAATTACATGTTCCTTTATTATCCACAACCAAACGTTCATTTGTACAATAATGAAAATTTCCATGTGATCGATTCTACCAATTTTAAATATACATTTATTCTTATGTTTCCAAATCACCCAAATTATTATTATCCATAACTCTACCAAATTCTATTGCTCGTCGCATTTATGAAAGGAATTTTGTTATGCATAAAATGTAGTTTCGCATCATAATAATTAACTATCATATCCTCAACCAATTATAACACATCCCATATAAGTCGATCAATTTTAGATGATTTATGAACTCTTTTTTTAAAAAAAAAAACACATATTATTTAGTATTGTGTTTTGGATTTCATGACAAGTACTTCAGCCACCACGGATGTCACTTTTAATGGCGATACCAAGTTTCTTGGCATGTGCTACCGACCAATCATCATTGTTTATGTAACTCCATCGAAGTTTCTCGTACATGCACATTCCTAGAAAGTGTCTTGTTTCTAATCAATAGAGTGAAATTGGTGCAATTCAACCTTCAAATCATGAATATTAAACTACTCTCTTTCTCTATAACTTTTTTTCCTTAACATGTGCTACAGTTTTTGCAGCTTTCCCACCATTCCCTTTTTCAACTTGTTTCTAGAGGATTGGTTCTATATATATACAAACACATGAGACATTCGAAGCATCAAAAGGGAGAAGGAACATGGAAATAAGGGGATGAGAGAATGTCGTCGCAGGATAGAGGGCACTGCCTGTGATTCACGAATGCAGACATGTTTATAGCCAGTGTCTCTATTTTCCGACAATATTCTCTTCAACCTCTGTCACAGTATCTTTGTTTTGTTGGTACCATGGAAGATTTACGAGGTTTGTATTTCATATCCAACTTTTATCACTGTACTTTTCTGAACTTTGAACTATCACTTAATGCAGATCATTTCAAGCTTTTTAGTTTAGCTTTTGCTTTGCATTAGTTATAGTTTTTTTATTTATTTAAAATAACTTATTTAAATCTGCAATTTTTTACTCAAATTAAGCTTCATATTTATCTTGTTGAGAGTTATATAAAAAAGAATTAACGGAAACCAAGTCATATTTAAATTGTTGTGATTGAACTGCTATGTTCTTAATGAGATAGAAATTGATGATAAAAGCATAGTTGTGAATTACATCAATTTTATTAATTATATTTTTTAGTAAAGAGATCAACATTTAATCCTCTAACATACATTTTATGTAATTTAACATATAACTTCTAAAATGTATATTAAGTTGTGTAACCTATACTTTGACCTTTATGAAGTTATGATAGACTTTTACACAAAAACATGCAATTAAAACTTTATCTGCTATTTCACAGTAACGTTTTTTTCTCAAACTATCACATAAACCTTTGAATCATTCCTTTCACCATTCATGAATAATTTTGGAAAAAGAACTCTACTTATTTGCATATTTGTCTTAATGAATAGTTTTATTTATTTATAATTTTTTTTCTTTATATTACTAATTTTTTGTACATGGTCGGTGAAAACATGTTTTAATGGATTAATATGAATGGTAAGAAAAATAAAAAATTATAATTATTGATCATTCTAATATAATCGTTTCATGTATAAGAAACAAATCTTAAAGTGTTAAAATTGAGAGGCCTGTTTCTTAAAAGTGACAAAAAATTGATGTTTTGTATTTTAGCTTCTCATGACCATAGAAAAAGGGTTTCGAAAATTTAGCACATCAATCTATTTAAGTTGATGTTTTTATTTTTATTATATAAAAAAAGACAAAATTGGAAAGTAAAATAAATATAATATAAAAAATATCATACCAAAATAATATATAAATTCTCATTACAATTTCATTAATATATTTCATTTTATTTTATATTATATTAAATTAATTTCCAAATAATTAGTCGAAATAAATTAGTTTTATCATGATTAAAAAAATAACACAAGATTGTCTCACTAAGTAATATTTATTCATTTAAATTCTTAAAATTAAACCTCTTAGTAGAGTGCCATCAATATTAACGATCTTTTTTTTTCAAATGTTTAGATTTTTTTATCATATTCATTTCTCAATAACAAATAATAAATATTAAAATTAAAAACATACGTAATATAAACATAAAATGAATGTGTAATTTTGTAACATTAAAATAATAACTTTTCTACTATTTTTCTTGTCCTTGTGATCTAGAAAATAAGTGTATGGTTTGGGCTGCTTTTTCCAATTTTATGAGAAAATTGGAATTGATTTTGATTGCTTGAAATTGACTGAAGAAAATTGTTTTTCCTATGAAGAACTTGAAGAAAAGTCTTTTTGTGCTACAAGAAATGAAACAATTGCTTCGAAGTTGGCTTAGGTCATTTCTTTTTTCTCTGGATTTCTCTTATTATTTTCTCTAATAATATGTATATTTGTTACTTTCTTTTTGTTTCCATCACAGGTTTAAACCACCCAAATTATAAGTATAGCCTCATGGAATATTAAAACTCAATTTTACTCTTACAAATTTAATTAACATTCACTACAAGAAAATCATGAAATAGAAACCAATTTTTAGAGACTAAAATAATTAGTTACAATAAAAACTAAAATAGAGACCATTTTAGAAACTAAAACAAAAAATGGTTTCTAAATTAGTTTCTATTATTTTTTATTATTGTTAAATAGTTTCTAAATTGGTATCTAATTAGCAACTAAGGTTTTAACTACCAATTATTTAGTTTCTAAATTTGGTAGCAAAAACCTTGGTTGCTAATTAGATACCAATTTAGAAACTATTTAACAATAATATAAACTAATTTAGAAACCAAATTTCTTTTTAGTTTCTAAAATGGTCTTTAATTTAGTCACTATTGCAACTAATTATTTTGGTTTCTATAAATTTGTTTCTATTTCATGATTTTCTTGTAGTGATTGTTACGTTGCATACAAATTTATTGTATAAATCAGAGTTTCTTGTATAGATATCTGTATTTCACCTTGTTCTGTACAATATATATTCAATCAAGATTATTAATTTACATGGTTAATCTTATACTTATTTAATTTATTTAGATTTTATTGTTAATGATAGACTCATGCATTAATTAAAATGAAATTATTATTGTGGATTAAAATGCAATAAAAAATGTAAAAGTTTTATTTATGTGGATTAGTCCTTTGGAATGTTGTGTAAGACAAAACCAAAAAACTAACTCACAAATCTTATATAGATTAATTGACCTGATTGATTTTTTTTTCAAATCAAATATAGAACAAATTAAGAGTTAATTCATCCATAAGTTGATAATAAAAATATTATTTTTTAAATTTTGGTTTTGTAACATCTCATTATCCATCCATAAAATAATTAAAAGGTTATAAAATAAATAGATGAAAAAAATTAAAGAATAAAATTTATTAAACAAAATACAATGTATAATTCTGAAATTAGTTTATGGTTGTATGAAGATTAGACTTTTTCTTATGTATGTCTCAGTTTGTAGTTTTCTTTTGGATTTCTATTTTAGATGTTTTTCTTTCCTTTAAGGATTAGAAGAAGTTTTTGTGAATTTATTTATTTATATGTGTGAAATTAATTAATTGGATATAATTATACTGTGACTTTAATTAATAGTAGAAGTTTTATATGGATTGAGGCTGGGTCTTGGTTGGGCTTTAATTTGGACAAAGGAAAGTGGGGTGTAAATAGAAGGGTGGCAATTTTGTTGTTTTCGAAAATGGAAACCCCAAAATTGTTTTTTTTTTCTTTAAGCATCCTAAAGTTCCACAAAAACTCTTCTTCCTCTAAGGTTGAGTAAGCAACTAGGAAAACATCCACATCTTGCTATAATAACCATAAGTAAGGCTTTTTTGTTTTCTTTTTGTGAAGAAAAATCCATATATGCAATGGTTTGGGGAAATTTTTTATGTGGGGTTTTTTAGTTTCATTTTGAGATTAGGGTAAAATTTTATGTGTGTTTGATGGTTAAGGTAAAAGGTAGATGATTAAAAAATTCTTATTTGTGGTGCTTCAATCTTTTCCTTCTAGAGAAGATTCCTTATGTTACAAGCATAAACCTAGGTAAGCAAGTTAGAATTTACTCTTAGTTTAAAAAAAAGATTTTGAAGGATGTTTTGTCTTGGTTTTCAAAGGATTGTAATTTCATGAAAAATAATGGAATAGACAAAATCTTTTCAAAGTTGAGATATTGATTAATTATTTGTGTTAGGTAGGATTTTGAAATCTAAACAATTGGTAGTTAAAACCTTGGTAGTTAATTAGATATCAATTTATAAACTATTTATCAAATAGTAGAAACTAATTTAAAAACTAATATTTTTTTAGTATCTAAAATATCTTTAATTTAGTTAATATAGTAACTAATTTTTTTTTTCTATAAAATTAGTTTTTATTTAATGATTTTCTTGTAATGGTGCATTAGTTTATGGATGACATGTGGATGTGGAGTATATATATTATCACATGCAAATATGAATGAAATTGAAGAAATGCCTATTACTTGTTTGAATGAAAAACTATGGTTAATGATGAATATGCAAAAGATTGATATCAAAATTGGTGTTTTTCCTTTCCTTTAATTAGCTTATGCTATCATGAATAGTATAAATGGACCAGTCAGGTTTTGAAATTTATATATTAAATAGTTTGGCTAGTAGAAGGTGAGGGAAAATGTTAAGAGAATGTATGGAAGACAAAAAATATTTTCCTCTTTCAGAAAATGTTTAGAAAAAATGAACTATGAATGATCACCATCATCACAACATATCTCCAAGTTCTATGAATCCTTATAAATAATCTATGAATAAGATCCTCCCATCAATAGTGAGATTTAAACTCTCATTTACTAAAAAAAATCATTATAAAAAACTAATTTTAAATATAAAAATAATTACTCATTATACTAACTACATCAAATATTATTTTAAAAATTAAAAAAAATTATTTCTATTTAAAATAGTTTTTATTAATAAATATAATAGTTTCTTAGTATTTAATTTAATATCAAAATTTTAACTATCAATTTTATAATCTAAAATTTTGTTAGACAATTAAATATTAATTTAAAAACTATTTATTAATAATAAAAATTATTTTATATACTAATAATTTTTTTAGTCAAAAATAATATCTAATTAAATTAATATAGTGATTAATTATTTTTTTTATTTTTAAAATTAGTTGTATTTAATTATTTTATTGTAGTAATTTATGTAAGATACTAAATCATGTTGGGAAGGATGTGTTCATAATTCTTCATTATATTAATCATTGTTTTTTATGATGATTAATCCTTAAAAGGACATTCACATAGGATATGAGTAAAGTATGTAGCAATTAATAAATTAGTTAGTAAAATATCTCTATTCCTAATAGAAGCAATTGAATGGGATTATTATTCTTAGTTTATTTTATTTTTTTATGTATGAGATGAGGAACAAAAAAAATGGTGCATATTGAATAATGTGGCTCTGGCCTCCATTATAGGAAAAGGTAAATAGTGGCAGATGCATGCAAAGTCAACTACACACGTGAACTTTTACCCTACCCTACAACAATCAATATTTACATTTTTTTTTAAATATATTTTCAAATCATTTCTAAGTTCTCAAAATCCTTTTTCAAAATGCATTTTCATATTGAGTTCCGAATTTTCTTTTCTACCATGTGATGTATTTTTTTCATTCCAAATTCATTTTTACAGAAACTAATTATTTTTTATCTTTAAAATTAGTTTTTAAAATTAGTTTTTATTTAATAATTTTATTGTAGTATAATTAAATCTTTGACCAAATTTTATAATAGTTGAATCCAATTTGAAAAGAAATGAACAATTATGGTTTCATTTACCCAACTTCTATAATTGACATGTACCCAACTTGTTCATTTATTTTTTCTTTACTTCAAAAGAGGAAAAGAAATAAACTAAGTTGGGCAAATGTCAATTAAAGTCCTATATCCATTTGGAAATATGACACCAAATTGTTTGGTACCAAAGCACATATAGAGATGCATTGACTTAAAAACAAAGGAAAAGTTGGTCGTATAACAACATCAATTGAAAACAAAAAACATGTAAAGAGAATACATGAAAAAAGTATTTCCATTCCATTTCACACATTTGTTTTTACTTTTGTTCCCCCCACTTACCATTTTGTCATCCTCCTTTTCCCTCTCTTTCTTGCTCAACAGAAAAGCTGAAGAACCTTCAATGGTGCTCACACAACTGATCTGGCTTCATTCATGTCAAAATTTGGAGGAAGAGGTGACTAAGGACAACAGGGTGAACTGTCATATGTACCATACTATTACAGTGGTGATCCAACTCTGCAGTCAACCTCATTTCACCAGACTTGTCTCACTCTTTTTCTTTCTCTCAATATCAAAGACTGTGTATACTTCTCACTATTTCTTCTCCTAGTGGGAAAGAAAACTAATTTACTGATCATCAGCTAACTAACCGTGGACATGTAAACTAAAGCCAATGGAAAATAATGTTCTACAAGACCGCCATAGCTGGTTGGTCCTTCTTCGTCTCACACGCATTGTCTCGGCCGGAATTTTTTGTTCGACAGCAATGAGCTGATCAATGCTTCAAGCCGCTTGGAACCTTGGCCGGGCCTGAGGATGTTGGTGTCGCCGATTTGAGAGCAGGGATCGGTGCCGTTCTCCCTTTTCCCTATGCACCAGCCTCCGGGAACAGTCATTCCAGGACCTCTTGATAATAGTTCGGCATCGATTTTGTCCAACACTGGATCCTCTCTGTGGAACTTCCTTGCAAATGGAGCATTGCTGTCAACCATTCCTTTCATGTCTTCAACTGTAAGGTAGTGAGGATGCTGCTTGGGAGGATTGTCCCAAGAAATGAAATGCAGATCACTGTTCACAGTTGTGTTCCTGAACTCTTGAGCATTGCAGATAACTGTGTGGAAGTATCCTTCGGGGGAAGATATGAAATTTGAATAGTACATGAGTACGGTCCGAGGTAGGTTGTCCCATCCCCATATGCAGTAATCAATGAAAGATTTTGACAGTGCCATCCAAGCAGAACCTAACATGAGAGAAGTTTTATCAGTTCGAATGCAATCCACCCATCAAGTTCATGAAGGGAAGATGAGTCACAAAAATGCATAACACTATCATACAAAATCAGTTCAACCACAATCAACAAAAAGGATCTCAAAGAACCAACCAAAATGGAGAAGTTGGATTTGGCTGATGCTAGTAGATTTGATTCAAGATACTGAGAGGATTCATTAGTCTATCTTTAAGAAAAACAAAAATTGCTCTTTATTTCTACCAATCATCAAAGGCAATCCAAGATACCTTCCTTAACAATGAGAGGAAACACCAAGTGTGGAATGGGTCTGTCTGTTTAAACTTGTTTTAGAAAAAGAAAGTGTTCTTTTTAATACAACCGAATATATAGATGTGAATCTCAGTTAAATATTTGATGTTTAGCAAAATATCATCAATCCAGCAGAATATTACTCTGCCATTTGTTTCCTTTATAATAGCATTTGTGCTAGAAGACATAACTAATAAACCCACTCAATATTTTGCTGCATTATACCCATCTCACTCACAGAGAAACATCATCTTCCTATTACAGACACCATAGTATGTCCTTCCAAAAAGTTGTTCTTTATTAAAGTGGAAAACAAAATCCTCTAAAGTGAATACATCCTTGCTCAGTCTAGAGATCAGCTCACCTTTGAGGAGCCTAGGCCAAGATGAAAATTTAAGAAGAAAAAATTTTCACACCTTCTGGGTATCCTCTGAAAAGTCACCCAAACTTAACCAAAATTTGCCTAGATCCAGTAACAGATTCCAAACAGAGATAAGCAGTTGTTTGCCTATCTTTAGAAAATCATTGACATAAGGAGATTCACTTTCAAAATCACAATGCACGAGTTTTATATATTACCAAGATACCTAAAATCAGAAAATAAAATAATCTTATACTTCGAAAAGGTGCTTATAGAACAAAACTGTCTAGGAGAGATGTTTTATTGCAAGAAGTCAAATGTAAATTAATGAAATTCAGAATTTTACTCTGACCCACCTGAGATGGATTAAACTTCTTGACCATTTTGATTTAAACTTTTAATGCATGGAAATGCACTCAACAAGTCACAAAATAACTTTCATTAACAGGTCCAGGCACATTACAGAATTACCACACTGAATTAGAACAGATTATTCACAAGTGATGCTCTCTGCCATGCATACACACCCCAGAAAAGAACTGATAATGCCACATAAGACGTTTCTTGATCTTCAAAACCATAAATGCCCCACTATCTATTCACACAAAGCTTCCCATTAATGCAAAAAGCCACGTGCAAACCAGGACTACTTCCTTCTCAACATTAACGAAAACCTCTATGCAAAAAATAGAATACTAATCTAATCCCCTAGTCCGCATAAATCCAAAAGCAAAAACAGGAAATAAACTATATTGCTTTCCCAAAAAGAGAAACAAACAAACAAAGAAACCCAAAAAAGCAAAATTAACACACAAGAAAAGGATCTTCACCTGTGAAAAGCTTGAAAGCCGTTGGCCTGCTCCTCTTCTGTGTAACCCAAAACACATCTTGCTTCTTATTCATATACAACCCCGGATCAACTATTATCGGCCTCGCACGCTGATGACTAACCAACACACACATCACAAAAAACCAATCACATAAATCTAAAAACAAAACAAAAGACCCCACACAGAAAAGAAAAAATTAAAATCATAACAACACCACCATCAAAAAATTAAAAAGACTCACTCTTTCCATCCAATGTCACTCGTATGATCAATGAAATTCAGATCCCGTGGCAAGTATGAAAACGTGTGCAGCAGATCTAACCATCACAGAACAAAAAAAATACAAACATCAGCAAAAAACATTTTTTTACAGACATCAAAGCTGTAGTTCATAGGATTAGAAACCATACTATCTCCGACAATTGAACACAACTGCAAACCCCAGAATTAGAAATTCAACACAACCGGTTAAACTAGAACAAATCTAGTACTAGTAGATCCAAGTTAAACCGGAACAAGCTTGTCCCAGTTGGTCCCCCGGTTAAACTGGAACAACTCCATACCAATTGATCCCCCCAAGTTAAACTAGAACAATCTAGTACCAGTTGATCCAGGTTAAACTAGTACAATCTCGTCCTAGTTGATCCAAGTTAAACCAGAACAATCTCACATTAGTTTATCCAAGTTAAACTAAAAAACATGGTACCAGATGATCTAGATTAGACCAGAACAATCTCGTGCCATTGTTCCACGCGCTTTCCAACGAAAAATCAGGAAAACTGAAGCAAATTATCCACCTAACTAACCAACTAATTAAAAGAGTAACTGACTAACTAACCATCTTGTGTAACAAGAGGGTAATCGGAGGCGCTGAGGTTGATGAACCAATCCCAATCGCCGAGCTCTCGCAGCAGAATCGCGGCGGCGTGGAGCGTGTTGGCCACCATGGTGGGCCCCCTGTAGGTCACCAGGTTCGCCTTCTTGATCACCCTCACATTCCCGAACCGCCGGAACAGCGGGTGCTCCTCCACAAACCTCGCCAGATCCGCGCGCTCCTCCGCCGAGGCCTCCAGGTCCAGGTGCACCACGTAGCGGTTCCCGGGGTGGTAAAGCGCCAGCAGCACACGCCTCACCGCGCCGCCGTCTCCGGCAGAGCCCGACACCAGGTACGCCAGGCGAGGCGGCGGCGGGAGCGCTGAGACCGGGAGCGGGCGGAGCTTGGACTCGACGAAGACGGAGTAGGAGGCGGCGGTGATCGAGCGGTAGAAGGGGAGAATCGGAGTACCCTCCGGCGAGGTCAGCGTGGCGACGAAGAGGAGGAAGAGCGAGAGGAGAGCACCCACCGCCAGCGGGAACACCCACCTCCGCTCGGCGTGGTGGTGGTGATGCCGCAAATGCATATAATAGTTCTTCAACTTCTTCATGATCTGTAATACAATAACTTCAACTTCAACTTGAAGCTCTTACGCTTGTGGGAATGAACTGAAACTGAAACTGATTCTGTGATCGAAATTTGAAACCCCTCTTTCAAAAAAACCCTTTTTAAGGATGTTTGTTATCCCCAGTAGTGAGGAGACTACGTGGGGTGTTGCAAAATTTGGTCTTTCTGTCTCAACAAACAATGGGTGTTTGTTTCTGAACAGGTTCTTTAAAGAGTCTGAGATGGGGAAAGACGGAAGAACAGTACAGAACAAGAGTTTCTTCTTCAATTTTTAATTCATTTATTAAGCTTTTCTTGTAATTAAATTACCCTAATCATTTTATTATTAAAATCATTAAAAAGAGTGTGATGAAAAGTATGGTATTAACCTCCGATTCTTGTAATTAATTATATAATAAATTGTGATATGTGTTTGCCATGACTCCGCAACTGAAGGGATAATTTGGTGTGAAGGCTTTGAAGACACTCTTTCCATTCAAATTTTGTGCTTTTTTTTGGGTTCATCTGAATGCTCAGAAAAAAAGAGACATCATGTTCATTTATGACTAATCAAACCCAACGTTTGGGTCTTCAAATCGGTAATTTTGGTTTGTTTTTTCCCCTAAAATATGCTGTCTTTGTTTGCTTTATGGAAACTTAATATATTTGTTTATGGGAAAAAAAATAAAATAGAGGTTAGGCTATGGCTGTTACCACCAATGACCCCAAAAATTCTAAAATTCGTCCTAAACACAAAATAAAAATTATTATTTCAAATTAAAAATAATTATTTTTTAACTTTAGTATTTGTTAAAAATAAATAATTATTTTTTAACTTTAGTATTTGTTAAAAATTTCAGAACTGTAAATTTTATCTTATAAGTTATTTTTATAAAATTGAGTTAAATTTTAAATTTATTTTTAATATAATATAAGAACCATTTAAAGTTTATTTGAACGAAAATTTATTGAATTTATAAAATCACGTACTATCATGTGGACCACCTATAAATATAATTTTATATTCGAATTTACAGTGTAAATCGAAAAGTTTTAGAGATTTAACATTTCATAATAAATATACATTTCACACAATTTTATAAGATTTATTAAATTTAAAGTTAATAATATTAATGTGAATTCAAGTGAATTTTTCAAATGTATATAGTATTAGATATGATGTAAACAAATATTATTTTTGTCAATGTATATTAAATTCTATTTTTAAATATAACTCCAAATAGATATATAAAAAATAAAATTAGTTTTGAAGCCTATGTTAACTAACTTGTGTTAATATGTTTAGGAAAAACAGTAAGAGAAAAAGTTAGAAAAAAAGGGGTAACGTAACCGTATAAGGAACGGTTAGAAAAATACTAAATGTGTGTCATTTATTTGTTGAGAAGGTTAAAGGTGATTTCATTATGCTCTTTTTTTTTTTGGTCAACGTTTAAAGCAATATTCATCATTGACTAATTAGTAGTTCCAATTTTTTTCTAAGCTTTGTTTAGAAAATTGGACTCTATTTACTTGTATTTCAGTCAAGTAATTAATTCAAAGAAAACAAAAAAAAAATCGATTAAAAAAATCAAAGAACAAGAAAATCGATTTAGAGATAAAAATGTTTGTAAAAAAAATTATTTTCTTAAAAAATAACCTAAATATTTGTTTTTTTTTATTTTAATTTTATATACATAAATAATTTTACCAATAAATGTCGATGAATGTTATTAAAATTTTAATATAAGTATGATAACATGTTTTATTTTAATTTTTATAGGTATTTTCAACATTAAAATTCTATAAATTTATGTGCTGTTTTAACTTCTACTATTATAGAGTTATCATAATGTTTTTTAATATTATTTAGTCATTATAATGATTTTTTTTAATATATAGTTCTACCTTGATCAAACAATTGAATAATGTTTTACAAAATATCATTGTAAGTAACCTTATTTTCTAAATTACATAAATGCTATTTTAGAAGAGACAATTATGCATGAATCGAATAAAATTATTATAGATTTAAAACTTTACTTCTAAATGGTTAATATTTGTATATTTCAAATTTGAAATAAAAAATAATCCTTAATTGAATCGGAACAATTTCACATTATTTTTGGTGATTCTTAATTTTTAATTTTGTTATACTTGTCAAACATGCTTTTAGGTAAAGCATTTTATATATTAAAAGTTTAGATATTAAAGAGTGCATTTTATGTATTATATATATTAAACTTCTTAAACAAGTCATAATTAAAATATATAATCAATAACAAGTTTTGTGTGACCAAAACTTTAAGAACTTTTTCAGGAAGTCATTCACTTCTTAAATAAGCAATAATATAATAATTAATCAAAATCACTTATTCAACAATTAATAAAGTTTAACTAAAACGTTAGAAGCTTTACTCAATTACAGTAGCTAGATAAGTTCATAAAATGAAATTTTCGTTGATAATTTTAGTATTTTAACTATAAAAAAAATATTAAATAAAAATCAATTTTAAAAATAAAAAATAATTAATTATTATATTGACTAAATTAAATATTATTTTAAAAATTAGAAAAATTCTAAATTAGTTTCTATTATTGATAAATAATTTTTAAATTAATATATAATTAGTTAGAGAATTTTAGCTACTAATTATTTAAAATTAATTTTAACTATTAATTATTTGAAATTAATTTTAATTACCAGTTATTTAAAATTGGTAGTTAAAAGCTTCATAATTAATTAAATATAAATTTATAAAGTATTTATCAATAATAAAAGCTAATTTAGATACCAATATTTTTTAATTTCTAAAAAATATCTAATTTAATTAATATAATAGTTAATTAATTTTTATTTTTAAAATTAATTTTTATTTTTAAAATTAATTTTTATTTTTAAAATTAATTTTTATTTTTAAAATTAATTTTTATTTTTAAAATTAATTTTTATTTAATAATTTTTTAATAGTAGTTATTGACTTCGTATATGGTAATATTGGAATTTCTCTCTATTTTATCACTTTTACATTACAAGTATTTAAATAAGCTTTTAGTAAACTAAATTTGAATTATGTTTTTCTCTGCCTTATAAATTCAAAATATTTTTTTATTTTTCTGTAATTGAAAAATAACTATTATAGTCCCTTTACTTTAATACGATTAAAATTTCCATTTACATGGCTAATAATTATAAATTATTTACGTAACAATTTTATAATCATGTATTTTCATTTTGTTTGAGAATATTAATTTTAAGAATGTTTAAATATAAGAGATTTAGGTAAAGATATGTTCCAGCACGTGTTCTTATTTGAGTTATTTGTTATAACATTTATTATGGAATCTCTTAAAGAAGAAATATAGTTGAATGTATCTACTAGTCTACATGCCAACCCTAATAATATTCATAATTACGTCAAAATAAATTTATTTCCTAATAAATAATAATAACTATTACCTAGGAAATATAACCAAACCTTTACTTTGACTTTCAGGTATAAAAATATATAACAAACTTTCTCTGTTGTTTGCTGTAATTTGTTTTTTAAATTATGAAAATAGATAATTTTAAAAAAAAAAGTCACATGATAAGCCGTGAAAATCACTTTAATACGCAGAAATCGTGTTTTTGCTTTTATATTTTAAACAAAAAGTTATTTTCTTTTTAAATGTTCAAAATAAAGTTGTATTTTTGTAAATTACAATTTTTAATAAAAAAATTATTAGAAACAAAAATAATTAATCACTGTATTAATTAAATTAAATATTATTTTAGAAATTAAAATATTGATTGCATTAAAAATGATTTTTATTATTAATAAAAAAATTAAATTAATATCTAAATTGACACCAGTTCTAGTTATTAATGTTTTAGATTTTAAATTGGTCTCAATTGATCTCTTGGGAGACTAATTTAAAATTTAAAATATTAGTAACTAATACCAAATTATTTTATAAATTTTTATTAAAATTAGAAATTAATTTAGATACTAGTAATTATTTTAGTCTTTAAAATTAGTTGTAATTTGATGATTTTTTTTAGTGTTTGGTTGCCAAAATAAAATACATAGAAATTACACTACAAGAAAAATATTAAATATAAACTAATTATAGAGATAAAAAATAATTAGTTGCTATAATAATTAAATTTGAGACCATTTTAGAAACTTAAAAATAAATGGTTTCTAAATTAGTTTTATTATTGTTAAATGGTTTTTAATTAGTTACCAAAATTTTAACTATCAATTCATAGAAACTAATTTAGAAACTCTCTTTTTTTTAGTTTTTAAAATGGTTTCTAATTTAATCACTATAGCAAATATATCATTTTAGTTTTAAAAATTACACCAATATACCATTTTAGTTGAAAAAATTACAGGACTTAGTATGAGATGAAATACAATATAATTATGCTTTTGAGTTGAGAAATATGAACAATCTCTTTTGTAATATTTTGTACTTTAAATTTATAAGAAATTATTTAAAATATTTTAATTTTAAAAATATTTTTGTTAACAATTTAAAAAAAATCAAAATTTAATAATTTAAAAAATAATTTTATTTAAAAATTTATTTTTAAAAATATAATGTGGTATTCACATTTATTTAAAATTAAATAAATTATAATATTGTGACTTCCAATAAGATTGAAAGTAAATATAGAAACAAAAGTAGTAAGCGCAACTACTTTATATAAAATCGTGCTTTCAACAATTTATCTATATATCCATTTTCATAAATTAATTAAAAAAAGTAAATTGCAACATAATAGTAAATATATTCCAAATTTTTACAGTATTAATTATCAAGATATTTCTGATCCAGTTATATTAGTCTTCGTTTCATGAAGTTTAGTATTCGAGATTTTTTAGAGAGAAAAAAAAGGACACGTTAATAGTGATTAAACAGTTTTTTTTAATGGAAATTACTTTAGTAATCGTTTTATTAAGTTTTTTTTTATCGGCGTTTTATTAAGCTTACGAACGTTTTTTTTTTAAAAAAAAATTTATGTTAAGCATTAATATGTACTTGATATCTCAGCTGATTATTTTTAGATAATAGTAGATAGAAACAACACTTGTAAGGAGTCCTATTGAAACCAAGAAATATAAGCATGCCTGCCATCCACACCAGAATAAATGAAGTTTTCCGAAAAAACCTGCTAGTGGAGGAAGACCTCCTAAGGATAAGAGACATAGGGCTAAAGAGAGAGCCAAATAAGGATCTTTCGTGTATAATCCTGCATAATCTCAAATGTTATCAGGTACGTAGACCAAATAATACAATGCAAGCAAAAGTTCCTAGATTCATCGAGATATAGAACAACATATAAGTTATCATGCTTGCATATCCACCATTGGAGTCTCCAACAATTATTCCAATAATTACATATCCGATTTGACCTATGGACGAATACGCAAGCATACGTTTCATGCTTGTTTGGGTAATAGCAATCAGATTCCCCAATATCATACTAAGAATAGCTAGGATTTCCAGAAGAAGATGTCATTCGTTTGATGAGAAATAAAAAGGGATATCGAAAATTCGAGTGGCTGAAGTTGAAGCAGCTACTTTCGAAGTAACAGAAAGAAAAGCAACGTGACACCTCAAATAACAACAATCATCTGTCATATAAAAAAAAATATTATTAAAAAAAAGAAAAAAGAAAAAAAATACAAAAATATTATTAAGTTTATCAACTTTTCAATTCTTTTAATTATGCAATGTTGATTGAAAAATTAATAAATAGTAATATTTAATTGACAAAAAAAAATGCATTGCATTTAATTTTGTTCTCTAGCATACAATTAGGTGAAGTAATTAATACCTTGCCAACCTTTGAATTGTGAGAAACTTTGATTATAATTTATTTGTTTTTCTGGGGTGAGAGAATAGCAAATGTTGATTTAGTTATGAACTTGTGAGATATGGGTAAATTGAAATGTTCCTAAATAGAAAATTCCAATATTTAGGGTTTGTTATTTTATATGTTTGGTGTATTTATTTTATTTTAGAAAATGGTTAATTCTCTAAGCTTTATATTTTAATTTACATTTAAAAAAGATAAAAAAAATGTGATAAAGAAAAATAATTAAATTGATAAAAGAGAAATAAAATAATATTACAAAATTATTGTACAAATTAGGAATTCAGTTCAGGAAGGGTGAATAAATGGCCACCACATGTGTCAAAATAAGGTTGGTCTTATTAATTGTTTTGGAAAAAAAATCACAAAATAAATTGGGTTAATTAGATAAAAGAATTTGGTATAAATTGAATTAGATATCTTTTTTGTTGCTGTATGAGTTTAGGTTGATCATCCCTTCTATTAATGAACCAATATCTTTTTTCAAAATAATACTTAATATTAATTTATTAAAACATAGAGATATAATATAATGTATATATTAAGTCACTTTTATATCCATTACATCCTAAAAAAATATTCACTTTATTAAATTTTTACATTATTTTTCTTTTATAACATACTATTTCCCATCAAAAAATTTAGAAATATAATCAAGTTTTAACTATTGATTTGATGATTTTCTTAAAAATATCTTAAGTTTACTTATTGTTTGATTGTGGGTTATATTATCACAATATATATTTTTTATAAGAAGAATATTAAGATGTTAATAAAATTTACTGCAGTTGACTGATTTTCTTAGTTTATATTAATTTTTTTTCAAATAATAATAAAAGATAAAAAATAATTAGTCACTATATTAATTAAATTATTATTTTAAAAATTAAAAAATTATTCATATATCTAAAATAATTTCGTTTATTAATAAAATTTATAAAATATTTTTTAAATTAATATTTAAATTAACTATCACGGTTTTAACTACTAATATTTTATAGTTTAAATTAGTTTCTAAAAGATTAATAAAAATTAATTTAAAATATAAATGAGTAGATAGTTAAAGTCTTAGTAGATAATTGTTACATATTAATTTAAAAATTATTTTATAAATTTTTATTAATAATACAAATTATTTTAGATATCAATAATTTTTTTTAGTTTATAAAATAATTTTTAGTTTAATCAAATATTAACTAATTATTTTGACCTGAAAATTAGATTTTACTTTAATGTTAATGATGTGCAGTAGATGATTTTTTTTTCAATAATAAATATACAATATATAAGATTTATTACATTAAAAAATAATTCAAATTATTCAAAAAGATATTTTCCATAAAGCATAAATGTAAATAAAAATATAATTAAAAGTTGACATTTTCTATAAATATGTTTACATTAATAAAATTATAATTAGTGGGTGGTGGATACATCTATTTTTTCATATATTTTGTTGAATGAATGAGTAGTCCCTTTCACATAATTAAAAGGATTTAAATAAGTAATTGCAATACCGTTGGCAAATAGATAAGTGAATGTGACATGTTGTTTGCATCAAAGGTTTTGGTGAAAGTGAACCCCACTTTCCAACAACCTTTTCATCTTACCAATCAATTAATCAAAACTCACATTTTCTCACATAATTCATCACCATCATGTTTTGTGGTCACACAGAATCTCACATATATGGAAAATGTTATTTCTATCACTTCACAATGAGTTTATATATTTGTGATATCATGTAATATAATTTTTAAATTATTTTATCTTTTAGAAAGAGTTCACATTTTAATAGAATTTTAATAGAATAGTATTTCCTTTTTTAATTTATATTAATTAAATGATTGTCGATTTTTGTTTTCGGTACTAATATAGTTTCATATCGTTCAGGAATAGTTATCGAGTCACCTTTTAAAAACAAAATCATAACAGAACTAAAAAAATTTACAACGAACAATGTCTTAGATTCGATGATTGATCATAACCGTGGAGTTCAAAAATTCCAAAACAAACCATATACGCTATACGACATATACCTACTAGAAGGACAACTATTCAAATTAATGAACACTTAAATAGGGTTGCAAAATATCTACATAAATAGTTATCAAACCAATGTAAATTATTTCATGTATAACCTTGATTCTTTTATATAATTGGTATTATGTCTTATGTGTTTTTTAAAATTTCTTAAATTTCAAAAGGCTGAAATATATTTTTAAAATAAAATTTATTTTAGATTTTACAATCCATATTATTTGTAGTCCGAATAGTGTAATATGAAAGCTCTCTCCAAATGACATAATCCAAAAATTAATTTGAAAATCATAAACTAGAGAAAAAATTGCAAAACAAAATCATAAATTTACCTTCATTTTGTTTATTATTTTCACTTCAACATCGAACATGACCACAGACATGAAACGTGTAAAAACACTCAAATAAGCCACAACAACACAATGCCCAAACCAACCATCCTTTTTGCTGCATTTAATACCACAAGGGTAAATTTGAAAATTTATGAAGGTGCATATGGAAATTAGGGAGTGTAAAAAGAAACTAAGTAACTTAATTGTCGTGAAAGCCAGTTTTTAGGCATGTGAGCCGGGCCCATTCGTTTCGGTGCATTTTTTAATCAATTATCTTAAACTGTAATGTTAAATTAATAAACTAGAAAAAATATTAAATTTAAATTTAGATATCATTTAAAAATTATTTACCAACATTAAAAACAAATTTAAAAATCAATAATTTTTTTAGTTTTTAAAATGATATCTAATTTAATTATTATAACAACTAATTATTTTTTTATATAAAATTAATTTTTATTTAATATTTTTTTTAGTGATATTGATTAAGTTATCATTCAAACATTGCAACTTCTTTTTCCTTTATTTTCTACCTAACATACGAAAGTCTTTAGCTTATCACAACAAAACTAGAAAAAGCTCAGAGAAAACAGAGCACGCAAAACATAAAACAAAACATAGCATTAGATGATATAAAGACCGTCTAATGCTATCATGTACATCGTCTAAAACAATGCACATTGACTAATACAGTAGACGCTATATACATCATCTAACACAAACCTCATTTATATGATCTCATTGCACACCAGAATGTGATTCCCATCCAAAATTGCAACTCATTCAATTTTGGATACACTCTTCATTTCGTTCTTGTTCCTATGAATCATACGTGTCTCAATTAATTTGTGAATCACCTTCAAAAATAAATAAAAATAAATGCTCCCCTCCTACCATAGTGCCCTTTTATTGTTGTCTACATCTTCATCATACAACCTATTTTCCTTAAATAGTTTTTCATTCTCCCAATTTTTTTTATATTTGAATAATCTCCTTTTTGAATTTTAAGTGCTAATTATTTCTTATAGTATCCATCATCAACCATGCCCATGATATCATCCTTGGTTTTAATTTGATGTAGACCCTTGCAACATTATTTGACTTCTTTATACATATTTGTATTTTAATCAATTTTAGGAGCCAATATTGATTTTGTTTAGTCAATTAGTTATTATACCAACCCGTATCTTGATCTCCGGGTAATGAAACGAATTTCTATCCAATTAACTGAATATATATATATATATATATATATATATATATATATATATATATAACCCTAAACTCTAAGTAAAGTTAACTCCAAATAATTGTGTATTTTGTCGTAACAATATGATTACCAACCCTAATCAAGATTTGCATTGCTAAAGAAGCTAAACCATTAATTAATTAATAAAGGGAATTGAGTCTAAGTAAGGCATCATAGTATAAATAGGTACATAGGAGACAAGGTTAAGTTCAATAGTATTAACTATTCATTAAGACAATTTACTTACTTGTGAAGACGTCCTTGTAGATATTATGTGATGTGATGAATATAATTTTAGTCACATTTATTAACTTTAATAATAAATTGTTGGAATGTAATAATAAATAAAAATTTATTATTTTAATTAAAATTCATATAATTGTGTTTATTTGAGTCTTAGCTATTATTTGTGTCTACCTTTGCAAATTGGCCAAATATGCAAAAGTCCAAATTGCTTATTTGAATTAAAATAGAAAACAAAATTTGAACCAAAATATTTTCCCAAGATCCTTAGGGAAGAAAAACATATAAAAAGACACAAGTCTCAAGGAGAACAAATTTTCTTAGTTAGTTTGCATTGTTTTAATTAATTTTTTGGACGCACGATCCAAGGGAGAGAAAATAAGTATTCCTATTGAATATGCACATGAAACAAAGTAGATATTGATTAAACCATGTTCTACTGGTGAGTTTCAAGTTAAATCAAATTGACACGTGTTCAATCTGATTTACCTTTGTTTGAAGATTGAGAAAGAAATAATCTTTAAAGAATGTGTGAGGAATTCATTGGTGAAAGAACTCGGAATGGACCGTTTTTTATTTGTTATTTTAATCTCTTTTATTTTTTTTGCACAACTATCTTAACCCTTTTTTTATCATTATTATTATTGCTAACTTTTACTGTTTGCAGATAGATTATAAATACTGATTTACTATTGGATTCGTTGGATGACGACTTGGGGTCATTTGATCACAATTATACTATCATCTCTTTAGCACGTTAGACATGTCTACACTGAAATCATCTTAATTAATTTGATAGTAAAACAATAGCTATCCCTCTCTATATCTAAAATCGAGAGAGAAAGATTAAGAAAAAACCGAGAGAGGTAGATCGAGAAGAAATCAACAGGAGGAAACCAAATTAAAAATAATTATAGAAACTCACAAATTCTAATTAAAACACAAATATTTTTAAAATGTAGAAATAAATGATCATCTTAAAAAACATTAAATAGAATTATGTATCCTTATTAAACATGTGATACACAAATTGAATTATTTTTCTATTCAACGTATCCCTAATCACCACCCACCAATGAATGGTTTCTCGATGCTCCACAAGATTTCAATTATTCAATCCATCTCAAAATATGTCAACAAAAACCAAACCAAAAGTTTGATAGCCAAAGGTGAATTCATTGTAACAACTAACAAATTTTGCATCATTTTAGAATCTCATTTGCATGCAATTCCCACCTCGCCCTAATTAGACGATCATGGCTCCATCACGTGCAATTTCCACAACACATATTCACAAACATGTAGAAACGAATCAACTTCACCCCATTTTCTCCATCTTAACTAACATCACCACCTTCTTCCTTTTCCCCTCCAATTCTTTGCATCTGATCACCCTCACCCTTCTGTTTTCTCAATCCACCCTTTTGAATCAATGGAGTTCTTCCAGAAGGCAAAAGTGGTGCGTTTGAGAAGCTACCACGACAAGTACATGTTGGCCGATGAGAATCAAGACAACGTGTTCCAAGATCGAAACGGTTGTTACAACAACGCCAAATGGAGCGTGGAGATGATAGAGAATTCGAATTTCATAAGGTTGAAAAGCTGCTATGGAAAATACCTAACAGCTTCGAACATGCCGTTCATATTGAGAGGAACAGGGAAAAGAGTGTTGCAGACTCTTCCTTCGAGGTTGAACTCTTCTGTGGAATGGGAACCCATAAGAGAAGGCGTTCAGGTGCGGTTAAGAACACGCTACGGACAGTATCTGCGTGGCAATGGAGGGTTACCACCTTGGAGGAACACCATCACCCATGATGTTCCTCATCGTACCTCAACGGCAAATTGGATTCTGTGGGACGTGGATATTGTGGAGCTTCGACCTCAGAATCAACCGAAACCTAGACCACGACCAACTCCTATTACACCTCCCAATAAATCTGGTTCCTTGACTCCGACACCGACAGATCTTTCACCTTCTTCTTCTCCATTGGCGATGATCTCCGACATGGATTCTTTGGTGAGGATTGATCTTCGATCTCCCACGACACCCGAGGTTCGTCACATCAAACTCAGGACAAAACATAAACTAAACAGAATCTTCATTACTGTTCTTTCTCTCAAATCAAATATGAGATTGAAAAAAATGAAAGTATAGATTAAAAAAAATAATACATTGAATACAATGTATTCTAAATATAATTTCTTTGAACTAATCAAGATTTGCAAAAAAAAATTAAGATAAATTGTTTTTTTATATTATGTGATGTTTTCAATTTCATGCATGTTTTTTTTTTTTAAGTAAACGTTAATTTTTTTATGTCACGAAATTAATTACTTGTTGTCTTAAAATTACCTCTTAACAAACATATCTAAACAAAAATAATCATGGGTCACCAATAACAAGAATAATATACTATAATTGATTATTGGAACAATATAACTTTTGGGTGTAAATATATTATGAGTAAATTATTTCTGAAATAATATACAAAATGTTATGCTCAAATAATGCTTTTTAACCATTTGATTACCAATTTTGCATGGATCTGGTTAATCGTATTTAGTAAAGTGTTTTCTTTCAACTGTTTTTTCATTCACAAAAGTCAAACATAAAACTTTAATTAAAAAAAATAAAAATAAGACATAGTTTCACTTATGCTAACTGTTGATTCAAACATAGTTATTCATGCTTTTTCCATATAATTATTTTCATTATAATAGTAAAAATATATAACATGTAAATAAAACTTAATAATTAATTAAAAATGGAAAATGCTAAATTTTATAAGTCAAATTGTTTGTTTATTTACATATTATTTTCCAATACAAAAATAAATAAAGATACTTGTTATTTCAATTAACCTGCATCACTTAAATTCATGTAATAGTTATATTCTATTATCTCTAAAACTACTTATTTTTTATTTCATCCTTCATAGTTATAAATTTTATATTATCTTAATTAGCTTATTGAAAAAATTTACATTCTAAACTGCACTATTGTTTTAGAGTATAATAAACTGTAGCATAACAAAAAAAAATCCAAAACTTAATAATAAAATACCTTGTACAACAAAATAGTATTATTTTGTAGAGAAGAAACAAGGTTTATATTTTAAAAGTTATATACTTCTGGGTGAAAAATCCTTGTCAACTCCCCCATTTGTTGGATCTTAACCTTGTAAAGTGTTTTAAGTTTCAAAATTCTTACTTATCCTTGATGAAAGTAAATTTTGATACACATGCATGCATGCAGTGTGAAGATTCAGAAGAGGGTTTATCACCAGTGAAAGAAGGAAGAGTAATATTTTATGATGTGGGGGACGAAAATGGTGATGTTGATGATGCAAAGAAAGAGAGTTATTTTATATTTAAAGGAAGCAGTGTGAGTGAATTAAGAGATAAATTGCAAGAAGAAACAGGGCTTGATGATATTCTTGTGTGTTGCCGCAATCCATTCACTGCAAAACTCTATCCTCTTCGTTTGCAATTACCTCCTAATTCTTCTGACATGCATGTAGTTCTTGTTCCTTCTTCATTCCAAGGTCAGTTTCTTCTTTACCTATTTTCTTTTACATTCAATACTTCACTATAACACATAACATATCATCAGTTTCTAACAATGTTCTTGTTCAGTGGAATGATTGAAGGAGGTGATTGAAGGAGGTGAAAGCTTTTTTAGCAGTTGAATGCTCCAATAGTTGTGTATATGCATATTTGTTGAATTGAGTCTACATGTGTGGTTGAGAACAGTAATCATTCAAACACCATGAGGCAACAAGACCAGCAGCCAAAAAGAACAACTCAAAATTTCAAAATGTTTTCCAACTTATTTGGAATGTAATGCAAATTCACATTTGCTGTGTTTTTTTCTTTACAATTCTTAATTAGGAATTCCATTGCCTCTTGAAAGAGCTAATTATTGGCTTAACTTGGTATGAAGTTGTAATCTTTCTAGTGATACACTTCTCACATTTTATTCATATTCCTATTAATAAAAAATGTGTGTAGCCTAAAAGTGCTTATTTATAATCTTTTCTAGAGAAATACATTGGGAAAGAAGATCATATGCAGTGTTTGAACAATTAGAGACATAGGCACACTTTCATATGTGTAGCCACATGAAAACTATTTGTTTACTCATAAATTAGATGCGTATATGAAAAAAAATCACTATCCACATTTATTAATTGTACTAACTACTTTAAATCCTTTGACAATATTTTGTAACAAACTTTTAGCTTAAATCAACTCTTCTTTCAATTCAAAACAATTAAGATGTATCTATTCATGCTTGTAATTGGATATATATGTTGCATAATATATATATATATATATATATATATATTTTGGATTCAAATAATTTAGTATTATATAAATAAAAACTTGTTATTAATTAGATATCAATTTAAAAACTATTAATTAATATATAATAAAAACTACTTTAAATATTAATAATTCTTTTAATAATTTTTTTATTTTTTAAAATAATATATAACTTAATCAATATAGTAATTAATTATTTTTATCTCTAAAATTAGTTTTTATTTAATAATTTTTTAAGAAAAAATAATTAAATTGCTTACCATTTGGTTGTAAAATTGATCTATGTTGATTGTTCCGTAATGATTTTTTATGATAAAATTTAGACATATATGAATTGTTTTGGTTGTTGTTGTTCAATTATATTAAACTGTTATCTCGATAATTATATAATATTTTATTATAGAAAATAATACATAAAGTAATATATGTTTTGTTTTTTTTTTCTTTTTGTAACATATTAAAAAGAATTGAACGGAACAAAATTTGTACTAAAAATCATATTCCAATATTAAACTTTTTTCTTTTAATTCATTAATTAGTGCCTTTTGGACACCCACTAGGATTTTCCTTCTTTTATTACATTCAATTTATTTATTTACGAATTAAATGTGATTGTCATATAGGATACTTGAAAGGTTTTGAACTATCAATGATATTCACCTTATTTATGAATTAATAATTGACATATAATTTTATAAAATATTGATCTATCAATGATCCTCATCTTATAATATACGAGTATATAAAAAGTCTAAAAATAAGGAGAAAGTAAGTTATGAGTGAATTTATATAAAAGATTACAAAACTAAATTATATAGAAAAATTACTAAATAAAAACTAATTTTAAAAAAAAAATAATTGATATATATACTAAATTAAATATTATTTTAAAGACTAAAAAAATTATTGATATATAAATTAGTTGAGAAAAAAAATAACTATAAATAGTATTAGTAAGGAATCTTCTTGTTTTGACGTATGCAATTGTATATATTTTTCTTAGACACAATCGCTATATGATTGAAAGAGTTGGGAAATGATTTGTTGTATATGAAGTAACAAGTTTCCAATATGAACGAGATTTAACCTAAGAACAAGGCGAATATAAGGTGAAAGATAAATATAGTTTCAGAGAGTTTTTTAATCGTTGTTAAAGACTAAATATAGTTCCAGATAAGAGTTTTTTAATCACTATTAGAGACTGACTTTATCAGGAGAATTGAAAGATCTTAGTGTACTATCTTCTTCTACATTGTAACAACTACAGTAATATTCTGTTTCCATTAGAAAACCGCAAGATCTTAAAATTAATTAAAATCTAAAATTATAAACATCCGAAAACATATTTTTATTAATAAGATAATATTAAAACTTATATGAAACTATTTTACATTTGTTAATTACTTCAGCATTCAAACAATTATAACTTAATAAATTAATTAAATAGTGTTTCGCTTCTAGCTTTCAATTGCAGCTTTTGGACCACTTTTACTAAACATAGCCTAAAAATCAAATTAAGATTATTAATTTGGTTAAAATATAAGTTTTTTTTTTTTTGCACTTGAGGTGTGATATGTAAAAGCAAACTTTTGAGATAATATGGGAACAAAATGGATTGAATGTGTAAGAGTGGAGAATAATTGGTGAAGTATTTTGATGAATATCATTCCCCTTTAGAGAGGAGCATATATTCTCTCTTTTTCTTTCTTGAATTTAGCTCCTTCGATCATATTACGAAATGGACTTTAAGCCTAACTCAACCCCATAAAACCGGCTCATAGGGTTGAGGTTTGCACCCACTTATATACAATGAAAGGCTCTAATCTCTAGTCGATGTGGGATCTCCAACACACCCCCCTCACGCCGAGACTGCCAACTCGTGCGTGGGACTATATATTTTGGGTGGTCCGATAGCGGCCCGATAGCGGGTGGCACGATAGGCCCAACACAAACACTCGCTAGGATAGGCTCGAAATGGCTCTGATACCATATTACGAAGTGGACTTTAAGCCTAACTCAACCCCATGATGTGGGATCTCCAACAGATCACAAGAGTCATTTTTAAGCTAAATATCATAATTACATGAAAACTGTTTGTTGCAACAAGGTTTACAAATTTATTAGCCAAAGTATTGCAGGAACACTATGCAGCATGAAGAATAGAAGTTACAAGTATCTCATACACTTGGTTGCTACAACTTAAGGCTATCTATACACACTTTGGGGTCACAATGATACTAGTCTTGGACTTTTCACAATAGTCTTGTTGGACTAATACCTGTTTATATCTAATTTGTAACTGCCTGCTACGATCATTATGTTGTGTATTTTTATCCTGTGTATTGTAATATCAGTAAACCTTGTTCAGGTGATATCCAAATTCCATACATAAATCAGTATTGTCTGATCCAGCTAGTGGACAACAGAGGCATAGAATAAGGGGACTCAGCAAGGACGTGTTCATATGTGACATTTTTTTAGCATCTGATATGTCTTCTGTATTGGGTAGAGCTAATCCAGATGTAGTACTTCCTTACTTTGGCAATGTGCTGAGTTTTTTCTTTTTCAAATTGTTAGAAACTTTTGTATACAGATTGAAGCATTTCAATGCTCTAATTTATTTTGTCGATAAAAAAACCAAACCATAACCACAATAACAATATTAGTAGATAAATATAGCAAAGTATGACATATGTATTTGTAATAGGATAAAAAATAGTGTCAATTAAGTGTTTGGACTGTCAAAGTGTCAATAAATCAACTCTAACATAGGAACTAACAAATGAACTATTCAATGACTATTTCTTACTTTGGTGGTGCTCAAATAGTGAGATTAAAGAAATCCTAAAACGAGAGAAGAAGAAAGAATAGCAAGTTTGACTGAAAGACAACACATGTACAATATTGATAAATTATTATAAACAACCAGGCTTCCAAATCACAAAGGAAAGGGACTTATTGCAATGATTTATCGCTTTGGTTCACCCCATATCTTGCTTTCAAAAAATTCACCTAGCATTTGCTCAAGATGTTCGGGAGAATATACCATGTACTTATAAGGATTTTTGCCATTCTCTATCACGGGCCTGAAACATTAAATACATCTTCATCACCATAAAAGGAATAAAATTTGTGAGAAAATTCCGAAACTGAAAAGAAAAGAAAAAAAAAATAGTTCAAGTGTTTTTAGTGTTGTTCTCCCATCACAATTAAAGTTTTACTTTGACAATCTATCTTGTCCTTTAGTGCAAAACTTTATTATGCGGATCATCAAAGTAAAACTTTTCATTAGAAACAACTCTAAAAACAACAAGAAAATGCTTATAATTTTGTCCAAAACTACATAGCTTAATTGAAAAGTACCCAAAACGTTTAAGGAAAGATCTATATGCAGGCAACAAGACTTCAGCAACAGCCAATCTAAGAGATTCACGCAATTCACTGTCAGGAACAGTCCATTGAGATTGCCTTTGATGAATCTCTTCAATTTGATCGTTAAATGTCTTGAATCTATCTTTAATCATTGTTCTTGAGACTCCACTATTGTTGTCCCCTCCTGGGACAGTGAGGCATTGTAAAATCTACAAGATCATCCAACATTACCGATTAATGAAACCGTCGTCATGCAAACTCAAAGTGAAATTAAAAATATGATTAACATTAACATGATCATCACTCCTTTTTGACATAATATGATGTGGTTTTTTTTGGTAGCCACCCCTTACCTAAAATAATAACATATAAGACTGATAAAAAGTATTTGTAAATATTTTTTTATCGATAATAAAAAATGAATAAATGTGAATCATTTCAGGATGTTCCAATTCATATACATATAAATAATCCTAAGTCTTTTCCACCGAATATTCTCATAAATATAATTATCCATAGAAAAAAAAAATACTTATTCACTCAAACACTTATTTCATCTTCTACATCATTTTTTGTGTGCACATTTATAAGATGTTGGAAAAGTCTAAAATGTTTATGTTTTATATTTTTAGATTGTGAAATTAAAAAATATATTATAGATTATGCAATCTAGAATATATTTTCACATCCAAAAATATATTTTGGATGACAATTCAAAAATGTATTTCATTTTACATTTTTAAATCTAAAAATATATTTCAGATTTTCAGGTTATGTAGTCTAAAATTGTATTTCAGTTTGTACAATCTAAAATATATTTATGCTGGACAAAATCCATAAGTATATTCTAGATCGATCAATCTAATATATTTTGTACTTTAGAATAATTTTTGGATAATGTAATTCAGAATACATTTTCAAGTTTTGGATTTCACAATCTGAAATATTTAGGAAACTATTGTATTTTTTTATTTAGTTGAAGGATTGTGTGAAAGTTATTGTGTGGTATTTTATATGTATAGGCCTTTGGGTATGGAGTATATTCATTAATAGTTTAATGTTTGTGTTGAAGGAGAAGATTTGTTCTAAACTTTGTGTGTATAACCTGTTTAGGAAATCAGATGAAAGAACTAGATGTTTTTATATACATAATTCAATGCGACTTTTTTTTCTGATAAAAAAATAAAATTAATGTGACTTCTCTAGAGTTTATCAAATTTGAAGAGTGAAAACCTTTGCCCAAGAAATCCTTTTATACTGATTTGCATGTTGTTGCACAATTCTTCTATGTATTTGCACCCAATCATCCCCTAACATGTCCTTTGCCTCTGACCTACAAGTACAGTATGCAAAATGGAATTGGATCCAATTTGAAAACCAATCTTACAATACTATTAGGGTTGGAGTATACTTATATAATATTTTTTTTGCCGATACAAAAAAAAAATAAGGGTAAAACAAAAAAATAAGTAACAACCAACCTTCTCACAGATCTCACTATGTAATGGATGTTATTCATAAGAAACAACTGGGTCAATGCTGGATCTTTATATTGTTTTGATTTTCCATCCAAGTTACTTTGGAGAGCCTGCATAATCCTTGTTGTAATAATTGCTAATTGTCCTTCCGGATCATTGGGATCAAACTCATGAAAAAGTTGTTTCAAGGTTGATTGATAACTGTGTGCATTTAGAATAAAAACTAAGATAGTAAATTGTAAAAACAATCAATCTGAATCCAATTACATTTTCATAGGAAACATTTATTAAAAATCATTATTTCTCGAAATCATTTTGAAGAAAATATTTTTGGAAGTGTTTATAAAATATTTCGGAAAAGATACATAGCGAATTACACAAACACAAACACAATAGAAAGAAAAAAATTGCGATTTTACTCACTCATATAGAAACTTTACGTAATTGATCACGTAGCTGGTTAAAGGGTGGACAGTTCCATCCATTACAGTAGTTTTAGTGGCATCTTTTTCAACTGCTTCCTCAAAATCAACAAAGGTTTCTAGGGCAGTTTGAGCTAATCTCTTTGACAAATTTATTGCAGCTTCTCTCATTTCAGTGCATACTTTACTTTCAAAAAGCATCTCAACCTACATCATGCACCACTCCAATAAAAAACAGTGAAAATATAAATATAAGAAAATGACATAAAATTACATACGAAGAAAACAAGTATATGCATCATTCTAAGAAAATTATGTTAAGATATAGATTTTCTAATACTTCAAATCCATAGAAATGACGATAAATTTTCCTTTTCAATTAATGTCAAATAGGTTTTCATAAAAACTAAATTCATATGAGTAACAGTTAGAGAAATATAAAAAATATCTACAGATATTATCTTACAATATTTTAGAATATGGTTTAGGATTTATTCTTTAATATATTTTATTTGTTTTCTTATTTAATTATAATCTTTTATAATTATGATGATTGCCTTTATTAAAGGAATATCTTTATAGTTTTGTAAGAATATTTTTCTCTCTTTCAACCTTAACATATTTTATTTCCTAATCATGCAGTATGTAGTTTTTCCACTTACTTGTTCTCTGCAATTTTCTGGTCCCCGAGGTTAGTAAAGATTTTTTTTAACTCATCAATTTGGATGACATGCTATCTTTCAAATAAAAAAACTTTAAATTGTATTGAAAAAACACAATATTTCAAAATAATTTAAGAGTGTTCCAATTTTCTTCTTAGAAAAAGATTATTTAGAGAACCTAATACAATATCAAGCTCATTATAGTAAAAGTTGTTTTAAATACGAACTTTAATTGATGTATATATACAAGTATTGAGATATAAACTTTATAATACCTCTGGTTGAAGCTCTCTCATGATCTCATACATGTCTAGAAGAACAAATAATTTCTCAGGTGACCTCTTGCTTTTTGCAATAGCCTCTCCAAAACTAAGAAGCATAGCCACACTACCAGCAGTGACTTCAGCAAAACATTGAGATTTCAAAGAGTCCACGCCATCAAATATTTGATCACAAATTTTCTTCTCTCCAGAAATCAGCAATTTGATCTGTTCAAGAAAAGTTAGAAAAATGCAAAGAGCAAAACAAGTAGAAAAAAATTCGTATTCATCTTACAGCAATCCTCATATAATGAATCCAATTCCCAATCTTTGCCTCCAAAACCTCCCATTGCATTTTTTGAACATCATCCTTACTCAACCTTTCGACACCTAACTTCCTAAGACTTTGTTCCAGGACTGTAGCTCGGGTATCTCTACAAATTTGGAACATGGATCATAAACCAAATTTCACAAAAAGAAATTCAAGTATATTTATAGTTTTAGACACATGCATGTAACTACTTGGTCATTGACTATATGCAAAGAACAAAATAAATCATTACCTGTAGATTCGAAAAAGTTGTTGTTGATGGCCAGCTTGAACCATTTGCTGTGCTAAATCATGTAGCAAAGGTATGACTCTTGGTGGAATGAGAGTTGGAAGGGCGAAAGCGACACCTTCTGAACTTTGTTTTCGAGAATGGTTTTTTCCACCACCCTCACCATGCTTCCCAGAATTTGAGGGCCTTAGAGAGTTTGGGAGGCACTCAAAAAGGCGATCAGGTTCCACAGGTTTACTGAAATAAAAAAACTAATTTTATAAAAAAATTATAATGATACATTTTTTTATATTTTATATTGAGATCTCAAATTAATTAGAGATAAAATATTTTATAATAAATAACTGAATATAAATCTCATCTAATAAATTAATTTCATAAAATTAAATTAGATTTAAAATTAATTTATTAATATTTTAGGATAAAAAATAACATCTTAAATGGGATAAATTTAAGGAAAATATTTGTCGAAGAAGTTGAATACTTTCTGTTAATAATGCAAATACAATACATAGGAGTTTGGTAAATAAGGGTTAAAGTGTCCCTTTAATTTAATTTATTTAATTTTTTTCTGAAAAGAAAAACATAAAAATAATATGTATTACCACTAATACTTATTGACCAATTAAATTAATGTGGGTAAAGTGAGTTATATATGCAATAAAATACTTTAAAAACTTCAGATATTTTATACCTACCTAACCTCGTCTTTTTTCTTCATATCAAGGTGAAATTCCTCGTGTGAAATCTCAACGCTAAAGCATTTAAGTCTTTTGATCTTGAGTTGAGTTAATAATACTTTTACGTGTGAATATAAGAGTAAGACTTGATGAGAATATCATAAGGAACTTGAGCTAAACTAGCAATAATTTGTAGTTTGTTTAGCCTCGAGAAACGTAGTTTGCACATAAAAACAACTTTATTAGAAAGAAAATTTATCAAAAGCATATTTGAATACACATATTTTTAGAATATAGCAAGATTAGAAATTCAAATTTGAGAAGACCAACCTATAATTTGTCAAAAGGTGTTTGAATTCCTCTTCTAACTTTGAGATAGCTTTGGTAAGCAAGCTATTAGCATGGTTGATGACAGTCTCACTGCATTTGAAGCTCTTTTTACTAGTAAAGAAACGAATATTTGCCCTCAACTGATCAACTGCTCCTAAATAGCTTTCAAGATCCTCATGCGGCCCTCGAAGTATTTTAGCCTCCGCCTGATAATTAAATTTGGATGAAAATAATGAAAAAACATTATTAATCACAACTAACTTAATTCAATTGAAAAATTATAATATAATATATTATTATACTTGTACATAATCCAAAAGGGCATGTGATTTTAGTAATAAAAATATAATTTAAAGAAGACAAAATTGTGAAAAAAATCTAAAAGTTAAGAATCAAACTTTAGTTTAAAAAAACACAAAAGGTGGTAATGGAATCAAAATGAAATTTAGAGCTTGTCATTATCAAATTCAACTTTGTACAGGCTCATAAAAAGTTACATTAATTACAATTTTTTCCTTTTTAATTTTTCTAATCAAAATTGGCACTTCAAATAAAGAAATTATATACCCGATGTAGTAAGACGGAAATTAATTGAAAATAAAAATAAAGAAAAAACAAAGACTCACCATTCGTGTCTGGTCGAATTGCGTCAAAATGCCCTCTGCTGCTTTTAGAGTCTTGTCAATATTATCATGTGCACTACGAATTGAATGCGTTTTTATCTGACACAGCATATGAACCGAAAAAGAAAATTAAAACAACAATCTAGTCAAGTAAAAAACCACAAACTCTAAAAAAAAAGGAGGGAGAAGATGGTAAAATAACATAAGTCTTTAAATTTGAGATAGATAATTGTTTCCCTTAAATTAAAAATAAATAAAATCCTTCAATTACTAAAATATGATTTCAGTATTTAAAAACAATTTAAAAAAGTATTTTAATCTTTTAAATTTAGTGTTTAAAAATTAAAATTTTGAGAAATCAAAATAAATTCTTTTAAAATTTAAGGGATAAAAAATCATAATCATCCTAAATTTCAGAGACTAAAAGCACAATTTTTTAATCCGATAAATTTTTTCATGGAAATCTCGATACAATTCAATTTTATTGCTAAAAATATCCTAAAATATCTATAATACAACTTTTTTAACCATTGTGTACATGTTTTTTTTTTGTATAATTTTATATTCGTATTCTTACAACATGATAATTTTAAAAAAATGTTGTGCTTTTATTTAGTAACTATTTTCACTAGTTTATATAAATTAGATAAAAGCTCAAAATTGATTTATTCTATATGAAATAATTTAACAAAAATTGTCATTAGCTATTTTTATGTCACACATGTAGTGAAATTTATTTTTTACTTCTGCCATGGCTCAGCTGCATTTACAATAATAAAATAAATTTTAATTCAGTCAACCAAAAACTATGATTAATTTTTTAACAAATTTCGTATTTTAATTCCATGAAGTTAGATTCGTATCTCCTCACAGAAAATTTCACCAAAATCGTTCTCCAGAAAAATTGTATCCTCATAAACGAGCTTCTATAACGAGAATTTGAAAAATTCCTTGAATCAAAACGAGCTTCTATGATGAGAATTTGAAACATTCATTGAATCAAAACGCAAACGCTCTTACCAATGAGAAATTGAACAACATTGATCAATACATTAAGCGACGAAAGAGGCAACGTAAACAACATTATTTATTGCTATAATCAGAAGCGTGAGATTCATACTTTCTGGTACTAAAAGTGACACACGCGCGTACCTGAGTGGGACGCATGGCGGTTTCGAGGGCGGAGAGACGATGATCGAAGGAGCCGAGAATGGAGACCATGTTATCGGTGATGGTCTGGCTCTTGTGAAGTGACTCCTTCACGAACGTCGCTCTTTGACGCAGAGCGTCCATCGCTTGCGATATCTCCATTCAGATCAATTTTCTCTCAATTTCTTGTCCCTGTTGATGAAATTTGAAAACGAAAACGAAAACGAAAATGAAAATGAAAATGCACATTCGATGCAAAATTCGTGATTCCTTTTTTGTTGCTTCGGTGTGTGTTGGTTTCTTTCTATTCTCACTGTGTTTCCGTGCTCCTCGCTAAACGGTTAAAGGTACTGTGGGACCCTTTTTCGTTTTAATCTTACTTTCTCTATCCTTTTTTTTTTCTCCATCTTCACGTCAATTATTTTATAATTTCAAAAGCACAATAATTAAAAAAAAACAAAAACTGTTTACTTGCTTAATGACATTGTCTTTCATTCTTAGGATTTTTTTTTAATTTCCTTTTATTATTTTTAATTTAATTAATTTCAAAATAAATTAATATAATTCCTTCCGTGAAATTAATTCTATCAACATTATAAGAATGACATTAAAAAAAACTAGAAATAAAAGCTTCAAAAAAAAGTATCAACAGGGTAAACGTAATTGTATTACAGAACTCCTTGTAATTTTGGAAAGGAATACCAAAGTTGTCAATAATAAATAAATAAATATATTTATTTTTCAATCATTACATCAATGTATAAAATTATCTTAAATTTATTTTCTAGTAACAATATTATTAAGAATTACACTTTAAGTTTAATTTTCTATGAAATATCTACTTTTATACTACAGGATTTTCAAGAGACTTCCTCATTTCAATAATATAGATTTATATGTGGAACTAAAAATTTATAAACATATTTCAATTTTACAAAATTAACTTATAATTTATATGTTACCAATTAATCTTATTTTTAAAGATTAATTGTAGTGGTAATAATAAAATAATTATTGGTTTAATAAATTTCGGAAAAGAGTGAACTTATAGTTTTTAAAATGTGATTTGTTTACAACCTAGTTTGTAAACCCTAAATGGAAGTAGAGGGTAATTATTGATAAATGTAAGATAAATTCTCCTTACACCGTATCATTTTGACCTGCACCCTATAAATAAAGTAATTTTACAAAATTGCCCCCACTTATTTGAGGTCATTTATTTGGTGACAAAGAAATTTAGTAGTGTTTGTGTTGTGTGTGTTGAGTTGGGGTTGTATATGAATTTATTTTATTGTTGAATACAATGGTTGATGATTATATGTAATGATGGTAATTATGTGAATGCACAAGGAGATGATGAGAATTAGAGTGATCTTCACTAGTCTAAATAAGGAAATCTAGTTGCAATAGATGTATAAGAATATATGAGTTTTGGAAGCATAGGAATAGAGTAATTTTTAAAGGAATGTAATAGATGTATTAGAAGTGTTTGCTCTAGTACAACTAAAGACTTGGTCTTAGGTTACTTTAAGTCGCAGACTGTGATTTTCTCTTTCTCGAATTGGTGTTTTGTACTTTTGGTTTGTATGAGGATGTTGTCATGAGGTTTTCTTCTGGAAGAAGAGTGAGATCTGAAGGCGATTTTAAGCCGGTATTAATTAAGTAGGTTGTCTTTTTAGGTGGTGGCGGGGTTGTGTCGCAGGAAAAAGGTTTTGTTTGTGTGTTTTGTATAAGGATTGGACCACCCTTTAAGTGGTTCACATTTATTTATTATTGATAGAAAAAAAAACATAAAAAAGATTAGAAACATGAAAACGACCTTCACCTGCCACTACTAAAAACTACCAACGCATACAAACTTCATTGTAGGAGCTTCATTATGTTAAATAAACTATACAAGACAATTGTGACATTTTAAAATTTTGCAAGGAACAGGTTAAAAATGAGAAGAAGTAGAAAGAATCAACCTAAATATAAATAAACACATTTATAATTATGAACACAAATGAAAATACATCGGCTTAAGATCTATCTTATCTTTTGTGACATGTTGATTCTGTTGAAGGCATTTTGTTGCATTTCACACTACCACACTTTCTACTCATATTTGTTTTAGGAAATTAACAAAATCATTCAATTAAAAACATAAAAATAATGTTATTTATTAAAAATAAAAGAGAAATAAATATTTATCATGGAAAGTATATTATGATTTTACTAAAAATATTAACAAAAGTGAAAAAAATATTTATTTGAAAATGGGAAGAATGTGAGTATTATACAGAAAAAAATGGAAGTAGATTTTTTTTCATATTTATATGGAGTAAATGTTTTTTTTTTCGATTGAATCAGGTTAAAACATAGGATTGTCTATCCAAAATGAAGACATAAAAAAGTTGCAAACTTTCGAACAAAGGGACCCAAAATTTGGGAGCTGCTGTGTGAGCAAATCACACAAAGAAGACTCACACAGCTTGAGGAGCATTTCCGGTGTGTTAGACTCTGCATACTATGGCAATGAGACGGTGCTTCGTAGGTTCTGGACAAGCTAACACCTCTGTCTTCTCTCTCAGCTTTTCCTCAATACTTCCTACCTTTCACTACAAACGTACCAGACCAAGGGAAAGGCGTTGCACTACCCATGCCATTTGCCATGCTACAAAGGTAGATACCCCTTTTCGTATCAACCCTCAGTTTCAGTTTTTTAAGGGAAAAAAACTTTATTTTGGTCGCCACTTGTGTGAACTGAATCCTTAAACCAGAGAATTTCAAGATAAGTTAATGGGACGTCGAAACATGTCTCTAATTTTTGTTATTTTAATCTTTGAATATATGTGAATGCTATCGCTTTTAGTCACACAAGTTTTTAAATTTTGGCTGAAGTAATTGACAGTGTACTTTCAAGATTCGTTTGTGAAATTTTTCTTATCTACAGATACCAAGGTTACGAAATTATACCCTGTCGGACCCAAATGATGTTTTCCCCTTGTTTTTAAAAGACAGCTTAGAACAGTGCAATAAATGTTTTTATTGATGTTTTCCAATCTTGTTCTGATTGGTGAACTGTGAGAAATGAGATTAAGAAAGTATAGAAACATGAAAAATGATACATAGACACCATATGATGGTAGTAGACACGAAGAGAGAGTAAGAGATGGAAGAGAGAATAATGTAGATATGATGCGATAATAAAGAAATGGAGAACAAATGACGAGTGTTAAACGATATAAAGTACAGAAGTGTGAAAATGGATGCCCGTATACCAGAAGACACTTTGAGAGAGAAAGAAACAGATCAGCAAACTGGGTAAGATGTCACTGATGATATGACATGATTAGAAGAAAGAAATAGAGAAATAACTTTTAGTGTTTAACAATATAAAATATAGAGGCATGAAAAATGATGCATGGACACTCATACACTAGTAGGCAATTTTGAGAGAAAGAGACATGGGAGAGTTAGTGTATGATACGATTGGTAATATGATGTGATGAGAAGAAAAAAGTTGAGAAAAATGGCAAGTGTTGATGAAGTGTTTGATATGTTGAGGTATCCAAATAATTATTCTTGATGTGTTTATCATATTGTACTAAGTTTTGTCTTTATTTTAATCAACTACGCCTTTGAGCGCCAGTTAATGTGATTATGACTCCAACACTGTATTATTTGCCGTGAAGTCAAAGGAGGAGCTTTTGGTGGTTGTTGGGGGTGGGGCAGCTGGGGTGTATGGAGCAATTCATGCTAAGACTGTGGCACCCCATCTTAGTGTTGTAGTTATAGAGAAGGGAAAGCCTCTCTCCAAGGTTTGTGTCATAGTGCCATCATGTTAATCAATTTCTGTGCAATGTTTTCATTCTCTATTGTTCTTATTGGTCTTCTCATTGGTACTGTCTGCAGGTGAAAGTTTCTGGAGGAGGACGGTGCAATGTGACTAATGGGCATTGTGTTGACAATATGGTAGTCCTGCTCTCCTTGTGAAGTTAAAAACATATATGTTTTCTTGTGGCATAGTCTGTTAACTGCCTTGCACTAGCATATCACTTTTTTGTTCTGAGAGCATTAAGAGAAATAGGGTAACAGAAGTTAATTTGGTGTTTGTAATCAACTGCAGGTGAGCAGGTCATTCTATTGGTTTCTTTCCTCTGAGGAATTAATAAATTGTCTGTTTTGGATATTTGTTTTGTTGTGTCTTGCATCTAATTACTTTATTGGATTACCATAATGGAAGCTTAAATGTTTCGAATATGATTAGTTTGTAGATTTTGGCAGAAAACTATCCCAGAGGGCACAAGGAACTGAGGGGATCTTTTTTTAATATACATGGTCCGGTGGATACAATGTCCTGGTTTGCCTCTCATGGAGTGGAGCTGAAGGTTGTCCTGTTGAAAAACCACTCATTACTTGTTTCTGTTTCAACTTCCAAGTGTACATTTCTGATTCATGATTAACTGCTCTTAGGTTGAGGATGATGGCAGGGTATTTCCTGTCAGCAACAGCTCTTCTTCTATAATTGATTGTCTCAATTCTGAAGTGAAGCAAAGGGGAGGTATGTTGTCCTCGTATGTTATGATTTTGGCTGTTTATAATGTGGATTGGGTTGATGAAACATTGTATATTAAAAAACAACTGAGCTTTCAGTTATCCTTTATGTCCATTAACCCCCCTTCTGTCACTTACACAGTTTGATTCTTCCTCTGAAGTTAAATCCTGAATCCAGTTAAAACATTTTTATAGTTGGTAAATAATGCCATTTTGTCTTTTAGTTTTCTTTGAATTTGAAGATTAGTTAAAGGTTCATAAGCCAAAATGTTACTATATGGTTATAGTAGTATAGGCAGAGATTTTAATCTGACAATTAATAGCTGCCAGTTCATCCCACATGGGTATAACAGTTGTCATAGTCTTCAGCACACTCATTATAAATGAAATGTTAGATTTACTCTGTTTTTTTCTCCTATTTTATTGGCAATTGGATTTAGGATCTAGCTCAATCTCACAAAACTGACTTGTGTAGTGCACACTGTTAAAACTTTCTAAGCACTATCTATTTTAGTCATATATCTAGTTGATATGAAACTAAACTACCACCCTTGAGATTGAATTTGAGATAGATCCCAAAGAGGTTGCAACTAAGGTGGACTAGGGGTAACCACAATTAAGGTGGCTTTCCAACACATTTCATAACTTACTATGACCAAGAACATTTATTATCTCAAAAGCAGTGAAAGTTACTAAAAGTTAATTTTACCTAAAATACAATATATAGTATAAAAAATTATGGTACGAGATCATGCTCACATGTTGTTTGATTGCTTTCTCCTTGAGCATCAGTAGGTTTTGCTTTATGTTACCAAATGATTGAGCTTTTGGAAAACATATCAAAAGGAGTTCATGCCTATATCTTTTCATGTATTTGTATGAAAGTTTTGTTACTTTTTTCATATAAAACAATAATATATTTTTCTATTTTGTTGGAGTTCTCATGTGATGAGATTTTTTCTCCAGTTATATTATATACACTGCTATATTGTATTATAGTGGATTCTACGACACTATTTATAACTCATAATTCATTAAAATCCACTCTATATGAAGTATTCTCTCCACAAAATAGATGATTTGTTGATAACATGCTATATGTTCAACTTGGAAATACTAAATTGCATATTCTTAGATCCCTATCTATATAAAACTCATTGGTATAATATTATAAATTCTTAGAAAGGGAAATTTAAATTTATTGGCTTGTAAGATAAGAATTGCCTCCATTGTATATTGTATTTTGGCACTATCTCTAGTCAATGTAAGACTTTGATTTTTCCCAATACACTTCCGCACATCTAGCACTATTGGGCTTGATATGGGTATAACATCATAAGTGATCCTTTTAATTGATCTAGAACAAGCTTGGATATCATCTTACAAAGTAGTTTTGGTCTAACTCTACCCTTAAAAACTGGCTTTTACAGTAAGGTTTATATCTACTTATATACTATAATTTAGCCATATCTTCAGTCAATGTGGAACTTGAGTTTTTTCTAATAGAAATTATGACATCCACTTCTGTTTGTGTTTTACCATCACTTGATTTTAAGATTTCTATGATGTACATTCCATTTGTCAATGCTGAAATCTGTATTCTGAAATAGTTTCTCTGCAGACAAGAAAAACTGTAGCAGCAATATCTATTTTATCTAGTGGCAAATTCCTTCTCGAGATTCAGCAGCACACATCTGTTCATGTTGAACGAGTTGAAGCTGATTATCTATTGATTGCTAGTGGTAGTAGTCGTCAGGTTGTGGTGGATAATTGATTTATTTGAATTAAGAGGCATTAATCATGTCATATTTTTTTAAACCAGTTTCTTTCTGTCATAGGGTTATACTCTTGCATCTCAGCTTGGTCATTCAATTGTAGATCCAGTGCCAAGCTTGTTTACTTTCAAAATAGAAGATTTGCGTTTGCGGGAGTTGTCTGGGGTAAAGTATCAATTTGTGAAGTTCTTTCTGTATAATATTAAGAAACGTGAAGTTCTGTTTTCTTCTATAAACCTTTCTCTTTTTTTGCTTTTCTTGGCCTTGCCACTTTCTTTAGTATAGTTTTTCAGTATAAGCATGCTTATTTACTTTTTGTTGTGTTAATGGGAGTTGCTATCATTTTGTGAGTATAAGACTGAGAAAGGAGAACTTCAATGATGTACAGTATTATAAAGCTACTTTCACCATAATAGTGAGTGGTTACCTTACCAAGTTTACCGACTAATAGTTTTATGATGACAACAATTTATAATTTTTTATTTTGACAATGTCTAAAAATTTGATTTTAATTTGGATCTGCACAATTGCAATTATATATTTATTATGTTTAAAGAATTCTTATACATATTTCAGCATTTGTTACAAATCATATCTTGTTATTTTCAAAATAAAGCACATCACTGTATCGGATTCAATGTGTATCCAATACAGGTATTATATCAATGCATCATAGTAGATAATTATGGGGAAAAAATCAGGATAAAGGGATTTGATATATGGAAATCAATCCAAATTAATGTGTGGTCTGATTTATGCTGTTAATATTAAGATTTGATGTATTAAGAATGTGTTGTATAATTGCATTTCCTTCTTTGCTTCCTTTTAGGTATAGAATTTATAGGAATAATTATTTCCCGGATATTTAGGCCAAATTAGTGTTCAGAAGTATTCTCCTATTCCTATTTATACATCCTGATGTATTAGTTCTACATCAGTTAAATATATTCACTTTTCCACACATACAATGGTTCTGTGGATATTGAGTGCCTAATGTGTCAGTTTTTTGTATCTCTGAAAAACACTAGAATTGGTGAGAATATTGGCAGCACTTGGGTGTAAAGCAAATGAGTAGCTTTTTGGATGAGATACCATCTGGGAAACAAAAGGGTGAATGAGTTGCCAGCTAGCTCAATTTTTGTGACAGATGGATGAAGAGATGAGAAATCAGTTTCTTGAGAATTCACGGTTTTGGCTTCAATTTGATCACTACATGGAGACATTTACATTCTGTTCATTTACACACTGCATTCTTCATTTGGTCATCATGTTATGTGTATCAAGTAGGGAATTCAAACTCATTATGCATGATTAGTACTTATAATACAGTTGTTTCGGTATAAATTTAGCTTCTTTTCTACTCTTTTATATTTGGTTTCCTTAACTGTCAGGTTACATTCCCTAAAGTTAAAGTGAGGCTAAAATTGGATAGTGTCCAAAGGAATATACCTAAGCTTACACAGGTATGCTTTGTTATTATCACAGATCAAAACTAGTTTACCCTGGTGCTGTTTTTACCACAGATTAAAAATTGAAAAACATATTTTCAAATTTTAGGTTGGTCCCATGTTAGTTACACATTGGGGGCTCAGTGGACCTGCTATTCTTCGGTTATCTGCTTGGGGTGCCCGTTTTCTATTCAGTTCAAGTTACAAAGGTAGGGAAAATCTTTCCCAATATGCTGAGTTTGGAATCTTTAAAACTTTTATAAAATTTAAATCAATTCTTCTATGAAACTTGTTGAGATAATACTTTAGGATATGAATTCATTTACAAATCATTCTGTTTAATATCTTCTAATGTTTGTAACTTTTGGTAGGTTTTGTAAATCATTTTCACTCAAGCAAATTCTTTTCTATTCTGCAGTGTTCCAACATTTCCATATTCCTTTTACAGATATTGTTATAATTTGGATGCAGGTCAACTTTTTGTGGATTTTATCCCTGACCTGCATGTGGAAAATTTGAAGTCAGTTCTTTCTCATCACAAGCTTCAATATGCGGTAAATTATGCCTCCTTGTGCTCTCTGCAAAATACTACAAACCTATGTTCCATTGTATTAAGTTGGACGTGGAAGGTGATTATATGATTTTGTTAATGAGGTTCTTTTCTTAGTCAGTTAATATTTGTAGCATAAATCCATTTATCTTTCTCAACATTTTATTGGAAATTGAATGAGTCTGCAAAATGGGTTTCTGCATGTGTAGATGCACTCTATCTAATATTGTTGATTTAGTATAATAAAGTTGTATCAAGACAGCCACAATCATGCTATAGTTTTCTTCTTTCCTCAAATTTTCTTTTAATTGAGTTTAGGAACTTCCATTAATTCACTGTAAGCAGTTTGATCTAAGACTATTTCCATGTAAGTTTCGACCATCATGTCCTCCACTAAAAAATTACAATCACTTTGTGTTCAAATTGGTTTCACTAAGTTGTTTTTCCTGTGCCTTTGCAGAAACAAAAGGTACTTAATTCCTGTCCTCCTGAATTTGGCATTACAAAAAGATTTTGGAGCTATGTGCTGGAACGACAGGTTTCATAGCAATTCCTAGTTTTTTTATTGAAAAAAAAGTGTGTTTTTAATCCCTTTACTTTCATTAAGCTAGATATTGGTCACTACTTTTAAATTGATGAACTCAGTCCTGCAATTTTTAAAAATATATGAATTTACTCCCTCTTCATGCTTAAACTTAGCATCTGATAATGGTATTTTTTCTGTTGTTGAAGATCTCACATTGACTAGAGATTAAGACATTTCATAGTATATAAGGGGGTACAAACCTCACCTTATAAGCCGTTTTTATGAGGTTGAGTTAAATTTAAAGTCCACTTCTTAATATCTGCCAAGAATGTGATAGAGGAACTAAATTCAAGTATTTTCTAGAATTGGAAGACTATATTCATTAATTTGAGAGTGCAGAGATTAAAATCTAGTTGGCTGAAAATATAGGTTGCAAAAATACATTCTTCTTCTTTTATTAATATAGAGTTGTAATGTAACTGAAAAATATTGACAAATTTATAAATAATGTTCATATGCAGGGTTTAAGTGGAGATGTCTTGTGGGCTTCTATCTCAAATAGTTCATTGATGTCCATAGGTTCTGTGTTAAAGAACTGCATATTTGAAGTGACAGGCAAGGTAAGGTTTCTTATCCTTTCTGAAATGTTACTTAATTTTGTTCATATATTCTTGATTTAACATTTCTTCTGTCCTATCAAAGGGTCAATTTAAGGATGAATTTGTTACTGCTGGTGGTGTTCCCTTGTCAGAGGTTCTCTTTCTTCACTTTCTCCTTCTTCCTCCCTACCCTAGCTTCCATTAATTAGAAATATTATTTAACTGATTTTTTTTTTAATTTTTTCTAAGATTTCGCTTAATACAATGGAAAGCAAAGTTTGCACACGTCTATTCTTTGCTGGAGAGGTACATCAACTTTAAAAATTGTCTTTTATTTCAACTTTTGAAGTAGAACTAGAGAATGTACAACAAATCATACAACAGTTGTTTGTGTACATTATTTATCACATATAGAAAGATAAACTAAAAAATGTTGTTGTATAAAACATTAGGGTCTTTCTAACCTATGCCCTTAGGTACTAGTTAAGAAAGCTTTTATTGGAAATCATATGGAAGTGTATTAAAATGCCATAGGGGAACACATTTTTCTCTGCATTCCTATAAAAAAAAACTTCTCTTTTAATTCCTTAACTAATCACTACAAAAAAAATCATTAAATTGAAACCAATTTCAGAGATAAAAAATAATTAGTTATTATATTCACTAAAGTAGATCGGATTTTAGAAACTAATTTTTTTTTGGTATATAAATTAGTTTATATTATTGATAAACAGTTTCTAAATTGGTATCTAATTAACTACCAACTTTAGAATCTAAATAATTGGTGGCTAAAACTTTGGTAGCTAATTAGATACCATTTAGAAACTATTTATCAATAATAAAAACTAATTTAGATACCAATAATTTTTTTAATCTCTTAAATAGTATCTAATTAACTACCAACTTTAGAATCTAAATAATTGGTGGCTAAAACTTTGGTAGCTAATTAGATACCATTTAGAAACTATTTATCAATAATAAAAACTAATTTAGATACCAATAATTTTTTTAATCTCTCAAATAGTATCTAATTTAGTCAATATAATAACTACTTTTTTTTTTGTCTCTAATATTGATTTCTATTTAATGATTTTGTAGTAGTGAATAGTTAAAGAATTGCCAAAACTATAATAAATTGTTGCATGTGTATCACATATCAAACTATGCAGCATGATAATGCAATATTAAATGTCTATTATGCAGATACTGAATGTTGATGGGGTAACTGGTGGCTTCAATTTCCAGGTAAATAAATACATGTGATTATAGTAATGAAGGCTTAATTGACATATGATTATTGACAACCAGCAATTCCAATTTCCCAAGTTATTAATAGTAAAATCTTGTATTCATACTTGTTGAATTGTTCAATTCTTACCACCATGAATAACATTTTTTTCTGTCTTGAGGTATATTCTTGTCTGAAATTTCTCTTCAACTTCAATTGTCATTGGATATTCTTGTGCTTTTTTGTTGCCATATTTGACATAAAATAGCATAAGCCATATGGTTATTCCAAGCATATACTATATACCATAAGTATTAAAAGAAAGATTCCATCAACCTATGGTGTCATGGTAGCTAGTAGTAAAGTTCATGAAATTGATGGTTATTTCTAGTAGAATTTCTCTTTTAAGTTTCTTTAAAAACTTTATTTTTTGTAGTGGGAGGGGGGAAGGGTTTTGCTATGCTAAAAAATATTTTCTATTTTAAAAAATTATCAATTTTCCTAAAAGTCTATAAAAAAGCTTGGTAAACAACACTAAAAAAGTCTTCAATTGAAAAGGTCAATGTATTATTGGCACTTAAATGGAGTTTTATGTGGTCTTTTTTTTTTCTATTATAGGAAAAAATGGACAGAAATAACTAGGTTAAATTACAATTTTAGTTTTTTTTAAAAAAAAAAATTGATCTGCAATTTTGGTTTTATTTTTTTCTGTGACTTCAGTTTTCAGATTTAAAAAGTCCCATTTTTTGCATTTTATTTCTTTTATTCTAGTCTAATGAACTCTAGACATTAGATTAAGAAACAGTTTAATATACTAAAATGCAAAAACAAATGTATGAAAAACTAAGGATTTGAACCAAAATTATCAATTTTCTAGAATCTGGAGATCAAATGAAATATCATATGCCTCTGTATGTGTATATACAGCATCATAATTTAGCATAATTTGAGGGTCCAGTTTTCCTTAGAACCATTGATTGAATCATTCACTTTGGAATAAAAAGGAAAAGGAGAACAACTTTATGACTAATTGATTGATGATTAATGGTATACTGAAAAGTGTGATGACTCAGTTTCTTCATCCATTTTCCTTTGTTCTGTGTGCAGAATGCTTGGTCAGGAGGGTTTATTGCAGGAACCACTATTGGTAGATTAGCACTTGGATCTTGTCTAGGTTTAAAGTAAATGCAAATTTGCAAATTGCATGCTTTTGTTGGCAACTTGGTCTTTCTTTTTTGGTGTCAATGTACTGCATTTTCCTTTTTTAGCTTAAGCATACTTTGGTGGATGAGATTTGATATGAAAAGTTCTTCAAAAATCAGATTCTTATACTTTTAACAGTCTGAATCATACCAAAGGAGAACACTTAAATGCAGTATCCACTGAGTGATTGTACTGTTAAAATTTGATCATTCATATAACAAAGATTTACATTATAAAGTATGTATTAAAATGATGAAACTTCAATTTTATTGTATAATAATTAATCCAATTTAAGGTTGGACATAAGTTTCCTCAATTAAAAAATTATTATTAGAAAAAGAATGGTTAAATATTGTATTGAGGTGAAAAATATACAAATAAACATGTTTAAAAGCATCTTCAAAAATATAGTTTTTTTTTTATTAGCAATAAGAATTGAATAACAGGACGTACTTAAGAGTGGTTCAACTCTTATACATACTTATATAATATGAATCAAATTTTAGGTCTCTCAAACCAACATCTTCAAAAATATCGTGTAAAGCCTTAATAGTAGATTATAGAACATATAGAGTATATATATATATATATATATATATATATATATATATATATATATATGATTAGATGAAGTAATGTTTATGATAGATCATACATGGTCTAATTACACTTAAGTGCTTTTATGATCATAAATTTTATTTAATATTATTATTTTTTTGAGTATTTTTTTGTCTTTTCAACATTTATGTAGAAAATATTCATTCTCAAAAATTCAAGAAGCAATGTTGGATAAGAAGAAGCAGAGATATAACATGAAAACTTCTATTAATGTCTTTCAACAACTATCTTTCGGAATACTCATATATAAAGCACTTATAAACATGAAAAAAAAAGTATTCAAACTGATTTTACTAAAAAAAATGTTATAATCATTAAATGTAAAAATCATGAAAAAAATAGCCTAAACTAATAGTTAATTGAAAAAAATTTCAACTACTTTTTGATTTATTAAATATGAAAATACATTTTACATCTGATAATAATTAAAATAAAAAATAAAATTCAATAAACTAAAATCAAACAAAATAATTAAAAAGAAAATAATTTAAATTAAAAACAATTCAAATGCATAATATTTACAATTATAAAATTTTCTATCCAACTACACTAACTCAAATTACACTTTTTCTCGGAATCTAAGAATTATAGATTTGTCACCTAAGAAGTTCAAACAAAATTGGGTTTGAAATGATTTTTTAATTTTTAGATATCCATAAGTGCTATACTTATCTATTTTAAAAAAACATAAAATACCAAAAACATTGATTGAAAGATACACAAACTAATATGACAGTGACAAAAGTAGGAGGAAAAAACGAATCTCTTCCTTTTATATATTAACAAACAAAAAGTGTTTAGAGGAGAGAAAGAAAGTGAATGAAAAGCTTAAATAATAGATAAAAAGTAAAAAAAAGAAAAAAAATAGTCTTATTTTTTAATGTAAAAAAGTACATTATTTCCAGAAAATAAAGTAGGATTGAGTTAAGAGTAAATTATACTAATAACCTATTTTTTTTAAAAAAAAATTACACAATTTTTTTTATGTTTTTTAAAAACTTTATATTTCATTGATTTTTTTCTCATTAAAAAATTATCCAAATAAACCATCCTTAACATTATTTACTTAACTATACTCATCCACTTTTCATACTTTGAGAGTTGAGAATTTGGTAAGGTGAATAGTCCCATCAAAATCTCTTCTTTTATTTTTTATGCATGAGTTTAATGTTAAATTAAAATAACTAAAGTCACATAATTTTAGTATAATCTTTTAATCAAAGTCATTTTTCTATAACATAAATTTTACTTCTAATTTCACTAATCGTGAAATTTCCCCCATCGATAATGATTTCTTTACATAAAATCGTGTTCTCCAAACACGACTTACACAATCACATACTAATATTTTTGTTTATTTTTATAATCATGAAACAAAATTACATCACTTTAATACAAAAATTTATCAAATTTTCAATCTTAAAAATCACTCTCACTCGTGAATATAGATAATTGAATAATTTTTTTATAGAAGGTTTAATTTGGAAAACAAATCTCACTTTTATATTTTTAAATAGTGTAATAATTAATGTAAACTATATAAGTGCCATTTAATCTCCATATGATTTTGATCAAAGGTTTGATTTACATGTAAAAAATAGTTTCTTTAAATAAATTTCTATCTGAAAAGTCTATAATACACAACCAGAATTTATCCCAACTTAACAAAAAAGAAAAAAACATTTGTGGCAAGGTAGAGTTTGAGTGTAGGATAGTGACTAAGAAAGCAGCTTTAAGGAAAGGAAAACGTAAAAAGTTGGGTTCACTTTGATGCTTTAGAATCAGAAAATCCCAAAATCCAATTCAACAACTTGTTTTATTCACCTTTTTCACACCATCTTTCCTCATGTTTATTTCCTCCAAAAGGTTTACCACCCTCTTCTCTCTTGCATATTCCACCATCCCTAAATCTCCATTCGCATAACAAAACACCACACCATCTTTTATCAATTATCATCGATTCTTTGTTATTGAATTAGAATAGATTTTGAATCGTGTTATTTAATCATCTGCTTGATAATTGTTTATTTTGTTAATCTTCTCTTAGGTATAATGAATTTGATTGTGTCAGTCGAATGCTAACACTTTCACTTATTGTATGGATCCGATTTATAATTTTATACGTTAATTATTAAAAATAGGTAAAATTTAAAAATAAATAAATTGTGTTACAAAGTAGATCAAATTAAAAATAATATACATAATAATTAAATTTTAAATTAATAAAATAAAATATTATAAAAAGAATGAGGACATAAGAGACATTGCCACAAGTGTTTTTGTTACTTATTATTTATGAAACTCGGACACTCCTTTTAAATGGCGTGTCGGTATCCGATACTTGTATGAGACACCGACACTCGTATGACACCTATAAGACATATATCTGTGAAGTGTCCAATTCAAAAAGTATTTATTAGATTTCTGACAATTCTAGTACTGTTCTAACACAATTTTAAAAAGAAAAATACATTAATTTTCTAAAAAATCAAACTTTGTTGTATAAATTGTTATTATGATTATAAAAATAAGAAACAAATCCTTGTGAATCAGTCATGAAAAACATCTTTCTGCTTCAAAAAATAATCTAAAATATATTTGTGCAGATAAATCTTTATTGTCAATTTATATAATTCATAATTATATAATATATAAATTTGTGTTCCCATATCCTATCTTTTAAAGAATTTATGTATCTCCGTGTCCGTATTGTCTGTATTAGTGTATACTACATAACTTTAAAAAACTTGGAATTACATGCAATTCTCGTGCTTAATAATAACAATGCCATAATATAGTTAATAAAAGATATTTGTAGTAAATATTTAAGTAAATAGTTTATTAAATATTCGAAAAAAATTATGAATTTTTTTATTTAATTATAATTTACTAATTTTTTAATCAGTCTTCGTAAAACATTCCTTGTCTAAAGGAATTTGATTCGCCACAGTTAAACCAACGTGCCAGTGGCTGTTATACAGTGCTCACAACATTCTTTTAAACGTTTCTCTCTCTCTTTCTCTCTCTGTTTTTTATTTGTGCTTCCTTTCAGACTCAGTTTTCCTCTGTTTGAACAATTTTTCATTCAGTTCGTTATTATTTATTCATTTATTTTCTAACACTCGAACAGTTTCCGCCATTTTTCTCGGTCACGTGCTGGCATTTTCTCTCGCGGAATGCGCAGGGATTCCTCTACTACGACACCGTTTCGTTAATAATTTATCGCCATTGGTTTCGAAGACGCAAGCGAGGTTCAATCGATCGCATAGATGGCGGTGGTGCTCGCGGAGAAGGTCAAGATCGGCGTCTGCGTGATGGAAAAGAAGGTGAAATGTCAATCCGAGGTTCTCTTCCTCATTACACTTAATCAATCAATGTCGTTACCTCGTCTTTGCTTTGGTTTTTTGTTTTGCGTTTTGGTGATTTGGAACTTCTGCGGCATAGTTTCGGATTTCGCAGCGAGTTTGAACTTGGAGGAATGCGAGGGATTCTCTGCCTCTGTTTTTCTGTCCTCATTGATGGATTGATTTTTGTAGGTCTTCTCCGCGCCTATGGGACAGATTTTTGACAGGCTACAAGCGTTTGGTGAATTCGAGGTAGGTGAACGAGTTTGCGTTTGCAGTGTTCTGGTTTTTTGTGTGGTGGTTTGTTGGTGAAAAACTACAAATAACAGAGGCTAATGTAAACCATATGAGTGAATAATACGAAACGGTTACATCTTAAGAGTTTAATTTCTTTTCACAGCTTTACATTTTCAACCTGTAAAAGATTACAGTTGGTATTTACATGACTTTTACTATAATTATAAAAGTTCTCGAATCATCTATTATGTGAGAGATGCTTGATGTATGCGGAGATGTCAGCATATACTGCTTCAAAGTTTATTATGTATTTTTCTGAGTATAATATTTATGAATTGTTAGTGTAAAATATTTTATATTATGGATCAATATATAATTCTTAAGTTTCAACCAAATTATAGTAGAAGTCAACAAACTTATGTGAACTTAATAGTCTGTGATTAGACGATAGTATACTGTCAAAGCTCAGCACGTACTCTGCATACACTATTTATCCTGTTCCTATTATATATTATTTTGTTCTGTGAAAGAAACGGCTGAGTTGGTAGTTGTGTTTTCCATTTTTTTTTCGTTGATATTTTGTATTATTTGTAGGTCATACATTTTGGGGACAAGGTGATCCTTGAAGAACCAATAGAGAGGTATGATAGTCTTATTCGTATAGCTGGAACCTAGTTTTAACTCTAAATTTTGGAGAGCAATATTTTGTGGTCCTGTTTGAGAAAAAAAATTCACGTGTATTCAGGCGACTCTTTGATTAATGCATCCAACTTAGGGAATAGGAATGAAACAGTGGTGCAGACAGAAATTGGGAATGAAAGCAAGGCGAAATTTTTGTAATTATAAGGGTATCAACGAAAAATAAAAAGGAAAATAAAATAAACATTCCCTTAGTTTTAGTTTTCATCATGAGAAAATCTTAGAATTTTTTTGAGGATGTGGAAAGTTTCATTCACATGTATCAACAAAAACATTTATTATATCCTATTGTATGTTTGTGATAACATTTTTTAAACTTATTTTGCTACTATATTTGTGTTTGCGATGACATTTATTTTTTTACTTGAGTTTGAGTTTGTCGAAGTGTTTAAACTTTGTTGATTTTGAAAGGAACTAAAAACAACAGTGCCAACGTTTCTTTACAGCATGCATCTATATCAACTGCTTAAAAGTTCCATGATGACGTGACATCATTAATTGTATTTGCGCTTGGTACATTTAAGTTATAGCTGAACTGTTTTACTTTTGTTGACCTTGTAGATGTTTAAAGCCATGCCGTTTCAGTAATGTTTAAATATTGTGTTATTTCAGCTGGCCAATATGTGATTGTTTGATTGCTTTCTATTCCTCGGGATATCCCCTTGAAAAGGCAGAGGCATATGCTGCTTTAAGGAAGTAAGCTTGTTTATTTACCAACTTTAAATTGATTTGAATGTTTTACGTATGTTTTGTTACTCATCAGCCTGTAAAAGATAGTGTAAGATCGTTAAAAGTTGGGTTGTGAAACACTGAAATGTTCTTGAACTACATATAGGCCCATGAACAGCTACATCCATGACGGTCAAATTCTTGTATAAATATAACATTACAATAGATATATGCTAGCTTATTGACAATCATCTTCTGAAAAAGGAAACCTCTATTTTCTGGTGTATTTAGTTTACATGACTTTTGATATGAAATTTTTTTATGGTTCTTTGCTAGCCGATATTTCAAGGAATTTCTATTTCTGACGCTGGAATTGGGAGGGGATTTATTACTGTTACGTGCAAGGAACCCTGTTTATGATGCTAGTGTTGCACTATTTTGTAGCCTGTAAAAGGCTTTTTAGTCTAGTGGAACTTTAAGGCCTTTGTGCCAGTCTTTCCAAATGATGTGAGAATTAGGCGTCACCACTGACCGTGAAATTCTCAGCTAAGTTTGGTATGAGTGTAAAATATGTTATTCATGAATTTACATGCAGATTAAGACATGTGAAGTGTACAATTGTGAGAAACTCGTCATTCTTGTGTATAAACTTTTATTAGATTGAGAGAGAAATCAGAAAGAATGTATTGTAATTAGATAAATGCTAGTAACACACTTTATTGGTTGAAATTTGTCGGAACTTAAAAATTTTGGTAGTCCTCACTTCTTATTTAATGAATTTCTCTTGATTTTTTTTTTTGTTTTTAATAAATTTCAATCAATTGTAGAGCGTGTTAGGAAGAGTATTGGTAGAATGACGAAAGTACAAAGATGTCGAGTCACTAACTAACAACCCTACTACTTAGTCAGACTGAGTTTGCTATTACTGTCTGAAAATGGCAGCTGTTACTAACTGTGCTAAAATACAAAGGTCAGGCTATAGAATATCCAGAGAGATACTCAAGAGGAATATTCTCTTGCAACTTTAAAGTTGCTTTTTAATCTTTAGAATAATTGAAACTGATCGTCACCGAAGTTAGCCTCTAACTTCTAAGAAGATTTTGAAATCTTCAGTGTATTATTGATCCACAATTGGTTTGACTCTCGCCTCCTTTTTCCTATGGGAGGTTCCTACAATATTGTATCTAAAATCATGTAATCGGTTTCTTTCCTGGAGAAGAATAAGGTAGAGATCTCAATTGACCAACACTGAATCATTCAGTGTTACTGTAGAATCAGTGGGCTATTGCTCAAATTTACAACATATATTGCCTGTTGCGTTGTTTTCTGTTTTTCAGTCATACGACTAAAACATATGCACTCATATAATAGTTTCTTAAAATTGATAAATGTAGGCATTTCAAGAAAATGAGAAAAAGAGTGAGAAAGCTAGAGAAAATACGGACAGAGATCTGAACTAGTATTCTGTTATTAAAATCTTATCTCTGAAATCTGAAAACTAAGAACGACTAGAGTTGACCGACAACAGCTAACAGCATTCAGTTAGAGTGTTAGGGTTGAGTTCCGAAGTATGGGACTTAAGTCTTACATAGGAAGTGTGGGATTGTTAGACTTTGAACTCTCCAACTACAATAACTTTGTGGTGTGGTTTTCTCAAGGTTCTTATCAATTGGGTATTAGTGTTCTTCACCACGTCCCCTTAGCTACAATTGATATTGACATTGTAGTGTTCGATTGGGACTAGTCAGAGGGCTAGTGCACAACCAGCTTGTGAGTGCTAAGGCTATGTAGCGTCGTGGGATTTTAGGATCCAAATGAAAGGTATGGGACTCCAGCCTCACATTAGGAGTATGGGATTTTGGTGTAGGAATTTTATAGGTTTTGGACTCTTCAACTACATTTGTGATCCGGTTCTTATCATAGAGTCAGTTTTATCCAAGTTTAACTGAATATAATTGCTGACGAAAGGACTAGACAAGCGGAAGATTATCTTCTTAAACAATGATTATCTCCGGTTTGTTACATTTTTACTTAGAATGTTTGGATGAGAAGGTTTACTAGTCTAAAAACTACTCATGCGCTGTGATGCAGGCCTTTCGTAGTAAATGAACTGGAGCCCCAGCACCTTCTTCATGACCGAAGGAAAGTATATGAGGTACATGGATGGAATCAATCTCCTTTTTTATTTTTCCAGTTAGGTTTTGGTCTAAATTCTTTGTCATGTTCAAGTATGATGAAGCCTTATTCTTTTGGCTTTGAATGCCTTGCAAATATGCTATCTGGCTCTGAATGCTGATAACTCTGCTCCGCATGCTGTATTGACTTTTCCTTCATGGTCTGGCTTGTTTTTCAAATTAAGAGGCCTTAACTTTTTCTCATTGTTTATTTAACGTCTGATATTTATATGTAGATTTTTAGCACGAAGCTAAGGAAGTGAAAAACTGAACTTTGAGTTTGTGTTAAATCGAGTGTTGCTAAGGAAGGAACTAGGAAAAAGAAAAAAAATTCACTCATTAAAGTAATATTGGTCTTGCCCTCCCCTCTTCGCCTGGGACAGACATTTAAACTTAGTGAAGATCATATTTCTGTTTATTGTTATTAGTTATGAATGTATGACCAATTACAGTCCAAATGCTATGCTATTTCTTTTATGATATCTATAATTTATTTTTAATAATCAATTTTGGGCTTCAAGCGTCTTGAAATGTTTGGAATCCCCGTTCCAAAATATGCCCTTGTAATTAGGGAAGTCCCGTACCAACAACTGGATTACTTTAATGAGGAAGAAGATTTTGTTGAGGTTCATGGCATGCGGTTTTATAAGCCATTTGTGGAGAAGCCCGTTGATGGTAAGCTTTTTTCTTGTGTGGGTGAAACTCTTTACTTTGCTTCCGTGTCTTACATTAGTTTTCTTTTCCTTACAAAGTCACTGATGAATGGTATATACATTGTATTGGCTTGTTTTATCATGGATTTGCGGGGATGTTCATTTTGTCCCATTTTTTTTTGCGAAGCCCTGTTACATGTAGTGTACATTGAGGGGGTGTTCTTTTGTCCCTTTTTCTTTTACCGAGGAGTCACTGATATACGTAATTTACATTGGCTTGTTTTATCAAGATAAAGATTTTCGGGCGTGTTATTTTTGTCCTATTTTCTTTTACTAGGGAGCCCAAGTGTTGACTCATGATATATGGAGTGGGATCAGTGTTCTCTACAAATTCAAATATTTACTACAATAAAATTTAATTTAAAAAATCTTAGACCATTGAATCGAAACTACATCACTGGACAGTTTTTTTTGGACTCCAAATGATCCTATCCTGTGGAATGCAGACACAAAATACTCAGATTTTTTTTTGTCAATATTACCACACAGCTTAATATTGACATTTATATGGATGAAAAAATCAACTATTGAATATGTGAGATTCAAAATTTCAAGCGGAAACAATAGGGTAGCATTCCTTCACACACTATAGCTTACAAGTTGTGTGATGTAAATAATCGTTCATCATTGTTTTTTCAGTATGCAAGGAGTATAAAAGGGATTATATCTTCAAATCACGACTAGTAACTTCTATAATTGGTTATTGCATCTGTATGTCATTTCTTGAAATGATGGAACTCAAGTACGTGTCGTTATTGAATATTTGGCAGGAATAATAGAATACATAATAGGTAAATGAATACAATATTGAAAATAAGCTAGTTTATCTTTTTTTCTGCATGGTAATAATATGTATAAATAAACCCTTGTGCATTAATGATATGCCAAACTTGCACAGCACATGAGCCCCATGCAGCTGTTCCTTTTCAGAGACATGTGCGGGACTTACAAGGCTCATGGAAAATGTTTAACTTGTGTTGCACTTTGTTACATTGCGTTCATGATATTTTGAATTTATTAAATAATGAGCCAGACTGTCAGTGTTTATATTACATGCATGTCCATGAACCTTATACCTTATATTCCCGCATACAAGACTGCCTATGGTTCATATATTTTGTTTACATAATTAGCTAGTGTTTCTGTGGGTTACGTACTATATTTTAACTGTGTAAAATAATGGGATTAATTCTCATTGCAAAAATAAGTTGAATTATAGTCCTATTTAACTGAATACAGCTGAATTTCAAGCTGTGATCCTTGACAGAAATCCTATATAATAAATCATTTCTGCTTCTAATAAAAGAGAAAACCTGATCCTATTTATTAGTAATTAGTCTGCAAAACAAAATATCCTAAAATAGCACAACTATTCCTAAGTAATTCCAATAGGATTAGCTCCTTTCTCCCTCAAGTTGAGTCCAATATATATTACAGAATCTAAACTTGAGGCTGAATTCTTCAAAGCGATTCCTAGGAATTGCTTTTGTGACAATATAAACAACCTGCTGTCTTGTTTGAGTGTAGGACAATTGAACAATTTCATTGTTTTGCTTTTTCTTAGATAAATGTCTATTGATATTACTGTGTTTTGTCCCATCATGATGGACTGGATTCTGGGCAATACTAATTCTTGTTTTTGGTGTTTTGGAAGAAGAAGCTCCTTGTTTGGGGGGAACCTAGTGTTTGTATTCAAATCTGAACTATAAGGAGATGATTTCTATAATTTATTTAGAATTCTGTGTATTTTGTTCCTTAATCCCAACAATAAACACTTTTGTTGTTGGTACATTGAAAATTTCATATTCCCTTTTCTTGCTCTTTTGCTAATTTATTTGTCATGACTTTGGGACACAAGGTGATGTAAAGAGAATCGTAGATAATGTGATGAAAGGCCGGTTGAAACCATTTGCATCATGTTATTTCTTTTGTATACCTTAATACTATTTTAGTGTTTACTGATTTAAGTACTTTCAGTTTTATGGGTTTTGCCACTGAAAGTCATCTCTAAGATGATTTTTTTGTTGTATCAGATACTAAAGGAATAGAAGTTATAATCTCAAAAATGCCTTATTGTGCCATCATTATTGAATTATACACATACATACTCATGATTGGAAATATATTTCTCAAATGTTATAATAACTGTTATTTTTGTGCTTTTTGAAGCTGATAACCACAGTATAATGATATATTATCCCAGTTCAGCTGGTGGAGGTATGAAGGAATTGTTTAGGAAGGTGAGCTTTAGGCACTCTCCCTAGGTAGGTGGGTCCGGGTGTAATATTCTACATATATGATCTATAGATGACATTCTTTTTCTAATAGACTTGCTCAAATTGTGACTACTGTTTTGGTTTACTTTTCTGTTGAAATAACTAACCCAGGGGTGAGGTTTTATTAGTTCTCATCTTTGAAATGAACATCAACCTGTTCTGTTATTTATTTTACAAATTTTAAATGGGAGGATGACATTGGTTGGCATGTGTATATGCTATCTCCACAACAATTATATTGCAATACAATCTTTCAAAAGCATATATAATTAACTGTAAATATAAATGTATAAAACTTTGTATGCCTTCTTACAGCTTTAGCTTTGACATCGCTTGTTTTTCAATAACATGCTCTTTCGATAATTTCTTGTGCTTCCTTTCACTCTTTTACGAGTTATAGTTAATCAAATTGGTCTCTGTTTTGGGTATAACATTATCTTAGGTTGGAAATAGGTCCAGTGAGTTTCACCCAGATGTGAGAAGAGTAAGGCGTGAAGGATCCTATATTTATGAGGAGTTTATGCCAACTGGAGGGACAGATGTTAAGGTTTGGCAGTTTTGATATTTATGTTGCTTTCTATTCCTTTTCTCTTAAATGTATTTCAAATGTTTCTCCATACCTTTTGGCATATTAGAATGGTCTCTTAAAATTTTGATAAATGACTGTAGGTGTATACGGTAGGTCCTGAATATGCTCATGCCGAGGCACGGAAGTCACCTGTTGTTGATGGTGTTGTTATGAGAAATCCTGATGGGAAGGAAGTAAGTAGAATTCATCGCTTTTCTCTGATATTCTTTCTCTATTCTCATGGTATACATTTTGTTTGTCCTTTCCTATCCATTTAGCATTACAAGATGGTCCTTCTTAGTTATTAGTCAATTCCGAGGAAAACCTTTTTCCTACTTAGGTTTCATCTTGTTATTTTCTGTCAATCTCTTGGTTTCCAGTTTTGCAGCTTTAAAGCATTATATTTGTTTTATTTTTTTGGGTTACATTTTGGTTAATTGAAGGATACTAATCCTTTTTGGTTGGGCCAAACATTGTGCTTTTAACAGCCATAATGAAATGAGTATTGCTAATCTTTTAGAGCACTAAATGACCAAAATTGGTTTTTCCTTTTTGTTGGTAATTGTTAAAAAAGGTTTGCTCCCTAATCGTGCAAACATGTCATGGTTGTCTTAATTTTGAGTGTATTAATAGAAGGAACAAACATGTACCATTACAAAGCAGATCAGAATTGCTTGCTTGAAACATTATTTTAACATGTTGAAGCATGTTTGCCATCTCATTCGGCAGGTCAGGTATCCAGTGTTACTATCTCCTGCTGAGAAGGAAATGGCGAGAGATGTTTGCATTGCATTCAGTCAAGCGGTATGTTGTACTAATTTGGTAACTACACGTTAATAAAAGATATTGTTTTTATTTTTTAGTGTGTATTATCTTCTAAAACAGTGTCTGGCTCCTTGTTTGTATAGGAGTTATTTGTATACAATTTCTGAACTAATCACTAATCCTAGTGTTGTGTTGAATTGTAGTATTTTTAAAACTGCTATTGAATCATGTCAATAGCCATGTTTCTATTTCTCTTTTCATTCTAGCTGCTTGTTCTTTTATTTTGTAGCTTCTTTGCCTCTGTGTGAAGTTTGATCTTTAGCTTAGAAAATATGTTCTGATAGTTTAACCATCTTGACAAGTCCTACCATCAAATACCTCAAAGTGTTTTAGAAAATGAATCTTATTATTTCAGTGGATTTAATCCGAAAGAGGGCACCTCCAATTTTATTTTTCCAAGGAAATCCTAAAATGAATTAAATTCTATTTCTTCACTTTATCTGACTTTCTTATGGGGCTGTGAATCTGTGAGCTAACTGTTATGGTAGGTAAAATGTGGCTGGGCCAATGAAGTTTGCACAATATTTTATGAACTTCAATTTAATGAATGTGATTCTCTTTAGAATATTGATTGAATGAAATCTTTCCATGAATATAAGAAAATAATTTGTCTGATCCTCTTTGTGCCCTACTATAAATTTGTGTTGCTTGCAGGTTTGTGGGTTTGATCTCTTGAGAAGTGAGGGACGCTCATATGTTTGTGATGTGAATGGATGGAGCTTTGTTAAAAATTCGTACAAGTAAGTTTTGTAATTAGATTTTTTTGTTTTGATATGGGCAGAATGGTTCAAAATACTTTAATATTTTTTCACTTTCTTTATATTAACAGAAAATCATAGGATAGTGATACCAATGCTTGACAAATTATTCACTTTCTTTATATCAACAGAAATTATCAGTTCTTCTCAATTTGATATATATCTGTTTTGGAGATATTATATTGTGCCCTTTTATCTTTAGTAAATATTGGAAAGGATAGTGATACCAATGCTTGACAAATTATAAATGCTACACTGAGTGACTAGTGAGAACTCTATCATTCGTAACCAATGTGAATAGGGTGTTGAATTTTGATTCCATCCAATAAAGCCCCTTTTGCTGAAAGCAACATTTCTAATAGTTTTCATTGGGATTAGTATGCATATGTAACTGATCTCTGGGAAAAAAAGTCACAAATTATAATTTTTATTTTGTTTTAGGCAATCACTTGTCTTGCTGAATAGTTGGCTGGATATTGTCCATCATTTATGAAGTGTCATTATGTTGGAAATATGACTAAATTATAATATATAAGTAGGTGGAAACCTAACATTCCAAGTTTGTTATGTGAGGTTGAGTTAAGCTTAGATTCGACTTTACAAGATGGTATCAAAGCCTATCTTAACAAGGGTTGTTAGTCTTATCGTGTCACTTGCTGTCAAGCTGTTATTGGACCGACCACAAATATCTAGTCTCAAGCTCAATGTGTCTAGTCCTTGGCTTGGGGTGTGTGTTGGAATCTTACATCAACTAAGTTTTGTGAGGATGTGTTAGCTTAAAGTCTAGTTTCTAAATGTATAACAAATAATAATTTCATCACACGTCAAAGCATCATTGAGCTATGACTAAAGCTTGTGGCATGCCATGGCTCTTGAATAGGCAAATTTTTTGTCAAACCAAAGGTAAATAATCCAAGAGAAGAGAGTATGAAGAGGAATGTGGGTGAGAAAACCTTTAATTTGTCTCTTCGTCTCTTAAACACTTTGCTTACAAATCTCGGAGACTCGTGTGCTTTATATTACCCCATAATGATTACATATACAACGTAGATATTCTCTCTAAAGTACATTTTTATTACATAATTTTCTTTTGGGTCATAGTCATTACTAAGTGATGAAAATTAGTTCAAGGAAACAAAAGTTCCCCTTTTCAATATGTACTCTTACACAAATTACAAATTTAGAACTCTTGAAAAACAATGTTACATTGCTTAGAAAATAAAAGCCTTTACTTGATTCATGAAATTTTGCTTAATGTATGAAAAATTAGCCTTTCTTCTAATATTTTATATTGTACTACACGTTGTTTCTCAACATTTTTGTGTTTGCGAAAATCACATTATTTTTCCTTTTGCTACCTTAGGTATTATGATGATTCTGCCTGTGTGCTACGAAAGATGTTGTTAGATGCAAAAGCACCTCATCTTTCTTCCGTGGTTCCACCAACTTTACCATGGAAAGTAAATGAACTAATCCAACCTTCTGAGACGCTAACTCGTCAGGGTAGTGGTATTAATGGCACTTTTGGACAATCTGAGGAACTGCGTTGTGTAATTGCTGTTATTCGTCAGTATGTACTATTCCTTTATTCGTTTGATTAGTCAAATGTGTCTTTTCTTATATACTTTTCACTTTTGGTAGTGGCGATAGAACTCCAAAACAGAAGGTGAAGTTAAAGGTTACTGAGGAAAAGTTGTTGAATTTAATGTTGAAATACAATGGTGGCCGACCCAAGTCTGAGGTAATGTTGTTTTTGGTCCTTCTATAGTGATTATTAAGATTTGAACTATGTAGGGAAATAAGTAGTTATTTGACTGATACCAATTATATTTTCATCATCTCTATTTTTAATAATCAATATGGAGATAAGTATATGCTGAAATGAATTGGAAGATTCTAAAGATATTTTTCCTAATCAATATGGAGATATTGAGGATTCTTAAGACCTTATATTGACTTCTTTAGGAGGCACACCTTGTTACTTCCATTATAAGTTTCTAACCCTACAGGGATTCTTGTATAAAAACAAGGGAAATACTTAAAGTCTTAGGGTGTTGTGATGCAAATTGGGTTGGTTGTCCCATTGATAGAAGATCTACCACAGGATACTGTGTATTCCTTGGAAGGAATCTTATATCTTGGAAAAGTAAGAAACATAGTGTTGTTGCATGTTCTAATGCAAAAGCTGAATATAGATCTATGGCCCTAGCTACATGTGGACTAATGTGACAACTCCTTCAAGAATTGAGATTTTGTGAAAATGAATAGATGAAGTTGCATTATGACAACAAAAATCTCTTCATAGAGCCTCCTATCCAATGTTTCGTGAGAGAACTAAACATATAGATTGATTGTCGTATTTTTAGAGACAAGTTGTTGTCTAAGGATCGTATTACTGAGTTTGCACATCCTCAAATTTTGGTACTAATCTAGTTCCATGCATAACCCATTCAAAGTTTCGTGATATTCCGTTAGAGAGAGACAACCTTCTTTAGCATTAAATACTCCGTTCTCAATGTCATAACAATCGGCAAAATCCTTTTTCAAAGAAAAAGTGTTATTAAATTCATCCAATATCTCTTTAGTATAGGAATAGAACATATTGTTTCGGTCATCAAGGGACCTACCACATTTTGAATATCATTAAGATCCAAAGGGAAGAGTTTCTCTTCAAAGAATGAAAAAAATTACAAAACAAAGATGTAATAAAGAAAACCCGTTTGGCAAAAAAAAGCTGAAAAGCTCATCCACTCTAAGTCGAAGCCAAATTGAATCTCACCGTACCTTTTGGAATAGGCTCAGGAGGCTCTGACAACCCTGTTTGTGGCTGGGGTGGCAAGTGGGGCTTTGGTGGAGCTAGGCGTGTGGGCTACATATGCTGGTTCTAGTGGTAGTGTGTGATGACATGTGACAACTCTATTGGTGACACAACTATCGACATTTCGATTGTGGGCATGGGACACATCTTTTTGGCCCATAACTTACCTCAATTGCAATGACAGTGACAGCGGTTTACATGGCAGCCGATACTAAGCTGGCTCTCAAGATTGAGAGTTTTGATGCCAACTTGAACTATATAAGAAAATGAATAATTATTTTATTGACAACAATCACACCAATTACATTTTTATCACCTATATTTGTAATGACCTCTAAAATGAGAAAACAAAAATATGCTGAATTGAATAGGAAAATTTGAAAGATATTTTCTCCTAATTAACATGGAGATATTGAGGATATTTTTATTCAAATAATCCGCTATTTACAACATTAAGTTTTATCTGAGTTTCTGAATTCTTAATCTTATGTGGTTTATCTATTCGTCTCATGTTTACATACAAAACTTAAAAGTCCTTCAATAATTTTTATAAATTTTTATTTGAGCTACTGATTTCTTATCTTCCGTGGTTGATCTATTGGTCTTTTGTTTTGCAGACAAAACTTAAAAGTGCTGTTCAGCTGCAAGACCTTTTAGATGCCACACGGATGCTGGTGCCTCGCACTAGGTATGTCACCTGTGTAAATATTGATCACGTTAGCGTTTCATGCAGTTCATTGTCTCACACCCAGGATTATTGAAATCTCAATCACAGTGATTGGTGTCTACATTCTTTGCTTTAAACTGGAACATGGTTTGGCCTACTGTGTATTTTCACTTAAAGGTTATTATGCACACTTTTAACCAATGAATGTGTAAGAAAAAGAAAAGCAAAAATTACATATTTTACCTTTTAGGTTACATGCATGTGTTGAATGCCCAGATTGCATGTTTCAAAATTAGGTTAACAAGTAATTACTCTTCACAATTTGTAGGAGTGATTGATACAACTTCTCTAATGATGCACACTAATTAAAATTCTTAATTATTTGGTCTCTTTTTTGACAATTACACTTGATAGATAAATCAGGTTAGCAGCTCTTTTACTATTATTGCATTAATGTTTCTAGGAATTATGTTGTATCTATCAAAAACATTTTTAGGGACTTGCTGAACAGTTTAAGAAGCACATTGGTCATGTTCTTGTTCATGCTACTAGAGCTTGATCAACTAATCCTCACCTCCAGTATTGTAGTTAAATTTTCCATATAATTTAGTATAACTTCAAAAACAAAGAAATATTTTATTGATATCAGTCACACGAATTACATTTTCATCATATCTGTTTGTAATAACTAAAACCTTTAAAAAAAAACATGCTGAAATTGAAATAAATTGGAAAATTTTGAAGATATACTTTCCTAATTACTATATTGAGAATATTTTTTATCCTAATAATCTACTATTTACAATAGTATATATCTTCTATAAAAGGTAGTTCTGTGCCTATATACACTGTCTAGTTCTCACTTCTTTTCTGGCCAGTGGTTGTTTATAGTTAGCAAACGAACTCTTGCTCAGCCCAGCTTTGTTGCTAGGGAGGTGATTGATCTGAGGTCTGATAGCTCTCTAGACATGCAGAGGAGTTGAAAAGCTCTTTCCTACTGATGATTTATTTCCTTTTCTTTTATTACTTTCGTCGCTTTCTCAAGGCTTCAAGGGGGCAGTTATTCTAAAAGCTGAAAATTTTGGGGCTGATTTGGCTTTTTTCATGGTATTAGAGCTTCTATGGTCTATCTATCAGGATTTCTATCCTTACTTCATTCATTATTTAATGACAATAACAACCAAGCATACATATCCCCCTAACTTGGGTCCAGCAACATGGATGTGGAGGACCTCGTATTTGCATAATTTTTTTCCTTCCAAATGAAATTTCCTTATTTTTTAAATGTTTGAGCGAGAATGATGCATCTTTCATTTCATAGGCTAAGTTAAAAAACGCACACTTTCTGTTGCATGTATACTTTGCCATTTATACGTACCTACAGTAGTAGTACTACAAATAGTTTCCACCAGTTTTTTAGTCATATGCTGAGTTGGATTTTGGAATTAACTTTATCTTTGTATATATTTAGACGAGATCTAGAAAGTGACAGTGAGGCTGAAGATGTCGAGCATGCTGAAAAGCTTCGTCAAGTTAAAGCAGTTCTTGAGGAGGTTATTAATGCTCTTGGCACTGTTTTCTCTATTATTATACTTTGTATTATGAACCCTGTTGAAAATGTAATGTTATTCTATTATTATTTCTTTTGTATGTATCCATCTTTAGAGTTAGGGTTTCAACTAAGTAACTTGCCTCTTTTTGTATATATAAGTATATATCAATAAAAGAAGGTAAAACAGTGTAAGTTGAAAACACAGTATTTTCTCCATCATATTTATTCAAGTTTAGTAATTGGAATTTGAGATAAATTTAGTTTTTTTTATAAAGTTCTCTGCATTAACTTGTGCCCTTGATTGGGTTTGCATTTCGATGCTAAATGAAATTTCAGTTATGTATTAGCTCTCAGGTACAACTCTATATGGAAAAAAAAAATTAAGTTCATGGCCATTTTGGATTGGATACATACTCTTATGAGGGTGTAGAAGAATTCGTTCTTATTATTTATTTCATAATATTGATTAAGCTATATGGTGGAATGCAATGCCCTACTTGCTGAAGTCCATGATTCATTGACTAAAAACTGGGCAAAAGTAAGGAAAAGTGAAACATTTTCCTACCTTGGTTATCAGTCATAAAAATGAAATTATTGATGTTTCTCTGTTGTGCATAATACAGGATATTGTATGTTAGCTGAGACATGCCCAAGCCATACTGATACAACATATAAGCTTGCGTGTCCTTTTAAAGCCTGTAAAACTGCTACCTTAACATTTTTTTAATCAAAGTCGTGAATTGTTTCATTTCTTTTCCTTTTCTACATATTATCAGGGAGGACATTTCTCTGGCATATATAGGAAAGTTCAACTAAAGCCACTAAAGTGGGTCAAAGTGACAAAAGCCAATGGTGAAATTGAAGAACGACCAATTGAAGCTCTTATGATTCTTAAATATGGTGGCGTTCTTACGCACGCTGGCAGAAAGCAGGTTCTGAGGCTGAATTTCATATACTGTTATTATTTTTAGGAATAAAATGGAATTTCCATTTATAATCTTCTTTCCTAGTTGTTTGAATTTCTCTTTTTGCAGGCTGAAGAACTGGGAAGATATTTCCGGAATAAAATGTATCCAGGTAAAAATTCAATTAGGTTTTCTTCAAGTAAATGACATAAATAGCTGAAATAGGAGGAATATTGTTGATATTCAAACTGTACAGGGATTCATCTTTTATATAGGAAATTACATAAAATAATAAAGTAATTTACCAAAGTATGGAAATTGATCATCCTAAATTAGTTTAACTGTAAGGACCAAGTGAATAGTTTTAACCTAGTATGTATTTGTGTTTTAGTTTGTGTAAGATATGATATGTTTCATACAAAATCGTGCATTCTTACTTCATATAACATCAACTTGTCAGTGGCTTGTACTATGTATAAAGGCAAACTTTTATGTGGTTTAAAATTACAGGAGAAGGTACAGGGCTACTTCGCCTCCATAGTACATACCGTCATGATCTGAAGATTTACAGCTCTGACGAGGGTCGCGTGCAGGTATGGCCTAAGTTGTGATCACCTTTAATCAAGAAAGGCCAAGTGGTTTTCATTATCGGTGCTACATTTATACATTTTATACGTGTTTGATCAGATGTCCAGATTATCATCTTAATTTGTCCTTTGGCATCATATGTGAACCATTTTTCTATGATCTGTTAAACAGATGTCTGCAGCTGCTTTTGCCAAAGGACTTCTCGACCTAGAAGGGCAGCTAACTCCAATCCTGGTTTGTGTTCGTTTTGCTGAAGAAAATATTTGATCTATTTTATATTGGGTATAGTTGAGATAAATTTAAAGAGAAATCTTATCTAGAGCGCTTAATTTTCCTCTCGTAGGTTGTCATATTTACATTAATAGTGGTTGTCCTTAGATACAGTATGGAGAAGGAAGAGTAAAAAACATGAAAAGTCATATCTCAATACATATTCATTCGCTAAATCTCACAAAAAGTTTCATTCTTGAACCACACTAGTTCACAAGAGGTGTCATTGCCCTATATTCAACTTCAGTAGTTGATCAGGACTGCATTTTGTTTCTTGTTTTTCCATGAAATAATATTTCCTACGAGAAAAATATAACATCCTATAGTAGAGCGTCTCTCTGGATACCCTACCCAATCGCCATTACTACAGTAAGAGATTTGGGTATTTCCTTTATCTTCATATAACAGACCTTGTCTTAGTTCATTTTTTAGGTATCTTAGGATATATAAGATAGCATTCCAATGATCATTGCGAGGAGTCTGCATGAACGGACTAACACCAACTGCAAAAGACAAATCGGGTCTACTAATAGAAAGATAAATAAATTTTATAATCGGTCTTTTATATCTTTCTGGATCAGAGAAAGATTCATCATGTTCTGCCATTAATTTCTAATTTACCACCATAGGACTATCCAATGTTCTACAATCAATCATGCTCGTCTCTTTTAAAATATCTAGAGAATATTTCCTTTGAGAGATTACAACACCTTTTAACTGGCTATTTCAATACCAAGAAATATTTGAGGCTTCCAAAATCCTTTGTCTGAAAATGATTGCACCAGCATTCCTTTAGCTAAGATATTCTATCGGCATCACTCCCTATAATAACTATGTCATCAACATACATTATTAAGTAAACACATTTTACATAAAACTGAAAGATCTACTCACTACATTTCAGCCCAAAGGTTTGAACAATGTAGTTAAATTTTCCAAACCACAGCACGTGGAGATTGCTTGAGACAATAGAGAATGACGCAACTTACAAACCAAACCAAACTCTCTCTAAACAACAAACCCAAGAAGTTGCTCCATATAGACTTCCTTTACTAGATCGCCATGAAAAAAAAATATTTTTAATATTCAATTAATGAAGTGGTCAATGACGAATAGCTACCATGCCAAAGAAAAGACAAACAATAGTCATATTGGCCACTGAAGATAAAGTAATACTATAATCATGACTATAGATCTGAGTGTATCCTTTGACAACCAATGGAGTTTTGAAACAGTTAACTTCATTAGGGTCAACTTTAATGGCATAAACCCATCGACATATTACCATCTTCTTCCTGTGGAAGGGGAATGAAGGTTTCAATTGGAGAGGGTGTGATTAGAAGGGTGCCGTGGGGAGCAGCTTGGAAAACTGGTGAAGAGTGTTAGGATTTTTTAGGTGTTGCTGTGCTGTTCTTTGGAGTGCAGTTGGGTGTTGGGTGCTGTTATTTTTTTGGTTCTGTCATTTGGTTCTTTTATAAGTGCTGGTTTGGGTTTGGCTTTCCCTTTTGTAGGTTTAGGTTTTTGGTTATACTTTCTTTTGTGGAAGTGTAACTTTGTGGCTGTGGTACACGGGTTGGGATACCCCTTAAGTATCTCCTTAATTTTATTCATTTATTGCTGATCAAAAAAAAAATTACCATCTTCTTCCTGTGGAAGGGGAACTAAATCCCACGTGCTATTCAAGAGCCTACATTTCTGCAAGCATGACTTATCTTTCAATAAAGCCTATTCTAACAGATATATTTGACTGATTTAATTTTTTTTTGTAAGGTTTCCCTTGTTAGCAAGGACTCCTCCATGTTGGATGGGCTTGAAAATGCCAGCTCTGAAATGGAAGAAGCCAAGGTTTGTAGTCTCTTTTGTTATTTATATTGCCTTCTATACTATAGGATTTTTTCAATTTCGGTGAAAGTGGATTATGATCGGGAAGACAAAGAACTTGGTTGCTCGACATTTAAGAGATGGATGGATGGGGGAATATAAATGGCATACCTAACCTTTTACTGGAGAGTAACCGTGCAGTTAAATTTGATCAACAAATTTATTCATGATTTTTTAGTAAATTGATAAAATTATTTCTTGAGCAAGAGATGGAGAGAACTTGTTACCAGACTTTGTAATTTCATATATTATTTATATTTAGCTTAACATGTAAATTCTGTTATTATTCAGTCTTTTTGAGGCGTAACAAACGATCGCGTGTTTTGATTGGATGTCATTAATATCATATGGTTTGGAATGTTGAGAATAAAATAATTGATATATATCGTCTTTATCTATATAAATAGGAAAAGTTTGAAATGTTTAACTATTATTTAGTGATTGTATCCTTACGTAATTAATTCCATTTTATTTCTGAATTATGTTAACTATATATAATTCAAACTTCTGATGAAAACTTTTAGCATTATGAGACCATAAGCTCCACAGCCCTGTAAAGAAGTTAAAATTTGAAAGAAATATAACATTTTTGTAATTTAAGCCAAGCTTCTAAAATTTATTGATTGACATATAATACTATTAAAACTTTGGATATTTGTCTCAAATAAATACCCGGTAAAGTAAGTCGAGAAATGGACGATCTGCAAGCTACAAAACGACAGGTCCAAATTTCTAATAACGGATGTGTGGTACTTATGCACTTCATTGTTCCTACACTTTAGTAAGATTTGGGGGTACTGCAATGCTAATATACCTTTTTATCGTACTCTTTTTGTAGGCTCGGTTGAATGAAATTATTACGTGTAAAGCTAAGCCAGTTGATAGCAATGGATCATCTGAATTTCCTTGGACTGTTGATGGTGCCGGATTGCCACCCAATGCATCAGAATTACTCCCCAATTTGGTAATGTTTTGTAAATCTTGTTCTCAAACTTAGTTCCTTAGAATTTGACCAATGTTGTTTACAAATTTACAAACATCACATAAAAGGATTCAAAATACACTTGCAAACAAGAAAGGAAACGAAGGCTTAATGACAATATAAATAACACTGGAAAAAGGATGACCGAGACTGTGTTGAAGCCATATTTTTAGGTTCCAAATTCTGAACTTGTTTGATGACTAGAAGAAAAAAAAAATATTTTGTTTGGTACTGCCGTTATCTTTTTCATGCTGCAAGTAGTATAACATGTCTTTATCATTCTCATGGTAAATAAAATTTCTGAAGTTTTGGTTTATAACAAAGTTGAATTTCGTATGTGATCCATGTAACCAACTTCACCTAGTAGGATAAGGCTTAGTTGTCGTTAGTTTGTTTGGAGAGTTTCAAGAATGTGTTTTCAGAAATATGAATTCATTCCATTATCACTTTGAATCATTTTAATTTGCTTCATATACTGTCTCTCTATGTGATCCATATAACCAACTTCACCTAGTAGGATAAGGCTTTGTTTTAGTTTGTTTGTTTAGTGAGTTTCAAGAATTTGTTTTCAGAAATGTGAATTCATTCCGTTATCACTTTGAATCATTTTAACTTGCTTCCTGTATTGTCTCTCTACATAAGCAATTAAATTTAGAAGAGCTCATGATACTGAAATAGACCAGACTGCCCGAGAAAAGTCACGAGTTATAATCAAGAAATAGTAAGTACTACTACTCTTTTTGGTATAGAGGAAACAAATAGGATGAATAAAAATAAAGAGTGAGTGAGTGGAAATAGGTGAGAAATAAAGTGGAGTTAAAATGTTTGGTTAATAAGAAGTAGAGAAAAGATGGAGAGATATGCAGGAATAGATGAGAAATATTACAGTGAGTCCAACCATTTTTAAATTATTTCCAACTTATTTTTCCTCTTCCAAACACATCAACTTATTTTCGGTTATCTTTCCTGCACCTCCATATTTTCCTCTTAAATCTCATATTTCAGAAAATACCAAAATAACCATCATATTCTATTGACATTTTTTTAATTTTGGAATGTGAAATTCAGAGACTTCTTTAATTACAAAATGTGAAAGTTAATATTTATGATTTTTTGCATTTTGGATTGTATAATCCGGAATGCAATTCATAATGCAAATTGTATTTTGGATTATACATTCTGAAATACAAATTTTCAAAGAAACAAATTGAGAAAGATAATTTTGGTATTTTAGGAAGTGTGGGGTTACAGGAAGACATGCATGGAGGTACGGGAAGAATTCTCATCTTCTTAGACTTCTCATCCCAGATTATTTTCCTTATCTTTTCTCCTGTCTATCTTCTCTGCCTATATCTTTCACGTATTTCTGATCATTTTTAAATAAAAAAAACAAAGATCACTTTCTTCACCTAATAAAATAACAAATCTTAATTGATTTCATAATTAAGGTTACTATGAAAACGGAAATGATTGTCCTAATTACGTTAATTAGAAAAGCGTAAATCATTGTCCTAAATAATGAAACTAGGAAACCCTAAATCATTGTCCTAATTATAGTACTAGGAAAGCAAATGATTACAAGAAATCATAGAAATAAATCACTACCAATATGCCCATTGCTAGCAGGTTCCTTGCTATGCGAAGTTATGGGAGAGGGTCATTGTACGCAACATTATATGCAAAGAGGCTATTTCCAAGTTTGAAGATTAACTGTTCTCGGAGGAGGTGCAACTTTACCATTAAGCCAAGTCTCATCCTCTAATAAACCTTATAATTAAGATATAATAAAAAAATTCCTCGTCAGTTCTTACCTTTAATCGCATCTTAATTGCCACTTCTTCTATCAATAGAATTTTAAATTATTCAGGTAAATTGCAAGTAAAGCCTCTCTAGCAAAATAGCTAATTTATATTCACGGTTTATTTAATTTCTTAATTTTCCTGGTGTCAATAGGTAAAGTTGACTAAGAAAGTTACAGAACAAGTAAGACTACTTGCAAAGGATGAAAATGAGAAACTTACAGAAAGAAACTTATATGATATAATTCCTCCCTATGACCAAGCAAATGCACTTGGTAAGACAACTATTGACGTTGACCGAATAGCTGCTGGATTACCTTGCGGTAGTGAAGGATTTCTATTAATGTATGCTCGATGGAAAAAACTTGAAACGGACTTGTACAATGAACGCAAGGAGTAAGTATTTCACCTTTTTTGGTTTAATCTTGTTCCTTTCTTTTCGCCTTGTTTTATTTCTTATATTAGCCAGAAAAAATAGATATATACATGACCGAAATCACACAGGAATTTTCCGAAACTAATTATTTCTTATGTAAGTTAAAAGTCAGTACATAATTTATAATGACATTGCCTATATTTTTCCTTAACCCGTGGATGAAATTATTCTTTAATACATACATCAACTTAAATTATCTCACCTAAATTATTTTTATTCTGTTTCTAGAAATATATGTAGTGCTTTTAATGTTAGTTGTATCTTGTAGAACGTTAAATAAGTGAAGAAAGGTAAGAAAAGCTATTGCTTAGAATTTTTACTTGCCTTTGTTAACTAAAGTGTTTTTAAATATTGATACGTTCAGTTTTTAAACATATTCCAATGGCAATTTCACTTGCAATACCATGAATTCCAGTACCTTACATGTGTTGCCAATGGGTTTCTGTTTTTCTGGTTGTATATGTGTTTTTGATTGGCAGACGCACTAACAGTATTTTTACACGTACAGACGCTATGATATCACCCAAATTCCTGATGTTTATGATTCATGCAAGTAAGTCATCCCTTTTATCTTTTATTTTTATTATAATTAAATAGTTCATTTCCAACTCTATAATATTTATGCAACATTGCATTTATGGAGATATATTATGATTATTTTCTGGAATTCTATCATTGAGTGATGTGATTTTAAATAAAACAACTGTCTTCATGGCTATCAATTTCTGGGAGCTTTTTCATATAGATTTCAAGGGGAAATTATGTAATCGAAGAGTCTTTTGTTTCCTGATAGCTATAATAGTACTAGCACTAAAATTTAGTCTTCTTTTAGTTTCCCTACGACTCATGGATATTATTTGTATCAAAGAACTAAAAGTTCAAATTGTTTGATTAAACGTGGCAAAAGTTTTGTAAATATATATGAATCAAGGCATATGATCTTCACATTCAAGGACACTTTTCAATTATTAAAGTTAAATTTTTAATGTCACACCAATAACAAAGGAGTCATCATCAACCAAGCCTTATCCCACTAGATGCCTGGAGATTTCATTTAAATTATGTATTTTTTCTTATTTTCTGATGGTAAGTTAATTTTGTCTTTATTACAGATATGATCTCTTGCACAATGCACATCTTAATCTAGAAGGACTAGATGAGCTTTTCAAAGTTGCTCAGGTATGTAGAACTGTGTTAGGGAATTTGACATTGTGTACAGTAAAGCACCCGTTTAACAACTCAATACTTTAATATTTTAATTATATTTAGTTTATTTTTTAATTTAAAATATTATTATATATTATTATAATGTCCCTAATTGCTTAGCCTATTTATTTGCAGATGCTTGCTGATGGTGTAATTCCAAATGAATATGGAATTAATCCAAAGCAGAAGCTGAAGATTGGCTCAAAGGTAAACTCCCGTTGTAAAGATAACTCAATTTTCATTTTACCTTACAAACCTCTAAAGTATAATCTTAGTCTTCCCTTCGGCATAATCATAGAACCAGCCACCCAAAATAAGGAAATCAAAATCATATCATCGTCATTGATATCCACTGAATTATATTGAATCTCAAAAACAGCAATTATTTTCTTTTTTAAGAACTTCAGCATATGAGACACCTCCAGAGATCTCTCTCATACCCCAAAAAACCCATGGTTCACTTTATATATTGTTGATTCTTTGAGAATAATGTATTTCAGTTTGCCCACTATGAAATTCAGGATCAGATTGTCTGAGCCATGGCACTGTGCTTTTAGCAACATGAAGCCTAAGTGTGTTTGCAGCAATCTGTGTTTTATGCTTTCTATCTTGAGGAAGAAAACGAAGAAAGCAGAATCTATGTTTTATAAATCTTGTGGAATTGATTTAATTTAAATCTTTGAAATATGTTGCACAAAAGGTTCAACTCCTGCTTTATGAGTGTTATTGCCATACCATGTTGCCTCACCTTGATTATAAAAATTAATGGCCCTATGAATTTCTTTCGTCATACTATATCCGCATTGATGATCTAAATGTCACACAAAAAGAAGCCTTCTATAATGTCTTCAGTTTCGTGCAGGTTATATTGTTTGATAAACGGCTGAACACAGTACTCACATCACATCACATTAATGCTTATTCATATGTACTTAAAACTCTAGCCATCTGATTAATTTGCTTTTTGCTGTTTCAATTCAGATTGCTCGTCGGTTGCTGGGGAAACTTTTAATTGATTTGAGGAACACTCGAGAGGAAGCCATTAATGTTATAAAGAATAATCAAGACCTTTCATTATCTGAAAAAATTAAGGAAGATGCAGAGGCCAACTCAAAACTATTCCATAAGATTGATGAAATAGATCAAGATGATGATGATGATAAAGAGACCAAATATCGTTTAGATCCAAAGTGAATATCAGGTCCTCATGTGATTTTCTACATTATTTTAATCTACTCTAATCTTATTGTTTTGCACCAGGTATGCAAATGTGAAGACACCTGACCGCCATGTGCGAACACGCCTTTACTTCACCTCTGTGAGTGTTGTATCCACACTCACCTAATCCTCATGAAATAAATATAGTGAGCTATTTAGGGGAGATTGAGGAATAACTATTGGAGCTGTTTTGAAATATAAATAAAGCTGATAGTCAGGGCAACTAAAAATATTGTATTGGCGTATTGTATTGATTTATTAACAGAACAAAAGTATCAAAGCTCATATGTCAAGTTATAGTTATATTGAAATCTCAACTGCAAATATACATTTATCTGAAATTCTAAATGGATACATGAAAACAGACTGATTCATAAAACTTGTAGCTTAGAATTGTCTGTAAATTTGATCTTCATACTCTGTTTCACTCGGATAATTTTGTTGATAGGAATCACACTTACATTCTCTTATGAATGTTCTTCGTTACTGTAATTTGGATGAATCCCTTCAAGAAGAAGAGGGTCTTGTCTGCCATAATGCTCTAGAGCGACTATCTAATACAAAGGAGCTTGACTATATGAGTCACATTGTGCTTAGGATGTTTGAGAACACAGAGGTGAATCATTTTGGCCATTACTAATTATTACCTGTAGAGTTACAAATTATTCCCAAAAGTTATTGTAGTTCCTTAGATTTTTTAGTAATATGAATATATATATTTATATAATTATGTTTGTATTTATGGAACTTTCTTTTGACTTTAAAATGGCAGATTGCTTTAGAAGATCCTAGAAGGTACCGCGTAGAGCTGACCTACAGCCGTGGTGCCGATCTATCCCCTCTGGAGGTAATCATTTGCAATAAAATACATTTTGCATTTTGTTCATCTAACAAATATTAATATTTTTTTAATTGAACACTTCACTGATATCGATACGTGTGATACGAATATCAATGTCTGATATATGATATATGTATCGGTGCCATTGAAGAGGCATGTTCGAGCCTCATAGATGTAAATGCATTTTGCTGAAGTTTGATAGGCAAACATGGTGAATTTTGAAAAGCTAACATAGAATACATAATAATTATGGTTGGCAGAAGGAAGGTAGTGAGTGTACTTCACTGCATCAGGAGCACACACTGCCCATCATGGGTCCAGAGAGGTTGCAAGGAATTGGATCATATCTGACATTAGAAACCATGGATAACATGATTCGTCCATTTGCTATGCCTGCAGAAGACTTTCCTCCTACACCTGCTGGATTTTCTGGTTACTTCTCTAAATCCGTCCTTGATCGTCTCGTAAATCTTTGGCCTTTCCATAGGCAATCCAGTAATCTTGGAAAATAGTCTCTCCTACCTCTTTTTTATTTTTTCACTTCAATATATTTTTTCTTTTTTTAAATCTAATGTCCTTTCAATTAGTTTTCATTTAATTTTATTTCTTTTTAGTTCTTTAAATTACAAAAGTTATGTAATTTGGTTCACGGAGGGGACCGGAATGCAATGGCAAATAGAAGAACTAAAAATAAATAATTTTTTTATAGAAACTATTTTAATAGTATTCTACTTGAGACTAAATTATTTAAGCGTTTTTTAAGTTTATGTTGTGCTCAACTCTATCTTTTTAAAAATAAAAATGTGTATCGATGAGAAATTTTGGTTTGTAAAAAATTTGGTTAGTACTACTCGATACTTTTATTGGAATCATTTTAAATTATATCTTTAGAGTATTCAATCGAAAAGAAGCTAATTTGAAAATTCTAGATAGATTAAGTCAGGATATTTTTCGATAATCTAATCCAAAAGCTAATTTATGATTTTTAAAATAACAAATTCGGAAAATATATTGAGAATTTTGGATTGATCCGGATTATGTAGCCTAAATATATTTTTTATACTTATGGATTACTTGTTCCATAATATAATATTTTTTAAATCTAATGAATTTGTTTGATAGAATTATAATGAATGATCAACTGAAATAAAATATTAGAGAAAGTCTATATGTTGATTCACAATAAAGTTATATTATGAAATTTGATTCAACAACATATGCATTAGTTAAAAAATATTATCATGATGTTTTCACAACAAACAAATAAGGTATATAATATATAATAAATAAGGTATATAATATATAATAAATAAGGTATATAATATATAATGTATTTTGTTATTTTTACTCAAAATGTGAGCAAGTGACACATACTTAAGTTGTAATGTATTTATTTAGGTGTTTGGTGTATTTACAACCTACAATAATTGAAACAAGAAAATGTGAATGTCTTTCTAAATTGTGTAGAAAGGCAATGATCGATGATAAAAGACTTATTTTCAAGTTACTTTATTAATATTATAATAATAAATCAGTACTAAAGGTTATCCAATTATGAAAAATTAAGAAGTAATAAGAAATATGTGTTTTGTTAGAATTATGATGATATTGAAGTACATACATTAATATGGAATTTATACATCACATACACATGATAACCAAATACATGGAAGAAAGAATAATCAGGTGCTTTGTTATTCCACATCTCCATCAATATCTTCAAACCTATCTTTGTTGACGATGATAAATTTATCACGTAACATGTGATTTTAACTGCTTATGCCTAGAAAAACTTGGGCATTCTCATTGTACTCAGCATAACTCTTATTCTATTTAAGAAATTTCATCCTCTCTGCCACACCATTTTGTTGAGGCGTATGTGGAACATAAAATTGTCTTGTAATACCCTTGTGCTTACAGAATGCTAAAAATCTTCATCTACATATTATCATTCATTATTTATCCTCAAACACTAATTCTTTTCCTAGTTTCAAGTTATACTCGTGCATTGAATTCCTTAAATACTGAAAACACATATGAATTCCTTTTGACACGGTACCTCGATAATCTCTTGGATTAATCATCAATGAATGATACAAAATATTTTGCTCCTCCAAAGGACAATATCGTTGACTCTCACACATCAAAATGAATCAAGTCTAATATGTGTGTGCTTTCGGTAGCTAGCAAACTTTAATATATGTTGATTGCTTATCACACAGTGCTCGTAGAAAGGTAAAACAACATCTTTGAGTATGTGTAAGAGATTATGTTCCATAAGAATTTTTTGGCCTCAATCTAACATACGATCAAGTTTATGATGTCACATTACCACCACTTCTTCTTGACTTGTTGATACAACTGTTACATCTGTTTCTTGGAACATACAAATTTTTCATGATCTTTTCTACTTTCTTTACTACCAGATTCCCTCACATCACCTTTTATATTCCTCCTTCAATATTGATCTTACAGCTGAGGTCATCTAATTGTCAAATAAACAATATATTTTTCTTCAAGTCATTCACATGTTGTACCCCCTTGAATTGTGCATACAATATCGTCATATATTTTTGTTTTGATAGTATCGACTTTAGCAACCTCTAAGGCATGATCCATGATCATTACCCATGAACACAAATTTGTCATTGTTAAGCGCAAATTTATGTAACATTATCATTAATTTATTTTCACATTTGATTCATGATGTCCACTAGTCTTTCTTAAATTGCAATTACACAATTGTCTTTTCTTAAAATTGCCTTCATTTTTAGTTTCCACTACAAGAAATTATTCACATTGAACTTTTCTATCTCATATTTTGTTTTCTTTAAAATCTACTTATACACTTTTTACTATGAATAGTATTGTCTACTGGAATAACGACGGTAGACCATGAACTAATACAAGTAAACTTTTAGGAAAGAGATGTGTGTCACCAATAGACACATTTGAATGTCAAGTCTTTTTTTAGACATAATTTTCTTAAACATGCACTTTCACACTACCACAATTTATATCCACTAACAAGGATAATTTCTTTTATGTCATGAAAGATCTGATTAGGTATAATCACAAAACATACTTAGATTTTTCTACAACACTATTCTAACAAAAATAACAACAAAATACAATCAGAAACATAACTCTGATATCATTGTTGTATATTAGAGTAACAAGTTAATAACTTATAACTAAAATAAAATATGAAAAGATGAAGAAAATAAACAATATACAATAAACAATAATATAATTTTATTAAAGGAAAGAAAATGAGAATATCCTCCTTTCTAACTCCATGGAGAAAACAATAACACCCTCTCAAAATAGAAAAAACATCTAAAAGAACCTATTTTTTTCTCACTGAATTTTTCTCACAGACACTAAAACACTAGAAAAAAAAGAAAAAAAAAGGAAGTGATTTTAATATGTACTACTAAGAAAAATATTATACTATTTTTATAATAAAATAAATAAATATCAAAGTAAATTCTCCCAATATGAGACTTCTCTTCTCTCATTGTATGCGATAAGATAAACTCGCTAATAATACTAACATTGAAACCAATTTCGATTCCAAATTAAATAACACATGTAATTAAAACATAGAACATATAATATTATTATAAAAATCATTAAAATACATTAGTATCTTTTAATACATGTCAAATTGTTATATGTAGTATTATATTAATATTGGTATAAAAAATTTAAAAAATAATTACACGATATACACAAATATCTAATAAAAAATATACAAGTGGTTAAATTTTTTTCCTGTAACATATTCAACATGAACATGTAAAGCACAGACAGAAAATAAGTAACTTTTGATACTCTATCATAAAGTGACAACACGAATATTAGATTCTGCATCATCAAGATTTAGGTGTCAAATAAAGATATCACTAAAGAGCCATTTACGAATTAAAAAGATAATGAAAATATTTTAAAAGGTGAGGAGAATCAATCAACATTATTAATTTCACTATTAACTTTCAAGAACAAATTTTATTTATCAAAATTATAAACCAATCCTTTTCAATGACCCTTAATAATACTCAGAGTGGGAAATTCACCTACTTCATACTTACTATACTTGGAAAATTGCATTTACAAACTTCTCTGTGTCCACCAATAACTTAAAAAATACTTTTGAATAAATCACAAATTTGTTCGATTTCATTTCTAACTTTTTTCACCATTTTAATCCCTTATATTTTATAAAATCTGTATATTTTTTTTATCAAATCTTTAATTTTGGGAGATTTTTTTTCTTCTAAATTATAAATCTAACATTTTCACTGTAAGAAAATCATTGAATAGAAATCATTTTTAGAAATAAAAAAAATTAGTTGTTATATTGACTAAATTAGAAACCATTTTAGAGATTAAAAAAAAAGTTGGTTTATAAATTAGTTTCTATTATTGATAAATAGTTTCTAAATTGATATCTAATTAGCTGCTATCAAGGTTTTTGCTACCAAATTTATAATCTAAATAATTGGTAGTTAAAAACCTTGATAGCTAATTAGATACCAATTTAGAAACTATTATAATCAAAAATTAATTTAGAAACCAATAATTTTTTTAGTCAATGAAATAGATTCTAATTTAATCACTATAGTAACTAATTATTTTTTATTTCTAAAATTAATTTTTTATTTAGTGATTTTCTTGTAAGGTTTCATCGAAATATCATTAATAAATAATTTTAATTATTTTTTAAAAGAAAAAGGAATAAGCATACGTGAAATTGAGAATCAAACCAAAATTTAAAAACTAAAAACCATGAAAATAATAGTAAAAACCAAAATCCAAAATAAAAAATTAAAGAGCTATCAAAATTGTAATTTATCTAAAACTTTTTATATACATTTGTTTCCAATTGAGATTTTATACACATAATAGTTTTCTTGCCTCTTCAAATTTGCTAATGCTCTTAGAATCTAAAAAAAAAAATCAATTTATATTTTTAAATAACTTTGAAAGTCATTACAAATAGGGTGAGAAATGAGAATGAAGTTTCTTAAGACAATTTTCTTATCTGGTCAGAATCTTGCATCTTATGTCGTTTCCAATATTTGGCTTTAATTGAATTCCCCATTGTGACAATTTATTCATCCCACTAATATTTTTTATAATTTATTTTATTATTATTTTTTTCAACTTAGATATGGTAACATGCATAAAATATATTGTGCCATTTTAATTTAATTATTATATGACATTTCTAAATTAATTAGTAAATTGTCTAATGATTCCTTAAGCTTTTTATCATATGTTTGATGCTTCTTTCAGTTTTTCATAAGCATATTTTCTTTATATGATTCCTTTTGTGAGTTCTTTTGTATTATGCCCTAAAACAAAGCTATCAAAATTGTTAATAGTATGTAGTGAATAGAGAAAGACAAATATCAAATTATATGTAATGAGATTTCTATATCATCCATGTTTTTATTTAAAATATTTATTTATTTTAATATCAACTTTTCAATTAAAGGTTTTTCACTGTCTACTTTTTATATTAAATTTATATATACGTCATCATTCAATTTATTTTTTTTAAATATTTTCCATCATGCACATATATATAGTACATTTGCTCCTTTTCTTTATCTTAAGCTTTTTGTATTTTTTTTATGGAATCATTCTCTTTAAACTGTTATTATAACTTTTGCTTTTTATTTATTTTTATTTTAATCAAATTTAAAATTTTAGAAAAAATTAATTATACATATATATACTCATATTTTAGAGCTTCCAAATCAACAATAGATTAGGATTTATAATATATAAGTGAAACTAAACTTACTTTAATAAAATCGTTGAGTTAAGTTTAAATTTCACCTTTTAATACATTTAAAATTTATTCTAATGAATAATTATTAAACTAATTGAAAATATGACATGAACTAAAGATTAATATTTCATAATAATATACCAAGTAAACACAAATTTAAGCTAATTTTATAATAGGATTAATTTAAATTTAAGGTACAGTTCTTAATATCATAAATATAAATCATATATTGAAACAGTGCCAAACTTGGATTTTGATACCAAATAGTGTCCAAAATAATTATTGAGAATTTATTTTTTCTTTTAGGCTTTTTAGCAATTCAAGGTTAGAGCACTCCACTTCACACGTGTCAAACGCAAAAGTAGGAAACCTTTCAAGCTTTCTCCCTTTTACTTTATTTCTTTAGTTAATTTAACAATGGAATTCTCAACACTTCTCTTACATTTTTATCTTCTTTTTCCTTTTTTTTTTCATTACATCATATTTTTATAAACTTAATTGCACTCGTATCCGTTTACAATTGTACAAATTTAAATATTTTAACTTTTTACTACTAAAATATATAACATATCTCATTAAAAATCTATTAACTTAAACTATACAAATCTCATCTCAATCATTTTCAACCATTTAGTATCTCAAGCATATCATGTATAGTTAACTAAAATTTTCTTATAAGAAAGATTTAATCATTTCATGACATAAACATATTCACCATATTTTCAAACATTCCTTGTTTTATATAACATTAATTTTTTGATTCAAAGAATTAGAATGTACTCGAATAACACAAAATTTTTCACAAAAATCAAAATTGTGACGATGTCACTTTATAATCAGATAATCTACCATAAACTATCTTAAGCTACTTTTAAAAAAAAATAGTTTTTCTTACCTATTAAGACTTGTTTAGTTAAACTTAAGCTTCAAACCCCTCTATTTTCACAAAAAAAGTTAAAAATATACATAAAATATTTTGATAAACAATAGAAAGAACTCTTATGTTTATGAAGTAATATACATAAGTATCACGTACAATAATCATAATCTCTAAACATACAACTTTTTTCCAAAATCAACTAAAAAATGATAAAAAGAAACTTATTTATTTAAAATTGATTTTTGATCCGGAAAAAATGTTCTATTTTCCAATAGAATATTGAGATGAAATTTCTGAAAAGATGAATAAATTTTTCAGAAATCTTGAGACGAAGCTAATAAAAGTGTTTTAAGAAGATGATATTTTTTGGAAAATAAAATAATAAAATATTCATATTTTATCTCAATTATTTTTATTTAAACACATTAAGTGAATCCTTATTTATATATATATACATATATATATATATAATATTAATAAGTATTATTAATGCGATAATTTATAAAAATCTTTGATAGATAAATTAACTATATTGTATAAATAAAATTATGATAATACTAGTAAAGTATCAAATGAACAAATGAGTCAAAGCCTTAGTCAAAAATAGTGACTCCCAATTTTGAATTCATAATATTAATACTTTTTTTTATTGTGACCCACTGCATGGTACTAATTCACAAGGTATATAATAAAGAGAAAGACTATTACTTACAAACTTCAAGAAAATGAAGTCATGAGGTCTCAATGCAATTGTTTAAATTCTTTTAATATAGTTTTATTTAATTTTTTATTTAGTGTATAAAAAATAGATGGTTGATAGGACACGTTCATTCAGGCGTTATGAGACTCAGACACTCTTAAATAACGTATCCGTGTCGGACACACGTATCGATGTTGATACTCGTACAACACTCGTAGGACACTTATCAGTGAAGTGTTCAATTCAAAAAATATTTGTTGGATTTTTAAAATTTTTAGCACAATTTTAAAATATATAAATACAATAATTTTCTAAAAACTCAAATTTATTGTATAAATTTTTATTATGATTATAAAAATAAGGAACAAATTCTTTTGAACCCGTTATGAAAAATATCATGCTCCCAAAAGAATCTTAAACATACTTTTGCACATAAATATTTATTTTCAATTTATATAATTCAAAATTATATAATATATAAATATGTGTCCCTGTGTTTTACATTTTAGAAATTATACGTATCTATGTGTCTGTATCCGTATTGTGTCGGTGTCCATATACGTATTTGTGCTACATACGTTTTCAGTCTTATATATGCTCAAAACCAAACAAAAGAAAAATCAGTATGTGTGATTCAACTTAATCTAAACAAGTCAAACTTCAAATTTAAAAATTATTTCCTCCATTTTTTTCTTACAAAACACCAAAATAGAATATAGTGCATTGCATTGGTATATAAGAAAATCATTTAATAACCATTAATTTTAACTATAAAAAAATAATTAATCAATGTATTGATTAAGTTAATTTTTTCTTATAAATTAAAAGTTATCAATATTTAAAATAATTTTTATTATTAATAAGTATAATTACAAAATTATTAATTGTGGATTATTTTAGATTTAAAATTAAAAATTAACTTAAAATTTAAAGTTATTAGTAGTTAAAATCTTAGTAGTTAATGTTGGATAAATTATTTTATAAATTTTTATTAATAATAAAATTTATTTTAAATACTAATAATTTTATAGTTTATAAAATAATATATAATTAACTATTTTTTATTTTTAAAATTAGTTATTATTAAATAATTTTCTTACAGGATTGATTGTTCTTTAAGAAAATTGTTATTATAAGTTATTTTTTAGTTGAATAAATAATAAGTAAAATATATTAATATGTTAAACTCTTTCATGGTCTAATTTGATGTTGTAGAAAACATTTTTAAAACTTAATTTTTTTTTAATAAAAAAACACAATAGTCAAATTATGTATAAGAACTCCTGAAACATGAAACCTAAAAGTCACATGTATACTTGTTCAATCCAATGCTTCAATTGGAAAGAGTAGGTATTAGGTAAAGGTTTTGCAACCCTACAAAAGAAGATAACATCAAAATCCTTTAATTGAGAACCTCACCATTTTGTCTTATGTGAAGGTGAGAATGGAGAAGATAAGCAAGGCAACAATGTCTATAGTGAAGATGAAGTGTCTTCTTTTAAATAACTTGCACAACTCATGTTTCCACCATCTATGGTCACTAACCCTTGTTTGGCCCTTAGAAATTCAAGTGAGACACGACACTTCATGCCTCTATTTTACTATTCTTAAAGCCAATCATTTTTTATTCCACAAGAAACTCAAAAGTAGATAGCTTTCAAGATTACCAACTCAATGACATTTTAGAAAAAAAAATATTTTCTTTATGATGTCTAATTCTACAATTTTACTTTTCTATTGTATTATTAGTTTTTTTTTATGTTTTATTATCTCATTTGACTTATTTTATTATTTTATTTAGATAGTATTGTTATGGTTAATCATTATATTAAAGATATTGTCCATCAAGAAACTTGAAACTCTGTCACGATTAGGAGTGACAAAGTGGAATGGATCGTGCAGGCCGGTCCGCGACCCGCTGAAAAAAACGTGGGGCAGGGCGAGTTAGTTCGCATAACCCACATAACTTTAAAATGTAGAAATTTTTTTCTGCACCTCCATATTTTCTTCATGTAGACTCATATTTTACATTCTGAAAATTTTAATAACATCTTACAATGCATGTCTCGTGAAAATAATATTATGAGACAATTTACTTAATGCTTATAAAAAAATTCAAAATTTTTATCTAAAAAAATATATTTTTTATGCGGGCTCGCCCGCAGACCAACCCTTATGCAGGACGGACCAACCCGTATTGTCACCCCTAATCATAATTTCGTCCTTAAAGAATATCTTGGTAAATTTGAAAAAAATAGTGTATTTAAAATGTCTTTAGTCTCAACTTCTAAACTAGTCAAGACTATATTTACTGAACTGAAACATCTCTAAACACAAACAAACTTAATTGGTGAGTATAATAACATCAATGAAATTTAAATCTAAGTTTTAGAACTAATTAATGTTGAGTTTAGTAGAATCTCATTTGAATGGAGCTTAGAACCAACATCATGAGCATCTGAAGTTTGATTCAAATGATGGTTAAGCAATCTGATTAATAGTAAAATAGTAATGAACCATCAAATTCCTTAAAAGCAATATTCCAACTGAAGAGTGTAGACATTAATCTCTTTACTAATCCTAATTATTAAGCAAAAAATGTGTGGTTGAAATTATTTGATTGTAATTGGTAGTTGTGTGTTGTCTTTTGCAGTACCTAATCATCATTTGTGTATGTGTGGCCACCTCTATCGTTCTTCCAAAGTTATAATATTGAATAAGTGAAATAATAAATAGACTAAAACAAATAAAAAAATGAAAGCTAAAACACCATTAAAAAATAAAAACAGCTCTATATTATAAAAATTAAAAAAATTATCTTAACCTTGATTTTTCTGATAGAAGTTACTAAAGTAGAATTATAATTATATGTAAAACAACATTCAAAACACCTAATGAAAAATTATTAATTTATTTTAAATTATATTTAGAAAAATTAAATTCCAAACATTGATTAACCTTGCTTAAAATGATATCACTATCAATGTAACTACTGCAAAAGTAAAATAGCAGGACACTGTAATGAGAACAGAGCACAAATATATAACTTAAACAAAAAAATTAGAAAAATATCAATGTGGTAGAAAAGTAGAAAAGTATAATTTGTTATGATTAATAAATAGTCTATATTGAACATTGTGGTAGAAAAGCTAAAGAATAAATAAGAGATAAAGACACAAAGAGTCCAAGTGTGGAATATTATAGAAACAGAGTGTACCTGCAAGTACATGAAATCCTTGTAGAGGTGTTTACCATGCTGTCCTTAAAAAGCTGCCACATCAATAGTTAGGACACACGAACAAACCAAAAGCAGAAGAAACGTCACAACACACATTCTAAATTGGGAGGAAGAGGTGAAGAGAAAAAAAAACCAAAAAAACAGAGGAAGTGCTCGGTTTTCATTGTGTGGTTTCTCTGGGTGTTGTGATATTCATCAAAAGCTCTCACCTTTAGAGTTGTAGATCAGTTTTTGGTTGAGATGGCTGACAAGGAAGAAGCCATGCATGCTGTTTTGAAGGAGGCTGTGGATTTGGTACCAAAAAAACCAACTCATACCTCTGTTTTTTCTTCTGTGTTCATGGAATTATTTGAGCTTTGTGAACTGTTTATGTTTGGTTCTTGTACTCTGATTTTAGAGTGTTTTTTTGTGTAGTTTTTAAAGAAAAAAAAACGGGGTTGGTGAGTGTTTTCTGGGTTTTGTTTTGTTCTTTTTGGAGTTGGGAGTTTCAAGTTTTGTTCTGTTTTTGGCAAATTTCCTCTGTTTAAGTTTGATTTTTTATTTTTATTTTTTTTGTTACATTTGGTTGATTTTCTTTGCAGGAAAACGTGCCACTTGAAGAGGTTTTTCAGACTCTGAGGTGTGATTCAAATGGACTCACAACAAAATCTGCTGAGGAGAGGTTGTCCATTTTTGGTCACAACAAACTTGAGGAGAAACAGGTCCTTCCCTTCAATTTTCTTCCTCTTCTTCTTATGCCTCTTCCCTCCTCAGTAGGGGAAGGAACTTCGTATTTGCAGATGGGAAACAAACCCCTTTCTCCATTTTTTGATGGGAAAAATGTAAAGTACACCTCCATTTTGGGGTGAAAGGAAAAAAGTGTAAGGAAAGTGACATATATGGTAGGTGATATGATGAAAAAGGAATATATATAGAAGGAAAATGAGGAGGAAGGAAATGAAAGAGAGTTGATATGATATTATGAGCTGTTGGTTAATTTTTTTGGAGAACTTTGAAGAGAGCTGCTCCTACTTTTAATTGGAAGCTTGTTCCTAGTTGCAACTTTTGTTTTTCTGCTGAGCTTTTGTTGTTTTTGCAGGAGAGCAAGGTTCTGAAGTTTCTGGGATTTATGTGGAATCCTCTTTCATGGGTCATGGAAGCTGCAGCAATCATGGCCATTGCTTTGGCCAATGGAGGAGTATGTTGCTGCACACCTTTAATAATTTATTTTGTTGGAAATGTTTATTTTGATTTCTGTGTGTGAATGCTGAGAATGGAAGAAAGACGTTCAGAAATGGTAGTACAAGTTTCTTTTGGAATTGCATATTGTTATTGGTTTTGCCAATTTCCTGAATTTTTTATCTTCACATTCATCAGGGCAAACCTCCTGATTGGCAAGACTTTGTTGGGATTATCACACTCCTTATTATCAATTCAACGATAAGTTTCATTGAGGAGAACAATGCTGGTAATGCCGCAGCAGCTTTGATGGCTCGTCTAGCACCTAAAGCTAAGGTATTAGTTGTTAGAAGCTTATTGGTAGTATGTTTGTATTGTTAGGTAACTCATTTTCAAGAAAGTGAAAATAATTTGATTCCATTTGATGTATCTCCATTCATGCACCAATTAATATCAGCCATAATAACTTGTGTCATGTTGGGCTAACATGATTCCTAAGAGATCCTATGTTGTCGTTGATAGCATATAATGATAGACTTTGGTGTGAAATTTCAGCTTAAACATTAGATTTATCTATGTTTTGTCTTAATTTGACTTTTACTAATAATATTCCATAAAATACTTATTCAGGTCCTTCGAGATGGAAAATGGATTGAGGAGGATGCTTGTGTTCTTGTTCCAGGGGATATAGTTAGTGTTAAGCTAGGTGACATTATCCCTGCGGATTCTCGTCTACTTGAAGGTGATCCGTTGAAGATTGATCAGGTACAACTTGCTGCCTTTACTGTTTTATCTTCTGCTATTTGGTTATCATATTTATTTTGTTGGTTGCTTAAGTTTCTGTTCGGGTTGCAGTCTGCACTTACAGGCGAGTCTCTTCCCGTCACAAAAGGCCCTGGTGATAGTGTTTATTCAGGCTCCACATGCAAGCAGGGAGAGATCAATGCAGTTGTTATCGCCACTGGAGTTCATACCTTCTTTGGCAAAGCTGCTCACCTTGTGGACTCCACAAATCAAGTTGGTCATTTTCAGAAGGTAAAATGAACCTGAATTCAATATCTTTAAAACTGTATTCCTTCAAAAATAAGAAGGAAATGAATAATTTTAGGGGAAAGATGCAATTAGATGTCACAATGAATTATGTGATTTTAATCTGTTGGCTCCCAAAAAGCCCCCTTTTGATTTTTGTTTTCTCCTTTATATATCAAATGGTTTGCTTCACATTGACACTTATCTTGTTCTGAGTTACTTAAATAGGTCCTGACTGCTATTGGGAACTTCTGCATATGTTCCATTGCTCTGGGAATGATAATAGAGATCATTGTCATGTACCCAATTCAACACCGACAATATCGTCCCGGGATTGACAATCTGCTTGTGCTTCTTATTGGAGGAATTCCTATAGCCATGCCTACTGTTTTGTCAGTGACAATGGCTATTGGATCCCATCGCTTAGCTCAACAGGTAGACATTAGCGCTTCTTGAAAAGTGGTTGTCTCATTTTTTGATCAAAATAGTTTAGAATTTACAGGTTATGCTTTATATAATCATTGCAGGGTGCTATTACTAAAAGAATGACAGCCATAGAAGAGATGGCAGGAATGGATGTATTATGCAGTGACAAAACTGGAACTTTGACCTTGAATAAACTGTCAGTTGACAAGAATCTTATTGAGGTTAGGAGTAGTCAGTTTTGAATTGTGTTGTTTGCTGATTTGTTTGTGGCATTATTCTTACACAAGTGTTTTTAATGTTCTCTGTAGATTTTTGCTAAAGGAGTTGATGTAGATACAGTTGTGCTCATGGCTGCTCGGGCTGCACGATTGGAGAACCAAGATGCTATAGATGCTGCTGTTGTAGGGATGTTAGGTGATCCAAAAGAGGTAGATTCATATATGATAATCCATCTCTTTTTCGTGCATGTAAAACAAACATGTTGATAAATTTAATTGTTGTTGTAGTATGGTGCTCATTACCATTTCCTTTTCTTTTTGCTACATGCTGTTGTATCTGATTTGTCTTAAACTTAGGCAAGGGCTGGTATTCAAGAGGTTCACTTCCTTCCCTTCAATCCAACTGACAAGCGGACTGCCATGACTTATATCGACAGTGCAGGTAAAATGCATCGGGTCAGCAAAGGCGCACCGGAGCAGGTACTTCTATAAGCCATCTCACTGCTTTTTGTGTAATGGTTCCACATAACTACAGAACTGATTCATAGTTTTAATTACTATCAGATTTTGAATCTTTCACTCAATAAGTCAGAGATAGAACGCAGAGTTCATTCTGTCATTGATAGGTTTGCAGAGCGCGGCTTACGGTCTCTTGCAGTGGCTTACCAGGTACATGTGTATTTGTGATCTTACTTTTGTAGTGGAAATAGCAATTTAAGTTGCAATGCATGTCACTGCTGACAGCGTTTATTCCTATGTCACAGGAAGTTCCAGAAGGGATAAAAGAAAGCCAAGGAGGGCCTTGGCAATTTATTGGACTCTTGCCTCTGTTTGACCCCCCTAGACATGATAGTGCTGAGACAATACGAAGGGCATTAAATCTTGGAGTAAATGTTAAAATGATAACAGGTATTTGTCCTCTGCAATGTATTATTTATTCTGAGGCTGCAAGTAATACATTAATGTTTGATGCATTCCTTAAATTTTCTCCAGTATATGTTGATGTTGCTTTTGATGGTTCTATATTTTTATATTAAATTATAATATTGAAGAATGTAGTGGCATTGGTGTCAAACTTGTTGTTGGTTAAGTAATTGAAGCTAAGAAAACTTGTACAGAAGGGAATATTTTTGCTTCCAACTTGAACAACACTTGTTATTACAAGTGTGGATAATATCAACAGTTTTGGCCTCTCCACTAAGTCCTTGATTTTCTAATTGTTTGTAAAGCAATCTTTGTAGAAATTCTTGTCTCTTTTGGATGTATCACTTGTGCTTTGAACATAATAATAGGAGTGTTTATGGATTTTTCGATATAATATATAATATCTTTATGTGGTACCAATTTCTTTAGGCGATCAACTAGCGATAGGAAAAGAAACAGGGCGCCGTCTGGGAATGGGAACCAACATGTACCCTTCATCGGCTTTATTGGGCCAAAACAAGGATGAAGCAATTGCTACCTTGCCTGTTGATGAGTTGATTGAAAAAGCTGATGGATTTGCTGGTGTTTTTCCTGGTATAACACCATTGTTTTCTGATGGTTTACTTTCATACGATATCATTCTCTTTTATTTGTTTGACTCAATGAGCTCATTTAATACAGAACACAAATATGAGATTGTGAAACGTTTGCAAGCTAGAAAACACATATGTGGGATGACTGGTGATGGAGTTAATGATGCTCCTGCTCTTAAAAAGGCAGATATTGGAATAGCTGTTGCTGATGCTACTGATGCAGCTCGTAGTGCTTCTGACATTGTTCTAACTGAACCTGGTCTCAGTGTTATCATCAGTGCTGTATTGACTAGTCGATCCATATTCCAAAGGATGAAGAATTACACGGTGAGCCTACATTCAGTTCTAACTTCTTCTTTTTACCTTTGGAAGTTGGATGTTCTACACGGTGAGCCTACATTCAGTTCTAACTTCTTCTTTTTACCTTTGGAAGTTGGATGTTCTGTTGCATCATCTTCCCAGTAAATGGAAAATCCCTACCTAAGAATAGTTATCTCACCTCTTAGTTAAAAAAAGTGATCATTATGATTATTAACTCGTCGGTTATGATTTTCTTTTGACCAGATCTACGCTGTTTCCATCACAATTCGTATTGTGGTAAGTTTTATGGTCTAAGATTGATTATAAGCTATTATTCTTGCAGACATACGACTTTGATGCCAACTTTGCTTTTATTTTGACAGCTTGGTTTCATGTTACTGGCCCTCATATGGCAATTTGATTTTCCACCATTCATGGTGCTGATTATTGCTATTCTTAATGACGGTATGCACATTAATTTTTTATGCTAATATAGATCCCTTCTTTTTACTAATGAAACCATGAATATTTTGTCACTATTACCTCATAATTATTGTCAAATAACACTTGTCACCTTTTTTTCCTCCCTTACATTATACAATCTTTGAATATGTCAGGTACCATTATGACAATATCAAAGGACAGGGTAAAACCATCTCCATATCCAGATAGCTGGAAGTTGGCGGAGATCTTTACTACTGGAATAATTCTTGGTGGTTATTTGGCTATGATGACAGTTATTTTCTTTTGGGCAGCATATAAGACAGATTTTTTCCCTGTAAGAAGAAAACATTCTTTCATCAACCTAATTGTATCATGTTTGTTAAGCCGATGATCCATATCATTTGTATAATATCTAGTGCTTTGAGTTACTAACATTGCTCAAATGCTTGTATTGACTGTCCTAATGAAATATTCAGCAAACTTTTGGAGTTTCAAGCCTTCAGAAAAAGGATAGGGATGACTATAGAAAGCTTGCCTCAGCAGTATACCTACAAGTTAGCACAATTAGTCAGGCTCTCATATTCGTTACACGAGCACGAAGTTGGTCTTATGTCGAACGTCCGGGTTTGTTACTAGTAGCAGCTTTTGTTGTCGCCCAGCTAGTGAGTGAAATCAACACAACACTACTTTTTTAGCATGTTTACATTGTAAGTATAATAGTAAGATAATAACTTGAACATGTGCTTTGATGGAGCAGATAGCTACCTTGATCGCAGTTTATGCAAATTGGAGTTTTGCTGCGATTGAAGGGATTGGATGGGGTTGGGCTGGTGTTGTTTGGCTTTATAACCTCATCTTTTACATGCCACTTGACTTTATTAAGTTCGTAATTCGGTATGCCTTGAGTGGAAGGGCTTGGGATCTTGTTATTGAACAAAGGGTATGTGTTCTCAACCAGTTGAAAAGACTAATTCAACATTTGAACTTGTTGCTAACCTTCTAGTGTGGAATCTTTGCCAGATTGCTTTTACAAGGAAGAAAAATTTTGGAAGGGAGGAACGTGAACTTAAATGGGCACATGCACAGAGAACACTCCATGGCCTTCATCCACCAGAGACTAAGATGTTCGGCGAACGAACACCTCACACGGAACTTAATCACATGGCTGAAGAAGCTAAAAGAAGAGCAGAGATTGCAAGGTATGAATCCATGCTTTTCTGTAATGATTATGGTCTATGAGGTAGTTTTCATGTCTTATAGATATCACTTCCAACTTCCAAGTGAATTTTTGCTGATAATATGCACCTCAGATCCTTTGTAAACTTGTTTAGACTTGTGACAAAATTACTTTGTGCAAGTGCTTTGGAAAAGATTATGATGTGCCCATTTAAATGAGTTTCTCTAATAACCAAAATTAACTTACGGGTGAGCTAATTTGTAGAAGCTCTCTCACATAGTTTACCTAAATTCTTATTTTTAACTCATCCATTTCTTCTTATTTTTCTCTCCTAGAAGTCCTACCTCAAGTTGTTAAACATGTAAATGTTACGGATTCAAAAATGAAAGGAATCTATGGCTGAAAATCTTGTCATGAAGAATTCCATATATCTTACTTGTTATTCATTTTTCTCAGCCAGTTCCTCAGTCTTATGGTGTTCTCTCTCTTTCTCTCAATCTAAAGTTGTTTACCTGTATAGTATAGCAATTATTACATCATTGTGTTTTGGTGTGAAAGAAAATGCTAAGAATCTTCAGCTTCTTGCACATGCTTGTATCACTTTTTATCTCTCTTTGTTTTCTCTTTGCAGACTGAGAGAACTGCATACATTGAAGGGCCATGTTGAGTCTGTGGTTAGACTGAAGGGTCTTGACATTGATACGATACAACAATCATACACTGTCTAGAATATATAAGAATTTTATGCACGAGTCATTTGTGTATAAATGAGTGTGAGCACAGAGCAGCAACAAATACATCCTTTAAACCTTTGTCTCCTCCACTGAGTGCAAGACAATGTGTCTACACTCTATGTATGTTTGTTCTAACAGTTTTGGTGAACTGTGTTCTTCTGTGTGTCTACTTTTTGTAGACATGAAACTATTAATAGCATTTTCAGAGTTTTGTTTATGCTTACAATTTGAAGTCTACTAATCAATCAACAAATCATCAGTCTAATTTGTGATTGGAAATAGAGATTTCACTAAAAAACTTCTTCTACAAATTTGTTGCAATTTACAAACCTGACTAATCAATGTTTCTATTTTCTCTGTTTTTATAATAAATTTCTTGTATCATACTACAATGATAACATCTAACAAGTGTTCTAAGAAAATGGTTGTTTGTCTTTTTAATAACTTTCAATGTGTCTCCATTAGTGATTTGAACATGGGAGTTTTTATCGAAGAATTTCTTATCATCTTTCTAAACCTGTTACACGTTGGATTATTCCCATTGAATAATTAAATATATTCAATGAATTTTAATCCCTTAAATTTAGATTTGACAGTAAAACTTGTCAAAGAAAAGTTAAAAGTTATAGAAATCATAGGACATTTTCATGTAGAACTCAACGAAAAACCGTTGCAGACTTCCAGAGTCGTTATGAGCAAGAACCTAGCTTTTGTAAATTCTTCGATATAACATAATTTAAACCTTTAATATAAAAAAATCCAATTTAATTATAAAATAGTTTAAACAAAATAGTTAATTTAATGGTGAGTCTTACCAGTAATATTTATATTAACACTTGAAATATTTTTTTACTAATTTCTTATATTCGAAACATGGTTTCTTTTCTCCGAGCGGGTTATACGACATTTATAGGTTTAATTTATAGGTTTAACATTAAGTAATACACTTTTCATCATGATCAAATTCTCCAATTTCACACAATAATAAAAGGGTTTATGATATTCATTCCAACAATAAAAGATTTATGATATTCATATAAATAGATACATATTTCAAAGATTAGGTATGTCATCCTCTAGTATTAATAACACTGAGTATCGAACATCGAAATTTCACTTGAGCGTCGGAGTATCTTTTTATAGGTATCGTCATCATCCAGTATTAATAGCACTGACTGTCGAACATCGAAATCTCACTTGAGCGTCGGAGTGTCCTTTTATAGGTATCGTCTGAGTTTAGAGTTTACCAAGACGATAAGTAAAACAGTTAAAAGAAAGCACAAAAATCATTTTTTGAGAGAGAAAAAGGTAAACCAACTAAGAAAAGAGAGAATCGTTCTCTTGACTCCAACCCAACCCCAAAAAAATTACTTATACAAACAATATTTTTTTATAACCACGTTTTAAATGAATTGTTTATCTTAATTTCGTGACCTTTATTTCATATGTTTATATTTTTTTACCTTGACTTAATCATGTTTCAATTAAATTTGTTGTTAGAAACTTAATTATCTCTACTTTAAGAATTGGTACTTTAGTTACATTTTATTATGAAGAATTTTTACTTTTTTTTGTTTTCCAATAAAGTAGAATTAAACTTCATGAAAAAAAAAAAAAAAAAAGTTTTAAGAAGAGAAACGAAAGGTAGCAGTTAAAATTTGAGTATTGACAGAGAGCGTTGTGGTTGGTCCAACGAGCTTTCTGGCGTTCATAATGGCGGCGTGGAGGATAAGTTGAGTGGTCACATAGCGTCTTCCCAACCCAAAAAACATCAACATTATGGGACCAAAAGACTGCACCATGTCGGAATACTGTTCCTTTTTCGCCGCAAATTTACTGTCGCCGCTCCACGCGCTGAACAGCAGAGCGCTGCCGCCGATCACCACCCAGAAGAAGCACAAGCTCTCGTGGAGCGTTAGAACGGTCCAGAAGGAACAGGCGAATGCTAACATGCCGGCGCTGAAGATCGCCCAGAGGAAGAGCCTGACGTGGGTGGCACGCGCCGAGGGAGCGGGTGGGAGAGGGGAGAAGTCGACGGAGAAGTAAACGACGTAGATGAAGGAGGTGAAAAGGAGCATCGGGGTGTCGTTTTGGTTGTAGGCGAGGTAGGTTATGAGGGAGGTGCTTATTGTGGTGGCGAGGAACCCTAGAACGTAGAGTGGGTTCACGCGGATGGGTGGCGCGTGGGCGTCGGTGGCGGTAGTGACGGGGAGAAGTGGTGGTGGTGAAGTCATTGTTGCAGTGTGAAGTGTGAAGTGTTTGTTTTGGTGAATGAAGGAAAGCAAAATTGTTGGTCTTATAAAGGAAGTTGTGATTTGAGGTTTGGGTTCTGAGAAGGTTCATCTTAAACTTCATGGAAGTTTCTGTGTCTCTCTTTTACTTCTATTAAAATGGCATGAATAATTTTCTATCATTTTCAATGTCCCACTGTGATGAAAATAATTAAAGTGATTGGAAGTTTTCAGATTTTTAAAATATTTAAATAGAAGTTGTTGTAAGTTATGAGCAATTGCCTAGTATTTGCCATGAAAAATTCTTTCTATGGTGTGATATTAGAAGAACATATTTTCCGATGTTTCTTTTGTGAGTATTGCATATTGTTTCATGGGTCAATACATAATTATTATATTTGAAAACACACATATATACACTAAGTTAATAAATTTTAATTCAATCATAAATACAACTAAATTATAATATTTTAAAATATTAAATATACTAACAAGGTTATATATATTTATTATATGTTTAATAAGATTTATTAAAACTAAATCTATTAATTAAATGTATAAGTAAAAAATAATATATTTTATTAAAGTGTCAGTGATAATGTTACATCTAAACAATTACAAATATATGATTGCATCATCTTCAACTAACCATATATTTTTCCTTTAGATAAATAAAAGAGTCAATGGAAATAAATAAACACTCTTATTGTCATCTTCATCATCTTTGTGTTTCCTCTTTTGGGTCTTTTTTACCCTCTAGATTAATCTACACTTTTGTATCCAATAAACCTGAGAACAAAACAGAAACATGTAAATATAGTTAATAAAACATTTAACTCTTTTTAGTCTGAAACGCTTAAAAAAAAATATCTTCGACAGAAAAATAAGTAGTGAATGGTTAATGTTTATAAAACAATCATTATAGTGTTTTTGATATAAAAAAAAAAGACGTTTGAGTCTTTAATAAAAAAAATAAAAGAAAAAGGATTTAGGTAGAAAATAGTAAAGAAATAAGAACCAGACGTCATGTGGATATCTGAAATGCAGGGTTTACATTTGTAGTGTCTTATGAAAAAAGAATTTGAGAAACCTACTCTTAGTGTCTTATAAAAAAAGAAATTAAGAAATTTACTCATTTGAGAGTGGAGGAAACCGAGTGAGTGAGGGAAAGGAGATAAAAGAAAGCGTTGGACGAAAAGTCACTCGTCTTAATTCAACCTAGGAATCAAACTTCATGCGCTTGATGACGACAACTGTAAACTAATACAAAAACGCAATGCATGTAAAGAAAATGGAACAAAATTAGAAAAAAAAAATGAGGATGAGAGAGTACGCATGTATCTACAAAGAAGAGAAAACGAAAAAAAGAAGTGAGAATGTTGTGTCTCAGAAAAGGATATGAGAGAAAGAAATAAAGTTTCAGATACATTAATATTATAATGGATCACGACGGACAACTAAGAGAGAAGTGAGAAATTTTTTATAGAGGAAATTGAAAAGTTTTTGATAAAAAGAGAGTGGAAATTTTTTATAAAAATTATGTTTGGTTATCCGATTACAAAATTAAAAAAATAGAGTAATTACAAAAAAATAAAATGTCAAAAATATCTAAGATAACAATAAAATGATAAAAAGTCTTTTATTATATCTTTCTAAAATAATAAAATATCGATAAGGAATAAAATAAAAAAATAAATGTGTACACAAAAAATAATCTCTATCTATATAGGAATATAGCTATAGATACAAGAACCAAATACAGTTTGTTTTGGTTATAAAGAAAGACATTTAAATCAGAGACATTGCTTCATTCTCTAGTACCATTATCATACTTCATCCACAACCTTAGCCTCTGTCAATGGTTTACACTCACAACGATCATCATTCTTGCAAGCACTGCCACCACTCTTCTCACTCTCCCAAATGAAGTACACATAGAACAGAAACGAGTTGCCACTGATCACAAGGCAGAAGAAAAACATAGACTCAAGAAAGCTCAGAAAAGTTGAAAACTTGCACGCAAACCCCAACATGATGGAACTGATCAAGACCCATATCACGATTTTAATGTTGTGAGAAGACGGCGAAGATGGGGGAAGAGAGTGGTACAAGCGGAAGCAATAGTCCAAGAAGAAGGATCCCAAGTAGACGAAAGCCACGAATACGATGGTGGCTGTGTCGTTGTTGCTGTGTGCGTTGTAGATCGTGACCACGCTGCTGATCGTCATGTTCATGAATCCGAACAAGTGTAACACGCTTTTAAGCCTCTGGGGTGCTTCATCGGATGAACAGGTTGCGAGAGGAAGAAGGTGAAGTGATGATGAAGCACTCATGGTGGTTCTGTTTGGAGAATAAAACAGGCTCAATTTTGACAGCAATATCAAGATTTTGATAGTGTATGTTGCTGGAATTTTGACTGTGATGTCAAGATTTTTGAAGTGTCTGCAACAACAGTTTCAACTGTAGTATGAAGATTTTTTTAGATGCTGATAACTACAATCTCTACAACAGTGTCAACATTTTGTAGTGTTTGTAACTGTAAGTGACTATAATTTTGATTACAATGTGAAGTTTTTGTAGTGTCTGTGATTCCAATCTTGAATGTATATGTGACTGCAGATTTCACTGGAGTGACAAAGTTTTGGGAAGAATTTTGACAGTAGAATGAAGGTTTTAGAAGAATTTGTGAGGATAATGTGACTACAATTGTGATGGTAACATAAAAAAAATGGGACAAAACTGAAAGTGCAAGAACAATTTGGAAGTGTTGTGAGATGAGGGAAATGGGTTGATGATGGTGGAAATGAATTCACTTAAATTTAGGGTGCAAAGAGGATTTTCGTGGAAATTGAGGTGAAGATTGAGATGTTTCCATTGTGTTTCTTGGAATCATTGAAAACATGTTCTGAGAAATTATCTAAAGTTTTGTAATTGACAATGCGAAGAAGGAAGTTGCTTGGAAGTTTCGGAGGTCCCACATCGAGGAGAAGTACTATTAGTGTATTTTTCTGGGTAGGTTAGTTTGAATCAGACAAATAAAGGAATCTAGTATCAGACTCATAAAAAAGTGTTGAAATTTTTAGGTATTTTCACAATTTGTATCAAATTAATTTTGATAAAAATAAGTTGATTCACATAAACTGATTCTCCTGCTATATAATAAAAATGTAAAATTTGTTTTGAAAGATAGAAGAAAAAGCAATGCATGTTTTTATTTAAAAGATTAAACATAATAGTGTTGTTAAAAATCATATAAATAATAAATTATAGGATAAAACTTCTTTTGTTCTCGAAATCAAACTAAATCATTTTCATAATACTCTAACTTAATTCATTTTTCAACAAGTTTTTAAATTAGATATTTTGCATTCAAATTGAGCTATTCACATATATTTTAATCTTTAACTTAACATTTATATTACGTCAACTTTATACATTATAAGCAACTTAGACTCTAAGTTAAGCTTTTCAGATGAAGATCAGGTCTTTGAATTTAGTTTTTATCATCAAACTTCATTTTTCAATTGATTAGTGATAGATATTTAAAAATTTAAGTTCTTAATAATGCACTATTTGGTTTATTTTGCTTTTTTTTTACCAAACTTGTTGAATAATAACCTTTATTATATATATTTATTTCTAAATTCATCATATAAAAGTTGTATACTATGTAACATAGACACAGACATGGACATGGAGATACATATAATATCTAAAATGTAGAGTACGGAGACACGTATTTATGTATTATATAATTATGAATTATATAAATTGACAATAAAGATTTATGTATACTAAGTATGTTTCAGTTTTTTTTGAAAAAAAAATGTTTTTCATGACTGGTTCAAAAGAATTTGTTCCTTATTTTTATAATCATGATAAAACTTTATACAATAAGTTTGAGTTTTTAGAAAATTAATGTATTTATCCTTTTTAAAATTGTGTTAGATCCGTGCTAGAATTGTCAGAAATCTAACAAATATTTTTTTAATTGTACACTTCACCGATACGTGTCCTACAAGTGTCATACAAATATCGATGTCTGATATTTATGCTTGACACGAACACGCTATTTAAGAAAAGTGTCTGAATTTCATAGTTTATATACTAATTCAAAAATTGTGAAACTGACATTTTCCAGGAAACAAAAGACAACCATTCCATTTTAGGATTCATGAGAACCCATTGACGTATACAAACAAGCAAAAACTAGTATTGTGTTAAGTTTTACTAAACTTGCATTGCATTTCCCTATAACCCAAAGGACTATTAAATTTGGCCAAATTTCTTGCGTCCTTCTTAAAATATTAATTAAAACATATTATTTATCTTCCTAAATTATATTCTATTCGAAATTTAAGTTTGGAGACTTGTGTACCTATTTGTATCCAAAGTACTAGATTAATTATCTTATAAATAAATTATTATCTTATAATTAGTTATTATTATTATCTTATACATTTAAATAATTAATTATTCTGTTACCAAAGATAAAACTCAACGAGACAATCTATCATCTCTAATATATATTTAAGAGTTACATTATCACCAAAAGATAGAGTTTCGCGTGTTACTTACTATCTTTAATATTTTATTCATTTATAGCAATTTAGTATAATCTAAAATAATAAAAGATATTATATAATTAACTAACATAAAGTTTATATAATACTTTACACACCATAAGGAGATTTATTTTTATTTTACTAAAAAAACTATATTTCTAATAACGTTACTATTATCTTTTATTTTTTAAGAATTTCTTTATTAGAAATACAATATCTTTTAAGTAATAAAAAAAGTACTCTTATCTAAGCATGTTCTTCATCCCCTTCTCCTTACATGTGATACACCCATATTCTCTCCTCAAATACTATGTGCATATATATACACTTCTTAAAGAGAAAATAAGAGAAAAAAAGTTTATCCCTGTACCGGGATGACCCGGTCAACCCATGCGTCAAGACCATACTTTAAGGTACGAGGTCGACCACGTGTCATGTGTGACCGACCGACATAAGGTGCTCAAGTCAAACCGTTGACCCAATTAGCAAAGGTCAACCACGGTTAGGGAACGGCCTAATCCAACCCTAATCACTAAACAACCCCCTAATCCGGCCCAACAGCGAGGACCCATCAAGGTAATATAAATATCATGCATTCTAAGGAAGAAGGTACGTCATTATCTACAGTATTCTAACCAGCCGAATACGATACCCCACTGACTTGAGCGTTAGAGTGTCATTCGCAGGTACCCCACCAGCCTGAGGAATCATTTAGCGAGAAGGACCGAAGGAGGAAGTGAGACACGACCGACCGAGTGACATCCGAAGACAATAATTCTCCCAGTCCCCAACCTAGTTCGAGAACAATCCCTAAGTTAAATTTTAGCTTATACACAAATTAAAATAAAGATATAAGGAAATTATATGAGAGAACTTCTTCAATTAACTAATGATATATGTTATGGGTGGTCCGATAATGGCCCGATAGCGGGTGGCCTGATAAACCTAACAAATTCTCGCTAAGATGGGATCGAAAATGGCTCTGATATCATGTTAAGAAGTGGACTTTAAGCTTAATTCAACCTCATAAAACGGGCTTATAAGGTGAGGTTTGTACCCACTTATATACAATGAAATATCCTCATCTCTAATCGATATGAGATCTCCAACATTATTTTCTCCTAAAAATATTTTTAAAAACTTTTTCAAGCAAACCCATTTATCAACGAAAACCAATTCTTTCAACCTTGTTGCAAATGCCTCAAGGGTGGTAGTTTTTAGGAGATTGTAACTTGAAGTGTGTTTAATTAATGGTTATACATTAATAGTGTGTCATTTATACATAATGAAAACATGTTTATACATTAATAGTGTGTTACGTATAGAGGGTGCAGCCTCTAACATAACCAAAACATGCTTATTTTGCGTATATTATAATACTATAAAAATGAATTTCTATAAGAAATATTTTAAGGAGAAAATAACAAACAAATTATAACATGAAGACAGTGAAAAGTTGGGTGGAAATAGCAGAGCCCTAACTAGTAGGGCAATTGGGCCAAGTTAGGCTAGTGAGGAAAATTATTATTTGTATTAGAAGACATTATGAATGGGACAGTTTCTTTTTGTACTTTCAAAGTTTCTTTATGCAACTCCACTAGAAATTATGAAAAAGTTTAAAATATTTATGTTTTAAATTTTTGAATTTCAAGATTACACAATCTAATTTTTATTTTAAATTTGAAAATACATTATAGATGGTATATTCCAAAAATATATTTTAGATATAAAATATATTTTTAAATTTTTGAATTATGTAATTTGGAAATATATTTTGAATTACTTAATCCGAAATACATTTTCAGATTTTTCATGCATTTTCAAATTTTATAATATGAAAATGTATTTTTCAATCTACAATAATTTTTTTATTTTTCAATTACATAATTTACCATATATTTTTATATGTTTAGATTACGTAATTCATAATGTTTTTTTGAATTATATAATATAAAATAATATAGACTGCATTTTCAAATTATATAATTTAAAAAAAAATATATATATATATATATATATATATATATAATTGTATAACTTCTAATGTATTTTCAAATTTATTATATTTTTTTATTTTCATTTCATAATAAATTTTCTCATTATATAGTCTATATTAGGTTTCCAACTAAAGAATAATTTGGACTTTTTCCACATATATACTAGAAAAAGAAAAAGGTGTCTAGGTGGTAAAAGAAATATCCTATAAATAGATATTTGACGGACCTAAGTCGTTGGACTTTTAATGTGGTCCACTACAAGCCAATTAACAAACAACAATAAGAGGACAAATTTAAATAATACTGATAATTAAATAAAAAAAAACATCATGTGATTCATTGAAGTGTGGTTAATATTTATTTTATTTTATTAGATATTAAACATTATTTTATTAAAATATTAAAATTTGATTTCATTTTATTATTTTTTTATTATTTTTATATTTCAAAAAGTAATATAAATGATTATAACCAGATAAATAGATTTTAAAAGAATTAAAAAAAGATTGAAAAATGGTGTGTCAGTCTGTCTTATGATGGGACGAGTTACTATTTTTAACATGTACAACCTTGACGAGTCAGCTCATCTCATCCCTTTTGTAACGAATCAGTGAAAGATCGAGATAAAATAAGTCGAACTAACCGGTTTATGTATAAAAAATAAGTCGAGGAAATAGTCTTTTTATTAAAATGTAGATTAATAGAAAGAAATAAATAAATTTTGAAATGTAAAACTAGAATTCTTGTATAAAGAAAAATGGATTGAAGGAAAAAGATGAGTAGTGGGGGCAGAAAGAGAGTGAAGGAAATCTTTGAAAGGGATAAACAGTGAGAATGATTGATTCCATTGTCTCTTATTGAATTAAAATATCATCTCTCAAAACTTTCCATAAAGTTGGCCTGCAACAATGAGTGCAAAATGAATAATGAACACTAATACATATAATGAAACACAACAAATAAATGTAGCTAACGTGTTTAAATTTGATGGGTTATAGTGTTAGTGCTCCTAATAACTCTTCAATTACATTGACCAAAACAATTATACAAAAAACAAATGTGGTGCACCAACATATCCTACCAAACCATATATGCATATTCATTCTTCATCATAAACACAATATTCTATAAGGTTATCATCTTATAAATTTAATTCAATAAATGGGATCCTTGTGAGTTAATGAATCCTAAAATAATCTAAAATGGTTGATAGATAAAAAATAAATAAAAAATTATAATTTAGAAAATGTTTTGCTAAATGCTTATTCAGTTTAGATAAATGTATCTTGCAGAGAAAAAGTAATGAATTTGGGTACAATCTTTTCATGACAATGAATTAAAATCAATCTTTTGGAATAAGAAATTTTATAAAATAATTTTTTTTATCTATAATTTGAAATATTTGATGGCAAATGAATATAAAGTTTTGTAGAAAATTGAAATTTATAACAAAATAATTGGTTAAAGTTAAATAATTTCAAATTTTATCTAAAGAAAGTTAAGAGTTTTTTATTTATTTAACTTGATATCACATCTTTGACTGTTCTTAATGAGGTTTTTCTATCAGGTTGAAGTTAATACTATTTAGATTATTTATTTTGTTAATACATGTAACTTTTCAACTCTCATACTTTCCCATTTTATTTGGACTGAAGGCTGAGAATACAAAAACAGAAGATAAAAAAATTACTCTATTAAAAATCTGAACTTATAAAAACATTGATAAATATAAGAAGTTTCAACAATATAAGAAGTTTCAACATTAACAGAGAAATTATTTTTCACTTGATATTCTTGATATTACTTTTCTAGCAATTTAGCCAAAAAGACCAAAGATATTCCAAGGTCAACATTAAGAGTTTTCTTAATAAATATTTGAGAAATTATTTTTTGGTTGATGTTAAGTAGAACTATTTTCGTTGAATGTTAGTTAGGATGAAATTTATAACCAGCATTGCAATCGTTAGTTGCCAAAAATAAAAAGTGATATTAACTAATATTAATAAAAAAACCTTTTGAAATAATTTTAGTAGACTTTAACAGAAAAAAAATGTCTTGAGCATTAGTTATAATTAAGTAAATTAGTTATAATTTTTTAATTATCAAAAATATTATATTTAGTTAACGTTCTACACAAAGAAAAAATTTAAATTTAAAAAACTTAAATTATCCTATTCAAACAAAAAATTTAAAAGATAAAAATTAATGTATTTTAATTGCATTAAATTATGAAATTCTGTACATAAACACATATTTTTGCTATATAAATTTATCATAAATTCTTACATTTAAAAAAATTAGTTATTGATGTTCAACTTTTTATGGATTTTAACCAAGTTGATAGTGATAGAGTTGATATTTCACATGAATATAATTTCAAATTTTACTTTTACTTCTGTGAGTAAGTGATGCATAAAAAGTTCAAATGTGAGATAAACACTTACCACTTCTAAATCAAAAGCTCTAGATTATATTTACAGTATAGTGTTTTCTTTTTTCTTAAAGGCCTAACAACCTATTTTACACTATTAAATCATGAAAAAATTTATATAAAAATTAAAATATTATTTTTAAAATAAAATGAAATACTTAATAAATTGATTTATAAAATAAGATTTGAATTAGTTATATTATTAAATATTTTTATTTTTAATACTTGAGATGTACAGTAGAATAATGATGAACATAATTCAATTTAGTTCACATCAAGTTTAATATTACATTTTAAACAAATGAAATTATATTACGAGACTCGGATACATGTATCGGACACCCATACTTGTAAGACACTTGTAGGATACGTATTCATGAAATGTTAAATTCAAACAATATTTATGAGATTTCTGACAATCCCAGAGTAGTTCTAACACAACTTTAAAAATGAGAAATACATTAATTTTTTAAAATCTTAAATTTATTGTATAAAATTTTATTATGATTATAAAAATAAGTAACAAATAATTTGGAACCAGTCATAAGAAATATCTGATAAAAAAAATCTGAAAAATACTTGTGCAGATAGATCTTTATTATCAGTTTATATAATTCATAATTATATAACATATAGATCCGTATTTTCCTATCTTACATTTGAGAAATTATACGTATCTTCATGTCTGTGTCGTATCTATGCTAATAAATTATATCACATATTTGTTAATAGTGAATTTAGAAGAAAGGAGGAAAAACAAAAGAATAATTGGAAGAGCATGTATGAAGCAAAAGAAGAAGGGTAACCTAAGGTTCACCCTTTGCATAATGATTTTCCACAAGGAAAAAACAACGTTATCTGTGGAATAATTTAGTGAGCAAAGTGAAAGTCATATGTTGTAGGTTCCAATTTACCAAGTGGCACTGCTGTGTGCTGTTTTCAAAAAGCAAAAAGAAAAATGCCCCTCACTTTCTCTCTCTTGCCCGCACTGCCCCACTCTCCCACTTTTCACGTTTTCAAGCCTGCCCGACCTGCCCCCTGTGGAAAAACTTTCCCTCTGTCACAAGCACTCTCCCGCTTTCCTCTTCATTCTTCAACACAACACCAACTCCCTCCCTCTCTTTCTTTCTCTCTTCCACTTTGCCTTGGAGTTTGGACTCACTTCACAACTTGGTTTCTGTGTGTGGCTTTGTTTTGTGCTGTGTTGGTCTCACTCATTCATCAGTGTTCATGTGTTTCTTCATCCTTCACAACACTTTAATGCCATGATATTGTTCTTTTTCTCTAGCTCCATATTCTTCAATTAGTAGTTTCTAGCTTTGTGCCTAACATTTTTTTGAGATATTAGTCTCTGACTTTTGACCCAGAGATATTTTGAGTTCACCCAAAGGAAAGCTGTTCAATTTTGTCTAGCTTGAAGTTGAAGTGGATTTGTTTTAAAAAAAATTGAGACTTTGGTGCATGGAGAGTTGTTTGTGAGAGTTTTTGGAAGATGGGGTTTGGGAGCAATGCAGTTCAAGCAGGGAGTTTGGATGTGGAAAAGTCAAAGGGCAAGAAGAACAAGGAAGGTGGTGGGAAGGAGAGAAAATGGGGGTTTAGATTTAGCCTCTTTGGGAGTTGCATACCTTCAAGATCAAAAGTTGATAGCACCACCATTAGTGGCACTAGTGCTCCTAATAATGGTAATTTTCTTTCCTCATTAATTTCCTTAGTTTCATGAAAATATGTTCTATTTGTCATTAATTTTAGGTGACCAACTTTAGTTGTGTGTCTTTACTTTTTGGCTTATACGATCTGACCACCAAACACTTTTGTGTTTGAGAGTGTGAATCTGTTTTGAGAAACTAATGAATTCTGAATTTCTTGCAATAAAACTGATTTGAGTTATTATTGTGCATTTTTGTTGAGAAAGTTGGAGATCTAACTGATTCATTCAGAAATAATTAAAGACTTTCAAAGACAGGTTCTTTTCTGCATTACCTTTGGACCACGGCATTTTTTTTTTTGTAAGCACTGACTGCACTTGATGTTGGAAAAAGAGCCAAGAAAAGTATTTAGTAAATGATATCTAATTGTTCTGACAATTATATTAAGTATTTCATAACTTCTTATGATGAACACCGATAAACATTATCCATGTACACCACCTCACCTGGTGAGATAAGACTTTGTTATTGTTGTATCCTGAGAATCATTATCCAATGATTGAATCATATAAGAAATTATAAAAGTTGGTCGACTCATGATTTATTTTCTGAATTGAGACGAACTACTTTGCAATGCATTGACCATATGCACAACACTGTTTGATTGTATTTACTATTTTGTTATTATAAAAGTCTTGTGAAATTGCAATGAAGTTGTTTAAAGTCAAGAATGGCATGATCAAATCATGTAATAGTGTCCATTTTGTTCTTATTTTTAGGTGAAAATATCAAGTCAGTGATAACTGAATCAGAGGAAAACAAATCTGCATCTGATAGAATCACAAAGGAAACAGTTGCTCCTCCAGAGTCCTCTACGACAACTACTGATGCAGAAAGTAACCCTTCCACACCAATATTCAGTGAGGAGCTGAAGGTTGCTTCTTGCTTGAGAAAATTCACATTCAATGGACTTAAGGTGGCAACTAGGAATTTTAGACCAGAGAGTCTTCTTGGTGAAGGAGGGTTTGGTTGTGTCTTCAAGGGTTGGATTGAAGAGAATGGAACTGCACCTGTGAAACCAGGTACCGGGCTTACGGTTGCGGTCAAGACCCTCAACCACAATGGACATCAGGGTCACAAAGAGTGGCTTGTATGGAACTTATATATCCTTCTCAACTTTTTCATTTTCATTTTTGTTGTTGTTATAGTTCATATGGTGTTAACATTCTTGATTTGTCTTTGCTTCTACTCAGGCTGAGTTGAATTATCTTGGTGATCTTGTCCATCCAAATCTTGTTAAACTGGTTGGTTTCTGTATTGAAGGTGACCAAAGATTACTGGTTTATGAGTTTATGCCCCGAGGCAGTTTGGAGAATCACCTCTTTAGAAGTACACTACTAACCCTTTTTATTTCTTTGGTAAACCTTTTCTATTTCTATATCATGTCTTGCTGCTGCTGCTTTTCTCTCTCTGCTATGTAAAACGTTATAACTGCAGCAAATTTGGATGTCTCAACAGTTGACACGTATATGAAATCAAATTTGGTTGAAAATGAGTGTAATTGTTGCTGATGCTACCACTTATCCCAATATAATTTATGAACATAAAGTTAGCCAAAAATAACACTTAATGACCTTATAATAACAAGTATCACATAGTCTGGAAAATAAGTGACTATAGTTCTAGGGGACTAACACAGCTCGGTTTAGAATCTAAATAATCTAGAATTCATAAAATTGCTACTGATTATGTTAATCAATCCCTTAATTAGTTTCCAAACTAATTGTTGGATCTAATAGTTATTTTTAGTTCACAGGCTTTAATGCATATAGAAAACAAAAGCTAAAGTAAAATGGTTCTCTTCTCATAATGCATTTGTTGTTTCTGATAGGCATATGCTCTATAAAAAATTACATGTTTATGATTAATTGTTTTTCTGGTAACAACCATTTGTTATGTTGAAGGACCCCTGCCTCTTCCTTGGTCTATCAGAATGAAAATTGCACTTGGTGCTGCCAAGGGTCTTGCTTTTCTCCACCAAGAGGCTCAAAGACCCATAATATATCGTGATTTCAAAACATCTAATATACTATTAGATGCGGTATGTAAGTAAACTAGTCTAGAAAGTACTTATTATTTCATGTTCATCCTCCAACCCAGAAAATAAAAGCAAAAATGTTTATAGGAATACAATGCCAAGCTCTCTGATTTTGGACTTGCCAAAGATGGCCCCGAGGGGGAAAAGACACATGTATCAACAAGAGTTATGGGAACATATGGTTATGCTGCTCCCGAGTATGTGATGACTGGTGAGTTTTGAGCCTTCCCTATTCCTTTTCAAGTGATAGCATTTCTTAAACTCAATACTTTCACCATGTAACTTAGAATGAAGATAGCTTATGTTATCTAGAATTTGCACTTGCATAATAAAAGCTTTTCTCGTTTTATAAGATCTTGGACCATCATGATTCCTTTGTAGAGAAAACCCTCAATTTGATCATTCAAAGTTATAGTCATGGACACATTAAATGAAAAGTTCATCTAAGTGTAAAATGTTAAAAAATGATCAAAGTAGCTAAGATCAAACCCTGATGCCATATGAAATTACTTAACTTAGAACATTTTTTTTATGTGAGAGATAAAAGGATAGCTATTATATCAATAGCAATCACAGTCACAATCACAATGGTACAAAATAAAGAATCTGGCACTAAAATCCTTTGCTGATACTGTTATAAAAACATTTGAGCTCAAGAGAAGAAAAAAAAAAGTTAATGATTTGATTGAATGAGTAAAAGGGTCAATAACAAACTCGGACATGAAAAGGGTCAATAACAACAGCCTTTTCAGAGTTCATAATTCAGACTGTGTCCTTGAGATAATTGGATATAACTTCAATCCAAACCATCAAGAAGGGAAAGGGGGAGGAGTAGCCAGTGATCTTTTGAAAGTTTCATATTAAGTTATTGAATTATTTTTTGAAAATGTGTGATCTTTTATCTTAAACTCAAAAAGTAACCATGAAAGCAAAATAACTATAACTGAAAAATTGATTCCCAATTATTTTATTTATATCTTTTGTTAATAAATGTATACTCACAGTCCCATTCTTATTAGGACATTTGACATCAAAAAGTGATGTCTACAGCTTTGGAGTAGTGCTACTTGAAATGCTCACTGGTCGGAGATCTATTGACAAGAAAAGACCAAATGGGGAACACAATCTGGTGGAGTGGGCAAGACCTGTTCTTGGAGACCGGAGGATGTTCTACCGGATAATTGATCCCCGTCTCGAAGGCCACTTCTCGGTTAAAGGGGTGCAAAAAGCTGTACAGCTTGCTGCTCAATGCCTTAGCCGTGATCCAAAATCCAGACCCTTGATGAGTGATGTTGTTCAAGCTTTAAAGCCTTTACCAAGCCTCAAGGACATGGCTATCTCATCTTATCACTTCCAGATTGCTCGAGTAGACCGAACCATGTCCATGCCGAATCATAAAAACGGCATTAGAACACAGTTAGTATCAGTGCCAAGGAAGGGTCAAGCTGTAAGGACATTGTCTAGTTCAAATGTTCCACATGGTTCTCCATATATTCGATATACCAAGTCTCCAAAACCTATTGGGTAAGAATCACAGTTCACCATATCTTTAGTTTGATGATTCTCTATTCATTCAGTTCCCACAAATTAGCTCATCAGCTGTACATATACAGCAACTGTTGTGTCCTTGAAGAGTTTCTCTGAAACCTGATGGAATCATTAAAGTCTTCTTTGTCATTATATAATCTCAAATAAGTTAAGTGCATGAGACAGTTTCATGTTATGTAGTAATTGTAGGGACTTGTCATACACAGATTTCAAGTGGGGAAACTGTTATTCACTGAAATTGTTTAACTTTTCCACCTTGTCTTGGCTTTCTTCCTTTCAGAATGTGTTTTTTGTAAAGAAAAAAAATTGTGGTGTTAACTCCTGTTAGCCATAGATTTTTACACTCTCATTGGACAATATACTTTTCAGCGAACACTCACTGATGTAGTCAGATGTTGTACCAGAAACATGTTTGTTTTATTTTGTTGTGTCAGATGTGTTGTTTGTTAAGAAAGAGCATTGCTTGTTTCTATGTACAATGTATTATCAATTCGTATTGCAGTGGTTATTTGTTTTATTTAAAGTTGAGGTGTTCTCACTTGATATTCTGATGCTGTGAATGCAACATTTTAGCTTTGCAATATGCATGCACAGTTCACATATTTAATAGTAGAGAAATATTTGAAAAATATAACAAAATTATGATTTTATGTCTTTTATTATTTATTTATTTTATTTAATTTCTTTAATTTTTAAAGATCAACCATGTGACCACTTTTTGTAGGATAGTGATTTTTGCAAACTAGTGGTTGAACATGTTTGCCTTAGGGTCACAACCTGGTCCCAAGTTCTTGCCCCTTCAAAAATCTTGATGCAATCACTTTCATTAAAGAAAAAGGTGTTTCAAAATATAATTTATAATTCAGAATGAAAAGGGTGTGCCAAAAATTTTAAATGAAACTGGTATATTATAAATTTATAACTTGTGTTGAACAACTATTTGGTGTACGTGGGGTTAGGATAAACCTATTTTATAATTATTATAAATGAATAAAATATTTTATCATTTTTATTATTTAATGGATAGTGTTAAATGTGTATTCAGGGTTCTATTTTTTTTATTTATGCACTTTTGAGTATATAAGTAATTTAATAAGTTAGTTTAAGAAAAATTATTTAAAAATGTAAAACTTATTTGTTATTTTTTTAAGTAATGAAGTAATCGCATGTTAATTTGTTCTTAATCATGACGAATGCCATAATAGCCTTTTGTGTGTTGTAAAGTCTTGTAGGAGTATTAGTATAAAATAGAATGATTCCAAATTTATTACTATATTGAGTAAAATGTTTGTTTTGCATGAAGAAAATCACATGCATAACAGTTTCTTTACATCTATCTCTCTATTCCTTTTTCTTAATTTCTTTTCTTTAAGTTTTAAAATTGTTATAAAGTTTTACTTTATTTATATTTAGTAGTAGAAGTTTGGGTGTTGGATATAATGTTAATAAACATTTAAAAGTAATGGGTGTTCACAAATTAAGTTGGATTAATTTTAATTCAACTCAATTAAAACTAATTGAATTATGTTGAATTTATGTATTTTTTTTTTGGTGACAAATATGTTGACTCAATCGAGTTTGGGGGGTTAGATATAATTTTATTGAACATTTAAAAGTAATGGATGATGACAAATTGAGTTGGTAAATTTAATTTAACTCACTTAAAATTAGCTGAATTATGTTGAATTCGTGTATTTTTTTTAATCAGCCCAAACAATTAGGTGATAAATATGTTGAGTCAGTGGCGTTTTGCCATTTAAATTTATTTTTAAAGTTTTAAAACAAAATTGAAATACAATAAAAAATATAAAAGTGTCTTAAAACTAATTTCTTCGTGTATGTTTTAATCAAAATTAAGAGAATTTAAAAGTACTTTTATACGGACAACAACTTAGTTAGAAATAGTTGTGTTTGTTTTAAAGAATAATGAGTCTTAGTTAGAAATGAATGTATTTTAAAGAATATTCGTGTTAACAAGAGTGGTTAGGTTTTAAAAAATACTTTGAGTGTTAATTAAGAGTAGTTGTATTCCAAATAATACTATCTGTTTAGTTAAAAATGGTAATGATCTAAATAATACTTAGTTTTAGTCAGAAGTGGATAAAGTCTAAATGATACTCATATATATCTTAGACTAGTAGTTTGCTTAGTAAAACTCACTCTATCAACGTAAATACTTTTTTTGCTTCATGTCTTATTCATTGCATGTCATCGTCTTCTACTAACTAAAGAATTATATTTGTATGAATTGTTTTATAAAAGGTTTTGATAGGTCATCTATCATATAAAACTATAATCTGATTGTTCATCATCATACAATAATTTACATAAAAAGAGAGTATTAAAACATAAGTCAACCTCCTTCTTGTTAGGGATGACAAAGTGGGACAAGCCGCACAAACCAATCGCGACCCACTAAGAAAAAATGTGAGATGGATTGCCTATTTCAACTCGTTGGCCCACTTAGGCTTGACCTGCATAACTTGTAGCTTGCGCGGTCCAAGCACAGGACGGGGCGGACTGACTCGCATAACCTGTGTATTTTTAAAATTTAGCAAATTTCGTTTTGCACCCCCATAATTTCTTCTTACAGCCTCATATTCTCAAAATTTCTGAAATTATCAATTCCAAATTCTGTAATCCTAAATACAACTTTGTATTTTAGATTGTGCAATTTGAAATATTGTACAATTTGAAATACAAATTTTAACTTTCAGATTCTATAACATAGGAAGTCTATGAATTTCACATTTCAAAATTAAAGAAAAAACACTCAATGAAAATATCAAAGGGTAATTTGAGTATTTTTTTTAAGTATGGGGTACAAGAAGAAAGACATGGAGATGCAAGAAGAAACAACCATCAATCCCTAATTCATAACACCTTCACAAAATTCGACAATGATTTTTTAATATTTAATAGTGTTTTTTGTCTTTCTAAAATGCATAGATTGTTTAGGTTTCAATATTCATCAAATGTTAAATGCAGACCTTAGTTTTTTTTATAATAAAATTTAAATATAATATTATATATTATTTTTCAAATTAAAATAATAATAATGTGTCTATTAATCAATTTATTAGTACGATTGAAATTCAAATTTTATTAAAAATAAAAAACATCATTGTAATTTTTTTTATCCATATCTTATTACGCATGTGTCGTGACGATAATATTGTAAAACCATTTACCTAATTCATCTAAATAATAAAAAAATTAACTTAATAAACAAGAACTAAATTTATTCAAAATTATATTTAATTTATTTTCATTAATTTAAATTAAAAATATGCGGGCTAGCTCGCATGCGGAACAGACCAATAAAACCACCTAAACTTTTTACGTAGAGCAGGCCAAATACGGAGGAGTGGGCTCGCCTACATTGTCATCCCTACTTCTTGTGTTTTTGGTCTATTCTTCACATATGTTATTGTTCATTTTCTTCTTTATCATCTATGCACTCATCACATTATAATCTTATTTAGGTACGTTCTTCATTGCCTTACAATTGGTTTTACTCTTTATCTTCTTCTTTTTTGCATTTATGGGAGTTTTATGATTCCTTTGTGTGAATATACTTAAGACATAGAAATTTCTTGGTGATTTGAATAAAAGAAGATGCTTATAGGTTGGAGTTTCAAAATTTGTAAAGGAGTGCTTCTAGATTAATATGCTTTGAGTTGAAAGTCTTTAGGTGTTGGAAAATGTGAAAGTGGTTAGTTTTGGTATATTGAAAAATTGTTGAGCTTGGTGAATGAAATATATAGTTCTATGTATTTGGATAGTAAATGAATGGTGTAATTGTGGTTATGGATGTGATTTTGGACTTTAAGTAATCAAATTGGATAAGTATAACTATTGTGAACATATATTATGCTCAAATAGTAGAAATATTGTGGTATAAGGTTTCTACATATTTCACTTGAGCATCACTTAATTGCTTAAGTGATGTTAATTAAGTGATGTTTAAGCAGTGACATTTAATGCATGTGCAAAACATTGTTGCTTAAGTGCTCGATTTATTATTTAAGCGATAAAACTTAGTTGGTTGCTCAAGCTATTAAGTTTTTTGCTCAAGACAAAACTTAAAATTGTAAGAAAAGAGATATCAAAACAATTATTTCTCATCTATAACTCTCATCGCTCAGACAATGAGTGATTATTCAAGTAATAAAGAGTCAATAACTTGAGGTGAATTTTGGAAGGTTGTGTCTTAGTGCAAGAAGTAACACTACTCAAATAATGATGTAATGCTTGAATATTGAGATTCAATAACTTTTTTTACTAAGAGTTGGAGGTTCAAGCCAAGAAGATATCAAACAAATTCTCTCTTCTCTAAAATTGTTATCACTCAAGTCACACAAGTTCACTCGAGTAACATGAGATATCGCTTAAGTAGTGAATTTACGATAGGTCGTGCAAGCAATGATGTTTCACTGAAACGAAAAATCATTGATTTCAATTATTTTTTTTTGAAGTATAAATTATGTCTTTTTCTTTATACATAAAGGAGGTCATTGATGTAATGATATAATTGAATGATGAATGAAAACATTTGATAAGATACTATTATTATAAAGAATAAGAATAAGGTTTTATAAATGATGAGAAGTTTAATGAAATTTTTTGAAAATATCACATTGAATATTGAATTGTGAAGATGATTTTAGTTGATTATGAACTAATTTAATTGTTTGATATTTTTGGAAAATCAACTAAATGATAATTTGTTCTATTAACAAAATAGAATAATGTAATCCTGAGAGATATGTGGTGTCTTGAATGGATGATTAAAGATTAACACTTGAAATTATATTATGTCCATGTTAATTATGGTATTAAGTATAAAAGTTCATTAATTAAATAATATGTTCTAACCTCTCTAACAGTATAAATTACATTAATTTCATAAAATTAAATGAAAAAATACTTAAAATGAGTTAGAATGTAATTTGTTAAATAGCGTGTATTATTTTTGGATCGAAAATATTATGTAAAGTTATGTCATATAAATAGTGTGTTTTATTAAATTAAAAAATTGTACTAATTATAAACATTACATATTTAATTTGAAAATATTAAATTGATAACTTATCCTAATTTTTTATATTGTGATTTATTTATTTATTTTTATTAAAAACAGTAATTGTTACGGGGCGGATAATATTACATGTCAAAGAAATTTTTTCGCAACTATTAAAAATATATGTATTGAAAGTTTTATATATATATATATATATATATATATATTAAATGTTACAGTAGTTAAAAAATGTATTTTTATTTTAGTCTCATAAATAAAATATATTTATTTTTTAATCCTATAAATATATTTATTTCATTTTTTATGACAACTTATACATGACATTCTTCATGGCGATATTGAAAATTTTGTTAACATTTTTTATACTGTCATGATGATATTATCATCATTAAAATTAATTATGAGATTAAAAAAAAATAGAAGTCAAGTCAAAACTAAAATCAAATTACATATATTTAATTTCCTTTATTTTGATTCAATTGAAATCTATACATAACGTATTTATTTAAGATATAATTAATTACAACGTAAAAATAATAGAAATAATAAACAAATGAAAATTGATAATCAAGCCAAAAGTTAAGACTTTCTAAGATATGAAGACGAAAAACACTGAAAATTTATAAAAATCAAAATCACATATAAGAAATTAAACACTAACAAAATTTGTAATCCAGAAAAAAAAAATGAAAAGAAAGAATCAAATGCATGGACATGGAAATTTGATATTTTCTGATAAATATAATAAAAAGAGAAAGGATTTTGCATTAAATGATTCCATATTGTTACATATTCCTTAATTGTCACAATATAATTGTATTTTTATTTATTTATTCCTTTTCCTTCTTTATTTTTTTATTATGCTTTTTTTAGTTTTTTCAAACAAAAACGTCTCCTCATTTTATTTATTAAAACCTAAGTCTATATTATTCTCTTCTGAGAACTATAATCCTCGTATTACATTTTAAAAAACTACCTTTCAAATTTATTATTTGTTTTTTAAACAATTAATAATAATTTTTTTTCAAGTTTTAAAGTTCATGTTCTTTTGATTTGTATTTTTACATTTATCCTAAAGTAATAGCGTATAATAAATACCTTGTAGCTTTAAATTCCCTATTAAATATACCAATTTTGATTTATACATTGCTGTGTATTTTTTAGTTAAATATAAATAAGACTTAAATATATAAAATATCTCGTTGTATTTAATTTTTGTGGTTGTTTTGAATATTCTATTAGTTTGAATTAGTGGGATGAGCATGCTTACGCATTCATCACCAATCATTTATCCACGTTGGATGATGTACGATTAGTCCTTATTGGTTATTTCGTTTTCTATCGCTTTATTACCTAACTCATTACTTAAGTATCCACAATTTTTTTTACAGATTATATATTTTATATTTATATTTTTTTAAAATTTTAAATAAAAGTATTTAAGAGTAATTCTTTAAATAGAAACTCAGATAAAAATTATTTAAGGGTAATTTTTTAAGTATAACTTAAATAAAACTGCATAATAAAATATTAGTGCAATAAATTTTATCTTTAAAAAAATTAGACTATAAAGTATAAGTTTTAAAAATTAATTCTTTTAAAAATAGATTTAATTTCATAGATCTAAATAAAATATATATGTACATGTATATAATTAAAATTTAAAATGTTATTCATCACTAATTTTATTTTTTCTCACTTCAAGTTGGTTGAGATAATATATTAGGGTTAATGATTGCATCCACGGTATTATTTGTTTTGAAACTCATAACTTTATCACGGTTTTGTTTTATCCTTAACAGACGTTTCAAAAAGTTAAGAAATGAAAGTATAATTGTCTTTCATCTCAACTCTTAAGTAATGTGAGACTATTAAGTGTATTGAAAAAACTTCCAATCAATGTCTACGAGGAATTTGGGTTCGTCTTTCAAACTCCTGTTATATTTTTTCCATTCTCAAGTCAATGTTTTTGTCCTCAAGTCTGTTTAAATAACATAATTAAAATCAATCATTAATATTCCAACTTCCAATCCCTTTAGATAATATCATTAAGATCGATCAACGGATTCAAAGTATTGTTAACTTTAAAACTTAAAGTTTTATATACTTCTATTCTTAGAAATTGTCTGAAACTATTCAGAGAGAAAGATCCATTTAAATTATTTTGGTAACAACTTTCAATATGCAAGATATATTAGCATACCAAAACAATTTTGGTAAAACTTATACTCGTATCATCAAAAAACAAATAACTAAATTATTCTTATTCATTATCTATAAATATTCAATAAAAGATATTTTACCTATAAATATTGGGAGAGAATAAGTTTTTGTCATGTTATTAAAATGTTCTCTTAAAATAGCAAACACTACCTTTGGAGAGTTTTGATTTTTGTTATTTTCTACAGGAAAGATATTCACCACATGAAACTATACCAGATAAGGCCCCAAAAGGAAGAATATTAATGTTAAACTTGTAATCACTATTCTCTAAGAAAAGCAAACTAAATCTTCAAAAATGTAATATTTTCAATTTATCTAAAAATTATTTTAATAATTTCGAACAGATCACATTAAAAGAAAAGAATATAAAAAAAGACATTTTATAAATGTTAATTATATATTTAAACCATATAAAAAAAAACTTGCTAGTTATTATATATTTAAGATATCTTATATTGGTGGTGGACAGATACTTACAAGAAAAGTCAACTTTGAAGAATGTTGAGTTGGCAAAGAGACCAAGGCTTTGGCTGTCACTTTTGTCTCTGCAATTATCTAATTTTGCATTAAAAATATCGATGTCATAATTATATATTTAAGCAATAATATTATTGGTATGAAATGTTAATCACTTTTACTAAAGACTCATCACAGTTGGAAGTTATTTATAAAATTTGTTGATATTTTATTTAAAGAAGCTGAATATATATAATTTTACTTGAATACAAACTAAAATTTAAAAAATTATAATGATAATGTTAAACATCCTACCTCATACTCATAAAATTGAATTAAGTTTGAAGATTATTCATTATCCGCCGTACATCTATTATATATAGCTTTGTTTTCGAATGAGAGTTGGAATCTAGAGAACGATTGTTTTGCTCCTTCCTTCAGACTCTTAGTTTCCTGTTTCGCTTTCCTCCTTTCGGTCATCCAGTTTCACAGGCTGGGATGGTACCTACAGAAAGCACTCCGACGATTAAGTGGCACTCGGTTGTCAGAGTACTGTAGAATGACATACCTGATACTTGGAATCTGCGCTATTTATATTACTTTAATGGACCTTTGTTGGTGGACCGGTTTAAGAGGTTGATTCGTGTTTAAAGTTGCACTAAACAACTCTTAATCATGGATTAACCTAACTGACTTGGTCAACTCATGACTCGTCGTCATAGGTCGGTCGGTCACATGTGATCACGTAACCTTTTTGTCGTGATCGAGTGATTCGAGTTCCTGACCGACCCCTCGAGTAATTCGGTCGTGTCGATACAAGTTTCACACGAGTTCACAAGTTTTAAAGAGTGTTTTATAATATATATATATATGATTATAAATTTTATTTTATAAGTGAGAGTGATGTGGGAAGAAGTACATGATTTTTCTTGTCGAATGAGAGCAATGAAATTGTCAAAAGGAGTTTATGCCATTCACACCATTTTTGATTGCTCGGAAATTTCGAACGATGGAAAGTGCGTTTCGCTGTCACCTAATCCAAACACGCCACGCCAACTTCCATTCTAAATTAGAACAATTAATTTACAATCACCAATCACGTTATCTTCCATTCTAAACTTCAAATTAAACTATATTTGTTTCTAAGTTTCAACTAATTTTTCTCACATAATAATTATTTTAAAAACTATATATATCTATAATAATTTTAAATTAATCCACAATAAGGGTACTTAAAAACCAAGCTAAAAATAAAAAAAAATAATGTTATATTATAAATATGGATGACGAGTTGGTGAGTTAATGCATACAAAATTCACATGCCTTCTCATGTTTAATTGCTTTTCACAAACCTTTAAAAAAGTGTTTTTTATTTAATTAAACTAGTTATATTACATTTTACATATTAAACTGTTTATTACACATTTTATTAATTATACTATCTACAGTTTTAATAACAAATTTCTCATTAGTTTTACAAAAACAATATTATTATTTAATAATTTTATTTAAAAGAAGAAAACGTGTAGTGGTAAGTAACAAATAGTTACAAACCATACTAAGTATGCACTGTGTTGATGATGTGTTTATAAGAAGAACAAAGAACAAATAAAAAAACCCTAATAGTCTGTGTAGCAGGCAAAAATTCTACGAGATGAATAAAAAAAAACAATCATAAATATATAAAATACTAACAATATAATATAATATAATATAGTTACTTAAAAAAAAAAAAAAAATTAACAAAGTTTTGCCCAACAACCTATAACCAGCACATATTGACTGTAACATTAATATTATTTTGGTATTTGATTTTTTTTTATGAATTTTTGATATTTAGGTTACTTTTCTTGGAAAAATCGAAAGAAACAACAACGTAGACTTTCTTTAATCAACATCATTGTCAATTATTAGCAGGAAAAGACTTGTAATTCCGTAATCTATATTTATACTTTATTACATTAAAATATATTTAATTAAATAATTTCTATAATTTTATTATTTTTATAATTTTTTATTATTTCATCTTGACTCAGTCTATCACTCCAAACAAATGGTAGAGAGACCATCCAATCCTTGAAAAATAATAATAATAGTATTATTTTATTAATAATATTAATCAAATTATGTAATTAATATTTTCATTTTAATATATTAATATAAAATAAAATTATTATTATTTATTTTATTATTATTACTTCAAATTATTTCTTTTAATATATGCTAAAATAAGATTATTATATTACTATTATCATAAATTATTATAATTATTATAATATTTATTTTTAATATTATTATCGTTACACCATATCATAAATTATTTACTATCATCGTTACACCATATATTCCCATAGCAAAAACTACTTCAAAATATTTATCAAATATTTTTGTATTTTTATAAACTAGTCAAATAAATTAATAGTTAACTTACTGATATTAACAAACATACAAATAAAAAATTAAAAATAAAATAAAAGAAAACTACCCTTAATAAAAAAAGTTAATAATTATGTCTGATAATGATAATTATTAATATAACTTTTAGAATAATTATGATAAAAATAAGTCAATAAATTAATCATGCATAGTAATTGTTATCCATACCTTGGCAATGTTAATGAATAATATTTTTCTCATTACAAATAATAAATTCATATTTAAATTGACCAAAATTCAGCCAAAATAACAAGAAGTTCCATGCACAAAAGTTTAATATAATGGATAATGGATAAAGAGACAAGTGGAAGGAGATATTTACAACCTAGAATAAATCTATGGCTTTTGTCACTTTGACAAGACAACCTTGTCCCTTTAAGAATTCAAACAGCAAACCAGTTATTATAATCTTACAATAATGGATTATCCCACTGTATCTTCAAAATATTCTTGTTTATCTTTAATTCAAAAATAGATAAACTTTTATTATTTTAATATTTGTTCTCTACTTAATTTTGTATTATTAAAATATAATTATTTTCCTTTTCAAAATTGTTTCTCTTTTCATATTGGAGAAATATTAATATTTAGTTTTTTCAATAATATATTTCTCTTTTCTTAAAAAATTATAAAAAGATGTATATTATATAAAGTGTGCATTGAGCTGTGTGCTTTGCACTTTGCATCTACTTGCTGTGGATTTATTATACATTCGTGAGTTTCTCAGCCTGAAAGGTGAATTTTTTCTCTTTGTTTTTGGATGATGAGAAAACGAAACAGTTTTTGGTCTTTGAATTTTCTTGTGCGTGATTCACTCCTTATAATTTTGAATTGTGTTCTTTTAAACTTTTTTGTCAAAGGGGTTTGTGTTTGCTTTCTGGGATCAGCTCAAAATTGCATCTTTTTTTGGAATTTTCCTTACAGCTTTGGTATGGGAACTTTTAGGTTTCTGGGATCCTAGTATTTGATTGATAATTCATGTTTCACTGTTTCTCACCTTTAGGGTTATGTGTTTGTTTTTCTGGAATTTTGTTGCTCTTCTCCTCGCGATTCTTAGGAAAACAAAGGATGTGGAGTTCCAATCCAAATGAGGATTTATGAAAAGTTGAAAACTGAGTTTTTGTTTTTGGATTTGTAGTTGAATTTTATTCTGTTGTGTTTCGTTTGTCTTTTGTCTTTTGATTTTGTCCCCCCTTCAAAAATTCAGGTATATTGGATAAACTAATATTTTACTGTAGTGTTGGACTTAAATATTGTTCACTTTTATTCTACTCTGGTTTGAAATTGCTTATTGAGTATTTCTTTTGGCTGAGAGTGGTTTTTGTTGACTTTTTACCCACTGTTTCTTTACAATCATATTTATGAAATTTTGAACTTCCTCCATGCACTATATCTGTGGTTAAGCGTATTTTCAGATTTTACTTTATCACGTTCTTGGTAAACTGTGATGTGATGAGTTCAGAAAATTAAAACAGATTGGTAGAAGCAAAATGCTGAATTTCATTATGTTTGGTGTATTTTGTTGAGTAGTGTTCTTCTATTGCAGAATTGAAGGATGGGTCAAGCATTCGGTTGCTATCAAGTTGATCAGTCAAATGTGGCCATCAAGGAGCATTTTGGAAAATTTTCTGATGTTCTAGAACCTGGATGTCATTGCCTTCCTTGGTGTCTTGGTTATCAGATCGCTGGTGGTTTGTCACTGCGTGTGCAACAGCTTGATGTTCGATGTGAGACGAAAACCAAGGTATCTGCTGCTTCCTTTCCTTCACCAACGTTGTTTCATGGTGCTGTTCATTGTTTTGTTAATATAGCTTCTGGTTATTTTGTTCACTATCATGAAATTGGTCGGTACATAACAATGACAATTTATACTTAATTGACATAAATAACAATTTTCCAACAAAATTTATCTGTGTATTTCTAATAACTTCATATAAGAGTTCCAGGGAAAACATTTTGTTACTGGTTTTCATTGATCTATGCAATTTATAAATAAATTGAGAATTGAGATTGAACTTTGAATGCTCTTATCTTTTTTCCCTATGTTACACTGCACTTGTATTCCTCTTCATCAATTTATGCTATCAATATTTTGTTTTACTAGGATTTGGAAATGATTTTGCAAAAATTGTTCCGATATTTCTATGTGATTTATTGTGATCTGTTATTAGAGTTTGACTTTCATTAACCTGTTAGGATAACGTCTTTGTCACTGTGGTTGCGTCTGTGCAATACCGAGCTGTTGCTGATAAGGCATCTGATGCATTCTATAGGCTTACCAACACAAGGGAGCAGATCCAATCATATGTTTTTGATGGTATGAAGGATGACTTTTCTATTTGAAATTCCATTTATATGTTGCATTCAAAGGGGTTAATCTACTTCGATCATTGATGGTTGTGTTTATGAAGCAGTATACCTTTTGGATGTTGTGTCATAGCGCGGCTAACTTCTTTAACACTGCTAATATTTTGCATTTCTTCAGTTATCAGGGCCAGTGTACCAAAATTGGAGTTGGATTCTGTCTTTGAGCAGAAGAATGATATAGCAAAGTCTGTAGAGGAGGAGCTTGAGAAGGTAATCATTCTTTCCTACATTGCTTAGTTTTCTCACTTTTTAAAATATTCATTTGCAGATCATTCAAGGTCGTAATTCGTAATCACCCTTATTAACAAGTTTATTCAACCTTGATGTTCATAGGCAATGTCAACTTATGGATATGAGATAGTCCAGACCCTCATTGTTGATATTGAGCCCGATGTTAATGTCAAGAGAGCAATGAACGAGATTAATGCAGGTAACATGTTCTAGTTCCTAAAGAAAAAACTGCTATATATGTTGCAATTTCCTGTATCAAATTACTCTTACCTTGCATAAGATTACATACAGATGTTATGCATACTGTTTCTGAGTTCTTGCCTTGGTTTTTGGATGGAACTGACTGTGTATAAGCATTTCTGCAATATGGTTTGTTTGGTAGCTATAAGCAATGTGACCTATGTTTTGAGGCAGAACACAAAAAGTTACAGATTCTCTGATAGAATGAATTAGGAATTGCAAATTGCAGAACTGCATTCTTACAAACTTCTGTACCTTACAGCATGCATACATGATTATATCCTCATCCTTTTCACTGTCTTATTATCCACAGCTGCTAGATTAAGGTTGGCTGCAAATGAGAAGGCTGAAGCAGAAAAAATTCTGCAGATCAAGAAAGCAGAGGGAGAAGCAGAATCCAAGTATCTATCAGGACTTGGTATAGCTCGCCAACGTCAGGCCATTGTAGATGGACTGAGGGACAGTGTGCTTGCCTTCTCCGAGAACGTGCCCGGAACATCAGCTAAAGATGTCATGGACATGGTGCTGGTGACTCAATACTTTGACACCATGAAAGAGATAGGGGCATCTTCGAAGTCATCGTCGGTGTTCATACCACACGGCCCTGGCGCCGTCAGGGACATCGCCGTGCAGATCCGGGATGGTCTTCTTCAGGCTAGTGCTTCACACACAAATTAAGCTTCATTGGAGTTGTAAATAACATAGTATGTGTCTCTTTTTTTTGTTTGAACTTAGAATGTCTGCATCCTTTCCTCTTTCTATATTGCATGGTTCATAGCCAGTGCCTATTTTTACATCTGAAGTACTGATGTGCAGTTTTTTCCTTTGATACTTGTGTGGAGGATAGTTTTGATGTCAAGCTGTTTGTCAATTATATTGTTGGAGGATATGTTATCTAAGAATTACTTTCCAAAAGATGTGTTCTTCTTGAGTTCTATCTTGTAAGTTGTAAAATGAATGTTTAAAATTGTACTTCTCTATATTTTCTATTTTCATTGCACATTGATTTCACCTCCCTTTGTTTCTTGAGAGGGTAATTTATATCTTTAAAGAATGTGAAATATTTTATGATAAGATATGATGTGTGGATGAAGAATAAAATTTTAAGAATTTATAAAAGTATTTTGAAAACTTAAAATGGGATCATTTCAATTTTGTTTAAAAAGTATTTTTTTAAAAAAAATTCTTTATGCTTTCTTCTCTTTCAATTGTGTGTAGTTTCTTTTCATATTTGTTCTTTCAATTGTATATATAAAAGAGTGTTTTTTTTTATATTATGTTAGTTAGGATATTTTTTTGTTAATATAAACAATATATTGTGGATAATGTAAAATATATATATTTTTAGTTAATTTCAATAAATTTTATTTTCAATTATTATTGGTTAGAGTTGTTTTTTAGAAATATTGATCAAAATGTAGATCAGTATTACTTCTACTCCAATGCTAATCAGGTTTTGAAGTGTTTTTGATAGATGTAAGTTATAATTTTTCATTTGTGCTAATGGAATTATTTTTTCCTGATAAAATTAAAAAAAAGTATAGTTAATGTAAATATGATTTTTTTTTAATTATATTATTAAGATTATTTATTTCTTAATGTATGTTAGAAGTTATTCTTCTGTTGTTGTTGAAGAGGGTTTTTTCAATTATTGTTGGTTTTCTCAATGAATATAGGTGAAAACTATTTTTCAATGGACATCAACAAAATTGTTTATGTTGAAGTTGGAAGAAGTTATTTTTTTTATCTATATCCACATATTAAAGTAGTAATTTTTATATTTATTATTAATTAAAATACTTTATGTAAATTAAAAATAAATAAAATTCAATAAATTTTTAAATAATCTTATTCTATTTGAAATTAAAGCAATTAAAATTTAATGAATTAAAAAATTTTAAAATTGAAAAATTCTCACGTTTTTAACTTTAATTGCGTAATACAAAGATATTTCTTATTGTAAGTGGCCAATAAATAATTGAATATTCATTTTAAAAGTATTGTAAGAGATCATACAAGCCATAAATAATTGAATTAAGTTATCCCAAGTGAATCAATTGATATAAAACTATTTTAATTTAATTAATAATATTAAGTTCAAAATTTAAATGTTGTGCATTATCTACCATGAAAATACTTGTAGTTTGTACACAATTTAGTCAAGTAATTCACATGTATTTAATTACCAACAAAATAATAAATTTTCATATATCCAATAGTTTAAATAATGTGCTTATTTCACCTACTATTATCATTGTATACTAGATCCAATAATTAATAAATAAAAGGTCTTCACTTTACGACTTTTTATATAAATGAAACATTAATTTTTTTTTAATAATCACAGACCCCATTCTCACCTCTTTACATTTAAAAGAATGACTTTACGCCTAAAAGAATATATTTACATTTATGAATTTGATGGAACATGTGTAATAATCTAAACTAGTTACATTTAGCAAGGATGAGAGGTAAATTTTAACCATACAAGAAAAAAAATAAAATCTTTATGAAAGATGTGACTTAAATTATGAATAAAATTATTTAGATATTATAAATTAAAAAATTATACGTCATGATTTAATTGACCTTAAAAAATAGATTGAGTTGAATTAGATAAAAAAAATAAAGTAACCTAATTTAATTATTTTAGTGGATTAAATGATAAGTTTATTTGGAGTGAATCCAACCTCACTCCATACTCTAATATAAATAAATAGTAAAACTGTTTATTTAAATTCTGTGTAACCTGCTTTCAAGTTATCACCTCTAATAAATATCACGAGTTTCTTCCTCCATCTCTAATATTTTAAAAATAAAAATACTTAATTTTTTTTAATATTTTTTTTTATATTTTTTTAAATTCTAAAATGTGAAATCTAAATCTAAGTTATATAATTTGGAATACAAATCTATTGGACAACGTATAATAAATTTTGTATTTTAAATTGTTAATTCAAGAATGCAAATATTTATTTTATATTTTCCAAATTAAAATGCAAAAAAAATGTATTTTGGATGGTATAATTTAGAATGAATATTTTTTTTTTTAATATTTGAGGTGCAGGAAGAAATTGTGGAGGTACAACAATAAATTATGGGAGTGCAACAAAATATCAGCCATTGGCTTCAAATATACAAGATTAGAAGAAACAAAGTTCAAATCCTCATATTAATTAATTAGTTATTTGTTTGGAAAAAAAATAATTTTAGAAGAGCAAAGTAATCATAGAGAAAAATATATTCATCACTAATACGATGATTTAATGACAAAAATATCGATAAACTATAATACCTTAACAAAAATAAAAATTAAATGAAATACTGAATTGAGATATTTCTACAACAAAAAAGGACAATTTATAAATTTGTTGGGACTAAAAGAAAAAAGATATAAGTTCTATAAAACCTTTAATGTGTCACTTTATAAATAACTCTTCATTTAGTGGATATCAGTTAATAGTAAGAACACAATTTTAAAAAAATTGATGAAAAATGAAAGGAAAAAATTATTAACAATTATAATTTTTTTTGTAAAAATTTATTAGCGAGGAAAAAGTGATCTAAGAGCTTCATAAACATAATATTTTGGAGCGAAAAGAAATGTTGGGAGCTATAGGTTTAGATACTCCTCTTAAATGTTATGTCCGTGTCGGATACACGTATCAGATAGAAGATACTCGAAAGGCACTTGTAGAACAAGTATCAGTGAGTTTAATTTAAAAAGTATTTGTTGGATTTCTGATAATTCTAGCACAATTCTAACAATTTTAAAAAGAAAAAACACATTAATTTTCTAAAAACTCAAACTTATGTTATGCATTTTTAGTATAATTATAAAAATAAGAAACAAAACCTTTTGAACTAACCATGAAAAATATCTTTCTACTACAAAAAACTGAAATATACTTGTGTACATAAATCTTTATTGTCAATTTATATAATTCATAATTATATAATATATAGATTCGTGTCCCTGTGTCTTATATGTTAGAGATTATATGTATCCGTATCCGTGCCGTATCCATGTTCGTGTCGTATCAGTGTCCGTATCAGAGTGTCTGTGCTACATATGATGGGAGTGTAAGAAGCAATTTCCAAAAAACTCTTCTTTGTCTTGTTTTTGTGGGTTTGCCACCACTTTTGTTTGGCCCACTTTATTCCTTTCTTTCTTTACTTAGCTCAGAAAATTCATCTGCGTTTCTTTTTATAACAGCGTTTGGTTCCAAACATATTTGAAAGACGAAAACCACGTGTTGTGTATGCAACATCAAACACACCCTTATTCGTTCTTTTCTGCACTCTCACTCTTCTCCGTTCGTGTCAGCCATGGCCGACGGCCATCTCTTCAACAACATCACCCTGGGAGGCCGCGGCGGCACCGTAATCTCTCTCAAACTATTTTTCTTCTTCTCTCTAACTTTCGTTTCTTTATTCTTTCCCAAACCCTAGGGTTTTAGTTTTGCTTTGTTCAATCGTGCCTTTGCTTTCAACCTCTCGATTTCACTTAACATTGTTTTGTTAGTGAGATTTGTGGTGCTGTCTAGTGGTTAGAGAACTTAGGGTTTTGTTCTGCGTTTTCTTTTCTTCTGTTTTAAACCCTAATTATTGTTATTACTGTTGCCTTAGTTTTGCTGTAGGAGATCATGTATTTGCTTTAGAAATGTGTTGAAAATTTACTTGTTGCTTTAGTAGTGACTAGGATGTTATGTTTGTGAATTAGTGGTTTTTGTTTCGCTGTTAAAACCCCTACTGAAGTGTTGCTTTTGCTGAGAAGATGAAAACTGGAACAGTAGAAAACAAGGTTTTAAATTGCATTTGTGGTTGCTGTTTTATCTTTGTTCCTGTATTGTGGGAAATTTAGGGCAAATATTGTTGTAGTTTTTGATATCGTGTTGCGGTGCGGTTCTTGGTGTTGTGGGAAATTACTGACAAACATGGTTTATTTAGTGGCAATTGCGGTCGTGGGTGATAATGGCAGTTGTGGAGACCCCAAAACCTTGACGCTCCAAATAGCTGTTATGCACCTTTTTTTCAAAATCCTTTGGTAGAAAATTGGCAATCTAAAAAAAGGTTTTCTTTTGGGTTATCTTTCTAGTTGTACCAAGCAAGTGAAAAGTTATTTTCATTCAAAATTTTGTACTTTTCTACCAGTAAGTGGTTATATTGGGTGGTTTGTGCTGTTTATTTAGCATCTTTAGGAATGAACTGAATATGCTGGGCATATACCCTACTCAGAGTTGAGCTACCCGTCCCATGTCTAGTTTTTACCAGTTTCGTTGTTATTTCAATGAAAAATTAATAATAATTAGAGTTGAAGAACTAAATTTTTTCAGTGAATGAGACTGAAATTAGTAATTGAGATGTATAACACTTCTTTTCGGTAATTGGGTTGCAGAATTCAGGACAGATAAGGATATATTCCGGAGGAATTATATGGAAGAGACAGGGTGGTGGTAAATTAATTGAAGTTGATAAATCTGACATAGTGGGGGTGACATGGATGAAGGTTCCAAGAACTAACCAACTTGGGGTTCAAATCAAAGATGGATTGTACTACAAGTTCACAGGATTTCGTGACCAGGTTACTCTCTCTGCCTCTTCAAATGTGCATTTTCGTACAGTAGCCATTGAAAAAAGAATTCAAACTTCTAGTTTGCTTTTCTTGTATTTTAATCCTCTTATTAACACTTTTGAAGATCTAAATATTGAGCATTTGGACTTGAATTTCTATCAAATGTTGGATCTGAATTTCTTATATTGTTATTTTATAATATTTTGCAGGATGTTGCAAGTTTGACCAATTTTTTTCAAAACACCTGTGGAATATCAGTTGAGGAGAAACAGCTTTCTGTTAGCGGGCGTAATTGGGGAGAAGTTGATCTAAATGGTTAGTGTCTTACTAATAATATTACATGAACTGACTTCTGTGTTGTAATTTATAACTGACCTTCTGCACATGATGTGTCATGTACACAACAAACATCAGTCTTTGTAATTCTTAGTTACTATAATTTTAGTGTTTCGGGAAAGAATTTAATTTGATATCACTAGGAGGAAATGGTATGTAATATCTCTAGCAAAGGGTTAATTTGAAAGAAATTCAGTTGATATCATCCAGTTTGTTCTTGGAGAGTATTGGTTTTTCTTGTATAGCTCCTAACGATTTCCATAATCAATGAAGGCTGTGAACTTATTACGTGCTGCTGCTTTTTTCCCTCCCCAATTTGCTGTTGCTTATATTCATTTTGGTGTTCTTAAGTGTCAAATTTATTCATGCAACCCTACTTCCACCTGGTAATCACATTAAGTGCAATTTTTTAAGTGAAAAATAGTCGTTAAGAGAAGGAAATGGTTTTATTTATGTATGTGTATGAGTGTATGTGTTTGGAAGGTGGGGGTGGTGGTTGACTTCTCAAGGAGGAGCTTTATCTCATTCTTGTTTTCTTTTGCAATTAAATATTGTTTGAATAATTTGACTTGACTTCTTTTGTAGTTATGCTAATTAGTAGAGTAGTGGATGTTCTTATGTTTCTATTTCCATTTCAGGGAATATGCTGGCTTTTATGGTTGGTTCAAAGCAAGCTTTTGAAGTGTCTTTAGCAGATGTCTCTCAAACACAGCTTCAAGGGAAGAATGATGTGATCTTGGAGTTTCACGTGGATGATACAACAGGAGCTAATGAGGTATATTTCTACTTTCATGCACTTATATAATTTTGTATGTTTAAGCAAATTCATAGAGTTTTGTCAAACTGGAAGCCTTTTTGCAAGAAAATTGTTCTCATTCATGTTTGAGCTTTTACAGTATTGAAGACTATAGTTATTAGGTTCAATTTGATTCTGAATTATTTATGGTCTAATATAGTTTATGTTGTGATCTCAGAAAGATTCATTGATGGAGATAAGTTTCCATATACCAAATTCCAACACCCAGTTTGTTGGTGATGAAAATCGTCCTCCTGCTCAGGTGAGTTGTTCACGGATATAAAAGATCCCATGTTATGATAACTTCTAGGTTAACTGACATTTAATAATATCAGGTTTTCCGTGACAAAATTATGTCTATGGCTGATGTTGGTGCTGGAGGTGAAGATGCTGTTGTTACATTTGAGGGTATTGCAATCCTTACACCAAGGTAATGTATTTAAATGCACAGAAAAATATTATACAAGCATTTTTGGCATGGTTGTATTTTGTACTGATAATATTTGTATACTTACAATAAATTTATTCACATTAGTATCCATTAATAGAAATTTGTACTTTAATGCAGGGGACGATACAGTGTTGAGTTACACATGTCATTCTTGCGGCTTCAGGGACAAGCTAATGATTTCAAAATTCAGTATAGCAGTGTGGTTCGCCTATTTTTACTTCCTAAGGTTCATTTCCTAGTCTTTTGGTATTTGTTTTCATATAAGTTATTAAGAATGAATAATGCCATTATCCAGACATGTCTTTAAATCTGGCTTCTTTGGACCTTTTTAAGTTTACTGACAATTTCTCATCATGTATCTGTAGTCTAATCAACCACATACCTTTGTTATCATTAGCCTTGACCCCCCTATTCGGAAGGGACAAACTTTGTATCCTCATATTGTGATGCAGGTAAATTGCTCAATGGTTTTTGGTTTGCCAAGTTGAGATGTGTATTTTACATGCTTCTAACATTGTTTTGCTCATTTCCGTGTAGTTCGAAACTGATTATGTTGTTCAAAGTGAATTGGCAATAACTGAAGATCTTTATAACTCAAAGTATAAGGATAAATTGGAGCTGTCTTATAAGGTATTTTTCTTAAACTGTTAATAATTGATTCATACGTCTATACAACTCCTGAGATGCCACTATTGAAGGAATTTTTGGGAAATGAAAGAAGAGCATCTTGCATATTTTAGATGATTGAGTGATGCTTGATTTTAGCTGACTTATTTCCTTTTCAATTCAATAATCAGGGACTTATTCATGAAGTGTTCACCACAATATTACGTGGCTTGTCAGGTGCCAAAGTGACTAAGCCTGGAAAATTTAGGAGTTGTCAAGATGGTTATGCAGTGAAATCATCTTTGAAAGCTGAAGATGGAATTCTGTATCCCCTTGAGAAGAGCTTCTTCTTTCTACCTAAACCTCCCACTCTTATTCTTCATGAAGAGGTAAAATCTGATAGCACTGACATGATCAAATGTCAACTACTGGTTCATGTTGCAAATGATATCTGCAAAATGGAGGTTTTAATTGTGTTGATCTTTCCCATTAGATTGACTATGTGGAGTTTGAGAGGCATGCTGCTGGTGGATCCAATATGCATTATTTTGACCTTCTTATCAGACTAAAATCTGAACAAGAGCATCTATTCCGTAATATTCAGAGAAATGAGTACCACAATCTGTACGAATTTATCAGGTAAATGTTATCCCATTCGCATTGCCTAATTTTACATACAACTTATTGTTATTTAAACAATTGTTTTGGCTTGCACATGCAGTTCAAAGGGCTTGAAAATTATGAATTTAGGAGATGCCCAACCCATTGTTGGTATTAAGAAGGTTCTTGAGAATGATGACGATGATGCTGTTGATCCACATCTTGAACGTATTAAAAATGAAGCTGGTGGTGGTGAAAGTGATGAGGAGGTGATCAAACAGATATTTTATATAATTTTCATTTATTTTTAGTTCATGACTAGCATTTAGTAAATTTGTGTTCTAGTTTTTTATAAACAAGGCGACAACATTAATTTATGGTGACTGACATCTGAAAATGGTTGAGCATGGAAACTTAAACAAACTCCAGGCATATGTTTCAGTTTTTTTTTTAATTATTGAATTTACATCCCTAAGCATGCAATTGACCTTTCTCCTATTTTTAAGTTTCTATCAATTTTAGTTTGTTGTGTTTTCTATTTTGCTTGTATAGAGTTTGTGTGCATTTGTTCTGTGCTTCTGCTTTTGTACATATATATTCAGGCTTGACTCTATGCAAATTGCTCCATTTTGTTATGGTCGGGCTTAGCTTGACAGGATTTTCCCAGTCTTGTTTCTATATAAACATTAAATGGGGGTAAATGTCTACAGGATTCCGATTTTGTTGCCGACAAGGATGATGAAGGTTCTCCTACTGATGATTCTGGGGCAGATGATTCTGATGGTAGTGATAGTGGTGATGAGAAAGAGGCAAGTGGTTTTTGTTTGCCTTTGTTTTCTGTGATAATTCTCTACTCTTAATCTATGGTGCCTCTGACACCTTAATGGTGACCAATTTTCAGAAGCCTGCCAAAAAGGAACCAAAGAAGGACCTGCCTTCTAAGGCATCTACTTCAAAAAAGAGATCAAAAGATGATGAGGATGGAAAGAAGAAAAAACAGAAGAAGAAAAAGGACCCAAATGCACCCAAGAGGGCAATGTCCGGTTTCATGTTCTTTTCTAAATTGGAAAGAGAGGTGTGTTCTATTCTGTCATAGTTTTGAATTTGGGTTTAAGTATATCACGGTGGCAATTTGAGTAGATCCGTGTACTTAATTTTGATGTACTTGAAATTTTGGGGGAGAGTATCGAAGTTTCTCAGGTTGGGTAAAGAAAGAAAAATCTTCACAGTGCCTGGTTATTGACATTGTTGAGATCATCCAGCAAAACCTGCAATTAATGCAAGTGAGCCTTAATAGGTGGTGCTGGTATTGTTCCAATGTGTCTGAACCGAAGTCAGTGTAGCCAAGTATGACCTTAGCATAATTTTCAATTGCTATTTTGATTGTTAGAAATTACAAAATTTACCTGAAATGGTGTCTAGTAAAGGGGGTGGTTTATACAAGTTTAGTTATCTTTCCATAATATTTCCTGAAAGCATTTTATTTTTTGCAGAATCTAAAGAAAAGTAATCCTGGAATTTCATTTACGGATGTGGGAAGAGTACTTGGAGAGAAATGGAAAAAGATGTCAGGTATGGGTTTCGTTCATTTCTTGCAGTTCCAGCGAGTGTCATTCCTGATCTGAGCTTTTTTTTATTTAGGGACTAAATCCCCTTAACTGTATATTGTTTATCTATTGAATGCACAGTGGAAGAGAAGGAACCATACGAGGCAAAAGCACGTGAAGATAAAAAACGTTACAAGGATGAAATCAGTGGCTACAAGAATCCCCAACCCATGAATATTGACTCTGGAAATGAATCTGACAGTGCTTAAGGCTGTCTACTCTGTCAGTTAATTCCATAGATGCGTGTTGTCATGGCATGGCATGGAAGCTAATGTAACCTGTGTTACCCATGACATGGCATGCAAGGTAATGTAACCCGTGTTCCTTATATTTCTTACCCGTGATGGCATCTACTCACATGCTCCGTAGATTGGCACAAGTTTTTGCTCTTTGAAATGGCTTGATGACTTGTGAGTGAGTTCAAGATTTTTGTGCTCTGTTGGTTTACCGAAGTGCGTTGGTTAGGTCCCATGCTAATTAAATTAGTGGTCTCTGTTTTAGACCCAATTTCCTAATATATTGTGATAAAATGACAGTCCCTTGGGTTTTTGACCCACCGATGTAGGACTTGTAACATAGTTATACCTTCAACTTTTTGCATTAATAGAATGTTATATTAAGCTTACCTTTTCATTGCATATTCATACTTGATTTGGAGCATCCGTTTAACTGTCATTATAATCTAAAATTGAAAGTTGTCTTCAATTGTGTATAATTTTCTCTTTTATTCTTTATAATATTATATTTTGGATCATCCACCTTGTGGTTTGGATGCTGGAGTTTGCGTTGCAGCTACAAGAGAGTGCAGAACAGAGGGAAAATGCTAATTTCAACCATTACGTGCAATTTTCATATTATAGGTTCTAATCATAATAATATTGCTCTAAAACTTCTAATTTGTTTTTGTATTTTATTCAATTTATGCATTACAACAGTAAAACATTTAATTCTCAATTCTATTATAAAATTATAAAATTAACTCTTAAATTAATTTTCCCCTCTTAAAAGAAACCACTCTTAAAAAATCTTTGTAATGTAGCAGAACTTGGCGTCAGATAGAAAATTGGGAAAAACGAATACTTGTTCATTTTTATGTCTCTTGGACATTTATAATTATATTTTTGTTTTATATTTGTGCTAAAGAGAAATTGTAATAATTAGTATCTAATGTTTTCTCTTTTTAAGTGCAAGAACTGTATATTGAAATAGTTGTGTTTAGTAAAATTGTATTTGAAAAGTTAATGTTTTTGGTACTTATTTTTTCCATACAAGTTTCCTTTTATGATATTACATTTTCAGTCTACGTTTTAATTGAGGTTGTATTAGGTAATATATTTGAATAAGTAAGATTAGTTCTAAATAAATAAAAATTCAAATTAATATGAAGTAATGCAAGTTGTCTATTATTTCAGTTAAAATAAAAGCAAAAGTTGATGGAACTTTAAATATAACATAACAAAAAGTACATCAATTTTTTTTTCAAAACTAAATATTGATTAACTAGCTGTCAATACGGATTATTCCATGCTTATTCTTGGAGTAAGAATTCATCTACATATTAACAAGTGGTGTGAATTTTTTTATTTCATCCTCATCCCTATTAGGGTGAGTATACTTATATCAGTTATTATTCTAAATGTTATAAAATATTTTATTATCAAAAATAAAAATCACAACAAAAATATATATATATATATATATATATTATCAAGTATTTAATATTAAAATGATATTTTTTTTCTAATATAAAATATTATAATGTATAAATATTAAATAATAATTGGATAAATATTAAATAATTATAAAAAATAATAAAAGTAATAAAATGCTAAAAATTAAGTTATGAAATTAAGGAAAAAAAAGTTAATATAAGTTACCTAATGAATTAAAAATATTTTAATAATTTAAAATGAGGATGAGTATTAACACAAGAATGTAACGTATGAACATTCTTATCCCTAATCCTATGTCAATATGGTAAAACCTTATCTCATTTTAGTTATATTTTCTAGTGTCTTCCATTCCCTTGTATATATAATAGAAATTAACATATAGTATTGTAAAAAAATTAACATAATATTGTAAAAAAAATTAACATTATTATGAAGGTTATCTTCTATCAAAATTTGTGAAATTTCGTCATATTTTCTGAAATTTTATTTTGGTTTTGCATTGCGCTGAAAAAATTTACACAAGTACCTTCATATGTTGTTTGCACCCAGGTAAGGAGGCACGTCCATAAATAAATCACAGAAAGAAGATACGGGGAAGAAAAGCCAGGACGTTCCGTTTTCGAAAAACCAATTTTGTTCACTCTCGGTCTGGGACTTAGTACGCCTTACTCCTTGGGTATCTTGGTTTGAAATTTTTACCAGACGTTCAACACTGTGTATACTGAGTTTTGGCTAAGATTTGAGCCCAAGATTCGTCCCACAAGATTGACAATAAATTTTTTATTCATCACTGCCAGGGCTGAAAGGAAGGTTCGTTTGTGTGTGAAACTGTTTGATTTTTTTCGTGGGTGAATACTCATCCGTTTGACCTGAATTTTTTCGTCTTTTCTCCCAAATTCAGTGGAGATTTTTACGTGGAATTTCAGGAAAAAACACTATTTCGCGAGAATTTTTCAGAAATTTTGTGCAAACCAAGGCTATCCTCTACGAAAACTTGTGACATTTTGCCCTACGTTCTGCACTTTTTTTCTGGTTTCGTATTGCGCTGAAAAAAATTCACACAAGTACTTTCGTATGTTGTTTGCACCGAGGTAAGGAGGAACGTCCATAAACAAATCACAGAAAGAAGATACGGGGAAGAAAAGCCAAGACGTTTTGTTTTTGGAAAACCGGTTTTGTTCACTCTCGGTCTGGGACTTACTGCGCCTTACCACTTGGGTATTTTGGTATGAAATTCTTACCAGACATTTTTCATTGTGTCTATTGAGTTTGACAGAGATTTGAGCCCCAGACTCGTCCCACAAGAGTCGCAATAAATTTCCTATTCATCACTGCCCGGGTTGAAAGGAAAGTTCGTTTGTGTGTGAAACTATTTGATTTTTTTCCTGGGTGAATACTCATCTGTTTGACCTGAAATCTGTCGCGTTTTGTCCCAAATTCAGTGGAGATTCTTACGCGGAATTTCAGGTAAAAACCATTTCGGGAGTATTTTTCAGAAATTTTGTGCAAACCAACTCTAGCAAAACTTGTGAAATTTCGCCCTGCTTTTTGCAATTTTTTTCTGGGTCGGTATTGCGCTGAAAAAATTCACACAAGTACTTTCGTATGCTTTTTCACCCAGGTAAGGAGGCACGTCCATAAACAAATCACAGAAAGAAGAACGGGGAAGAAAAACCAGGACGTTTTGTTTTCAGAAAACCGTTTTTGTTCACTCTCGGTCTGGGACTTACTGCGCCTTACTCCTTTGGTATTTTGGTATGAAATTTTTACCAGACATTCGTCATTGTGTCTATTGAGTTTTGGCTGAGATTTGAGCCAGAGACTCGTCCCACAAGATTCGCAATAAATTTCCTATTCATCACTACCCGGGCTGAAAGGAAGGTTCGTTTGTGTGTGAAACTGTTTTTTTTTTCCTGGGTGAATACTCATCCGTTTGACCTGAAATCTGTCGCGTTTTTTCCCAAATTCAGTGGAGATTCTTACGCGGAATTTCTGGAAAAAACCATTTCGGGAGAATTTTTCAGATATTTTGTGCAAACCAAGGCTATCTAGCAAAACTTGTGAAATTTCGCCCTACTTTCTGGAATTTTTTTCCGGGTCTGTATTGCGCTGAAAAATTTCACAAAAGTACTTTCGTATGTTTTTTGCACCCAGGTAAGGAGGAACGTCCATAAACAAATCACAGAAAGAAGATACGGGGAAGAAAAGCCAGGACGTTTTATTTTCGGAAAACCGGTTTTGTTCACTCACGGTCTGGGACTTACTGCGCCTTACTCCTTGGGTATTTTGGTCTAAAATTTTTACCAGACTTTTGTCATTGTGTCTATTGAGTTTTGGCTGATATTTGAGCCACAGACTCGTCCCACAAGATTCGCAATAAATTTCCTATTCATCACTGCACGGGCTGAAAGGAAGGTTCGTTTGTGTGTGAAACTGTTTGATTTTTTTTCTGGGTGAATACTCATCCGTTTGACATGAAATCTGTCGCGTTTTGTCCCAAATTCAGTGGAGATTCTTACGCAGAATTTCAGGAAAAAACCATTTCGGGAGAATTTTTCAGAAATTTTGTGCAAACCAAGGCTATCCTCTAGCAAAACTTATGAAATTTTGCCCTACTTTCTGCAATTTTTTTCCGGGTCGATATTGCGCTGAAAAAATTTACACAAGTGCTTTCGTATGTTTTTTGCACCCAGGTAAGGATGCATGTCCATAAACAAATCACAGAAAAAAGATACTGGGAAGAAAAACCAGGACGTTTTGTTTTCGGAAAACCGGTTTTGTTCACTCTCAGTCTGGGACTTACTACGCCTTACTCCTTGGGTATTTTGGTATGAAATTTTTACCAGACAATCTTCATTGTGTCTATTGAGTTTTTCCTGAGATTTGAGCCCCAAACTCGTCCCACAAGATTCGCAATAAATTTCCTATTCATCACTGCCCGGGCTGAAAGGAAGGTTCGTGTGTGTGAAACTATTTGATTTTATTCATGGGTTAATACTCATCCGTTTGACCTCAAATCTGTCGCGTTTTGTCCCAAATTCAGTGGAGATTCATACGCGGAATTTCAGAAAAAAACCATATGAGGAGGATTTTTCAGAAATTTTGTGCAAACAAAGGCTATCCTCTAACAAAACTTTTGAAATTTCACCCTACTTTCTGCAATTTTTTCCGTGTCCGTATTGCGTTGAAAAAATTCACACAAGTACTTTCGTATGTTGTTTGCACCCAGGTAAGGAGGCACGTCCATAAACAAATCACAGAAAGAAGATACGGGGAAGAAAAGCCAGGACGTTTTGTTTTCAGAAAACCGGTTTTGTTCACTCTCGGTCTGGGACTTACTACGCCTTACTCCTTTGGTATTTTGGTATGAAATTTTTACCAGACATTCGTTATTGTGTCTATTGAGTTGATTTGAGCCAGAGACTCCTCCCACAAGATTCGCAATAAATTTCCTATTCATCACTGCCCGGGCTGAAAGGAAGGTTCGTTTGTGTATGAAACTCTTTGATTTTTTTCCTGGGTGAATACTCATCCGTTTGACCTGAAATCTGTCGTGTTTTGTCCCAAATTCAATGGAGATTTTTACGCGGAATTTCAGGAAAAAACATTTCGGGAGAATTTTTCAGAAATTTTGTGCAAACCAAAGCTATCCTCTACCAAAACTTGTGAAATTTAAGCTTACTCTCTGCAATTTTTTTCGAGTCCGTATTGCGCTGAAAAAATTCACACAAGTACTTTCGTATGTTGTTTGCAGCTAAGTAAGGAGGCACGCCCATAAACAAATCACAGAAAGAAGATACGGGGAAGAAAAGCCAGGACGTTTTGTTTTCGGAAAATCGGTTTTGTTCACTCTCGGTCTGGGACTTACTGCGCCTTACTCCTTGGGTATTTTGGTCTGAAATTTTAACCAGACATTCGTCATTGTGTCTATTGAGTTTTGGCTGAGATTTGAGCCCCATACTCGTCCCACAAGATTCGCAATAGGTTTTCTATTCATCACTGCCCGGGCTGAAAGGAAGGTTCGTTTGTGTGTGAAACTGTTTGATTTTTTTCCTGAGTGAATACTCATCCGTTTGACCTGAAATCTTTCGCGTTTTGTCGCAAATTTAATGGAGATTCTTACGCATAATTTCAGGAAAAAACCATTTCGGGAGAATTTTTCAGAAATTTTGTGCAAACCAAGGCTATCCTCTACCAAAACTTGTGAAATTTCAGCCTACTCTCTGCAATTTTTTTTCGAGTCCGTATTGCGCTGAAAAAATTCACACAAGTACTTTCGTATGTTGTTTGCAGCCAGGTAAGGAGGCACGTCCATAAAAAAATCACAGAAAGAAGATACAGGGAAGAAAAGCCAGGATGTTTTGTTTTTGGAAAACCGGTTTTGTTCACTCTCGGTCTGGGACTTACTGCGCTTTACTCCTTGGGTATTTTGGTATGAAATTTTTACCAGACATTCGTCATTGTGTCTATTGTGTGTTGGCTGAGATTTGAGCCCCAGACTCGTCCCACAAGATTCGCAATAAATTTCCTATTCATCACTGCCCGGGCTGAAAGGAAGGTTCGTTTGTGTGTGAAACTCTTTGATTTTTTTCCTGGGTGAATACTCATCCGTTTCACCTGAAATCTATCGCGTTTTGTCCCAAATTCAGTGGAGATTCTTACGCAGAATTTCAGGAAAAACCCATTTCGGGAGAATTTTTCAGAAATTTTGTGCAAACCAAGGCTACTCTCTGCAATTCTTTTCCTGGTCCGTATTGTGCTGAAAAAATTAACACAAGTACTTTCGTATGTTGTTTGCACCCAGGTAAGGAGACACGTCCCTAAACAAATCATAAAAAGAAGATACGTGGAAGAAAAGTCAGGACGTTTTGTTTTCGGAAAACCGGTTTTGTTCACTCCCGGTCTGGGACTAACTGCGCCTTACTCCTTGGGTATTTTGGTCTGAAATTTTTACCAGACATTCGTCATTGTGTCTATTGAGTTTTGGTTGAGATTTGAGCCCCAGACTCGTCCCACAAGATTCGCAATAAATTTCCTATTCATCACTGCCCGGGGTGAAAGGAAGGTTCGTTTGTGTGCGAAACTGTTTGATTTTTTTCCTAGGTGAATACTCAACCGTTTGACCTGAAATCTGTCGCGTTTTGTCCCAAATTCAGTGGATATTCTTACGCGGAATTTCAGGAAAAAACCATTTTAGGAGAATTTTTCAGAAATTTTGTGCAAACCAAAGCTATCCTCTAGCAAAACTTGTGAAATTTCGCCCTACTTTCTGAAATTTTATTTTGGGTCCGTATTGCGCTGAAAAAATCACACAAGTACCTTCATATGTTTTTTGCACCCAGATAAGGAAACATGTGCATAACCAAATCACAGAAGGAAGATACGGGTTAGAAAAGCCAGGACGTTCCGTTTTTAGAAAACCAATTTTGTTGACTCTGGGTCTGGGACTTACTACGCGTTACTCCTTGGGTATTTTGGTCTGATATTTTTACCAGACGTTTGTCACTGTGTCTACTGAGTTTTGACTTAGATTTGAGCCCCAGATTCGTCCCACAAGATTTTATTCATCACTGCCAGGGCTGAAAGGAAGGTTCATTTGGGTGTGAAACTGTTTGATTTTTTTCGTGGATGAATATTCATCCGTTTGACCTGAAATTTGTTTGAATTTGTCTCAAATTCAGTGGAGATTCTTAAGTGGAATTTCAGGAAAAAAATATTTCGGGAGAATTTTTCAGAAATTTTGTGCAAACCAAGGCTATCCTCTACCAAAACTTATGAAATTTCGCCCTACTTTCTGAAATTTTATTCTGGGTTCGTATTACGCTGAAAAAATTCACACAAGTGCCTTCATATGTTGTTTGCACCCAGGTAAGGAGGCACGTCCATAAACAAATCACAGAAGGAAGATACGGGTTAGAAAAGCCAAGACGTTTCGTTTTCGGAAAACCAGTTTTGTTCACTCTCGGTCTGGGACTTACTGCGCCTTACTCCTTTGGTATTTTGGGTTGAAATTTTTACCAGACGTTCGTCACTGTGTCTACTGAGTTTTGGCTAAGATTTGAGCCCCAGATTCGTCCCACAAAATTGGTAATCAATTTTTTATTCATCACTGCCAGGGATGAAAGGAATGTTTGTTTGTGTGTGAAACTGTTTGATTTTTTTCGTGGGTGAATACTCATCCGTTTGACCTGAAATTTGTCGCGTTTTGTCCCAAATTCAGTGGAGATTCTTACATGAAATTTCAGGAAAAAACTATTTCTGGAGAATTTTTCAGAAATTTTGTGCAAACTAAAGCTATCCTCTACCAAAACTTGTGAAATTTCGCCCTACTTTCTGAAATTTTATTCTGGGTCCATATTGCGCTGAAAAAAATTCACACAAGTACCTTCATATGTTGTTTGCACCCAGGTAAGGAGGCATGTACCTAAACAAATCACAGAAGGAAGATACGTGTTAGAAAAGTCAGGACGTTTCGTTTTCGGAAAACCAGTTTTGTTCACTCTCAGTCTGGGACTTAGTACGTGTTACTCCTTGGGTATTTTGGTCTGAAATTTTTACCAGACGTTCGTCACTGTGTGTACTGAGTTTTGGTTGAGATATGAGCCCCAAATTCGTCCCACAAGATTTGCAATAAATTTTTTATTCATCACTCCCAGGGTTGAAAGGAAGGTTCGTTTGTGTGTGAAACTGTTTGATTTTTTTCGTGGGTGAATACTCATCCGTTTGACCTGAAATTTGTCGCCTTTTGTCCCAAATTCAGTGGAGATTCGTACGTGGAATTTTAGGAAAAAACTAATTCGAGAGATTTTTTCAGAAATTTTGTGCAAACCAAGGTTATCCTCTACCAAAACTTGTGAAATTTCGCCCTACTTTCTGAAATTTTATTTTGGGTCCCTATTGCGCTGAAAATATTCACACAAGTACCTTCATATGTTGTTTGCACCCAGGTAAGGAGGCACATCCATAAACAAATCACAGAAGGAAGATACGGGTTAGAAAAGTCAGGACGTTTTGTTTTCGGAAAACCAGTTTTGTTCACTCTCGGTCTGAGACTTACTACGCGTTACTCCTTGGGTATTTTGGTCTGAAATTTTTACCAGACGGTCGTCACTGTGTCTACTGAGTTTTGGCTGAGATTTGAGGCCCAAATTTGTCCCACAAGATTGACAATAAATTTTTTATTCATCACTGCGAGGACTAAACTAAAAAATGTACATATACTTAGGAACTCTAATATCGTAAGAATTTATTTTATATAAAAAAATTAATAATACATTTACTATAAAAGAACTAAGTCAAATATAAATATACAACTTCAAAATACTTCAAATAAAAAAATTCATATAAATATTATAAAAATTAATTTGTTTAAATCATAAAAAATAAATAATTAAATTAGACATAGATAAATATTCAATTTATAAAAATTAAGTAATTAAATTAGACATAGATAAATATTAAATTTCTATGTTAAATTCTCTAATTATTATGTTAATTAATATTTATCTCATGCTTTCATCCCTGATATATTTCTTTTGAAGATTTGTACTTTTATTAAAAACAGAAAATACATTTAGATTGTTCAGTTGAATTTGATTTACTACCCACATTCCTTCAAAAATATACTACTCCAAATTTAATTTCTGGCCAAACAATATAAAATTTACTCCAAGTTTTTCGAATTTAAAAAAAAAAAGAGCATTCCCCAAAAAAACTCATCCCAATAAAAAAAATAGAACCCTAATAACCTAAATCACAATGCAACCCTAATTCCACACCACCCAACGGCACCACCGGACCACCGTCGACCTGCAACCGGCGACCACCGCGCGACGTCTTCTACCCAATCGCCACCACCGCGGGACCTGCTTCGCTCGATCGTCACCACCGCCGCACTCGTTCAGAGAAGACGCACCACCTCCGCACCAGAGAAGACGCAACGAATGTGACTGAAACGCAACGCGAAACCCTAAAGTGAGTTTATTCCATTTAATTTTCCCATTCAGAACGACACCGTTTTGGGTTAAAACAAAAACCCAACTGAACTCGCCAACTCGGAGCAGACTCGCGAGTTTGAACGAGTCACCGAGTTCACTCCGAGTCTGCCGAGTTTACTACCGAGTTTGTTATTTTGATTTTGGTTAATACAGTGAAATTGTGGAATTAATGTGGAACAAGTGAAATGTAATTATGCTTTAAAAACATTTAATAGATACATTTAATATTATAGAATTCGTATATAAATATTTTTTTTATTGAAACAACCGCCTGACGGAGTTCCGCCGCCGCGATCACTGTTTATAACAACCGTTCCAACGGCGCTACGCAGCCATTCACCGGAAAATCCAGCAATAGTGGGTTTCTTCTTCAATTTTTTATTGAAATTATATCTTAGACTATTGTGCTTTCAGCACGTGGTTGCTTCAATCATCTTGGTTCTGAGTCCACTCCTTACACATTATTCACTATATATGAATTCCGAAAACCAATTGCATTTGCTTGTTTCATGAAGCTTTAATACGATATAACACCATTGCATTTGCCTGGTGAAGAAAACTCGCCATGGAACCAACTTGTGCTGCTCGTGCCATGGAATGGAGCATTCAACTTGAAATGGGCCTCCGTTCTGCAAAACCTGGTTATTTAATTCTCTTCTTTCATCCTTTTTTTTTCATCATTATGTTCCCCTTTATTCCTCTGAAATTTGGGCTATCCAAGCAATGGTGCCTATTCAAATAATGCCTCATTCACTGTGTATTATCATTCCATTCAAAGCCTTAAATTTGAAACTGTTATAGTTTTTGTGTTATTTGTTTGTTTTGTTTTTTATGATTTTTGGAATTTATCACTGTCAGGTGCTCCTGTCAAAGCCATATTGGAAATGGAGCCTCGACTTTGGCAATGGAGTAGAGAGCCTGAATATGATGTTGCTCCCTGTGCTATGTTTGGTCTTGTTCCAGGTGAAGATAGAATATTTGCTAATGCTATCCTCTTGCGCCTTGCTGATGCCTTTAGGGGTGGTGACATAGAGACCAGACTTTCAGTTGTTAGGGTTTTCTTGTCTGAACGGAAACATCGCAATAAGGAGAAGACAAAGCGGTGCAAAGGGTTGCTGTCAGAGGCCAGAGTAGCTAATCACTTGGAGTTGTTAAATAGAGTGAAATCTGTTTTTGATATTGGGGATTTGGAGTCGAAGGCACTGGCTTTGGTTTTGTTTGGTTGTTGGGCTGATTTTCTGAAAGACAATGCTCAGATTCGATACTTGATATTTTCTAGCCTTGTTTCTGCTCATGACTGTGAGGTAAAATAAGTACCTTAGTGTTGCTGTTGTTTTAGATGTCTGATTTCTTTCATATTGACGTCTCTTGGTTAGATATGTTTACTTTGATTTTCTACCTGTGTACCTAAATCATGTTTTCCAACGTCTCAAAAATATTTTCTGTTAAATTATATTGCAAGTGAGAAACTGCAATCTTAATTTGATTTACATGACTCTACATGGATGGATTGACACATGATAGTGATTTGCTTGATTGCATTTAATAAAATGGGGAGGTTGACTGCCTTGGAATATTCTCCTAATTTTCTTTAATTGTGAATTCTAACTTGTTTACCTGACCCTATTTGAAGACACTTTTATTATAATTAATTTTCTGTATCAATACATCTAAAATGCTGGGTTGAGATTTCACAGGTGAAAGCATCCTTGTATGCCACTGGTTGCCTTTGTGAGATATCAGATGATTTTGCATCTATTTCAGTGGAGATGCTATTTAATATAATGAATTCATCTTCAGTGTCTTTGCCAGTAAAGTTGGCTGCTGCCCAAGTTTTGGCAAAATGCAAATCCTCTTATTCAGTTGCACATAAAGCGTACAAGGTATTTGATAATTATATATGCTATGACAGCTATAATATTGTGTGACTTTCTCCTAATGTTGGAACTATAATTGTCTTGTTTATCTGTATTTCTAATAACTGTGATTTTATCTTTTTCTGCATATGTCTATGTTCTCTTCCTTTACATTTTCCTAGGGACGTGATTAACAAGATACCAAGTGGAAACAAGGTGGCCTAGAGGAATTATAAAGAAAATACCTTGATTTTTTCTTGTTGAAGCGGAGTTCTAATTTTTGAAATTGGCTCATCTAGTTTATTGTAAATATTTCTTGACATTGTGCCTCAGCTAGCTGTAATAAATCATAACACTAAGCTTACATAAAATGTGTGAAGATAATTCAGTAAAATCTTGTCAAGTTCCTAAACTTCCAAACTTGATCCGATTGTCCAGTAGAAGATGTGCATTTCCAGCATGTGATGGATAGTTTTAGTAGAACGTCTAGTCTCATAGTTTCTATTGAGATTAGTATCGTCTGGAGCAGCTGTCTAAGTCAGAAGCGGAAAACACTATTCATGTGCCTCTCCACATGTTTAGGTGCATTTCATTGTAGTTGGTTACGGTAGTTGTATGCTATATATATAGGAACCTGTAATGACAGTTAAACTAACTGAGTTCAATTGTAAAATCAATAAACTGTGAGAGTTGAGCGAAAGTTCACTGAGAGAGAAACTTCGTGTTATAATCTTTGTGCATAGTCAATTCTGTCATTGACGTAGATTGAAGTTCAGTAACACTTCAATTGAACCACATTATTTCTGTATGTGATTCTTCCTTTGTTTACCTTCTATAATTTATTTTTACGGCTTCTCTCTGTTATGTATTAGTGTTTATGTGGTAGACTGTTCTGCAGTGAATTTGCTTAATTTTTGTTTGAAACTAATACTGTGACTTCATAAGAAAATAGAAATCAGAACTAATTCTTGCAGTACAGTGCTGATATATACTTTTTATTGCCAATGAGCTCCCCGCACTATGTGCCTTGGTTCAATATCCAAACTTAATAGCATAACAATTGTTAAGTTTAACCAACCTAAAGAAATTTGTTACTTTTTCTTTTGTCTGTTTCATCATTGGAACTATCATATTTGGTTTTCTGATATGATGATTGATTTAATGCAGACAGGTATGGAGTTGGTACTAAATTCGTCAGATGAAGATTTTATGGTTGCTATGCTATACTCGCTCTCAAAACTGGCTTGCATTTTAATTCCTTTTACCTCTTGTCAGGTATGTATCTGTCCTACTATATGATTTTGAGCATCCTAGTTGAGCAGGAGGAATGAAAGGTCACTTATTACTTTATCCTTGCTTTAATTTCTGTTTGAAATACTTTGTGTGACCATTTGCGAAGTGTTGTTTTGTTCCTTCAACTGAATGTGATTGTTTTAAAAGTTATCCTTAACATGAAGTTTATGAAACTCATTGCTAGATTTTTTCCTTTGAAAAGGGCTAGTAAACTATTTAAGGCTTGTGGTAAAATAAAGCACCACGCAGCCAGCTTTAGCATATGCATGGATGATGGTCCCAATTCAAAATATATACTATTTCTATGGTGCTTTCCTTGTGTAATTAAGTCATTTGGATTCAGGTGGACTTTCTTCTTTTGTTTCTCAATCGAGAAAGAACTTCACATGTAAAAGAAACATCATTAAGATGCTTGCATTTTTTATTCAGAAGAGGATTGTGTAAGAACTCAGATAGTTCGGCTCTAATTCGTGGGCTATTTTCCATAGTGGAGGAACCTGAAGTTTCATTTTCCATTCAATATAAGGCTCTAAGAGTCTTGCACAAGGTTTGAGTTTGGTACCTGGCAAAATGAAACTCATTTTTATTTCTTATGATATATGAACTTGTTTGACATGCATTAAATGATTGTCAGGTCCTTCTTTCTGTTCCGCCTTCTTCACTTCAAAAGGAACTTCGAGAATTTATGAGGCTTCAAACTGTTATTGAAAACACAAGTCAACATCCAGCTTCTAGGAACAATTGCTTGGCCATTTGTATTCTAGCAGATTTTTGTTGTAGGACAAAGGACAGAGCAGAAATTGAGAATGTTTTTGGTTGTTCTTCCCTGCCATCGCGTGTTATCTCTTTAATCAAAGATCATATCAAACTTATGTTGATGCCATTGTTGGAAGGTGGTCAAAATGATTTGGCAATTTGTCAGGAGCTCCAGTATCTGCTAAAGATTATATTAACTGTTGTTGAAAGTCATCCTTCTCTTGGTTCTTTGGTACTTGATAACATAAAAGAAGTGATTGAATATTATTTTGTGACAATTGCATCTACTGATCCTGCAGTACCATCAACTCTTCTAGCTGTAAATTTTAAAGGAGAAAAGCAAAGTTCCTTTCTTGTTAAATTTCTTTCCAAAATATACAGATTTCTGGTGGCATACCTTGAAAATCTTTATGTAGTTGGTGCTGTTAATACTGAAGTGTTTAGTAAAGTGAATATTTTGGCTGAAATTGTGTGCCAGTGTAGTTTAATTGATTGCTATACACACATATTGTACCATCTGCTATTGCACACTCAACCTATTTGTGATGGCTTAGTCCATGAGAATGATGAAACCCGTCCGGTTAGTTGTCTTGTTAAATGCACAACGTTTGTAAACAAAGTCTTGACAGGAACAAATGGCTGGACTGCTTACAAGGTTGGTGCTCATGCTGCGTGTCAGGGTGAATGGTTGCTAGCTACTATTGTATTCAGGTCATTAATAGAGAAAGTGAAATCTGATTCTTGCTGTAGCTGGTTAAAAACACTGTTCCATTATTCTAGTTCTGAAGAAAAAATCCAACTTCTTAGGCAGCCAAAACAGGGAACCACATCAGTGGAGTTGGCGGGGACTATCAAATTTCCTTTAACACATTATTACAAGGACGATACACATCCGAGACTTGCCAGGAATATCAATGATTGTAATTACTATGATCAGCTTTCTCAGTCTCATGTGGAAGTATGCTCTTCCTTGAAAATTTTGGATGCATCTGTAACAAGTTCTCAAGCATTTTGTTTTCAGAGGTGGTTTTTATCATTAAGAGCTAGAGTGTTGGAAAATTTAGTGGGTGTGGTTAAAGCTTTGAGGGAAGTTTCATTGAATGTGGATCAAAATTTAAATCAGGTAGAGATTGAGAGTAGTGATAAGCTTCAATTCCTGAAGTCTTATCAAGATATTACTCAATTTTCCTTACAACTGTTCAGACTAGCAGAAGAATTTGATCTACTTAGAGCATCTTTCATTGGGATGGACAGTGAAAGTTCTGAAGTCCTTGCAGCTCATGGTCTGAGTTCTTCAGTATTAGCATTTGTAACTGCTTTTGGAGTGTCTAATGTAGACCAAGATTCTCAGAGAATTTTTATTGGTGACAAAACCTCTAGTAATTTACAAGCTTTGACAATACAAAATTTAAGGAGGCTATTTTGGTGTGTGGATCATGGAACCAGAGCGAGTTTCTCTTTGCTGTTGAATTATTTTGATCTAAATGAGATCCGTTTATCCCAAGGATCCGGTTACCGAACTTGTAGCATTGCCTATAAAGACAGAGAGGTTCTCAATGTTTGTAGTTATGCTGTCTCTAGTGCTGCCTGCTTGCTTCAGAAAACTGCATCTCAGTTTACCAAGAATGCTTTGTCACTAGCTTCTAATACTTTGATAAAATTGATGCACATTCATCTTCGGATTCCAAAGTACTTCTTCAAAGTAAGGTATGTGTATCAATTATTCAATGGAATCAGTGTAAACTTTTTAGTGAAAGTTTAAATGAATATGTAGTTTTTATTATGATGTAATTTTTACTGTAATGATCCTCACATGGACTATTATTTTTTCCTTCAATATTCTCCCTTATCTTCCTTTTCATGTCAAAATGAATCATATAATATAACTTTAAACGAAAGGAATTGAATAGTTTGCTTTTGAGTTTGTTTTATCTGAGTCTCAAGAAATGGTTTCCCAATTTTGTTAGTATTTTAAGCTGAATTAGTTTTTCTTTTGTTGTTTAATAGATGTTCTCTTTGTTGTGAACCTTTATACGTTTAGTGCTCTCTGATTTTATGATGTAGTCTCCTTATATGCAAATCTAGAACTGCTGTAGTCCATTTAAGTTCTTAATTTGATCAAGCCACGACCAAGAGTTGGAAATTTGGTGTTTATTTATGTTTCCTAACACTTAAAAATACGGTGTTGAAATATATCTGTTTTGCATTATTTGTGCAGACCATTCATTGGGTCAGAACTTTTTCTCCACAACGAGGACTCTGGTAATGGGGTTGAAATATGTGTTTCGCAAGGCTCCCACATCAGTTTGAATATTTGTCTTCAATTGAAGAATGTGCCCCCAAACCTTGTGGTTAAGTCAACTAAGTGTTACTGCATCCTTCATTGCAGTACGTCCTTCCTCGTCCCATGTGGACAAACCTTGGGGCACTCACAGTCTAGATCTGAAGCTTGGAAAGATGATGAAATTGTTGAGCTGAACCAGAAGTTGGTTTGCCATGTCTTGGATGGTGTGGCCGGTAAGAGGAGAATTTCTATGCATAGTAGGGGCCATGGTAATAGTATGGCTGTGGAGACATTAATGGATTTTAGACCTAATGAGAAAGGGCAGGGGTTTTCACATTGCTCACTCGATGTGTCTAACTTTCCCGTGGGTTCTTACAGAATCAAATGGCATAGTTGTCTGGTTGACAGTCAAGATTCCTATTGGAGCCTCCTTCCTTTGAACCCAGGACCTGTATTTTTTGTTACAAAACCCAGAGTTGGCTAATCTGCTAACAATTTCACAAAGCATATCCATTAAAATAAATATTATTCATATGAAGTATGCTCACTTTATGGCCAACCGATCTTGAAGGTTAGTCCATTATTTATCACTCTTAATTTTCTGCTTTAATTTATGGCTACAATTCCTTCCTGTTGCTGATAATATCAACGGTCTCATTAGCTGCTATACAGTGAACTTGGGCTCTATCCACTTTGAGACTGCTTTTTAATCTACTGCTTCCTAGCAATTTTGTTTCTTTATGATTGGGTACTCATTTTAGAATCAAAATGCTCAGCTTTCAATTCTACAGCAACCTAACTTAGTCAGGTGTGTTCTTGATTTAAGGAAAACAGAAGAAAATTTCTGAGTTATTATATAGTTTTTCGTCGTAATTGTGGCTGCATTGTTGGATTTCACTGATTCTGTTTCATTGAATGTGAACCATCAGGGATGGCTCTCTTGGGAAGAAAGAACTGGATTTGGTAAATAAATGGGCCTTTGAAAATGAGAAGATCATTCATAACTGCCCCGCGGAATTGACAACACAGTAAGGCTGTCGTTCATTTGATGCAGTTCCAGCGAGTGTCATTCCTGATCTGAGCTTATTATTTTTTATTTAGGGACTAGATCCACTAAACTGTATATTGTTTACCTATTGAATGCACAGTGGAAGAGAAGGAACCATACGAGGCAAAAGCACGTGAAGATAAAAAACGTTACAATTACAAGGATGAAATCAGTGGCTACAAGAATCCCAACCCATGAATATTGATTCTGGAAATGAATCTGACAGTGCCTAAGGCTGTTTCTCGACTCTGTCAGTTAATGCACTTCCATAGATGCCTGTTGTCATGGCATGGCATGCAAAGTTCACCCGTGTTCCTTATATTTCTTACCCGTGATGGCATCTCTCACATGCTCCATAGATTGACACATGTTTTTGCTCTTTGAAATGGCTTGATGGCTTGTGAATGAGCTCAAGATTTTTGTGCTGTGCTGGTTTACTGAAGACAGCTGAAGGACGAGCTTAGTGCGTTGGTTAGGTCCCATGCTAATTAAATTAGTGGTCTCTGTTTTAGACCCAATTTCCTAATATATTGTGATAAAATGACAGTCCCTTGGGTTTTTGACCCACGAATTTAGGACTTGTAACATAATTATACCTTCAACTTTTTGCTACATGATTTGGGGCATCCGTCTAACAGTGATATATCTAAGATTGAAAGTTGTCTTTTCTTCAATTGTGTATAATTTTCTCTTTCATTCTGTATAATTTTATATTTTGGACAAAATAACCAGTTAAGAAAAAAAAGTTTAACTTTGAATTTGCTTACATTTTGGAGGTCATTTAAAAGATTAGGTTTCTCTTTTCCAGATGTCCATACCACTTTTAAATGTCTACAAGTTTTTTAATACATAAATATATATATATATATATATAAAAGAAAATTATTACTATATGAGAGTCAAAGGAGTAAGTGATAAATACCATTCTTGACTGAATGGGGAAGTGATTAAAAAAACTATGACTTATTTCATAGAGATTTATTTATATTATTTATAACAAGGGATTCTCTTATTTGATATATATTTATACTTTACACTTAATTATATTTTAAAATTAAAAAAATGATAAAATATATGGTATAAATATAAAATAATTACACATTATAATAACAAAACACATTACAAATAGCTTGTTTGAACATAATAATATATTTCCAATAATGTATTTTTATATAATCATCATTAATTAAAATTATATACAATAATCTCTTCTCTACCGGTTTAATCTCTCTGCATGAACACTTCATGAAACACTCTCCTCGTGTACTTCATCCCTTGTAACACTATTAGTTTAAGGTATATAATTTCAGCTTTAAAAAACATTAATTATAATTTCAGAACTTGGGACAAAAAAGTTCTAATATATATATATATATGTGTGTGTAATAAGTTATAAGGTTATGAACATACCAATTAAGTTTTTGCCAATTTTATCTGTATGAGGAACAAAACTAATAATATTCACAAAATTAGGAAAATTGCAATGTTTCCATGAGAATGCGTCAAATAAACTAATCATAGAAAGTTACTGGAGATTTTCCCGGCTTAATATTTAGCTTAACTTTTTTACAAGTACAAATTGGGCCAAAATACATTCACAACGACTTTTTAAAAATAGTTTATATCTTGAGAACAAAATAACAAAATAAAGTAATTTTTAGAAAATTTAATGGTAGTTTTTAAAATTTAAAACGTTTATTTGAAATAAGTAGTTTTGAAAAACTAGTTATTTAAAAGTATAAAATTTATTTTTATTAAGATAAGCATATTAGAGAAACGCATAAAAACAAAATGGCTACTTATTTTATGGGATGTGATTCTCAAGTAGTAAAAAAATAACAACTAAATTTTAAGAGCACTGAACATTTTCTAATTTGAATTGGAAAACAAAGAAAAATACATTAAATATGATATTCAAATTACATATTGTTACTGTTATTACTAAATGAAAACACAGCACTTTTGGCTCTATAATTTTATTATAAATAAAAAATAAATACAATTAGGAATTTTAATTAGTATGAAAACGATCAAAATAAAAATTATCATTATAAACAATTTCTTATAAGTTAAGGAAAATAAAATCTCAATGCTTTATTATTGTTAAAACCATTTTAAAAATAGATTTGATTTAATAATTCTTAATTTACAGATAAAGATTTGAAGGTATAGATTATTTTGAAGTTTAACCTAAAAATAGATTTTACAGAGAAAAAGTTGGGTGAAGCTGATGAATAGGGTAGTTTGGTGGATGAGATTGAACAGAAACTACATGCATGGCGGAAATCCCATTGCTAAATTTGAACGAAGGTTCCACCTTTGAAGGGTTATCGTTATTCTGAAGCATTTGGGTCCTATAAAAGGGATGCAGTGATGAAGCAATAATCATCAAGCCAAACAACAATCTTGTGTTCTTACTGGTACAGGCTTGCCAAGGTTTTTGTTGATTCTTTCAGCTTCAACAAGATCCCTGACAACCTTGCCACACAAAAACTAAAAAAAAAAAAGACAAAGAAAAATCCTAAGCATTAATGTTGGGAGGAACAATGGCATCAAAGGTTGTCTTTTCCCTGTTGGCCACTCTCGCCATTACCATTCCCTGCCTCGAGGCTGGCATTGCAGAGTTCGATGAGTTTCTCAGAGCTCAATCTGAGAAAGCCCACGAAATCGCTCTTCAATCCTACGTACCAACTCCTGAGTTCGTCACCAATGACCTCAATTACCACGTTCATCTTTCCATGCAGAACGTCACAAGAAGGGGACTGAAGGAAGGGAACAATGCCATTGGGAAGCCCTGTGAGAGCAGCAACCCCATTGACAACTGCTGGAGGTGCAACAAAGACTGGGCCAAGGACAGGTACCGGCTAGCCAAATGCGGAAAAGGGTTCGGAAGACGCGCCGTCGGAGGCCTCGGTGGACCCATCTATGTCGTCACTGATAACTCCGATGAGGATATGATTAACCCCAAACCAGGAACCCTCCGTTATGCTGTGACTCAAAAGGGTCCTCTTTGGATCACCTTCGAACGCAGCATGATCATCAGTCTGCAACAGGAGCTGATGATTTCCTCCGACAAGACCATCGATGGTCGTGGCGCCAATGTTCAGATCAGGGACGGTGGTGGCCTCACCATGCAGTTCGTGAACAACGTTATCATCCACGGGATTCGCGTGAAGGACATCGTGCCTAAGGAGGGTGGCCTGATCAGAGACTCGTACAACCACATTGGACAGAGAACGAGGAGTGATGGTGATGCCATCTCCGTTTTCGGTGCCTCCAACATCTGGATCGATCATGTTTCGCTATCTAACTCCGCTGACGGACTCATCGATGTCATCCAAGGCTCCACCGCCATCACCATCTCCAACTGCCACATGACCAGACATAACGACGTAATCAAACTCATTTTTCTACCCTTATCAAACACTTCACGATCTCAAACACTTCAACCTACACACATTTTTCAAACTCTACAAACAATGCAAACTCATGCATTGGTTTATATATATAGAGAGAGAGAGTGTGTGATGCATTGGTTTTTGGCGAACTAAAGCATTTTTTGATTACTGCAGGTGATGCTGTTTGGTGCTGCTGACAGCTACACTGGAGACAAGATCATGCAGATTACAGTGGCATTCAACCACTTCGGGCAGGGACTTATCCAGAGGATGCCAAGGTGCAGAATGGGATTCTTCCACGTTCTGAACAACGATTACACTCACTGGATGATGTACGCAATAGGAGGAAGCGCAGGGCCTACGATTCTGAGCCAGGGAAACAGATTCATCGCCCCCAACAACGATGCTGCAAAGGAGATAACCCACAGAGACTACGCAACACCAGAAGAGTGGAAGAACTGGCAATGGCAATCAGACATGGACCTTTTGATGAACGGTGCGACCTTCAACAGTTCAGGATCTCCAATAGCCATGAAACACAAGAAGGGTTTCATAATGAAGCCAAGAGACGGCACTCACGTCAGCAGACTCACACGCCATTCTGGTGCCCTCAACTGCTTTGTTGGCTTGCCTTGCTAGGGTTTATATATTTATATATATAGATACATATATACACACACCAACATAATGGTGTGCGTATTCAATTTTTCTTTGTTCTTTTCTGTTTAAACTCTTAACACATGCAGAGAAGACGAGTTGAGTCTTCTGCAACATGCATTGTTGTTTGGCCTTTTGAACTTGGGGTTCAAATTGCGACTAATAAATTTCCAAGTTACGTTCCAATTTTGGCATAACTTTTCTCTTCTCCTCTCTCTTTTTCATACCTACTAAAACTATAAAACTATTTTCAAATTATATATTACAACTCCACAATCACATTATAACTCTCAATATTATTATTTTAATACTTTTTCATATTTTTTAATTACAAATTTATTCTTTATTATATATAATTGTATACAATTCTAAAAATTGTCAAACTATCATTTTTCTTATATATTTTCTTTGTTAATTAAAAAGTAATTAAATTGAGTTTATATATATATATATTGATTATGAAAAAAATTTGATTTACATAGTTCTATTCACTCCATAAATTTAGAATGAACTTCTTATATTTCGAGTGCATCAAACAACCTTAAACAAAAAATAGAAGGGAAATTTTTTATTTTGTTTATCTTTTTGGTTTAACACTTTACAATGAATGTAAAGTAGGATAAAACAAAGTAGTTTCAACTAACATTTCCCAACAAATAAAAAAGGAAAGGAAAATATCATGAATTTAGAAATAAATATATATAATATAGAGTAAATTTTAATTAAATTATATAAAAAAAATAGTAAAATAATAATGTTGGAAGTTGTAAGGTTATTGTATAAAGATTATGGATTGTGAATGTTTGATTGCGTGAAAGGAAAAAACACTATAAAACTTTTACTAATTAAGGAAAGGAATAAGAAGAAGTAAAAGTGATTCCAGCTTAGAGTTTCAAGTAATCTCACTTATCAAACTTAAAATAGAAGAAGTGAGGATTAAAGAAAAACAATTTTGATTAAGAATGCCTGAAATTTTAGTATCACGTTTTGTTCGAAGAATATTTTTTGTCGGATTAAGATAGTAATGATGTTTTGATTTGTAGGTCTAAAACAATTTAGATAACATCTGCCAAAAAAGAGTTCTCTCCAATACCAATTGAGAAAGTAGAAAGAAGAGTGATTTAAAAAAAAATATAATTCTAATAATGTGAGTGAAAAATCACTCATATTAATATAAATAGAAAACTTTTTGTCGAAATTAATTAAGTGCTCCCTTTTTGGTTAGAAATTTTTTAACTAACATTATCACAAAATATCTTAGGCTACATTAAAAAAAATCTTGATTAACATAAAATAACCTCACCTTACATAAATTAGAAGATAGTTTGTTTGACATAAGTAAAAAAACATAGTTAATGTTAACCAATAAAACTATAACTAATATTGGTTGGGAAATATAACTTTGATCTAACATAAACAATAATATAATTATGATGATGTCGATTAAAAAAAAAATAGTAGACTTTTAGTTCGAAAGAAATATTCACTAAGATTTATAAAAAAAATGTTGAGATTATGACTTGTCAATCAAGTTAATAATATTTGGATCTTAATCAACTCAACAACATTCCAACCAAAATTGATTTAAGGAGAGAATAAAAAAAAATTATATGATTTTAAAGATATAAATACCATCAACTCATGCATAGAACTATGTATTTACGAGTAGTACGATAATGATTTGATAGTAGATGATCTAATAAATTTAACAAACTTTCGCTACGATATACTTCAAATAACTCTAATAATATATTAAAAAATGAATTTTTTTCAATACAGTTGAGAAAAAGAAAATTACAAGTTGAAAAAAAAAAAATTCCCTCCACATAATTGAGAATATGAATGTCACCATTAATTAGGAAAAAAAAATGAAATATAAAAAGCAAGCATGAAACAAGTAGAATCTGAATGTCCCTACATGACCCCCCAATTGGAAAACATTTAAAAGGGTTACTAAATATTGTTCTCCTCTTTCATGACATTTTATGCAAACGTCATTACAAATTACACAACTCTTCTTTCTCAATTTTTTCTTATATTCTTTCTTATCTCTCTAGCTTCCTTAATCAACTTCTTCTTTCTCAATTTTTTCTTTAACACTACAAGAAAATCATTAAATAGAAACCAATTTTTAGATACAAAAAATAATTAGTTACTATAGTGACTAAATTAGAGACAATTTTAGAGACTAAAAAAATTTGGTTTCTAAATTAGTTTCTATTATTGTTAAATAGTTTCTAAATTGACGTCCATTTGGTAGCAAAAACATTGGTTGCTAATTAAACACCAATTTAGAAACCATTTAACAATAATAAAAATTAATTTAGAAACCAAAATTTTTTTAGTATCTAATTTAATCACAATAACAATTAATTATTTTTGGTTTTTAAAAATTAATTTTTATTTCATTATTTTCTTGTTGTAAAGTAAACTCAAGAACTCAATTGTTGAATATCATTGCACCACAACACAATTTTACTTTTTTGTTCTTATTATGTGTGTACCAATTAACTAGCATAAGTAGATGTGTGGTGGAATCATTATATGGAACATGGTTAGAGGTGGAATTTTATGGACCACTTAACACGTTCATTAATATTGGCACAAACTAAAAAAAACTATAAGGATCAAAATTAGGACGATTTTATAAAGATTAAGAAAATTATACTACTATGATTAAAAAAATAATTAAATAAAAAATTAAGTGAAAATTAAGTGAATTATACGTGATTATTTGTTAGAAAAATCTTATATTTTACTTAATGGTCGTGATCACTAACAAAACGATTAAACAAATCCGAATGATTAACCTTTTAGTATTAAATGTAAGTGACTAAACATTTAAAAACATTGATATTATTCGTAGTAATATATATAACAAAAAAAAAGTGATGCAAAAATAAATCAAAGTTACTAACTTTTAAACTTTAAAATAGGGAAAGGAATGTTATTTTGTGGTTTGATGAAATCTTCCAAAGCCTAAATAAATTGGGAAAAGAGAAAATAAAAAAATAGGGAAAGAGAGAAAAAGAGAGGAAAACCTTAGATTAACTTAGTTCTTTAATACAGAATCGCGACAAAAATGGCTTTGGAAAAGACTAATTTTAGCATTCATAATCTAAGTGGTGGGGTTATACTCAAAAGCCTCTCCACAGAATATTAAAAAAAACACTTCATATAAAATGTTTTTTTTACTTGTCCAAATTATGTTTTTTTCATATGGATCTAATTATTAAATTAGAAATATATATGACTAAATTTTATTAAAATCCAATAATCATGAATATAATAAACAAAATATTACTTTTATACATTTAAAAATATAATAAAAGATTTTGGAAAACATAACCTATATGATAAGAATTTGAAATCCAAACATTTAAGGTTAAATATGTATTTTTTTTTATCTTCATGCGAAATTGTTTTTCATCTCTAATACTAACTTTAGATCTTATGAATAATTGTAAGAAGAAAATCATTGAAATTGATATCTTATGAATAATTGTAAGAAGAAAATCATTGAAATTGATCTTTGTCAATTTTTTCTAAGTGATAAACGAATTTTTAATGTGGAATATGATGTTAAAATATTTCATGCTGATGGATCACTGGCGTGAATACAATCTATGCTGAAAATTTTATTTGTTACGTTAGAAAAAAAATAGCAAATACTCACTCAAATAATTTTCTTACTACAAACATTTACAAGATTTAAAACTTAAATTAAAAGACAAAAATAAATTTCAATACAAGACAGGGAAAAACATATTTAATCCAACATTTAATAGAATAATAGTTAGTAAATTTTACAATAATTAATCTAATACAACACACACTTATAAATTTATCAAAATGAAAAATAAGTTAGACATGGAGAAAAGGAGTTTATGTATAAATTAACACATATAATACTTTTAGAATAAATATATGGATAAGTTGACTATGATGTACTGTTGTTTTTGTTTGTTTTGAGACTTTCTTTTCCAATTTAAAACTGAAAAGTTGTTAAATGAAATAGTTTATTAGCAATATAAAGCTTTATTGGAAACATTAAAGCCTGCAAATGTGGATTAATAGTGAAGTTAAGATTTGTGTGGTCTATAAGCATTCTGTCACCAACTTTGTGTACACAATAAGTTTTCTTCCTCTGATTATGCCCTCAGAGAATGTGCAATGCTGCAACATTCAAGAATCCTCCAAAACAAAACTTCTTAATACACTCTTAAAATCATGCAACATTAACATTAGCAGCATTAAAACAAAAGGGTAGTCTCAGATATTCACAATTCCTCCATTATTGTTCATTTTACCTGTAATCATCATGGAAAGTAAAGAAGTGTTGCAGAAAAAGCTTTAATGGATGGAGAAGTAAAGAAAAGAGATGATGGCTCTTTTTGTGGCGAAAAAAAATCTCACTCTGAAAAGCAAATTGCCTGCTGGAACACATATTCTTGCACTTTTCATCAAAATTGGGAAATTATTCTTCTTCACATTGTTTTGAACCAAGTCTTTCTTTCATTACTTCACTCACAATTCACTTCTTTATTCTTCTCTGCATTCAAAACTTTCTTTATACACAACATAAATGGAAAACATGGCACATGAATATATTTTGAGTGAATGTCTATACACTCTCACTGTAAACATTATCATTCAATCATAGATTATTATGATATGATAAATATGTTAACTTACATTATAATTGTTTTAAGAGTTATATCAATAATGATTTTTAATTGTATTGAAAAAATATTAATCATTATACTGTAAAAAAATCATTCAATAAATTAATTATAGAGACATAAAATAATTAGTGAGAGAGAAACAATAATTAGTTAATATATTGACTATTATTTTATAGACGGAATATTATTGATATCTAGAATCGTTTATATTATTTTAATATTAATTTATAAACTAATTTATAAATTGATATCTAATTAAAAATTAATCTAGATTCTAAAGTTGAGAAATAAAACTTAATTATATATATATAAATTAGTTTATAAATTTGTATTAATAATAGAAATTATTTAGATCAATATTTTTTTTAATTTTTAAAATAATATATAATTTAGTATATAGTGATATAGTATTTATTGTCTCTAAAATAGTTTTTATTTAATGATTTTTTTTTTAATATTAAATATTTTGAAAACAAAAATTTTCCTTCTTTAATTTTTTATGTTCTATATTGACCTTATTTTTAATGTCATTTTAGTATTAATATTTTAAAAAATCACAATTTTAATCTAATTCTTAATTCACATATATTTGTTTAGTTTATTTTCACTCAATTAAACCTTAGATTTAACCTATTCATTCAAGATATCATTAAAAAATTATTTAAACATTTAAAATATAACAAAGAAGAGGAACACATGTAAGGATTATATTAAAATTACATATTTTTTTCTTATCTAAAATAAAGAAGACTATACTAACACAGAAAAAGGGTCATTAAAATGACCAAAATAATTTATGATTGAATAAGGACTAAAAATTTTTATATATATATTTTTTTTTGGAAGAAAGAAAGAACAAAAGTAATTTATGAAATCGATCTAAGAGGGATTTATGAAATTTGGGTGAAGATGGAATTGTAAATCTTTAGAAATTTGTAAGGCAGCTTTGCAAAAGAATCTATGAATCCAAAGACATGTCAAGATCAAAATCAGAATCTATCTTCTTTAGCTCGTGTGAACATAAATGCCCTCACTTTTATTTATTCATTATTATTCTTTTTCATTGCATTATCATAAAATCATTATATGCCCAAAAAATCAATTAGATTCTCCATACACCATGCTTAAACACACATTTCTGCCATATAAAAAACATGAATAATCAATTTGTTTATTACAAATTGAAAAAATTAATTTCCAATATTCTAACAAGTATTTCGTGTACTATTTCAGTATTTTAAATCATAAATAAAATATTAATTTTTTAAAAGAAATATAATAAAAGAGTTCGTTTAATTGAATAAATAGGTGGCATCATGACATTAGACTATTAAAAAAATTATTAAATAAAAATTAATTTTAAAAATAAAATATAATTAATAATTATATTGATAAAATTAGATATTATTTGAGAGAATAAAAAAATTATTAATATTTAAAATAATTTCTAAATTTATAAGTTAGTTTTTAAATTAGTATTTAATTAGTTTGAAATTAGATATAAATTTAAAAATTAGTTTAAATATTTAAAAACTACATTAAATAATAATTTTTTTAATATATTTTTAATATTTAAAATTAATTTATATTTAATAATTCTTTTAGTGTTAAGGATGTTTATTGTGAAACGAGAAATGTACTAAAGAAATTAATCATCTTCTTCTAAAAAGAGTTGACTAAAATCTATATTACAAAATCCAACAGAGTCGACCTAAAAGACGAAAACTTCAATAGTTTCATTGTTGTAAAATCGAATTTTGGTTAAATTTTTAAAATTTTCATTTTAAATCCTAAAATCAGTAATTTATACAGTAATTTGATTAAATCAGTGTGGAGTGACAAAGTTGGAAGAACACCATGTTAACAAAAAATGTCACAGTTAGTGAGAAAAACTAACAGAAAAATCTGAAAGAGAGACACTATAAAAGACGAAAGTGGGATATTTTAAACTTAAAGGGAAGAAATTTTTGTAGAAAAATTGTATCTTAGTCCTAGAAAAATGAATGATGGATGAAAGGGTTATATATTTGATTGTTGTGGTTGAGAAAAGCATGAGGGCATTGGGAGAAGAATAGAGAGAAAGAATAGAGAAAAGGGTGATGGGTGAGTGTGAGGAAGCATCTTGTAAAATAGATTATTCTATGCTACTCCTAGTGAGATTATTCTATCCTAGTAATTGAAAAATCAGCAAAGTAGCCTAAAAAGCATGTAGGATAGCATATTATAAGCTGTAGATCATGTCCTAAATCTTTCAACAGTTGTTAGTTAGGCATCATGATTTCCTTAGCAGATGTCTACCATGTTGTCACTGCCACTGTCCCATTATATGTCACCATGGTTCTAGCCTACATCTCAGTCAAGTGGTGGAAGCTCTTCACACCAGAACAATGTTCAGGCATAAACAAATTTGTGGCCAATTTCTCAGTTCCTATTCTCTCATTCCAAGTCATTTCATCCAACAACATTTACAAAATGAGCCTCAAACTTGTCTATGCTGATTTTGTTCAGAAATTGCTTGCATTCCTCATCTTCACAGCAATCATTAAGATCAAGGGCAGGGGGGGTTTGAAGTGGATCATAACTGGTCTCTCACTCTCAACACTTCCCAACACTTTGATCCTTGGAATTCCTCTCATGAAGGCCATGTACAGGGATGAAGCTTCCCTTCTCCTGCCCCAGATTATTTTTCTCCAGAGCATGCTCTGGTACAATCTCTTGCTGTTTCTTCATGAGTTGGATGCTGCAATTCCTGCAAGAACCATGCCTGTTGTTGCACCACCATCACAAGACACAGGTGAACATTTACATTTTCTTGATTTGCTCTTACATGGAAAGAGTGGCATATGAAAAAAGGGATGAGAAAAATGACAGGTGCTTGATGAACAAATCTACAAATTCTTCATTTAATTTTCCTGCATGTATCCTAATCCAAAAATGATTTTAATTACTTGATGTCTGATATTATATACCTAAATTATGTATTTATAAATTATTCTTTTTCAGTCAACTGAAGTAATCTATGACAATCAAAGTGGGGCCTGAACCTATTTTAAATTTCTCATTTTTTTTTTCTATTCTTTTCTTTCTTTCTCTCCTCAATCAGATTCCATTTGAATACCTATTCCTCTAAAATGTAATTAAAAGTTGACAAACTATCATACTGTCAATGCATCAAATTAGTCATAAAACTGTGTTCTGTCATTCAAATGTCTTACCTTCATGTTAATAGTATTGTCTCCATATATGTCTTTCACCTTAATACTCAGATAATTTAACTCTTTGAATAAGAGTATTTATTCTTGATTATATGTGGTTAAAGGTGTTTATTATCTTAAAAGACAAATAATGCACCATAGAGTGATTCTATGAAACAAAATTTAGATACAATGCAGAAAGCATTATCATGGTTGCAGTACATTGTTATTGCTGCTATGAAAATTGTGTTACATGTGTATGATGTTCCATTCTTGATTTCTGCATGAAGGAGAATCTGAGACTTCTCAGGAGATACAGTCAAAAGAAGAAGAAGAAGAACATAGAACACAGAGTAAAACAAGGATGTTGCTCATTCTTATGAAAGTGGGGAATAAATTAACCATTAATCCTAATACCTATGCAACTTTCATAGGTCTTATTTGGGCAAGCATACACTTCAGGTATATTGCTACAAATCATTGAGACTAAAATGTAAATGTTTCTTACATTTTCATGATAAATTTATTCCCTTTTACAATAAATATCTTAAAAGTGATATGAACAAAGGTTTCTGATTGCTTGACAATATTCCAAATCTTATACTAATAGTGCATAGAAAACAAACACTTCATATGATTGCATACAATTAAGGAAGAACTAATGATGATTGAATAAATGTATTGCAGGTGGGGAGTGGATATGCCAGATGTTGTTAATCAGTCAATAGAAATATTGGCCAGTGGAGGTCTAGGCATGGCAACTTTCAGCTTAGGTAAGAGAAATTAGTTAGATCAATGGATTCCTGCTATGAACTAATGAACCAACATATCAAGAGTTGGATTGTGACTTAAGAAGCCTTGTTCCTCATTCCTTGAATGAAATTTCAACAGGTCTATTTATGGCATCAAACAACAGAATCATAGCATGTGGGCCAAGGATGACAATGGTGGCAATGGGCCTGAAATTTCTTGTTGGGCCTGCTATAATGGCTGTAGCCTCCATTGTGATTGGATTAAGAGATAGAATGCTCAAAGTGGCAATTATTCAGGTGATCATTACTTTCTTTAGAGAAAATTCTATAATGGTACTTAACTCCTTTGACAGTTATTGCTATCAAGTAAGATATTATTAGATATATTGTCACATACTTCTATGTAATAGGCTTAGCCCATTAGTCCATGTTTTCTGTATGTTGTTCTCTACATAACCATAATCATATGTGTTCTTTTTTTTTATTTTAGCAAAGTTGAATAGTCTTATCTTACTTTTATATAAAAAAAACTTAGTTAAGAAAGATAATTACTGATCCTTGTAATCCTAAAACACTGAAAAATTTTCCCTTTACAGATGATGGAAAGTTACTTGATATGTATTAAATGGTTTTTGTATGTGCAGGCAGCTCTACCCCAAGGAATTGTTCCATTTGTTTTTGCTAGAGAGTATAATGTTCATCCAGGAATTTTAAGCACAGGGTCAGTGAAACTTCTTAGCATATTTCTTTGACAACCTTTGCAAATAAATGATGACAGTTGTTGCTGTTTTGGTGACAGGGTCTTGCTAGGAATGCTCATGGCCTTGCCTGTGGCATTGACCTACTATCTCCTCTTGTCTCTCTGCTTCTGATACACTATGTTGAGTATATATATATATATTATATACCAGAAACAATGACAACAGAGTTTGCATTGGTGTAAAACTAACAGTTTAAACATAGTTGTATATTGTCAGTATTGATTCATATATAGTTAGAAAGAGAAAAAAAAAACAAGATATATTTATTACAAATTGCATGATAAAATAAATATTTTGCCTCAGTTGGTTCAATAAAGAAATAAAGCATGATTGTGCTTTCATCTTTCATCATCTTACAAACTCAAACTACCTAATGCTGTAATTAAGGTTTTGGTGTATCTAAATTGGATGAAGTGACTTGTCGAGTGTGTTACTTAGGATTATAGTTTTGATGGATTGAAGTCTAAGTTGGCTTGAAGTTAAGTGACACTAAAGTGTGATTCAGATGTATCTTAATTTTTTATTAACTGAAGATTTACTTTTAACAGAAGATTACCAACAAAATACACTTAATGGCATTTAGCTTCCTACCTTCTTTAAAATTAAAATGAATAGCTATATTCCAATCCTCTGGACTCGCGAAACACTTGTCTTATATATATGATGGCGCTTGTTAGTGATAAATTTAAGTAGGAGTAATGACAATATGGGTAATTTCTTTAGTCCATCTTATATAAGACTGACCTTCGAACTTGCGAGTCAACTCGCATACAAAATGTTATTTTTTTTAAAAAAAATGAAAAATAAATTTTTAAATTAATTTATTTTTTTGTTTATTAAATTATTTTTCTTCTCATTTATATGAGTTAAAGTAAATCGTCTATCATATTATTATTATTTTTACAAAACACATGTATAATAACATATACGTAAATTGTTTTATTATAATGTTCTAATTTTAATTAAATTTTAATTTTAATTATACTAATAAATTGACTAATAAAATATTTTATTAAATATATACACTTTTTTAAATTAATACATGTAAATACATTATTATTCTAAATGAAAGTAGTATAAAATAATATCTATATATATAATATTATATTTAAATTTTATTATAAAAATGACTTAAATTCGGATGAGTATTGAAACCTAAATTTTATTATATCACTAACTTTTATCAAATTTCGTAAAGGTTTTATGAATTTGGGATTGCGAGAAGTTTCTTTTTGCACCTCATTTCGAAAAATACTCAAATTGTCCATTTTTTCTTTCATTCCAGAATATGGAATCGAGTTATACAATTTTGGAATAAAAACTGAAATACAAATTTGTGTTTTGGATTGTAAAATCTGGAATGGCTAATTTTGAAATTTTTGAGAGTACGAAGGTGCAAGAATAAATTATAGGGGTACAAATTTATTTTTTTCCAAAATAGCGGGAAAGTAAAAAGCATGTTGAATTATAACTGGATCAGCATAACTGAAAGAGGCAATCAAATTATAAAAATCCCAAAAACTAGAAACTTAGAATTATAATGTTTGAAGTACAAAATACAACTTAAAAAGAAAGACACTTAGTCTTGCACCTGTTAACTTGTATGGATCGTCAAAACCCTAACTTGGTAAATGATGATCTCCAACATTATGCTTAAAAACTAAACAAGCAAGAAAGATACGTTTATGATAAATTAATTGTAAATTTTCCAATTGTATTCAATTTATGAAAAAAGTAAAAATAAATAAATAAAAGATGTATATGGAGGAAATAATAGATGATCATGGATTCATTTCTCCTTTATTTTAAATGCTGTTTTATAGAACACAAACACAATTCACTAATATATGTCAAACCCCCAAACTTAACACAAAAATGAAAGAAAAAACAATTTTAAGAAAGCAGAATGTAAAGCAAGATAGAACAACCGAGTATCAAGAATAACACACAAAAATAATTTAACATGATTTGACTGAAAATCTAGTCTACATCCACAATAAAAAAAATTCAGTATGAATAATATATGATATTAAAACACTAAGTTTCTCTAAGTTTCACAAGGAACTATCAACTCACGTTTAAAAATAATCATCAAGTTCAAGTTTCTACATCAGACAAAATTGTTAGTTCAAGTTTCTACATAAGACAAAATTGTCTTACAACTTTCAACTAAGAATGTTTCTCATAAGAACTAATGATTCAGTTACAGTAAACATGAGGTGCCAACATTTATTGAGAAATTTCAGAGAAAAAACGATCAAGATTTACTCTTAAAGTTCTTCATAAACGATAACTAATTCATGAGACAACTCATTAGACAATGACGAACCACTAGATAATGAGACACAAGTAGAAGATAACAAATTGATATACAATCTCAAAATACTAGACAATCTAACACCTTTCCTTTAGACTGTTTAGGAATCTTGAACTCAGATTTTATTTAAACCAAAGCTTCACATTGTCAAATAATTTTACACTATCAACAATCAATCTTACATTTAATTTCATTAACTTCAAAACTTTGTTCCATAAAATACCTGTAATAAAAACCAAAATAACATTGAAACAGTCTTCTCATTTTCTTTAAGTGTTCTGTTAAGGGGTTAGGTGATAATTTTCTTTTAAAAAAATATGCTCTAGAACAGGCACTTCCGAAATATTAAGGAGCCAAACAAAACATACTATGCAAAATAAAATAAAATAAAAAACAATTTTCCAAACAATAAATAAACAAGGCCTTCTAAACTTTCATACAATTTTCCCTTATTTGAACATGTACAATGAGTCATTCATAAATTTAAGAAAGAAAAAAAAATACTATTCCCATTGCAGATAGTGTAAAATATTATTCCCATTTATTTGATAGATACAAGGTACTTTCTACCCAAAACTCTTATCACTAAAGCATCAGTAACAGTATAAAATTCTCCAGTGTATGCAAAATCAATCAACACTTGACAACTTGAAAGCATAATGAATGTTGCAATTAAGGGGTGTGATAAACTGCAGCATGGACATATTGTTTAAGGCACTGTCGCCAGATGATTGCTAACACTGGTCTAGCATGCATGAACTCACTAAGGAACGAAAAACCATAGATTATGAAATTGATGCAGTTTTACTTCAAGAAATAAATGGTTTTCTTTTTTACTAACCAGAAGGCTGGGTCTCACTGGCTCTATATCCTCCTCCTCCATTTTTTTCTGAGCTCCTATTTCTCTTACATTCTACAGATTTGATTCTAGGATGTCTAATCTACTTATGTTCTCCTAACAGCGATATCAATGATATGCTATATAGCCATGATCAACTAGTGTCATAATGCTGAAAAGGCAAAGGGAAGATAAACCCAAGAAAACAATACCGATCACAGCATGAAAAAGGTAGGAAAACGTATGGTTGAACTGGAGTAAATAGTTTAAGAATCTAAATACTTTAATCCATCAGCATACCTCTCTTGTACAGTGAATACATGTTTTTTTGTGTGTTTTCTTTAAATCATACAAACTTCTGTTCTGTTCTCCTCTAGTCATAGCATCAAAATTGCTTCCTTTTGTTCCTGAAAAGTTTGTCCCGTCTTGCATAAACATAAGAGAGAGCAAAGAAAGCGGACACAGAAACTGACACGGAACCCCAGGGAAACGGAGGATCGTTGAAGCACACAAGGGAGGCCTCTATTTCCTGCGAGGCGTGGTAGACGATGGAATGAATGGCATACAGATCATGATCAGAAGACCTCAAGTAAAACAGAGACATCTCAAAATCCAAATGCGACATAGCAGAAACAGCCTTGTTCAGCTTGTACTTGAAAAAGTTCCACCTCTGGACAAACTCCACATGCTGCTTCTGCTTGAGCAGATTCTTAGCCCCACCATGAGTGTCGATGCTCTGAAGAACATCAATGGCACTGGTTATGCTGTAATTCAGCGACGTCAACAGAACATTCCTCCTGGCAGCATCCTTCTGCACAAATGACAAACTCAACATCTCGGAAAACGGCCCGAAAGGCGTCTGCCCCATACTCCATGTATAATCCACCAAAGTCTCATTATGCTGGGGGCTCCAATTCAAATGCGTCGGAGACACCCCCCACATGCTCTGCAGAATCGACCCAACAATGGGGCGCTCAAGCTCCCTGGTCTGCGTGAACACATGCCGTCCATTGCAACTATAATCACTCACAGTCTGCGTGTTCCTCGTCCTAACCGCAATCACCATGTCCTTAAACGCCACCGACTGATGATACCGGTCGAGCAGCAACAGCGAAGTGTAATCCAAGTCAAAAACATACACAGGCACAACCCTACCAAAATCCTCCTCCGGCACGCCAGCCAGCTTCCTCAACTCATCACCAGAATCAGACAAAATCTGGTGCAACCGTTTCGAATCCAAATACTCACTCACAATCAAAGTGTAATTATCAAACAAAAACCTAGAGGTATACGAATTAATCGACCTCGCAATAGCAAACGAGCAAATCGAACACTCCGAAAACTTAATTTCATAATTCTTAAAACTCAAACTCTGATCTCCCAACAGCAATCCATTATTGTTATCAGTGTCAAACCTAAAGCTCTTCTCGATTAACTTCCAATCGAGGCCGGAGATACCCTTGCCATCCGAATCGCTGTGGATGTGGATGAACTGGACGGTGAGGGAATTCTCGAATGTGACAGGTATCCTGAGGGAGGGAGCGAGGAACACGTGGTAGGCGCTCCAGACGAGGGAGGCGAGGTCGGAGGCGAAGGCCTTGTTGGATTTGGGACGGCCGTGGAGGGCGGCGAGGGGGTGAAACTCGCCGCGCGGGATGACGCCGTCGCCGGATATTGCCGGGCCGTAGTCGACCGGACCGGCGCGGAGGTCGATCCAGAAGTAGCGATCTCCGGAGGTGAAGAAGGTGCCGGAGCACTTGGTGACGGCGGCGGAGGATTCTCCGGGGGAGTAGGTGTAGGCGTAGGGTTTGGGATCGGAGAAGGGAGGGAGGTTGAGGAGGTAGAGGTGGACGTGGTTAGGGTTAGGGTTTTGTTTGCGGAAGTGGTCTTGGATGATGGTGTCGATGGAGGAGTGGGGGATGGTGAGGAGAGGGGAGCGCAGAGAGGAAGGGGTGGAGCGAATGCTGGAGGTTAGGGTTTCGGTGAGGAGAGAGGAGAGGGAGGAGAGGGATCGGGAGGGGGTGATGTGGAGGTGGAGGGTGTGGGAGAGGGAAAGGGAGTGGGAGAGGGGGTGGGAGTCGAAGGGGGTGATGACTTGGAAGGCGGTGGGGGCGGCGGCGGAGAGGAAGTCGGAGAGGAGGGAGTGGGAGTCGGGGGGGAAGTCGCCGAGGAGGTGGAGGGAGAGGGAGATGGGGAGGGAGAGGGAGAGGAGGGAGGAGGGGGAGATGTCAGAGAGGAGGGAGAGAGGGCCTTTAATGGAGGAAGGCAGGGAGACGAAGGAGTCGTGCGAAGCCTGAGGGTCGCTGCGGGATTGCTGGCTCAGGAACGAGTCTAGACCGATTATCGGTGCGGCGGAGGACGCGGTTGTCAGAACCAGGATCAGGGCCAACGGCCAGAGGCCGACGGCGGAAGAGGGCCACATGGTACGGTGGAGGACAGCTGAGTGAGAAGTGTGGACTCTCAGGACTCCATTTGGGGAGGGACTGGAAAAAATGACCGAAGGTAATGTTCAGAAGGAGAGAGACAGAGAATTTACTATTAATTGAATTTCTTATTAGTTTTTTTTGTTTTAGAAAATACATTTTTTTTAAATAATTAGACTAGTGTGTTTTTTTAATTCTTTTAAATATGTATAAAAAAATACGTTTTAGTGTGATGGGAAGAGGGGATTGCACTGAGAGTAACTTAACTTGTCAGGTTTTTTGGACTGTTGAAAATACTAGTTCATATTAATCATTTTAAAAAATCTAATTGAACCATTTTGGTAAAGTGCTCTCATTTAATCACATTTTTTTTTGTACATTTAATCCCTGGTGTGAATTCAGCAACTACACTGAACCCTCTTATGGTGTTATTTACTGGTTTGGCCAATTTGACTTTCCTTCAAAAGGGTTGAATTTCTCTATTTCTATTATCCTGAACCACCACCAAAGACATTTAGTGTACTCACAACTCAAATTTAATAATGAAAAACACAAATAATTCCAAATAATATTTATTTATGCCATTATCCATAGCTTTTTCACAGTTGAAATGGATAACCAAGTTTTACCCATAATTTTCTACTTTTAAAGAGGATTTGTTTGACTTGAAAACACATTTGATTGGGTTGAAAAATTGGTAACCATAAACAAAACTGGTATCCTTTGAAAATTTTCACGTCGAGTCTAAAAGAGTTTGAAATAGCAATATCCATAAAAAGAAGTTGGTCACATACAAACTAGCAAATGCGATGATACAATTTCAGAGTTCAATCTTAAGACGTACTGAAGAAAAATATAACACTGTATTATATTAGATCATCCGAAAGCGAAACCCCAACTTCACATGACCAAACTGAAAATTTTTATCTATACAATTTTGGGAGCCACCAAGATAATTAATCATCATCAGATATAGAGTTCCAAAATTTTGATGACGATTCGTTTTCTAGTTTTGCAACAGGATTTGTAGCATTGTTGAAGTCCCTGAAGCACACAACAGCACATTCTTCAAAAGAGGTAGCAGTAGTAATTCTACACCCATCTACGGCCATGGCATCACAGCCAGATTCAGCACCATCATTTGAAGAGCAAAGCAAGGAATTTGTTTGTACACCCGTGTCCACATCCCATACATTCACGAAAGCATTTTTAGGCCCCCCAGTAACTATTTTGTATGAATCCATGTACAATAAAGTTACTTGTCCACAATGTCCGTCCAACTCAGCTATAGGTTCTGGTTTTAATGATTGTTGATTTCTCCTGATGTCCCAGAGCATTGCCCTGCAGCATTGAAGTTGTGGTCAGTGCCGTGCATTGAAAAATACTACCTACCAACTAAAAGATAACATGATGTTTCACCATGATCTTGACAGAGTAAAAACAACTAAATAGACAAGAGTGATTCACTAATTTAGATGATTGCAACAACAGCGAAGTTTCTTCTCTCAAAATAGTAATTGATCATACCTGCCATCACCACCTGTGCATATTAAATATTTTGAAGGAACGGCATCAAATGAACACAACTTGGGTTGATGGACAGCTGCTGTGACAACTTTCTGCATTGTCCTTAAATCAACTATAGTGACAGAGGAACCAGACGCCACATATAATAGTGATTCATGGCATTTCATGTTTACAGGTGTACCAGGAACAGAAGTCATGCCCACACAACAGGAGGCACGTACAGCGGATGATGTAGCAGTACCAGTATCCCAAACCCTCACCTATTAAGATTTAAAAGCTCCAATATTGTTAAAGAATAGCCAAATTTCAAAAAAAAGCATTAAGATTTTATTTTGATTCATTAAACAATATTTACCACTACCACTGAACCATATAACGTCATCTAGTTTAGAAACTGTAAACTTCAAAAAGAAATCTAAAAACATAGATTATAGGTTTAAAACCTAATCTTAGTTACTATAACAATGTGCCACTTTTCTCTAACTGCTACGGTAAACTACAAAAAAGTCACCTATTGTACACCAGATTGAAACTCAAATTGTCAAGAGGCATTATATTTTAGCAAATCCTTATCAACAACAGAAAAAGAAGCACAAGGCAATGAATTTGATATACTAGCAATCAAATAGCATTTAAATAAAAGTCTCCACTGTTTTGTCTTTTCAGTTCTTTTTTTCCTTTCATAAGCCAGTATCCTGCATACTAGACAGAAAAAATGTTCAACTAGTTCAAACAGTAGGTACTTATCACACCTAAGGAAGAAAACACACAAGATCTTGGTTAGTTTGATAGCTTCTAATATTAAGGAAACTAGTTTAGGTTATGTATTTCAGGTAAGCTTTTTTTTCATTTAGTTTTTACAGCAGATACCGTTGCATCCATACATGTTGACTATTACCATACTGATTTTTGATAAATATATGACACTATGTATGTTAAGTTTATCCTTTAGGAAACCAAGGTAATTAACAAAGAGTAAATCAAATCCATTAACAAGTATATTAACATGACAACATAAAAGACAGGAATAGAAGAATTACCTTAGAATCTCTTGAGATGGTCGCCAAGAGTGAAGTTTTGTGCCTAAAAAATGAGGGCATGAAGAATCTATATTATAGCTGAAGATGACTAATCTCAAGAAATTAGTAATGGTGAATACAAACATCTGAGATTTCAACACTTCAGTTGAACTAAATGCACAAATTATCTCACGAACCTTTTCCCCAACTTAAGCATAGCAGTATTAGTTGGTAAACTATAAATAATAATAAAAACTAACCACTAAAAACATGTTTGATGTTACCAAATTATTTTCTCTCCAGTGCTTAAGTGATACTAATAAACAACTACAAAATCTGTTAATAAAAGATAAAGAAGTGATAAAAATAAGAATTTATCACAACATCATCCAACACGTAAATTCCCAGTACCCTCAGTAGTTTAGGATCCTAGAACAATTAATCAGCTAATTGTGCTACCATTTACAACAAAAAAAAACCTTTATTAAAAAGTGGAACTTAAAATGTATGTCCATGTCATGAAGATCGACAAATTTTATGTTGGCCATTGACAACTGTGTTACAGTTAAATTCTAAAGCTGGTTTTAACAAACATGAAGTTAAGTCAGTTGAATTGCATCACTACAAGTTAATCAGGCAGAACATACAGATGAAAATTATAAGAATCCTCAGTATTCAACTTAAACCAACCATGCATCTCTAAATTAAAGTATATTTTACAAGGTGGGACATAAACAAAACAGAAAGTAAATGCAAATGAATTTCTATACAATAACCCTCCCTTCGATGTAAGAATTATAATACATTGAACATGACATATATCAAATACATAAAAACTTTCTAAGAAAATAAAAATAAAATGCATAAAAATTAGACATGACATCTTACTAGAATACTGTGATTAATTTACCAACATTCAACCCCCATAGTTCACTACCCTAACACAAACAAGGAAAGAAAATCATAGTGAACACCAAAATATATCAACTCGTACCCAGCAATGGACATTATATTTACAGGTTTTTCATGCCCATAAAGTGTAGCCTTCAAAGCATGCTGTCCTCGTCTGCCACTAGAGCTAAGAGACCATAGTCGAACGGTACCATCTTCTCCTCCACTCGCTAATACTCTGCTGCTACCCTCACCCAATAATTTATTTGACAGAGACAAGACAGGACCATTGTGGCCTTTAAAGCACCTCAGGCTTGAACCCTACAACAAGGAAAATATGAGAAACACTATCAGCGTAAAAATAGACATGACAAAGAATAAGACTAACTTGCCTTGACCGTGTCAAGGTTCATCTTGCTAAAGTGCATCCAAGAGAAATTCCACAAAAGAAAATATTTCTAGGAGCAAGCATAAGTCTTCAAATTGTGGTACTTTGTTTATTGGTAGAACCCAGAATATACTAGAAATAGAACACAAGGGACAGAAAATTGAATTGTAACATAAAACAACTTCAAGTATTTGTTTATATTTATTTTACCTTTGATCCCACAGATACACATAAAGATGGATATACATACTTATCACAGATATCATTATTCAACTTCTTTATCAAGTATAATATTCCCATCCTTTCATTCTCCTTTCCTACTGGAAACACCTCAAGCATGTGGAATAACAGGAATAAGAACGTTGACATACATTTGGGGACCTATAAAATGTTTCCTAAACTATGTGATACCTTCCACCACAGGCGAATGGAGTGATCGCAGCTGGAGGTAACTAAAACACTTTGCTCTTCTAGTGTTTTGCCTCGAAATTGCGAAGTCACTTCATTAAGGGGAAACAACCTGCAGTTTGATCATTTTAATTCAGCTTAAGCCAATTCACTCCAAATTCCATGGAACTTTCGTTTCTAGGAGGGAAAAATAACTGACTCAAAAAATCAAAATAACAGATAATAATTCTAGGAATATCGTTACTAAACAACAAACCATTCAAATGATTTTATGAAGCAAGTAAAGTTAATTTACTAACAACTACAGTCATATCTCACTAGGTGAGATCAAAGGAATACTATTCACTGTGAGATCCCTCTTACTAATTTCCTCAAATGCCCTTTTTGGTCTCCTTCTACCCATTTTACAAGGCTAAAAAACCTACGATCTACTCTCTTTACAGGTGATTTCAGTTCCCTTATTTGTACATGTACAAATCACCTCAACTGATTTTGTCATGTTTTCCTCAATCTATGTCATCTATTATAAGCTGAAGAGCATAATGTGATTCATGCAGTCGACCTCACCATGTGGGACTTTGGCCTACCATAAATGTCAACTCCCTATCAATCTTCCACAATATTTCCCTTCACACTCAATCATATATCTTTTCTAAAACTAAAAAAAAGTTTATTTTTTTGCCTTTGGTACCTATCCATCATCCCCATTAGAAAATAAAAAAACTTTTGGTGTAGACTTTCCAGGAATAAAACCAAATTGGTTCTTAAAAGTCCTAGCCTCTCTTAATCTTGGCTCCTAAAATAAGGTAATTCACCAATAGTTAGAAAGATGAGAAAAAGAGTCGACCAATTGATAAGTGTCAAAAATACATGTTCATATCATTGAACTTAGGCACTTAAATCTTGAAAAGTTGAATATCTTTTTTGTAAAAAGAACTCCTATCATTGTTGGATACTGGAAATACTTGAAGTCAGAGAAGTTACTTCAAATTTATGAGTTTTTGTTTTACATGTGTGCAACAAGAGAAATCCAAGTCAGCTAATCTGCTGAGCAAAAAAGGGCTAGATTTGTGTATAATCATGCAGAATGTAATTTCTATGTAACTTTTAGGTAAGGAATCAATAAGTGAGAAGGCAATTTACAAGGAAATAGACCTGCTGCCATGATCGAAATTAATTTAAACATGTAACAAAACTAATAAAAACTAAAAACGAAAAAGCAACAAAGGTTACCTAATTTACCTCATACAAGTGATTCTTGCTTTATGATCACTTAAGGTGTTGAAAAAACCTGATGATCCTTTCAGATAGGCATCCAAATCTATCATTTTCACAAGTGAACCCTGCTCACCACACCCGACAAATCAGCAGAGAGCAAAATTCTGAAGATCGGAAAATACTCAATTCTTGAACTAAAACTACACAAGTTTCATTCACTCAGAAATACCTAAGAACACTTTGAGGTAATATTTCACCACATTAAGGAATCAATTTGGTATAAAAAATTAATTCAGTACTCTAGGTAGTTTGATCTTTGGATAGACAAAACCACTAAACTTCACTTACGTTTAGAATATAAAACATTCAAACATAAATCACTTTACTTCAAAACCAATCTCTGGACATCAAATTTAATTACTCATTTGGTCGGCATACCTACACAACCTTCCTGTTTTAATCCTTAAACCTAGAAACTACTCATTTTAGTCTCTACACGTACACCTTTTTAACTGGTTTAAAGGTTAGAACTTAAGGCTTAGGGTGATATAATATATTTCATTGCATTAGAAAATCCTTATGGTTGTATTAGTGCCGATAATTTTGGACGACATAAAACTAAAACGAATTAAACTATACCTTGACCCCAAATATAAGAACCAAATGAGTAATTAAAGCCTGGAATCAATTACATTCAAAGTCAATTTTGACACACAAACTAACCTGTGAGAAGAAAATACTTTTTTCGAGGAGGAGCAAGTGGTTGCAAGGCTTAGCCTGTTGACTAATATCGAGATGGAAGGGATCGAGAAACTTGAATTGTCGCAAGGCAGCGTATCTGGCCAGATACACCTCCCTCGCTCCGTTTCCACTCGAATGGAAAGGAAATTGCTGATGCCACTGCTCACTGCGACATTCCGTTTCAATTCAGTAATTCAATAACAGAAAGCGAACTGGAAGAAGAAACGAAGCGAAGTGAAAGAGAAGGTGTCGTGACCTGAAGAAGCGTTGCCAAATGGAATCGGAATAGGCGAGGCGTTTGAGACCGGAGGATGCCATCGCCAAATTGCAAACGTCGCGGGGGCTCAGGTAGGTGGCGCAGTGAACCATGGAGTCCTCGTCCAAATCGGTTATCGTCGTTTCCGGCGGCGCCGCCGCCGGCGACCGCGATGGCTCCGCCATTGAATCCTAGAACCTGAAAGTTGGGATAGGATCGGAGAAAGCGAAACTGAAGTAGAAAATGGTCACGCGAATAACATTGGCACCACGTAGTTATCATTTCAGTTTGCTAGGACAAGAAAAAATTCAAAAAAAATTAACTAAATTAATTAAGATACAGGGTTTTATTTTATTTACATTTTTTTTATTACTACTAAATAATTTATTCCAAATTTATTTTAAGAAACAGCAAACTATTTACAATTTTTATATTTTTTAATTCAAATTTAATTATAGACTTTTATAAAACGTAATATTTTATTTTAAGGATCAATTGCTTATAAAAGTATATTAAAAAAAAACGTTTCTGAAACCATGGTGAATGAAACGGTGTGCGTGTGGGGGAGATACATTGAAAGCGGAAGCAACAAAACGCAGAATAATGAAAGAAAGAAGTAACGGCCATGCACGTTTAAAACATGAAGGAATAGCTCTAGGGTTTTTACCCTAGGTGTTTTCAGCCGTGCCGTTCTCCTCCTCCTTCTTTCTCCGGCGATGATGAATCTCAGGAGGTGCTTTGCAGATGAACGTTAAAGCTCCTTGAGCTTGATGCTTCCATGGATGAGAAATGGCATGAGCGTGAGTGAAGGAGTGAGTGAAGGCGTGAGTGTATTTATATGGAGGGAGATTTAGGGTTTGTTACGCTGTGGCAATGGTAGCAGGGGACACGGAGAGTGCATGTGGAGACAGGTGCAGCATAGCATGAGTTGCAGAGCTTCTGTTTCTGACTTTCCTGTTTGTGTTGTGCGTGATGAAGAGTTGGAGAGTGAAGGAGAAAAACAAAACGTTAAATAGGATGGGTGAGAGTGGGGTGCGTGGAAAAAACAATTTGTGTGAGGGGTGCCCAAGTAAATTAGACTTTTACTGTAATAAAACAGTAATGTTTGCTATGTCCACTAACATTGTTATGGGCCTGTATTACTTTCTTCCTGCACTTCCAACAAATTTCTCTTTACATCCCATCAATTTTTGGAAACAACTGTTTTACTCCCTTTCAAAAATTACTTCTAAATTAATTTTTTTTATTAATGATTCCGGAACATACATTCCGAAATTAATAAAATATATATTTTTAAAAACATTTTCTGAAACAATAGAATTTTTTAAATAAACTTTTCAGATACTATATACGTTTTGGAATGTATTTTCTAGAGAATCTTCTGGAAAGAGCTTTCCGACATGATGACAAATTACATTGTTTTTTTTATATCAGCAAACAAATTACATTAAGTATTTTGATCATTTTACCTAATTGATAGATTACACGAAAAAAATTGATGGAATTCAAGAAGAAACACCCAACATTATGCTTCAGGCAGTTTTTTTTCCTGTATCCCTACATTTTTCTTCCTGCACCCCCACAATGTTATGTAAAGAGCAAACTATCTCTATTATTTTTTAAAAATCCTAAAATGCACTTGAACTGTATTTATTTTTTTGCATTCTGGATTATGAAATCTGGAAAAATTTTGGATTGACACTTCTGGTAAAATTTCGGATCCACTAATCCGTAATTCAAAATATACATTCCAGATTTAGAAATCCATAATTAAAAAATAACATTCCAGATCTACCAATCCGTAACAGAATTAAGCTTTTAGATTGGAAATCAATAATTTATGCAAAATTTGTTTTCAAAATACCCCTCTCATCCAAAAAAAAAATGATTCAATTTCGGATTGATGAATCTGTAGTACACTCCCAAATTGCAATTTTCGATAACCACGGTACCCTTTTTCAAATAAAATATCAAGGTCAGTTTCAAAATTTTAAAAATTGTGGGGGTGCAAAAAGAAAAACGTAAGGATGCAGAAAGAAGAAACCTTTGCTTGATATTAATATTGAAAGCCCATACAATTCGACTTTTCTTATGGGCCTAAAGTCTTGTGTTTGTTCTCTTTCTTTATTCTTATGTGTGGCTTCTTCTTCCTACACTCTTTACGTTTTTTTAATAACGATGTTGAGGTTAAAGACACTTTTAACACATTCATTCTTTAATTTTTTTTATGTCTTTTAAAAATAAAATTGTAACGGAATTAAAAAACAAACAATACTTCAAATGTAATTATTAACCTTAAATATCGTCTCAACGAGATTGAAAAAACAATTTTCTATCTTAACCACTAAAATAATTTATGTCGATATTTTATATGACCAATTTGATAAAATATTTTATGTACAAGATCTTGTTTATGCTAGTAACATAAATATAAAGATTCTATTAATTTTTGATACATTGAAATTATAAGAAAATTCATATTCTTTTTAAATACTAAAAGAGATTTGGAAAGTATAACCTAAACATAAAGTCTCTATATATGATAAAAAAAACTCGTTCTTATAATTAAAAACTAGTTTGAGAAGTATAATACGACATGTAGATATAGTCCAACAACCAAATCATGAACAGCATCGAATCTTTGAAATAGAATAGTGAAGAGTGGTAGGAAACATGGTGGATGTCTCCTTAAAACAGGCAAAAACATTTATCCAAGAGCTTAGGGATATCATATACTAATACAAGCCAACCATTGTGTTCCACATGTTAGGGCTATAAAACTAGGTTTGGTTTTCTCTTTGCAAAGGGTTGAATTTCTATGTTAGGGTTTGATTGGAGTTGAATCCAAGATTAGCAAAAACAAGACAATAATAATATGAGAATGCATGATTCACGATCCTTCAAAGGGCTTTGAAAGAAGAGTTTTGGTGTTTTTTAAGTGCTTAAACAGAGCATCTTCGTAATTTGCTGTCAAAGGGACCATGTATAGATGTGTGTGCTATGAGTAAACAATTTTTTATTTTTACTTTTTTTTATAAGTAAGAAACAATAATTAAATATGAATCACTTATTTCAGATACAAGTTCAAAGCATTTCATAGTACATTTAATTGTTATGATGTTCTTCTCATTATTCTTACAGTAAAATATATTATCATCCGCAAACTGTAGCATATTAATCTCAATCTAATCCTTTTTCACTTTAATCCGATCATAAAGTCTTTTTTAATGGTTTTTTTTTATAACTTTTGTCAATCCTTGTGTTACTATAAGAAATAAGAATGGTACTAAATGATGAGAATAATACACACGGAAGCAACACACATAATCACGAATCAACTGTAGAAAATAAACAACACAAGATTTAACGTGTTTCTCATTATTCTTATAGTAAAATATATTATCATCCGCAAACTGTAGCATATTAATCTCAATCTAATCCTTTTTCACTTTAATCCAATCATAGAGTTCTTTTTGTTGGATTTTTTTCATAACTTTTGTCAATCCTTGTGTTACTATAAGAAATAAGAATGGTGCTAAATGATGAGAATAACACATGCGTAAGCAACACACATAATCACGAATCAACTGTAGAAAATAAACAACACAGGATTTAACGTGATTCGGTCATCAACTGCAACCTACGTCCACACGGACAACTATTAAGTTTTCATTTCTGTCTTGTTATACACAAATTACAAGTACAATGATCTCTTTAGATAGAGATTATAAAAGAGACACAATGATTAAGCACACTCATTAAACATATGTCTGGTCAGTCCAACCCAATTGGTCCTGACTTCATACCCAACACTAAATGATCACCTTTTCTTAGACCCTTTCTAGGATAAAATTGTTTTCACAAGTGATGGTAACTCTAAGCAACCATGTTATTCTTTAGAAAAGAAAGCTTTCCTTGTATAATGAACACAATACGTTTTAATTACTGTGCTAATTTGCTAATTATACATTATAATCGTGTTTTAATTTTATCGACCTATTATTTTCATTTTAATGATTATTATAGTTGTTTTAATAATTTTAATAGGAGTTTGTTAATCGAAGTTATAATAACTATGGTCTTCTAAATTCCTGGTAAGTGTTGATGGTATTTTAAAAAACCACAACAAAGTTATAATATTTTGATTTCCTATTTTATTTTTCAGTTCCCACGTTTTCTACACACATTTCAGAGGCATATTACATAACTTTTATCATTGACTTTTGGTAGCACACATCTCTAGAAAATGTCTCCCATTCAGACTCTACAATTCAAAACAACTCTTTCCATTTTCATCTCCTCTTAATCATAAGAAAAAAATTCAGACACACAAAGATTTCTCCCTACTAGTAAAAAAAAACTTTTATTAAGACTTTTTATTAGTATTTTTTTTTTCTGTTTGATTTTTTAAAAATGATTTTCTACCTATTTTTTCATGTCGTACTTCTTTATATAACTTTTAGTGGTATCTCACTAAAAGAAATCATGAAATATAAAACAATTTTTAGATACCAAAATAATTAGTTGCAATAGTAACTAAATTAGAGACCATTTTAGAAACTAAAAAAAAATAGTTTCTAAATTAGTTTCTATTATTGTTAAATAGTTTCTAAATTGGTATCTAATTAGCGATCAAGGTTTTAACTACCAATTTATTTAGTTTCTAAATTTGGTAGTAAAAATCTTGGTTGCTAATTAAATACCAATTTAGAAATTATTTAGCAATAATAGAAACTAATTTAAAAATCAATTTTTCTTTTAGTTTTTTAAATGATCTCTAATTTAGTTATTATTGCGACTAATTATTTTGATTTTTAAAAATTGATTTTTATTTCATAATTTTTTTTAAGTGTGTTTTTCTTAATAATATGTTTTATAAGTTCGGAACCTATGCTTATTTATATAGTGGCACATCTTCAAGTTTCTTTGTATGTACACTTACAAAATTGAGTTGCATAAGTTTTAGTTTTGATCATATTATATTTTTAATTTAAAACCTTGTAGTCTAACACAGTAATTATACTATAGCTGAGTTAGTAGTAATCTTTGATTGATTATTATCTAGTTATTTGCATCAAATTATTTGGCAAGTGCAATAAATACTTTTCAGTTGTTGTTTAGCAATAATTAACACACATAGATAAAATTACATGGAGTTGAATAGTGTAAAAGTCAGTAAGGTAATTATTTCATCAAGGTTATGCAAGTTATTGAAATTTGATAAGAATTGACAAAATTAAATCTATATTCATGTCAATTCACGTGTAAAGACCCCATTAATCAATTAATTGTCTCAAATTGATTTTGAAAGTTCTATTGTATTTGTTTTGACCTATGAAGTTTGTTAAGATAACATCGTTAGGATCAATCACCGTATTTGAGGTTGTTCTTAAAAGACACCTAAGTAGGTTAAGAGAAGAAGATGTATTTAAATTACCATTGACCTTGACTCCTAAATAACGTGAAAGTATATACTGATTGTACCAGTATCGAACAGTACTATTTTCACTGCAAGAAAAAAAATAATAAAAAAAAGACATGCTTAAGCACCAAAAAGAAAAGTTTTCCCACTAAATTACTATTTTTCTTTTTAAATATGTATAAAGAAATCTAACATAGAATTTCTCCCTCAGTTTTTGCTCTAGACTTGATAAATATTGACCTATAAGGTTACGTTTTTTAGATAATACATACACACACTGATATTTTTAAAAACTTTCCTGGGTGATTCAACCATGGGTCATTCCCTTTTCCTATAAGTCATGTTTACGGTTTTTAGGTTTTTGTTTATTTTATGATTGAATATTTTTTTGTTAAGTATGACTGAACATTAAGAAAAACAATGGTTAATCTTCCAATCATATATTTTTGTTTGTATGACTAAATATTGTCTATCAATTTTAATATTATTTAATTTAACTAATTTTTATTGATTTAGTGTTTTAAAACAAAATTTTTATATTCATTCACAAGTCAATAAAATGAAGACAATGATATTTTTGTGTGTGTAAAACTATCAAAAAGAATTGTCTTGTAACTTTGCTATATTTCATGCATCACCGGTAATATTTAAATCTTGATTAAATTAATATATATATATATATTATATTATAATTTGAAACAAATGACCAAGAACATTCAAAAATATTATTTAGTTTTTCAATATATTTAATTTTATGACTGAGAATGATATTGTAATGTTTCACTAATTTTAACCTTTAAATTTATTTTAAAATTAAATATGCTATGAGAATTGTAATTAAAGTTACAATTAAACTCGAAGTCAAGTCTCTTGAGGAATGTCCAAATAAGCTTTAAACATTACATCATTCAAGTTTTGTTATCATATTATGATTATTATTATACTTATTACTAATATTATTAATTTTATTATATTATTAATACTATTAATATTACTAATTTTATTATTATTATTATTCATATTATTAATATAATACTAATTATATTATTAATTTTATAATATTAATAATATGTTATACTTATTAGTTATTATTATTATTTATGATTTTATAATTAATTATATTATAATAATATTTTTAATATTATATATAATTATTATGATAATAGTTGGTAGGTAATAGAGATTCGTGGGTAATAGTTGATAGGTAATAGAGATTCGTGGGTAAAAGTTCGTATGTAATAAGATCCGTGGATAATAGTTGGTAAGTAATGTTGAATTTACTCACGAATTCATATATGTAGATAATATTCGTAGGTAATGCTGAATTTACCTACGGATTAAAGTTCGTGGATAAAAATCTGTAGATAATACTGATTTTTTTGTAGTGGCTTAAATTTATGGGTTTGAGATTTGTTAGGTTTGTTACGGTTTCTAGGCTATTGTTTTAGAACTTTTGGGTTTGTTGGATTTTTGGGTTCTATAAGGTGTAAGGTTTCAAAAGTTTAAAATGGTTAATTAGGAAACATGGATTCTCGAATTCTACATCCCTAAGCTAAATTTGCCTTGATTTTCAAAACCATTGGGACACATTGGGCAAGATCCTAAAGAAATTAAAGAACACTTATTAATTAAGCAACTCGAACAATATATAGGAATTTTTTTGGAGGCTTTCGAAAAAGATGAACTAGTATGTAAAAAGGACAGACAATGTGTTGTTTGAATAAATGTTTTTGTCGTCATAAAAAACAATGGTTTGATGAACAAGATATCATATGTTGTGTTTATGTTTTTATGTTTTTTATGATAAAAAATGACTAGATGACTTGTATATTAAAATATCTTAGGAATATTTCTATAACTGCAATATTCATTAGATGGTCAGATAGATGATATGAGAGTCTATAACATATATTTATTAGACGGTCCGATAAGTTTTGTTAAGAGCATAACATAATTCAAATTGAATGTGTTACTTAGTTCTAACCATGATTTGCACAAATATAGTATAGAGTACATCCTTCAAGCATTAACAATTTTGTTCATGATAAATGATCTGCCTAACATGTTGAACAAATAATAGTATTTTTATTATAATTGTTAAAAAATATTCTAAATTCACATATATTTTGAAACCGCATTCAATTAAAGAAACATGAAATTAACTATATTGACTTATTTCTAAGAAGAATAGGATCAAAGAAACAAAATTTTAAAAAATATGACTTAAAAAAAACTATTTAACCTAAAAAAAACTATTTGAACATGTAAATTAATTGGTAGAAGGGGATGACAACAATCTTTCTCAGCAAGTACGATTGTACTAATAGAGAAATATTTACGATCTATACTTAGATACATGTGACTTTTTTAAGTGATCATATAACCACTAAATATAAAAGTTGATATATTTTTTAGGAAATTAATTAATTTTTTATTAAAAATTAATAATATCAATCCATTTATATATAATTGAATGGAACTTCAACACTTACACCGCATCAAATTTTATGAAATAAAAAATCAATTAATATTTACTCTTTCTACACTACAAGAAAATGATTGAATGGTAACTAATTTAGAAACCAAAAAAAATTAGTTTCTATAGTAACTAATTTAGATACCATTTTATAAACTAAAAATTATTGGTTACTAAAATGGTATCTATTATTAATAAAAATTATAAAATAATTAGATACTATATTTTTGGTAGCTAATAATAAAAATAAAAAAAGTATTTTTATAGAAACCATTTTTTTAGTCTCTTGTTAAAATGTAATTGGAAACCATTTTTTTAGTCACTTTTAATCTATTTTAGAAACTAATTTTTGGTGTTTAAAAATAATAAAATTAGAAACTAATTTTATAGTTTCTAATCACCATATAATTAGATACTTACATTTTTAGTCACTATTATTTGAATTTAGATACTAATTTTGAGATAATTAAATTTTATAAAATTAATTATTAATCATTAATTTATAAAATATTTTAAATTAATATGAATGAATTTCCAAATTTATTAGTTTTAGTATAATATTAAAATAATTGATATCAATTTAAAAATTACATTTAAAATAATATTTTAACCTTTTAATTTTATTTAAACATAGAATTAAATTAATAACAAATTCAAAATATTGTTTAAATTAAAAAATTTATGAATTAATTTAAAATAGATATGTATACTTTTTTTTTAAACTAAATAGTGCAGTTTTCAATTTCTAACTTTAACTCTCTTTAATATTTTATCTTTTGTACTTATCTCTCACTAAGCACACACGCACTTGCACTCTGCAACACTCTGCAACGACGACGGAAATGGCTACTCACCCTGGAGCAAGGACGACGGAAACGACAACTCACCTGCAGCAACGACAACGGCAACGCACCTGCAGAAACGACGACGGCAACGGCAACGCACCCTGCAGCAACAGCGACGGCAACACACTCTGCAACGGCAACGGCAACGGCCTCTGCAATGGCGACGACAACACATTCTACAACAATGCGTTTCTCTGCTCCGAAGGAGGCCAACCTCTTCAACCTTATCATTGTAAGTTTCGATTCGTGATCCATTCTCGCCTTTGCTTATCTTTCCCATCTTAAAACATCTTAAAACCCTAGATCTGTTATTTGTATTCCCTCATTTAATTGCTAGTTGAGTGTTGTTTGGCTTCTCTTTTAATCAATCTGATATATTGAAATTTAATTAAAGAGCATCACACAAAGTATAATCCTCATATGTCATTATTTTTCTACCACTGGTCGTCACTTCAAAGTGAGTTCAAACAAACTGTGCTGAAATATGAGTTTCGGTGCTATAGTTGGTACTTAGAATTATGATAATATAGTCCAGAGTATTCAGTGACTGATTGTAGATGATAGACACACATGCAGACAGGGTCAGTCACAGATTCTATTGTTCAACACTTTGCATTTGCATAGCCATAGATATTAGGCAGAGAAAGAAAAGAGAAAGGAAGAGGGAAGCACATACACAGTGGAAAGATAAACTCACACTATGGATTTCTTTTTAGTCTACATACTAATATTTTTTACTTATTGATGATTAAATCTTTGTTAAAGAACATGGTTGGTCATTTTTAATGATTGTTTCATCTGTACAAAAGTTTGATTCCAAAAGTGTCTTCAAGGAACTTGTGTTCAAATTCAACTTAGCCACTGTCATATATAGTAAACTTTGTTTTAGCAATCAAAGAAATGTTTGAAACTATTGTAGTCAAGAAATATTTTCTAATATGAAATGTTTGTATGATTATGAAAATATATATTTTTTCAAATAGAAAAGTGGTAAGAAAGAGTATCAAGTTGGTTTTTATTTTTGTTTGAGGGGTTAGTGATACTTAGCACTGCTATGTGTTGCTGTTTTTGGGGTTTCACCCAAAGGACTGCCTTTTGCCTTTTCAGACCACCTACAAACAGATACTACCTAACAAAAGGGTGAGCATCAGCCTCTTTAAAGTGAAGCCAGATTCCAGTTGAATCACACTTGGGAGAGTCTACCTCTGAACCCAGTATAGCTGTTGAAGGGTAGGTATGAGTTGAGTCTTGAAGCTACCTTTGGGTTTAAAGAGATGTGAATGGATTCTGTGCCTCAATTATTTAATCTAAATTGTGGAGTATTAATTTTGTTGTACAAACAAGCCCAAGGGTGCTAGAAGAGTTTGTTTAATTCATTTTTTTACTCACATTTTCCCTTTTACTTGCTTTTCTAGATAGATAACTTAGAATCTAGTACTCACAATAGTTTATCGTGGGTTCCAATCAGCTTAAGCGATTTGGACAAGTATAACTTCCAAATTCAAAGAACGTGGATTATACTACCGTACTGATAAAATTTTATAAGAATGGTCACTTATATTTTCATTTTAAAGGTTTAATTTGAGTCTGACTGTCTACTAGCTGCTTCAAGACATGTAATTATTTTTTCAGCTGTTAAGGCATCTCATGAAGACGGTTTCTCAGCTGGACACTGGAAATAAGTCTGTTGGTACTATAGCTTATATGGCTCGAATGGAACAACTGATGTAATACCACTATGATGTTAAAAAGGTTATAGTGAGATTGGAGATTATGCCTAGTCTAACCAAATCAGTTTCATGATATCCAAATCAAATATGGCTTTATTTAATATTTCTATTACTAATTATGAGTTGTAATATTATGCTTGTTTTATTCCCTGCAGCTGAGGATTGGTTGAAGCCTAATGTTGTGTTGGAAGCATTTGAAGCCAGGGCTGCTAGGATATGTGTTGCTTGTGCTCAAAATCTTAGCAAGTTCTCTAACCCAGAAGAGAGTAAATGATTTAATCATCTTTTAAGTCAGAAGCCTAGTGTTTGTATTATTATATTCTTAATATTATCTATAAACTAATTTATTGTATGTAATATAAGAATCATTTTTTGAGTAACAATGCATCCTTTGTATATGTTTCAAGGTATCATATATATTTGTTTATCATAGCTTAATTTATTTCTAATGATTTATCTATAAAAGAGGAGCTAAAACATATTGGAATCTGAATTCATCTTCTTGCATGAGAGTAAATAAAGTGTTTGAGTTACTTTTAAGTAAAATCTATCACATTTGTTGTGACAGACAGCTTCGAAAACTTTTACTGGCTAATTTTTCTAATTTTTATTTTTTTTCTTAAACCTAATAAGCAGTTCCAAAGTTAGTTGTCTGTTTATAAATTTGCATGAGAAACATAAAATTAATATTTATATTTACTAAAATAGAAAGATAAAGTACAAATATAGATCGGTGAAAATTCCTCTTGAAATAAAATGCATCTAACAAATGGCAAAAAGAATATGTGATGTTATTTATGGATTACTAATGTATATATTTCTTTATCTTATAATGTTTAAAAAAACTATGAAAATAAAATAATTTTAACTTGGGTTTATTTGATTATCTTTTGTTTCTATCACAATCTTAGTTCACATTCACAATTTATAAAAAAAAAATTGTAAAATTTGAAAAAAATTACTCACTTCTTACCATATCTCGATTATGAACATAATTGTTTTGAGTTGACAAACTCTATAAATTTATTTTAAAATTAGTAAACTTAAATTTACAAATAAATATAAAATAGGAAAGAGTAAGTAGGTAAATAAAATAATATTTTATAATAAATTATATTATTTAGAAACCAATATAGTGACCATTTTTTGGTATTTATATATTTGGTCACTAAATAAGTTTCTATATATTTTGGTCACTAAATTGATTTCAATGAAATTGGTTGTTAATTTGGTTTCTATATAATTGGTCACTAAATTAGTTTCTATATATTTGGTCACTAAATTAGTTTCTATATATTTGGTTACTAAATTGGTTTTTATTTAATGGTAACTAAATTGGTTTCTAAATTAGAATCTAAATTGGTATCTAAAATTAGCGACCATGATTTTAGCCACTTAAGACTATTAGTTTCTAAATTGGTCTCTAATGAAGTTAGTGACTAATTTTATCATTTTAGAAACCAAAAAATTAGTTTCTAAAAACACTTTTTCTTGTAGTGCTACTTATTTTGACAATTGATATTTATTTAAAATCTAAATATCATTTGATAAATAATAAATATTAAAATTAACAACTGTCTCGTTTATATGAAATTTCACCTGAATATAAAGTATGAAAAACGTTTAAAAATATACTACAAAAATATTAATTTATCGATGCTGAAGACATGCAGAAAAATATTATCAATAAATTTGTATTATAACATATTTTTTATAATAAAATATATGTTGAGAAATTATCATTTACACGTGTAATTGAAATGACATTAAAATACATGCATAACTTACATATATACAAAAAGAAAATAAGGAGTTTATTATCAACGGATAAAATAGAATAATACAATTATGACTTTTAACAATTTCCATAAAAGTTTAGAATTAATTGATAATATGAATTTTTTTATGTGATTTTTATTTGGAGATTGAAAATTCACATTGTTGTATCAATATTTGACACATTGATCTAAATAAATTTTAATTTTGAAATAAATAAGTTTACTTCATCTTTACGAAAAAGGTGAAGATATTTTGTTCTTGTTGGTCTCACTTTTCTCTTTAATAAAATAATAAAATATAGCATAGTGCAAGCTTTTGCTTTCTACCAAAGTTTATATTATATTATCACCAATTCAATTTGGACACACAGGTGGGTCAAATACTTTATATTATCAATTTATAATACTATAAATATGTCTTTTTCAATACATAAATATTTATTTTAACCAGTAATAAAACTATGTACGCATCTGTATACAAAGGATATAAATTAAAAATATACATATATTAAAAGTAACCCTTCATATTTAAAGAAATCATATATATATATATATTAATCCAATTAAATAATTTGGTTTCTAAAATATAATAATACTAATACATAAATCTCTAACAAAACATAAAATACAAACTTTATGTTGATATTATACTGTTATAGAAATTTACAGTTGTGTATATCCATTCAAACTATTTATTTATAATAAAATTAAATAAGATCAAATAAATAAATAATAGAATTAAGAAAGGTAGTTAAGTAAGAAAGAGTTTATATATGAACTAATACATTATTTGTGAACTTTAAGTAAGAAAGACAAGGGTGATTTCGTTGACTGCATATTATAAATGTTGCTGATTCCAAAATATATATATATATATATATTAATTAATTAATTAAGGATAAACATGAAAATAGTTTTCTAAATAAATAATTGTCATAAACTAATTTGTTGATCACTGTATTATTCATCAAATATGTATTAAGAGTTATTTTCATTTTCATTATTTTATGCATTAATTTTTTATATTTTTTTTTATGTCTCATAACGTCTCTTCGAACACATTAAACTATATATATACTAACTACATTGATCAACACGAAATCCTTATAAAAACATTTGATATGCATGATTTGATAAGTTCAAGAAATATATCAAATAGACTTTTTTTTATAATTTTTTTCCTAAATATTACATTACCCTAATATGTCACTAAAAAGAATAGATTTAAAATAATAATGTAAAAAATGTAGAACTTATTTTTTCTTAATTTTAATTAAGTTAACAAAGTGTTATTTTGTACTTCATATTTTTATGGTATTTTCAGCGGAATTGTTTTTATATATTTTAGTTGTAGAGTGTCACTTATTAGGTGTCTGAGTGGTAAACACAAATTTTCATGCATGTTTGGTTTTTTTAAGTTAGACATAAATTTTTCATGTGATAAAATTAAAATATTTTTAAAAAATCCATATTTATTTATTTACTAATAAAAAAACTATTTATAATTATATCTAAATTATTAAATTTTAACAAACAAATATAAATATTGCATATATTATCACATTCCTCTTATGAGTTTTTAACTATTATCTCATATTCAAAGCAATAATATTTATCACCTTAGTGCACTATATACTATTTTTTTTAATCATATCTCAAATGCAAAATATTTTTTTTGGAAAACCAGCTTTTTTTAAAATGAGTTTTTCAATATAATATATAACACTAATTTTTAGCTATATAAATTGTGTCATATTATATGGGTTCAACATATTTTATTGTTAAATTTTAAAAACTTCATTTATAATTTTTAGTGAAATATTTTTGTCTGAAATATTTTTTATTTATTAATAAAATTCAGACTCAAAATCGTATTTATAATATTAAAATTTATCATGACAGGCACCACAACTTATTTATCAGTAAAATATAATATAATTAAGAACACTCAAATACTTGTTTATTTATTGGTTTTTGGAATAAATCATTTACTGCTATAAACTATGTAAACTCCCTTATTTACGTGAAGATATCTGAACTCATGGTTTTTGGAATAATAAATAATTTACTGCTATAAAGATGTGTGCAGATTAATTAATATAATAAAAACAAAATGCAGAACTAGGTGCCAAAAATCAATTAAATAACTCATATTTCAGGTTTCCCACTTGTGTTGAACATAATAATATTTCAAATGGCTTCACTAAAGTGAGATTTTTTTTTCTTTGTTAAATATTATCAAATAATCATTAAATAATTCAAATATTATCCTAATTCTTACTAATCTGTATGTAACAGATTCCTTCTATCTGGAATAACAGTAAGTAACTTTAGGGTTTTAATTTGTTTTTTAAGTTGATTGCTTTTAGTTTTCTTTTAAACATTAACTTTTTTATTTTAAGATAAGATATATTAGTTAATTAATTTTCTGACTGGGTAAAAATAAAGATAAGGCATTATTAAAAAAATAATATATAGAAAAAAACTTATATTACAGTTACTATAACTGATGAAAAAAAAAATTGAAACTATACATAAAGAAGGATTATGAAATATAGAATACAGTGTGTAATAAAGAAAAAAAAAAGAAAGAAAGAGAAGGAGTATATACTATATACTATATACTATAGATTATGCAGATATTGATATGATACTACCAACATTAATATAAGATATTAAATGATGGTATATAATAAATTATATATATAAAAAAGAACCCGCTGTTGAAACAGCCCACTGGAATGGCAAACATGGCCCCTGGTTTTCTGATTTTGCTTCCAAAAATCAACTGTTTTTCTCTCTCAACTAACCCTGCCACCACTTCTTCTACCTCTTTTATATCAATATCAATCCACATTCCTTACCCACCTCTGCTTCACCAGCACAATTTTTCATGCCAATTTGTAAAGTTTTCACACCAATTATTATTGTTGTTGTTATTACTAGGATCATATAAACCTTTTACCCCTCACACCAACACAACACTACCAACAACATCAACTGTGAAAAAAAAGTACAAAGAAAATAGTTGCACATGTACACAGTTAGAGAAACTCTACCCTTGTAGCTCATTATTAATTTTTTTTAACTTGTCACATATCACTCTACCCTTTTCCCCTGTTTTTGCTCTGTTTCTTCTTCTGGGGTGTCTTTGTTTTACATATTGGAGAGGCTTTTGGGGTGCCCATTTGGTGAATTTGAGGCTTTGGGGTGTTTTGGCATTGCATTATTGAGTTGGTGGGGGAAAGTTGAGACCTTTTTTGGTGGTGGTGGTTTTGGATGGGGATTGAGAAGGCCTTAACTGAGAGAAAAGGAAGAGAATTTTGTGGAATTTCGAGGGAAACCATTGCCAGCAGCAACTCACGGCGGAACCGGCGGCGGGAGAGGAAGAAGCCGCCGGTTCAGATGCTGTTTGAGACTTGCAAGGTTGTCTTTGCCTCTGGGGGGACAGGCTTTGTTCCTCCCCTTCGGGACATTGAAAAGTTGCGGTCTGTTCTAGGTACTATACCATGTTGTTGTTTTTCTCTTTTTCTTTCTTCTTTTGATTTATGATTGTGGCATGTGTTGTTGCTTGTTATTGGTTGCTTTCCCTCTCATCTGGGTGTCAAAATTTTGATCTGGAATGAAAATGTTTCAATTTGTGTGTTTTTCATCTTGTTGCAAAATGTAATCTCAATTCTAATGTGGTATGGGGAAATATGTTGGATTTTTCTCTTCTTATTGGAATTGTAATAATTTAGTTTGGTCATGGAGTTTGTATTGTTGGAGGGAGGGTGGGTGTATTTTATTTATTTAGTATGTCTATTTAATGTCCCAATACAATAAAATAATGTGAATTTTGATGTGTATGCTTTTGGCAATTGCTTCAATATCACAAATTGCACCAAACTTGTGTGGGGTTTCTGCCTCTTTTATATTCTAATTCTGTGTCTTAACGTGCATGCATGTGTCTTGCATATATGTTCCGAGGTTTCTGCATTGGCTATCAAATAAAAAATGCTTGTTATCATGTGCCTGGTGTGCCCCCACGGATATATATTGACATTGAACCAATTTCACAGTGTGATGTCAACTACGTGTTTAATTCTAATATGAATGACATCAAACATAGTGAAATCCCTTTCTTCTCTCTCCTCCCTCATTTTCTCATGTGGATAATTTTGATTCTCTATATCATTATTTTGGGGCTATTAAGGTGATAAAATTAGCTAGATTAATGGTGATCCAAGACTTGAAATCCTATTATTAGGTGGGAGACAAGACAACCAATCAGTGGATTTGCTAACAAGTTGAATGCTTGTAGCAATTTTTTTGTGTGATGATGATTGCCAAAGAGGGAAAATAAAAATTATTCTGTTTTGGAGGCCTATCACAACACTCATTGTTCAGTGGGAGTTGTTAAACATAGGAATGCTACTCATAGTTGGTTTTACATGTCTGAACCATAATTAATGCACATAGTGAACTTTTGTTGTATATATGTTCCTTTGAAACCACTAACTTGCTTAATCAGTTGCCTGGACCACAGGTAGCTGTACAGTGATGTCAAGAATTATGAACCAATTGTTTTTAACTGTTCTTGTTTTTTTTCTTTGAGTTTAATTATATATGTGTCATGAAAAACATGCAATGCAACTCCTGTGGTCTCTCTTTGTGCAGATGGAATAAGGCCAGAAGACGTTGGTTTGAGACCTGATATGCCGTATTTCAGGACTAGTGCCTCTCAGAGAGTGCCAAAAATCCAGTACCTGCATATTTATGAGTGTGAAAAGTTCTCGGTATTTGCACATGCTAAACCTGAAACTGATTTCTTGGTATGAGAGTGAGTGCTGTTTTGGTGTTGATGGTGACCTTGTTTTGTTGTGTCTTTTGTTCAGATGGGAATATTTTGTTTGCCACCTTCTGGGGTTATCCCTCTTCACAATCATCCTGGAATGACGGTTTTCAGTAAGCTACTTTTTGGCACTATGCACATCAAGTCATATGATTGGGTAGTTGACATGCCTCCTGAATCTCCTAAAATCATCAATCCCCCAGAAAGTGAGCATTTTCCTGTTTTTGTAGCATATCCATGTACTTTTTCACTGTGCTTAGAACATGTTTCCATAACTGTTACACGTCTTTCTAGAAAATGCTTTTAGAACAAAAGATGCAAAGAATATCTTTCTTTAAAAGTACTTTCAGAATCCAAATGTACATTCAAAACGATTATCCAAGCATAAACTTATAATGATGCTTTAAGATAACATTTGGTACATGCCCTTCTGTGTTGAACATGCTGTCTGGTTTAAGAATTTGTTTTTGTAATGGAGAAATGTACCTAGAAGGGGTTTTGTTGCCAACTAGAATTATCTTTAATAATCCTATGGTGTGTGAGTTAGAAACTTCCTTAAGTAACCCCAATAGAACTCTCAAATACCACACAAATCTTTCCAATAGTAAAAAATCATCGTGTACTTTTCATCTCAGAATGATGTGATGTGAATATTTTGGTGATGAAAGATTGATTGCTATAGTTCATGGATACTATGTATGGTCATGTCTTTGTTTACTTTTACGGTGTCTGAGTTCAAGATGCTTGGTGAATATATCTTCTCAGTTGATTTTTTGTATTTGGTCAATATATCTCCCAAGTTTCTTTCCTGCTGAAAGAGAAATGCCAATGACATACTTTTTTACATGCCTTTTCATTAGTCTCATTGAAAATAGAGTGGGATCCACATGATTCAGAGGGCCCCACATAAATTTTACTTAATAATAAAGGAGTTTGTTAACAAATATATTCCCTCCTCTCTATGGAAAATGTGAGAGGACACTTTTAGCATGAAAGGGGAATTGGTAAAGTAGCACCAGTTGCTCTTTCATAGTAATTTTTTACTAATTTGTAATTATAAGCACACCTTCTCTAACAAAAAGGCAACTAATCTTTATATTCTAATTCTGCAGACCAAGCTCCTGAGATGAGGCTAGCCAAAATCAAGGTTGATGCTGATTTCACTGCTCCTTGCAACCCCTCCATCCTTTATCCAGAAGATGGGGGCAACATGCACTGTTTCACAGCAGTGACAGCATGTGCATTTCTAGATGTTCTTGGTCCTCCATATTCTGATAGTGAAGGCAGACACTGCACATACTACCACAATTTTCCATTTTCCAACTTTTCAGGTATCTTGCCACTAATGCAGGCATGCATGCACTGTTATATATACCTTCTTTCAAGAAAAATCAGGATATTCATTGTCATCCAAACACAAAATATCATATAAGATTAGTTTGTTAACTTTTTTCTAATAACTACTTTAAAAGTTATACCAACCATGATTTTACAGATCTGTGCATAACATACACTAAAACCAAATATTGTTGCTACTTTTTATTGTAGTTTAATTATTTCTATTAACAATTATGGATGCACATTATTTCAATTTCCAGTGGATGGATTATCCATACCAGAAGAGGAAAAGAGTGCTTATGAATGGCTACAAGAGAGGGAGGAACTTGAAGACTTGGAAGTAAAAGGAAAAATGTACAGTGGTCCAAAGATTGTGGAGAACTAAATGGCTAATAATCTTATCTTCTCAGATCACATACACTATCTTTCAGTTCCTGTGCTTAGTTGCTGCAGCTGCTGCTGCTGCTGCTGCCAAATACCTTTACAGATAATTTTTCTGTTAATTTCTTTCTTTTTCAAGTAGAGAAACAACTCCTGTGTTCTTCTTGTACCTTTTTTTTTGTATTCTTAGTGTTTTTGTTTTCTTTATGAAACATGAGGCGCTTGCCATGCACTTGGTGCTGTTTTCAGTCTATATAGTTCTTTTGTGTACATACCAAGAAACAGAAAAGGATAAAACTCACTGAAAATTAAACTTAAATGAAGTTGCAATTTGTAGGCTAGTTGGTTATTTAATTTAGTTCACTCTCTTATGATTTAAAGCAGCTACTATATATACAATTCATGTATATTAATAACTTGGTATGCAATGCTTCAGTAAAGAACACCAATATATAGTTTTCAAATATAAAAAGGTTGAGATATAAGATAGTGATAAATTTTGGTAAGTTTTATTTCTCACTTGGAGAATCTCTTTTCTAGTTTAGGAATGAAACAATATTTAAAAAAAGAAAGAATATTAGAAGTGTTGCTATTCCTTTTCAAATGGTGGAAGCCTTTAGCAATTAAGAAGATTATATAATAATATTGTATAGACTTTTTTCTTTACCTTATACATTATCATACTAATAATATACACTATGTAAAACATTTTAAGGTACTATGTTTGTTTTCTAGACAGGACCATTTTCATAATAACTTCAATATATATAACTTTATCATTTTAATTTTATTACGAGTAAAGACAAAAAAAAGCACAATGAAGAGAACAACTAATGTAAAATACAAACCATATTAAGAAAAACAAAGAAATCAACAAAAGAAATTAACAAAAATATAAGTAATATTGCTTATATGCAGCATATTTTCGTGCCTATGCCCTCACAAAATCAGAAAAGAAGAAAGAAGATAATGCTATAGTCGAATTGCTTAACCTTTAATTATTTGTATTAATTATAATGCTTTTGTGAATTTGTTTGAGGACTTTTGAATGTAACAGAAGATGTTTTGTGTGTATTGATTTGACTAAAAATTGGTTATCACATATCTTATAGGGTAGATATTGTTTTCTGTTTGTCGTAACTTGTATTTGAGAATTGGTTGATGATATGTAGAGATTGTAGTAGAGTCTCTAGTATAGTTGTAGGTCAGGTGTTACTAATTCATTTTGACTTGTTTGTATAAAGGTTAAGATAATTTTGAAATGTCTGTATAAGGGTTGGAACACATCTAAAGTGTCTCATTTTGTAAACATCTTAAATTATACAAAGACAAAAGACAGTTCAAATGATTTTCTGTGCTGATATATATATATATATATATATATATATATATATATATATAAAGCTTTATGTGTTATCTGTGAGAATAGTTGCATGCATGAATGAATGATGCTGACATCATAATTAAAGTGATATATATGTGTATATATAGGTATTAAACTAGGCACGTAGCTCCCATGGTGTGTGTATGAGAGGGTAACTGTAGGAAAATGTTGCTGCTGAATTATATATATATAGTTTATTAGGTTCTTCTTGACCTTAAGGGACAAGGAAAGGTGAGAGAGAAGATTTGATGCACGTGACAGAGACATGAAACCTTAGAATGCAAGTTGAAGCTAGCTGGAATGTCCAACGTAAGGTGACTCCTGGAGCAACAAGAGGGTCAGAATTTTCACACACAAAAATAAAACATTAGCAGAGAAAATGGAAATCGTTTTCCATTTTTAAGATTCCTTCGTACAACTTGATGTGTATAGATAACTTCATTTTCGTACTTATCATTTAAAAAATAATTTAATAATTCACAAGAGGTTTAAACTATGAACCAAATAAATTATTTTATTAATTAAACAAGTATTTTTGGTTCTTTGATCTGATCAGGTTTGTAGCCTGGATTCACAACAAAACTGCAGGGTTTTGGCCCAACTCAAACTTTGCTATCAGCAAAGAATTATTTAACATTTTTCGTACATATCAAGATATCATGTACCCTTCTTTTGGATATATACATTTTTTATAATAATCTTTATTCATGGCTACAATAAAAATTACAAATATTTTAAGTTTTAGTTTTTGCTTATGTTTTTATAATGTGATTCAAAATTTCTGAATGTGAAGCTTATTCCAATGTTTTTTTTATCAGTAATAAAAAATAAATAAATGGGAAGCACTTCAGGGATGGTCCAACCCTTTTACAAGAATACATAGAATCTAAGATCTAACTTGACACTTAGAACAACCAGACAAAAGACCAACCAAATCAAGCGCTAACTAGCTTTACCGAATCAGCCGTATACAAGTCAAAGGATCCAGAACCCAACAAGGGTAGGAAAAATAAACTACGCGGTACTTTGCAGAAATCCAAGACCACACCTTTACTTGCGCCGAGGCAAAAACTTCTAATACATCTGTCACTCCTCCATTAAAGACGATCGAGTTCCTATACTTCCAAATTTCACTCACAATTCCAACTCAAATTGCCCCCCCAAACATCATTAATCGAATCAGATGCCTGACTCAACCTGAATTGGATAAAATTTTGCATATGATCCAAATGGATTACGAATGACACTCCAAGCCACTCAAAGCAAAGACACCAGACCCTCCAAGCAAAGTCAGAAACGGAGAACAAGTGACTCGGCGACTCTTCAACCTTCCCACACAAGCAGCATACAGGGTTTTCAACCACCACCCCGCGCCTTACCAAATTAACCCTAGTCGCAATCCTATTCTCCAACACCCTTCAGGCCAAAAATACAACAAAAGGCAATACTTTACACCTCCACAACCTACAGTAGATCGGAGAGAACTCCCCATCACTTTCTTACCTTAATATAAACCGAGTTAACAATAAAACTTTGAGCCCGCCTTCGAGATGCTGCTATCCAACCCCAACCCCCCAGCTTATTCCGATGATAGACATAAATAAAAGGAGTTATTGCTATTAGTTCATATATGGGCAAGTGGCATGAATAAATTATATTATTCAATATAATTAATTTGAGTTAATTGTATACTTTGATATTATTTTCAGAATTTTGAATATTTTCAACAATGTTATTAGTTGATTGCAAATTTAACATGTTTATGTGATGGATGATGTTGATGTGGATTGGAGATGTGAGATAATAACAATAAATACACAGGACTAATGATATGATAAAAGAATTACATATTTTTATTTACTTTCATATTTTTATATATTTTGCCATTCAAAAGTTAAAACCTTACACATTTTATTGTAGTTTAGATTTTTGCATTGAAATAAAACCAAAATATAAAATGATGGACTAAAATATAAAAAAAAAATTAACTAGTTTCACTCTGATTAATAACACCAGCCCAAGAATATCTTTCTGTTTATTTTTAATGATTTTTTTAATTATTGATATCAAGTTTCAATGAAGAAAACATGAAGAACAAAACTTTCTTTTGTTAAATGAAATTAGTTAAAAATATATTCATTAATAACAGAATTAACTACTTTTATTTATGTTTGAATCTGGAGGGATTAATTGGTAATATTATGGTTTTGGTTTCCCACTGTTCCTTGCTGATGGATATAAGCATATGAAGTGGGCTTTTTTAGGTAAATTGGTGGCAAGTTCTTCCTGCACCATATCAATTTCAACCTAACCCTATCATTATTCATTTTTTTCAAAATTATTTTTTATTTTGGATTTGAATATCCAGAATTCAAAAATTATAATTCAAAAGTTAAATTTTTGTTTCAGAAAAGGAAATCCAAAATGCAAAAAATATATTATGAGAAAAAAAATCCAGAACATAAATTCTGAAAATACATTTTGGAAAAGAATTTCGGAAATCAAAAATGTATTATGGAAAAAAATTTCTAAAACACACAATCTGAAAATGCATTACAAAAAAGAATTTTCAAAATTGAATTTTTCTTTAGGAAATTTAAATCCAGAAGTATTCAAGAAAAGGAGATCTAGAAGTATATTTTTATCCACACTCTTATTTCATTTAAGATATTTTTGTCATTTCACAGAAACATTTTCGTCATTTTTAATGACAGATTGACTGCGGCTTGAAATTGATATGGTGTAAGAAGAATTTTCCTAAATTAGTTTGAGAATGGTTTTTGGGAAGAGTATTTCTTTTTCACCCCTATGGTTTCCTTTTGTATCCCAAGGATTGTTTAAAACACAAAATTAACCTTAGACATCCACTGTCTCGGTTAGTCTCTCTTTTGGGTTATGTGATATAGGAATTTTTCAAATTATAAAATTAAGAAGTGTTTTTTTAAAGAGTAATTTCATATTGTGTAATTATAAATTTTACAAAGCCTATTCTAAATTATAAAAATCTAAAAGTCGTTTATTTTTTGAAAAAAATGACTTTTGAATGTGAAATCTAGAATAGACTTTTAAAATAACTTTTGGATTGTATAAACTTATGGATTTGAAAGTTACATATGAATTGTACAATTTAGAAGTAGTTTATTACGAATTGTTCAATTCCAAATTATGACTATGATTATGTGTGATAACTAAGTAGGATTGAAATTTGTACATGATGAACATCTAATTGAAAACTTCCAACAATTTCACCTTATGAACTTGAAAAAAAACAAAATAGAGTGTGCAAATGAATGTAGATAAGAATTATATGGATGATATGGAACCATAGGAATATAATTATTTTTAAATAAGATAGTGTAGATGTAGAAGAACATTTTTGTATAGCCCAAATAAATGTTTGGACATTGATAAAACATAAGATACCTAAAGCCTATTTTTCTTATTCTGATTGGGTACAATGCCCAAAGCTATGTCTAAAAAGGTTGTAAACAAAAGTTTAAAGCATTTTGTGAGGTCAAAGTTTTTTCTAGTTCTTGTCCCTGGATGTGGTAGAACTAGCATACAAGTACACACAAGACAACAACAATGATATGCAACATGTTGTTCTTAAAGCATAGGTATCAATGAAGAGGAAAGGAAGACAAGCACCAAATAACCCTCTCTCTTTAGAGGCACCTCAAAAATACATGATGATAGTCGCAAATGCTTTTAAGTTACATGTCAAAATTATGCTATTTGGGGTCTTGTTCATATGAATTACAATTTGCTATCTATGTAGCACAAACACTGATACGACACAGTACATAAAATCTCTAAAATGTAGGACACATGGACACAAATCTATATATTATAATTATGAATTATATAAATTGACAATAAAGATTTATGTGCACAAGTATGTTCCAGATTATTTTTTGGAGTAGATGTTTTTCATGATTGGTTCACAAGGATTTGTTTCTTATTTTTATAATCATCATAGCAATTTATACAATAAAGTTTGAATTTTGAGAAAATTAATGTATTTTTCTTTTTTAAAATTGTGTTAGAACCGTACTAGAATTATCTTCTGAATTACTTTTTGAATTGGACACTTCACGGATACGTGTCCTACAGGTGTCATACGAGTGTCGGTGTACGGTATCGAACACCGACACGTCATTTAAGAGGAGTGTCCGAACTTCATAATTTGCTATATTTTTGTTAGATGTATATGTTTTCAATGATGAAAATCTGTTATGTTTCAACTTGTTGGGATGGAAATGAAGGACCTTTGCCAAAAGGAAGCCACCATGTTTTTTGATTCCTAATTTAGGTGATCATTCTCCTAAAACCTTCAGTTTTGTCATTTTATATCCACCATCAATATGATGTATTAGCTCATATGTAAAGTAGATGCAGGATGTCTATGAGTTGTATTATTTGGTCTATGACTTTTTTGTGACACATATAGTTTATCCTTTTATAATAGGATTAGAATATCCATTAAATATTTTATTTTATTATATTTTGCTATACCTAAGTAAAATTTTGGAATAAGTTATGAATTGTGCATAAGGAGCTTTCCAATTCATAAGCCTAATTTTGAATTATACAAGTCTTCCTATAACAAGGGTAAAATAGGAGTTGCAATATTTATAGGAGTACAAAACAAAAACATTGAGATGTAAAAGGAAATCCATTTTTGGAATTTTGGTTTTAGACTCAACTAGCCCAAACCATTGAGCCCCTTATTCAAGAATTTTACATCAATCCATCTTTTTCATTTCTATTCCCTTGTTATCTTTCATTTAAAAATTGCATGTTGAACTTGAATAAAGGAATTTGAATAACTCTTTAACCATAACAAGTGTTTTTATTTTTCAACCAGCAAGCCAAGGGAATTTTGGCTTCACCTTTTGTATACACTTGAATCCCTTTTGCCTTTTTATCTAAACAACAACATAACTTGATTATTATATATGTTTACTGGTTTTCATTAGAGGTATCAAGAGTAAAAAAAAAAAAAAAACTCTGCACGATTTTTTAATATTCATATCATTAATATATATATATATATATATATATTTTTTTTTTTTGGTGATGTAACTTTATAATATTGAAATGTATTTATAATAAGACAAATTTTCATTGACATGAACATCTAATAGTTTTTTTTTCTCTCTAGATAAAGTGGTAGTTTCATTTCCATTTCAATGTTTAAGTTGGAGATGAAATTACAATTTTGGTCAAAAATCCAAATATCAAACAAGAACTTTTTTTTATAATAGTTTTCTTACTAACATATGATGTAATTAGTATTAATTAATATTCTTATTGGATAGTTTAAGAAGATAATTTGAATCATAATTTGCCCCCAATCAATGAGGGCCGGCGGCGGCTATATATAGATAGATAAATAAATAAATAAAAAGTATTGATAATGTACATTTATTAATTTATTAATCAATAAATTATGCAAACAAGTTATTTAATCATAATTAAAATAATATTTTAAGAGGGACTTAGAAGATTAAATGACCACTTAAACTTATTGAAATAGACATCTTGTTTATTCATTATTAAAAAAGGAATTAATTTCGTATTTAATCTTACTGAAAGTAAGAATTTGCCGAATTAACAACAGTATAATAATATAAAAAATATGTCTAATATTTTGTGGGGTTTTCTTTAAGTGTTTTAAAAATCCATTTCCATTTTACTTGCAAATATATTATTACTCCCTTTAGTTCTTAATATCTAACAAAAACACGTGTCAATTAAAATAATGAATTTAGTTAGTTCTGTTGATTTTTTTTTAAATGTTATTAATATACCAAATTTACTTTCATTGGTTTTTAATTTTTTATTATTCATTAATAAAAAATACGTATTCATAATATTTAATAAGAACAAGCAAAAAAAATCTCATAATTTTTTTAAAAATATTTTATAAAAGGACCATCCTTTTTTTTCTTCCAAAATGTAACTATTACTTATATTTTTCGATTACATGGAATTTTCCCCCTCCAATAAAAAACTATATATCAAAATAAAATTTGGAAAACTTAAATTAAATCCTAAAAAGTTCAAGAATTATTTAAATTTGTTGAGTTGGTATTAGTATTACAGCACATGATGACAACTAAGAACCACTCAGTCAACTTGACTCCACAAATTTATTATCCAATTAGATCTAGTTTGAATTTTCTTTTAATTATATTGAAATTGCAAAAGCTTCAAACAACTAAACTTTTATCATTGATTTATGCACTTTATTTGTTTTCCCTTCATATTAGGTTTTTCTCTTGCTATCCCTCCTAGCTCTATAAGCCCAGAAAACACCATTCTCAGTTTCCTTAAATGCTTGGTACTATAATACAATGACCAAGATCTTTGTCTTGTTGAGTCTTCTCTTCTTAGCTACTTCTGGGTTTGTCCATGGCTCTCATAAGAAGAAGGATCATATCAGGTTATTTGAGCTCAAAAAAGATGATCTTTCTATAAAGGTCACCAACTGGGGTGCAACACTTGTGTCCCTCATACTTCCTGATAAAAATGGTACACTTGCATCTTCCTTTGTGTTCAAACCTTTTCACTATAATTGTTTTTTTTTTTTTCTGTTTTTATTCATTTTAGGACATTAACTATGTTTTCTTTCACCATGAAGGAGTGTTGGGTGATATTGTTCTTGGATATGATTCTCCCAAGGCATACACTGTAAGTCATAACATGTAAATATTTCATTATATAATTATATATTATGCTTTTTTTTTTTGTAAAAGATATGAGATATGGATACAGTTTTCTTCTTCTTCCAATAATAATGCTCTTCAATGTTAAAAAATAGGTTTTTAAGCTTAACTCAACTTTATAAAACTGGCTCATGGGATGAGGGTTGCACCCACTTATATACGATGAAATGTCCTAATCTTTAGTCGATGTGGGATTTTCAACATTCGACATGAATTGAGACTAAGGACATATTTTTGACAAGTTTAGAAGAAAAGAATAAGAAAAAAACATGAATTTTAACTTTTATATAATTAAAATTAGTTTATTAGAACCCTCTTATATAGCTTATTTAACTTTTTATTTTTAATTTTTGCATAAACTAATTTTAATTAGTGTAAAGAAGTCAGTTGAGTTCTTATATATATTTTCTTCTAATAGTTTTCTAGAGATGTTTGTTGAAAAATACCAAGATCTTTTTCATTTTAATGACAGAGTAAATTTTTTTATTCAAGTCTCAACACTAAAATTTGAATTTTCTGCATAGAAAGTTCACAATAAATTGATTTAACCATATCATAAATACGAGGAACAGAAGATAAATATAAAAGGAGGGAAAAAAGTCAACAATGAATGACTTTGAGATATAAAAAATTTGTTAATTTATAAAAAAGTGATAAATATAGTTTTGTGTGTCTGATATAGATCCAGATATCAAGGGAAAAGTCCATACGTGTTTAGTCAACATCTTGGTATATTTTATTGAATAAAAGTTTATTTTAATGTGAAGCATTCAACACGAAATCAGTATTATAATTTAAAATTTCAATGAAAATGACTTTGAAAATTTTGTATCTCCTTCATTTTCTTTATAAAAAATTGCAAACTTCTCTTTCTTCTTTTATAGAGTAACTAAAATGAAGAATATTTTGTGTAGAAATGAAAGAGTACCAGCTGAAAAACACCAGATGATTTTGAAGTGTTAAGATAAAAACACAATTTCAATATTAGGTCCATTTAGATATAAGGATCAGGGTAAGAGTATTTTTCATGCATTTGTAGTAAAATTATAAGAAAAAATGGATTAAGTGAAAACTAAAAATAACATTTATTTTAACACTTTCTTTTTCTACAAGAGAATTATCATGGGACAAAGAGGTATAATATTAACTGTGGTTAAAATTGCAAAACATTTTGCAGAATGATTCATCATACTTTGGAGCTACTGTTGGTCGTGTTGGTAACAGAATAGGAGGAGCTCAGTTCACTTTGAATGGAATCCATTACAAATTAGTAGCTAATGAAGGAAACAACACACTTCATGGTACACATGTTTTACCATAAATATAATTTTGAACACAATTTTTCTATAATTTATGGTCCATGATGCTGCAACATTATTCAACACAATTTTCTACAATCTATGGTCCATGATATTGAACAATTTGAAGTCTTAGTTTTCTCATATAGAAAGAGAAACTCATGCTTTCTCACTTACCTTATACTTATAGCTGGACCCAAAGCATTCAGTGATGTTCTTTGGACTGTGGAAAAGTATATAAAAGATGGAGACAGACCAAGAGTCACCTTCAGTTACCACAGTTTTGATGGTGAAGGAGGTAACTAAGCATGCTATCTGTTAACTTCATTTCTTTCATTTTGCTGAACCATGAAACCTGTATTTATGTGGTCAAATACACTTTTGCTTTCTCTTCTTATTTTTTTTTTCAATCAGTTCAATATTATACATCGACTAAAGATAAAGATAAGAACATTATCTAGTACATAATAGAAAACATACCAATTATATTTGTACATTTCTAAATATAGTATCAGAACAATTTAAAATTTAGTCTAATACAATTTGTTGAACTTATTAGGCCACCAATTATCAGACAGTTATGCTAATGATGATTCAATATTTGTGTTTCAGGATTTCCAGGGGACCTGATAGTAAGTGTGAGCTACATTCTAGGAAAAAACTCATTGAGAATAGTGATGAAAGCAAAAGCACTAAACAAGCCTACACCTGTGAATCTGTTGAACCATGCATACTGGAACCTAGGAAACCACAACAGTGGCAATATTCTAGATGAAGTGGTGCAGATCTTTGGATCCCAAGTGACCCTTTTGGATGATCATCTCATTCCCACTGGCAAATTTGCTTCTGTGAAGGGAACCCCATATGACTTCCTTGAACCACACATTGTTGGGGAAAGGATCAACCAATTGCCTAAGACCAATGGCTATGACATCAACTATGTTCTTGATGGTGCAAAAGGGAAAGAGATCAAGCTTGGTGCCATAGTGGTGGATAAGAAGTCAGGGAGAGTGATGAAAGTGTTCACAAATGCTCCTGGTTTGCAGTTCTACACTGCTAATTTTGTGAAGAATGAGAAGGGAAAAGGGGGGTTTGTTTATCAGCCACGTTCAGCACTGTGTTTGGAGAGTCAAGCATTCCCTGACTCTGTCAATCACCCTAACTTTCCATCAACTATTGTCACCCCACAAAACCCTTACAAACATGTCTTGTTGCTCAAGTTTTCCACCAAAATTCCACATTCCTTTTCACAATTCTAATTCCAATTCTGTGCTCTCACCCATTTTTTTTTTTATGTGCTTGTTGGTAGCATGACTCCTCTTGTGTTCATGCAAACTTGGCCTTGCTTCATTGAACTGAATGATGTCATATTTCAATTTTCTGCATCTATTGTTATTTCATCTTTACAAACTATGTTATGGTTATCATATTCTCCTATAGAATGCATTTTTTTCTAAAAGAGTACAGTTAGAAAAAGATTAGTCTGTATTATACTAGTTATCATTTATTATTATTACTATTATTATTGATTTGATATCATACTTCTTTATTTGTGAATGCCTTCCTGCATTTTCATCTTCATGTGTTTCTTCTTCTATTTCTATACTTAAAAAAAAAACAATAACTAAAATTACCTTTTTAAGTTAGGTTTTATTAATATTTATATTTTAGAGTATACAATCAGAATGTAAAATATGTATTTTAGATTTTACAATCCAAAATACAAATTTTATATTTCATATTACATAAAACATAATACAAAATTTGTATTTTTGATTTCTAGAATACAAAATTTGCATTTTGGACCTTACAATTCAAAATACTAATTTTGTATTCCAAAATATAAAAATCACAAATAATAACTTCAGGGATTTGTAATATAAAAAATCTCTGAATTACACATTTCTGAAATTAAAAAAAAAAAGTGAGAATATGAGGATAATTTTGGTAATTTTGGCAGTATGGGGTGTAGAAAGAAAATATAAAGGTGCAAGAAGAATTTACCCATTATTAGAAATTGATAAAATTCAGGCCCATATGGCCTATATGATGTAGTAACAAAAATGATATTGGCACACCCATCAATTTATCAGACACTTATAAAAGAGAATGAGAAAAAAAAAATGCAAGTATATAATATAAAATTATGAGTCTCAGTAGAGAATATAAATGCAACTATATCATGTGAATCATATGAATCTTGAAACGGTTTTATATCAAAATTTAGGTTTTAGTTATAAACTGGGCCATATAACTTGAATTGATTTTATAAAACTCTAATTTTAATTTTTTTCTTTCATTTGACAAAGTGATTAAACCGTATAACCCAGCCCAGTCGAATAATTATAATATTAACCTAATCTAATTAACACAATATTTTTTTTAATATTTTTACATGTTTTATGATATATTTTTTAAATATTATATTATATTTTTTAAATGTTTATGAATTCACCATTCAAAATATAAGTTTTCCTATTCAACTAGCATGCTTTCTACACGTATGATAAGTAAGTAAACTGAATCTTATACTAAATTATTTAATCTGAAAGACTTTTCCATTGAAAGAAAGACAATTTAGATTTTATCTATATCAGGGTGCAGCAAATAAAAGCGATTATGGAACACCAAAAAGAAATATCACGTGACTGAAGCAGACAAAATAGGAAAAAAAGAAAAAGAAATGAGGTTGTTGCTGACACAGTCACTAGTTGCTGTTGCAGAGTACAACAACAACATAGGATGGCACTGCTCTCTCATATTTGCATCTCTCACTTCTCTTCAATTGGACCTTCTTCATCTTTCTCTGTTTCACCGACCACTTTTCTCCAATTGTCTTGGTTCTCCACAGACTCTCCAAACCTTCGAGCCACAAACCATTGTTCCAACTTCAATTCTCTTCATTCTGGGAAGACCCTTTTGCAGCACAGGCATAATAGTCCTTGTTCTTCAATGCCGTCTCCTTCTTCTCCTTCTTGGACATCGTTGGATGAGAGTGGTAAACCATCCAAGAGAGTGTGGATATGGACCTCAAACAAGCAGGTCATGACTGCGGCTGTAGAGAGAGGATGGAACACTTTTGTTTTCCCATCACACCATCGACAACTTGCTCGAGAATGGTCGGGTAAGTTCTTCATTTGGAAGGCAATTCTATCTCCCATTTGTGTATTTTTGGAAGAATTTAATTTGGATTGCCTGCAAATGTAAGAATATTTACAATCTCAATCAATTAGGAATCCATCACTATGAATGACTTTGGAAATGATAATTATAGAACTTATGAATCTTGTCATACATGAAAAATCAATGATTCAAGTTGCAAACAAAACATACAACAAAAGCCTTATGCTATTAGGTGAGGTTGGTTTCATGAATCACACTATGCTATTCTGCTCCTTTAAAGATGAGATTTTTAGAGATATTATTTACTATGAGACCCCTCTAAACAACTTTCTCCAATGTGTTTCTTTCTTGGTCTTCCTCTCTCCCTTTTCATAGCTGGTCGTAATCCTAGTAAAGGAGGAGAGCTATGTTAAGCTCTTGGCTGCCAATGTAAAATGAATGTGGACCATGATTGAAGAATTCATTCTGGTGAGCTTCGATTTGTTAATACATGATAGTGGGAAAATGTTTTGTACTGATTTTTTGTGTGTAGAAAGTCAAAATGAAATCCCTTTAGTGTTATGCTAACCATAAATAAGATAAGATGACCATAATTGTTTTGTGCACAATACATTTTCGTGCTCGAGTTTGTATTATTGGTGGACCGGTATATAATACTACTACCATGTCTAATTGTATGAATTTGAAATTTTGGTCTTGATGGGGTACAGAAATTGCAGTAATATGCCCACTTTTTGTTAATGAGGAAGAGGTTTTGGATGAACAGAATAAAAGGGTAGCCACAATTTTTGACGTTTCGAACCCAGAGGAACTAGAGGGACTTAGACCAGAGGATGAGCACGCAGAGAGCATTGTAGTTAATTTACTAGATTGGCAGGTATGTTCATTGTAGGTTGCTATAACAATTATGATGGAATAGTTTGCACAGTTGTTATCCATGAATGATTTTGTCTATAGTTTATTTTTATATCAATTTTAACTCTATGACTTTGACTGCATCACCTCAAAAACCATTTTTTTTTATGGTTTGATCTTCTCTGACTTCAATTGCTGCAACAAAATCCACTGTCTTTTAAAAGTGTAATATAGCTTTTTTTCAGTACATTTCTAATTTTCTTTGTTTAATTTTCTCAGGTAATTCCTGCTGAAAATATAATAGCTGCTTTTCAAAGAAGCCAAAAGACAGTGTTTGCCATCTCTAATAATACATCTGAAGCTCAGTTGTTTCTTGAGGTATATACAAGGAGACTAATTAATGAAGTAAATTTTACAGAGTTGAAGCTTGTGTGTGTGACTGTATATATAATACTAGTCTTTTTCTTTCAGCCTTAAGTCTGTTCTCACAGTTACAACCCTTGGATTTTGTAGGCGCTTGAACATGGTTTAGATGGCATAGTAATGAAAATTGAAGATGTTGAACCTGTTCTCGAGCTAAAGGTATTCTGTACCTAGATGAGACTTCTTCAGTAATTAGGCGTTACCTCTTATTTCAGTTGGAAACTTTCAGGCTTATTTTGACAGAAGAATGGAAGAAAGCAATCTACTGAGCTTGACCAAAGCCACTGTGACACATATTCAAGGGACTGGAATGGGGGATCGCGTTTGTGTAGATCTCTGCAGTCTCATGAGACCTGGTGAAGGACTTCTGGTATGTATCAGTTTCCTCTGCAACATTTAAATTATTTCTTGGCTAATCAGTGAAGCTTCCATTCTTATTGTCCAAATATTTGCAACAGGTTGGATCTTTTGCCAGAGGATTATTTCTTGTTCACTCAGAATGCTTGGAGTCAAATTACATTGCAAGTAGGCCTTTCCGGGTGAATGCAGTAAGTTGTGCACACAAACTTGAAATTAATATATTCATTTCCTTTGATCTTGGGTAAAATCATCTCCCTTTTCATCACAATTCAATGTGGTGACAGTGTGAGAACAGCCATCACATCACATCCCTTTTGGGAAAAGGTATCAGTTATGGTGTTGTGTGCATAATACTCACCTTCCAAGGCCAAGCTTTTATTTAGCAGTACATTAGTCATGATAATTGTTTCCCCTTATTTTTCATGAACGTTGAATAAAATTTATATGTTCTAGAAGTTCTAGTCACTTGATAGCTGAATATTTTCTATCCTTGCATGTCTCATTTTGTAAGGTTAGTTCAGCCTAATTACTTTCTTGAAGCTGAAAGTTTGATGTTTCTAATGTGTTTTTTTTTGTACTTTTTGCATTCACAATGTTTTGGAGTTTCCAGTTAAAATGTTAATGATGCTGTCTGGAGAAGTTGTATGAACCTTTTCTAACCAATCACTTATCATAACAGGGACCAGTGCATGCCTATGTTGCTGTTCCAGGAAGCAGAACATCCTACCTGTCAGAATTAAAGTCAGGAAAAGAAGTGATTGTTGTTGATCAGAAGGGTCACCAACGAATTGCAATTGTTGGGCGTGTAAAGATAGAAAGTAGACCACTAATCCTAGTGGAGGCAAAGGTTTGTGAATGCATTACTGAAAAAAATGATTGAAAAGTGTTTCTTAATGATTTTTAGCTTGATTTCTTCAATGAGTGTGCTATAGTGCACTTGCTGTGGAATATGTCAAGTTAATCTAAAACATATTCTTGAAAGATGTAGCAGTTGATAATACACTGAGATTATAACTTCTCCTTAGAGGTGTATGGAAACTCGTAAAAACTAGATATCAAAGCGCAATGGGTCAGTTTTTAACAAAATTTCTCATGGAAACTAATTTTGAGATAAAATTGATTCTTAAAAAACCAATTTCAATGTTGATCTTTTTCTTGATCCAACTATTTTTTTTATTTTGCTCTCTCTTCCTCTTCATTTTGCCCTTGTCCTCCTCATCTGGTTTTATTGGATAAGATAAAATTGCAAAAACCACTCATTTATCAGTCAGTAAACATGTCAGGTGTTTTTAATTTAAAACCAGAAAGATAAAAAGTGGCTTAAAACAATTTTTAATGGAAGTTTGGGTTAAACCTAGTTTTATAATAACCTGAATTTATATGGTTATCTTATTTTAAGTAGTTCTAAATTAGCTTTGAGAGTTCTCAAATTTCCCCTTCTTTAGCACTTGTAATGAAACCAAGGTGTCATAAAGTAGTATTTCATAATATTAAGGATGAACATTGTGTTGTAATTTTGAGTTTTCCAACATTATCTTGATTCACGTAATGTTTCTCCTTTCCTTGCACAACATTATTTACATGGTGGTTGAGAGCATGTAGCCCTGTAGGTCAAGGTTGGTTCTTCTAAATATAAGTATCTCTTCTGTCCTCCAAACACCTTCACTCACTCTTTTTCTCCTATTGCGGATTGCGGATAAGTTCTTAGAGATAGTGCTATGTCTCATGAAAACATCAAGCAATTTTTTTACTACACATTGTGTGGCAGTAACTTCGTTATCACTATTTCAGGTCCTTTTATTGCTGTTTGCTGATACCTATCCAAAAATCTGATCTGGTAATAATAATTGTTTCATTTCAGATAGAATCAGATACTCAAACTATCAGCATCCTCTTACAAAATGCAGAAACAGTTGCATTAGTTTGTCCCCCACAAGGTAATGTAATCATTTTTTCCTTCTATTTTCTCTTAGTTTGTTGAGTTTGCTAAAGTGTTGTGTATTTCCCTATTCAGGTAATACAGTGTTAAAAACAGCCATTCCAGTGACCTCACTCAAAGTTGGAGATGAAATTCTGTTGAGAGTACAAGGAGGTGCTCGGCATACAGGAATAGAAATTCAAGAATTTATAGTTGAGAAATGAACTAGTAATAATGTATTCAAGTTGTAATAATACTCATTCAAATTGTGAACTTTTGTTCTCCCTGCAGTTATGATGCTAGAGTAGATTATGATCTGGCCAGAGACATGGAAAAGGGCAGCTTATATTTTGCTCTACACAATGACATTGAAGTTGTTGAGTTAGGTTGCGCCAAAGGGTTAACATGATTGCACAACAGCACTCACTCACAGAATTGTTACTGCAATCACCAAGTGTCTGTTAATTTCACCATCATGATTCTAAATGCATCTTGGATGGAAGTAGCTCTCCATTTCCTTCTTTCAAATGCTTTTGGCCTATGAACTGAGGGTTTACATTGGGATTTAAATCAAACATGTTGCATGCATTTTCTTCAAAATTTAAGGTGTCATCTCTGATTTTGGCATTATTGGACAACTAAATTATAGTTCATCCAATTGAACACTTTGTGTCAGCAGCACCTATGTCTTGAAGCAGGTGACTAAGGTTTTGTTATGCTGCCTGCATCAGTTTCCCATTGTTCTCTTCTCTCAGAGCATGTATATATATTTGCAATAGAAGTAATCATTCTCTACTATAAACAAATGAAAGCACAAATGATATCTTTCTAAAAGATAGTTTACATTAGATCCTAGACCTTCTCTTGACTATGATAAAACTGAAAATAATATATATTTTTTATAAGCAACAACTAAATAAAATAAAGTAAGACACTTTAGGAGTATATCAACCTTTATATAGACACTTTAAAGATGTTTCAACCCTTATACAGAAAGTGGTTAAGGCCAACTTGCTCAACATTTGACCTATAGACACTCCTCAAACTTTAGAGACCACCAAACCAATCCTAAAGATTGAAAGGAATGGTAAGTCACATCAAATGAAATCATCATCTATCTTAATAGATCCTTATAACTAATATTTAGTCAAAACAATAAAAAAAAACAATAAAATGAATATATAGCTATATGGCATAAGAAAAGTGGGATTGATGAACACAAGTAACAACAATATTTGAAATTCTAGTATAAAGTATAGGAGTGACATTCTTACCTAAATTTTAATTCAGATTATAATGTATAGGATAAAAATAATTTATTAATTTATTTTGATTCATTAAAAAATTATTCCAAATTTTTTATTCATCATGATTCATTTAAAAAAAATTCTATCCATTAACCATTTTTTTTTCATATCTCCTTATTTTCATCCTAATTTTAATTAAGAAACTAAAAACATGCAATTTAAAACTTATATAATATATTTATGGTTAAAAGAATCAAATTATATATGAACTATTCATTGAACTTTAGCTCAATTTTATTATGAGTTGGAAATTAAAAGTGGTAATAATCAGAAGCAATAAGCAAGAAAAAATTGAAGAGAGTGAATGGGAAAGAGAGAGATAGGTGAATACTATATGGAGAGAAAACATTGCTTCTGGAGATAGTGAAAAACAGGTTAAAAGGTTTTATAAAATATTAAAGCTTTAATTTGGATTATTAAAAAATAAAAACCTTTTAAAATATTATAAAAGGTATATTTTCAAAATATTCTCAAAACATATATTTTTGAACATTTAAAAAAATCAATTTAAGAAAAAACTAAATATGTAAAATTATTTATATTAGTTTTGATATACTAAATATTGAGTAGAAAGTTCATTAGATTTTTAAATATAATGAATGGGCAATTAACCATCTATGAAGAAATTAAATAAATGGATGGATAATCTATCTATTTTTTTTAATTAATTCAGCCATAAAGAGACATATCTATATCCAAATTGGATTTAAAATAAATAAATAGATTTGGATGGAAGGCATTTGCTTCACTTCAAAATCAAATTTGCATCTCTCTTGATCATAATCTTTTGTGTACTGAGAAACATATTTTATCATTTTCTTTTATTTCTCCAAGTATTATTGCTTGAAAAACTTTTTTTTATAATAGTAAGAAAAAAAGGCTTATAACTCATTCTGTTTTTATTGGAAAGATATAAAAGGGTTATAAGTTACAAATGAATTCATTAATTTAATAAGCATGAAAAGAAAAATACAAAAAATACACTTATTAATTTATCAAAATTAATAATCCCAAAAAATCTAGATGATATGATAAGTTTTCCCTCCCTTCTCTTTCTATACATTATTCACACATAAATTTAAATTATGTAATTAAAATATAAAAATAATTTCTTATAAGTCTAATATATTTTTAGAAAAATATTTGGATCGTAACATTAATTTTATAAAACTTATATAGTGAGAATTTAGAGAGAAGAAATTTAACTGAATGGTAATACGAGTAAGTTTCACAAGAATGATATGGAATCCAATCATTTGTTGGTATTCCTTGAAATCTAATTTAGAATTAACTTTGCCTTTCCAAAAGAAAGTTTCGTGAAACAATTCCATGAAAGTCAACAATCAATTAAATTGATAGTGTTTTGAAAATTATTTCAAAATAAGAGTTTTGAAAACCAAAAATAGTTGAGTGAGATGTTTCTTCACCCTCTAGTTTTGTTTTCTTAAAGTTCCTCAGAAGGACAAACTTTTAGAAAACATCAATGTGCTAAGGAGACAAATGCTTTGAAGTGTACTTGGAATCAAATTTTTTAAAACAAAATTTAATAACAAATATGGTAAAGATTATAGCATTCATTATCCATAAATAAAGGATGAGATAATCTATATAACAATTTAGGCATGCTTATACTTTATACTTTGAATGATATATAAATTTCTAGATTTTTTTCTACAACAACATTACATGGAACTAGAAAATAATGTAATTAATTCCACTAGATTTCACAATAAAAAAAATAATATGCACAAGAAACTAACACTAAGTTGGATGAAGTTCCAACTTAGGATTTGATGAAGATGTAACTATTGGATTTGGTGGAGATGGAGGTAAGGGTAGAGGATAGTCTTGGCACTGTGGAAAGTGTTGAAAGCACCTTCGGAAATTTGATGATGAACCTATTCCAAGGTCATACTTGCAAGCACCAAGATGGTTGAATGGACCTATATGAATTCTCCCAAGTGAGGCTGAGGGAGATGAGGTGGAGGCACCAACCATGTCATCATGTAAACACTTCAACTCACGAACTACTTCACTCATAAGGGGTCTTGCTTTTGGGTCAAGGCGAAGACAATGAATAGCTAACCTCATTGTCTTATGAGCAAATTTTGTAGGGTATTGGCCTTCAAGTTTAGGATCCATCAAATAATGAAAATTTGCTCTGTTCCTAAGACGAGGCCTCAACCAATCTATTAGGTTTTGCTCCTCTGTAGGCATTGTTTGATCTATAGCTCTTCTTCCTGTCAACAGTTCAAGTAGAACCAAACCAAAGCTATAAACATTGCTCTTCGAAGTAAGGTGTCCTGTGTCAACAACACTCTCAATGTTTACAACAAATGGAGTAGCAATTTGCATTATATGCAACATTGAAGCTTAAATCATTCACACACTATTACCAAGTACAATGCATTATGTATATGTTAGTAGTGAAATAGAGAGATAAGAAGATAATGTGTCAACAACACTCTTAATGTTTACAACAAATGGAGTAAAAACTTGCATTATATGCAACATTGAAGCTTAAATCATTCACACACTATTACGAAGTACAATGCATTATGTGTATGTCAATAATGAAATAGAGAGATAAGAAGACAATGTGTCAACAACACTTTTAATGTTTACAACAAATGGAGTAGAAACTTGCATTATAAGCAACATGAAGCTTAAATCATTCACACACTATTACGAAGTACAATGCATTATGTATATGCCAATAGTGAAATAGAGAGATAAGAAGACAATGTGTCAACAACACTCTTAATGTTTACAACAAAATGGAGTAGAAACTTGCATTATACGCAACATTGAAGCTTAAATCATTCACACACTATTACGAAGTACAATGCATTGTGTATATGTTAGTAGTGAAATAGAGAGATAAAAAGACACAAATAAAAAGATGAGAATTTTTATAGTATCCAAATAAAATTGGATGATTTTGGTATAGTTAATTTTTGAACCTATAGTTGTATGAGTTTTCATTTAATGAAGCCAATTCATCTATATGTTTTTCCATTTAGTAGGATAGCTAAAAAGTTATACAAATATTAACTCGAAAACTAGTTTTATGCACCAAATGCCCTATATTTACTTTGGAATCATTGCAACTCTGCAATCTTATACTTTTTGTAAACAAGTTTTTATCCTTTTTTTAAAAGAAACATAAATGATGTTGTCTCAATCTTAGGCAGAAAATCACAAGTTCATAGATCCTATTACATCGATTTAATAAGTTTACCATGAAAACATATTAAATAGGATCTTAATAGGTATTTTCATAAAGCTTGTGATTGTGTACTACACATGAATCATTTGGTTGAACAAACACATTGGTATTGGTGTTGATGTTTTTCTTTTTCCTTTTGCAGCTTAAGTATATTAAAGAGACTTAGTGATATCATCTGTGTGGATAGAAAATAGGAAAGGAATATATAATTAGCATATTTGTTTCCAATAATGATTATCCTTTCAAATAATGCCTATTTATAGAAATATTAATCTAAACTTTCTATATGCCTTTCTAATGGATAATCATGTAGTCAATACAAGATATCGTCAATGAAAAATAAAAACGATTAAACTATTGTCTTGATGATCATCAATTCATATTATTGTAATATGGTTCTTTATTTTACTCTTATCATTTATAAATATAAATTTTTTCTTATTTTTTTCCCAAAAGAATCAAGAGTAATGCAACCATGTATGCTAGGGGTCATGATTTTCATAAAAGGGTTATATGACCCAAACGAATCTATAAAATTAATTTATGTGTGGTGACTTTATGAATTGGAAACTATCCAGGCTCAAGGTTTAGGTTTAGGGTTACTCATATTTTTCATGAAGGGAAAGCGTGTGCTGATAAGTTAGCTAATTTAGGATTTATTCATAGAGAATCATTTCATTGGTATAATAAGTTTCCATCTAGAATGTTCTTAGAATTCTTTTTGAATATGTATAGTCTACCCATGTATCGTTTTTGTTAACATATGAGTTTTGATCTAGTCCTCTCATTTTTTTTCTTTTTTTTAATAATACTTTTTTCATGTGATGGTAGATGATTGTTGTTACTTGAGGTGTCAGCCTAGCTGGGATGTCAAGTTGCATAGTGATGCCTAACATGAAAACTTTTATATATAAAAAAAAACTATCCAGGCTCAAGGATCATATAATTTTGATAACAAATTGAGAAGTTTAAGTAAACTAATTACCTGTCATCATATACTCTGGGGCTTCATAGCCTTTTGATCCTACCACTTTAGTTGTTTCATGGATTTCATGTCCCACTGGAGCATCTTTTGCAAGACCAAAGTCCCAAAGTTTTGTGTTGTAATCCTTATCCAATAAAATGACAATATCAAATGTAGGTAATGCTATATATGTGTTGAAAATTAGTAAGCATTGGAACATTCAAGTAATTTACCTTATCCAATAGGATACTAGATGTCTTAAAATCTCGAAATAGTAATGGTCTTGAAGCTTCCTCATGCAAAAATGACATGCCATTAGCAGCACCAATTGCAATTTTCATTCTCATAGGCCATGTAAGGTGCACAGCTCCTGCTAACAGTAATATATCTCTTAACATATAAATAATCAACAACCCAAATGTTAAGCAAACTAAGTTGATTATGTACAAAAAGAAAATAGATTAAAAGTGCAACTTACATTAAGATAAATGTGAGTTTAAATGGAATTGGTATTGTTTTGTTCATTGGATGAAGACAATAACATAAGGTAATACTATAAAGGTTAAATAATTGCAATCGGATCAATAATATTTAACATTCTACTAAGTTGTCTATTATGGTAATATGGTGTGCTATTTATTTAAAAGGGTGTTAGCTAGGGAGATTCTCTTTTTCCTATTCTCATTTCTCTTTGTTAAAGAAGGACTTAGTAAAAAATTATTAAAATTGGTCTCGAATTGTAGGATTGATTTTAGGATGTTATCTAAATGTGTTTATATTCTTACAAATGTTTTTAATGCGGATGATGTTATGATTTTTTGTAAAGGTAATAAAAGTTATTTGAAGATTACTAGTGAACTGATAGAGTTTTATAGGTTGCATTGGGTTAATGGAACAATAGAGAAAAAAGTTACTTTTATGTTGCTTCTAAGGCTTCTACATTTTTAAAAAACCACATATCTCCTCTGAATTATGTTAAAGGCTCTTTTCCTTTATTTTCATTGGAGTTCAAATCTTCAAAGGAAAAAATATATATGAAGCCTATTATGAAAAAAAAGCAAAATGCATTTGGAGAAATAGAAAGGTAAAATGTTAAGTGATATTAAGAGGATGGTAGTCCTACAATGCTGGTATTTATTCAAACAAGGTAATAATCACTAGTTTAGCTCGAGTCTAAGTCTTCTTTTAGCTAGATTGCATGTTCCTGATCTGCAGGTTCAATTTTAACCTTGAATTTACTCTATTGATCTTTGTGACTTGGTTGAGAAAGGTTTTGTCTTCATGTTTTGCAAGTGGAAGTCTTTTGATCAATTTTTGAAGAAGAATTTGCATGATCCTTATTGGAACATATAAGCATATGTAGTGAATGGAGGAGGTTCAAAATTGCAGTGAAGGTAGCACCACATAATAATCAAAGAGTTGGATTCATGAAGGAAGACCTGAAGCATGTATTGTTAAGGATCTCTGTGGAGAGTGACAACATCTTAATTGATATTTGAAAACTAAGGTTGCATGGATAAATGGTTACCACACAAACAATCAGCTATGAAAGCCCCTCAAGAGGAGTTTAGTTTGAACAAAAAATGATAGTTTGAATAACAACTGTTGGCCTAAGCTTGAAACTGATATATTACATAAGATCTTTGCTACAAAGCTGGAAATTGATACACTCTTGGTGAGCCTGCAAACTCAAGAACCAGGTGCAACAAAATGTATTTGGTTAACCAGTAGGCACAAAGCACATGCACAATTTGGTTGTAATGCATTATGTTGGTGAAGTATATTAGGATGTTGACGTTGATAGAAAACGACTACCTGTACTAAAACTATTTCTAAGGAATACTAAAAGTAATAAAAATAGGGTTACTAAGTTATTATTTTTTTGATTTAGAGAAACCATGTCATCTAAATAGGTGATTGAGTTTGGGCCTGTATGGTATTGGACCTGCCCTAATAATACTATTAGCCCTAAAAGACACTTTGTCCTCAAAGTGGAGTCTTGGAGTCAATTGAGTCACATGGATGTGACTGGGTAGGAGTTGGACACTTTGGATATTATGTTTAACTGGTGGGGTGTCGTTGGGGAAAATGAGGGTGTATTATTTTCATGGGCTGCATGGTTAATATTGGACTCATGTTGGGTGGGATAATTATTAAGCTTAAGTGTGGGGGGTTATGTGGGGGTCGTTTGTTAGGTAGGTTTAATTGTGGGAGGTGCATGGGTAGAAGTAATATTAGGTTTAAGTGCGGGATGGGATATGTGAGATGTCACTTGTGATTTAGGTTTCGGTATGAAAGACATTTTTTCATAGGGTTACAAGAGTGAGGAGTAGGGCTTGGTTGGAGGAAGGTTTTGGGAAGGGTTGAAAATGCTCATTAATGAGCACAGTTGTTGCTTTGCTTTTTGGGTTGTATTTGAGTGTGATTTGCGGGAGAGATGAAGTTAGTGGGAAAAACACTCTTTGGTGCTTTAAAGGGACGAAGGAGGGAGACGCAAAAATTGGGGTGGATGCGGGAGGTGTTAGTTGCAGGCGGCATTGGGTCGCGTAGCGACGATTGGGGTGCTAGCAGTTTAGGGTGTGCACGAAGGTTGTTTTAGGCGACACTAGGTGGCGCGATGGTTGGGGTGCTAGTGGTTAAGCGACTCACGGTGCAAGGAACGGTGTTGCGGCGTGCGACCTGGTGTACGCAGAAGTTGTTATAGGGGCTGGATGGTGTGGTGTGGCGGCACTGGTGGTGTGGTGCAGGTGGGCGTGGGGGTGGGGGTGGTGCTGGTGGTTTGAAAATAATGGGTCGTTCTATGAGGGGGAACATGTGCTTCTATGGCCGCTTATGGGGTATGGTGGTTCTCAAGGCGCACTTCAATAGTAGATAGGCATATTTGGATGGAGTTTAGGATTTTATTGAGGACTTTTGTTTGGGTTTTGGGAGGCATGCTAAAAGCAATGAAAGCACCAATGATAGAAAGCGACTACCTATACTTAATCTATGTCTAAGGAATACCAAGACTAATAAAACTAGGGTTACTAAATTCTTCTCTATTTTTTTATTCAGAAAAACCCTGTCATCTAACTAGGTGATTGAGTTTGGGCCTGTATGGTATTAGGCCTGTCCTAACAATGTACTGCATTATTGATAACAAATTTAGGATACCATGTAGCAAGCAATCCCACTAGCATGGGACTAAAAGTGTTGTTTGCCACACACGCAACAATGATGACTCAAATTATTGTATCTAGGTGTAGTTTTATGGTATTGAGGCTACTAGAATGACAAGTAAAGTGAGGTGCTATCAAGCTTGGTTCAAGTTCCATTTCTCGATGAACAATTCTTGTTGGTTCTTCTGCTGAGAAAGAATATGACTAAGATTCTGCTATTGCAACAAGAACACAATAGAAGAGTTTTGTTTCGGCAATTGGTCTCTCTCTTGCAGTTGTTATTGGATGATACTCCAATGCAACATTTTTTTCAAAATTATGTTGTTCTATTCATCAAATTATGCATGCCATTTGCTATTACTACTCAACCAATCAAGTTTTTGGCATTTAGCTTTGTGAAGTCATTTATGAAACTTCTGGTTTTGGTTTTCCGCTTTTCAGTGGTTATATTAAAGATCATTCCTATACAAATATTTCTCCTTAGGAGCAAACAATTCATAGGAATATGGTATGCATTAACCAAATACATGTTTTCTCATATGTTTGATGGCATATGGAGGTCTATGGGTCACATTATAAAGGCTTATAACTACCAGAGGAGAACCCTCAATTCTGCAAGTGTTCATGTGGAAAGCAATATAAGAAAAAATAATATGCATATTTGTTAACATTGGAGAAGGGATGAATAACAATTTTTATAGCAAGAATAGGGATTCCTTTTTGGTATCACAAAGTTTCCAAAATGTGTTGCAAAGGTAGTTTGGAGTCCCCACTAGTTTATGGAAACAACGAGTATATCAATTTTTGGGGAGGAGATAATTGTTGTTGTCTTGTTAGTTTGTTAATAGTAGGTTTCCCAACAATGTAATACTTCTAGTTCATCCTCTTAAGTGTTTTAGGGATATTAAAATACTTTGGAGATCAAGTTAGCTTGTCTATGGTTCATGTTTTTTTATTAGGGTTGGAATACCCCCTAAAGTGTTCTATGTTAATTTTATTAATTTTTTTTCCGATGAAAAAATGATGGAGAGGATTCAATTAGTTATTTTAATTATTAGAATAATTGAGGGGTAAAGAGTTGGATGCATGGATCCAAAATTTTATTTGAACTGGAGATTCAGCTTCAAGAGGTTTTGTCAAGGAAAAATGGAATGCCTTATGTTATCATAAGGTTGAGAGTGGTTTGTTGTGATTAGCTTGAGAGAAGAAAACCTTCATCTCTTAGGTTAGCTTGAGATTTTCTTTGTAGTTCTTTGACTTGGGAAATCTTGATGAAACATAAATTTTTGAGTGTCACAAATACCTAACATATAGACCTGCATCTTTAATATAGTTTTGTATGGTATAAAACCTTGGATTCAGATAAAAAAGATAAAGCTCATTAGGTATTAGGTGATGGTAAATTGTTAATATGTGGATTGATGTTTGGTTCTCTATGTTTCTTTAGATAAATTGTTGAATATTCCAAAGAATGTATCTGATAAACTCGTGGTTAATGTAATTCATATTTGGGATAAAGATTGGTTCATTCCTTACCCGGTGAGTTCACGTTTACCTTGGATACAAGCTTTCTAGGAAGATTATGTTATTAAAAACCATATTGATGAGGTCATTTGGAATGATACTAATGATGGTTTTCTAACTAAAAAGTCTACTAAGAAATGTTTTTATACAAGTGAGAGGTTCATCCTTAGCCTGGTAGAATTTGGAAGGCTTATATTCCTCTTTCCAAATTTTTTGTGATATAGTAATTTTTTTTACTAGATTGTCTTTAGATAGTAATTTGCACAAAGTTGGGGTTCATTTATTCTATTTGCAATCTATGTACATAAACCATCAAAAGGACTAAGACAATGAGATTCTATGGTCCCATTTTTGTTTCTAATAGTATGAGAAGGATTTTCAGGAATAGTAAAGGGGGTTTACTAAGAAACAAATGCTTAAGAGGGTGAAAGTTGGACAAGAGTAGGTATTTATTGGCATGCTACAAATTGCAGATGATACATTGTTTATGTGCAAAGCCAACATGAAAAATGTCACAGTCATAAAATGCATCCTAAGATGTTTCAAACTTGTCTCAGGACTTAAAGTTAACTTTTTGAAAATTAAAATAGGGGGTTTAGGAGTACATGAACAAAATTTGAATAGGTTCTTAAATGTCATAAACTATAGCCCTAACTTTTACATTAGGTCTTCCTATCGAGGGTAATTTTAGGAAAATTATTTTTTGGCAAGGTGTTCTTTATAAGATTAGGAAAAGACTTGCAAGATGGAAAGGAATGTACCTACCTTTTTCTAGAAGGGTCTACCTATTAAATTCAATTATAACATCTCTACCTTTTTATCACCTATCAATGTACAACACACCAACAATTGTTTGTTGTTGAAATAAAAAAGGATCCAAAATAATTTTCTATGATATTGGGGTCAAGAAGGGAGGAAAATAACTTGGGTTAAATGAGAAAAATATATGCAAAACAAAGGGAGAGGGGGACTAGGAGTTAAAGATATAAAGTTGTTTAATATAGTTTTTTTAGCTAACTAGAAGTGGAGGTTAGGCACAAAATAAAGGAGATTTGGTAGTAAAGGGTAAATTCAGGAACATGGATAAGGTTTTGGGAAGGCAAATGGTTTGGAGAAACTCCTCTTACGTTTTTGAGATTGTATCTAAACACAAAAAAATAAGACATTATGCTTAGTGGAGTTAAGAGGATGGATAAAAAATAAATGGAAGTGGAACATAGAATGGAGAGAGAATGATTTGAATAAAAAAGCTACATGTGAGGGTGGTGATGGATATTTTGTCACAAAACTTACTACGTAGAAGTAAGAAAGATGAATGGAGGTGGAAAGACACAGAGACAAAACAATACACATTTTGTTCTGCCTATCTTTAAAGACATAACCAATTCTGGAAAATAAAGACAATACCATTGGCTCAACATTTTTCCTAGAAGATGCTACTAAGCAGGGTTTCAACAAAGGATAACCTATCAAAAGGGGAAATAATGGTAAACAATGTGCGAGGATGGGGAGGAATCTTCTAGTGACCTATTCTTTAGTTGTAAGGTAGTAGGAAGTGTGAAATAAGTGTTATCAGTTGATAGGCATAAGTTCAATAAGTTATAACTAACCAAAGTTGAAATTCCAACAATTGATTCTAATGGACGTGAACAACAAAGAAAATAAGGCATGAAAGAGCATATGTGTAGTCATAATATGGAATATATGGAAACAAAGGAATATAGTGGTATTTAAGGATGACAATGTAGCCATTTCTGAGATTTTTAGTATGACATAGTTAAATGTTTGGGCTTGGTTGAGAAATATGTATCCAAAATCTTAGTTTTCATACTCAAACTGTTGTTTTTGCCCCTCTATTTATGTAAGGTCTTTGGCAACATGACTCATTGGTTACAAGATAGAAGTGTATTTGGGTAATTTTTATAACACAACTTGTGTAGTAGAATTATGATATATATATATATATATATATATATATAAAGATAACATTAAGCAATGTCATTAGGTGGTAGGCAGAACAATAACCAGACGGCTAATCTTGGTTGCATCTCAATAACATCTTTATTTTCAAACTAACTTTCCTTGAATGAGGTAATTTACGTGTGAAAAATTTTCTTACAGGAATCTTGGAATTAGGTTATGAAACTGGCACAACAGGAATCAGGATGAAAACTTAATGAAAAACTCATGAGTATCATTCTTACAACACAAATATATTACTATGGCAAGTAGAAATTAGCAACTAAGGAAAGTATGTACACTCGAATAGAAGACTACAAGGTAAGTGAAAGAGATGTAGGAACTAGTTAGATATGGAGTATAGGTATGGTGAGCCAGATTTCCAAAAGCAAGTTTTGAAAGGAATCAATGGCCACTTTTTTGGCCCAACCATAGTAGAAGTTGGAGACACCCTTCATTTTATTCTAACCAACAAGCTCTTCACAGAGGGAATAGTTATTCACTGGTCTGGAATCATATAGTATGGAATGCCTTGGGCTGATGAAACTACTTCCAATCCTCAGTGTGCTATAGCCCTTGGAGAAACTTTTTATTACTTATTCTTAGTTGTGAGGGCAGGTACATAATTGTACCATGGAGACTATGGTATGTAGATAACAATAGGGTTGTAGGATTCTCTGATAATGGATTTACCAAAAGGAAAAAAGAAACATCTCATTATGATGTGAGTTCAACCTTATGTTAAGTGATTGGTGGCATAAAAGCAAACATTATCAAGAGGTTGGTCTCTCATCCATTGTGGTTTTGTACTGAAATTGAATCTCGTAGAAGTTTATTTAATTAATAAAAGAACCATGGGTAGTAGAAAGTGTGATCTGAGTGGATCATTAAAGGTTGAGAGATATTAAACTTGTACAGTTTTATGTAAAAAGGTTATGGCACCCCTAGTGTCATTGTTATAGTAATTCCTTTTTGCCTATAAAAAACATTAGGAATCTTCCCATCTATTTTTTGAGTGCACAATTGTTGCACAACTTTGGGATTGGCTACAAGGTATGTTTAGTTGTGTTATCAATAACAACTCTCTTCTTTCTATTTTTTGCAAGTTTTGCAAATTAATAGAAGCACATAGGTTTGTGACATCTATTTGGCTACTATAATTCATATGGTGTGGCACATTTTAAATATGAAAAATGCATACAAGTTTGATAATCCTATACGAGTTTAATTTTTGTCAAGAATTTGATTTTGATAGGGATTTGTATGGCTAACAATTTATCTAAAAGGGTTATGACTAATAATTTCTATAGTTATTCAGAAATGTTCGTCTATTGGTTTTGTTAAATGCAATGTGAATGGCGTTGTCATGGAAGCCTAAGGTTACTGCTTGTGTTAACCTTTCCAAAGTTGTAGAGGTGAGTATATAAGAGGGTTTTCTTCTTATATTGATATTGACAGTGGCTTGAAGGTAGAGTTGATGGGAGTTATACTTGCTATTGAATTAAATGTGGTTAATGGTAGGAATTTTTTATGGCTAGAAAGCAACTCTATGTTGATGGTGCATTCTTTTCAAAATCCTGGGATTGTTCCTTGATATTATAAAACTTGTTGGAAATGTTTTCTTACTGTAAGTAATTTGCTTTATTTCAAAGTCTCATATTTTTATTGCAGGTCATAAATGTGGGAATAAGCTTTTTAATCTAGGGTGAATTCTAAAATGTTTTTTTTTTTACGAGAAATTGTCTACTTATATTTGTATAGATTTTATCGTAATAGATATGATTTTCCAAACTATAGGAATTTCTTATTTACATGGATTTGGGTTTGCTCCCATGTGTGTATGATTCTTTTCTCTTTAATAAAATTTATTATTTGGAAAAAAAATTCATGGGAGGCTTCCTACTAACCAACACATCCAGCGCAAAGGTTTGCATATATGTTTTTTTGTGTACTCTTTGTGTAAAGTAGGAAGAATCAATTCAACACTTATTTTCTGAATGTACTCATACTTTTCATATTTGGAACTGGATACAATTTTTTTTTCCTAATGCTCATTTCTCTAATGTTGATGATCTCATTTCTTTTATTAAAGTAATGGTAGTCCTTTGGTTAAACTGATTTAACTTGTTATGATGATCTTCTTTATTTAAATAATATGTTGTATGAGAAATTATGTTAGATTTCAGGTTAAGATTGATCTTTCCAGGGCCATTTCCACTATTAAAGACCTCATTTTCTTGGTGAATAACTCATCTAAAAGCTTCATCATAAATTATATGTTTGACTTCGCTATGCTTAAATTCTTTGACATCAATACTAGAAGTAGAAAAATCCTTCATCCTCTTTCTGTTAGATGGGATTTTCCTTCCCCTGATTGAGTTAAAATTATTATTGATGGTGTTGTTAGGGGTTCTTTTGGTCTTGCTTCTTGTGGTGGTATTTTTCACGGGAGTATGAGAGAGTTCATTGGTGGTTTCTCTGTTTTCCTTGATATCTAGAATGCTTTGGTTGTTGAGTTCTATGGGGTTATTCATGCCATTGAAGAAGCCAAAAAGAGGGGTTTTCCCGGTGTATGGCTTGAATGTGATTCTGCCTTAGCTTGTGCTGTTTTTAATGCTAGGATTGATGTTCCTTTTATTCTTCGTAATAGGTGGAACAAATGGCTGATTATTGTGAGAAAAATCAGATTTAGAATTTCTCATACTTTTCGTGATGGTAATGCTTCTACTGACCAACTTGCTAACTTAGGTTTTATTTATAGGGAACAATTTTATTAGTATAATAGGTTTCCTTTTAGTCTATTATGAGAATTCTTTATGAATAGGTATAGGTTCTCTAAGTATCGCTTTACTTAGGTTCTTTATATGGGTTTTGTCCTAGTCCCCCCATATGTGATTGTATTTTCTTTCTTTTTTTTCTCTTTTAAATAATACTCTTTTCATGTGGTGACAGATGATTGTTGAATCTTAAGGTGTCAAGCTAGATGAGATGTCAAATTTTGTGATAATATCTAACATGATAACTTTTATATAAAAATAAAAAAACAAAATAATTTTTTAGATATGAGATGTTAACCCAGTTGGGATTCATATCCTTATACTAATGATTGTATAAGAGGAATAGTACGTACACTTTAGAAGTGACAAAAATATAGAGAATGTCAAAGGGAAGGTGACACATCCTACATATTTTTCCTCCTTTGTAATTGAACCCTCATTCTTACATATAACTAGTTCTCTCACACCATCTTTACGTTTGATGTATGAATCCTACTTCCTTTTCTTATCTTTGATGCCTCCTAGTTTGTTTAACTAGCTCCACGTTCTTATTTTTTTCCCATACTACTCACATTTGATGATTCACCTTTTTCATGACAATTAATAATTGAAATTTTCATTTCAATGCCTTCCTTTAAGAAAGAGAACCTTGTTTGCATTGTTAAAGTGAGAAATGTTATGTTGGAACTAAACAATATCCTCATAAGAAGCTTTAGTTAGTGTGTCATTGTCTTACTAGATAAGGACTTGTGGAACCTCGTTAACATTATTTAAAATGATTTTGGTTTTTAAAATAACAGTTGAACATAGAAATGTGCATAACTCAAAAGTGGTTAATAACAAGTGAGGTATGACATAACAATGACACCCTCAAAAGGCTTAAGTTGTGACACATGAAAGACAGGGTGAATTTTTTTCTGATATAAACAAATGAAGTTTATAAGCCACTGCACCAATTTTAGCCACAATGAGAAATCACCTAGAGTATCTCAAATAACTTTTGATATTTATGCAATACGATGGAATTTTGACGATCTAGTTACAACTTCATTAACACTTGATTATTAATGCCAAATTGGAAGTCTAAAAACCTCTTATTAGCGTTATAATTCATAATTTTTTGTGCCTCTAACAAATTGCGACACAAATGAATTTGTAAAGCATCCCTTTACCAGGTATAACATTGTAGTGGGATCTAAAGGATTGACAATGTAATATGTTAGGGTAGGAGGATCCTTGCCATATAAAGCTTTAAAATGTGTTATTCTCAAGCTTATGTGAAAAATAGTATTATACCAAGACTTTGACCAAGCAAGTATTGTATACCAAGATTTTAGATTATGAAATTTGAAACAATGCAAATACATCTCAAGCTATTTAGTGCTTCTGATTCTCTATTGGATTACAGGTGGTAGGTCAAATTCAAGTTAAAAGTGACCCCTTACAACTTAAACAATTTCTTCCAAACGCTACCAGTGAAAGCATGATCCCTGTGAGAGATAATTAATTCATGAATTGTGTAGCTTGACGCTATGGAGCAACAATACTTTAACAACATTTTTACTCATAATTAGCCTTTATTGCAACAAAATGGCTATATTTTACTATCAATAACCATCATGATGATTGTGAACCCAAAGTAGTTTGGTAAGTTTGTGACAAAGTCCATGGCCACATCTTCCCATACTTGTTGAAGAATAAGCAATGATTGGATCAAACCAAATGGTAAAGTATTTGCAATCTTGGTTTACCATGAGATTTGAACAAAAATCTTAACATAATCTTTTAACTTTAGCCAAATAAAATTGAGCAATAACTTGAGTAGTTGAGCGTGCAATACTGGTGTGGCCATCTAAAAGGAACAATGAAATTTGTTTAATATTTGTAGAGTAAGATGTTTGTTAGCAATCAGCCTTGGCGAAAGAGGAAACCCCTTTTTGTGGTAAAATAGAAGTTATCCGATGTGAGGCTGGAACATGTTGTAAGAGTTCTTACAACTGAACATTGACATGTATTTAACATCAAGCCTATAAACTAAGAAAATTACTATATTTAGGGATGGCAAAGTGGGGCGGACCGTGCGGGCCGGCCAGCTGGTAAAAAACGCGGGGCGGGTTGACCTTTCCAACCTGCTAACCCACATTAGCCCGCCCCGCATTAGCTCGCGGCCTGCGCAGGCCAGCAGCGGGGCGGGGCGGGCTGGCCTGCTAACCCGCAAGAAAAAAAAAATTGCACTTAGCAACAGCAGGGCAACGTAATTAGGTTTATGTTTGAAAAAATGGATGAAAGTTCTTCTAAAGCGACATCCAATGTTATTGAAATGGAAGAATGTCAATAATGTTTATGTTTAATGTTTTTGAATTAATGTTTATGTTTATGTTTATGTTTATGTTTAATGTTTTGAAATTAGGTACTTTTAATGTTTTGGAAGTAGAAGAATAGTGATATTTGATATTTATCTTAATGTTTAATATTTTGATGCTTAACTATGTTTGCAAAAAGGAAGAAAAAAAAAATTAGATTTGATAGTAACAAATATATAGATTTAATTTGACAATTTTTTAAGAACAAAATGTAAAAAAAATATTTAATTAAAAAAAAATGCGGGTTAGCCCGCAAACCCGCAGGCCAACTCTTATGCGGGACGAGTCGGGAATTCTAGCTCGCAATAACTTTGCGGGGCGGGCCAACCTGACTCGCATTTTTGCGGGCCAATGCGGGGCGGGTTGGCCCGCTTTGCCACCCCTAACTATATTCAACTGAACATGTTTAAGGTGATGAAATTCCGCCTCACCAACCTTATTCCAACAAAAAGCCTTCTTCTTTAACAAATGTGTAAGAGGTGCTGAGAGAGAAGGAGAACAGGTGCAACTATAGTACACAAGACTTGATGAAACATTAATAGTATTTTGTAAGTCCAAGAAAACCACAAATTTGTTTAATATTTGTTTATGGTGGTCATTCCATCACCTTTTGTGCCTTGGAATCTTCATTATATCTTCCATTGCCACATCTGAACACGAGATTTCATGACCAAATATTCAGCCTCAAGCATTCTAAAAGAGCACTTGGATAACATACCAAAGACCTGTTGCTGAAGAGACTCAATGTGTTGTAGATGAGAAGACCAAGTTGAACGATAAATTAAAATGTTGTTGAATAAAACCAAGACAAAATGCCTTAATTTCAAACAAAACACAATGTTCATAAGGCATTGGAATGTGGTTGAGGTGTTAGTGAGCCTAAACAACATTGTCAACCACTTTAATACCGATGATGGGTACCATAATTTGATGTTAACTGGATCAAAGATCTAGTTTAGAAACTATTTGGCTCCAAAATGTTCATCAAGTAATTTGTCTACGTATAAGAAAGTTATTCTTGATAGTAATGATGTTTTAAGGCCATATAGTTAGTACAAAATCATCACTAGTTGTCCTTCTTCTTGATTAACACAATCAAAGAAGAAAGTGAATTTTGACTTTGTCAAATAATGTCTTATTTGAATATGATATGTTTGATTGAGTAGTTATCATTAGACTAAAATTATAGCTAACATTTAAAGCACAATTGCTTCTATTTAAGAGTATAATAGTTCAAACATCACAATTCGATCGTGACTTGACCTACCTAACATTAAAAGTAGACAACAAATATACATAAACAACTAAATCATAACCTAAAAGAAAAACTTTTATTTCTTCTATCTAACTTTGTGTCTACATCGTGTGACTATTACTAACAATTATGTGAAAGCATGAAATACTTTCAAAAAATGTTTTTAGAAACCAGCTCCAGCTCCTTACCTTTGGTGTCTCCCCATCTCTTATAAACTAACTCCACACTTTTATTTTTCTTACCACATCACTTACTTCATTAAACAATGTCATTGTAATATTTTTGACATTTAAACAATCACACTAAATAAGGGTTAATTAGTTTTTTTTAAGTAATTTTTTTTTATTTTATTATAGGATTTTAGTTATAAAATAATAATTGAGTGATGAAAAATAAAATAAAAACAAAATATTTCTTTTTTAAAAGCATACAAAGTACAATTAAAAAACTAACATGAATAGTGCATAAATAAATACATTAAAAACATACTCTTGAAAAGATGCTTCTCTAAACTTCCTTCACACATATGCTCATATACAAGTACCCTTTTGTCATCCTCAAGGCAAAACCCTACTAATTTAACCACATTTAAATGATGGAGTTGACTAAGATAAATAATTTCATCCTGCATATATACATAAACACAGATAAATCAAATTTTTAATTAACAATATATATAGTAATAAGTATGTGAAATATAGCATTATATATAAAAAAAAATAAAAGCAAATTACGCACTAACACCTTTCCTAATAATATCTTGATATTATGCACCCTATTCATGAGGATACACATTATAATTGCCTTTTTGGAATGAGTTATGAGTGTAATATATTTAAAACAAAAGGTGTTAAAAAGATAGAATGAACTCTTGAAGACATGTCAATGTAATTTGCTTAATAAAAGAATGGTGAAAATAAAATAAATAGCAAACAAATAAAGAAATATATATAGAAAGGATTATAATGGTGACATACAAGCCATTCCTTGGGATGTTGAAATTCATTGAAGTTGAGGGACTTCACTGCAATTGGAATTCCTGTTCCAGGCCTTGCTGCATAGTTCCCATATGGATTAATCCAACCTTTCAACAAAATTCCGAACCCTTCTTCATCATGGAAATTCTCAACCTTAAAAGTTCTTGTTGCCAACATAAGATCATGAAAGGTGAACCTCCGAAGAAGCAAAGAAGCTTCAAACAATTCTTGATCTGTAACACACCATGTTTCATAGCTACTTAACCTTGTGTTGGACGAGGATGTTGGAGCAATTGGTTGTTGTTCATCAACATCATTGGTAGCATTTTCTCCTGTTGATTTCGGGTTTAGGATTCAAAATAAAAGCAAAGTTAATAAGCAACATAAAATGCACATGAATTAGACACATCAATTAAATCTAAATTTGAAATCCCCAAAGGATTAAAAAAGAACTTGATTTGCCCATTTACATTTTTTTTATGAACAAAAAATAAGTAAAATAAAATAATTTTTTAAGGAATGTTCCAACTAAAAAGATGTATACAAAAGATGTAGAAGCTAGTCAACTACCATACTAAAAAGAAAACACACCATTATACCCTATTTTAAAAAATAAAATCCTATTTATACAAACTGATATAATGGTAAAAACATTAGTAATGTTGATTAATCTCCAAAAAATAACATATGATTTTGTTATGTATTTTGTACTAAAAAGATGCACATTCAATTTTGTTTCACAAGTAATTATGTTAACATGTATACAAAATCTATGTAGATTAGTTCAACTTATACAAGAAAGAAATTGAAAAATTTAAGTTAGTTTTTCAAAATAACTTTTGTGTTTATATTATATTGTGAGAGGAAAGAGTGGTGGACAAACTAATGCAAATTAAAAACCATATCTATAAGTGTAATAGCTAAATATGATTTGAGAACAAGAGAGAAAAAAAATGTGGAGTTTTCAAGTCTTTTAATATAGTGACTTATATAGACCAATCCAATGTATAAATCAAACAATTCAAGAATTTTAGTTTAACAAAGAAACGTGTGTGAATTCTAAGAAATAATGGTGATAAAGGTATAGAATATTACCATTAGCTTGATTGATTTTGTTTCTGGAGGAAGCTTCTTCTTTGGAACTCCAAAACATGCAACATAAGAAAATTCTCAATTTCTTCAAAAACCTTGAACCTTCTTCACCTTGAACAACATCTTTGTTGTTTCTCCCTCCATTGGATTTGTCCCCAATTGTAGAACTAACCCTAATACCAGCAATGCTCCCCATTTTCCCTAAAACATTCAACAAATACAAATTTCAGCACAAAATTCTTAAAGATGAAAACAAAGAAGATACCATGTAATCACACACTTCGTAATCTTTTGTGTTAACTGATCTTAGTATTCTTCAGTACTTAATAAGGTATGTGCATTAGATGTTAGCATTATGAGCTTATTAGATCATCTGTGTCTGGATATTTTATGTGGGTCTATACTTTTTATTAATAAATAACAATAATAATAATAAATAATGTTAGGGTAAAAAAATTATTTTTTTGAAAGATTATTTGGAAAAAAATCCATTGGCAATTTTTTTCAACAAAACTCGTGATAAATTCGATTTAATGTTAAAAAAAATGGATAGATTAGTCTCATTCGTGATATTGTAACTGCGGAAAACTTGATTTTGTTTTACTAAAAAAGATATTAAAGATAAAGTTTTTGTCAAATGCTTTGTCATTTTGATATTTAAGAGTTAAAGTTTTTTTTTTCTCAGCATTTAAATGTAACTATTTTAGACATGATGAAAAAGTTAAAAAAGCTAACCTCATTGAATATGAGAAATGATTATGTATAAATAAAATTAATAGTTTAATAAAATCGATGAATTTTGAGACGGAGAACACGTTAAAATGAATAACATTAACATTAAAAATTAAAATATTAAATATTTTTCGGGTGAATCAATTAAAAAATATAAGATAAAATGACTAGCAGACAAAAAAGATATTTTTTTAAGTATTATGCGTTTCTTTTTTTTCAATTTTTTTAATCAGCAATAAAAGTAGTATGCGTTTCAATTGTAAGTTAATCGAAATATTGGTATTTTAAAGTAAGGTGATTATTCTATCCTAATTTTCTTTTTTAATAATATTTTTGTAGATTAAGAATAAAAAAGTAAATATATATTATCTTTAAATTTAATTTAAAAATCATGTAAGATTTTCAGACATGTTTTTTTAAATAATATAATCATTTCTAACAATTTCTTTCATAAATTCAGGCAACAATATGATGCCATTTTGAACTTAATTAAAGTTTATGAACAAAAAATTATCATTGAGTTTACTAAGCATTAACAACTAATGACTGAATTTTCACACAGTCAGAAATTAGCAAATTATTTCCCAACTATATAAATTTGTTAAGATAATTATTAAAATATATTAACATGTGATGGTTTTTTATTGAATAACAATGTATAAGAAGATTTTACATAGTGTATATATTATTTTCTTTCATAAAGTAGACAGCAGAATTTATTAAGATAATAAAAGTTTATGAAAGTTAGAAAGCATATATGAAAAGCATCACAATAAACAGAATTTATAAACACATGCAAAGAAAAATAGAAGAAACAATGGATGCATTAAACAGAGTTGTAAAACTATTTGAAAAATCAGAACACAGAATACTTTACTTGTTTAAGGAATGGAATGAAAGAACAGTGATGAACTGCATTATTTCAGAGGAAGGATAGAACCATTTCTGATCCAAACACCAATACATGTCTTTCTGATAAGAACTGGTTTGGATTCAAAGTGCAGAGAACTTTGAAAACCACACTGCAAAAACCATTCCTCGTTTGTGTTCATCAACTTTGTAATATGCAAGAGCTGCATAAACTTTTAACAGAAACTAAGAACTTAATTATTATAGTAATTGATTATAATTATCATTGACCAGGTGTTTATTTATGTATCTGATTTTTCAATGATGTAAAATAATTAAATATTGAAAAATAAATGTGGTCAAGGTTATAACAGCAACACATGTAATTTTTTCTTAATTAAATTTAACTTCATTGCTTCACATATTATTCATTGGTCAATGGTCAACAGCCTCATCATATCACAATAAAAAGTTACACGTGTCACTACATTTTCCTATATTACATATACATGTATTTATTTTAATTGTTTATAATATGTTTTTAGTTTTTAGGGTGCTGAAATATTAACACTATTAAGAATGAACACTTCATATTATAATAAATTAATATTTTATTTATTTTTAATTTATTTAAAAAAATTATTATATTATTAGAAATAGTGTCAAATGTATGTTTTTTACTATTTATGTCAACAAAACTTTAATGATGTTCTTAACAAAGGAACATTGGTATTTTTCGCTTCAAAAAATCAAAATGTTTTTCGGAAAAGTTTTATTAAGTTACTAAACTAAAAAAAAACAATCAAGTACTTAAATATTCCTTATTTTTTTTAGTTTAATGTACTACTTAAAACTTCTCAAAATTGTTTAGGAAGTTGCTGCTTAATTCAACCAAAAGTTATTTATTTTATTTTAATTGAAAAACAGTAAGAATAAGTATATTACTATATATTATGAAAAAAATAACCACTTCCGCACTAAAAAATAAATAAACATAACTTAATCTTGAATTTATTGCCTCTTTACTTTTTACGTCCAACTAATATAATAAATGATTTTTTTAAATTGTTTTCATCTTTTACCTTTTTATTTATATTTATTTCTCCTTCCTTTCCATATCTTAATACATTTATAAGTTGTAAATAACTTAAGATACCCATGAGTTATTAGGTTCTGATTGATAAACAATGAATAAGGCATTTTATTTAATTAAACAAAGTTTAAATTTGAGAAAAAAAAAATCAACTATGAACTATCTTTTGTGTCTAGTTTCCTCATTTTCTAATAAATTTTCATCTGATTTTATTTTGTTAAAAAAATTATTATTGATTAAACTCACATTAATTGTAATAAATATTTTTTAAAATAATAAATGAATAAATTGTTTAATTAATATAAAGTTAATAAGAGAGGAGAAAAATTACACGTTCGCTAAGACTTGTTTTTATGAGTTAAATGGAAAATAATAATTAAAGTTAAGTATTTAAGCGCTTCTTTATTTAATTATGTATTTAAGGGATTTATAAAATGTATTCGAAATGAGAATAGTATTTTAAGTCGTGGGTATAGTAAAATATATTGGGCCTTGAGGTTTGGGTTGAAACAAACTTATAACCCAAAACAAAAGAAGGTGAACTGCACCCCTACATTTTTCTTCCTGCACCCCACAATATTATGCAAAGACCAAACTCTTCCTATTATTTTTTAAAAACCCTAAAATGCACTTGAACTGTATTTATGTTTTTGCATTCTGGATTATGAAATTTGGAAAAATTTTGGATTGGCACTTTTGGTGAAATTTCGGATCCACCAATCCATAATTCAAAATATGCATTTCACATTAAAAAATCCATCATTCAAAAAAAGCATTCCGAATCCACCGATCCGTAACAGAAATATGCATTCTGGATTCAGAAATTCATAATTTAAAAAAAAAATTCTAGATCCACCAATGATTAGGCTTTTGGATTCAGCAATATGAAAATCAATAATTTATGAAAAATTACTTCCAGAACACCCCTTCATCCAGAAAAAAAAAAGATTCAGTTTTGGATTTTTGAATCCATAGCACATTTCCAGATCCCGATTTCCAGTAACCACGGTGCCCTTTTTCAAATAAAAAATCAAGGTCAGTTTTGGGATTTAAAAATTGTGGGGTGCAGGAAGAAAAACGTAGGGATGCAGGAAGAAAAAGCCAACTTATAACTCAAAACAAAAGAAGGTGAAGCAAGTGAATGGGTACTAATAGTAATCTAAAAAAAATTCCTTTCTTTGCTTTCTCGAAAACTCAAACTTCTTTGATTCTTCATTCCCTTTTATTCAATCCTTCTTCCCTTCTTCAAACTTTAAAACCTATTATTTATTGCTCGTGTAGAATATTATATAGAGTTTTTTCTCTTTTGGTAATTTTTTTTTCACTCCTTTCTTCAATTTCCATCTCTTTGTAGAGAGACACGCATGGATTTGGGGTTTGTGGGTTGTAGGGAATTTTGGGATGTTATGGATCTTTGAGGTGATTAAGGGATTCCTTGAGTTCTTTTGATTCATCATCTTCTTAAATCTCTAGTTGCTTTATTATATAAGGAAAACCAAGTTATGCAAAGTTATCTTTATTATATATACAAGTCCATTCAAGTTATTATTGATTATTTGAAGTTGTTTGTTGTAACATTTATCTAGTAAAAAATGTTAGGAAAATAGATTTAAAAAAAATAGAAATATTTGAGTTATGCCTTTCTTCAAGTAAATTCAATTAAGTGGTGATACTTTGACATCATTAAAAAGAACAAGAAAGATTCAAATGAAAAATCAAAATAACAATATTTTAAACATATTTGTTTTATTTTAAATTTAAAATCTTAATATATATTACTATATTTTTTTTATCAGAAAAATATATTACTATATTATTAAAGTTGGTTTAAAGTATTTAAAAAAACAGTTGTTGTTTAAATAGTAAACTCTTTTCTTTTAGACAAATATGAAAATATTATATAATTCATAGCAGAGGGACAAAGTTGAGACAATGAGTTTATACATTAAATTAACTACAAAATGAAATTGGATAACATGACTGGATTATATAAAAAGAAGTTATATGTACAAAAACTCAATATTAGGGTTTGATGAAGGTAAACCCTAGTATTTGGATTATTGTTCAACACTAGGATTCTGAGAAGGTGGAGTTAGAGGGCTATCTAGGTCCAATGGTGAGGCTTGAAAACGCGATGGAACATTTGGTTCTGAACTATTTCTAAGGCCATACTTGTTGGCAGCAACATGGTTGGAAGGACCTACATGAATTCTCCCAAGTGAGGTTGAAGGGATTGAAGGTGAGGTAGCTGAATTTGAAGGACTATAAAGCATGCCATCATCTATCAAAGACTTCAACTCAGCAACCACTTCACTCATAAGGGGTCTTGCTGTTGGATCATGGCGAAGACAGTGAACAACCAACTTCATTGCCCTATAGGCATGTTTAATTGGATATTGGCCTTCAAATCTAGGATCCATCACATGATGAAAACTCTCTTTACTCCTAATACGAGGACGCAACCAATCTACCAAGTTTTTCTCTTTTGCAGGCCTCTTTTGATCCACAGCTCTTCTTCCTGTCACCATTTCAAGGAGGACCATCCCAAAGCTATACACGTCACTCTTGGATGTAAGATGTCCTGTGTCAACAACATTTTCTTTTATCAGCAAGAAAGAATAAATAAATATGAATCACTTCGATAATATAACCCTATTCCAAATCAAACCGGAAACAACCGATTATTCCAATCAACCAAACTTAAGTAACTAAACATAAAAACACTATACAAACGTTTTACTAAAACTAAAAGTATGTAAAATTAAAGATGTTTAATCATAAACAAACACGTAAAAATGTAAGGTGTCCTGTGTCGTTTAATGTTAACCACCAAATCAATAGAAACTTGTATCATATTCAACATTGAGAAGATTAAACTATATTGTTTCCATGTGTAATGGATTATGTATTATGGCATAAATGAAAAAACGTGATAAGAAGTCACTGATAGAGAAAAGATAAATTCTATGCACCTTCATAGATTTGGAGGTTGCTTTTTTAACCAATAGTTGTATGAGTTTTCCTTCATGCCGTTTGTTTCTCTATTTAGTATGGAAACTGAGAATTTATGCGACCATTGACTAAAAACTACTTTTACCAAAATCCCTAGATTTAGGTGACTCTCTAATCTTACAATTTTTGGAAACAAAATTCTTGATTTTCTAAAGAGAGACAAGTGAAACTCTTTGTCTTAAAATTTTTAAAAAGTAGAATATCATATGTTCATATATCATGTTGCATTGACTCGATATAAGTTTACCATGATTATACAAACTACCTAAATTATATACAAGGAAATGCATAAGTTGCAATAATTAAACTAAATACAAGGAAATACATAAGTTGCAATAATTCCATGATCATCTCCTCAGCATACAGGTCATACTACAAGTGTTTTATGTGATTATATAGTACACATGAAAAGAAAAATTGACTGAACAAAGACATATATGGAATATAAAATAGGAAAGGAAAAACTATAATGACAAGGATTTGTTTCCAACAATGATTTTCACTAGAATAATTCAATATAAACATGTTTGTCTTCCTTCCTAATTTTATAAACATGAAGACTCTCCAAACTAGAAATCATAAGTGATAAAAAAAGTGAGGAAACTATTTCCCTTGACATATATATATATATATATATATATATTTCTCATTTTTTTTAAGAATTAAAAGTGAGTAAGTAACAATATGTGTCATCTGTGAACAAAAGGAGTACTTGAACAGTAAAATTTTCCAGGGCTAGAAGCTATTCAAATGCATGAACCATAACATTTTGATAACAAAATGATGAGATGTTTGAAAATGTACTAACCTGTCATCACATACTCAGGGGCTATATAGCCTTCTGTTCCCATTACCTCTGTAGATACATGATTTTTATCTCCCACTGGAGCATCTTTTGCAAACCCAAAATCTGAAAGTTTTGCATTGAAGTCCTGAAATGGAATGATGGTAAGATGAATATACATATGTTAAAAATTAGTGTGTGCATATCTTCTTCTATCATGTCTGTTTTTCTCATAATGTCTTACAGTGTCACATGAAACTTATGTTGGTCTCTTTTTCTTATAGTGTCAGATGAAACTTATGTTGGTTAGGGTTCAACATTTTCATCTTGATCTTTTCTTTTGTATAAGGATTTTCTCATATATGAAATGTCTCATTTTATTATAATAAAAAATGCAACATTAAAACTATAACCTTGTCCAATAGGATATTAGATGTCTTGAAATCTCGAAAGATCACTGCTCGTGAAGCTTCCTCGTGCAGAAATGTCAGACCATTAGCAGCATCCATTGCAATTTTCAGCCTGATACGCCATGGAAGTCGCATAGTTCCTCCTGATACATAAGAACATTTCGTGTTACTTTTTTTTAAATCTCTAGCATATTCAAAACATCAATGATCCAATTTGTTTAAACCAGTGAGTTTTGATTAAAATGTATAACTATAAACAAAAACAAGAACAAAAATAACTTAAGTTTTGCATTGATTGATATATTAGAACCAAAATTTGAATGAAACAGTGACATAAAATGACAACATACTTTGGAACAGATACTTCTCTAAGCTTCCTCGACACATGTATTCGTATATGAGTACCCTTTTATCTTCCTCCATGCAATAGCCCACCAATCTTACTAGATTTGGATGATAGAGTTCACCCAGGTATTTAATTTCAGCCTGCCAAATACAGAACAATGAAGAGATTCAATTTTAAAAAAAATAGTGAAAATTAAATAAAATGTTAGAAAGAAATATGTTTAGGGTTAGAATGGTGACATACAAGCCATTGTTTATGACCTTGAAATCCATTTGGGTTTAGAGTCTTCACTGCTACCGGAATCCTTGTTGGAGAGACTGCTGAGTAGTTCTCTCTTTCATCAACCCAACCTTTGAACACAGTTCCAAAACCTCCCCTACCAAGAAAAGTCCTGGAATCGAAATTGCTTGTTGCATTCTGAATATCGTGAAAAGTGAACCTCCGAAGATTGGAAGAATTTGCAATCAATTCCTCGTCTTTGTTGGTGGATGAGCTTCTTTTTGACCTCTTCTGCCTAACAATATCTTTTCTAACATTTCTTCCTGTTGATTACAGAGAAGAAAAAAACATCAAAGAAAATTCAATCAACAACATAAAATTGTACATGAACTATTCACATTAACTAAGTCTAATTCAATTTTGCAACATACACAAAGTACATTTTTTTAACTAAAAAGCCCTTATTCGGTTTTATTACAACTAATTCCATAAACATAATAATATCTATGTAGAAGTAGAAAGTTTTTAACTTATGTTGTTACATGCTACGCTTCAGGAGTGGTATTTGGAATCATAGGAACTGCGTGTCCTTCAATAGGGGTGGTAGATGCGCTCGAAGTATTGGTTTTGGTACAGGTAAAGGTTTGGTTGTGGATTTACGCAAAGTCCCGTTATGCTTCCTTTGGGTACTCTAATTAGGTTTTAAATCCAGTGGATTGTATGAGGATGATTGTTTAATGTTTTCCTGTGGTTAGTTTGGTTGTTCCTTAGATTAATCAGATAGGTGTTTCGTGGTAAAAGTATGATAAAGTGTTTTGCTCTTTATGTATAAGGATTGAACACCCCTGAAGTGATTTCCATTTATTTATTTTTTATTGTTGATAAAAAAAAAATACTACGCTATATAGTTTATCTTTTGTAATAAAATTGAGACATCTCTTAAATATTTTGTTTAATTTTTTTTTTCAAAAAAATCGTTTTTTTTTTGTTTTGGTTTCTCAAAGATCTAAAAATACAACATTTTTCAAAAATTGTAATCCAAAACTTTTCGTATTTTTAAACATCTGTTTTCCTTTTCTATATATATATATATATGGTAAATGGGGCTTGATTTAAAAAACGCAAAATGGATAGATTTTGATTTAAGGTATGAAATAAGAAAAAGAGAACCAGAAAGAGAGATCTAAAAAGAAAAAGGGTGAGAGATGTAATAGCACAGGAAAAAAAATTGTGAATTTTGGGTGGTGAATACTCATGGTGGAGAGAGAAAAAAACTAAAAAGAAAGAGAATTAATAAATGTCATAAATAAAACAATGTAATAAGAAGAAAAAAAAAATTGGAAAAGGGTGAACTCAGAGAAGAATGGTTGAACAAGAGTTACATACCTTCTTCACCTTGTGTGCTTTTGTCACTGGAGTTTCCTTTCTCTTTTGAACTGAGAATCATGCAACCCAGAAAAATCTTCAATTTCTTCCAAAACCTTGAACCTTCTTCAATGGCTCCTTGAGCACCATCTTTGTTTTTCTTTCCTTCATTGGATTTACCAGCCTCAACACCACCAATGCTCCTCATATTTTCAGTTCAGAACCCTAAAAGATTTCACACACAAAATTTAGCACAAAAAATTATTGAAGATGACAACAAGAAAGAAGAGAAAATGCTTGTGTTGTGATGCTTCAGTTGAGATGTGCAAGAAAGAAGAGCAAGGGAATGTTTATATAGACCCTGTGATTAACAAAGGATGCTTAGATGTTTAACTAATATGGGTCAATGTGTAAACATTTATTATTATTCTTATTACCAATTAATAATAATAAATAAATGAATGAATGATAAATTGATGAATTTAATGCTGATATGTTATTTCAGGGCCATTTAGACTCTTTTTTCCCTGTATGACAGTGGTTCAAGATTTTTTTTCAATAAAATTTAAGAAAATATTTAATTCTTCTATTTTTTTAATCCAGATTTAAATAAGTTATTTAACTTCTTTTAATATTTTTTCCTATTTAATGTTTAAACCGTTTTTATCAACACGGAAATAAGGGCTTAATTCAAAAGAAAATTATGTTGTCTTAAAATTTTAAAAATAAAACATAAAAAAGAACAATTTTCAAATTTATTGAGAAATGAATTTTAAGTCTAACTGAACCTCATAAAACCGACTTAGAAGATGAGGTTTGCATACACTTAGAGTATTAAATGATATCCTAATCTCTAACACACTCCGTTGGGACTATAAACTTGTGCGACTTGGTGAGGTTTGCACCCACTTATATATTATAAAATGTTTTTATCCCTCTTATGTCGAGGCTACCAACTCGTGTGTGAGACTATATATTATGAGTGATCCAATAACAATAGCGGGTGACATGATAAGTTCAACAAATTTTCGTTAGGATGAACTTTAAATGACTTTGATATTAAATTAATAAGTGAACTTTAAGTCTAACTCAACTTCATAAAACTGACTTTTAAAATGAGATTTGCATCCGCTTATAACTATGAAATGTTTTTATCTCTAGTCGACATGAGATATTCAACCTAGTTAGAAAGTTTTTTTTAAAAGTTATTTAACATAAAAGAATACTTGTTTTTTTATACACATTATTTTTGTAACGAATAATACTCCTTCCGTCTTAAAATAACCTTTTTGTTATAGTCTTTTAAAAAAAAATTGATTGGTATTTCAAATTTAAATGAAACCTAATTTTTCTAATTTCTTTTCCGATAAAATATAATAATGTTTGTAATTTGTAGTCGATAAATTTGTTGAGAAAAGTGGTGGACTTATTTTAGTATGCTAAAATTGTTTTAATAAAACATTTATTGTTACTTTTAATCAGATGAAAAAACTTAAATACCAGTCATTATTATGAGATAGGAAGAATAATAAATTATGTGTAATACTGATTGGACTTATTTAAGATGTTTAGAGGTAAAGAGGACAAATGTTAAGTACAAAGTAATTTTCCAAAAATATTATTTTAAAAATAACATTTATTTTAAAAAAATATTAAATAACAATTAAATTTAGAAAAAAAATAGTAATTATATTGACTAAATTAGATATTATTTTAGAAACTAAAAAATTATTAGTATGTAAAGTGACTTCTATTATTAATAAAAAAAATTTAAAACTGATTTTTAAATTGATATTTATTACGAAAGAGTGGACTTTAAGCGACTATATATTATGGGTGGTCCGATAGCGGCCCGATAGCGGGTGGCCTGATAAGGCCAATAAATACTCGCTAGGATAGGCTCGAAATGGCTCTAATACCATATTACGAAAGAGTGGACTTTAAGCCTAACTCAACCCCATAAAACCGGCTCATAGGGTTGAGGTTTGCACCCACTTATATACAATAAAAGGCTCTAATCTCTAGTCGATGTGGGATCTCCAACAATATTTAAATTAGTTACTAAGGTTTTAACTATTAATATTTTATATTATAATTTTTTTTATAAAAGATCTCATGTTAGGCATCAATATGAAACTTGACATCTCTAGACTGACACATCAAGTAACAGGTCACCACATGTAAAAGAAAAAAGAAAGGAAATACAAAAAAATATGGGGCAATTAGACCAAAATCCATATATTAACAAAAACAATACATATGTAAGAACTCTAAGAAAAGACTAAGCCTATTATACCAATGAAATTACACTCTATAAATAAAGTTTTAGTTAGTAAATTTATCAGTACATCCATTCCCTTCACGAGACTATTAATAAAATTTATTTTAGATATTAATAGATTTTTAGTTTATAAAATATCTTAAATTTAATCAAAAATAACTAATTATTTTGATCTCTAACGTTATTTTTTATTTAATAATTTTTTTCTAATGATTTATTATTCAATAACCATTACAAAATGATAAGCCTCTTTATAATGAGCCTAAATTGTAATTTTTACGGAAGTATATATAAACTGTGATAAAATAATGTGTTATATAATAAAAAAGTCTAAAATCAATTGATTGACATTCATCAAAACTATTAAAACTCAATAAAACTAAATCAGGAAATTTAATAAATGTTTGCACAGGTTAAGCAGAAAAAAAAAATTCAAGATCATTAGGAAGACAGAAAATGAAGATAATCAACAAATTCCTATCAGTTTTTTTTAAATATAATAACACATAAATTTAAATTGCAATAAAAACTTAAAAAAATTGTAATGAATAGTTTAATTAAAATTACACTAAAAATAGAAAATTAAATACTTTACTTAATATAGATGAAAAAATACTAGGAAAGTGTGTAATGTGTTTTCTACATGGGTTGTATTTGATGTATACAGGTTAGTGCTTCTTATTTATGGTGAATTTATCGTTTTTCTCTTTTTACTAAAAAAATATTAAATATAAATTAATTTCAAATATCAAAATAATTTATTAAATTAAAAATCATTTTATAAATTAAAAAATTACAGATATCTATATAATTTTTATTGTTAATATAAAAATTTAAAAAATAGTTTGTAGATATCTATTCATTGACTATCGAGTTTTTTTAAGTACTAATACTTTATATTTTAAATTAGTTTAAAATAAAAAAATATTAACACTTAAAATCTTAATGACTAATTTAGATTTTAATTTAAAAATTATTTTAAAATTTTTATTAATAATAAAAATTATTTTAAATATTAATATTTTTTAGTTTTTAAAATAAAATTTAATTTAATCAATATAGTAATTAATTATATTTTTTTCTGAATTTGATTGTTACTTAATATATTTTTTTTTAGTGTTTTTATAAAGATTGAATAATTTTTAAAATATTTAATTTTATTATAATTTTTTAATGATAAAAAAGGAAAAAATATTAAATGATATAAATATATATAGAATAGTTTTGACTGACTCAAGTGAAACGCTGATTTTTCAAACGAGATTTCGTGCGTTATGCATGAAAAAGTAGAAGGATGACTTAAGGCAATGGAAAATCATCAATGAAACATTTATAAGACCTTATTCAATACAAAACGCAATTAATGCATTCAAATAAAAAAAAATTATCATAAATTCAGTTTCATAAAGAAGAGTTTGAGGTTGAGTGAAGAAGAAGAAGATTATTTGAATTGGAGAATGTAACGTCACTTTTTTTTTGAAATTTTTTTTCCTTATCTCCATTTCTATCTCTCTATATTGTCTACTTTCTCTTTCTCTTAATTTTTTCTCACAATCTTCATCTATTTTAGAATCTGATCGGACCACCTTATAGCTGACAAGTTAAGGAACATTTCTATCCGATTAGATTTTCAAACTAAGTTCATTTTTACTTTATATATCTTTTGTTATTTGTTTTTTCTTAGAATTTAGTCATTAATATTTGTGGGGTCAGTTGAGAAGTTTAATCCTCTCAACTTATTCTATTATATACTGAATTTTTGTTCTGTTTGGATAACTTGCATTAGGCCCGTAAATCTTGAAGCTTATCCAAACTGTGGGAAATAAAATTTTAAAAGTTGCTTGGAAAGCAAACAATTGAGGTAAGGGAAGCTAAATTTAATTTTTAATAGCACCCTAGGATAGAGGATCTGAATGCGGAAGGGACGTGGTCCCAATATTGAATTTCTCTTGCAGGGGTGTTATTTGTTTATATATTGTGTGTTTGTTTATATATTATTTAAACTTTATAAATATTATATTTTGATAGTTTGAGAGTTAAATATTGTTTTTGACGTTGGAAAATTTCTGGAATGATATGAATTTTTAAATGTTATGTGATTGAATGATATGTATTATATACGAATGATGTAAATTGTATGAAATTGATGTCATACATTTGGGATAATGTACACGAGCAGATGACCATACAGGTGCAGGAGAGCTTTAGAAGTTTCAAATTTTTATTTTGAGTTATGGATATGTAAATATTTGTATTTCTATAAATCCTAATCATGTATTAGGAATGTTTTGAAAAACTCTAAGTTTGTATAGAAACAGGTATAACTTTTATTGTAATAGTTAGATGTAAATTATGAGGTGTCACAGAGAATGAGAAATTGTTCTAATTATTAAAATGGTTAAAATTTTCAGAAAATATATTTTTAAGATAAAATTTATTTTATAAAAAAATTTAATTATCAAAATATTTAAATTATTGACAAATTTAAATCTAAAATATTTTAAAAATATAACGGACTACATTACATTTTCAAAATATAATTGACTGAAGTCCATGTTTAAGTCAAGAAAAAGGTAACTGACTAATTTTATAATTTAGCCCATCATTATTTTTAAACTAATTATTATAAAAATAAATTAACAAATGATGTGGACCTGAAACTGTTTATATTTTTTATTTTTTATTAATAATAAAGAAAATATATGACCTGGTTAACAGTGTAAAATATAAACTTTTGCTTATTTTCCGAGTGTTTTTTCTTGTCATAAATGTAGTATAGAAAAAATTCAAAAGAATTTATATAAATTAAAAAATACAGAAGAATAGTGTTAAAATGAATTTGTTCATTACAAGTCTTTTTAAAAGCCTCCTAATTTATTTTAAAATTTTCATAAGAAAAACATTAATTTTAGAAAATAAAAAATAATTATATAATAATTAAATTAGAGACATTTTAAAGACTAAAAAAAGTTTTGATTTCTAAACTAGTTTTGAATATTGATAAATAGTTTTTAAATGGATATCTAATTAGTTACCGATGTTTTAACAATCAATTATTTATATTTTAAAATTTAGTAGTAAAAATATCGATAACTAATTAAATATCAATTTATAAACTATTCATAATAATAAAAATGAATTTAGAAATCAATAATTTTTTAATTTTTAAAATATCTCTAATTTAGTCACTATAGCAAATAATTATTTTTGTGTGTAAAATTGATTTTTATTTAATGATTTTATTATAAAATAGACTTTAATTATAATGACAGAGAGTTGTGTTTTTTTTTATTTGTGTGTAAAATTGATTTTTATTTAATGATTTTATTGTAAAGTAGACTTTAATTATAATGACAGAGAGTTGTGTTTTTTTTTATGTGTGAGAAATGGTCTCGAATTGAGTGATACTATATATTATTATAAGAAATCAAACACTAAATAACACAGAATTTATAAAGTGAAAGGTTAAGCAGAAGGTTAGTAAATCACAAAATAATGGTTAAGAAGAACAAGAAAACTAATTTATCAAATAGAGGTTCTTTAATTATATTTTTAATCTGTAAATTATTTTTAATAATATAAATAAATGTAATCAAGATTATATAACACAAGAACATTTTTTTTTGTGAAATTAATAATTAATCCTTCACATATACTTAATTATTGGTCAACATTCAACACACTCATCATCTTCCAGTAAGCACCTAAAAACATGTTACCTTATTTTCCTATAGTGATCATGCATGAGTTTACATTTTTAAAGATAAAATTATAAAAGGACATGTTATAAATTTACTTTGTTCTAATTATTTTATTAAACATAAATATGAAAATATAAAATATCAACTACTAAAAGATTATTAAATAAAAATTAATTTTAAAGATAAAAAATATAATTAATTACTATATTGATTAAATTATATATTATTTTATAAATTAAAAAATTATTAGTGTTTAAAGTATTTTTTATTAATAAAAAAATAATTTTTAAATTTTTATGTAATTAACTAATTATTATTTAATTTGCTATCAAGGTTTTACCAATTTTAGAGGAAAAGATAGTTGATAGCTAAAACCTTAAACCTTAATAACTAATTAGATATAATTTTTAAATATTAATTTAGAAACTAGTTTATAACTTTTAATTAATAATACAAATTATTTTAAATATTAATAATTTTTTTCTGTAAAATATTATTTAATTTAATCAATATAATAATGAAGTATTTTTTGTTTTTAAAATTAATTTTTATTTAATAATTTTCTTGTAGTATATTTAAATATTTACGTGCTTTATATTTTTCAATAGAATTGAAGCTTTTTATTTTTATTTTCATAATTTTGTATTTATCCTAATTAAAAAAAGTAAGATGTTTTTAACAATTAATTATACAAAAATAATTATTATTAAGAGAACTAATTGTTTTTATTGGAAGGAAAAATGTCCCTTTAAATAAGGTGTGAAAGAAATTTTCTTTTTCTAAGGTTTATAAATTATTTGAGGATGAGTTCCAACATATTGCTAAAACAGAAGAGAGGTCCACATGTAAATATAATTATAATAACTTGAATAAATGAGGTTAAAATAATTAAAAAAAACATTTATTTTTTTAAATAAAATTAATATGTAGTTTTATAATTAATTTGTCAATATTCAAGACCCCACCTTATCCAATCCTCCTCAGTGACAAGTATATCCTATTCCCATTCAGCTAACCTTGCCTCACATTTGTTCACATTTTTAGTTGAAGCCACTGTTAATTTAAAAGATCAAGGGTTCAATTAAAAAAACATTTTTAGTTTAGTTACCTAATTAAAAATTATTAATTTTTAAGAACCTAATAATTAATTTACCATGAAGTAATTTATTTAGTACGTTTTAACAGAAAAACAATGAGAGCACGTATTAAGATTACATATAAATCAGTAATTTTAACACAAAAATGGCATAAATAAATCTTGAATTTGTTACCATTTTACTCCCATCTTATCTTATATATGAAAATAAATTACTGTATTATTTATTACATTAATTGTATTCTTCCTTTGATCTTTTGTTACATCTATTCGTATTTAATTTGTTAAATTTTCAATCAAATTTATTTATTTATTTTAAATAAAGTTCTAAGCACTTTTTTCTTTCTTTCAAAGCTTGAATTCTTAAATTTCATAGCCAAGTATCTATGCGAAAATATCTTGGAATTTTTTTGTATACATGCGGACATCCATGGATACCAGCGAATATTTTTATATACTTTTAGTTAAAAAGAAATTATTTGAAAACAATTATTTAAAATATAAGCTCAAATAAAAAATTAATATTAAAGTATAATTTAAATAAAATTACATCGGTTGGAGATCCCACATCGACTAGAGATTAGAGTCTGCCTAACTCAACCCCATAAAACCGGCTTATAGGGTTGATGTTTGCATCCACTTATAGTTCATTTAAATTTAGTAACTTGTAACATTAATTTTATGACATGCAAAACAATTCATATCCATGTAAGACATTATAATGATATTGTGTTTCATTTTGAATATTTGTTATTAGTTTGACTGATTTTTGGTTGAAAACTAGAGATGATATACATTTTTCACAATTACACATATGTTATTTAAAACAACAAACAAAACAACATAGATATATTACATTCTCTCTTAAAACAACAAAAATGTCTCACTTAAACAATATATCAATGTGGTTTTGAACAAAAAAACTCGAGTATAAAGTGCCCAACAAATTGTGTGTCACTTGAAGCACCAATGAGTCACTCTAAGTGACATTGCACACCTTTTACTTAAAAGACTTGCTCTTTGCTCCAAGTGACTATGGTTTCATGTATTGCTCCAAAGGCATGTTTGTCACTTTAAGCAACAATCACACTCTATTCACTTAAAAGTGATATGTCTTTATTCCAAGTGACTGTCGTTATCTCTCGCACTTGAAGTGTGTAATAACTTGCTTAAGACAAATGTAAACACTCATTTAAAGCATGAGTTATATCACCTTAAATGAACATTATTTCGCTTTGAATATTTTTTTGTATTGCTTTAAGAAAAGTATTGTTTCTCCAATCAAGGCTTGCGTGAGATAAGTTAGAAATCTCACATCGACTAGAGATAAGAATTTCATAGTATATAAGTGGGTGCAAACTTCACCTTATAAGTCAGTTTTATAAGGTTGAATTAGGCTTAAAGTCTACTTCTTATGGTATCAGAGCCATTTAAAAATCTATCATAATGAGAGTATGTTGGGCTTATCAGGCCACTGTCGCTATCGAACAACCCATAAATATATTGTCTCATGCATGAGTTAATAGCCTCGGACATAAGAAAGATGTGTTGGAGATCTCACATTGACTAGAGATAAAGACATTTCATAGTATACAAGTAAATGCAAATCTTACCTTATAAATCGATTTTAGAAGATTGAGTTAGATGTCCACTTCTTAATAATAATCATATATTTGCTTAATTGGTTGAATAATTCTTTCATGGTCATCACAATTTGCAATAGAAATTATTTTTATATAATAATATTATTTTTTACGACAAAATATGCGTTGCTGACAACATTTGTTATGTTCTTATTTGTGACGAAGTGATTTTTTTCCGTAATAAAAAATTGCAACATCTTTTTTTATTGTTTTCAATATAGATTCTACCGCATATATTTTTGTGATGATATTTTCTCTATATTGTGACCAATTTGTTTTCGTATCAAAATTAAGTTTTTTTTAGTAAAGCACCACATAAATTTAGGAACTTTTTCAAAAGTCTTATAATATGAGTATTCTTTCATAGAGAAGTTCACTCTAGATTTATATTTAACTTCTATTTAATATAGATAATATACTTTAAGATATGTTTTTTCAAACCTCAATCTTTGGATGCATTGTTTGTTGACTTTTCTTTTTCGGATATATTCCTTGCATAAAAAAGAAGATAGTGCATCAATTATTTTTTTAGATATTAAATTATGAAAATTTTTAACGTTTATTATTATTATTCTTATTATACTATATATATATATATATATATATATATATATATTAATAAGAAGATAAACTCTGAAACAGAATATCTATTTTTTAATAAATAAACTAACAACTATTTTCACTTAATCAAAAATAAAAAAATAAAGTATGTTAACTTTTATTTTTACACATTTGTTTGTTTGCTTGTATGTTTTCAACTTAATATAATTTTTGTATTCTTCTTAGCATGAGATTCGAATGGTATTGTCAATTAAATGTGACTACTTTCTTACAACAGAAATAAGGTTTAAAATAGGAATGAAATATAGTGAGGATATTTTTAGTTTGATTTACCTATGTAATGTTTGGTCATTATTGTAACATATAAATAGTATCATTTTTTAAAATTTAGATACCCAATTGTGAAATTGTGATTAACCTCATTAAATTTTGAACATAATTATGGCTGACTAATAAGTTAAATTTTTTTAGCTGATAAAAAAAAGTTAAAAGTTTTTTTTTTCTTTCTCGTATTTTGAATGGTATGGGAACGCAATTATATGTTTAAAGGGCCATGAAGAACATCTATTTATCATGTTCGGGATAAAGTATAGATTCTTTGTTAAGTTTTTGATGTTATTACTCTATTATGCAATTAACATATACACTGATTTTGATATATTAAAAATTCTTTTAATATATTTTAAAATATTAAAATCATTGTATTTTTTAAGACAACACTAAATTAAAGAATCTAAATTCGTTGAGATATCATAATATTAACTTTAATGTCTTTGAATTTGGAATTTTTTACCATGATGAGGTTTTTTTCTTTTTTTTTGCTTTTTATCAAAATGGGGTCCGTTTAAAAAAAATTACAAATTTAGGCAAGTCGTGCCAATTCGGCACGACTTCATATGCACAAATCGTCTCAACTTGGCACGACTTCTGTCCTGTCATACTGAAGTCGTGCCAACTTGACACGACTTCTGTCACGTCATAATGAATCTTTATTTTTTTTTAATTTTATTGTTTATATATTGGGTAGTCAGTTATGTAATGTTAAAAATTAATTTGATACATAATTTTCTAAGAGTGTTAGTTTTAAGGAACAAAAAATTGGATAATCGTGTATGGATCATGTTTGACGGTAATGTAATACAATAATCAAGTTATTTGATTAATTAAAAAATGAAGAAAATTGTTATTGAATTTTGGAAATAAATAGATAAATGAAAATTTATTTTATTTGGAAAATAAATAGAGAATTATTGTTGTGAATTTGCAAAATAAATAGCTTGAGAAGTAATGATTTTATAGAACACGTAATGATGAGAAGAGATTAATTAGAACTAAACAAATTAGTAAGATTCATTACAAGATATAAAATAAAAATATAAAAGATTCATTATGACGTGGCAGAAGTCGTGCCAAGTTGGCACGACTTCAGTATGATAGGGCAGAAGTCGTGCTAAGTTGACACAACTTTAGTATGACAAGGCAGAAGTCGTGCCTAATTTGGACGATTTGTGCATATGAAGTCGTGCCAAATTGACACGACTTGTCTAAATTTATAATTTTTTTAAATGGACTCCATTTTGATAAAAAAGGAAAAAAAAAACCTCATAATGATAAAAACCCTTGAATTTGTTTCTTTCTTATTGACTACCATTGTACCTCTTTTAGCTTTGAGTATAATATTATCTTTGACTAAAAAAAAGTGAAACACTTACATAGTTTAATTTCTCCTATCTTATTAACATTATATTAATTAAACACTATATATATATATATTATTATAATTAATGTGTGTTTACTCAGTAACGAATATTGTTGACAAAATAAATTGAGAGAAGAATTTATCATAAAGAGATGAAACTAATATATAAGTAATTACTGAATTAATCTCAAACTTGAATTTATTAATTTAACCAGAAAAAAGAGTTTAATTGAGAATTTAAGAACTCAAACATAAGTAATGGATATCTTAACTTATTTACCATCTTTAAATGTATTTGGAGACTAAAATGAAAGAGAAATAATATAACAGATTCGATAAATGAAAAATTCAAGTTCAAGTCATTTTATATATCAGAAAAGTTTGAAAAGTAAGAAGGTAATAAATTCAAGATTTTTTTTTGTGGGTGTGGAAGAGATTAATCTATGCATAAAATATAATATTTAATCTTTATTTTAATTAAAAACATACGAAATAAATGACGTAAGATTAAATTAGACAGTAGGGTGCTAAACTATTTGAAAATTTTCAATTGCTTCATTAAACTAAAAACAATTGTAAAATTCAGCTCTTGATCTTGTAAAATTTTCAATGGCATTTTTTTAGTTGAGGGAAATAATAAAAAAATCAAATAGTTTATAAACTACTATTATCTTTTAAGAAAAAAATCATTAATAATAAATCTTAAATTGAGTACAGTGATGTGTCCAACTTAAGATACCGATACATATTTAAACATCCTAAATCAAAATTACAACACTGAAAACCAATATTCATATTTTAAGGCATAAAAAATTTAAGTAGATGGATAGGTAAAGATATAGGGATATATAATGACACGTGTGAGGGTTTATTATGTGAGGAAGAAAGCTTTGAATGTTGACCAAAGAATAATATTGGAATGAAAAAATTAAATTTCATTAAAAAAAGTACTAGTGTTAAAGTTATAGTCTTGACCACATATTTTTAAAATATTTAAGTATTTAAAATCATTGATAAGTTATATATAAAAAAATAAACACTTGGTCAATGATAATTATAATCGGTTACTATATTAGGTGATTAGTTTGTTATTTTTAAAAATTTAGAGATATCTTCAAACCCTTGCATACTTACAAAATGATGAACACAAAAACTGAGAATGTTATAGCAGTGCTTAACAAAGTTCTCTGCATATCATTGAAATGTATATGTGGCTGTTTGGATCATCAATGGTTCAATCCTTTCTCTGAAATAAAGCATTTCAGTGTTCTTTTATTCCATTCCTTAGCCATGTAATGTATTCTGTGTCTGATTTTTTTAGAACTGTTTTTAATGCATCCATTTTTTCCTATGTTTCATTGCTTGTATTTACAAATTCTCTTTGTTTCTGAGAAAACTATAGGAAATGAACAAGAACAACGATTTATGAATGCGTCTATAACAATATTTACATTTGTAAATGCATTACCCTTAAACCCTAAATTTTCATTCAGAAGTATATAAAAGTGCGGCTACCAGAAATAGTCGTTTTTATAAATATGATTTACAAATACGATTATATAACCGTCTTTTTATTATTCGGTTTAAGAATGCGTGCTCATCAAATGCAACTCTATAGCTATATTTATAAACGTAAAATAACCGTATTCGCTTTGTCTTTCTATACTAGTGATTGAATGTAAAATAACTGTATTCACTTTGTCTTTCTATACCGCTGGTTGAATGTTCAACTAACTGAAATATATATATATTTTTTTTAATTTGTTGTTCTTATGAATTTTTATTTATTTTTTATTATGGTTTGTAGTCCTCGTAAACTTTATAATAAGTTACTTTATAAATGTTTCAATAAAATTTATTAAACTTTTGTCAAATTTTACTTACCTATGCATCTTTCCACCAACGAGACGAAGTCCTAAGATATTGATCTAACATTTCTTCTAATAAAATAAATCTTAATAACTTTACTGGAAATTTATAGAAAAATAATGTAATATATTTTTTATATTGCTATTCAATTATCTATGAATTTATTGACTTCAGTATTATTTTCTTAATTTATCTTTAATTTTTTAGTTATATAAAGTCAATCTTTATATTGGTATTTAATACTTATCAAACTCAATAAGAATTGAAATTACTTGAAATACATTTACGGTGTATTATTAAAAATCGTCTCATTTGTGATAGGTTACATGTTCAAGCTCTCACTCGTCATTTTTAGTGACACTATAACGTGATTTTTTTTCTATATATATAAATGTTCTTTGAGTTCAAAAACATTTTTATAAAAAATTAAGTTTATATCTAAAACAATATTTTTTAAAATCAATCGTTCATTATTCATATGGTAATTACTTAGAAATTATAGTTATGATATTTTTTAATTAATTAACCATATAAAAAATATTTATATATTCAAATCAAACTCTCGTGTTCTTTTATATAAATGTTCAAAACTTTTTCAGGTTATTTAAAAAAAAAAAAATACGTCAATATTTTTTCTCTTTCTCTCTCTCAATAATCATTGATTATTTTCATTGCCTCCATTTGTAAACATTCATCTAAATTTTGTGTAAAAAACCTTCAAGTCAGCAAATTTTTAACTGTTATAAAAAATGGTCTCTTAGAGTTTTTTTTATTTGTGTTGCTAAACTCAATTTTATTGGTGGAATGGTTGACTTTCATGACGATTTTTTTTACTAACGGACCCCATAAATAACATCTTAAAAATGCATTTTCACCACCCTAACATTTATTACTATTATTATTATTTAAAAAAAGTACACACATTGACCCACATAAAATATATTCAAACACTTAACAAGCACATTCTCCCTCTAATACTCATCTTAATAAGCACGAAGCATACTCTAAGATCAATTGACAAAAGGTTTCAAAGTGCATTGTGGCTACCATTTTTGTCTTCTATATATGTTTTCATCTTTAAGAATTTTGTGCTGAAATTTTTATATGTTCATTTTTTAGGGGTTTGAACTGAAAATATGGGAAGAAACATTGCTTGTATTAGGGTTGATACCTCAATTGGGGGCAAATCCAAGAAAGGAAGAAACAACAAAGATGTTGTTCATGGAACTTCTGAAGAAGGTTCAAGATTTTGGAAGAAATTGAGGATTTTCTTAGGTTGCATGCTTTGGAGTTCCAAAGGGGAAGCTTCAACCAGAAACAAAATCAATCAAGGTAAAAATGGTGTATAAATATAGATATTCTTACCTTGTTTCACCATTCTTGTTAAGAGTTCATATTTGTTTCCTGTTCCAATTAAAGATTTTCTTTTAATAAAGGCTTATATTGAATTACTTAATTCCTATATGGCATGTAATTATAAGAACACTTACTTCAAATCATATCAATTATCACATTAGTTTTCTTTTTCTTTAATTAGGTGTTAATATATGCATAAACCTTTGTTCTCTCAATATATAGAAAAACACACACAAAATCAATTCCTTTCTAAAAATAAGTTTAACCAAATCTATGCATGTGTCAACAAAATTACTTCAATGGCAATTCAATATCTTCTTGGGATTGCAAATTAACTACATTTTATGTTGCTTATTATAACTTTGCTTTCACTCCAAAATCAGCAGAAAAAAATGTTAACAGTGATGTTGATAGACAGCAATCAATTGCCCAAAGATCCTCATCAAACAGAAGCTTAAGTAGCTATGCAAGATCGTGTGTTCCAGATCAAGAATTGTTTGAAGCTTCTTTGCTTCTTCGAAGGTTCACATTTCAAGATCTTATGTTGGCAACAAGGACTTTTAAGGTTGAGAATTTTCATGATGAAGAAGGGTTTGGAATTTTGTTGAAAGGTTGGATTAATCCATATGGGAACTATGCAGCAAGACCTGGAACAGGAATTCCAATTGCAGTGAAGGCCCTCAACTTGAATGAATCTCAAGATCATAAGGAATGGCTTGTATGTGATGCTAACCCTAACTAAATTTCTTCATTTGTTTGTTATTTTTTTATCTAAGCAAATTTACATTGACATGTCTTGTGATTTCTTGAGATTGCACACATCATTATTAACCCTTTTAAATACATTCCAATGGTATGTGTAATCTCAATATACTAGAGAAGGTGTTGATGAGTAAATTGCTCATTTTTTTTTTGTATAAAATGTTTACATCACTAACTGTTTATATTGTTTGTTAAAAAGTAAAATGTTTTCATTTTTTTTTTCAGGATGAAATTAGTTTTCTGGGTGAACTCAATCATCTAAATCTGGTTAAAATAGTAGGGTTTTGCATTGAGGATGGCAAAAGACTACTAGTGCATGAATATATGTGTCAAGGGAGCTTAGAGAAGCAACTATTCAGCAGTATGTCCCAATGTACCAAATAATTCATTATTTTTAAGTTATGGTTTGAAAATTTTATTTCAGTCTTTATTTTTTATTACTCCACTTTAACTTCATTGCTTTACTTAAAAAAAAAACTATTTTTATAATTAAAAATGAAAATATTTTTTTTTCTTTATAAACTTGTTTCCGTGCCACAAAAAATACATTATCATTGTTGATTTCAATCATTACCTTCATATCTCCAACCCTTCTTTTCTAACATACATTCCTTCCTTTTTCTTCCCATACACCAATTAATTATGCATAAACCATATTTCAATTTCTCTTTTGTACCTTTAATTTCATATTAAACACATGTTTTCAAAAGTGATTCATTTATGGGGAGAGTATCTCTCATTAGATTGATGTTTGCATTACCTTTATTCTTTATGTATCTATTAGATGGCAGAAGAGGTTATTAAGAAGGTTAAAATACTTCATAGAACTTTTCGATAAAAGGGAGAATAATAAATTAAATGCGTAAGTTGGGAACAATCTATAAAACTAAAAAGTGTGGAGAACTAGAAATTAAAGATTTAAAGTTATTTAATAAATCTTTGTTGGCGAAGTGAAAAATGAACATTGATTGTGGAGGTGGCAAGATCTAAGGAGAATATGTGGGTTTAGAGAAACAAGTTGTTGGTTCGAGGAAGTTGTAGAATGGAATATAAAAGGTGGTTAGTGTTGTTGTGTATTTATTAAAATAGAGGAAGGAATGTTTCACAAGCATAAGCCTATAAGCCTACACATGGTGAGAGTTTTCTAGTACTTGTATACGGGTTAGGACACTCTTAAAATGTCTTTTTTTTAATTTATTTAATACTTTACTGATAAAAAAAATTAACATGTGGTTAAAAGAAAGAACTCATGGATATGTATAATAAAATCTACTCAAAACTCAATTATATGGGTAGGATACAAGAAAGGATATGGATATGGATATGGGAGTTGGAGTGGAGATGGTCATGACCATGGTCATGGTTTTATTAGGAATAATAACGAAGTAGAGAACTTGATCCAATGGATTAGTCAAATACAACTAAAACAATTTAAAAAACATAAGTGATTGTGGAAAATCATACTGTTTAGGTACTTTTTTTTGATAAAAAAAATAAACATATTTAATAAAGCAAGAGTGTTTTGATGGGAGAGTATGGTGTGAAGATCAGTAAAATCTTGTCAAAGTTCCTAAACTATCTAACTTTATTAGAGCGTCCAATAGAATGTAAGCATATTTTAATATCGGTGGTGGATAGTCTCAATAGTGTCTAGACTCTTAGCTTCTATTAAGATTAGTGTCATTTGGAATAGTTGTCTTAGTGAGATTTCAATTTAGTAGTGGAAAACATTGTTTACATATCTTCTTTACTTGTTTAGATACCTTTCACAAAATTTAGTTAAGATAGTTTTTTACTACATATAGAACTTATAAGGATAATTGGAAACTAAATAAGAGTTGTAAGTTCAATTGTTACACTTTTTAAAGTGAGTTAAGTGAAAGTTCACTAACAAACATAAACTTTGAGTTGTAATATCTAGTTCATAATGAATTATATTCAAAATTTCGATTGAAGTTTGTTAACACTTCAATTGAACGACGTTATTTCTACATGTTGAATCTTTCTTGTTTCTTCCTTTATTTAGCTTTTACTTCTTATTTACAACTTTTTCTCTACTATCGTAATTTTATTTGTGTTGGTAGATGATCTTGTAGTGATTTATTTTTGTGTATATTCCACAAAAAAAGTGGTGTAGTGAATGTGAAATTCAATCACCATGACTTTCACAAAAGTATGGGGTTGAAAATTCACTAGATTGAATTATTTTGAATTGTAACAGTTGAAACTGCGTGCTTTTCTAATTCAATAAGTCCTCATTGAAGCACTCAAAGGTGAATTGAAGCTTAATGTAGCCACAATGGAGAAGGGCAAGAAAACGTTATTGGACAAGTCTCACAATGTGATTGTTCTTAGCTCAATAATAAGGTATTGAGGCAAGTTTGGAAGGGAAGATCGTAGGGAACTATAGACAAAGCTCAAGAGCTTGTACATGACAAAATTCGTAGTTAATTGTCAATATCTAAAGCACGTGTTGTACTTATACAGTGTTACACTGGTTCAAATGATTTTGGAATATGGTTGTTCAAATGTGAGCTCTTATGGTTGAATAAGACCTACTTGAAGCTCTAGAAGGTGAATCAAGGCTTGATGTATTCATGGCGTAGAAGGGAAAGAAAACATTGTTGGGGAAGGCTAAAAAATGTGATTGTTCTTAGCCTCGATAACAATGTATTGAGGCATATTTAGAAGAGGAAAATCACAACAAAGATTAAGGATGAACCTCATGAGCTTATACATGAAGAAATACCTAGTTAATCATTTATATGTTAAGTAAATGTTATACTCATACAAGGTGAGTAGTGAAAACGAAATTAATAAACAATTGGATAAATTCAATTAGTTGATTCTTGATTAAGAGAAATTGAAGTTCAGGTTGATTATGAGGATCAAGCATTCTTGTTGTTATGTTTGTTGCCTAAGGCGTATAATCATTTTAAGCAAATCTTGTTGTATGGAATATAGACTCTTTGTAGCTTCTTTCTCTCTTGAGGAAGTTCAGGCTGATCTAAGCTTGAAAGATATCAACGATAAGTTTGATGTTAAGTCATCTAATTTAGAAGACAACCTTGTAGGAAGGGGAAGATCCTCTACCAATGATAAATGAGGTGGTAGAAGGATGTTGAAGTCAATGTATTTCAATGGTGGGGGTGCATCGAATATTAGATGTTTCCATTGCAAAAAGGAAGGTCACACCAAAAGGTTATGTCTTGAGAATAAATAAAGGTTATAGATTATCTAGTTCGAATAGACCACCAACATTTGGTGAAACAACTTTAGTTGAAGACTTTTATAAATCACCAGAGGTCTATATTAGTGTAAAGTGATTGTGATTGGATATGGATTCTAATTACTTATTTCACATGACACATAATAATTTATGGCTCTAGGAGTTTACAAAACTTCAAGGAAATTCAATTCTCCTTGGTGATAACAAATCCTGTAAGATAACTAGAGTTGAAACACCAAGTCTTTTCCACATGATGGATCTAAGAGAGTGTTTGAAGAAGTTAGGCTTCCACCTAGCTTGAAATGTAACCTAATATCTCTCAGTGAACTTAAGAAGAAAGAATATATGTTTAAAGGTGAGTGGGGAATCTTGATGCTAATGAAGGAGTCCATGGTAGTGATGAAGGGTATGAGGAAAAATGACTTTTATGCCTTACAAGGTGTTGTACTATTTGTATTAGTGCTTCCTACTAAGAATACCATCTTGCCCAATACTGAGATATGACATAGAAATTTAGGTTATGTACGCAAGAAAAAAATAGTTCAGTTGTATAATCCAAGCTTGTTTGGAAATGACAGAGTTGAAATGTTGAAATTTTGTGATCATGGGGTCCAAGGGAAAGCTTGCAGGACCCAATTTAATGTAGAAAAACAGAGAACAAAAGGTATTATTAACTATGTTCATGCTAACCTACGGGGATTGTCTACAACTTGATCACACTCTTGCGAGATATTACTATCGATTGGAGATGACTATTTGAGGAAGTTCTGACTTTATCCTTAAAAGGCTAAGGACAAAGCTTTTGACAATTTCAAAATTTGGAAATATCTAGTAGAAAACTAAATCGATAAGACAATGAAGTGGTTTAGAATTGATAATAGTCTTTAATTTTGTTTAGAAATGTTTAAAAAGTTTTGTAAGAAGAATGGCATACAAAGGTATCAAATGATAGTCGGGACTTCACAACATAATTATCTAGTTTAAAGGTTTAATATGACCATTCTAATATGTTGGTGTTTCAAAGATGTTTTGGGCTAGAACTATTGTTGTTGTTTCCTACCTTATCAACAGATGTCCCATAATGACATTTCACTTGAAAAATCGTAAAGAAATCAAGTCAAGGAATTCCTCTAACCTTAAAAATTTGCAAATCTTTAGTTGTGTTGCTTGTACTCATATAAGGCAAGGGAAGTTAGATGTGTTTGTCAATAAATGCATGCTCCTATGTTATCCAAAAGGTGTGAAAAGGTATTGCCTGTGGTGTTTTAAGACAGGATTTAAGAAGTGTATCATCAATCAAGATATCATCTTCAATGAAATCGAGATGTCTCATAAGCCAGGAGTTTTAGAATGTGAGTCTAGATGTAGTTGTCATGGTGTGAATTTGAACATTAAGGTTGAGTTTGGCATAGAAAAAGCACCTGATTTTCTACAAAATGAAGATTTAAATGATTTGGTAAAAGATAGAAAAGGAGTTTCTGATGGAGATAGTTGGGTTGATGATTACAAAATTGATACAGTCAGAGCTAGGAGAACAATCGAAGCTTTGGAGAGGTATAAATACGCAGAGCTTATTATGTAGTCCTTAGTGGCTACAAGTGAGGTGTTAGAAGATGAACTTTTTAGCGTATGATTTTCCCTTACAAGTAAGAAGAAGTCTCAATAGTTAAAAGTCATGAATGAGGAGATAAAGTCACTTTATCTGAACAGTGCCTAGAATTTGATATGTACTCATTTTAGCCATTTGTTGGTCAGTTTTAAATGGATTTTCAAATGCAAGGATGGAAATCCCCTAAGAAATTGAACAAGTGGTTTGACAAGTTCATTACAAGTATTGATTTTAAAAGGAGCAAGTATGATCCTTATGCCTAGTTCAAGTTTGTAACAAAAAAATCATTATTATTGTTGTGTGTTGATAACATTCTAATAGCAATAAATATTAAACCTAAGGTTTAGAAGGTTAACGTTGAGTTAAATGACGAATTTGACATGAAGGATCATAAAGCTACTAGGTGATCTAGAACGTCTATATGTGTCTTAGGAGACCCACTTCAAATAATCCTTGACAAGTTTGGAGTGACGAACTTAAAGTTTGTTTTCCACCTCTTTCTTCACACTACAAGTTGAGTGATACACAATCTCCTAAGATGGTGTAGGAACAAAACTTTATAGAGTAATTCCATATGCAAAACTTTATAGAGTAATTCCATATGCAAAACTTTGCACTCACCCTAACATAGTCTATGTTGTGAGTTTTGTTAACAGGTTCATGTCAAACCTTAGACAAGCCACTAGTAAGCTCTTAAGTGGATCCTCTAAAATTTGAAAGGGAAACTTGGTAAAGTTCCAAATTATGATGAAACAAATTGGTATGCCAAAGATTCTCAACAGAAATTTATTTTGACTCATACCATATTAAGTGTTTGGACATCATAAAAATCTCTTACAATTTATGTATTACCTAGTTATGGTATTGTTATTAGCTGAAAGGTCAATGTATAGAAGGTAGTGATTTTGCCAACCACTGAAGTAGAGAACATTGTCTTGATCAAAGTGGTAACGAAATCCTTGTGGTAGAAGTGTCTAGGTAGGGAGTTGAGGGTGCAAGACTAGGTTTGAACTGTCTGCTGTGAGAACAACAATGTTATACAATTATCAAAGAATCAAGTATACATCAAAGAACAAAGCACATTGACATTAGGCTACACTTCTAAGAGAAGAGATTTCTCAGGGATTTGTGAAGGTGTGGAAGGTCTTAATAGGTTATACTCCTTTTATTATGATTGTGAACACTTTTCCAGACAAGTCTTCCATTGCTTGGATTTCATCCAACTGATTAGTGATTAAGCTTGTAATGAACTTAGTTGCAGACAAAAGTCTTACTCAAAAGATTTGTGTTGAACTAAGGTGGATATTTGTGAAGATTGGTTCATAAAATCTTGTCCAGGTACCTAAACCTAATAACTCCACCTGGGTGTCCAATAAAAGACATGTGTCTTCTCATATCAGTGGTAGATAGTCCTACTAGAGTGTCTAGCCTATTAGCTTCTACTGAGACTAATGTTGTCTAGAGTAATTGTCCTAGTTTTTTTTTATCGGCGAAAAATTAATTTAATAAAAATGAGCATTTCAGAAATGCTCCAACCCTTATACAAAGAAAAATAAAAAACCACTACAGCATGGAACACAACCAGAATATCTAACAACCTTGTAATAACATCCACCTAGCCCAAACCCAAATTGGCTTACTTACCTATCAGATATTGTTTTCTTACATAAGAAAACTAACTAACCTTACTTATGATTACAAAACTTCCCTTCTAGAGATCCCCTCAACCACTGCCCATTTGCCACCCCTTTATTAATCTTTGCTTCTGTCTCAGCAAATTGGGCACTTCCCCCTAATCCTCCTCCCCTCTACATAATTACCTTTTCCCAGCCATGTTCAATTTCTTGTTTTAGATCTGATCCATACAAGCCTAGATTTCCACCTTCTCTCCTTTGCATAAAGATCTTTGTCCAACTATGTTCACCATCCAGCTTTATCCAGATTTGCATAGGCTTCCATTTTCATATGCATTCTCTCCTCTTTTAATCTACGATATTCCAACTGCATTATGCCTAATTTGTCGCACCTTCACACCCTGAAAAACAAAAAACCAACCTTCCTAGCCTTTAGCTAAGACGTTGTTTCACATCTTTAATAAAAACACGTGTAATTAAGACATTGTATATCAAGATCTAACCCACACCGGCATAAATTTAAGTCTATATTCACCACCACATCCTCCACCCAGCCAACCTATACTTCATGTTGCAATCACATTGATGGTTGAGTTTTATGTCCATACTCCATCAGTATCCAGAAGCAACGCAACATGGTGACTTGGCAGTCATCTCCTATCAGTTAACCATTTAGCCAAAGCCCTTTTGCTAGCTCTGCATAGGATTTTTCGACAAGCCTCCTCATCTTTTATTTCTTTAAAACTTTGTTCCCAAGCCAAACTCTTTAATCCTTCTTTACTTTCCCAATTTGCACCTGTTGTCCCTCCTTCACATTGTCACTCAATACTTCTACATTAAATTTTACCAAACCTTTGTTTTTTATTCCACTATTCTATGCCTCTGCTTCTTCAATCTATTTTCACAACTTGTCTCTTCAATCCTTCACAACCTGCATAAGTGAAAATATTTCCTAGCCTTTAGCTAAGATAAAGTCATTCTACTATGGTTATAAACCACATGAAAGCATTAGCAAAAACAACCAAGTAATATACCAATAACCTCCTTCAAAACCTACAAAAACGTGAAATCTCCACCGTTGAACATTGTAACACTATCTTCTTTACTAACACCAATCCTTGTGTCCAGTAATGACCTACCCTTCCCAGCACTGGTTTTAAACTACTCATACTTCCGATAGAATTCCCATTTCTAATCATCTTTCACCCCTCACCCCTCACCTTCCACATTAAAATAAGCTTTTGATACATGAGATGAGATTCATAAGTCACTCTGAAAAAGAAAAACTAAAGGATTTCATCATGTTCTTCAACTAATTGTCCTACTGATGTTTTAACTCAGTAGTAAGAAATGTCTTCTCCACTTGTTTATGAACATTTCACGAAAGCTAATTGAGATGGTTATGTTATACTTTATAAAGTGAGTTGAGCAAGAGTTCATTGAGACAAAATATTTGATTTGTAATCCTTGGTTCATAATGAATTTTATCATGGACATGAATTGAATTTATTTTAAGGCTTCAATTGAACCATGTTACTTTAGTATGTTGATTCTTTATTATTTCTTCCTTTGTTTACCTTCTACTGATCTTTTGTGATTTCTTCTCTTTTATCGTAATTACATTTATGTTTGTAGATAGCTTTGTAGTGATTTTGTTCACTACATTCCACAACATATGTGATAAGTAATAGTCAAGTAGATATTCAATCATGTGGTCGTAATTCAACAAAGGAACATTTGTTGACTTTCTCTACTTTATAGTTAATCCATAGATATAACAAGAAATGGGTGATCATGTAGGTGACAATAATATATGGTATATAAAGTCGTAAAAATGGAACCATCTTTTAAAATAAACATTGTGAATGAAGAGGAATTTTTTTCTTATAACACAATAGAAAGCTTGGGTGTGGATCACATACCACATATATTTCTAGTAAAAGAATTTGAGTTTGAGGACAAAAAATTTCAAGGGAGAGTTACTAAATTGAATTGAGTGTTATTATGTTCTTGCAAGAGTTAGAGAAGTTCATTTTTTTTTTGCTTGTTCAGTTTTAGATTCAACAGTAATAATTACAACTATTCCTATTGGTTGGTGTACATTTGGTAAGTTTTTTTATATATGTTGTGTATATATAACTTGGGGGGTTAGCCGAAATCTTTATAAAAAAAATTAGGATTGATTTACAACAAGTGGGAGAGATTTTTCGCATTTGTGTATCCCTTGTCTGGTTTCATAGTGCATTAATTGTTATAGTTGAAATTAGGGAAATACATATGTGAAGTCTAGTAGAGGAAATAGTGGCTAGGTTATGGTATTCTAAGTGCATTGTGGATAAGCCAAGTGAGGTGATCATATGTAGAAATAGAAACTTGCGAGATAGGTTGAGTATTTGGATTAGAACTTTGGAGGCCTTAGGAATACCAATTTTTCAACACCAATGTATGTTAGGATTGGGTTGAAACATGTTGGAAAATGATGCTGACTAACCCCTTACATTTTGTGTAAATGGGTTAGGACATCCCTAAAATGTTCCACTTAATTTAATTAATTATTTGTTGATAAAAATATTTCTAAAAAGAGTCATATGTTATTTCAGAGACAACTTTTCTAGACTCCAAAAGACAATTTGTTTTTTTATCAATTATTCTTGACAATACTCTCTTTTAGTCTCTTAGTAAAAAAATGTTCTCAATCCATCACATTAAATATATAGGTGTAAACTCCCTCAAAGTTTCATATTTGGAACTACGAAAATGAAAGATGAAATACTTCGTCTTAGTGTGACGTATAACACCATTAATATAAATTGTTTTATTAATCTTGTTATATCTTCCTTTTAACATGAATCAATTTTTTCTTGTAAAATTGAAACATAACAACATATATTGACTCTTTATATTTCTACATTCCCCACATTGTTTCCTTCAATCCCATCTCAATAAACATAGTCGGCATCCCATAATTATTCTCTTTAATATATTTTTAGGCAAATTAGTACAATCTAAGGTTAGAAAATGATAACTTTCCACAAATCAAATGTACATTTACTTTTAAGTTTGGCGCAAATATTAATGTGAAAGTTGCCTTGTTATTAATGTTATTTTTTATCTCTATTTTAATGTTACTTTTTTAATGCGCTAAGTTGTACTTTTAATCTAATTTTGGATACCATTTCAAATTTATTTTGATTAAAACAGGATTAATTATTATTATACATGCTAGATAAATCATTGAATTAACAAGTTATATTGTGATGTATGAGCAGAAACTCTTCTACTTACATGGCCTATGAGAATGAAAATTGCAATTGGTGCTGCTAATGGCCTTGCATTTTTACACGAGGAAGCTTCAAGGCCAATAATATTTCCAGATTTTAAGACATCTAAGATCCTATTGGATATGGTAATAACTTTGCAATCTCTTACTATGTTAATTTTTATATAATACAACTTTTCCTACATCTTAATATCATTTTATCTCAGGACTACAATGCAAAACTTTGGGACTTTGGTCTTGTTCGAGAAATTCATGTAACAACTAAAGTAGTTGTAACAAAAGGCTATGAAGCTCCTGAGTATTTGATGTCAGGTTAGTCAGAATAACTTCTACCCAACATAAACTTGTCTAATTCGTTGGATCATCAAATGTTGTTTATCCTAAAGTAATATAGAAACATTAATTATACATAAAATAGAATATAGAAATCCATTACTCAAGTATAGACATATTATTCCTTTGTCTTGTTTTCTATCGTAGAACTTACTTGTCTGTAATACTTACTTGTCTGTAATACTTACTTGTCTGTAATAACATTTGTTCAAATAGGTTTTATGATAAACAACAAGACAAAACATCTGAAGATAAAACCTTTTTTAATATGGACTTACTGGAGCTCTTTCAAACAGGTAATTGGACAAATATACTAGTTTGAATATGAAAAGTTAGTTATGGTGTGTGTTGGTTATCCATACCCAACCATTTAGCTAAGCTAATGCAAAGATTTCCTCTACATTTGCCTTTTCAATGTGAAAAATAGTTCTAGTTATACCATTCTCACTTGGACAAAATAACATAGGAAATAGTCTTTTAGTCTTGGTTAGTTTATATATATATATATATATATATATATATATATATATATTAAGTTGAAAGATAAATATTAAGTGACTAAATGATGGAAAAAGTTTTGTAATCTTTGCCTATATGGGTTTTTATGTTCTTGTACCTACAATTAGTATGTATATTATCTTTGTTGATTACAAAAACATTAAACTAGTTTTTGGGTTAAAAGTTGAATAAATTCTTCTTACCAAATGGCAAAACATATAGATGACATAACTTCATCAAATAGAAACTCATACAACTACTGGTTAAAAACTCAACTACATACCAAAATCTCCATAATTAATTAGGGTCACACAAAATTTCTCCTTTTTAATTTGTCTTCTTATCACATTATTTGACTAATGACTTATGCATAATTTAAGCTTCCATGTAGTTTATGGTGCAAGTTTTTACTCAAATGGTTATTAACATTAAGAATGTTGTTGACACAGGCCACCTTACTTCTGAGAGCAATGTTTATAGCTTTGGGATTGTTCTGCTTGAAATGCTGACAGGAAGAAGAGCCTTGGATCAAACAATGGCTACAGAAGAACAAAACTTGGTAGAATGGTTGCGGCCTCGTCTAAAAAACAAAGCAAATTTTCATTATTTGATGGATCCTAGACTTGAAGGGCAATACCCAACAAAATGTGCTCATAGGACAATGAGGATAGCTACTCATTGTCTTCGTCTAGACCCTAAAACAAGACCCCTTATGAGTGAAGTAGTTCATAAGTTGAAGTATTTGCATGATGAGATGGTTAGTGAGGTTGGTCCCTCAACCTCACTTGGTAGAATGGATGTAGGTCCTTCAAACCATGATAGTGCTAACAAGTATGGCTTTGAAATAAGTTCATCACCAAATGTTTTAAGGTGCTTTCAAGCTTCACCACAGTGTCAATACTACCCTCTTCCTCTACCTCCACCTCCACCAAATCCTTGGCTTGGATCTTCATCTAACTCTTAAGGTTTCATCTTCATTCAACCTTTGTATGAAATTCTTGAGCATTTAACCATTTTTCTCCAAAATTTAGTGGAATTACCATGTTGTCTAGTTTATATTGTGGTTAACAATTTCAAAGTGTTAGCAATTTAAAGTACAAAGTAAAAAGAGCCTTTGGGTAGATTGTTATGGAAATTGGTCTCATGCATTTTTCTCATCCCTTATGAAAGCTATAATCTTTATTATATTTGTCCTAAAAAAATAGGAACTTTTTTGTTTACTATTTCTAAAAATAATTTTTTATTTTCTAAACTCTTTTTGACCTACATTTGAAAGTATTTGTCTCCTTAGCAAGTTTCTATTTTCCAAAAGTTTGTCGCCCTTCAACGAATCGCTTTAAGAAAACAAAAGGATTGAAACATCACTCAACTATTTCTGTTATTTATTTTTTAAACATTTTTCAAAACTTAATAAACTTTTCAATTACAATTTTATTGTTAACTTTCATGGAATTGTGTTGCATAACTTCTTTTTTAAAGCAAATTTATTAGTAAATTGAGGTGCAAGGAGTATCTTATAGCCCAAGTCAATTTTTTTATTACTCCATAACTTTTTTATTTCCAAAATTACTTTTTGATGAAAGAGTAGGATTTTTTTTTTTCATTTTTAAATTGTATAATTCGTACACTTTCAAAATTCTAAAATTCGAAATATGTATTAACACTTTTTTACATTTCTCTGCAGCTGGATTTTGAATGGTGAAATTTTTCGTACATGAAAAAAGCGAAGAAGAGAACAAATGAGGGTGGTGGAGGGTTTTTTTACTAAGGTTTAAATGGTAAATTCACCACCCATGGAGGTGCTGAACAAGATATGGAGGTGTAAATAGAAGCTAGCTTAGCCCAATTACATCGAGGTTGGAAGTACAATAATAAGGTATAAATAGAAATTTTTTCGCCAGTAGCACCTTGAACATAATTTTTACTGAGATAGTTCAAATTATATATAGAGATAGCACATTTTACTTTGCTACGCCATTTCGATTAAAAATACAGAAAAAAGAATTCTTTCAAAATTATTTATATAAGAATTTTTGCTTCAAAAATTGTTTGTATTATTAGAAACTTCTTTAGTTTTTAAAAAACTGAAAATGTAAAAAAAAAAGAATTTAATAATTAAGTGTGTATATTTTTTTTCAATTTAAATTTTTAATTTTAATAACTATTTATATATAAAGGTTGAATCATGAAATGGAATATTTCAAAAACTTTGAATAATTACATTAATTAAGAAAATAACAGCTATAAATAAATATAAATGAACATTTAATAAAAAAATTCTAAAATAACATAGAAAACAAAAATCATGTTACATTATTAATTATGGTTTCATTATTTTTATAAATATAAAAATTATGTGGAATTGAAATAAGCAATGTAGTTTGAAAATTTTAATGATGTGTATAGATAATTTGATATTTAAATAATAAATTATATATGTAATTAATTGAAGTAATAATATTAAAATAAAATAACGCTATTTGACTATGAATACTTTAAATGTATAGATTTTTAAATAATGAATTAAATTAAAATTAATTTAAATAATAAAATAAAACAATTGCATACATATATACATTATTCAAAGTACTTTAAAAAATAGTGTAGGAATATACATTAATAAGAACGATGATATAGAATTAGTGGGAAAAAAAATAAGAAGAATATAAATTATGTTGAATATGTTTGTAAAATGATTGAATAATTATTAATTTAAAATTGATTAATATTATATTTTATTATTATAAATTAAAAAAATAATGTGTAATTAATAAAGTAATGTATGAATTTGTTATTATGTGAATATTATATATATATATATATATATATATATATATATAATAAGACATACCTATGTTCATATTTCTTCTACAATAATAGTTTGGCGTCACATGAAATTAACAAAGTTGAAAAAATGACTTTAATATTTTGTTTGAAAGAAGAATTATCTAATACAAATTTTTTTTTATCTCTTTTAGATTTTCTTTAAACTTAAATTGATTTTATTACTGGACTCTTCTAATTAGTCATCAAAAGAATGTGACAATAACATAATGAATTTGAAAATAATTACAAAAAAAGTAATAAACATATACATTTTTTTAGATTTTCATGTATTTTTTTAATCAATTATATTTTATAGTATTTTCAGGAAAAAAATTATAACATGTCCTTCTATAATTTTATCTTTAAAATATATATGTAATAATATAGACAAATATAGTAGGAGGTGTAGTGGGAGATGGTGAAAGTTTTGAATGTTGACCAATTAATTATGTGAAAGATTAAATATTAATTTCATTAAAAAGTAAATGTTCTTATTTTATAATATTGACCACATTCATTTATAATATTACAAATTATTGATAAATTATAATAAATATAAATAAAGGACCAGTCTCTCTAATTAGATAAATTATCATTTATTACTACTAATAAAAAATCTGTCTTTTTTTTATATCTGTTATGAGGCTTTTGAAAAAGGCTCCTAATAAACTTGTTGAATATATTTTTATATTTTCTTAATACAATTTATTTTTCATTTGAATTTCTTATTAAAACTTATTGATGTATAATGACACTTTTAAAATATTTAAAATGTATAAATATTTGATGTTTGATATTTTTTAGTTTGAAAATACTTATGAAAACTCTAGAATCCTAAAAACAAAATTGTATTCTAAATTTTAAAATTTTAAATATATTTTTAAAATTTTAAAATACCTTTCGAATTCTAAATTCAAAAATACTTTTTATTCTAAAATTCAGAAAAAAATTATTTTTTTAAATTCTAGAGTTTATAAGGTCAATGGATTATACAATTAAAAAATGAAAAAAAAAATATAATATTGTGCAGAAACTATAAAATGTCTTAAAAAAAGACCATTAGTCTCCTCTAAAATATGTCTCGTAATAAGAATTAGGATTATATTAAAAAAATTAATGTGTACGACTCTGATGTTAATAACTAAAATAGCTAATAAGTCATATTAAATACTGTATAATTAACTTCAAATTTTTAATAATATTTTGTTAATATTTAAATACCCTTTTGTATTACAATTTGTTTTATATTTAAAACTTTGTTAGGTTCATGAATAGGACCTTATAAAAATTACTAAAATGTTTATCAACAGATTATTTTAGTTAGTTAAATCCATAAGGTTAAAAAGTGAAATTATTAAATTAATTGAATTGGATGTAATTGGGTACAGAGTTGGACCTATTTGCCTAGTCTGATTGGGCTGATCAGTGGGCTTTGATAAAAAAGGTACAAAGAAATTAGAGCATTGTTAGGTCCACACTTTTGCTATTTAACTTCCCCTATTTGCTAACTTCATTTTCCCTTCCATTCTTTTGTATGTAAAATTTACTTATTAACTTGATTTATTTTTGTTCCCTTTTTCACACAATCCTGATTAAACACTAATCAAGAAGTTACTTTCCAAATTTTAAAGCCATTAAATTTAATTCCTAATATTCATAAGATAAGAAAGTGTTTTCTAGGTTTGAAAATACTTTTCAAACTCTAGAATTTGGAATAAAAAATTGTATTTTAAATTCTAAAGTTCAGAATTTTATAATGCAAAAGAAGAGAAAAAAGAATGTCATAGAAAAAATGGTAAAGTTATTATTTCACGTTTTTTTAATGAAGTACCTTGGAGGTGCAGGAAGAAATTGCCTTTGTATTAGGGATAAATTATATATTGGGCCTAGACTTATGGGCCTGCCACGATCCAATATCATACAACATAAGTGTTATTTATAAGGAAAGGGGAGAAGTTTATATAGTGTAACTATTTGTATATTAGATACTCCCTTATATTTATTATACCTCTTTGCTATCTTTTTCCAAACGAATTTCAAATGCATAATATATATATATATATATATATATATATATATATATATATATTACATCATCAATAAATTTATATAAAAATATATTTTGTCAATTCAATCATTCAATATCATCACAATTATTTATGTTAAATTTTGTTAAAATTGAACTATAATATTAAAACTATCAAATAAATCATATTTTTATTATAATTTGAAAAGCATATGATACATTAATTTTTATTTACATAAAAATATATCAAATAATTTAAATGTGTATATAAGATAGGAACTTTTCGATTCAATAGTTAGTTTAGAAAAAATATATATGATTTAATTCAAAAGATATTAAATGAGATAACATGAAACTTAAATGGATTTAATTAAATTTCTCCTTCTTTCTCTCTATATGTATATATGATATAATCTATATATTATTAATTTGAGAAAGCTTTGCACATTCTACCTTATCACTTAGTGTGATATAGACCCAGAAGAAAAGAAAGAAGCACAAATGAGAGATAATATATAAATATATCAAGTAATGTAAAAAAAGTGGTTCCACTTAAAAATCAAGTTCAGTCACCATCCTTAGAAAGTAAGGTCAAAAGATGCATTCTACTTTTTTTCAAATATGAAAAAAAAAAAGTTTCCTCCAATTTTTAATGTGTACTATTTCACAATGTTTAATTTATTTATATAGAGATTGTAATAGGATTGAAATATATATGCCTAAAAATTTATTCACTATATTTATTTATTCTTTTATTGTTGATAAAAAAATTTAATTGTTTCTCTTATTAATTTTACTTTCTCTTATTATGAGACATTTTGTATCAAATAGAACTTTTTAATTTTATCCAACGTTATATTATTATAAGGTACATTTCGTAACGAATAGTTTTTATTTTTAACCTTATTATATTTAAGACATTTCGTAAGAACCATATATGATTGAAGGGTTTGATGAAAGTTGAGTAGACTTTAAAACTAATTTCTTAAGAGATTGCTAAATTTAAATTAAAATGGTCGGTGATAAATCATAAATATGATAGGTATATAATAGAGAACATTCACATGATAAAGAAAGATTCTTTTGTAGATATTTGATTACAAATTCATCACAAGTTCAACACACAAACACACATTTCAAATGTATACATTATCTAAATTATATTTCAATAGTGATGTTAAATTTTTTAAAGTTTTTATTTATTTATCGAATGAATTAAATTATTTGAAGTATTTGAGAGAATTTAAAAAAAAAATATTGAATAAGGTTAAATCAATGTTTCAAATTCTAATATTATAGATAGAAAATGTGATTTAGAAGAAAAAATATTAGTTATACTCTTTGAAAAAATTAATTATGAACAAAATTTATAGAATTTTTGGATCCCATATTAGGGTTATGCGTAGATCTCGAATTTGGTTCCTTTAATGTTACTCTAAAATACATTGATTTTGATATTTTTAAAATATATTAAGAAATCAACCAGTATATTTTGAAGATTTATTAAATGGAATAAAACTAAAAATACAAGAGAAAATCTGAACTTTTAGATCATCTTAAAAGAAATTATAATTATTTTATTAATTTTTTTTAATTAATGGTAATTAGCAAAGCCAAACATGCTTTTGGAAAAAGAGTGAATAATGATGTTGGAGAAGAAGCAAGAGATCTGAACAATAATTTATGATAATGAAAAGATTAATTATATATATTGGAGTTGACCGATCTCATAATCATGTGTGCTTTAATCTTGAATCAATAAGAAAGCATTAACACTTTATTTTTAGAATATCTTCTATGATACTGTTAACACTTGTCACATTAATATAAGCTCTTTAATTTAGAGTTTTATTTTATATACAACACTTGCCACTACCACTTCTATAAAAGCATGAAGCACATTGCTTAGCAAAGATCAAAATCACAATCACTCCTCCTTAAACCTAATTAAGTTTAAATAATTAATATACATAAAATGATTTTTTTTAGGTATTAAAGTATAGTTTAAATTTATTATAAAAAAATTATTAAACAACAATTAATTTTAAAAAAAAATTATATTGACTAAGTTAGATATTATTTATAAACTAAAAATATATTGGTATCTAAATTAATTTTAATTAATAATAAAAATTAATTAACTAGTTTTTAAATTGGTATCTAGTATTAGCTATCAAGGTTTTAATTATTAATTATAACTACATGAAAATCATTAAATATAAATCAATTTTAAAAATAAAAAATAATTAATTACTATATTTACTAAATTATATATTATTTTATCAAATTGTTTTTGCTTTGAAGATAAATTTAAATATGAATGAACACCTTAATATTAAATTAATATATATATATATATATATAATATTAAAAAATTAAAAAATATAGTTTTAAGTATGTATTTCATTTATTTGAATCTTCAATTCATTTTGGAATATAAAAAGTGAAAATTATCATTTACTGTATAAAGGACTTTTAATAACAATTAAAGGTAGGTTTTTTAAAAACAATTTTCCACAACGTTTGTAATAAGATGTTTATAAGTTTAATAGATGAATGATAGTCTAAATTGTCATTATGAAATAACATTTTAATGACAATTTTTTTTTAAAAAAAATAATTATAAATGAATTTAGTAACAATAACATAATCAACAATTGTTATTGAAATTAAAAATATTTTAAAAAGATTGGAGAAATGAAGATCATTCTACGTAAATTGCCATTACATATCCTTGCAAATGATCATGATTATGCACGAACTGTCATTAAAGGTCCCAAAATATGATAATTTTGTCATCAAATAAATTAATTTACAAGTATAAAGGTATATAAAACATAATTAGTAATTTCAAAAACAAAAAGTTTTATAAATGGTTCGTCTTGATATCTTATCTTCAAAAGGTTAGCCAAGGTCATTCTTGATTCGTCAATTTTAATACCAATCTTATTGTCAACCCATCTATATTTAGATATAAGTACAAAAACTTGTAACTAACCTCCCAATTTTCTTCCATCACACCATGATATGACATCGATCCCACAACAAGATTTTGATCTTTTGAATTACATAATTGCATGAACTTTTCCTCCAAAGTGACTCTACTATGTTGCAATGCACTTTTATCCTTTAAATGTATTAGATAAATAATCATTTGTTTCGTAGCCAGAAAAACATAAAACATCAAAATTTAGTTCATTTGCAAGACATGTCAATGTTTCAGATGTTGATGGATCATTGATGATTTATTTTTTAAACAATGACATGAAAGTCTTGTTAAGCTTCATTGACACCCATTTATCTTATTACCTTAGATTGATTTCTTTAACAAAGACTTTGTGTGCAACTAAGTACCATAAGACCTCATTTGTTTTATTCAATATACATAAATGTGCTTGCATAACCTCTTCTCTATAATTGTTTACTACATGTATGCCTTTTGAGGAATTACCTATTGATCTACGGGAATGCCAACATTTGTCAGAAACTCCTATACAATTTGCTTTAACATGTATTTGGAGCAAAACTCAATGGCTTCCTCTTAAATGTATCTTTCAATAATAAAATCTTCCAGACGATATTGATTCTTCTCATATCCCTTCAAAATCTTCATGTATTGTTCAATTGTGTACATTCGTTGCAAAAAACTGCCCCACACAATCTAAGTTCTCTTACAAGAAGAATAACCAAATGTACCATGATGTAAAAAAAAATAATGGAGAAAAAAACATTTATAGTTGAAACAAATATAATAACAATATATTCTTCAAGGTCATCCAACTTTTGGTGCTCAATAACTTTATTACATATCGAATTGAAAAATGAACGCAATCAAGTTATGATATGCCTACCATTTTTTTGTAAGATTCTGAACAACCACATGTAGTAATTGTTGAATTATAACATGAGAATCATGAGACTTTAAGTTAATTAGTTTCAAATCACGCATATATACAAGACTGTTAAATTTTGAAGAATGGTCTTGTGGTACCTTAACAACTTTAAGACATTCGCAAAAGCTTGTTCTCTACTATTTGGATAGAGTGTAAAATGGTGCAAGCAAATATGTACGCTTACCAACCTCTCGTGATGTCAATTCCTCTCGTATATCCATCTCAATCAAATCTAAATGAGCATCACATTATCATTTGTCTTACTTTTAATGTTACAAAGTGTTTCAATTAAGTTATCACACGCATTCTCTTACGTGCATTACATCCATACAATGTCTCACATCTAACTTACAACAATACAAAAGATAAAAAAAAAATGATCTCTTCTTCCATATATCAGTCACAATTACTTCTTCATTCTACTAAAACACATATTGGAGGAGTACTACACAAGTTAGTGTATTAAATCTGAAACAGAAAAGTAAGGATCTCTCAATGAGCATATCTAACCAAAATTGAACAATATAACGCATAAAATATGAACTTCATAAATCTAATAATATTTTCTGGGAGTCAGACACTCTAGACTCAATACCAACACGTTCAACAATTAACCATAAACTATAAACCCTATATAAATATTAATGAAATATAATAAAACCTACTAATTTTTTATTCACTTTTTAAATATTGTAATTTGATATTGTTAAAGAAGTATTTTGCAGTAAACTTGAGTACACATTATAAATTTTTTTATTTTATCTGCATAAAAAAATGAAAGAGGTAGTCGAATCTTGAAGATGGATAAGAGAGAACACATGATTTTCACTTCTCCTTAATAAATGTGATATATAGGAAAGAAGAAACGGTGAGGAAGATGTTTTGGTTTTTCCTGGAAATGCAAGTGATAGCAGTGATCGAAATTAAGGAAGACAAATGACTAATGACTCGTACCTTGTCTGTTGAATATGTTTATTGCATGACACAGGCACACATGCATGCAGTGCAATGGCCACATGTGTTGGTGAATGGATGAATCAGATACGCAACCATTAATGGTGATTGTTGTATATGCTGTCATGGAATGGCTTCACTATCAGTTTCTCTGTCAGTTTGATGGCCCCAATCTCTTAAATACATTGCCACTTCATCCTTTTGCAACCTTGTAATGCTGGATTTTTGTACATTTCTTCTTCACGTGCTTCATAACAGTTCCACCAATGCCTTTCACCTTCCTTTTATTTTTTCAAGGCTTCCTCTTGTCCATTTCATCAAATTATAACTAGTTAGATCAAACTTTGAAATATATTAGGAATTTCAAAGTTGAAAAATTATGACCTACTTTGGTTAGATTAAAAGTGTTTGATGAAAACCTATTTAACAGATTAAGGAAACATTTGGAGCAAATTCTTTATAGTTACTTTCAAAAGGAGAAATATAAACTAAAATTAGCTTCTTCTATATCATAATTTAAAATTAACTTATTATATAAATACTAATGAAAATATAATTTCAATGAATTATTTAATTTATAAATCAATACTAGTCATTTTAGACAAAAAAATTTACATCAAATTTTAGTAGAAAAAAGTAAGAAGATAAACAATAAATTATTTTTTCTGAAAGTTAAAATTACTTTTTACATAGGTAAAAATAATAAAAGGATAAAATAAATTATTTTTTTTCTAAAAGATAAATTTAGTTTATTCATATGCTAATGTTTAAAACTTTCTGGTATGAATTTTCCAATTATTTTATTGATGTGTAAAATAATTTAATTTATAAAAGTGTTCAATTTTTCCTTTTATAAAAAAAATCTATCCGAACATATTTTTAGATAAATACCTAAAAATAAGTTAAGAGTTACTAAAATAAACTTTCATATTAACTAAATAAGGAAGATTGTTTAAATAGATCATTGGATAATTAACTTATGACAATAAATTAAAAATACTAAATAAAGTTTTTTTTTTGTTAAATCAACCTATAAGTTAGTCAAACTAATTTTTAAATTAGAGTTACTGATGAAACAAATTATGTAAAATGTATAGAGAATTATTTAAAAATTGACCCCTTTTAATAAATATTTTTTCATGTATAATAATATATGAGAACTAAGGATAACAGGTTATTATTATTATTATTCTTATTATTATTATTATTATTATTCTTCTTCTTCTTATTATTATTATTATTATTATTATTATTATTATTATTATTATTATTATTATTATTATTATTATTATTATTATTATTATTATTATTATTATTATTATTATGTACCCGTAGCTAATTTTTCAAACATAAATGTCTTGATAAGGAATAATTACGTAGTTAAGTTTTATGAACTTTGATTTGCCGATACAGATACACCAGAGAGGTTTACATTAGAAGAAAAATAAAGTTCGATATATTTCTTTCCATTTCAATAAAATGAAAATTTCAATTAAAGAAGTTACAAAGACCAAAATCAAATAAATTCATCAATTTCCTTTAAATAAAAAAATATATTGAACCCTAATTTCATTGTCTATATTTGAGTTTTATATTTACTTTGCGGTGGAACTAATTCATACCGTTAGCGGTAACACTCCGCCTGATCAAATTTTCAAGAATTTAAATTGACTAAAGAAAACAAGTGAAAAGAAATTATTATAATCTTGACATTTACTAAGAAAAAAGTTTAATATTTTAATTAGTGATTCAAAATAACTAAATATAAAATATGACATATTTAGTATGTAAGATGATAGTTTTATGAAAACAACACATCATATAGGATACACGTGTTTCATATGACATAATATATTGTCCTGCAATTTTTTCTCAAAGTCTGATAAGCCACGCATGAGAATGGATGAAACATACATCAAACATTAGATGATACTCACCAACAAAGCAAATTTCATACTTAAAATAAACATTTATATGTTTACTCTGTGTTTCTAGAGAATGTCCATTTGTTAAAGAGATTCGTTCAAAATCAAATATAAAATAAATATAAAAGATTTCTCAAGGTATGAGCTAAAACTATTTTCTTCATCAATTTTTTGTCACAACGAGTCTTTCAACTCGGGCCTAATTACATGCCCTATACGAAATGCACGATAATATGAATTTGTACAAAAGGCTATGCTACCAAAGGAGATTAGTGTTATCAATTATCAAGGATTTTAAGAAGAGAAAGGAGCAAAGATCAAATGTGCAATAAATGCAACAATAATATTGAAACTCATTAGATGCAGAATGGACAAACATGGAAGCTAAAGATGCTCAACACCTATAAACGACCTTTTAGCGAACACCTTCTTCCATAATCTATTTAAAGCCTTACAAAAAAAAAAATAAGAAGTATATACACAAAGGAATACTTGATGCCAAAATGTTGCACAACTAAGAGCATCCCTCTAAGCCTAGAAAGTCTAAACATTGTATTCATTAGCAAACGCAATCCTCCCTAAGCATTAGACCCAATGATCAGTTGATTATTGAAACACCAAACCTTCATATCTTAGTCAGGAGTGGTTGTTTGACAAAGAATACTCAGATTTAGCTAGAAGTGGTTTGAGTAAAGAATACTCCTTGACAGGGTCAACCTGAAGTGGTTGTTATCCGAAAGAATAATCAATTAGACAAGAGTGGCTAGGTGTAAAGAATACTTAGGGTCAACCAACAGTGGCCTTAGGAAAGAATACTCAAGGGGTTAGCCATGAATAACTACAAGGTCAAAGAATACTCAGTTAAGTTAGAAGTGACTTGTGTTAAAAATACTCAGTTAAGCCATAAGTGGTTTGTGTCAAGAATACTCTAAAGGTTAGCCAAGAATGGCTACAAGCCCAAGGAATACTCAACGCATACTTTGCAGCATTTGTTTGCCAAGTTGAACTTGGTTGGTTGGCCATGAACTGGATGTAGTCTTTGCAACAAACGAGCAAATATAAATTGTTGTGTACGTTTTACTTTCCCCTTATCTCTTTTATATTACATGTTACCATCATCTTCACTAATCTAAGAAGAAGACTTAATATGCGAGTACATACCAAAAAGGTTTTTACCAAAATTCTCTTAAAACTTGGTATTTGATTTTCTTATATATTGGTTAGTCAGACGCTAAAACTATGACCTAATCACATGTTAAAGCAAACACTAATATAAGTTAGCCAAGTGATTTAGTTGAGTTGTAAATCCACGTTTGATGTGAGCACTTATAATGGAGAAAATAAGGAGAGTATAAGCATTTAATCATGATTCGTCCAGTCATATATATCTATTATAAGATTATTTAAGGAAAATCATTTTATGCTTAATTAGACGAAACTCATTGAAAAAGATTTTGAAAAATGTATCTCTTGTGTTTAATAAATCATGTTAGGTCAAACCTACATCTAGAGTAGCCTATCAGATGCATAATTTATAGTCTGATCTTCAATTAGAAAATAACATAGACAGATAATTCACTTGAGTTAGCCAAGTGCATACGAAATGACACATCAAATGACAAAGTTTGAGTTTGATTGTTTTACACATCAAATTTTCATCTTAGTTTCATTAATAAACTGATATTTGAAAAAATTATTAAAGTTTAATAAAATATCAATTCCACCCTCAGTTCTTGTGATTTCTCTACTTTTCACAGGTTGTGTGAGAGTAAGCCTCTAAAGGGTTGGGCACCTAACAATGTCTAGATACAAAGATCCAACACAATAAGAAAAACACACCTTAAGACAATAGTTTCATCCTAGTAAAATCTTTTTTACTTTATGCAAAGAATTATATTTTTCTTAAAATAAATTTCTCTCACATGCATTTAGGAGCATTAATGATGAAATGACAAGTCCCTCTATTTATGATCTCTAGAATAACTAAAAGAACATTAAACTGTGCATGTTGTCATGTATGCATCCACATAGTCCAATAGAAAAATCATAACCAATGTTTTAGTTGTTCATTCTCTTCTTATCAAGAGAGATACTTTTTTTCCCTCAAGCCTTTTCTCTTACATACACCTCCCTTTAAAAAATAAAGTTTGAAACTTTGAGACAATTCATCTCTCTTTCCTATGAAACTCCAACCTCAGAACATCAATGGCTCAAAAAAAGATTGCTCGACCCACAACATTTATCTCCAATCCTAGTGAAGCAATGTCCACGTTTCCTGAAACACATTTTATTCCTAAAAGTACTTAAACTTTTCAAGCCTGGAACGAGCTAGATACCCCCTTAACATATTTTATTGTCTGGTGAGATGAACTAAGTTATTTTTCTAAGAAACCATTGGAACCATTAGGCCTACACTAGTTTTGGCAAACACGTAATCTACTAGAAATTGTAATGAGGGTGAAGTAGCTTATAAGTCAATAAGAATTTCCACGTCAAATATTGCTAAAGTGGGTTATTTGAATGAAGAAGGAGAAGTATTCTCGAACAAATGGGATGATGATATAATATTTGAACAAGTTGACATCTTGTTGTATGGCAAATCATGAACATCGTCAAAAACATATGTTATGACAAGAAATTTTCTAAAATTTTTCAACTTGGTTCCCATAGGAAGAGTAATTCATAACATTGTCTACAATATCATTTTGCCTCGCACAGGCTCAAAGGACCATGTTTCAAAGAATGTCCACTTTGTACTGCTTCATTTGCTTTAGAGAAAACTGATCAACCTGCCTTCTCTCATTTTGGAACTTCGAGAGACAACCTTCAAGGACAAAAACTAAATTCAATCATGTGGTAATCCTAAATTGAACTCATATCATGTGGTATTCAGAGCATGGTTCATTTGAATTTTATAGTTGATTTGAAACATCTTGTTTAATCCTTTCATATTTCACTTGTGCACAAATTCAATTTGGTAGGATTTCTACTTCTGATATTCATTTGTCTATTTCAATTTTGTATGTTTTGTTTGTCTTTTAAATTTTTGCAACTTTATTTTGCTCGAGTCATATATTCAATAGGTGTTTTAGGAGTATTAATTCTCGACTTACTTGAATTAATTGATAAGAAATTAAAAATATAATTTGCCTTGGTTAAAAGTTGGTTTAATTCCAAACATAGAGTCCAAATGATCACATTACTTGAATTCGTATAATACTAATTCTAAGTTTGAAAAGTAAATTTAAAAAGTGTTTGGAATTTGAATATTGACTTAATAAAAACAAAATGAGAAAATGAAAGTGCATTCATTCACATTTCAAACTATAACTTTCAAAACTAAGGATTCTTTAGGTGTGGCAAATTGTATTATACTTGTGGAGTTTTATCCTTTTACCATTGGTAGATTCTATTTACATACTTCATAGTTAGTATAAGTAAGTTTTCTTTGAATTTTTAAAAGTGTTTTGTTGCTTGTCTTGTTCAAAGTCTTGTTTACATATCCTCATACTTTGGTTTAACTTTTCTTGTTTTATTTTTTTCTTATTTGTCTTTTAAAAATCCTCCCATTCAATATTCAATATAAAAATTGAATACTACATCTAATTTCAATTATTCATATATTTTCTTGTATTTTAAAAAAATGTAATAATGACAATCATTATATTGAACTTGAATTGTTCGTTTGGACAAATCTCGATAAATACAAAAGTTTATTTTCTTGACAATTTGGTATGTCTGTAATTTACAAATACATGTTGGAAAAGAAACAAAACCAGTGAAATTATTTTAAAAATGATAGCATTTTATATTAGCTGAAACCTTAATCAATGTAATATCGGTTAGATCGTGAAATGCTGTAAAAATGATACATATTACATCAATTGTAACCATAATAATATAATATGTGACTATATTACACCTGATTGGATATTACATCTCTTCAAGTGGATTGTAGTCTTAATTATTTTTTTATCTATAAAATTATTTTTTATTTAATAATTTTTTTAAGTATACGTTTATAAAATATAACTAAAAATATATTTTTAGTTTAATGATAAATCTTCAAATAAGTTTTCAATCATTCATAACTATAATAAAAATAACATTTTGTTGAAAATTGCTAGTTCTAATAATTAACCATGGTGTGCATGTACAACTGTTTTGTTTTATTAAGAGATGTATTGTATAAGGGGTGGTTCAATTTATTTATTAATTTTTTTTCTGATAAAAAAAAAGTGTACATTGTTTTTAAGAAAGCAGAGAAAAACTTTCTGTGAGAGACAGCTACTGAGAAACTTAGGATGCAGAGTTAGGAGAGAGAAAAAAGAAAGAGAAGAGAGGGTTTTGCTTTTGATTGTGGCAGTACCTCACATGGGATCTTCTTTAGGATTCAGAATCAAGTAGTTTCACTTGTCAGATTAAAAAAACTCCCAAACATCTTTTTTTAAAGCAACCTATCTTCCCAATAACAAATTATAACCCTAATCTTTTTCCCACTATAAACTATTAAACTAATCCTTCTTTTTTTATCATTTTCTAAAATCACACACGTTTTTCATTTTTTAAATTATTTTTTTAACATTCCAACAGTGAAAAAAAAAACCATTCATTAGAACAAAATATTTTTTTGTCAAGTTGATCATCAAACTAGTATTAAAATATTGTTACTTCTTTTAGAGTGGAACTTAGAAAAGAATGTCAAATTATAATAACTTTGTTAATCAATAAGACAAGTTAATTAAGTCTCCTAAATGTGGTGGAATTTGTTTTTATAAAGTTGGGAAAGTTGACTCAATGACTCATTTGTAGTAATTTTTTTTTCTAATAACTTTAAAGATTGTATTATTAAATAATTTTGAAATTATATATATTTATCTGGACGAGGTCGATGGATGATCAAGAAGGTCTATGGTCTAGGGAAGTGACTTTCATTGCATATAGAAAGAGTGCTTCTTTGAAGTCTGTCCAAGTGACCGAGCTTATGTCATAATTTGTTGCAGAGGCGGACCTGCTTCCGCGTGGTCCCTTTTAAGAAAAAAAATAATAAAAAAATTGAAATTATATTAAATAAAATTTTAATTTATTTTTGTTAATTTGTTATTGTTTGTTGGAGTGTGTGAAAAGTGAGAATGGTAGTCTTGGTAAAGTGGGAGCTAGATTTGGCTGTTTCTTTGATCCCATAAAACGACATGGCTCACTCTCTCGTGAGTACTGAAGTCAGCCATGGGCTTTATCTCATTAGCTAAACTTTCTCCAAACACCTTTTTCCATGCAATTTTCCATGACACTGTATCATGATTCCAAAGCACCAACATCAAATAAAATAATATGCATTTATATCTATCTCTCTGCTTAAAGAATGCCACCAGAGAATCCTATTTTCATCTCTGGCCCCATGCTACATTCCACACCTGCAAATCCACTTAGGGCCACCATATATATATTACCACAAATCATATTTCTTTTCCATAACTCTCAACTTTAATGCAACACCAATCACATTTTTAGATCTCATTCATAAACAAATGTGTTTCAAATCAATTCTTTAAACACTCTCTCATTTCACCTCTTACTTCTCACAAACACATAGTTTTAGTGGTAGATTTGTTTGTCTCTCTATTTATTGATTTGGGAGATCAGTGAATTTGTCTCATATTTTTTAGGTATGTATAAGAGTTGAATCACTCCATTATTCAATCTTTATTGTTGATATAAAAAATATTATAATTACTTTTTTTTTCTCTTTTTAGTTTGTCCTTTAAATAGGATTAGTTTTTTTTTACCAATATTTATTTTCATATATATCGCAGATTGTTATTATTTGTAGTTAAAATGTCAAATTATATAGTGTTATCCAACATGAAAATTTTTATATAAAAAAAATACTACAAGATTAGAAAATTCATGCCAACATAAGATTTTATTTCGAAAAAATAATAAAGTTGTGTTAAGGTGTAATAATTTTTTTATTAAAAAAAATTAAATTAATAAAAGAGATTTCAAATTTTTTTATTAAAAAAAATTAAATTAATAAAAGAGATTTCAAAAATATCTTAACCCTTATGAAAATATCAAAATCAAATTCCAAACAGATCTAAAAATATCACAACTTTTATATAATCATCTTAATAACACGACTTTTTTAATACTTGATATTTTAAAAGAGAACCAAAATTTGATAATAAAGAAAATAATTAATTGCCTTGAGTTGTGTACAAATTCTTTTTCTCGCATAAATTTTTCTAATTTTGTTAAAATAGAGAGTAATTTTATTCACAATAACTTAAATATTATTAGTTTAATAATTTTTATTTGTGATGAAAATTAAACACGAAATTTTCGTTTTAATACGTTATTTTTATAATATGTAAGTGCATGTTTTAATCATTAACATTGATCCATTAAATTGCATAAATTTATTTAAAATAAATTACTTGTAATTCACTTTACTGTAACTAATCAATCTACTTAAATTTTGATGCTACAGATTTTCATATTTAATGACGATGTTTTGAATATAATTTTTGTTACACGTAGATAGAGAGAGAAAGAAAGAAAAAAGATGCTCTTACTGTTCAAAGTTCACCACCTCTCTTGATCATGACTCAAGTAAATGTGTTCAAACTCTTTCTACACCAATCTACATCATAAACATAAACTGAAAAACTGGTAGGGAGAAAAAAGAGTTGAGCTAAGCCTAATTAATGAACTTAATCACTTCTCATCACAACCTTTTTCAACTTCAAATCATTTATAATATCCAAAATCATCAAGTTTTGATTAATGAAACTGGTGCTGCTGCTCAGTCCAGGGCCAAAAATTCTGCTGCTCATCAATGTTGTGGAACATGTTGCAGAAGCTCTCATCTTGAAGATCTGATCTTGATGAGCATTGGAGGAGTTGAGTCATGCTTGTTGGCTTAAGGGAAGTTGGTACAAGGCTTTTTCCATTCTGTGAAGACACAGGGCTGTTCATCACTGGTGTTCTGTCCAAGTTGATTTCTGAACTGTTGTTGCTTCCATTGCTCCATGAACCCTCAGTTTCTTTCTTCAGGCTAACTGTTCTGGTTTCACAGCAGTCCCTATTTTTCAGATTCTGTAGCTGCAAACACCACACAGTTTTTTTTATCAGCAAAAAAACAATTAAAATAAATCGATCCATTTAAGGAGGGTTACAACTGTGTAAAACCAAAACTGTGTGTTCATGTTAGTTTCATCACAGGTTTTTGATTCCAAGCCTTCATCATGTTACATTTGTTCCATGTGAAGGATCAAATGCAGCCTTGTCTTTTTCATAGCTACCAACATGGAACAGTTATAACACAGAGTTTGTCAATGGAAAAAGGAAAGCAAACATTACTGTTAATTCGCAGCTCTCAGTTCTGACACTGTCACACTGACACCTCCCGAGAATGATCAACTCAATCACCAAAAGCAAGTTAATGATGGAGCCAATCTCTTTAAAATTGCTCACTAACGCTTGGGATCATCATAACTCAATCAGTGAATGGAGTTTTCCCACTAAATAACACCAAAAACTCAAAAATAAAAAGAACCAAAGATCCTCTTATAGTTAAAACACAAATGTGTGTATAAAGGACTAACTTTCTTTTTTCAAACATGAAAAAAAGATCAATTTCATCCATTGTTTATGGAAAAGGAAGAGCACTGAAACGGCTAAGAGGGCCTTTACAAAATACAATTTTGTTTTGAAGATTGATTTAATGATTCGTAGAATCTTGAGAATGTATATAGATCAGTAGATTTTCATGGTTATTTTTTTTATAAGAGTTAAAATACTCTAAAATATCATTGTGTCATTTTATTTTATTTATTTTTTACAGATAAAAAAAATATAAGTTTAAGCATATACAGTTCAAAACCAAACATTTGGATTTTGGATTCACGACAAACTCTATGAATATGAAGATTACATGGTCGTTTAATGATATTTTGAATCAAGATCAGGATTTAAAGAGTACCAAATTAACCCCCCAAGATCTCAAAAACTTCAAGCTCACTTTTCTCCAAAACCATTATTATTAAGACCCACAAAGGAACCTTAGTCCTACAAACCAATGACTAGTCAGAAGACACGTTTCTGATATTGAAAATAATAAGACTTAGATGCAGTTCTTTAAGCAATTTCGATAGTATTTTTCAATCAGAATTGAAGTTTGCCAAGTAAACCATCTGATGATCTTAGTGTAAGTTTTTTTTCAGAATAGTGGAATTGAAATTCCAATCGTGATGGGAGAGCAAGATAAAAGAAGTGCATCTAAGTTTTGTGCTGAAAACTGAAAGAAAAGGTACAAAAGTAGCATTAATTACCTCTGCATGTAATTTCTGATTCTGAGCCTTGAGGGAGTCATTATCAGCTTTCACAGCTTCAAACTGCTTCTTGAGAACTTCATACTCCTTCTCAAGCTGCTTGGTCTTCCACCTTGCTCTCCTGTTCTGGAACCATATAGCGATTTGCCTTGGTTGAAGCCCCAAAGCCTTGGCAAGCTGCATTTTTCTCTCAGGCTCAAGCTTGTTCCCCAATTCAAAGCTCTTCTCAAGTGCCTTCACCTGCTCCAAACTCAGCCTCTTCTTCTTCTCCCCTAGCTGAGATCCATCATCTGACAACTCGTCGTCTCCATGCACTTCATCGCACTTGTTCTCTATGCCAGAAAACGACATCGATCGCTTCATCATGAAACCTGCACCTGCACCACCCCCTCAACACCACACAGAATCAACACCAACATATCCAATAAAAAAATACACCCTTCCTTTACCTAAAAACAAAAACTTTTTTCTTTATCAGATGACCCAGATAATTTTTTTTTTTAAATAATATATCCCAGAATATCAAGATTTTAAAAAACAATCCATGGTTTCAAAGTTTCTAAGATCTTAGATACCACAAAGCAACTGCGCCTGTAGTTCTATGGACTACATTTATCAGCAATCATAATCAAACCGCGACTGCAATTTAAAAACTTGATATATATGCATACACATCAAGGTTTCAAATTGTGTTAGTTATCACAGTTTCATCATGATTCTTGATATTACAGATAAAAACAGTTGATGTTGCTGAAACTGAATGATGTCAGATGATTCATGTTACTTTTAGATGTCAGCCTATTTAAGATGTTATAGTAAATAGTGATGGTGTGGTTGTAATTGCATATACAAACGGTTTTCTATGTGGAACAAAGTACAAGAATTGAGATGGAATTAAAGTTGTAGAGAGGGGAGATGAGTGAGTGTGGTTTGTTGTGATTACCTTGAAAGTGATGGGGTGGGAAAGAGGGGAAGGCGTTGAGGGAGGAAGAGGTGGAGCGCAGGTGTAGTTGGTGGTGGTCGTGATCTTCATGGGTTTGGAACATGAAGGTGTGAGAGGGAGGGAAGGCCATGGTGGAAGAACAGGGAGAGGGAGAGGAAGAGTGTGTTGTGGTGGTGTTGTTGTTGTGGTAACAGTGATGTTATCACTATTAATATGATTCATTCATGCAAGGTTTTAGGAGGGTCAGAAAATCACTCACTCAAGCTTTTCTCTTTGTTTGAGGTTGGGTTTGCTAGAAGGGTTAGAAGAAGAGGGTGGTGGCGATCACAGGAGTTTGGCTCTCACTCTCATGGTGACAGAGTTTTCAGAAAGAGGGATGGTGATGATGATAGGTATGCAGACCGAAAGACAGCGATTTTTAGGTTGAGAGACAGACAGCAGAGAGAGAAAAATAATAATAATAAGAGGTGTAAAAGCAAACTGTGAAATGCTAGTATACATCAAATTCATATATTAGATCTTTCATGGTCCCATCTTCTCTCTCATCATCCATCATCTCTTGTTCATTTTTTTTATATCAATACACACTCACATACAAAGTCTACATTCATAGCAATTATGCATTCAAAGTTTTACATCATAAATTTTAATTAAATTTTTATGTTATAATTTCTATAAAACCTATTTTTTTTTCATTTCTTTCTCTACTTCAAAAGAACTTTTTCTTCTTTTATTATAATTCCTCCATATCTCATCTCTTTTAAAATATAATTACATCTTATAATAGTTCGAAGCTAAAAGAACATTTTCAATCGATTAACTTTTCAATCAGATTCTTTATTTTTATTTTTTGTTTAATTTGTTATCAATCTTAATGAGTTTAGTTGAAAAAAACGATTCTATCAATTTTGTTAAGCTTATATTGATTTTTGTTATGTTTAGATATTTTGTTCTAGATTTCTAGATTTTGAGTATTTCTCTTTATGGTGTTGAGAGTTACTTTAGAGAAAAAAATTACAAGTAAAGAAAGTTATTTTTTTTATAAAATCTTATAGGATATATGATCTTGAAATAAAGGTAACTTGGTCATAATAGTTTACTAGTATTGGTAATTCTTTATACAATATTTTTTGTATAATATATCACATATAAGTTTGATTGTGTGTGGATGCAAGAAAAGATGAAAATCGATTATGCTTGAAGAAAACTAAAATTTTATGGGAAAAATTACCCTACTCATGACATAATAGATGGTGGTAGTGGTGTTGCCTTCAAGATCTCAATGCACTATTTTTATGGTACTCAGTTTCACATGTTCAGTGATCATAAGAGTCTCCGTACTTATTTGCTCATAAAGAGTTAAACATGAGACAAAAATAGATTGATGAAGCTTCTGAAGGATTATAATTTCAAGTTTATGGACAATTTGGGGAAGGTGAATCTGGTTGAAGATATCTTTCATATATCACAATTAAGAACACATGTACCCAATCTCAATCATATTATAGAAACTGATTCAATGCAAGTAAAATAAAATCTATCTTTTGAAATGAAGCCAATTAGAATTTTATATTCTCAAGTAAATAAACTTCATGGTAACAATATAAACATGGTCAAAATATTGTGGAATCTCATACCGGATTATTCCATTTGGGAGATAGAAGAGAAGATAAAAGAATCCACACTAGTCCTTTTCTTGGTAAGACAATTTTCAAGGATGAAAATTTTAGGTGTTGAGGATAGTTGCAAAACCATTTTTTTTTTCATTTCAACTTTTACGTTCCTCTCTCTAGTTCAAAAAAATCCTCTTTCTCTCCCTCTAACTATTTTATAATTTCGTTCCTCCGAACTTCATCTCTTTGAGAATGTGATCATACCTTGCAATAGTTGGGAAGCTAATGATCATTTTCAACCAATCAAATTACAACTTTATTACGTACATCGTTACTTTTGAGCTTTGGATTTTGACTTAATGAAGACTCTAACCTCTCACTTAACCATTTGGTGATCAGCAAAAACTACCTTAAATTGCCTACTACAAATATGAATGTCATCTATTTTCCTTAGCTGGCAAGAACTTGTTGAGGGAAGTACCCACAATATGCTTACTAGTGACACTATCTTTGGACTCCAATACATTTCACTCTAACTCTCCTATTATCGTTTTTTATTTTTTATTTTAAATTCCTCCCTGAATGGACAACATAACTTTTGATGGCATCTTTGAATAGTGTGTAAAATATGTACCTATATTCTAAGAGAAATTTATCATGTTCTTGGACATTTTAAAAGATGGAAATTGACCACCACTACTGATGAACATAATTTTATTAACACTTAATAGCCTTAATCATAGATTATTGGACTGTAATAATAAAAAAATTCATTTTTTTAATTAAGATTATAATTATGTTTATTTGGGCCTTAACTATTGTTTTTGTTAATTTTGTGTTTTTAGAATAAATGGTTTGAAGGAAGTGTCTACCTTTCTGAATGAGTCAAATACAAACGTCCAAGTTGTTTCTTTGAATCAAAACAGAAACAAATATTTGAGAAGATTTTATGCAAAGTATGAGAGATTTTCTCCACCTAGTAGGAGAGATTTTCTCCACCTAAGTAGGAGTTGGATTTTCTCCATCATCTTCTCCATTATCTTCTCCACCAAAAGTAGTGCCTCCACCATGGAATGTAAATATGGTTGTTGATTTGTGTCCTATTTAAAGGAAAGTCAAGGAAACACACAAAATACACCAATCTCTCTGAGTGCAAAGTTGTTTCCTTTGTTTATTTTTCTACATTTTTTATCTTTGTAATTTTTTTTCCTCTGCATGAAAGGCTAAACCTTTTTTCTTGATGCCTTTATAATTCCCCCATTGATTTTTGAGGTTCTGATCAATAAAAGTTTCGTTTTTCAATTTTCTATAGCAGTTGTTTTAATCTTCCAATCTCTTGGAAAACTGGTTTTTGTGAGAGGTTGTACTTGGACACATGATTGAGAGTTTTCCTTATCTTAAACTTCGGTTTCTTAGTTAGTTCAGATTGTTCTATTTAATTTTTTGAGCGCATGATTCAAGAGAGAGGATATAACCATTCCCATGGATTATACGCATGGAACAAAATGGGTACTGATTAAACAAATAGACACATGCTTTACTAGTGAGATTCAAGTTAAATTAGATTGACGCATGTTCAATCTAACTTAGGTCTATGTGAGAATTGAAGGGTGATACTATTTAGATAACTTGTAAGGAATTCATTTGTGGAGGAACTTAGGAGTCAACCTGATACAATCCAAGTGGTCAACCAGATGACCAAGGACTCAAAAGACAATTCACACTTTGATCAATTCAGCAATCAAGACAAGGTCCCACCAAACATCAGACGGACCTCAGAAGAAGAAGAACTGAGCATAAACCAGAACATCAAATGTTCTTTCTTCTAGTCTTCTTAAAAGACAAAAACATGTTTTTAAATAAATTGGGCTCACTTTGGGGATCCAAATAGAAAAATAGGCTAAAGTAAGTTCACATAGCATAAAAGGGAGTGTAATTAGCGAAATGGGCTTGTGTCAAGCCCACTTTTTCATAACAAGGCACCTAGGTTTAGGAAGGTTAACCTACCTTCTAAAAAACCTAACTAAGGGGCGGCTTTGACCATAGTGAACCCCCCTTGGCCGCCCCTTTCCCTTTTCCCTTTTTACCCTTCACCATCTTGCCCATCAAGGCACCCCTTCCTATAAATAGGGTGTTTTGCCTCATGTATTTGGACATTGAAATTTGAAGTAAAGAAACTCTGCTTGAGTGAATTTGTGAGTCTGAGTACTTTGAGTTGTCTGGGTTTTATTTTGGGTGGGTAATATCTCAAGTGGCGGTTCTTGCATCAATCATCTTAGAATCCCTCTGCTCCAAGTAGTGTGACTTCCTTTCTTCCCATAAGCTTCCTTCAACTCTTCCTCTTTTTGTCTTTTTATTTTGCGCCATCCATTTCCATTCCATAGATATCTCCTTCTCTTGATTTGTTCTTTACTTTGTTCTTCTTCTTTATTTGTTCCTTGTCTCTAATTCCGTCACATCATTTGTCACCTTATAATTGTCTTTTCTCTTTGCCCTTCTGAAGTGAACCTTCAGACTTACTTAACTACTTGATTAAGTTTGTGTCCAGTGGGAATCTTCTTAGAGTTCTCACCATAATTTTTAAATAAAAAATCATAAACAAAAGTAAAACCTTTAAAATGTGCAATCTTAAAATCAACTCACATCACAACCTTCATTCTTTACTATTTTTAATCTCTTTTATATTCTCCTACTAAACAAACATAAATCCCCCTTTTTACTTTTACTATTATTACTAATCCAATTGTGTTGCAGATAGTTTGAGAGTTAGTTTTCACTGGATTCACACTTGAGTTCGTTGGGAGAAAACTTGGGGTCAATAGACCTTCTATACTACAATTCCTCATTGTTAGACAAATCTCTTTGGATAGTTTGGTTACGTAAAGACTTTAATTTGAATGTCAGACGATACGCATATCAACTATTGATATCCTCATTCACATTGTCCAATTGTTTTGATTCACAAACTCTACCTTGCACACTTTTATCTTCAGTCTCATCCACAACATCAACCAAATTCTCCAAATCATCTGCAGAATTTGGTTCATAACGTTCTATGGGAATGTTTGTTTCCCTTCTACTTCTTTTCCTCCTTCTCTCAATACCCCTCGTGCCTTGAACCTTAACAAATCTCTCACCCTAACCCTCACCTTTTGCATTGTCAGTCTCACCATTATCATCCCCAGCATCAACTTCCTCAATCAGACTCTTATAAACCTCACCCTCCTCAGCATCAGCTTCCTGAACATCATCCTCCTCATCATTAGCTTTCTCAATCTAACCCTCATGAACCTCATCCTTACCTTGAACTTGACCCCCACCCTCACCTTCACCTATATCCTATATTCTATAAAATAGTGCTCCACAACTTCGGCCTTTGACACATTGTGTACTAAAAATAAATGAATTTCATCATATCTATATCCAACTTTATGCATATATATTGCACATCATCAGCCAAAACCTGCAACCAATCTTCAAACACAGAACACCCTCCACATGAATACCACATCTGGTTAATTGTTAAAACCACATCTTCTTCACTATGCCTACTATTTCAAAGTAACTTCATCTATCTGAGTCATATGACCATGTTGATGTCTGACCACTCACATATCTCACTCTGTCATCTTCCAAAAATTTCTCACTATGGTGGAACACAAGGTCAAAAAATCATTCATACACGAATTTATAAAAATTATCCCCATCAAATATAGATATAGACAAAAATATCAAACAAATTATAAATCAATCCTTCATTTAATAAACTGAAAAACAAATGTTTGACCACACACACAAAAATTTTGCACATGGTGGAACCCTAAATTACTTTAAAAGTTTCCTCAAAGTAATCAACTACACAACATACCACATATAAAAAAACTCAATTAAATAAACAACATTTCAGACCCACCGTAAAGTCATAAACTCACAAACCAACGAATCGCTTGATACACATGGTGAAAATGAAGAAAAACTAACCTTACAAACCCAATACGTAACCACGAACTGCACCACAAACGCGTAAACAGTGCTGCAATAAGAACACCAAAATTCCTAACAGCAGAATCCAAATCACTTATTGCAATTGAATGCTTAATCTCTTTTCCCCAATTTCGTTTTCTTTAACTATATCATTTAACCTAAATCTCCAATTGCCACATCAGAAAATGACATGCTATAAATATGTCTCATGTGTACCTAACTCCAGAGTCCACGTGTGCATACTTGTGACATTTAGTGTGTCATATCATCACGAGTTAATGTGGTTGATGAAAATTTAATATAAGGGTACATTTTTAAAATCCATATGATCAAATTGATTTTTTTTAAACCAATATAGTAAATTGATTATTGACTCTTAATGTAGAAACCCAAAAGGTAATATTCAATAAATATGATAGTTTCCTTTTTAAACCAATATAGTAAATTGATTTTCAAAAAATATTCAAATTGATTTTTTTTTAAACCAATATAGTAAATTGATTATTGACTCTTAATGTAGAAATCTAAAAGGTAATATTCAATAAATATGTGGGTGTCATAATTTCATGATTAGAATTTGTTTCTTTTTTATTAATTTTATATATATATATATATATGAAAACTTATTTATACAGTTAATTTAAATAATTTTTTTACTAAAAAGGTAAAATGGTGAAGAAATGAAGTGAAAGTTAAATTATAATTCTAGTGACCCTTTCCTTCTTTTTTTTTCAATTCACGAATTTGTTTTCGTAATTTTAATCAGTAAATTTTAAATAGTTGTCAAATTTAGCTTAGTATACGTTTATTTTTGTATTTTTATAGTCTAAACGAAGCTACTTATATTTTGAGGAGGCTATTCCCAAATTAAAAAATAAAAATGTATATTTAAAAGGATAATAATTTTTATTTTATTGTATTTTTTATTTTTGTTACAATTCATTCTTTTAACTTTTTAACTAATACTCAAATCCTTCTATCAATTGTCCTCTTGTTAAAACTATTAAATTTATATTTTCCTTCTCAAAATGTTTATAAGTTAATTAAATTGATTAGACTATCTAAAGTTCTCTTTCACTTAATAAATCTTGTTATAACATTATACTTAATTGAAAATTAAGAAATTGTAAATGTTTTTCCTTATTTGAAAGACTAACATATAATTTAAGCATACTTTGGAAACTTGCAAATGTTTTTCTATCTCAAAAAGCACTTAATTATTTTTTATGAGCAAATTTTCATTAGGATATAGTAAAAGAAGACTAAGTTTGAGAAAAAATTAACAAAAATTATATAAATAATGCTTCGATCATGGTGTGGATACAATTAAACTATCAAAATTTAAATTGATACCTAATTTAAAGAACGGTAAAATATTAAAATGTTAATAATTTATTAGTTTAAAATACGTTCTTATATTTAAAATATAAGCAATAATATTTATTAAAGATATTTTTCTATTGAAGCCACAATTATCCTCCGGAAAAGACGAGACTCTATTAATTCAATACAGGTAAGATCCTTAGAAATGATAAAATTATTCCTCCAAATATTTTAAAATAAATATTTATAAATCTGTAAAATTTAAAATAAAGTTATATAATCATTTTAAAATATTTTCTTTAGTTATATTACATTTTTTACACATAATTTTTATAAGCATAATTACATTAAAAATACTCTTTTCTAAAACAATTGTTACAAATACTATTTATAAAAATTGACACTTATGTTGATTGATTATATATATATATATATATGAACAGAAAAATCATAGATGTGTATGATCTGTAACACAAATGGTTTTGTCAAAACTAGTTCAAATTATAATAATGAAAATGTTTTTTTTTTATACATATGGCTGCTGATTTGTGTATCCTTCAACATGGAAGATTCATAGCACATATTTTCAAAATATTTTAATATCTCTCTCTTCTTTAAAAATTTATACGTTTATATAACTTTAGAGATAAGTTGAAATCCACAAAAAATGAAAAATAATTCAAACTGAGTGATTCGATAATGAGTTCCAGCCATACAAAATAACTTATTTCATGTATATATATTATATTATTTGGAATTTTTGGCTTTTTATTGATCAATGGAAATGAGAAATTGGAATCATGCAAGTCTGGTTTAGTTAATATATGTCTACATCAAAAGCACAAACAATCCCAATAAAAAGAAGAAAACTTGGTCTCTTTAGAGAAATCTAGACGTAGCTTGACATATATACATTATTGGGTATAATCAGTCCAAATTAAATTTCAAATACTTGAAACCAAAAGGAATTTTATTTTAGTATAAAAGAAATTTAAATTTTAATGAATTTTATTTTAATTTTTTGTAAGAATGGTTTTCAGCATTGAAATTTTTTTTAAAAGAATCTTACTATTGTTTAAAATGACACATGTTGATTATGTATAGTTTAGCAAAAGGTTGAAAGACGATCTCGGGTAATTAACATCATATAATGCAATATAAAAAATCTCTGAATTAAATGTTCTTTTTTATATAAAAATGTTAATTTTGAATTTTTGAAGGGGTTAAATTTTTTTTTCTTAGAAGGTCCAAAATTAAAATTTGTTTATATTATAAAGATATAAAACAATATCTTCATTAAATAAAAATCATCAAAAATATTAACTACATACTATTTTATAAACTAAAAAATTATTAGTATCTAAATTAATTATATTATTAATAAATAGTTTTTAAATTAGTTTCTAATTAACTATCAAATTTTTAGCTATTAATTATTTAAATTTTAAAGTTGATAGAGAAACATTGATAGCTAATTATATATCAATTTAGAAACTATTTATCAACAATAGAAATTAATTTAGATACAAATAATTTTTTTAATCTTGAAAATATTATCTAATTTAATCAATATAGTAACTAATTATTTTTTTCTTTCTCAAAATAATTTTTATTTAATAATTTTCTTTGTAGTGATGTGGATTAGTAAAAAATGAATTTTTTTATATAATGTTAAAACATATAGCCAAAAGCAAATCAATTTTTATTCCAAAAATAAAATAAAATAAAAACTAAAATTTCTACACTTAAGGCAAACCAAGCTTTGATGAAAATGCCAAGTTACATATTTGATAATTAAGTTGGAATCTTCCGAAAAAAAAAAGCCACTTGATTTTAAGGCAATTTAACTGGTTAGGTCATGCATGTGTGTGAAGAGGAAACCTGCATTTTGCAACGTGAAAATCCAGAATCCAAGGAGAGAATTATAATAGAAAAATACTTTGAAATGCACACTTCATGAAGCAGTGATTTTATTTATAAGTACTATTTTTTTGTTTCTGGGGAAAATTATTATAAGTATATAAGCATCAGTGATGGAACTTGCACTAGGAATTAAATTAATTAAAGTGATGAGTCTGGCATCTGCTGGATATATTTGTCCATTTTCTATCAAACATACACTAAGATTTTCGAATATTTTCACTCCAATCCTGCTATGGTAAAGATAGATTTTATTGTAAAAAAAATTATAAATTTCATCTAATTTTTTCAATGAATATAAAAGATGATTTCATGTAATTTTATTGTACACCCTTTTTCTCGTATAGTATAACATATTAATTTTCAATAAATTAATAGTGTAAATATGGTTAGACTTGAGTATTTTTGTTTTGTTTTCGAAGATGTTTTGATTTTTTTTAGTCTCTAATAAAAGAGTAGTGTTTTTGGTCTCTGAAAAGAATAATATTTTATATTTCGTCTCTGGAAATCTTTAACTAGACAAATTAAAGGTTCCTAAAAATATAAAATATGTTTCATGAAACATTGATAATATATAAGTCAAATTAAATAGTCAATATATGAAATGTAAAATAAAAAAATTCAAAACAAAAAATTAAAAAAATATATTATTAAAATTAATTTAAAAATTATTTTATAGTTTTTTATTAATAATATAAACTATTTTAGATACCAATAATTTTTTATTTATAAAATAGTAATTAATTTAGTTAAATAGTAACTAATTATTTTAATATTTAAAATAGTTACTAATAGTTACTATTTACTATCTAGTGGAAATTTTTACACAAAGATATGTAAAAAACATTTCAAATGTGATTATTTTTTAAAGAGATCAATATCCATGATTTCTTTAAAAGAAAATTTTTATGAAGTGAATTCTAAGCTTAACTCAATCCCATGAAACTATGAAACTAGTTCATGAAGTTGAGGTTTGTATCCACTTATATACAATGAATTGTCTTCATCTCTAATCGATGTGGGATTTCCATCAAAAATATTATAAATTGGTAATTAATTTATGTTAGATGATGATATAAAAAAAACATATTAATTATATATATATATATATATCAAATAAACCACATAAATAAAAGATTATATACTAGTTAACATTTAAATGCCCTGAAACAATAAAGATAAGTTGTTAGTTGGTATAATTGGGGTTGATCACGTTACCATGTACCCCACTTTAATTTCTTGGATATATATATACCAATAATTTAAAGGTAGAGCTATAAACATATGTATCTTGAAGGATCAAATCAAATTTGAGAGTATCTTTTTTTAGATCACGAATTTGTTTATTCTTCGGGATGAGTAGTGATGAGTCATGATATCATAATTTTCACACAAGCATTGTGAATGAATGAATATATAGAGTTGTGAGGGAATGTGATAGAATATGTCTTTTATCCATTGATGGAGAAAGCATTAAGTGCTTTTACTTTTCTAATGCTAAGCGTATCTAGCAGAATTTAACTCACAAGAATCACACCCTACCTAGGTACCCTCTCTTCTTTTAATTATTTCGATATTTAAGAAGAGTTTCTTGAAATTAAATTATCATACTTCTACCTTATTCCATCCGTTTTTAAATTAATGTAATGAAATTTAATTATATTTTCTTAATTTTGTTGGGTTTATCGTACCTCGTGTTCTCGTTAAGATGAGGTCGAGTGATTTACGAGATGGTCATCGAACCGAATCCTTGCATACTTTGTGGATCAACTATAAGGAGAAGAGAAAACTTTACCTGCAAAAGATTTTTCGACATTCAAGTCAATAAAAATATAAAATATAGTGTATAAAGTGAATATAGTGTAAAAAATATGAGTTGAGTTCACTTCCTGAGTGTGGTGGTCTATTTATATGTCTTTATGAACTTGAACAATTGATATTGGTTTTGAATGCGTGTGATAATAAATTTGTCAAATTTTTTAATAAGAATCCTAAATATCTTGATTAAATCCAAAACGAAAATAAATGTTAATTTTTGGAAATTTTCACCCTTCATACATTCTATTTCGTTATGAGTCTTGGATGTATCGTGATTTGGATCAGACATGTTTGATCTATCCATAACAATATATATCCGATCTGGACCAGGTACACACAAGTTAAAAAACAAAATATATTTTACCAATCCGTCAATTCATAAACAAATGATAATTAAATCAATAAAATATAAAATATTATTACAAAGTGAACTTTAAGCCTAACTCAACCCCATAAAATCGGTTCAGAGTGAGGTTTGTACCCACTTATATACAATGAATTGTCTCAATCTCTAGTCGATGTGAGATCTCCAACACACACCCCTCACGTCGAGAGTGACAGCTCGTGCGTGGGATAACATATGATGGGTGGTTCGATAACAGCCCAATAGCAGGTGGCACGATAGACCCAATAAACACTCATTAGAATAGACTTTAAATGACTCTAATATCATATTACGAAGTGGACATGGGGTGAGGTTTGCACTCACTTATTTACAATGAAATATTCTTATCTCTAGTTGATATGGAATCTCCAACAAATATAAGTTAAATTATACAAAGGATAATTTTAGATGACAAAATTCACTCCAATTAAGTCCTTTTTTTTATCTCTTTGATAACGAGTCTATGAGAATGTTCTTCTAACGAAACGTAGAGGAAAGTTTGAATTTTGCTTATTTTTTGTTGTAATATTTGTGTTGCAATTTTGACTTATAATGAGTACAAGAGAGGGTAGTAAAAAAAAGGGAGAGTGTTTCACCGGTGTAACGTCGCAATTAATTTAGTTATACTAGTCTATATATAGTATTATATGACATACATACATTAATATATTTGTATAAAATATATATAATACAGACATTAGAACATTAAATTTCCGACACAATATATTTAAACAAATAAATTACGAAACTATTAGGAAAATTTAAAACATTTTCCCAATTTGCTGGTATCTTATTTATTTTTGAACCAAGTTTAATTATAGAAATTAATACGTATACAGTCATTTAATTATTTTAAAACTATATATTTATAAACAATGCGTATATACATTGTTCACGTCACAATCTCAACATAGCACACACCACCAATAAATTATAATTAAATTACTTTCAATTAAGAATAAAAGAATTTTCACCTCCATATTCAACATCCTTATTAAATATATTTCATCAAAAATTAACATCTGACCCATTAAAAATATAATACAATTAATAAAATTTCATTTTATTTTGAAATTTTATTTTTTTTTATGTTTGAGTGACTTCTTATATGATAAAAAAGTCTTTAAGTTTTTCACTATCTTAAGTCTTATCTATGAAAATAGATTATTAGTGAAATATAAGATATTTCTTTTTCTTAATGAGCTTTGTGTTCAATACGAGACCACAATATCATCTCTAATATCCTCACTATACATCCATAAAAAGGCATATCATTTAAATATCGCATACAATATACAACACAATGTATATTATACAAATATATGCATTTTATCATCGCATAATCATTCCACGCATGCATCTCAACACATCAATCACATTTATAATAATATATACATTTACACATTCCTTATCAATATTATCATCATCATACAATATATATATATATATATATATATATATCGTCAGGTTTTTAGAGAAATTGTTCTGATGATGTTGGTTTTGGGACACAAGGGTATGTAATTCTCTTAAGTCTTATAGGTTTGGCTGGAAGTTCTCTTTGTTGCACTTTCTCTTTGTAATAGGATTGGAGCACCCCTCAAGTACTCCATATTTATTTATTTATTTTTCCGATTAAAAAAAATACAATATATATCTCTTGAGCGAGCTTTTTCTCCCTTAAGTGACTTTGTCCTTTTAAACTAAATAAAAGTTTTTCACTTAAGTGTTTCATATTGCTTAAGCAATACAACTCCAAATGGAAGAATTTAGTTCATCTTTCTCGCTCAAACGCTCATCTGAGACTTAAGCGAAAATCACTTGAGCGTCATTTCAACACTTTAACAATACTTGTATCATTCAACAAAATCCATAATCACTAATATTACCGCTTGAATGACCATATTGTTGCTTAAGCATTGACATACAATTTCATTATCTCACACATTTCAGAATATCATGTACCACCGTCATTTCACCGCTCAAGTGACTTGACATTGCCTCTATATTACCCAATCCTCAAATCCTTATTTCAACTATGCACTTTATTGCTTGAGTGTCCACACTGATTCATCACATGGATGTCGCTTAAGTGGTGGTCCACCACTTAATCGATTTTAGCTTAAATAATAGAATTTTACTAGAAAACATATAACACATCATTGCAAATACTTCAAAACCATCGATTTCAACATACATTATTTCCTAATAATTCACCTCATACGTCAACATATTCAATGTAATTATATCCACAAGTCAATTAAACAAACACAATAATAGTCATTTTTTTATCGGCTAAGAATGAAATTATTAAAGAGGAGTATTTCAGGGATACTCAAACCCTTATATAAAACCAGTATCACCAAGCCTCCACATGCACTAAGCCTAGAGTGATACTATACGGATGGACAATACTAAAAACCAAAGCAAAACCTATTAACCTAAATCTCTTACAAGTGATGTTCTCCTTTATTTGCAGTTCCAAAATTCAATCACAAACTACACCAACAAAACCAGAAGCTACATCAATCATATTTCAAATTTCGCTACATAACTTATTTTAAATGTATACAATAAACCCTAAACCCTAAACACAATAATAGTCATGAATATATACAATAACACATTCACACTACAATATTTCATATATCTATTTCAATATCAAATTGAAGTAGACACTAAATTCTTTTACTTTTGTTTATTTAATCTATTTTTTCATGTTATGATTTTTGTGTGTGTTTAATTGTCAATTTTGTAGATTTTTTTTTTCATTTCTTTTATTAAGTTCAATAAATTTAACATATTAATTAGGTATAAAAAAAATACTTACTTAAGAATATGTAAAATTTCAAATAAAATTAAAATTACAAAATTTTCAAAATCTAGAAACCAAGATAACAATTCATGAATTAAAAAAAAACTTAGGAACATGCTTATTCTTTTATAAGTAACCCCTTTTTGTAAATCCATTGTGAAAGACTAGTTTGTTTGTTTTTTTCACTAAACTAAAAATTGATTGATAAGGTTAAAAATGATTAAGCAATAAAGTGATTAGTTTGATTGGTATAGAAGATGAGGGTGGTGTTAGGGTAGTAGTAAGATTAGAGAAGAAAAATTGGTAGGTGGTAGGGTAGGTTGGTGTTATAGTTGGACATTGAATTGTGTGGTGGTGAAAAAGAAGGGTGGGTAGGTAATGGGGTATGAGTTGGGGGGGGACTGGGGCCCACCAGGTGTACCTCTCTAGCTAGGCTGTCCTACAGCACCAAAGTCCCTTTGCAATTGCAGCCCTTTATTGGAAGTTTGGGGGCAACCCCTTTGGAATAGGGTGAGACCATGTTATTCCCTGTTGCTCTTTCTCCCTAAATTAATTCATCAAAGTGCTCTGAATCTTCTCCACATGCTTCTCTGTTCCCATGTGCTTCTGCTTCCTCTCTCTCTCTCTCTTCTTCTTCTTCTTTTCTTTCTTCAACCAAAATCATTTTCAATCACAACAACACAAACACATTTCAGCTCCATGTTTACTTCATTTTTAATGCCCCTACTCCTTCCATTCTCTCTCTGATTTAAATTATTAATTATTCTTTCTGTCTCATATTATTTGTCTTTCAGATAATACCTTTTTTTTTAAATCTTCTTACAAAATCATATTTTTCTATTCAAATTTTCAAATGGTGTGCCAAATCTATTTGTTTTAAAAAAATATTTCTATGGGTTTTCTGTAAGGTGGAATTTCACTTGTTTTTATGCAAAATTTTAGGTTTAAACCTTCTAAATGAAAAAAGGAATTGACATAATTAGTTGTTGGCATGATATTCCATAAAAATATCAAAATGATCCAAAAGTTATAGGAAAAAAATACACACTAGTTATGCAATTAAAAAATAAACTTTATCATGATAAAAAAAAACTTTTATTATAATTTTTAATTTTGTTAGATATTATAAAATATTATGGGATATTATAAATATTGTTAGATATTTTTAATTGTGAAAAATTTGAGGTTTAAACCCTCTAAATGAAAAAAAAAATCTGTCAAAATTAGTTGTTAGCATGATATTCCATAAAAATATCAAAATAATCCAAAAGTTATAGGAAAAAAATACACTAGTGTTCTAGTACACTGGTTGTGCAATTAAAAAAATAAAATTATCATGATAATTTTTTTAATAATTTTTAATGTATATATTTATTCGATATTATGATATTTTTAAGGTTTAATTCATATTTTTTAATGTTCTCTTTATATATAAATATAACTTTATGTGTTTAATAGATATATGAGATTTATCTTATTATTTTTGTTTTATTTTAATATGAAAATTAAGGTTAATTTCTTTATTAACCCCTATTATCGATATTTTAATGAAATAAGTTATTATTTAACTTTTTAACCAATATTTTATTTTATTGGGTAGCAAGACCTAAAGAATATACAACTTCCAATGAAAAATTAAACTTGTTAATAGATGGTAAGGGATAAGTACTTTGAGATAAACTAAAGAATTGATATATAATAATTTATTATTCTTGATAAGTAGTTATATATGTTGCAGCAGCACATTCACCCATTCACAAAAATCTGGGATCAAGCACACACACATTCACAATTTCCTATGTTGTAAATCAACCACTGTTCCCCAGAAGACAATGATGAAGAACAAGTTGTGTAAGTGTAACTCACTTCTTTAAAAAAAAACACTTTATTTGTTTATCATTAGGGGAATCTAAATAAGCCATTCTTCTTTTGAACTTTTTAATCACATAATTTTATTTTATTTTTTGTGGCTAAGCATCATGACTCAAGAGTCCACATACTATGAAAGATTTGAATAATAAATAAATAAAAAAAAGTTTAAAAAAAAATATGAAAAGCTAGCAACAAAATGATGCCTTCAAAAGGCTTCCTAATTATTAACACATTATTTGAGTCTTTGTCTTTCTATTTCTATCTCTATAACCTATATGACCATGCTTCCCTAGAGTAGAGTTCATAAAACTATTCATAGGTACCTCCATGATAAGAAAATCATAACTATAGCTTCATTTTCTGCTTCATATATCCCTAGCTATACCTAAACATATTGGAGACATAACTTTAATTTTCTTCATCAAAATAAATATTCCTTCTCATTGTCTTTTTCAATTCTTATTGTATTGTTATAATTAGTTGTGTAAAATACGTGTTTAACTGCTCAATTATTTTTAATGAATTTCATCATTCGTAATTTTCACATTTTACTATTACTTTTTTTTTAATTTTCTCATATTTTTTCAATAGGTTAAATTTATAACCAAGAAGTGGTTATGTGTGATAAAAGAGTTTCATAAAATTATAAGATTATACAATGTTGTTTTGCAAAAAATAAAAAAACTGGTATCAAATAAACGTTGTTTCGGTGTTTTATTTATTTATTTAACTACATTTTTTATTCAAATTATTGTTGTGAATTTTATCACCCTCACGTAATTTATTATCATTTTTTAAATTTTTACATGCTTTATCTATTCATTAAATTTATAACAAGTGATAACGTGTTATGAAAAAAAAATCTGGAAAATTAAACGAACGATATTGTTTTGCAAAAGTTGGTCACAAAAGGACGTTATTTTGTTTTAATATATTTTTTTTTTTTTGCATGTTTGGTCGATCTATTTAAATTTAAAGTAAGTGTTTTGAAATTCATATTTCTAAAAAATACTTATTTAGAAAATAAATAACGTTTACTAATTAAAACAAGTTGAAGACTTCTTATTAAACAAAAAAACATAAATCTAGTTATTTTATTAAGTAAGCATTTTTTTTAAAATAAACTCAAATAATTAATCGTCCGGTTATCACTCTTTTAGAATTTTAATGGATTGTAAAATGTGAGAAAATTAAAAATTGAATGGTAAAATATGAAAAAAAATAGTAAAACTCATAAAATGGTTTTTAACAGATTATTACTTCGTTAAAAAGATTATAAATGCAAAAAAAAAAAAGTACAAATTTCAACGTTCAAATACATGTAAAGAAAAGATGTGATAAAATTTGCAAAATAAGAAGAGGTAAGTAGTAAACTATGGTATTGAATCAAGAGTTTTATAATAGATGTTATTAGGGTTTTGATTATTTTTGCGTGTAGGATGAAAGTTCTTATAAAGTAATGTGTTGTTTGGGTCTATAAATATTCTCTATACTACATACTTAGGTTTGTGTAGGAACAGATCATTTTCCATCACGTTGTATTAATATTTGAGAAGTTTTGGAAATGATTTAATAAGTGGTTTTCTATTTTAGGGTTTTGAGATGATGGAATTTGGAAAGAAAAGAAAGAAAGGCATCTTCATTGGAGACCAAGTGTTCCCCAACCATGTTACTTGAGTCCTTGGATGCAAGCCAACCACCAATCTTTTATGCAATCCCAACAAAAAAACATGGCCATGGCTTGCAAGGTAAATCCTTTGAATCACATCATAACTATATGTTTATTCACTATGGTTGGTTGACAACTTTTCTTCCTTCTCTTCTACATATATATGCAAATACACTTAATTATATATTTAACTATTATGTTTACCAACTTTATTACCTTTCTTCACATTTTATTGTTATAAATTTTTACTAATTTATGGATCTATACGCACTACAAGAAAATGAAAGATTAGTTACATAAGAGTTTCGTCGGTCAAGAGAATGACGTAAATTGCGTCGGCCAAACTTATGATAGGTAGACGCAAAACGAAAAGTTGTGTGGATCGGTCCGACACGTGACAAACGCTAAGACAAAGTGGAAGAGAAAAAAAAATTGTGTCGGCTTAACCGATGCAAAAAAAAAAATAATTATTTTGAAAATTCTTGTTAATAAATTTTATTTATCATGCAATTTTAGTTAATAAATTAAATAAAAGTATAAATATATGTGTTGGCCTAGTCAATGTTATAGTCGTTGTTGGTTTTGCGTCGGCTTGACCAATGCAAGTTTTGTATAAGATTTTAGCGTTGTTTTGCATCGATCTAAGTCAATGCAAAACTATTAATAAATGCCAACTCCTTCTCCTCGTGTTCAGTTTTCCCCAAAATTCAAAATCTTTTTTTTTTCTCTCTGTGCAACTTCCTCCCTTTGTCGCTTCCTCTCTCTATCGCTCTCTCTCTCCGTGGCATGTTCTCCTCTTTCGTGACTTCCATCTTTCTCTTCTCTTGATAATAATAACAATAAATAAAATTTTTATTTTTTTTATTTCAGCTCTATTTATTGTCTCAGGTGAAGCTCCCTCTTCAGTTTATACGTATTTTGATTTTGAACTGCTAAAATGTAAATTTAAATTAGAGTTTCAGTTTGAATTGTTGAATGAGCTATTTTGGTTTATGGTTGTTGGTTTATGATTTGAGGTTGGTTGAACTTTTTATGGTTGCTCGTAGTAGTGTTTTTGTTGCTTGTCTTCCTCCTAAAGTCATGACTTCGTTTTTCATGAAAATGCCTTGTTAAAGAATCTTTATATTACTTGCTATTATTTTTTAATTGTACAATTAATTAATTATATAAGGTTATCTAATTCATAAATTTATTCTCACTCACTAAGAGAGTGTCATGTGATCATCGTAATTTTTTTCCAACTCTTATGTGTCGGCCTAGCCCACACATAGTTTGGGTTGGCTTAGCCCACGCAAATTGTGTTCTCTGACTGGTCGACGAAAATTCACGTTGCTTCCACTATTTTTGTTACTTCGCGTTCATTTTGGTCAACATAAATATAACTTTTTCTTGTAGTGGAAGTATAGGGATAAGAACTTCTTAAGTCCCCATTTGATAAGTATTATTTTAAGAAAAACATTAAATAGAAATAAATTTTAGAAACTAAAAATAATTAATTATTATATTGATTAAATTAGATATTATTTTAGGAACTAAAAAAATTACTAGTATCTAAAATAATTTATATTATTAATTAATAAAATTTATCAACTAGTTTCTAAATTAGTATCTAATAGCTACTAGTTTATAAATTTTATTAATAATAAAAATTGTTTTAGATATCAATAATTTTTTTAGTGTTTAAAATAGTATCTAATTTAGTAATATTTTTAAAATTAATGTTTTTAATGATTTTTTTATAATGTATGTTTTTTTATCGATAATAAATAAATTAAATTAAAAAAAATCATTTAAGTGATGCTCTAATTCATAACACCATAGAGAAGAGAGACTATGACTCCAAACCAAAAAAAAAAGCTTATAGTAGAGCAAAGCAACTCAAGAACAAGCTATGTACTGTATTTTAATTAGGTTGGTCCAAAGAACTATATTTTTTTCTTTTAAATCTAGTCTGCAAATCAAATAATCTTTAATTTTAATCAATAATCTCCAAGTAAATCAAATAAGATTTGTTTCAATAAAATAAATTTTAAAATTTTTTCAAGTAACTCACTATTTTATATTTTTATTTAAATTTTATTATAAATAGTAATAATAGTATAAGTTAATAAAAAAATAATTATTTTATTACGATAAATTTTATTAAAATTTAAGTATTTTTTATAATTTTTTTAAATTAATTGAAAAATCTTTTGTTAAACAAATTAGTTGATTGAATAATTGATAATTTGTAAAAATATTTAAATTTAAAATTATGTCAATTACTGAACATTTAAATAATTGGAAAATTATAAAAATTATATAACACTAAAGAAATGCAATATGCTTTATATCATTAACTTTCACTGTTCTCTCTTCCAAATTTTTCTTAAATATGTTTGATTAAATGTGTCTAGAGTTGGCAATGGATGTCTCTATTTCAAATCTCTCTCCTTTTTAAAAGTATGTCAATTATCATAATTAATATGGTTTTGATAAGTGTGTCATGATTCTTTCTACCTAATTCAGTAAAAAAAAAATTGTCTGTTACTTTTGAGACATGTTAGACTTGTCCTCCATGAAAATATCATATTCCAAATATTTTTTTTTGTAACTCTTTTAATTTCAATAAATTCATCTAGTTTGATCTATTTTTCATTTATTGCACTCTCTATTCCAAGATGATGGACTATCATTTATACTTGCTTCCTTTGTCTTTTTCTTTTAGCTACTTTTTGTCCTATGTGATGAATTATTGCTCATGTTATTGTATTGTATATTATGTTCATCAACTTTAATAGGTGTCTTCAATTTAGAAGAAGATGAATATGTATCTAAGAAGAAACTTTAGTTCTTATTTAAATAATTATTTATAAAGATTGAGTATCATTTTTATTCATCTTTCATAAAACCTAATCTTGAAGGAAGCATAATTTTATATTTTTAAATAATTTCAGTTGTATTTTTATATCTCATATTTCTCTTACAATCTTAACACTTTTATTCTTCTTAAATCTTAGTATTTGAGAGAACAATTTTATCATTTGAGCATGTGTGAGAAGGTTGAGAAGAAGATTCGTTGTATTCGACGTTCTCCAATGCTAAGATAATTTTGTTTCGAGTTTTGTAGTTCATTTTCACATCTCTCTTTTCTGGTTTTCGTGATCACAAAATTTACCTCCACCACCAATATTCACCACTAACTATCACAAACTACAACAAACAATCACCACCAGACACCACACTCTCCACCATACTCAGAAGGTATTGTTAGAATTTAAAAAACTATGAAAGTGTAGGGGGAAGATATAGAGGTGTAGAGATAACTTCTCAGAAAAATTGAGTATAAATGTGATATATTTAGTATATGAGGTAACTCAAGGAAAATTGTTGAAGATGTTTAATGCTCTTTCAAAATTTACTCATCTTTTTACATGTGATTTTTGTTTTAGGAAACTAAATGGGCTAAGCCCAATAAACAACTAGATTGACATCCTTTTGAGAAAGAATGACAACCACCTTCATCAACCCAAAAGTAAATCGTGTAGCTTATACATTACGATATTTAACATATTTTAAAATATTTCAGTCGTTTTAACATATTTAACATATTGTTTAAAAGATTAAATTGTCATTTTAGTTTTCTAAAATTGTATAATAAAGAAGATTTAGGAACCAAAATGAAAAAACAAAATCTAGTGCCTTAAATAAAATCTTGTGAAATTCAATATAGTTTATTTAATTATTTTCTTAGTTTTAGAGATTAATATAACAACGAAATAGAACTTTAAGAATTAAATTGATCATTTTGAAATATAATCATGGTTGGATGCCGGATATATATATATATAATAACATTGATTCATTATATTGTTTTTGCACCTATAAATATCTTTACCCACTCCCTTGTTATTCTAAGGGCGTCTCTTCTCTAAAGCGGCCCAAATTTCTAGTTTATATTAATGGCCCAAAAACTGAACATAGTGCAGACTGCTTCTTCCTGCACCTCCATCACTTCTTCGACCACCCCATGCTAAACCCTTCAGTAACTAATATTAAAAAATAAAAAACTAAATTCAATTTTTACTTTAACCTATCTTCTAACTTTTCCCATTCTGAAAATATTGCCACCCAGCAGACCTCCACCTCCAAAGTTCTCTTCCACAACTCTCTTTCAAACACTCTCCTCCAAGCATTCACCACACTGTCCTCTTCATCCATCATAGAGATTACGCATGGGGAGCAACAACACTGACAAATCTATATTTGAGTAGTTGGGGATGCATGTTATTTTAACACAAAGCAGTTTGGCAGTTATGCGACGCTGGTTCAGGTATGAAATCATATAAATAATTAGCAATTCATGTTACATTCTATAATATTGTATTAAATATTTTATAATTAATATAATCGATGAATTTATAAGCACTTCTCGGGCATGAGAAGAAGGGGTATTAATCCCTCATATGACAAGGTACACCCGCGGACAACACGATACATCGTTGCCCATCAAATTTGTGTTGTCGGTGGTGTGTGGGTGCAGTTGGATGGACTAACACATGATGACATCAGTTGGACTTTGTATGAGGACCACAAATTTTGGCTATGAACAGAGCATTCCACCATCACTGATGCTGGTTGAGGGTCTTGGTGCACATGTCATTAACCAAAGGTGATTGCAGTTTGCTAACCACTTGGTGACAAGTTTGATACTTGCTTCTAGTCTATCTACATGTGTTCCTGAGTACATGTCTTGATTTAGGACAGTGTCACACTCATACATTCGCAATGGTGAGCTTGGAGATTGGCCCAGTGTTGTACCTCATTTCAGGAGGAGCGTGCACATTCGGTAATAATTTTTATTGTTATGTGATCAAATAATATATTTTTATTACGAATTGAATAATCTAGATTATTATTTTGGATCCGAAACTAAGTTTCGTGTTATGTAATCTAGAAGATGATTCCTTCACATTAACAAGTACGGATCATATAATTCGTTGATTCGATGAATTACCCAATCCATAAGATAAACATTTAAGGGCACGGGGTTGAAAAACTCACCTAAGAATGACAAGCGAAGTCGCCAACCACCGTCAACACCACCACCACCACAGCAACACCGACCACCACCACCACCCTCTTCTTCACTTAGCAACTAAGTGTAAAACATTACCTTCAATTTTTATCTTTTTATTGAAGCGTAACTTTAAAATTTTAAATTTTGTAGGAGTGGCTGAAGAAGTGGTGGAGGTGCAGAAAGAAGCAATCCATAGTGCACCATATGTGAGCTTTATATACTCTCTCAAGTGGCAAATTTTTCTATACCCAACTGTTTTGAATCTGCACCCTATATACTTTTAAATTTTTAAAAATGTTTTTCATTCCAAAATTGAAAATCTAAAATAAATAAAAAATAGATTCTAAAAAAAATCTTGAATAGGTCATTGAGTTTTGTAAATAAAATTTCAAAATAGAATTTGAAAATTAAAATTTCATTTCAGAAAAACAATTTTGAAAGGCAAAAAAGATGTTATAAAAACAGAATAAAAAAATAAAAAACATATTATAAAATTTAGAAAAATATTACAGAAATCTTAATCTGGAAAATATTCCAGAAAAGGAAATTTTGAAATGTACTTTTATTCACATCCATTTTAGTTAAGTATATTTTTTTTTATCATTTTACATAAAAATTGACTGCACATATTAATTGCCCTCTAAAGTTTATAGGGTCCATGGGCCTGTGGGCTGAAGGGCCTGATTTTTCTATCATTTTCGCTCTGTGTTCTCTGTAAAGGCAAATACTCCCGGTACCATATCAATTTCAACTTGCACCCAACCTGTTATGGAAATGACAAAAATATCCTTTCAAAATGACGAAAATAAAAATTATTTCCAGAATATTTTATCCATAAATATTTTGGATTTGGATATTCGAAACTTATTTTTGAATTATGGAAATTTTTATCCAGAATGTTCCAAAAAAATTTATCTGTAATGAATTTTTTTTTAAAATTATATTTATCATTCTAAATTTTTAAATCTGGAATAAGGGTAATTTTAGAAATTTTAAAAAATATAGGTACAAGTGATATGGTTTAGGAAGAAATTGCCCTCTGTAAAATAGTTTAATTTCTTCTAAACAGAATCTGGACCCTCTCTTGTTTAAGGTTAATATAAAACATGTATAATAAATCCTAGTAATTTATTATAAAATTTAAATATTAAAATAAAATTAATCATAAAAACAGAGAGTGACTAATTATCATAGTTTTAATTATAATTAAAATTGTGATAGCTAGATACCAAAATTAAAAATTAATTTTTAATTAATAATAGAAATTATTTTAAATATCGATAATTTTTAAATTTTTAAAATAATATTTAATTTAGTCAATATAATGACAGTTTATTATATTTAATGATTTTATTATAATAATAAAATGTGTATAAAAAAATTCAACAAAAATCTAATCTTTAACTATAATCAAAAGATATTCAAATTTAACAAAATATAGTAAAAAATACTCATTCAACAATATTCAATGCACTACATACAAATCATGGAAATAATTTATGAAAATCACATATATGTAAATCCGAGTTCTTGGTTTTTTCTCCATCTAGTGAATCGTGACCTCAAATTCAGTTTTGGTTTTGTGTGATAATGAAAATATTTTTATTAAAAGAGGAGAAATATTGAAAAAGTGTGATCTTATTATCGAAGTCTTTGTATATAGACATTTTTCAGTCATTATTCATATGTTCATTATTTCAATCACAGCAACTACTAAGATTATTTCAATCCCAAAAAATCTCATTGAATCATATGTTCATAAAGATAAAGTGTGTCCCACATTCCCACGTGCAAACCTCAAGATATTTCACAACCCAAAAAAAAAGTAGTTAATATGAATCTTGTCAAATTGAAACTAGATCATCAATGCAAATTTATTTGTATTTTTACTTCCTCTAATTTAATCAATTTCGATTTTGGTTTATAATGTTAGAAAAAAGTATTTTGGTTTATGTAGTTTTGATTGTTGAATTTTGGTTCACACATACAAAATTTTAGTGTCATGGCCAATTTCTAATGATCTTGGTTACCAAAAAAATTCCGATGCTAATTATTTCTAGTTGTTAGCATTTTTTTATTTTATTTTATCTTTTTAAGTTATTTAATATTTTGTTTGGTACTAAATTATAAAATCAAATTATTAACATTATATATTATATATGTGTGTTATACAGAAAAATCAAAAGACAATTTTTATGTGTTCTCTCTAAATAACTTATTTTGGAACCTTCTCTTATTAGGGCCATAAATATTTATACACATGTGATAAGTAACAAGTTGGTCCTTTGATTATTAATATTATTTATTTAAAACTTTTTAAAAATATAATTTTGTAACATGATAACCACCAATTACTTTCTTAGAAAAAAAACAAAGTCTAACTTCATCCAACCATCATATTTCTCTTTCTAGAAAGGTTTTAGGTTTTGAGGAGTGTTAGGCTTGTGATGTTATTGTTGTAGGGCATTTGTTAAGATAGTGATAAATAAGTATACACAAACGTTGTTGAATGAGCAAATTTTAGAGAAAAAAAAGAAGAAGATGAGGTGGAATGGGAAGGCATGGAGAAATGTTCCATAAATTCTAATTTATAAAGAAACCCTCTATTACTTATCCAAGACCCCAGATAATCCAACCTAGAACCTAACCCTTCCACCCTTAAGCCTAACACATATGAGGGAATATTAACTTTGCAATGTAGCCTCTTTTTTTTTTTCATTTTGTGTTTTCTAGATTGTTTGTTCCAACAATACAAAGTTGATGTCTAGGATCAAGATGTTGGAGGAAAGGGAGTACACCAAAATATTCATAAGTGTAAATAACGTATTTTACAATAATATATTAGGTCAATTAATTGAGAATTTGTACAAATAAAAACACAATGATATTTGACATATATTACATCGTTGTAAGGATCAATCGATGTAATATATTCTTTTCAGAGTAAAAAAAAATATTTAAAAAAATAATAATTTTGGCGCTAAACATATATTATATCGATTATCCATACCAGTGTAATATGTCTTTGAGTAAAAAAAATTAAAATTTATTGATTTTGATGCTAGACATATTACACCGGTTGGTCCATCCAATCGATATGTTTCTGAGAGTTAAAAAAATTTAAAATTTAATAAATTTGGCACTACATATATTACACCGGTGATCCATCCAATCGGTGTAATATGTCTTTGAGAGTAAAAAAAATTAAAATTTATTAATTTTGACGCTAGACACATTACATTGATTGGTCCATCCAATCGGTGTAATATGCCTTTGAGAATAAAATATATTAATTTTGGCATTAGATATTACACTAGTTGGATGGATCAACCATTGTAATATGTCTTTGAGAGTAAAAAAAATTCCAAATTAATTAAGTTTGCCACTAGACATATTACACCGGTTGGTCCATCCAACTGGTGTAGTATGCCTTTCAGAGTAAAAAAAAAAAAAAAGTTTTAACAAAATAATTACACCGATTGTTACTCATAACCGGTGTGATATGTTTATTTAACCTATTTTCTTCACTCGCGCTCTCACTGCTCACTTTGCACTTAAACAAATTTTTCATTGCCTTGTTGTCTCCATCGCTACACTGTTGATGCCATTACTCTCTTTCGACCCCACTACATGCTCAAATGGTGCTCACACGTACACTAGCTCTCCTCCCTCGCCACCGCCCTCCTCCACCTCGGATCTTGATGGAAGAACATCAATGCTCATCGACACCGCCTTTAGAAGCTCCATCACGAACAAGTCCTCCTCTGTCGCCTCCCTTCGCACATTGTACCCATTATTCTTCCCGTTGCAGTACATGGTCCAGAAGGGTTCCTCCTCGATCTTGATCTTTTCCTTCTCTGAATGCTTCTCACACTCGAGCACCAACCTCACCGTGTCGCTGGAAGAGGGAGAGGGAGATTGGTGGTGGTAGTCGTGGAGGAGGTGTTGCTTATGCAGGTCTTGGCTCCCCCATTGGTTGGCTTTCACAAACCTAGAGGAAGAGAAGACCAATGCCATGAAAGACATAAGAGAAGACCAGTGCACATATTACACCGGTTGGACCTTACAACTAGTGTAATATCTCCCATCTGGATGCTATATTTTTGAATTATTTTACTCAAATTTTGATACTTTACATTGATTTTTACAAATATGATCACATATTACATCGTTGAGATCTACATCGTTGAGATCTACATCGGTGGTAGAACCAGTGTAATATGTCTCCTAGAATCTATATAATATGTGTTATTTGCACTAGTGAGTGGAGGAATCCATATTAGAATACAAAGATCCACTATTTGTGTGGGCCTTCAACTGCGACATAAGTGTGGTTGTGTCCATTAGTTTTGCATCCATTATTTATGAAATGTTAAGTTCATGAAAATTTTCATTTTACGTCGACATTTTCTTATATTTGTCTGTTTTTGGCCTACCCAAATCTAGTAATTTTGTGTAGTGCATGTAATCCCTTATTTCAAAGAAAGTTCCAGAATATGGTTGCGGGAGGATTTTACACTAGAAGTTTTATCTAATAAAATGATTCTTATCTTTTGTTTACATATATAATCTAAATTGATATTTGAAAGAAACCTGTTATCTTATATGGAAGATCAGAGCAAAAGTTTAGAGTATAGTTATGAAAATGGATGTGGATGAATAGAAAAAAGATAATTGATCTAATAAGAGAAAAGTGAAGCCCAAAAGAAAAGCATAGACACTATTTATTGATATAAGAAAATGTAGAAGAAGAGAAAAGGTGAAAGTGTGGATGAATGAATGATGAGGGCATGGTTCCCCAAACTAGTGAAGTCATGATTATTGGAGAGGCAATATCCATAGCTAGGGCAACACAGCACGAGAAAGCTGGAAAGAGCCATTCCCACGTGCCCTCATCTCATGTGTTTCACAAAAATGTGTTTTCAATTATGTGATGCCCCATTTCCAATCCATCACACCCACGTGTGAATATCCCATTCTCATTTTGGATCATTTCATGCTTTCCAATTTTAATACATTTTATTTTAGTAATAAACTAAATATGTAAGGAGGTATTAATTTTAATGGATATTAATTTGAAAAAACATGAAAAAGTAGATGATAAAACGGGACAGTCCGACCTATTTTGGCATGATGCGTCAATGACGTGTTAAGGGGATACAAACTGAAATTAGTAACCAGTCCTCAGAAAATGAATTGACAGGCTCATCTGCCACTTTTAAAAAAAATCATTTTTTGTTTTTTTTAATCTATTTACTTAGTTGTAGTCATTAATACTACATTTTGTACAATAAAAATGCAAGAGAAAACAATAAAATTTAATTAAATTTTAATATTTTAATAAAAGAAGGTTTAATAACTAACAAAATAAAGTAAATATCAACAATACTTTAATGAATTAAATTATTTATAAAAAAAAAATAATGTAAATAAAGATGTATATAAAAATTAACTAGCACCAAGTTTAATTCTATGAAATTCCTTTTTAAAAATGTCAAAAATAAAGAAGAGTTGTCAAGTGAACTATCCTGTCAAATTGACGAGTTAGACGGATCAGATCAATGCGAGTTGGTGGATTAAAAAAAATAATTTACTCGTTTAAGTAAAGGTGGATTACCACTTTACCTTCCCTAATAAAAAATATACTAAAATAATAAAAATCAAGACTATAAATAAATAAATAAATAACAAGCTAATAAAGCTAATTAAGAAAAGAAGGCAAACCAATTCATGAATTATAGTTTGAAGCTTCAATATGGAAATAAAACAACTGAATTATCAATAATTATTTAGAATGTAACTTATTACATTTATGTTAAGAAAATCGATTTAGAAATATTCATATCAATATTACAAAAAATATAATCCTTCTTAACAGCTATAACCTAAACTAGAAAATGCAATATATATTTGTTTTCTTTGAAGTAAATTCATGGAATATTAAATTAAGAACATCCTTAATCTTTGCCAAACCCACTTACCAAATTACTTCAGTTTTCATATCAATAACCAGGCGCATGGTTTTTTTTTTTTTAATTATACAATAAATATTTCAAAAATATATTTAGAAAAATACATATTTTATTGAGTTAATTATTGTGCTAACCTTTAAATAATCTGACAAATTATAGAGTTAATAATATCACTCTTACCTTATTAATAATTAAAAAAGAAGGATAAAAAACTATGTTGTTTTTTGGATATGAGATTAGTTAAAATTTTGATTAAGGATTAAGAAAAAATTAAAGAAAATATCTAAAAATTAAAATAACATTTTTTTATAATATTTTGTCCATGCACCTATAATGTCGGTGGCAAAAGCCAGCTAAACAAAAGAACGCGAAACTGAAAGCCGGCCCCACGCGCCAAAAATTGGAAAGTGATGCTACTGTTCAACCAGGGTCTTAAACACTATATTTTAAAATAATCGAGAAAAATATAAATAAATTGTAACTTTAATATTTTTTATTTTATAATATAAAATTTTATTATTTTGAATATTATAGGTAAACCTGTGTAATGTTAAGCAGACAAAATTATAATCTTTTCAATATAAAAAATTAAATTTTAAAAATCAAAATTAACAAAGGACTAAAATACAGAAACTAAACAGATTTCTATCTATTTTCTTATTATAAAAAATACATGCATTTTTTGTACAATGTCTCTGCATTTCTACATATTAAAATTATAATTTCAAAATTCAAAATATAAATAATTTTGTAAATATAACCATTCCAGAATTATGTGGATGGATTACATATTTATTTTTTATTAAAAATTGTAAAATTATGTATTTTATTATATTTATTAAAAAAATAATTTATTTTGATTTAATAAAAGGGAAAATTATTTTATTAAAAATAAGAAATACTTATAAAAAATTATGTTTACTTTTATAATTATATTAATAAATAAATGAAAGAAAAAAAAACGTGTGATACATTACACATAACGTGGCAACAACTACAAATACAACGGAGTGGAAGTAACTTCCATTGCATTTTGTTGTTAATTCATTCTTATATAGTTTACCAAACAATTGTTATTTTTTTTTTGTAAATTCTATTACATAAATCCCTTTAACATATTTTACTATTATACTTTTAAATTTTTATATATTTTACGAAACTTGAAAACTTGGTAATAAAAGAATAACTTGAACGTAAAATTGTGAAACAATTATAGTTAAATGATAAAATATACAATTAAATTAAATCAAAAAATTATGGTTATATAATTTTTAAGATGAAAAGACATAGTTATATATAATTTTTAAGATAATTATTGTGATATTATAATTTATGAATCTTTATAAGAAAAATTATGAAAATTATGTTGATACTTGATTGGTTGAATTAATAGGGTAAATGTTTTGCTTTATGGTTTTTGTATTTTTAGACAGGTTCCCATTACCATTATTGTATTTTTATTTCACACAAATGCGTAGAGTATTTTTATGTTTAGCTTTTTTTCCTGATTTTTTAAAGTTTTATTTGTTTCATAGTATCATAAATTAATTTTGAAAAATATATTTAAGATTATCATATATTTTTAATACGAAACTACTTAAATTACAAATGATCTAAGGATATTGATACAAATTGTTAGAGCACTTTCTAAATGAAATCTTAAGAGATGCAAACAAAAATTTAGAAACATGTTTGTTCCATCCTTATAAAATTTATTGTCATTTTTAATTTAGTTGTTTACAAAATAATTCACTTCACAAAATTTGTTAAATGAACAAATATAAACATGGTTGATTTAAATATAGCTCTCTCTTGAAAGAAAGAAATTATATATATATATATATATATATATATATATTTAACTATAAGATTTACAAAATTAATATAAACACCCGTCTTATTAATTTTAATAAAAATATAAATTCAAGACAAATTTAATATTATCAACTAGATATGTATTTAATTAGGATTTTAAAAGAGAACATTTTTTTTAGAAACAATTACTATAATCAATAAGAAAGATAATAAATAAATAATAAGAATTTAATTAAAAAAGTATTTAATTAGGATTTTAATAAATAAAGTATAACTAATTATTTATTTTTTATTATTCTTATATATAACATTTTCTTTCACAGTTATTATCGACTACTTCCACTTTATAAAATTTAATTTATATATATTAACTTAAATTATTTTCACATAACATAAATATCTAATAAGTACATGCAATGGAATAACAATGGACAGGGGCAGGTGGGAATTTGACAATTTCATTCAATTTATCTAATCACTATCTCCATATTTAATGGTATGAATTTTCGGGCTCATCTTCATCTTCATATTTCATTCATGATATAAATATATGTTAATGTTGCAAACATTTATTAAATATTTTTAAAAAAAATAAAAATAATAGCAAAGGAAACATAATATTATCAAAGATCAGTGTCAAAAGATCAGTGTCAAAATATATATATTTTCTTTTTCCAATGTCAAATATCAAGAAATAATTATAATTATATAAATATAAAATGAGAATATCAAATAATAATTATATAAATGTCAAATAATTATAGAAAATAGTAAAAATGATAATATGCATCATCTAGAAATAAGTTACAAAACTACGTAACTAAGAAAAGGTAATATAAGTTTTTTAGGTTACCCAATATATTAAAGGTATTTTAGTAATTAAATTAATATTGGGATGGGAACGAGGCTAATATGTACATACCATCTCCATAATTTAAAAAATTATATATTACCCATACTATACTCGTACCTAGTCAATATATAGATTTTCCATCAAAATCGAGACGAATTTAGACGATACCCATGGGACGGGTTTATTTGTCATCCCTACCCCTTGTTTCAACACTTCAATATTGGTTCCTCTTTTAATTTAAAAAGAAAAAGGTTATTTGATAGATTTATTGACAATTTTAAATTATTCTTATATACATGTTTAATAAAAAAAAGTTTTTAGCACCTAGCTTCAAACACGTTAATCCTTTCCCTCTTTCTTAGAGAGATGCGAAAAATGTCAAAGGCATGTTGATTGACATCTTGCTCCTCCTGAGAACCTACACTCCACAAGTACCCATGTTGTTTCACACATGAGACATCAAATTCCTTCGATCGTTTCCGTAGGCAGTTCCACAATTGAAGTATCTGGTGGTAGCAGTTGAATATTTCACTAAGTAGATCAAGGCCGAATCTCTTGCAGTTATTTATATGCCAAAGGTTCATAACTTCATATGAAAAAACATCATATGTCAATTCAAAGTAAAAAAAAAAAAAAAAAATCTCTTATGTTGGACAATTGGATATAATTTACAAGTAATAATGTTCGTCAAATGTGCGAAGAACTAGGGATACCATAAGTTTTTACCTTGGTAGAACACCCTCAAACTAATGGACAAGTAGAGCCACAAATAGAGTAATACTTCAAGGATCAAAAAAGATATTAGACTTAGCCAAGAGAAGATGGCTAGAGGAAGTAACGGGGATTTTGTGGTCTTGCCATACCACCCTCTAATAAACTACTCTTAAGACACCCTTCAATTTTATCTATGGGACAGATGCAATACTACCAACAAAGGTCATTGAACCTTCTTTCAAAGTTAAGCAATTCCAACCCTTCAGCTTAGATAGAGGTCTTCATGCCAACTTTTTGAATAAGTATGAGTGAGAATGCATCGGGATTGGAGAGGAAGCTTTGAAATGAATGACAAAGTTAAAGCATAAAACCAAGCTCATTTTAAGAAATTTTGAAGTTTCTGACTTAATTCCACGAAAGCCACAACCACCTTGCTTGTTTCTTGTAAGACATTCTCATATTCTTTTAGGTATTTCATCTCTTTGAATCGACGAACCATTTCTTTTCTGGAGATGACCATTTGATTATCTACGTAGAGGAAGAGTTAGAATAATTGATAATCAAAATTCAATTTAAATAATAAATAAAATATATACTGATGTAAACTTCCAGGTTTACGACCCAACATTCAAGTTTCAAGATATTAGTCGTATAAAAAATAGTTTCAAGTTTTTCAACTTGTCACAACACTTGCGCTCACCCAATTCCAACTCTTCCATCCGTCGAGCACTTTGAACATATGGGTTTTGGATCCAATAAAGAGGAAATCCCTATAATAGAGATGAGTTATGACTAAAAACTCTGACTTTTAAGAAATTACCCTTAAAACATTTGTAAGTAGATATGAACAAGGACAAGAGACCTTGACCACTAACGCTATTTAAGGACACTCACAATTAACGAGAAGAGGTTTTGAATTCAAAAAAGTAGAAGAATATGTTGGAGGTCGATGTTATGCCAAAGTGAGTACATAAAATATGGAAGGCATGGAGGAATTACCAACTATTAGGGTGAAGTAGGGCCAAAGCGAAATTCATACTAGTTAATACCTCTTTCTTGAACAAATTAATGGGCAACCTAAGATCGGGCTTTATGAAAATAGTTTCATAGCAAAAGAAAAATCTACCTTTCTGATCATCAACCTCGTTTTTACATACTTATGATAAGTGTCATATTTTAGTCATATTTTATATTAAAATTCAAGCACTTAAAGGATATTAATTGATAAAATAATTTTAATATAACCCCTAATTTATAAATTTAATTTTTTTTACATAATTTGTGATTATAATTTGAATAAGAACGATTTATTCCCAAATTTGTGTTAATTTCAGGATTTTAGGGAAGAATGAAAATAAAAGGGTCAAAAGAGAATAGACAAAACTAAAAAGGGAAAGTTGTAACGCTCCAACACTCACCCAAGCCAGAAGCTCTAGAGGATCTCACCCAAGCGAGCCTAATCTCGCCCAGGCGAGATCACTCCAGTGATGTTCTGCTTGTTTTCGTCCAACTCGTCCAGGCAAGTCCAATCACGCCTAGACGAGAAGTCACTTAGCCCAAACCCTATTAGGTTAAATATGAGGCGTGGGGTACAACCTTAAACATTCATTGGGAGAATAGGAGGTGTTAGAAAACCCTAGAGGAAGCAACCATCAAGGAGAAACTCCTAGATTTTCTTTTCTTGCCTGTAATGGCCAACAAGAGTGGCTAATTCTATCATTTGGAATTGAGAATAATCTGTTCAAACCCTTATATATTGATGTGATATTTAAATATAATGTTTTGTTCTAGATTGATGATTGGTATTGTCATTTTGTTTGTAATGCTTGTTTCTATGATCTAGATCCTTAGATTTGACTGGAAAGTACTTCTAAGTTTTTGACCCAAATGATAATGCTTAACATATTTGAATGCTAGGAATAAATTTGAAATGTTAGTTGCTATCAATGTCTAATCGTAATGATAAATATGTGAGAAATCGATATTTAGGAGACTCTCTTAATAGTTTTGTATGCGAGGAATAAATATAAATGACTTTTATATGGACAACAATATCAATCAAAAGATAAAATATTACTATGTTTTTCAAAATACAAAAGAGTAAGAAGGATGAACTTCAATCCCAATTTTTTCAATTGAATCGACAACTCTTTACTTTGCTTTTATTTAAATTTCATGCAAACGATTGTCAATATCAACTAAAATCAAATTCTTGAACATGTTCTTATACTCAATGTTACTATTAGGATTTTAATTAATTGTTCCTTGTGGGTTCGATATTCATTCTTAGGGACAAACTTACTCGTCCAATTCACAAGCCATGAGAATTATATGTTTTTCTACAATCTTATTAATGACTTGGATGTTGCATAATGATTTTTTTTCTTTTTCAGGTTTGTATAACCTAAAGTTACCCTCATCAACTTCATCTTAGCCCAAGGATATAACTTGTCATTGGGGTGATAAGCAATAACAACCACTATAAGAATTTTTTTATTATGAATAGATAATCACCTATGAATTTGGATTCGTAGATAAATTAGCACTTACAAATTTTATGTAAGATTATTATTCGTAGGTAAGATTGAGTCACCTACAATATTTTTCGTAGGGTTTAGGGTTTGACATCAATAATTTCTAGGTAAAATCCATAAGTAATTTTGACACGTTGAAATAAATTTCTTTTTAAAAGATCATAAGTAATGATAATATGATCCATAGATAAATAAATTTATGGATGCCTAATGATTTTACTTACAAATTATAATAAATATGTTACTTATTTTACATACAAATTATAATAATAGTATTCATATTAAAGTAATAATATTAATATTATTAAAAATACTAATAATATGAACAATATTAATATTAATAATAATCATAATATAATATAATATGATTACAAAGTTTTATTGATATATTGTAATCATGAGATTTGGATTTGATTAATAATAATATTATTGTTAATAATAATAATATTATTATTCATGGTACTTGGATAAATTTATATTTAATTATAGTAGAAGTAAGAGTACCTCAAAGAGAGTTTACCTAATGAAGAAGATGCAAAAATCACAAGGGAACTATGAATGTTTTGGAATTCGTAACCGTTCAGAAGATACAAACCTTCCAAAAGATCTTTGTTTAGTCTTTTCATACTGAAGAGTGGAGTTTGTGTATCATCATATAACTTTTTCTAATCTTTTAACATATTACTTGAATACTATTAAATTATGTTTTCCTCCAAAAATAATACTAATAATTTTACTTGAATGATATAATCTTTTTAATCCTTAAAATTCTTAATTAAACACTTCAATACTTCTTCTTTTTTTTATAAATAGGAGTCTTTTAAAATATTTTCAAATCTCATATAATACACCCATAAATCAACTTTTTTTTCCACAATGAATTAAAAAAACATAAGGTACTAAGATATTTATGTTTGTTTACCTTTTACACTTGTAATAATAAAAGATGTATTATCTTATATTTGTTAAAAATAGAAATTACATCCTAGTATGAGTCATAAATTTTTATTCCTAATTCATATTTTTACATTTATTTGTTTAATTAAATAACTTTATTTTTTCTTAAATAATTAAATATCTATTATACATGTTTACGTAATAATATTGTTAAAACAATATCTATTCCTGAAGATGTGATTCATGGAAGTGGAACATTATACCTTAAACTGCAGTTTATGTTTTGAGTTCTGTGATTTGTGTTGTGTCTATACTTATAAACTTCTCTAGTCAGAAGTTACGTCCTAAGAATCTAGTTTATGGTTTTTGTTTTCTCTCTCTAAAACTATAGAAAGAGAGAGTGAGCGTGTGGGGTGGGTCGATGATGAATGGTTGTTGAATTATTGATTTCTCGCCCTCTTTCTTTGACTTCCGATTCATTTCTGTTTCCATCACACTTTCCTTTTCATTTCTGTTTCCATCACACTTTCCTTTTCATTTCTATCCTCGCCTCTGCGTGTGTGTGTTTCTGAGTTTTTTCTCTTCATCTTCTTCATGCTCTTCCATCCAAGTGTAATTAAACATTCAAACGCTTTATCTAAATCTCCATTTCTGGTATATGAATGAATCTCGGCATCAAATTTTGTGCAAACTTTTTTGTTTTCACTTTTCTTTTTGGTTTGAGAGGACTGGGTTTGTGGTAGTCCTTTTGTGGTTGTTTGTGGGGTGTTTTTGATTCCCCAAACAAAGTTTTGTTTTTTTTTGCTTTGTGTGTGTTTGTTTGTTTGCCAATTCAGATTTGTGTTTCTGGGTGATAATTATGGGTTGTGCTAATTCCAAGCCAAAGGGGTGTCAGCATTGTCACTGCGACACCCCTTATTATTCCTCTGTGCCTAGAAGCTTCTCAGTGCATGTACATCACCCTCCTCAAAGCAAAGGAGACAGTTACCATGTTGTGGCATTGACATCAACCACTCTAGGTTCTCTGGACCAGGTGCCCCACATCAACCATGGCAATGGTTTAAGGCTTCCCAGTGGCAAGGTCATTGACAGTGACAGTTTCAGGCCCCAGAATGATGAGGAGGAGGAGGAAGAAGAAGAGGAGGAGGAGGAGGAGGAGAAGGAGGAAAAGGGAAAGGAGGAGAGTGAGGAAAAGACATGGTCTGAAATGATTGCGCAAATGCTGCCAAAAGCAATCCTCAAGACTCCAATCTCAACACCACCTTGTGAGCCAGAGTCTATCAACACATGGGAACTGATGGAAGGCCTTGAAGACACAAGCCCTTATAGATCACCAAAGCACCTCAAGAGTTTCTCTTTTGATGTCAATGTCAAAGGCCGTGTTGATGATCCACCCAAGCCTGGTGGTTTCGTTGATAATGGCAATGATTCAGCCAAATCAATATGGCATCAGAAGAGTGAGGAGGAGGGATCAATAAAGGCTGCAGCTTCAGATTTTGATGACCCTCGAGTGGTTGTTGTTTCCTCATCCGATGAATCATTGCAAGGAAACATGGCTACAAAGGGGTTTTCTATTGAGGAAGAGAAGAAGATCAGCAATGATGATGATGCTGTGGTGGATTTGAAGGCTACCCCATTTAGGAAGGAGAAGGTGGTGTTGTATTTCACAAGCTTGCGTGGTGTGAGAAAGACTTACGAGGATTCCTGCCATGTGAGGCTAATTCTGAAGGGGTTAGGTGTGAGGGTGGATGAGAGAGATGTGTCGATGCATTCAGGGTTCAAGGAGGAGCTCAAAGAGCTATTGGGTCATGGGTATGGTAAGGGAGGATTAGGATTGCCAAGGGTGTTTATTGGGAGGAACTACATTGGTGGAGCAGAGGACATTCAACAACTGCATGAGGATGGGAAACTTGAGAAATTGCTTGATTGTGGTGAGAAGATTAAAGACAGTGTTGATGATGAGGGAGTATGTGAGGCTTGTGGGGATGTAAGGTTTGTGCCATGTGAAACTTGCTATGGAAGTTGTAAAATCTACTATGAAGGTTATGATGATGATGAAGATGATGATGAGGTTGGTGAGTGTGGATTCCAGCGTTGCCCTGACTGCAATGAAAATGGACTAATCCGCTGCCACATCTGCTGGTTCTAGTTCCCACTTTTTGGATCAAATTCACAATCACAGGTATCTTTCAAGAGAGACAAACCTGATTGAGCCAAGTAGGATCAATGTGAGGGACAATGATGACATTTAATTTAACACAGGTAATTGAACAGATTTTTTGAGTTGTGCTTGTGGTATTTTGTTTATAGTTTGTACAGTGAGGTTTTTTGGTGTGGTTGATCATATTACAGAAGAGAAATGAGATACAAGAGTGAATAATAGAGTGCTCTAATCAGTCCCTATGCATACCCAGTTCAATGTACTGCATAGTGTATACTTTTATTCATTTTCCCTTTTCAGAAAACATAAAGGCTTGGTGTATACAATTTCCTTTCTTGCAAAAGAAATGCAGAGTTACAAGGGTACAGTGCCATTCACATTCTTTCACTTCACAATTTGTTCTTCTCCATTATGCAATTTCAAAGCTACTGTGTTCTTCTCTTTCACTTCATAAAATTTGATGTTTAATTTCACAAAGGGGAGCTTCAATGCTAAGGTTTAGTTGAGTTGAACCTACTTTGAGATAATCTCATAATGCATCTACAATTTTATAATGGATAACTATTTGTTTCTTTGGAACACAAGAAATTTTTTTACTCATTTTCTTTTTTTGTGCAGAGTTGTTTGCTATGTTATTTGTCTTGATTCTCTGCACAACCAACTACAAATAACTGTTCTGAACTGATAACTGTTCATTTTCAATTTTACTAATAAACTTCAAGGGATGAGAAAGAAAAGGGTGATAAATAATACACCAACATTATTTTTTTAATTAATAAACACATATTAGACCCTTCTTTTTTCACATCTTTTATAAATCTATGACTTTTTCTGCTATTTTTCTGAAAAAAACAGACATAGATGATCATTTTGGATGGCATAAAACATTTTCCTAAACAATATTACACAATTCCTTACCTATGTGGCCAAGTCAAAAATATTGTTTTTTCTAGACTCAAGGAATCTGTGACTGCTGTAACCAAATACACGGTTTCTTGTGGAACCAACAGAACCGTTCAACATCCCATAAATAATTTTAAAGTTCAAAGAAAGTTTCAACATGTAACAGCTTTAAGCAGTTATTTGCTATCTATTTAAGGGGGTCGGTTTTTTCTCTCTCTTATGGTTGTCCTCAACCATTTGCTTTAAATTATTGCCATTTGAGCCTTTTGCACAGAATTTCTTATAAGCAAGAAAAAGACACTGTCATAGGTTGATGCACATAAATATAGGAGGCATCAAAACTCACCAATTTTGACTTTGGTACCATACCAAAGGTGCACTTAAAAAGCAGTAAATGATTTCTACACTTTTTCTTTTATAGTATCATAATAGAGAGGTGCCCCATTTGAGCCACTTCATTATTTCACTGTAAAGCCAAAAGTTATTAACATATATATATAAGAACAGTTATTAAATTGAATTTGTCTAGCCATGATGATGAATTCCTCAATGATAATCATGTGAAATAAATATAAAGTATCAATTTATGAAATTTAAAGCTGGAAATCTAGTTGTGCCATTTAGACAAGGATGAACCAGCATGGAGAAACTAATGATACAAAAGATTTGTGCCAAAAGAAGTGAACTTTTTCTTGAACCTATTTTTCAATCATGCATCATGTGTTCATGCAGAAAAGGGGGGGGGCCAATTGGTAAGAAAATCTCAGTAGGTTGTAAGTTTCTGTGTCAATGTCATAGTCATTCCATCAAATCATTATCAGTTTAGGAATTGGTGGAAGATGACAATTACACTGCAATAATGAACGAAATGTTCATCATATATGTTTATGTTATGGATAATATGGATAATGGACAAGAAGAACAAAGTGAAAAAACATTAAATTTAGGAGATTTTATGTTACTTTTCATGTTTTACCTCACTGATATGCTTTACTGCTAAGGATGTTAGAACTTGTATGACTTACAAAGAAAAACACCAAAAGTTTTCATCACTGACCGAATAGTTAATGCCTCATACTTGATAACACGTCTCACTTTTTTTATACTTTGTTGCAAAAGATACATAACTTGATACTAATAATCAATCATCAAAAGTATTTTATATAGTTTTTATAGAATAAAATAACAACAAATCATTCCAAATTATCACTTGTTCTTTTATACAAATCACATATATCCTATTAAAACTAAATCAAATCATTAAGACACAACGAATCACATCAAATTTTTTTATTCTAAGTTTGTTTGTGATATTGTGATTATTGTTCAACCAACAAGTATTTTTTTTATATGGTGGAGTTTAGGGTTTATATTTCCCACTACATAAATTGTCCCAATAGCATATATAAACAATATACACATTTAATTTTAAAAAATTTACTACCTTCAAAAAGTGAAAATCGATTATGTTTTTCTTCCTTCCTAAAAATTGTTCCTAAGCAGGAATGGAACCAAATTTAATAGTGTAGGGATTTATTTTTTATAAAAATAATATATATATATATATATATATATATATAAACAAAACTATTTCATTAGAAAACCTTAGAAATCATTTTCAGGTATTAATTATACTAGTAATTTTCAAAACATTTTTAAAAATAGATAAACAAAGTATTTCTTTTAAGGACTTAAGATTGCAAGTCTGATCATGAATTTCACATGTTATAAATTATTTATATTGATTATAATAAATACTAGTGTCCTAACCAATAACTAAATAATAGAATTTATAAAATATCATGTATTAATGGACGTGAACCGTTTATGTAGTTATGACAGTTTACCTTATAGTTCAATAAAAATTGTTCATGTTACACAATGATCAGCCTTAACTACGAAATGATTGCCTAATCACCTTAATAATAAGGCACACATAAAGAACATGGTCTAAAAATACTTTAATCCTCTCAAGAAGTAAATTTATCTTATTATTTATTGATTTATATACAAAATCATTTGTATTCTTACTGACTTGCGTCGGAGAATCTTTTGCAAGTGCACCATCACTCATTGAAACAACTCAGAAACTCTTGACATATCCACATACACCTCGAGAAAAGGACAACACATCCTCGGTAAGAACATTTGGCGTCCACTATGGAAACAAAATGAGGTTCCAAAGACGAATCTTCATTTCCTTAGCTCTCAACTAGGAGGAATCCATTCTCCTTATCGATTGGGAGGCTAGTTCCGGTACGCCCAATAATCTCACATTGCTTAATAGTCGAAGTCAAAGACAATTTATATATACCTTATTCCCTTAACCTATTGGAATGTCTTTTTAAGACAAAATTGTAATAAGAAATTGAGATCAAAACAATTAGTATCAATCTTTTTATCTATATTTTTTTTTTAAATATCGTACTAATTATTATGTGAAATTTTTAAGCAAAATGTTTTCAAATTGTGCAAAGACAAAATGAAGTATTAAAAACAAATCGCAATAAAATCTTTAGTGTAGCTTGGTATTCAATTTGTTTGTTTAATATTTACATTAGAGCTTGTTTACATACTTGAAATTAGAAATACAATTAATATGCCTACAAAAACAAGGCTAGCAAAAAACAAATATAGGAAATTAATGAAGAATGTAGAGTTATCAATGTATCTTAAACTTCAAACCATTAATTCATGTATAATGCTCACAATTTAGCTTCCTAAATTCACAAATAATTTATATAAAATAATATACTATAAAAATAAATATAATTTCTCCAAAAAAAGAAATGAAATATCCATCTGAAAACTTGATATTATTTTTACAATAAAAATGATGAAAGAGATAAAAAATAAAATAATAATACAATAATACAATAATATTATATAATTCTTAAATTTAAATAATCATCTTAATTTTTACAATTATTTATTTTAACAATTACAAAATGTCAGGGCCAAGGACCCTAGCCCTCTACAAAGTTCACTCACTGCCCTTAATAATTGGCTTTGGGTCAGTGGTCCTACAAAATATGGGCATCTTTGAAGTTTAGCAGTGAATGAGTGCATCACAAAGGGTGTGAATATTTGTATTGAGAATAAAATATTAATCAGCTTTATGTTCAGAAAAGAATCCCTCTTGTCATGTTACTCCAGATAAAAAGCTTAGTAACTATAGCTGTTAAAGACTGTTCTTGATCCACATGAGGGAAAAAAAAACTCTAACACAGTTATTTAAATATTTTTACTATTATTCTTTAATTATAATTAGAGTTTTATCATGAAAAATAACACTAAACACACCTAAAAGTATTGCATGTGTCTTAGGGTAGCCTTTGTAAAATTGGTTTTCAAGAAATGTAATTTATGTTTGTATGATTTTGTTCTTTAAATTTAGAAGTAAAATTTTGTAAATAATATTTTATCTTCAAAATTCACCTAGAGTTATTTTAACTCGATTAACTTTGGATCTAAAATGAATTATTTAACACAAAATTAACCATTTAACCATTTACTTATAATCATAGTGAGTACACATTTGAGCTTATTAGACAATTTAATGTGAAAGAAGCACTAATTTCATCTTAGTTTAAAAAATTAATTAAAATTTTAATATTTGAGATATTGTCATTGTGTAATTTTAATTTATAGTATTATCATTCATGGTTTTTTCAGAATCTAAATGTACAAATTTAATTCTCACAGTAAAATTTCTTCATTACACTACAAAATCATAAAATACAAAATAATTTTTAGTGACAAAAAATAATTAGTTGCTATAGTGACTAAATTAGAGACCATTTTAGAGACTAAAAAAATTTTGGTTTCTAAATTAGTTTCTATTATTGTTAAATGTTTTTAAGTTGGTATCTAATTAGCAACCAAAGTTTTTGCTATCAAATTTAGAAACTAAATAATAGGTGGTTAAAACTTTGGTAGCTAATTAGATACCAATTTAGAAACCATTTAACAACAATAGAAACTAATTTAGAAATCAATTTTTTTTTAGTTTTTAAGATGGTGTCTAATTTAGTTACTATACCAACTAATTATTTTTGTCTCTAAAATTGGTTTTTATTTCATGTTTTTCTTTGGAGTGTTAATTCATTCTTTGAATTGTTTGATTTTAATCTCTTATTGAAATTTATTGACTTTCATGTCTTGAATTAAAAACTACACAATGTTAGATATTGATAATGTTAAAAGCTATATGTATATATATATATTGATGGGAAATGGCATGGTGTTGTGGAGAAAGAAAAGGGATCCACATTGATCATATCCAGCAAAGCAAGGGTATAAGAGAAAGGTGAGGAAAAGAAGAAAAATGCATGAAAGAGTGTTTTAATAGTAAAAGTTGGAGAAAGATTGTTTATACTTTTCCAGTGGCAAGTGTGAAGAGTCAAGATCAATTTGGAAAAAAAGGACAATCAAATAATGGAGAAGTGAGGATGTGACATTATGCTCCAAGAAACCTAGGCCGGCAACAATGGCAATAACTTCATTGTTGGGTTGTAAAGAAAACATAAATTGGGTCTCATCATGTCTATCAACGATAAAGACATTGTGGTGGTAGGATGAAAAAATGTTCTTCAACTTGCTCCTCAAATCTTTCATAAACTAATTTATGTTCTCTTTTATGTTTTTTTTATTAATACTTTGTAATGACACATGATAGTTGAAACATGGTGTGTAAATCTATACACTAAACATGGTGTATAGTATGAAATATTTATTAAAACAATCTTTGATAAATATAAAAAAATATTTGTAATTAATATTCTGTATTGATCGAATATAATTAAATAATAATCAAATTTAGAGACAAAAAATAATTAGTCACTATATTAACTAAATTAGATATTAATTTAGAGACTAAAAAATTATCCATATCTAAAGTGGTTTCTATTAATAAAAATTTATAAAATAATTTTTAAATTTGTATTTAAATTAGCTACCTAAGTTTTAACAACTAATATTTTAGATTCTAAATTAGTCTAAAAAAAGACTAATAAAGACTAATTTAGAATATAAAGTAATAAATAGTTAATGATTAGATACCAATTTAGAAACCATTTTATAAATTTTTATTAATCATAGAAACTACCTTAGATACCAATAGTTTTTTTAGTTTATAGAATTGTCTCTAATTTAATCAAATAGTAACTAATTATTTTGGTCTCTCAAATTAATTTCTATTTAATGATTTTCTTGTAGTGATATAGGAAGGAAAATGAGTATGTATTTATTATGTGATATATTGACTCTTAAATTATGATTGTCTATAGACTACAAGTGTATTAGACTCCCTTCCTATGTGAATAAATGATATAAATAAAAAAAGTCCACTTGATATCTCAGTTAACTAAGTGGAGACAGTGTTGTGATATATACTAAACGAGGATTGTCAAAGACATATTAGAAAATGACCATTTAGTATATAGAAAATGATACCGTCTAATAGTCAAAGATGATGATTGTCTAACACACATTAGATGAGGATAGTCTAAAAGTGAAGACGAGGATTGTCTAACAATAAAAGATGAGAATTATCTAATACACATTAGATGAGGACGGTCTAACATATATTAGATTATGACTGTTTAGTGTATAGAACGACGAGATTGTCTTACACTTAAAAAACAATATCATTTCTTTACTTGTTTTTGTTGGGGTTTTCAAAATATATATAAACGGGTTATGTGTTTTAAATTGGTTTAAGTTTTTAGTGTGTAAAGTTTTTTAATAATATAAATAATAGTTTTTGTTTTCATACCTAGACCATTATGTTATTCTTCTTCTCTAGTAACAACTTTTCCCTTTCAATTAGTCTCAATGGAACCTTTCATGCTTTTATTTCGCACAATAATAGAAGTCTTTGAGAGGCTTCTTTTTCTATTTTTCAAAAATGTTGTGACTTTTACTGTTTTACCCTCCATATCTTTTACGTTTTTAATCTTGCTTAATGTCTTATCATCTTCCAAAGAGGGGTCTAAATTCAACAAGAGAATAAGAGGAAAGGTTTCAAATCACTTATAACACCAACATTTTGAGAGAGAGAAAAAAAAAAGTCATTCTCGATTTTCACATAACTACAATTGTAAAATCACTTATGCAAAAATGTCTTCACTTTTGGATCAAGTTGAAAATTTAACAGTTGGTTTGGAACACTCAGTTCTTCATTCTGAATTGTGGACCATTGATACAAAGTTTAAGTATGAAAGTTATTTTGTTAAATATACTTTTATTTTCTTAATATTTTGAAATTTATTTCATGGAACACATTTTTGTTTTGTTTTTAACATTCTGAAAGTACTTTCTTGAAAATGAAACAAGAAGGAAAAATAAGGGTAAACATGTAAATTTAAATAAAAGAAACAAAAGAAGAGTGTACTTGGTAAAAAAAAGGAGAGTATAGAGAGTAGAAGCCTCTCTACAATTTGGGGTTAAAGGGCTCGAACCAAGCAAACCCAAATAATTTTAGGAAATGTCTTTTCTTCCTGCACTCCTAGGATTTCTAATTGTACCTTATAATTTTCAAAATGACCATTTGACTCTTCATAAAGGTGACTTTTGGATTACCTGTTCTAGAAATTTTCCATAACAAGTTTTCTGACATTTTCAGAACATTATTTTTGGAATAGGATTTTCTAAATAAAATTTCTAAAACAGGACTTCTGGAATATATGAAATACATCTAGGAACTTTCTAAAATGAGATGTTTCTAAAATGAACTTTCTAGAATAAATCTTCTGAAATAGAATTTTTAAAAAAATATATATAATATTTTTGGAATGAGCTAGTATAATGGTGATGGAGAACGAAGGTGTGGTTGGAGGTGTTTTGCAGTGAATGAGGGTATTTCAGTCTTTTCGTTACTAGGGATGCTGTTAGTAATTAGGGATGTGCAAGAAGCAAAAGCCTTTAGGATATACTACGTGGGCTCTATAGAACAGAGCATAGAGTTTGAGCCCTAAATTATGTAAGACAACAAGGAATGAGCACTGGCTAGGTTTGTGAATTTAATCTCTGCAAATGCTTCCTGCACCATATCAATTTCAACATGCACCTAACCTGTTATTGAAAATGATAAAAATACCTTATAAAACGACGAAAATAACCTTGAAAGAAGAATGGTGTAAATAAAAATTACTTCCAGAACCTTTTATTTGGAAATATTCTGAATTTAGATATTCGGAATACATTTTTGAATTTCGAATTTTTTTATCTAGAATACATTTTTAATTTTGTGTTCCGGATTTTTTTGTCCATAATGTATTTTTTTTATTTTTGAATTATATTTACTATTTGTATTTTTAAATTCGGAATAAGGGTAATTTTGAAAATTTTGAAAAATAATAGGGTGCAGGTTAGAATTCATATGGTGCAGGAAGAAATTTTAATCTCTCTGTTAAACTCAAACCCTAGAGAAAATTTTGATCCAATTAGATTGTTTGTATAACAAGTTTTACAATACTTTCTAATTTTTATTTTAACAATAATGATCTTTTTAGTTTCTATAATGTTTGTCTGTTATTTGTTTTAATTATACCTGTCATTAGCTACAGCATATTTTACATTCCTCAAAATGTTTCGATTTTGTTTTTATGTCCATGTGAATTATAATGATTTTTCTTTGTAATTATTGTATAAATAATAATTTTTTCAATCACTACTTTTATGTATATGAAATATAATGATTTGTTTAAAATTTATTTTCTATTTTTACTTTCAAACTCAAAACCTCCATTTCTTTTATTATCCTCGTTAATTGAATAAATGAGATAATCTCTGTTACTTCTGTGTTATCGACCCTACCAAATACTTTCATCAATTTATTTTATAAGAAGAATAGAAAATTTTGTTGGTTTAATACTCATATAAAATCTATGAATATAAAGTAATTAGTAACTAAAATCTTAATATCTAATTAGATATTAATTTAGAAACTAATTTGTAAATTTTATAAATAATAGAAACTACTTTAGATACCAATAATTTTTTTAGTCTTTAAAATAATATCTAATTTAATTATTATAGTGACTAATTATTTTTTGTCTTTAAAATTGATTTCTATTTAGTGATTTTCTTGTAGTGTAGGTTATGGGTAGTCAAATATAAAAACACTCGCACTAAAATTTACCAAAAGGATTTAAACTCATACTTGCATACATTGCAAGTACGAGACATCTAAATATTTATTGAAATACGAAGTTAGTGTAGTCTATGCACGTATCGTCTAATGTTTTTATTAGTGTTAGACATAGGAAAAGACAATACATTGTTGTATAGTTTTTTCAAACGACACACTTGCATCTTACATGATCTATTATTTTTATAAGTGCATCGTCTTACAAACGAAGCACGACCATGTTTTATACTTAGTTGTAACACTCAATCAAAATCTTAGAGTAATGGAATTTTGCCTTAACTTTGTTAACTTTATCAGATCGAAACCCAAAAATCTCTATCATTGGATCAATTAGTATCATGTTTACAGTTCCAACAACTTCGACACATGTTAATCCATTTTATACTATATCGGTGTATATATTTCTTAAAAAAGTGGTGTAATCAAGACGTTGAAATTTTGTAGATACATATATGTAAACAACTATAAATATCTATCTTATGAAAAAATGTAAATGTACATATTTATTTCTAGAGATCAAGGTTCTTAGAATAAATAATTGTGAATTTAAATTATTGCTTGAGAGGTAAACTTGAAAAAGACACAGGTCATCTATTAGACGATTAAGTTTATAACTATTTTATGACCTTATAACAAGAAAGAACCTTTCGTTTGACACAAATAAATTTGTTACCTTAATATGATATATATTAATCTCATTTTATGAGGAGAATATTTTGTAATATATATGCATTTTATATTTGTGGACATGACAATAAATTTTTAATTTAATAATTGGTATCAAAATCAAAATCATGAGTTCGTTCGGTAATGAATGTCAAATAGGTTAAGTTACAATAAAAAAGTTGATTTCCTAGAACGTTCATAAAGAAAAAGGACTAAAAGATCCTGAGTCTTTGTGAAAGGTATTGAAAAAGATATATTCAAATCTTTTTATTGACTAGAGATGTATATGTTTATAAATATCTTCTTATAAGTTAATTTTACGTGATTAGTTTTAAATTCTAGAATGATATTATAGTTAATCATAAATTATTCATTTATATCATTTTATGTTTCAATCTCTTTTATATACATGAAAGAGACTTATTTGAATTTTTTTTATATTAAAACCCTACATTGATTAAAAATAGCATTAATGCATTTATTATTATATCTTTAAAAAAACTCATTCATATTTTTCTTTGCATAAATAAAGTGTGTAAAGAAATAAAAATGAAAATAATAAAGACATAAAATTATACAAATGGATTGATATAAACTTAAATAATGATAATGATGAATGAAAATGAGCTTATTTATGTGTCAATTGCAATACTTTTTTTTTATAAATTACTATACACTCAATATTTAAAGGTCAATCCAAATAGTTAGTTTAATAAATTCATTAGACCCACTTATATTATAAAATCGAGATGACTACAAATAATGTGTGTAAGATCACAAGAAAACTCGTGTTAAACTACCTTTTACAACTCTTTTCAAAATCATGTTAGAAGCAGACAAATACATTCATTTGACTTTCTTTACAACATTGTCTTTTGTACTTTTGTTTTTACACCACTCATGTGTAGGAGGTTATAAAGTTCATCTTTTCTTTCTTCTAGATAAAACCATGATTATTAAGCTATATACACCTAGTAACATATTTTTCTTAAAATAACATAGATTAAAGTAATAAGACATTTAATAATACATAGAAAGTATTATTTTTTTTTTATAAAGATATCACATTTTTGTGTCTTATTAAACTACACTCGGAAATCTATCATCACAGATACGCTTACCAGGTTTTTCTTATTCGAATTGATGTGTTGAATTGTTGGTTTGCATGAAATTCATTAAAAAACTTTGGGTGTGGGGCTTGTGGAAGTTTGACGTTTGACGTTTGTGGAGTAGTTGTGTGTTTTGTAGACATGTGTTTGAGAGTACATGCTACGATATAGTAGTTTTTTTTGTAGATTATGCTGGTTTATTTGATTGAGAAGCTTATCTCCCGAATGTAAGGAGCTTTAGCTATATTTTCTTTTATAAGGGTTGAGACACCCCTGAAATATTTTTATTATTTATTCTCTTTATTAATAAAAAAATCATCATCAAAATTTAATACAAATTAGATTTATTTTAAAATTATAATTTTTTATAATATTTATGGTAGACAATAGACCTCCTCACATGAAAAATATTATTAAAGAACAAAAACATGGAGACCAAATTAAATCCAACCATAAAGAAATAAAAAAAAAAATCTTTTTTAAAAGAAATTAAACAAAACTGAATAAACAGAGTTGAAACTTATTATAAATAAAAAAACTAATTAGTTTTTTTTATCATCAATTAAACTAATTACTATATATCAAATTACTTCAAATATTCTATTCTAGTTGATCATGCATATTCTTATGAAAGGAATGTCCCTTCTACTTTATCTTTGGCTTCAGAGAATGTGCAAGGTTTGATGTTGATCAAATAAAGAACTCCTTGCTTCAACTTTTTATATTTTTCACCAAAATTCTTTCTTTTTCTGTTTTTTAATAATAATTTTTTTTATACCAAATAATTGTTGTTACTTGAGGTCTTTTTTATTTTTTAATAATAATTTTTCATAATAAATAATTGTTATTACAACAAATGATTGTTGTTACTTGAGGTGTGAACCTAGTATAATAATAAATAACTTGAAAGCTTTACCCAATCAAACTCGTATTATTCTACAACTGCTAATATAAGTGCTTTAAGCTTTGAAAGAAAAAAAAAAAAAAAAACTCCTTTACTTGGTTTCACATTTTTTAAAGGTTTTTTTTCACCTCTTTCTAAAAATTCTAGACAATTCATTACTCTCTTTTTTATTTATACCCTTATCTTTCATCTAAGTTTTAATTAATTTACATATATGTATTTAATTAAAATTAAGAAAAAATATTATATTTGTTTTTGGATTTTCCAAAACAAATCTTAAATATGCTCCTTTTTTTTTATCATCGCTCAAGTCCTTTCATATAACCTGAATTGTACTTATTTAGGGTTCATATATTTCTAATTTTTGTTATAAACACTTTCAGACAAAAAAAAATAAACTAAATTTCTTCATGAAATAAAATAAACTTATGCACAACATAAAAAGAAATAGATAGGTCCTAGGAGAAAATATCCATAAATTAACTTGTATGACCTAATTTTAATTTACAGAAAATTCCATTTCATTTTATTTTTCTTTTCTAGAAGGAGGGTTGTGGAGAAATTTATCCAAACATAATACTAGAACAAATTTATACATAAATACTTATAAAAAATTAAAATTAATTTATGTTTTTTTTATCAGCAATAAAAAAATCAATAAATGGGAACCACTTTAGGGTGGTCCAACCCTTTTACAAGCTCACATAAAATTTAACTCCTAACTCGACACCTAAAACCGCCGGACAAATGACCAACCAAACCAAGCGCTAACTATCTTTACCAAATCAGCCGTATACAGGCCAAATGATCCAGAACCCAATAGGGATAGGAAAAATAAACTTCGCGGTACTTTGCAGCAATCCAAGACCACACAAAAAATTAAAATTAATTTATGTATAAATCTGTTTCTACAAGTTTTCTCATATTATTTTGTTTTCTTAACTTTATACAAAAAGTTTATCCTAGCAAAACTTAAAAAGAAAAATGTGACAATGGCTTCAGAACTCAAAATGTGTCAATGGCTAATCAACCAATAATTTATGTTCTATTCACAGGCACGTTTCTTCTCATGCTGGTTTTGTAAAAATTGGACTTACATGAATATTAACCTTTCCTTTTCTTATTTGTCGGCAGAAACCACACTCAATATTGCAAAATTATATATTTTTGGAGTATATATTGGGAGGTGTCAAATCATATCCATATAACTTTTATATATGTTACATAATTAAATATGTTTCTATTTAATTACAGTATTTTTTTTTATAATAAAAGATGTATTTTATTAATTTTAGTTGTTCTTTGAGATGTTTCGAATTTTAACTAGTATTATTTAATTTTTAAAATTTGTAAATTTATGATTAATAAGTTTATAACCAAATTTTTAGATAAGTTACATTCTTCTTTTAATAACTAATTAATATAGATAGTCATTCAACCTTGAGTTGAGTAGTGTGAAAAAGACTAAATATTTTTCTGAAAGTTCTTACACTCTTTAAGAGTCACGTTGATTTAGGCGTTTGGACACGAAATGTCGTGTTTCCTCATCTTTAACAGTTATTTTTCGATACGCTCTTACTTTATTACACAATTAAAATTTCAATCGACGTATTCAATGAATTTTTCATACTATCAACTTCATTTTATAACTGAGACAAACTGTAGCTTTATTCTAAAAGCATTTTGAGGAGAATGGTTAACCTCAGTTTGATCTAAGACTCAGCTCTAACAATGCTAATGCTAGTTGTTCGAATGGTCCACCTTAATTCGGTCTAGGTTAGACTCTAGCCACTCTAAAGTTGTTAAGTAGAATGACCAACTTTAGTTCAATATAAAGTTGAATTCTAGTTAAGTTAGAGTCGTTCAATTGAATACATTTGTTCAATCTATAAGGTCAGACTTTAACTGAGCTAGAGTTCGTTTAATGGTCAACTATGAGTTGCTAAAACCTTGGTAATTATAATCAGATACCAATTTAAAAATTAGTTTATAAATTTTATTTATAATAGAAACTAATGTTAAATTTAAAATTTAAACCATTGGTAGTTAAAATTTTGATAATTAATTAGATTTTAATTTAAAAACTATTCATCAATAATAGAAATTAATTTAAAAATTAATAGTTTTTGTAGTTTTTAAAATAGTTTTTAATTTAATCAATATAATAATTAATATTTTTTATCTTTAAAATTAGTTTTTATTTAATAAATTTTTTTTTTTGATTTGTTTATGATTAATTAATACTCAATCATTAATTTTTAATTTAAAAAAAACATAAAAAAGTGTTTTTTTTTCCTATGAGTACTTTTTTATGAATAAAAATGAGACTAATTGTGGCCATTAAAACTCATTTGAAAGGATATATGAATGTCCATTGCCGCCACATGAGGAAAAAAGTGATGTTTATTTTTTCAATATTTTTTCACACTGCATAATCCAAACATTGGGGAAAATGTTTCAAGGTTGATTGATTGGTGGCATCATTTTTTAACATTATCAATGAAAATATATTGGTCACATCAAAATAGCAACTGAGATTTTATATTTTACGTAATATTTTTCAATTATGTTTTGGAACTTAAAACATAAAAACCAATTCCAAGATATTTTTGTCAAAATGAGATGCAAAAGAAAGTAGGTTATATTAACTCAACATTTCTCCATCATTAAGCACTATTATATGAATAATTTATTTATTTAAACTATGGTATTTTGAGGCTCATATTTCTTCTTTCACATGCTCAAAGATTCACCAATCTAATTTTTTTTGCTTGCTTAAAAATAATTAAATTTAAGAAATAAAAGCTAATATTTTTTCATTCAAAATAAGTTAAATCAAACACAAATTATTGACTCTTCCACTATTACTCATACTACTTCCTATAGAGTTTCATCAACAAGAACAAAGGACAAAAGGTGCAAATCCTTAATTAACAAAAGGACAAAATAATAATGTTATAAGGTTAGTTTTAGAACAAAGAGAAGGAGACAAGTTGATAACTCTACACATTAAACAAAACCTAGTGTGGTACTCAACATGTCTAATTAAAGAAAATTAACAATTAAACACACATGAACTTTTGTACAAAAATATGATTTGTATAATACTATCCAAAATCATGTTAATTATAGGCAAAAGTAAACTTGAGCACGCTTCCTTGAGTAACCACTTTTTTTCTGAATTTTTTAACCTTTAACTCATAAAACCAAGACACTTTTGGGTTTGTCTCTTGGCTTGTTGTCACTTTCTGAATACAAAATTTAGGGTTCTCTTTCTATATTATATAGGCAACTATCCAACATTTAGATCAAATCACTTTCATGTCAAACTCTTGCACTCTGAACTTGTTTATAATATTGTCATATTGTAGAAACTTGAACTCAACTTTGCCGACAAACTTCAAGTAATCACATATATCTATGCATAGTGTTCTTGTTATATTTATACATAGCCTCCATTAACAAATATTTTTTTAAGAAAAATTTAGCATAGCCTCCACTTATCATAATAAGTCATCAAAGTACAACCCTAATAAACCCAACAAAGGACAAAACCTAATTATTCCACAAAATAATATAATTTAGAATAATCTTATATTGTTATTCCAATATGTTAAAGATTGTGTGTATGCTAAGTTTATTCATTTTTATAACAATTACTTAAAAAAGTATATATTAATTATGATATTTCATGATTGAGATTGATGTAAAAAAAAATTCACTAACTGTACTTATACATGAAACTATAACTTTTATGTCTTAAAAATATGGATCTTGTCTTGTGTCCCAAGAGCATTCATTAATAATTTTTTTTTCATAATAAGATTCTTCACATGAATTAAGAAAAACAATTAATGAATATAAAATTTATTAGAGCAATTTTACTAAATAACTCGTTATTTTTATGGCTAAAAATAAATAAAAAATAATATATTTTTTTGGGTAAATTAGAAAACAGTTAATATATTTTATTGAAAACTAAAATACATAAATTAATTTAGTTTTTTCAAAACACTAAAATTGCAGTTATTTTGAGATAAAGATAGTATATATGTAAGGAAATTTTTCTTTTGATAATTATGAAAAGGCACTTAAAAAAATTATAAAAAAAAGTAGTTTCTCACATCTTAATAATTTTTTTTTCTCTCTTTTTAACTCAGCTTAGCCTATGCTTAGGAAAATATCAGTCTCTATTGCTCTAACTGTTAATTAAAATAACCAAGAACAAACCAAAAACTCTAGCAGCACTAATGACAATAACCTTATTTCACTATCTAGATTAAATATCACACCATGTCTTCAATATTAATTAACCAAGTTCTTACACATAAAAAAAAAAGACTAAAATAAACTTAACAAACAATAGATTTTGGCCATGTATAAACGTGGCATGCATATATTAAAATATAGCACTATGGCCATAATACAGAGTCCTTAATTTTGATTATTACAAAAACTTAAAATTACAAGTGCACCATTCCTGCCATATAGTATAATATTGGAAGGACACAACTCAAACTGCACTCTATGGCACCTAATTAAGAAGAAGAAACTAACACACTCTTATATATCTCCTTGAATATAGAGGAAAATTAGATCATTACCTGCTTATTAATTATGATTACTAGTTAATTAGGCTCCTAATTATAGCAGCTTCAGGACTATCAGCATCAATTGTGGCCAACAACTGAGACAGTCTTTCACTCAAGTCATCCACTTCTCTGTGTAAGCTTCTGATGTAGTTACAGGTCTCTTGTAGGACCTTAGATGCTGATACCTGCAAACCATAAGTCAGTGTCTCAATTACCTATAGTCCCTTTCTTTTCTCTCTATTTATACAAACACATAAAGGACTCTGATACCATTCACTCATTCATATATATTTCACAACAAACCACTTCACACATTATAACTATCATTATCTTATATTATTAACATATATACAACAATCATCTGACACATAAGAACTAAGAATCTTGCTTGTGATTGCAAAATGTATCAACTGATGAGTGAGAAGGAAGAAGCAGATCACTGAGCCAAATGTTGATTACTGATATACGCTTAAGCCAGATAATTTTATCTGATAAAAGTGTTTTATGATTAAATTTTTAAATATATATGTATATATTGTAAAATATATGTGATTTTTTTTCTTTTCTTCTGTTCAGTGAATGATATGTATCTTTATGTACGATGCAATCCTACTGAGAGGCCATACAGGAACTTTGGTTTCACGAATTGGTCCAAATTAACCACATGATTGTTACACTGCACAGAGCTTTTTTCTTTTTGAAGTCTCTTTCTTTCTTGGGTTCTGTGTTACTGTTATTAATCTTTAACAATTATATATTTTCAAAACTATACATATATATATTTGTACCATCGAGTCAATGTGAACCCTTTGACGATTCTAGGGATCTGCATAAGATTTGGAGCTGTTGGTAACTTTTCCCTTAATATATGGTCAATTTCTGACTATATTCTTTGACCACTTAAAATTATCATTATTCATATAAATATATATATATATATATATATATATATATATATATTATATATGCCATTGATAGTCCAGAAGATGTCATATAGCAACAAACAAAAAATGGCAAAATACCATTCCATTGCATCGATTTTCTCTTATTGTGGCTTCATCTTCTATGTGTAATTATATATGCAAATACATAGCTGCTTCAGCCCACGTGAAACTATGTATAATATAGTTATATTATTCATTTATTTAGCACTTTTTACGACATCTTTTCATCTTCTTTACCTCTCTCTTCATTGTAAAAACAATACTTTATACGTACAAAATATCCATTGTTAAAACTATTTACCTATATATGGCCTAAACAATGTTAAGGAAAGTGAAAGCTCTTAAAATGATAATATTATTAATATCTTGACAAATAGTATCATATAGTTAGTAGTTTTTTTTTATATATATATTTTCAGTGCAATATTTACTTATATTTAAATGACATAAACGTAATCATCATCATCATCATCATGTGTAATATTATTATAACAGATATGTTATAGAAGTGGACACATGTTTTAATTTTGATAGACACCTAGAGAGATAAACAGAAAAGGGTTCTGAAATACCTTATCAGAGCGTCTATCACGAATCTCAGGAACAAGTTGACGCAACTTGGAAACAAGGTCGATGATTTGGTCATCTGAGATCCTTGTTGATGCAGATTGTTGCCTTGACCTTCTGCTAGACATGTTTTCTCTCTCTATATATATTTATATGTGTATGTATAGCTAGATAGAGCTGAATTGGTGAAATATAATTGTCTAGTAGTTAATTATGAGCACTTGCTGCTATGTAGGTTTGAGTTGAGTTTATTAGTATGCAAAGTAGCTAGAAGTGAAGAAAGAAAGTAAAGAAGATGATGAAGAAAGGTGGGAGAGGGAATAGAAGATTGAAAATGGTTTTGGTTTGGTATGAAGGGTAAGAAATAAGAGACAAGGTATATAATATGGAGAGGGGGAGAAAGGCTATGATATAGTAGTGTTGGGATAGAAGGGTAGGGATGCAGAAATGGAGAAAGTGATAAGAGGGATATAAAGAGAAGGAAAATCAAAGGACCACAGAGAAAGGAAGAGTGAAAGATGGAGAAAGAAATAAAGGGGGGGAGAGAGAGTACAATAACATAGATAGACAGTGATGTTGGATGAGAAGAAAACAATTGCATTGGGAAGGCAGTGTCCAAAACTTGGTGTTTAATTAAAATGAAGAGTAAGAGAGAAAAGAGAGAGAGAGATTAGGTTTCTTCTTCTGTTTGTGTTCCCATATTGGGGTTGGGGTTCAAGTGGGTTAAGAAGAGTGTGTTTGTTTTTAAGCTAACAAAGTGGGCCATTATGTACATGTCTCTATAAGCAGGACCATGTGATCATAGGAAACTCATCCTCTTCAATTCAAGGGATACCCTTTAAAATTGACCTTGCTAATCACACACTTCCAAGTAATTGTACCCCTAAACCTCTACCATCTTCAACACTCATCGCTCCAATGTTTCAGGCTTCTCAGTCAAACCCAAACCAGTACTGTAAGCTAGTAGCCACCTAGCTCCAACAACAATGCTTCACTTTCCCACATGGCATCCAACAATTGGTCAACACCCCCATGTTCATTCAAACAAAAACAAACTGCATTAATTTTCTCACTTCCATCTCAACCAAATTCATGGATGATGCTTCATTATTATTCTTCCATCTCATCTTAATGTCCCTAATTACCACACCACACTCATAATTATAATAGCTTTCATCTTAAACATAACTATGTAACTACTAGACGGTTAACACCTCAAATAACCTCAATCATGCAGCAAGTTTAACTAAAATGATTTCTGCAGATTTCTAGAATGCATAAAGGGAAGTAAAATAGGTGGAAATAATCGATGGAAGACATTCATAACTTGTTATCCAAGTATAAGAATGAAAAAATGGCATTGAATTGTGTGAAAAGTGAGTCTAGAATCGAAGAGGATAAATGTTGATGCTGTAGGTTGTGTTAATGAGTGGTGTTGGATGAATTAATTATCCCTCTTAGGACACAACAGAACTACGTGAGGGGAAGGTAGCTAGGGCCAATAGATTGAGAGTGAGGGCATGAAAGTGATCACATGTCATTTCCATGGGTCACTGGACATGCCACGTGGCATGTGTCTTGAGAGCCAGTACCTATATAATGAAGGAAAAGAGGTTTCCCAAATCAAGCAGAGATTGGGAATTTCACACTTTTATCAAGCACCACCACGTGCAGCTATACAAATTGGAGACCCCTCCTTGGACACTTGAGGGGACCTCTTCCTTTGTTAATCCTCCTGTCTCTGTTGTGTACCAATACCAAAACAACCTCTCTTCATACTCCAAAACTTACAACAACATTACCATTTCAACCCACTAAATCTTCTAACTAGCTTTTTTTTCCAAATACATTGTTTTTTTCGATTATGGAGAAAATCATAACCTACCTATCTATTATATGTAATATACTTCCAACATTATTACGAACGTCGAGAGTAAGTTCGAAAATGGCTCTGATATCATATTACGAAGTGGACTTTAGACCTAACTCAACTACATAAAACTAGTTCAATGAAGTGAGATTTGCACCCACTTATATACTATGAATTGTCCTCATCTCTAGTCGATGTGGGATCTTCATCAAACATCTTTATAATGTTACAATTTTATTTATTTATTTTGTTCTGATAAAGAATATACTTCTTAGGTTAGGTTATTTTGTTGGTGATAAAAAAAGTTCTTTTCATCTAATCTAGGTGGGGATTTATTTCAATTACAATTGGGTAATTTTTTTTTTACTGTGTAAACCCTAAAAAAAGAAAATATACAATTCTAATTGTGTTAGGCTGTGTGTGTTGATTTTTATGCATAAAAGAAAGCTCACAATGATTTTTAGCCAACAACAGGCAATTCGGCCAGATTAGTATTATATATATTTTAGGTCACTGATTAAGTCCTTTTGATCCCCACTTAATCAAAGTCAATTAACTTCATTTCCAACCCTCAACTCCCATATCCAAAGTGAGGTCCATAGAGAATAAAATGACCATAACTAATGTTTCCTACCTACTATATTAAATTATTAATCAACCTAGGTCCAAATAGCCTACATAACGGAATGTTCAAGAGATGATTAATTTTGTTGGATTAATTAATTTACAGAAGATGTAATTTATTTAAGTAGTTGCAGCAAATTATTATTTTAATTCCTATACATACATAGTTTAAAACATCTCATTTTAGTTATGTAGGCATAAGTTTTATATAGCTTCTTCATTGATCATTGATCGTACTAGATCCAATAAAATGGGTTGAATTTAAAATTTATATTCATTTTAACTAAATCAAATTTATTTGGATTTTTACAAATCCATTTAAAAGATTAAATCCATCACAATCTAAACACGGACTGATTTGATTCGACCTGGGTTCAGGCCGACTCGGTCTGACTCGACTAGACCTAGACCCGGACTGAATTGGCTAGACCTAGATCTGGGCCAACTTGGCTTGACCTGAACTCGGGCCGACTCGGCTAGACTTGAACTTGGGTCGACTCGGCTAGACTTGAACTCGGGCCGACTTGGCTCGACTTGGACTTGGGTTAACTATGCTCGATCTAGTACCAGAACAACTTAGATCAACCTGGGCCCAATTCGACTCGATATGGACTCGGGTTGACTCGACTCGACACAGGCCCAAATCAATTTTGTTCGACCTGGGTTTAGTCTGACTTGGCTCGACCTAGGCCTAGGCCCATTCTGCTCAACAAGGTCTTGGGCCCACTCTACTCAACATGGCCCAGGTTGATTCGACTCGAACAAACTTGGCTTTACTTGGGCCCGGTGCTGACTGGACCTGGTATCATGCTGACTTAGCTCGACCTGGGCCACGACCGACTCAGCTCGACATGGGCTTGGGCCCACTCAACTCAATATGGCTTCGAGCCCACTCGAATTTACATGGGCCTAGATCGACTTTGCTCGATATGGGCTCAGGCTGACTTGGCCCTAGTCGACCTGAGTCGGCCCGGGCCAAGCGTCTTGAGCCCATATTGGACCGACTCAGGTTTAGGCCCAAGCTAGCTTGATTCAGCTCGACCTGGGCACGGGTCGACTTGTCTCTACCTTGGACCGACTCAACTCTAAATGGACCCGGATCGACTGGTCTTAATTCAAGCTCGAGTCGAGTCAACTCGACCTGGGCTTGATCAGAGCCCAGGTCGACTCAGCTCGACCTGAGTGCGGGTCGACTCGACTGGACCTAGTCTCGTGCATCTTTGCTCAACCTGGGCCGAACCGATTCGACTCGACCTAGGTCCAAATAGACTCAATTGGACCTTGGCTCGAGTTACTGAGCTCGACCTAAGTCCAACTCAAAATCCGTTTTGGATAATCCAAAAACATATTCAATCTATATCTAATACATATCCAATTAAATGGATTTAGACTTAAATTCCAAAAATATGAATTTAAATTTGAGATAAATTCATTTAAATAAATATAAAAATAAAATAATTTTAGATAATTATGAATTGAATTCGACAATTTAAAATTTTTTTCATCCTTAATTTTCACTCTAAAATGATAGAAATTCCTTCAATCCATGTTTATCTCAAACAGTCTCAGACTATGTTAAAGTGTAAGGACAAAAAAAAGTAAAAAGATGATAATTATGACACGAAAATGAGATGATTTAGATGATATGAATGTAAAAAAAAAAAAAAAAAAAACATTATAACTATGAGATGAAATGGGTAATTAAACTGTTTTTCTTTCAGAAAGGAATAATGAATTTGTGTGTTGTTTGAGTATTTTATCATGATGAGACTTAGGATTATCAATGTGAGACATAAAAATAGTTGATATGGTGCAGAGGTGGGAATTCATTTTAGGCAGCGGAATTTAGTTTTCTAGCCTTTTTTTTCATGGATGGGATAAGAAGCACATGAATGTTCTCTTGGCAGCCCTCTATGAGTATGTATTTTTGCACAAATGTTGTATCTATGTGAATTGTAATATCTTAGTTGTGCTATTTTGGAAAAAGAGTATAGATGATCTAGGGTAACATGATGTCAAGTTTTGTGTGTGTTACCTTTTTGTTGGGATTAGATTGTTACATAGTGCAATATCTTCCCTCTTTATGTAATTGTGTAGATGGGTTTAGGGTACCCCCATATAACCCTTTTTATTTATACATTCTTTTTATTGATTAAAAGAAATGAAATGGAGATGCTACTGCAATCATATGTTTGATGTTGAGTTCAAAGTGAAATCTTTAATTATTGTACAGCAAATTTTTTAATCAAATATGACCTCCAATAACAAACTATGTTGTTGCTAGGTTTGGATGATAAATTGATAATTAGATTAATTAATACTGTACAAATTGTGAGTTATTATGACATGTGACTTCTCTCTTAGTTATATTATATACTACTAAAAAATTATTAAATAAAAATTAATTTTAAATATAAAAAATAATCAATTATTATATTAACTAAATTATTTATTATTTTAAATACTATAAAATTATTGATATGTAAATTAATTTTTATTTTTATAAATAATTTCTAATTAGCTACCAAAATTTTAGTAGTTAATTAGAAATTAATATAAAAATTATTTATCAAATCTTTTCATTCTTTAAAATAATATCTAATTTAGTTAAATAATAAATAGTTATTTTTTTTTCTAAAATTAATTTCTATTTAATGATTTCTTTTAATAGTATTATATATTATAACAATCCTAGCTATTATATAGGTAATATTAACTAATAGGTAATAGTAAGGTATGTTATTAATATTATAAATTAATAATACTAATATAATATTATAAATAATATTAATAATGTGAATAATATTAATTGTATTAATGATATTACTAATATTAATAATATGAATAGTATTATTAATATTAATAATATAAATAGTATTAATCATATTAATACTATTAATAATATGAATGATATTAATATTTTATTAATAAAAATTTATAATATTAATACTATTTATAATATTTAGAATATTTAATAACATTAATAATATTAATAATGCTTAATAATATTAATAATGTTCAATAATATTTAATAGTAATTAATAATATTATTAATTTGAATAATAGTATGGATGATATTAAATATATAAATAATATTAATAATGTTTATATTATTAATTATATTAATTTTGATAATCATACTAATAAATATAATAATAATTATAACATGACAAAAAAATTAACTGATGTAGTAGTTAAAGTTTCTTTGGTAATTTAAGGAATTTGGTTTCGAGTCGCACATGTTAATAATAATCCTAAAAATAAACATAAATAGAACACTATTTACAACACATTACATACGGATTTTATTTCGTGAATAATGCATAAATAATGTTAATTTACCTATCGATTTTGACTATTATCTACAAATTTCCTCCATTTAACTTCTTTTTATCTACTACAAATTTAGGTTTTCATCACATGGAAACAATTACGCAGAGAATACAGATACAAATGCACTTTTTTTTTATGCTTTTTTTGGCTTCTACTTAGTGTATTCTCAACACTAAATTGTTGGAAAATTTTTGGTTACTATTTTGCCACAAACAAGGAAAAGGAATAAGGGAAAGTCTAATATCCTACATAATATGAGCACATTGTACTTAAAATATCTTTTAAATATTCTCATTAATTCATTTTTTATACTGATAAAAAATTAAAATAACAAACTATTAAAAATTATTTAGGATTTTTAAAATTTTAAAATTCAAATTAATACATGTATGTTTACTATTTAATTTATTTTTTAACTGTCAATAAAATAATTTTATTGTTATATATATACCCCTTAGTTTTCTTAAATTTATTTAGGTTTTCTTGATTTTTGGTGGACATATGGGTGCTACAGAATGGGATTATTTATAGTGAGGCAATTTGTTGTTTCATTTAGTGAGATGTGGAAAGACAAAGTTCAAAGTGATACTATTTTGTATACATTAAATTGATGTTTCAAACCCATCACTTGTTTTTAACAGTGTTAGTTGGTTTTGCTTCTGTTTCTTACCCAATTACAACTGTAACTTTGTTTCTAATTTATTTATGTATCCAATTCAACTTCTCTTTACATCTCACATGAAATTTACACAATTAGATATTTTTTAGTGATTAATGATTCAATAATAAATAGTTTCATAAATTTAATAACAATATTAAATAAATTATTATTTTAGCTTCTAATTTAGATTACAAATTCTCTAAATATCTTCCCTAAACATGATAAATAGAACACTCCCCTCACTAAAATATTTTTTATCGACAAAGAATAAAAATTATTTATCACTTCACTTCAGGGATGGATCAACCTTTATACAACATAATGAGCATAATGATGTTCAAAGAGTACATTTCCATTTACATATCAACCAAATAGATCTCCTACTGTCTATTATCTCATCTCTACCAATAATAAAAAAGAATAACAAGGATCAACCCTTATAAAAATACTAAATTGAATACATACTAAGAGTTCTAGACACCAATCAGACAATAAGACATATTAACTTTTGTAGGCACCCTATTTTGCAGAACTCTCCAAGCCAGGACTTGTGTAGAGGGTAGTGATTTAACCTTCCAAAATTTTTCCAACATAACCCTTTCTTCCCCAAAAGCATCATATAGAAGCTTATTGTAAGTTGAATTTACTCTAAATCTGTGTCTTCTCTTCTTTCCACAACCATATATCTTTCCCTCACTAAAACATAACAATATCATTTTATCTCATAATATTTCATTTCTCTAATCATTCACACAACCATAAATTGGATTATGTGACATTTATTCAAGTGAATATTCCACACACAAAAATCATTAAATAAAAAATAATTTTTGAGACCAAAATAATTAGTTATTATTTTGACTAAATTAGAGACCAATTTATAAACTAAAAAGGTTAATGATATCTAAAACAGTTTCTATTATTAATAAAAATTTATAAAATAGTTTCTAAATTGTTATATAACCATTAGCTACCAAGGTTTTAACTACTTACTACTTTATATTATAAATAGTCTCTATTAGTCTTTTAGAAACTAACTTAGAATCTAGAATATTAGTAGCTAAAACCTTGACAGCTCATTTAGATACCAATTTAGAAACTATTTTATAATTTTTTATTAATAATAAAAATGACTTTAGATATCAATAATTTTTTAATCTCTAAAATAATATATAATTTAGTCAACTGGCGATTTTTTTCTGTCACTAAATTTTATTACTATTTAATGATTTTGTTGTAGTGTTATTCGATATTTAGTTAATTAAAAAAATTATTATTCAATCAATTGGGGGTTTCATCCACCAATACTAAAGAATAAATTGAATAATTATATTTTAAGAGGACAGATAAAAACAAATGACTAGATGTTTTGTAGCATCCTATCCTCTTCAATAATGAAGCTTCAAACATAAACAATTTATTGACATTAAAACTATATTGTACACACATCACTACATGATCATGAACTTTTTATTTCTTGTCGAATTATGCACATAAAAACATACCTAACTTGCAATTCAGTCAAACTAGGTTTACATCTTGAATATTCTAGCTTAGAATCTGCATATATGCATGTTAAACTTAATAAACTTAGATCTTGATTCATGATAGGTTTTGTTTATTGGCAAAAGAAGAAGTTGTCGACCTAAGTGATTCTTGATTTCACATGCATTTTTCTGTGTTGATGACTGTTGGCTTTATCGAAGGGAGAGTAAGAGGTGGACCATGATTGTTGGATACCAAACTGTGTTGTTCATACCAAACAAACGTTATTTAAAAGGGCATATTCCTCTTTAGGTTTGTCCAAGTAAAATATTTCACATCATCACTTTTCACCTTTTACGGTCAAAAAGGAGCCAATGCATGACATGACAATGTGTACACTTATCTCTCAACCCGACAAGAAGTTGGAAGTTAGAATTCTGTTGGAATCCATCATGAAGAAGAAAAAAAAAAGAATCAAAGTTCATAAAGTGAACAAGGAGAAAATGAAACAATTAACCTACTTTTTATGTTGCTAATTAATGCATGCATAGGTTACTTTAATATCAAGCCAAATCTCCTTTTTTTTCATCAAGTTCAAACCCAATCAAAAGAGTAATTAGTTCATTAATGCCACGCTTAAGGGCTTTTCATCATTTTGCAAACCCAATTATAAGTGATTTTTTCTTCTTTTTCGAATGGGTGAATATGGGGTTAGAAGTGCTTTAGGATGTGCAATGCAATTAAAATGAAATATGGTTTTTACAACATTGTTATAGGATGTTTATTCTCTTTTTAAATCTTAAAAAAATTATTGAATAAAAATTAATTTTAAAGATAAAATATAATTAGTTGTTATATTAACTAAATGAGAAACTATTTTAGAAACTAAAAAATTATTTGTATGTAAAATAGTTTTTATTATTAATAAAATTTATAAAATAATTTTTAAATTGGTATCTATTTATTTACTAAGATTTTAGTTATTAATTATTTTAGATTTTAAAATTGGTAGTTAAAACGCTAATGTATAAACTAGTTTATAAATTTTATTAATAATAGAAAGTGTTTTAGATACTGATATTTTTTTAGTTTTTAAAATAGTATCTAATTTAGTTAATATTAATTATTTTTTATTTCTAAAATATTTTTTTATTTAATGATTTTATAGGATATAAGGTGGTAATATTTTCTTAAAAGAAAAATGTTATTGACAAATTATTTCAAACACTCTTGCATTGATTTAAATTTATTGAGATTCATCAAAATAAAAATACAAAGTCATTGAATATAAAATGAGACCATAAAATTTGATATTGTTTTAATCAATTTCAACCTTTAATAGATAGTATTTGAAAATAAATTATCATAATTAACTCAAATTTAAATTAATATAAATATTATAAAAAGAAAATGAATAAATGTTTATATAATTGACATTAACTTGAATAAATATTAAAAATAAATTAAATTAATATCACTAATATTAGTTTGAATAAATATAAATATAAATATTAAAATTAAATAAGGTAATGCAAACTTAATTAACTCTAACTTTAATAAGTATTAGATTAGGATGATTTACTTCCATTACAAGAAAATCATTAAATAGAAATTCATTTTAGAAACAAAAAATAATTAGTTGCTATAATGTCTATCTAGTCTGTTCTTAAAATTCTTTATTAATAGGTATAGTCTACCTATGTATAGTTTTTGTTAACATATGAGTTTTGGTCTAGTCTCCCATATTTTTGTATTTTCTTTCTTTTTTCGTTTTTTTAATAATACTTTTTTTTCATGTGATGACAAATGATTGTTGTTACTTGAGGTGTTAGCATAGGTGAGATGTCAAGTAGCATAGTGATGCCTAACATGAAAGCTTTTTTATAAAATAAAATAAAAAATTAGAGATCATTTTAGAAACTAAAAATATTATTAATTTCTAAATTAGTTTCTTTTATTGATAACTAGTTTTTAAATTGGTATCTAATTAGCTATCAAAGTTTTAATTACCAATTATTTTGATTTTAAATTTAGTAGTGAAAACTTTAATAGCTAATTAGATACCAATTTAGAAACTATTTATCAATAATAGAAACAAATTTAAAAATCAATAATTTTTTTAATTTTTAAACAACTATTCTTTTTTTCTCTAAGTTTTTATTTAATGATTTTTTTAGTGTTCATCCTAATTTATATAAATATTAAAAATAAATTAAAATAGTATTGTTGACTTAAATAGTAGCCAAAATGCCAGCATCCTAGGAATTGGTTTATTTTATAGAATCTCTTCAAGAAAAAGAAAAAACATCAATTAATGACTTGCCATACTGTGAACACCCTTCTTTGTCTTTAGACAAATACAGTGTTTTTCATGTTTCAACAACTAAAAAAACAGGAGAATGAAACTTAATTAATTAGCTACATTAAATTATAGTCCTTTATAAATTCTATCCAAACCTTCAATTTTCTTTTCTTTTTGCCATGCCATAACAGATGGGTCAAACTTCCTTTCTCCCAAAATTACTGCATATTTTTGGGCACAAGTAATCATGATTTTGAATACCTAATTCTCCTAAGTGTGTTTATAAATAAACAAATATAAATATATATATATATATATATAATATATTCAAAATTTTGGTTGGTAGGTCTAAAGGGTGCAACGGATTTCATGGAACTCTACTAAAAAGTTACCCTTCAACACCATAAAAATGATTATCACCGTTGACCCAAAAGTTTGTGATTTTTCTCTCAATGAAATCCAGAGTCGTTATAATTTTGTTCTAAGGCTAAAGTTTTTATTATTAAATTGTAAAAAAAGTTTGATAAAGACTTGTGGATAATAAAATATTAATTGTTGGCCATGAATCTAGAACTAGCTAGGTTGCTTTATGCAATTTCTGGTTTGCTATAGAAAAATTCAGTTGCCAAATTTTCGTGATCGAGGAGAACATTAAGGAGTGTCATTTTCCAACGAAAATCAACTTTATGCTTATGTTCCGGTGATACTATCCTCAAAATGGAAATTATGTTTATCATTAAACATATGATTTTGTTGAAGTTTTTGTTGTTAATCAAGTTTTTGTTTTCTTAATTGCAATGTTAATCTCATTGGATAACTTGAATATGGGTGTTAAAATGTGTTCAAATCCATGAGTAAACTTGGTTTATCTCATGTTCAAATAACGTTGGGTTGGAAAAAAATTGATCTTTTTAAAGATGGAACAAATTGAATATAGCTTGGTTAATACATAATTTAAACAGATTTGAATTCAATTGGAGATGAATTGACTCGGAACTTTTTTTTTTATTGGTAAGAAAAAATAACTAAATATAGATCATTTAAGGGGTGATTCAACCCTTACACAAAAGAAAAAAGAATTAAAACTATACACTCTTACCTAATCCAATCACTCAGAAAAATGGTCTGCGGGTAAAATTCCAAAACAACCCATGACAACAAATAAAACTCAGACAAGACTAAATATAATAACAAAAACATAAACAACCACCAGAATATTGAGTCTCTTAAGGGTCTCCTTTATACAAAATTTCACACGTGATTTCACCACATACTCGCACAAAACACAAAAGAACCATTTTACCAATTATCTCTTTCCTCTTGCACTCTCCCACCAATAAGTTGCTCCCCTCCTTAGGACCACTATAGGTAACAGAAGGATGTTTCTTCCAACCTGCAAAACACACAACTTCTTCCTTTCAAAGGCAAAGGGTTAACTATTCAAAAACACAAAAAAACTAAAGCATTACTTCTTAGCATATTTCATTCATACTAATGACATAAAAAAGTATACCTTGCATCTATCTAGCATATACTAATTTTATTTATTTTTAGTATATTTATTTATTTAAGTTGGCGTCAATTTAGTTGACACTAATTTATAATCTAAAAGCTCGTATTTAAATATCATAAACCCCATCCCTCACATCTCACTTTCTATGTAAATCTCCTTACACTCATCTTCTTCATTCACACTCACAAAAAACTCCTCACACTCATCTCATTCATATACATTCATCTCATTCATTCAAAATCATCTCCTTCACACACACTCATCTTCTTCACCCACCCTCATCTCCACACACTTCACTAACGCAATTTAAATTAATATTGAAAATATTTATTTAACGTCGGCTTAGTCGACACTAAATTAAATAAATTTTTAAATAAAAAAATAACAACGTCATCTTAGTAGACACTAAAATTCCACCTTGCATAGGTATTTCTTTGGTTTAGCCTACGCTAGTTGCATTCCTTGGACTAGCTAGTCAGCACTAAACCATTAGCTTCCAGCTCTTTAGCGTCTATCTACTATTGGACGTTAAACTGATGTTAAATAAGATTTAGTGTCTGTTTTTTCTCTTTTGTGTCTGTCTTGTTCCCACACCAAGTAACATCATTTATTGTAATGGTAGAAATTGGCTTAATTTTATAAAGAAAAAAAAAACACTTCATTTTAAGTGAGGGTAGTAATTTTTTTTCTTTATCTCTTAATTCACTTAGTTTTCTTTCTATTGTTTATTTTTAACAAATAATTATACATTAACTCGTTTTAGACTCATCTTATCAAAATCATGTTTTGCTCTGTTGGGTTGTCGATTTAATTGTTTTTAGTTTTCAGCAAATGACTAAAATTGTAAAAACAAATAGGGATAATTATGATGGAACATCAACAATTTCAAAATCACAACACAAATATTTGATTGTAATCAATTAATATGTATTACTTATTTCTGCATACAAATAATATATGATATTTAGTTATCACATTTCAATCCCTATACAACTTTTATGTATTCTCTATGTAAAAACTAGTAATAGAATAATAAAATTTGGTAGGGTAAAATAGAAAGGCATTAAAATACTAATTTTCTTTATGTGATTATCGATCACTAAAAAAATTATTAAATAGTAAATAAATTTAGAGATAAAAATAATTAATTATGATATAATATTATTTTAGAGACTAAAAAATATTTGTATTTAAATTAATTTTTATTATTAATAAAAATTTATAAAATAATTTTTAAATTGATATTTAAATTAGCTATCAAGATTATAACTATTAATATTTTAGATTCAAAATTGGTCTCAATTAGTCTTGTAGAGACTAATTTAGAATGTAAATTGTTAGGAACTAAAATATAAGTAGTTAATGGTTAGATACTAATTAAAAATTAATTTATAAATTTTTATTAATTATAAAAACTATTTTAAATATTAATAATTTTTTTATTCTTTAAAATATAATCCATAATAACTAGTTACAATCTTATTGTTTTCATATAGTGGATATAATTAAAATCATAAAACTAATTTAAATGGAAGGGCTATTCCCAAAATTACTTTTGTGCTTTTTTGGAGAAATATTGAAAATTTCTATGTAAACTCATAGAATGGATCCGACACTAACTACAAATATCAAGGCATAAAGACAATCAACAACAATATAGTTCAAATGGATTAATTAGCAAGACAACATGATCACAATAAATAGTGAAACTTGTACAATTTTTAATTTTTTAATATAAAAAATATTGAGTCTTGAGCTTCCTAAAATTAAAGTAGACTTTAAGACTTTATGACTGATTATACAAATATTTTTTAGTAATTCATAATTGAACTTGTAAATAAATTTCATTTTTTCCTCAATAAATTTCAATTCTCGTGTTATTCATTACTGTTGAGATTTGACATCTCAGTTAAACTAACACCTCAAGTAACAACAATCATCTATTACAATATAAAAAAGTATTATTAAAAAAAAGAAATAAAAAAAATATGGAAGGACTAGACCAAAACACATATATTAACAAAAACGGTACATGAGTAATCTATATTTATTAATAAAGAACTCTAAGAAAATAGTATATGGAAGTCTATTATACCAATTAAAATACTCTCTATGAATAAAACTTAAGTTGACAATTTTAATAGCGCATCATTCCTTACACGAAAAATGTAAAAAACTCTAAATCTGATTTTTTCACCGTAGTTAAAACAAATATTCTACCTATTACAAAGCATTGTAGGAAAATCACCAATTAATTAAAGTTAAACTATTTGAATAATCTATTTTTAAATATTTTAATGGCATAAATATATAAGAGGCCATTTTTAAATAAGTTTGATACAACTCATACTAAATGGCTATAGAAGTATTTCTATTAAATGTGAAAATTATAACTAATTAAAATTAAATCATACGGAAACTAAAAAAATATTACCTTCATTTTAAAAGTAAAAGTAAATATTTTTTTATTGAAATAATTTCACTCTTTCAATGAATTAGTTACTTATATTGTAAATATAAATAATAAGATAAATTAGAAAAAAAATGCATTTTATCAAAAACGGAAAATGTTAATAAATTTAATTTTTTTTTCTAAATATTACTTTAAGAGAAAACATATAAATATAAGTGAAAATATTAATTACCTCAAAATTTAATTGATTCCAACTTTATTTTACCACCCTTTGACTCAACAATAAAAGTTTAGTAAATCAACTTGATAAAGGTTAGAGTTGAATTCTGCACAGAGAAACCTGGCAACTATCATTATTTTCAATTTATTTTTTTGATGTCTTTCTTTTTCTAATGCACAATACGGAAAAGAGATGCAATATTTCCTTTTTGACTAGCTAATTATTGATTATCATATTTTATATATATATATATAATACAAAATCATTAAATAAAAATTAAGTTTAAAATTAATTATTTATATTGATTAAATTAAATATTATTTTAAAAATTAAAAATTATTGATATATAAAGTGATTTATATATATTATTAATAAAAAGTTATAAAATAATTTTTAAATTGATATATAAATTAACTATTAAATTTTTAATTATTAATATTTTATATTTTAAATTAATTTTTAAAAAATTAATAAAAACTTTGATAGTTAAAATTTTGATTGTTAATGATTAAATATTAATTTTAAAACTATTTTATAAACTTTCATTAATAATATAAATTACTTTAAATATTAATAGCTTTTCTAATTTATAAAATAATTTTTAATTTAATTAATATAGTAACTAATTATTTTAATTTTTAAAATTAATTTTTATTGAATGATTTTAGTGGTATATGATTGAAAAAATATCTTGTATCATAATAATATTTTATAGAAATATGAACACACTGGAAGATAATTACTTCTATAAATTTTTCTTCATACACAACTTAAAACTACTATTTTCATCCTTACATTATTTTGTTTAACGAATGCATATTTATCAATGAATAAAATTATTAATATAATTTGTACTACTTTTAAAATTATTGAGACTTACCATCTAATTCTTTCTACTTAATTTTTTTCCTAATTAATTTATCTGTATTTATTATTTAAGATTATACATAATTAATCCGTCTTTTTTAGCCATTAGATTAAATGTGGGTGATTGTATAAGAGTTGGGATACCTCTGAAGTATCTCTTTAATTTACTTAATTCTTTGCTGATAAAAAAGAAATATGTCTTTTTTAATAAAATTAGATATCTTTAAAATATATTTTCTTTATTATATTTTTATAAAAATTTATTATTTAAGATACTTTTAGTAAAAAATAATTAATAAAATAAATAACTGAGAAAATATATTTTAAAAATATGCAATTTAGAAAAGAAATATATGATATTTTATATAGAGGAAGGTACTAGTTGTTACTAAAAAAACTAGAGACTATAAGAATTTGATTGATTAATTTTGCTTTTATTTTATAAAGGAAAAAGAAAACATTGATGTGTCCTACATCTTAGGGAACAAAGTGTAATGTGGTAGGTACATCGTCGATTCGATGCTTTTCGTTTCATGCTTCCTTTCCTTGGGTCATCCATAATCACTGCACAAATTCCACCTCATCATTTGAATCTTTTATTATTATTTTTATTTAACTAAAAAAGTTGGAATATATAATAATAATATAATAATAATAATAATAATAATAATAAGTTGATAAAATAATTGTGTGAAAATCTATTACATTAATTGTTGATTTTTTAAAGAAAGTTACTGAAGAGATTGACATCAATTAATCATATTTAGAAAGAGATTTTTAGAATAAGTCTAAGTTGAGCAATGAGATGAAGGGAACAACACGGCCGTTGATGAGGGGATTTCTCGAGTGGATCCTCCTCGAGAGCAGGGTTTTCTTAGGTCAAAGCATACATGGCGAGAAGCATTGGCGGCAGGCGATTTTGCAGAGATTGTGCTCCTCGTGGCACTTAGTGTTCACCAGAGTAAGTTACATGGCGAGTTATTCCGTGCATGGGTAACTCGTCGTGTGGCGAAGTGAATGTAGGTGTGGCATCGGTTCTGGGTGTTTCGGTAAGGTCGAATGTTGCTTTGAGGTAACCTGTTGGTTATATTTTTGGGTATGTTTTTCTCACTTTAAGGTTGTTCTGCTCCAACCATAAAGGAGAGTTTCTTTTCTGGATGATATAGGAAGTCCACTTGTGGTTACTGTATATGGGTTGGGATACCCCTGAAGTATCCTTTAATTTTATTTATTCATTGCTGATAAAAAAAAATTAGACTAATTTTGAAGTAAATGAAAATTATTAAAATGAATAATATATATATATATATATATAAATAAAAGAAGATTCACTTATTGTTTTAAAATTTTAGATGTACGGTAATGTTATAATTTTTTATACAAATTTCTTTACAATGAATGCCAAATCTCTCCTAAATTTCTTCTTAATAAATATCCAACATTAATAACAGTTATCATTAAAATCTTATAAGTGAAATAATATATAAATTTAACAAAGTAGGTAAGAAAAAAAATTAGAATACAACCTTTTTAGCAGATATTGATTTCTTAACTAATATTATACTCTTTTTTATATAAATTTATAAATTTATAAATTAATATCACGTATTTTCAGTATTTTCACAAAAAATACTAACATTAACAAAAGTTATGACTGAAATTAATTTATTTTTCTACCTCATGTTCGTTGAGATGATTGAGATAGCATTCGCTCATCTCAATTGTTCGCTTTGAAGGTTGGAGTTCTGTTTCGGAGGATTTGTAAGAGATCTCACATCGATTAGAGATGAAGACACTACTATAGTGAATGCAAATCTCTCTTTATAAGACGGTTTGATAAGGTTGAGTTAAACTTAAGGTTCATTTCTTAATATGATATTAGAGTCATTTAAAGCCTATTTTAACGAAAATTTGTTGGGCTTATTAGGTCACCCGCTATTCAGCCACTATGGAACCACCCATAAATATATAGTCTCATACATGAGTTAACAGTCTCGATGTGAAGGGGTATTGGAGATCCCGCATCGACTAAAGATAAGAACATTTCATAGTACATATAAGTGCGTACAAATATCTCCCTATAAGTCGATTTTATAAGATTGAATTAGACTTAAAACTCACTTCTTAATAAAATTAAGAGAGGAATATGTATTTAAAGTATCATTGACCTCGACTACAACTACTAAGTATCGTGAGACTATTAAATATATCGTGGTACCATCTCTTATATGATTTTGCTAGAGCATCAATTTTGTGTTGTTTTGATTGTTACAACACTTGCAGGAAAAACCTTGACTACATATGAAGGTATATATGGTATACAATTAAAACATGATATAGTTATAATAACAACCAAAAGAATTGGTTGATATTAATAGAAGGTTTGTTCCCAAAAGAAAGTGCTAAGAAAATGACTTTCCACCTTATAAGTTTTGGTCTTATTTTCTTTTTTTTCTGAACATACATATAGAGTCCTCCCCACATATCTTTTTCAGGAAACTATGATTAAAGTAAAATTGGACCACTATGTATGACTAATATCTGTGTGGCTGCTTCTGCAAATAACTATTTTAGAATTTTAAATGTTTTACATTTGCATAAGCTTTTCAATAAAATTATATAGAATGAGAAAAAAGAAGAAGCTTTTGAAAAGAAAAGAAATTAAAAAAAAAATTGAGATGACTTTTTATAAATTAATTTATTTATAAGTTAAATTTAATTTCTGAAATAAATTATGTCCCTTTTTATTATAACTGTTTTTCAAGAAATTTTACAATATTCCATAACAAATAATGGTTTAATTTTTTCATAAAATATAATTATATTTTTTTGTCCATCAAAATATTTTGTTTGACTTTTCTATCCTTAAACAATTTATTTTTTTTCTTTAGTCCTTGTAATTTTTCTTTATTCTTCTTATTATATCTTTTTTTGGTCTCTATGATGTTTATTAGGAATTAGTTTCTATGAAAAACATTGGATAGGGTCTAAAAAACTATTATTTGCATATTATGGACTAAAAAAATAGGCATATTAAAAAATTCATACAAAATAACAAATAGAAAAAAAAATATAGAAACCAAATATGAAACAACAAATTTTAGGAAAGAAAAACAAAATGCATTTATATTTGAGGACCAAAATATAATCAAGCAAGAAAATCAATCAATAATATTATATTTATGCAATGGACCTATATGCTTTTGCTACTTTAATTAATCAAAATATCAAAGATGTGTTGTGAAACTGCTGCTCAAATCCAATTGGTTCAGTTTGATTTGATTAATTCCTAAAAACATATCTTAAAATATTAACTACTCAAGCAAAAAAAAAGGCTAAAAATGGTCTTGTAGTATAAGTTAATTGGTGTTTAATATTTTTTTTTAAGTACTTGTACGAAATGCACTTAAAGTACATATTTCAACAACTCATACTGCAGGTAATATATGTCTTGAAAGGGAGAGAAATTAAGAAAATAAATATTAGATCAAATATTAAGTAAATAAAAAGAAAAAAAAAATGCATGTGAATATGAATTTCAGGTGCAAGTTGATGGAATATAAAAAATAAAAATAAAAACTTTTTCTTTCTCTTTTTCCCCACATGCACAATAATGCAAGTAGGTATATGCAATTAAATATGGTGTTGATAGGGTCCCATGCAACGTGATCAATGTAGAGATTCATCAGATCCACCTAATTCTTATTTTTCAGATGAAATGTTTGGATATTCAAATTTAACTACATTGAGAATTTCATTTATTAATTATAACCAAAGAATAAAGGCCAATTGTACCTAATACACCCTAAATTGGGATAAACAAAATTCCAAAGCTTCATTAATTAGAATATTGATGTATAAAATTTTCTAATCAAATTTATTATTTGATTTTTTTTATCATAGAATAGAATAGATTTATACATGGATATTTTGAACTTTTTATATCGGATTTCTTACATCGAAATTAGCTTATAAATTTAAAGATAAAAAATAATTAATCTTTATATTAACTAAATTGTATATTATTTTAGAGACTACAAAAATTATTCGTACCTAAAGTGAGTTCTATTATTAATACAATTTTGTAAAACAATTTTTAAATTGGTATTTAAATTAGCTACCAGTATTTTAGTTACTAATATTTTAGATTATAAATTAGTTTCTAAGAGACTAATAGAGACTAATTTAAAATATAAAGTAGTAAATAGTTAAAACATTGGTAGCTAATGATTAGATATCAATTTAAAAATTATTTTATAAAATTTCATTATTAATGAAAACTACTTTAGACATCAATAATGGTTTTAGTTTATAAATTTGTAGTTATTAGTGGAATAGAGTTTTATAGGAACTATTTTGATAATGTTGATTTTGAAACAAAGGGTATGTAGTTCTCTTGAGTTTTGTAGATTTGGTTGGTTGTTGGACCTTTTCTTTGTAATAGAGTTGGAGCACCCATCAAGTGCTCCATATTTATTTATTTATTTTGTCGATAACAAAAATAGTGTCTGAATGTTCTATGATGTAATGCTTATAATGTTAAATGATAATTAACATTTCATATAGAAACTTCCATAACTTCCACTTTCCAGTGCTTAAATGCTACTAATGTGTGCCACAACTTCTTTTTAATTGCAAATGTATTTATAACTCATTATCGATTCACTTGGTCAATGACTTCTTTCTTTATTTTTTTTCATTAAAATTCCTCTCTAACCAATCTTTAAGGTGGTTGAACTTTCTCAAGTATACATTAAGACAAGCTTCTTTGATTTACTTATCGTGAGTTTCATTTTCTCAAGATGCATGAGTGAGAATAGAAAAACTACAATAAAAAAAGGATGAATTGTGTTTAAAAAGCTTTGGGAAAATTTTCGCAATTATCGTTTGAATAAGTGTAGTCAGATGATAGAATTTGCAAGTCAGACGAACTAACAAAAATTTTCACAAACTGAATTCTAAAAGCTTTTCCTTCTTAAGTTAGAGCAACACTTATAGCATGTAATGTAATAAAATAAATAAGGGAATAAATTACTTAGATGTTTTTATATTGGTTCTTCTAATAGTATAGATTATGCCTAGTTTTCAAACAATTGTTTGAGTTTCACTAGCAGACTAAGCTGCAAGATACAAGAGTATTCTTTCAACTTGTAGTCACTCTTAACTAACTCGTGTGATTATTGTTTGACAACAAGCTACTTCTGCCTAACATAAGTATTCTTTAAACAACAAGACACATTGAGCTTAACACGAATATTCATTTAAACAATAAGCCTCTTTTGGCTTAACATAAAGAAATTGTCTAGTGTGTGGTCAAAAGATCACAAGATTTCTCACTAGAGAGTGATTGCATCTTTTGATGTTTACAAGGTTAAGCACTCTTTACTAATTTGCTAAATGAATACAAGAATGTTCATACCAAGCTATTTAAGACATGGAAATATGTTGACAACATTTTACGACTTTTGCTAATCAAATCATTCTCTTTTTCTTCTTGATGGGGGATTTTATATAGGCACAAAGGAAAAGAGTCATTGCAAATTCTTTTATGTTAGTTGATCAACTTCAAACTCACTTAAATGTCTTCCTTGCGTCTGATGAGCTTTGACGTAGAAGATGTATTAAATATTTTTCATGCATGCACTAAGTGTTCTTCTTTTCTTTAATCAACATCTCAATAGCTATATGTACTTATCTCTCCTTAGATAGAGTTTTTTTTCTTAAAATTGAGTAAAGCACATACTCGTTGTTTTTCAAGGTTTGACAATGCTACCGTCATGGAGTTGTTGAAGCAAATAGTTTTAACTTATTTTTCAAGAGACCTTTGATAAGACATAAGCTTTGAGCGAGTCTTCTTAGTCATACTTAAGAATTGGACATTCCTTGCAACATAGAATAAGCTTATATATATATATATATATATATATATATATATATTCATGGATACTATGTTAGCTTAAGATTTTACCAATGTAAAACAAGAATGCACAATGTTATTTCGTCTCAAAGATGATACATGATCGTATTTTATGCTTTATTATTTTTAACATTTAATCAAAATTATGGACAAATGAATTTTCCCTAACAACATGGTATCTCTCATACCTTCTCTGTTTTTTCATGTTTTATATTCAATCTTTTATTCAAGTATTGAGTGAGTTCATTTCACCTGATATCATTATAATAAGTTGTTATAAAATATTATTTTATACTAAGGTTAGATATTTTTCTTCACTTATAGAAAAATAAATATTTTTTTAATAAATAACGAATAATTAATATATGAGATAGAAAGCCATTGTTTAGATAAATTGATACTAAAATGTTTTGTACATAAATCAATGAAGGCATTCATTTCATCTTTCTTTGTTATATGTGAAGGAAAATTCATTTTAAACAAACTGTGCTAGTGAAGTCTATATATGACTTTAATTTGCTTTCAACTTTTAGTTTGTCAAAATTTATTTTTATTTTATTATTTATGTCAAAATTGGACAGGTTTGGTCCAGAATGGGCTAGTAATACATAGCAGATTTTAGAATATTCAAGATACATATATATTGAGGGCCACACTATTGAGATACATACATATATTTCACACTATTATTTTGAGGGCCACACTATTATTTTGGTGTGAACATGTTATGCTTTATAGATTTCCATTCATTTGGTGTTTGTCATCTTTATGATACAAAAAAACAATCTCAGTTAGGAAGAACAAACAAACAATTAAAAAAATCTTAATCCTATTTCTTAGGATAATATTAAGAACTTTAACTTATAATAATGTGATTTATATGTGGTTTAAGGAACCCCAAATGATTAGTTCTTTTCTTTCTTTTCTTATTTAAGTGTTTTTGAATGGATTATTTGACTCATAACTTTTTCTATTTAGGCCACTATCATGGGATAATTTAGATTTCTTGAAAATGAGATTAGGATTAATTTATTATAATGTGCCAAAAAAAATTTGTCTCTCTTTAAGCATATAGCTGAAATCATGATTAATTGGTCCCGGGATTTGTCATTTCATGTTCAAATCAATTCTATTTATCTAAATATTTGTCCCCCCTTAATCCTTAAAATCTCACTACTTTCATGTTATTTTTCAGTTTAAGATGCATCACTAGGGACAAAATTTAAGGTTAATATTATATGGGTTGTTGATGTTGATTTCTGATCAGAATTAGAGCTTTATTTTAATAATTTATACAGTAAAATAATATTAACTATTATCATCTGTGTTATTAAAGTGAAAATTTAAAATTAATTAGAGAACACTATTAACCATGTTTATAATTTATTATCTATGTTTTGTAATTCTATGTGAAGTGAACTAGAGACAAAAAAAAATAGTCTAGTAATTTGGAAATAAATTTATATTCCACAGGTTTGAAAATTTTGGAACATGACTTGTCTCGTTAAATCAAACTCTGAGAAACATGATAAGAAAGTTTTTTGTTTTTGTCTCTTTTTTTTCCTAATTCTTTGGATTTAGCTTCTTAATATGTTCCACATGCCGACATGCAATCAATTAATTTTATGGTCAACAATACAATGACATTATTAACTGTTTTTAATGGGCTTTTACTTTTGGTCCAACTATCTTATGCGCCCAATAATACATAGGCAGTTTCTTCCTGCACCCCCACAATGTTATGCAAAAATCAAACTGTCCTTATTATTTTTTAAAAACCCTAAAATTCACTTGAACTGTATTTTTTTTTATTCTGAATTATGGAATCTGGAAAAATTTCGGATGGACACTTCTGGTAAAATTTTGGATTCACCAATTCGTAATTCAAAATATGCATTTCACATTCAAAAAATCCATCATTCAAAAAAAGCATTCTGGAATCACAAATCCATAACAGAAATATGCATTCTAGATTCAGAAATCCATAATTCAAAAAAAAGCATTCCGAATTCACCAATCTGTAACAGAATTAGGCTTCTGGATTCAGCAATCCGGAAATCAATAATTTATGCAAAATTTGCTTCCGGAACAATCACTCATCCGAAAAAAAAAATGATTCAGTTTGGATTGATGAATCCGTAGCACACTCCCAGATCCTGATTTCCAATAACCAAGGTGCCCTTTTTCAAATAAAAGGTCAAGGCCAGTTTCAGGATTTAGAAAATTGTGAGGTGCAAGAAGAAAAATGTAGGGGTGCAGGAAGAAGAAGCCTAATACATATAGGCCCATTTTTTAGGGATGTTTCTTCCTGCAGCCTTACATTTTGCTTCCTGCACCCCTCAGAAATGTGAATTGATAAAATTAACTCTGGTCAGATTTTCTATTCCAAAAACACTTTTTGCTTACAGAACATCTAAACTATCAAAGATAATTTGGGTATTTCAAAAATTGTAGAGGTGCAGGAAGCAAAATATAAGAGTGCGGAAAGAAACACCCAAATTCCAGACGAAGTTGAGATCAGGTCCATAAGTTCTAATGCCCACTAGAGCATGTGATGGCCTACACTCCCAATATTTGTTTGGGTACTGTTATTTACATTTCTAATTTTATTAATTCACTTTTAAAAAATATTTTTCAAAATTACGAAAACTAAGTATTTTTTTCTCAAAAATATTTTCATAGAGAAGTATTATACCTTTAAAACTTAATTAGCTTTTTAGTTTTATCATTTATTTATTTTATTAATTTTTTTTAATTACTAAAAAAAGTATAAACTTAATTGAACCTTAAAATGGTTCCATTGATATATTTTTTAAATTATAAAATTTGATTGAATATTTTATCCATGGAGGAAACAAATGGAATAAAATTAAAGAAATAATAGAACGAAAATGTAATCAAGTCAAATTCTAACATTTTATTAGTGAAATTTTAGGGAATAAAATAAAACACCAATTTAATTTTTTTGTAATGCTTCGACACACTCAATTTCTTAATTTTTCCGTAAAAAATTCATGCAAAAATAGAATTTATAAGATTCTAAGAAAAAGTATTAGGAATATAAATATATATATATATATATATATATATATATATATATATATATATTGTATATACATACGTGAGAGATTAAAAAAACATAACGACTAAGTCTGAATGGTATAATTCAGATGAAAGATTAAATATAAAATTAACTAAAAATAACTATTTATATATTTTCTAGTTAAAAATAGGTTCTTTTATTGGATATGTGCTCAATATTATTTTTCCATAATATACTCTTTTTTTTTGAAGTAATATTAATTAATAATCACTTCAAAAAAAATGAAAAGAAGGAGAGAAAACTGCTTCACACCAGTCCCAAGCCCAACTAAATAAACAGATTCATACCAACGATAATTCTTGGGCAATTGCTTCCTGCACCCGATCAATTGTGATTGGCACCCGACACATTTTTTAAAATCCAAAAATGTCCTTGTCTTCTTCATTTATGAAAACATTGAATGGTGAGGAAGAAGAAGTTCATGAATGTGTGAAGCTTTGGTTTGAGCTGCAAAAGAGAAGGTTGTGCTTCGTTCATTGTTGCTAAGTTGAGTGTAAGCTTCGTTTGGCAAGTTAATGAGGTAAGTAATCCATTTTCGTTCGTCTTTGGTTATTTTCTCGAGCTCAGCTGGTCCCGGATATCGGAATCCGGAATTCAAATTTTCTGCCTACGGATATTAATATCCGGAAGTCAAAATTTTGTATACGGATAATAATATCCGGAACTAGGATTTGCCTACGGACGCTGATATCCGTAGTTCATATTTGCCTTACGGATGAAAATATCCGGAACTAGTATTTGCCTTACGGATGCAAATATCCGTAGTTCATAATATTGCCTTACGGATGAAAATATCTGGGACTAGTATTTGCCTTACGGATGAAAATATCTGTAGTTCATAATATTGCCTTACGGATATATGTATCCGGAAGTTAACTGTTGATATTTTTTTGGTTATGGATTAATTTATCCGGAAGTGAAGTGTTAATTTTTTTCAGCAACCGAATGGATACAACAGAGTCATACATGGGAGTTTTAGGGGAGATTGATGTGTGGGATGGATTAGATGATGTTGATCTGGAGCAGTCAACAAGTTATAACGCATTAGATAATGAACACAGGGCACATGAATGTAGTGAGGCATTTTCTACAAATGAGGTATGGTCAATGTTGGGTTGTGAATGTTTTTTATATGAATTATTTTTAAATTTGGCATGATGATCAAGATGTTCTTTTAAATTTTTAAGAATGTTATTGTAGGTATTTCGTGATCGAGATGAGCTGTTAGATTGGGCGAGAAGTGTTGGCTATAGTTATGGGTTTGTCATTGTTATATTAAGGTCAGATACATGGACGGGCCAACGAGGAAGGATGACCTATGTATTGTTAGGTTGTGAGAGAGGAGGTAAATACAGACGGTATAAAAAAGAAGTAGATGTCAGTCAAACTGGAAGTAGGAAGTGTGAGTGTCCTTTCAGATTGCGAGGCAAACCAGTCAAAGGTGGTCAAGGGTGGAAGGTTGAATTAATTTGTGGTTCTCACAATCATGACTTGGCAGAGACAATGGTGGGTCATCCCTATGCTGGAAGGTTAAGTATAGAGGAAAAGGTTATGGTTGAGGATATGAGTAAAACTGCGGTGAAGCCAAGAAATATTTTACTAACCATGAAAGAGAGAAATGAGAAGAATGTGACAACGATTAAGCAGGTTTATAATGCAATCACTGTTCACCGAAGATCACAACGAGGTCACAGAACAGAAATGCAACAACTGATGTTGTTACTAGAGCGAGACAGGTACGTGCATTGGTGTAGGTGCGATGAGGTCTCTAATATTGTGCAAGATATATTTTGGACACACCCAGATTCAGTAAAATTGGTGAACTCATTTAACATTGTCATATTAATGGATAGTACGTACAAGACGAAAAAGTATAGGATGCCGTTACTTGAGGTTGTTGGGATTACGTCTACAGGTTTGACTTTCTCCGTTGCATTTTGTTTACTAGCAGCAGAAAAGGAAAATAATTTTTTTTGGGCCCTTGACAGACTTAAAGGGTTGTTTTTAAGAGTTGATTCATGCCCTAGGGTGGTGGTATGTGACAGAGATGTTGCCTTAATGAATGCAATTAGAATGGTGTTTCCTGAAGCTTATAATTTGCTATGTCGGTTTCACATTGATAAAAATGTGAAAGCAAAATGTAAAATGTTGGTGCATCCAAGAGAGGCATGGGATCAAGTAATGGAAGTGTGGGGATCTGTTGTGGATTGTGATATTGTTGAGGCCTTTGAAGATCGTGTCAATGCTCTTCGAGTTGTCTGTTCTCCTTGGCCTATATTTGTTGATTATGTGATGGATACATGGTTACGTCTACATAAAGAAAAATTTGTCAAGGCATGGATAGATAAGGTGATGCACTTAGGAAACACAACAAGTAACAGAGTTGAGTCGGCACACTGGAGCCTAAAGAGAGTTCTTCAGAATTCAATGGGGGATTTATGTTTCTGCTGGGATTCCATCAATAAGATGATTATTTTACAACATAATGCAATCAAAGATTCATTCCAAAAGAGTTTGCATGTGGTTGGACATCGGTTCAAGGTTACAGCTTACAAAAAATTGTTAGGTTTTGTGTCTAAATATGCTTTGAACCTTATTTCAGAAGAACTTGATAGGGTTAAATCAGTGGGGTTTGATAAAAGTAGGTGTGGATGTAGTCTTACATGTACTCATGGTCTTCCTTGTGCGTGTCAATTGGCTTCAATTGGTGTTGGTAGCATACCACTTAAATCAGTACATGTGATGTGGACTCGTTTAAGTTTTGAAGACATTGCTACTGAACAATCTTCATCTGAGTTGTCAATTGATAAAGAGTTTGAGGTCATCGCGAAGCGGTTTAAAGAGTTGGATGTTGCAGGTAAGGTTAACATCAAGAGTAAATTGCAGGATATTGCCTTTCCAGAGAAAACATCTATTTACGCACCAGATCATAAGGTGAAAACAAAAGGTGCTGTAAAGATGTCTCGTCCTACCAAATTCATGAGATCAACTAAGCGAATCCCTTCTTATTTTGAACATGTGGATTTCTTACACTCACAACATGATAGTTGTGCAAGCAAAAAATTTAATGAAGAAAGCTTACCAGAAATTGTACCAGCAAAATGTATTCCTTTCCTTGATCAGTTCCCTGTAGGGTATCATCCATATATTGTTGATGTTGTTGACGTTAGGGCTGATGGCCATTGTGGCTACCGTGCTGTTGCTGCCCAATTGGGAATGGGAGAGGAGTCATGGGCTGTTGTTCGAATGAATTTGTTAAAAGAACTAAGTGAATGGAGACAAGAATATGTTCAACTCTTTGGTGGTGATGATAGATATGAATACTTGAAGAACTCACTTCTAGTGGAACACATGTCTATGGTACCAACCACTAAAACCATTTCATTTTTACATTGCATTTCTTTATTTAACTTTGTTTGTCAATTGTACTTGCAGGCAGGAACAGATAAGTGGATGACAATTCCAGACATGGGATATGTTATTGCAAATCGGTATAATGTCATTCTTGTTTCTTTGTCCATGTTACAATCATTGAGTATTTTTCCTTTAAGAACCCAAGCACCAAGTAACTTCCGTCAACACCGAATCATTGCAATTGGACATGTCCACGGAAATCATTTTGTCCAGGTATAAACTAAACCAATCAAGATTGATGTGCTAAATCAAGATTTGTGTACCTTATATTTATTACCTTTATAGGTCAAGCTCAAAGATGGTTGTCCAATTCCACCTACGGATATATTGTGGGCATCACATCGTTATCCGGCGGCCCAAACTTGGTCAACATACTACACTAGCCGGATACAAGTTTATACCCAACTAATGTCCATTAGACGATATTTGTAATTATAACATTTGTAATAGCATAATTTAGATTTATGGATGTTTAGTACATTTGCAGTTGTCCTACAATATTCACTGAAGTCACTGTTATGCCTATGGATTAAAAAATCCGGAAGTCACTGTTATGCCTACGGATAAAAAAATCCGGAAGTCACAGTTATGCCTACGGATAAAAAAATTCGGAAGTCACAATTATGCCTACGGATAAAAATATCCGTAAGTCATACTTTTGCCTACGGATAAATATATGCGTAAGCCAGTGATTTCTGTACTAATGATCATATTGAAACATATAAGGATCATATTGAAACATATAAAATAAAAGTAACGTGAAGCAAGAACCGATAAGGATCATATTGAAACATATAATTAAGGTTCAGATACATTGTCATGGATCAAAATATTACATAAAAAGAAATCGTAATACATCTGACATATTGAGAAATCCTAATCAATCATTCCTATGTGCATGTCTCCTGACATAAACAGCTCTTTCATCAGTCGCTCCTCGTGCTAACGTAATGGCTGCTTGTATGCCTTCCCAAACAGGGCTGCCCTCCACGACATCGCCATGATCAAGTAATGGCTGCAATGTCTCTGTAATTCTACGACAAATACCCTACAAGCATAAATGACATACTATTAGAAAAAAACAATAGAAATTAATATCTTAACAAGGTTAGAAGCATACCAGAGCAGGATGTGACTCCTCATGATGACTTGGCACTGCTTCGTGATGACGTGCATCTGAGGGTACCGGTACAGGACGGTCATCCTCATCTGTATTAATCACATATGGATGTGATACAGATCTAAACCAACCCATGTACTCTTGAACGCAAGCGTCAGGATGACGTGCTATGGCATAGTCATGTATGACATAATCATTGAAATGTAACCATCGACGGTCCATTTCATTTGTATCCGGATGACCATGTCCAATTACAGATGGGTTGCGAGGGATGATCTGTGTATAGCCATACTGACGCAGAACACGTTCTGGCATGTGCAGCTGTGTCCAATTTCCAAGCCTCAAATAACCACAGAATAAGGAAATCCACTCGAATGGACGTTCTTCCCTGTGCTCGTTGTATGGACAAAACCGAATGGAAGCTGGTGTCAATGTATCCAACTGTGATCGTACAACAACAATTGAAGTACCTTTTCCAGCATCATACAGCCTGCACCGAGGTTGATCTTCAGAATACAATGCTTGCATACGTCTCATCCCTATAGACGGGAAATGCTCATAAATCCACCCCTGCAACAATGTTGCATAACCAGCTAGTTGCTTTGTATTTGCATAACTACAATCTCCTAGTTGTTCATACATGTGAGTTAGGGCAGCTGCTGCCCAAGAATATCCCCCGGTAAGCCTCAAATCAACAAAAAATCCAAGATAAAACACACTTACTGATGTAGCACTCTTGTCCGCAAAAATAGTGCAACCGACAAGGTGAAGTAAGTATGCTCTGGCAGCCACAGTCCACTACCTCCTTGAGCATGCATCTTGATACACTTCTCTTAACCAGCTAAGGCGCACATGAGCTCCCCGACAGTGTCTTGTTTCTTCAGATGCAAGTGCATGGTCAACACGGAGGGCTTCTACCAATAAATCAGTCGTCGAATCAGAATCTAAGGTTTCCTGTGTGTAAAAATGACCGACAATGGGTAAATGTAACAAATTTGACACATCATCAAGAGTGATGGTCATCTCCCCAACCGGTAAATGAAAACTGTTTGTCTCTGCATGCCACCTCTCTACAAAAGCACACAGCAGTCCTCGGTCTAGACTCTCATAACTAGCATGAAGCAGACCACCTAAGCCAGACAATTCTACAGCAGCTTCTATGCGCTCATGAGGTGCTCCTAACTTATTTATCTTCCTCCCATGTGAAACGACCTTCAGCTCACCACGATCCTACAATAATCAACATATATCATCAATAATCAGGAATACATAACAAATACAAAAATTTATTTTTCATTACTTACCAAACCATCCCACAACTGTTTGGCTACGTGATGTTCATAATTAACAAGTAAGGACTTATCCAATGGCCCTCCTGGATAGCCTTCATCATCAACTTCAACTTCTTCTTGTTCAATATAATCTTCAAACTCTTGATTTGGAATTGAAGTACTAGACCCACCCCGTTTTCTTCTAATCGATGCAGTTGGACGCACACGATCCAAATTAGAACTTCCTCCACCTCTAGTCCGCACCATCTTACATTTCATAAAAGTAACATTCAATCCAACATATATAACAAAATTATAACACATATAGTTTAAAACACTTGTGAAAAATTTCACACTAATACGGATATTAATATCCGCAGACCAATAACAACATTCCGGATAAAAATATCCGCAAGTCAAACGTAGCTTATGGATAAAAATATCCGGAACCCACTTTTGAATTACGAACAAAAAAATCCAGAACCAATTCTTGCACTACGGATAAAAATATCCGTAAGCCATTAATGAAGTCCGGATGAAAAAATCCGGATGCCAATATTCTTCTGCGGATAAATTTATCCGGAACCAAATGGTGGTCTACGGATAAAATTATCCGGAAGCAAATGGTGATCTGCGGATAAAATTATCCAGAATGTACTACTCTACGAAGAAAAATCCATGAACGGTACCTCAACTTCTTTGACGATGAAGCACTCACGACGAAGCAAACCAACTCTGCTCACGGTGGCTCACGGTGGCTAACGGTGTCTCCCTGCAACTTCATGGTGGCTGCTGCTGCTTCACGGTGGCTGCTGCTTCACGGTGAAGAAGAAGAAGAAGAAGAAGAAGAACCCTATTGTTGGGTGCAGGCATTGGGTGCAGATCATAATTTAAGTGTTTTTAATTTCATTAAGGGTAATATGGTCTTTTCACAAATCTGATTGGGTGCCAGTCACAAAGCATTGGGTGCAGGGAGAATGAGCCTAATTCTTGAACCATACACTTCTACAGCACAATAGCAGAACCCTAAAAATATATAAAAAATAAAAACAATTTATGGTAATCAAGGTTACATATATATTAGTTTTTTAATCTATAAATTAATTTCTAAATTAATATCTAATTAATTATTAAGATTTTAGGTACCAATTTTAAAATCTAAAATTGCTAGATAGCTAATTAGATACCAATTTAAAACTAATTTATAAATTTCATTTATAATAAAAATTATTTTAAATATCAGTAATTTTTTATCTTTAAATTAATATCTAATTTAATCAGTATATATTATTTTTATTAACATTAAAAAAAATTAACCAATTTTAGAAACAAAATAATTAGTTGCTATAGTGACTAAATTAGATATTGTTTTAAAGACTAAAAAAATTATTGATTTCTAAATTAATTTTTATTAAAGATAAATAGTTTCTAAATTGATATCTCATCATCTACTAAAATTTTATCTACCAATTATTTAGATTCTAAACTTGGTAGCAAAAACCTTGATAGTTAATTAGATACCAATTTAAAAATTATTTATTAATTATAAAAATTAATTTAAAAATTAATAATTTTTTCTAATTTTAAAAATAATATCTAATTTAGTCATATAATAATTAAAAAAATTAATTTTAAAATTAATTTTTATTTAATAATTTTCTTGTTACATAACAATATTGAAAAGGAAGGATAAAGGTGCAAACATGGAACACACATGGGAAGAAGAAAGAAGGAGTGACCTTTGGTGAGAGATAGAGATGAATGAAAGTTTAAAGGTGAAAGGTGAAACAGACATATAAACGTAGAGACAGACACAGTGCCATCAATTTGTTCTTTCCAGCAACAAGACAACTTAGAACAAATCGAAATTAAACAAAGCTTTGATTGATCCAACATTAGTTTCTCATTATCTTATTATATGTCACCTTTATGAATGCAAATATTCTTATCATATCAACGAAATGTTCTGTCAAATAATTATTGTTTGCCCATAATGGAAATATTCACTGTTTTTCCCCTTCCATCTCTCTTACTTTTCTTCCTCCTTCTCTTCTCCTTTAAATTCTTCCATTTTTTTCATCAAGTTTTTAATCATGCAATTTGATGAAAAATATGGTTTTGATATTAGGCTTGTTTTCTTAAGTATATAGATATCATGAACTTTTGACTTGAGACTAAAAAATTAAATTAAATTAAAAAATAAAAAATAATTAATCACTATATTAACAAAATTAAATTAAATTAAAAAATAAAAAATAATTAATCACTATATTAACAAAATTAAATATTATTTTAAAAATTAAAAAAATATAATTTTGAATAGAAGATCGAAACAATTTTCTCTTAAATTTAGAAACAAAAAGGTTGAATGATTATACAGTGAATATGTTTTGCTTTTAAGCTTTTAAAATAAGGTTCATGTGATGAAAAAAATTGAAAATTAAATAGATGGTTATTTTCTTTTTGTTGTTTTGGACACATTGATGTAGATAATAATAATAATTCACACATTAGTCAACAGTGTGCAGTTCTGAATTCCCATGTCAGCAGCTCCTCTAGATTCTGAACATGAAAGCCATTTGTCCATTAGCATGCAAATATTTATGAGGCTTAGCACCAAAGATATGGCTGTTGGATCCACACCTCTGCAATTGTCATTATCAATGCATCTTAACCATTGGATAACAATTTTAACCAAACACATTTTAACATCTTCTATCACTTCCCTTCTTCTCTTCTTCACCTCCATATTCAACTAGGTAAAAAACACTTTTGCTTGCCATAAATGACATAGCTCAATGATGTATTAAATATTTTACAACATCTTTCAACCATACTAGTTTTTTATATTATTGTTAAAGATATCACATCTCCTAAAAATTAAAATTTTTCATAATATATAAATTGGTACAAATCTTATCTGATGAAGTTGAATTAAACTTAAAGTCAACTTCTTAATATGGTATCAGAGTAGGTTTGAGCCTATCAGGTCATCCATTATCGGCTTGTCATCGGACCACCTAAATATATTATCTGACACAAACTGTTACTCTCAACGTATGGACAATATATAAATGAATGCTAATCTTACTTTATAGACTTTGTTCACTTTTTTAATAGTTACATACAACAGTTAATACAATGTTACTGCATTGGGACACAACACTGTGAGTGCAGACATGGCAGCAATGTTTTATATGCTTCTTAGAGATTGAAAAAATGCAGCATGCATTATCTTTCACTGGCCAATAAATTCAAAAGAGTGTGATATACAATGTTTTCTAGAGAACCGTTGCTCTAAACTCTAGCAGAGGTTAGGGCCATGAGAGAATGTCAGAGTGAGGAGTGAAAACAGAAGGGTTAGGAAAATTACCTAGCTTCATGTCACAGCAACCGACAGTGGCCTACTTTTTTTTTGTCTGTGCACTAGTGTAATGAACAAGATGTTAAATAAAAGAAGAGTAGTAATTGTTCAAAGGTTGAACTCATAATTAATCTTTAATTAATGGCTAATGTCTTTAAATAGTCAAAGGAAGTTGCGGATTAGGACTTAAGGATATAAATAGATTTAAGACAGTATTGTTAGAAATGTGGATTTGGAGAGTAGGTTTTGGTTGGATAAGGAAGGTTTATGGAATGAAATTTTAGATTTCAAATATAGGGTGGAAGAGAAATCAGGACCAGTAGTATGATAAAATCAATAGGGTGATGGAGGATTGGGGATACAATTTGAGAACAATATACAATGGGAAGATAGATAGGTATGGAAACACCATGAAACATAAGCATATACATGGTTGAGTCCATCTATAAGATATTTTAAAAATTATGTAGTACATTATAAGAAAATTATTAAATAGAAATTAGCTTTAAAGACTAAAATAATTTATTACTATTTGACTAAATTAGAGATATTTTATAAATTAAAAAAAATTATTGGTATATAAAGTAGTTTTTATTATGAATAAAAACTTATAAAATGATTAAATTGATATGTGATTATTAGTTACCAAAGTTTTAGATATTTACTGTTTTGCATTCTAAATGAGTCTCTATTAGTCTTTTATAAACTAATTTAGAATCTAATAGCTAAAACTTTGGTAGCTAATTTAGATACTAATTTAAAAATCATTTTATAAAATTTTATTGATAATAGAAACCACTTTAGATATAAATAATTTTTTAGTCACTAAATTAGTATATAATTTAGTCAATATAGTGACTAATTATTTTTTGTCTCTAATTTTGGTTACTATTTAATGATTTTCTTGTAGTGGTAGGAGAAGTCAAGTGTTTGTATGAGAAGTTTTTTAAGGCTAAAAGCACTCTCATCATCATAGTGCATACCTGAAGAGTTATACACAATAGAGTACCAATTAGGGAGAATCTTAGTAGAAGAAGTGTAAAGTTGGAGAACGGTTTATGTGTCTTTTGTGGCAAATAGAGGAATATGTCAACCACTTATTCCTAAAGTGTGAAACTACCTTGGCTATATGAAATTGTTGTTACAATTGGATCAGGTAAGTCATTGCTTTGCATTCTGAACCAAAGCATCACTTTTGCCAATTTAAGAGTTTGAAGTTGAATAAGGCTAGAAATAGAGCATGGAGGTGCACATGGATTGTCATTATTGCATAAATTTGGAAACAAGGGAATCACATTATTTTTAAGAATGTTAAACCTGATCCAGTAGAAATTTTACTCTTGATTAACTCAAAATTAGGTCTTAGATATCTGGTAAAGAAAAATATGCATTGTTTTCATACTCTAATTGGTGCTTTAATCCAATTACATGTTTGAATTCATTTATGTACAAATGTTCCAATAGGAGGTAAATGCAGGTTGTACATATATCTCTACCTTTATTGTGTCTAATAAGTTAATTGAGTTCTTTGTGGTGTAGTCCAGTTGGAAGTTGTTTATGTGATTGTAGGTTGACTAAACAAAGTTGGAGGTTACAAACATAACCCAACACCTACAGGACTAACCAGTATGGGGACATATCTTCCTCTCTCAAATGGCTACCACAACACTGCTTATGACAAAATTTCACATGATGAGGTATTGGAAATGGGATATATGGGTGGGGAGGGGAATGTTTTGGTGCAGGGACTCATTTTAGGTGTAGTGACTTTACACAACCGTGAAGGCTTTTGCATGCAAGAGTCTTGTAATAACTTTTTGTTGGTGTTTGAGTTTTTTGTATTGTTGGTTGGTCTTGTATGTTGTGATAGCCCATTTGGCTACATTAATTGTAAACTCCTTTTGTATATGGGTTGAAGCACCCTTTAAATACTTCAAATTATTCTATTTATTTTTTGTCAATAAAAAAAGGGTTAAATATGTTTTTTTGTCCCTTTTCTTTCACGCGAAATTGGTTTTTGTCCTTAGTCCAAACTTTAGACCTCCTAGATACTTGTAGTATGGAAACTATTGGAATAAGTCATTGTCATATTTTTTTTAAGTGGCAAACAAAATTCTAGTGTGGACTAAGATGTTAAAATATTTCATGTTGACTCATTGCTGACGTTGATGTCATAATATTATAATACAACTCATGTTAGAAATTTGTTTGTTATGTAAAAAAAACACTACTAAAGACTCAATCCAATAATTTCCTTACTACAAGTATCAAGGAGATCTAAAGTTTGGAGTATGAACAAAAATTAATTTAGCGTTATAGTACATGGACAAAAAACATATTTAACCCTAAAAAAATATCTTTAAATAGTATCTTTGAAAAATGGAGGTAACAAATCAAAGATAGTTAACATTTTAATCCTAGATCATTTGGTTAAAGAAGACTAAACCTACCATTTACACGAATTATTGGAGTAAAATAATTATAAATAATAAGTATTGTAAGGACCTATAAAATAGCTTTAGAATAGAAGTAGTATATTTAAAATGACACCTGAATATTTTATTATTAAATTAAAAAATATATATAAATAAAAAAAATGAGTTATTCATCATGTTTCATTTTAAAAGAACTACCATCTCTCTAATTTTTTCCTTTTTCTTTCCTCTCCCTTCTTTCTAACTTACCCATTTGTCATCACACTGACAATCGGAGTCCGCCATTAAATTTCTGACAACAAATATTGCAAGACTGCCCGATTAGAGTTTTAGACAAACTAAGTTCATTTGTGCTCATTTTTTCTTAGAGTGAGTTTTAAACATTTTAGGTTTGTATTTTGTAGATGTTTTGCATGTGATGTTTTTAGTTTCACAATTAGTCCCTATTGGTTCAGAGTCCTAGTGATATAGTTAAATTTTTTAATCTAAACTTTGTGCTGCAGGTTAAACTATCCTTGGACTTTGTAAGATTAGAACTCTTTGTGAGCACATCTACTTCTTCTCAGGTAATGTAAGTTAGTTTTATTTTTTTTCAATAGAACCCTAGGTTGGAAATAAAGAATATATATGTTGACAAAGTATAACTACCATTATGAGTAAAGAGTATTGCCATTCTAATGTTGTACGTTTGTGAAGATATAAGTTTGAATGTAATTTTTGATGAAAAATAGGTATGGGATCAGTTTTTGCTTAAACGGGGAATCTCACTCAGACGAGACCCATTTTCGTCCAAATGAGAGAAAATCTCACTCAAATAAAAATGGGGTGAATTTTGGAGTGTTATCGGGTTAATTATCGCTCAAGCGAGAGGATTTTTGTTCAAAAAAAATTAAAAGAACTTAAATTTTAAATATGCACTATAAAAAAATATTTTTTAAATGTGAAATCATAAAAGTTTGTTATACACAAGAAAAGAAATAAGAATTACAAATTAAAAATCGAAACCAATCTAAAATAAAATGCAAAAAAAAATAGTTTAGTTTAATCTGTATTTTTTTTATGTTAAAACTAACGAAATCATACCGTATATAATTTTTTTTCATTCATATGTATTTTTAATTAAAAATAGAACCATAAACACCACATTTTGGATGTATAAAAAGTATTTCTTATAATTAGACCATAATTTAAGTGTTAGATTGACTAATTATTTGGTTATTTTGTTAAATATTATAATATTTTACTTTAAAAGACTTGTATTCATGATTTTTATTTCTGATATGACTGCAGTTTTTTATTTTAAAGAAATTGATACTGACTAATATTTTATATTTTAATGAAATCCTATTTTTTTCTAATTTATTCTCATATTTATCATCTGCTTTTATCTATTTGAAGAAATGATGTGTATATTGAAAAGCAACGACATTTTAATAAGATTATTTAAAAAATTATATATTTATTATTGTTCTTTGTGTGAAAAAGGAATTAAGTCGTGATTGTGAGACTGGGAAAATACCATTTTAAAAATGTATTTCCTGTTTTTAACATCAAATTACAATACAAAATTTACACATAACAATTAAAATTAAAATAAATTTTAAATCTCCAATATATTAACTATTTTTACTTTGAATGTAGATAATAAATTATAACATTTTAGTTTAAATTTTATATATTTATATTTTGTTTTTTTCTCTAATCTTTGGAATAGTCTTACATTACTTTTTTAGGTTACTTTGGATTGATCTGAGAATTGGTTAATTTTACTTTGGTTTGAAGTGGTAGAAGAAAAGAAAAAGAAAAAGTGTTAGATTACATGCATATGCACATTGGCATGTGATTAATATAATAATTGATAAGCCATAATAGATCACTTTGTCCTCAAGGTACAAACCTCATCATCATATCCCACATATCTACACCTAAAAACACATGAGATAACATAATTATCACCCCACAAGGTCATATTTATCAAATAAAAAACAATAATCTCTCTCTCTGTTTCTCTCTCTGTTTCTCTCTGTCTCTCTCTCATTCATCATATGTGATGATGTTGCAGCTGCAAGAGTCTAGAATATGCCCCCTCTGGCCTGCTCACAAGTTCTGCATGGCTACCCTGCTCCACAATGCGCCCATCTTGAACCACTCCGATGCAATCCACCCCTCTAATGGTGGACAAACGATGAGCCACAAGCACTGTGGTGCGACCCCTCATTAGCCTCTCCAAGGCTTCTTGTAGCACACACTCCGACTCAGCGTCTAGGGCACTTGTGGCCTCGTCCAGAAGGAGAATTGCAGGGTCCTTGAGCACTGCCCTAGCAATGGCAATCCTCTGCTTCTGCCCTCCAGAAAGCTGCACTCCTCTCTCACCAACCGGGGTCTTGTAACCCTCTGGCAAGCCACTCACAAATCCATGCACATTGGCTGCACGTGCAGCCTCTATCACCTCACCCTCGCTCGCACCATCTTTTCCATATGCAATGTTCTCGAAAATGCTTGCTGCAAAAAGTGCTGGCTCTTGCTGCACCAACCCTATCTTCAGCCTCAGAGACTTCAGGTTCAACTTCCTTATGTCCTTCCCATCCACCATCACTTTCCCTGCAATAGGGTCGTAGAATCTCTCTATCAGAGCAATCACAGAGCTCTTCCCTGATCCACTTGCCCCCACAAGAGCCTGGCTCTGCCCTGCACGGATCCTCAGGCTCAAATCCTTGAACACCATCACATCAGGCCTTGAAGGGTATGCAAAATCGACATGCCTCAGCTCGATCTCCCCGCGCAGAGTCTCCACCGGGTCAGCATCGGGATCATCCGGGTCAATCCTTGTCGACCGGTCAAGGATTGAGAACACCGACCCAACGGCCTCCCCGCCGCGGATTATCTCCGGCGCCAGGCTGACGGTTTCCGCCACCGAATTTGCCGTGATCACGAGCACCACAAACACCTTGATGACCTTTGAGAAGGTTGAAGCACCTCTGCTCACCAAATGTGCACCGTACCATAGAATGAGAGCCTCTGAGGCGTAGAGGGCAAGCTGAGAGAGACCGAACAAGAAGCCGGATGTGAGGCTCCGCCGCAGACTCTGGCGCTGAGGCACTCGAAGCTCATTGCAGAACACAGATAACATCTTGGTTTGAGCATTGAATGCTGCAACTGTTCTGATGTTGCTCACTCCCTCCCCTGCTATCATACTTGTCTTTGCATGAGCCTTTGCAGTGTCTCCAGCAAACCCTTTTAGAGATAATTGCTGCAAAATTCAGAAACATCCATTGTTAGCTACCAACCACTGAATCAAACACCAGCATAAACCTAGTTATATTCCTAGGATTTTCTAGTTTCCAAGGTAAATGGTTCTACCACATTATTAATAATGTCTAAAAATTAGACAAAATAGGCTATATAAGTATACATCAGTTTACACAAATTATAATGTAAAGAAAAATTAAGCATATAGAACTTTAGAAACACAAAGGACAGTTTTTTTTTTCTGAAATCATTGAATTTAATTGAAAAAGTTGAGATATACTGAAAAAGAGGGGCACTATAATAATTATTGAAATCTAAAAAGGTTGTATCTACTTTTCTTTGTTAAACTTTCTTTGTTCATGTATAGTAGTGAGGGCAACTTGTGGGGAATTTTCACACACCTTCAACCTATGTCACTGGTTTTTGGCCTACTAAATCCATGCAAGGAATCAGGGTGAGTGTATCAAATAATAACTGTAAGTATAACGGTAAAACATTAATACTTGAAGACATGGTTGTGCCAAGATTGGTCAAAGGGATTTTGGTAATTTCAGTAACTGGACTATTCATTTATGGAAAAAAATTTCATCTGGGGTGAAAGAATTCACCAAAATCCACTGAAAAGAACCAAAAGGGACAAAGGGGTGGGACCCAGAGAGGAGAGAGAATGTCCATGTTCATCTAGCATCCATTACATGGACACCAACTACGTTGAAAGACATTGATTGTTAATAAGGTACATGTCCCTGATCAATCAGTCTATTTTCTTGCCCTGTGCCTATAGCATGCGCAGAACGTAGAACACTACCCTTAACAGTATTAAATCAGAAGTGATTGTTACTATTAGTTTGAAAATGATGCCTCAAAATGTGATGCTACTTTTTTTTCAAATACTAATTAATGTGTCACTCTTGTACCTTTATGTGTGGCAGATTTAACTGAAAATTTATGTAGAAATGCTTAGCTTTGAATAAAAAAGTTAACCCATTTTTCTTATCAGTAAAAAGTTAACCCTAATGAAAAGTAAAAACACACTTGGTAAAAAAAAATTGTCCAAGTTTACTTTTCAACATAGCATGCTTTTGCGTGGGAATCATCAACACAAGAGAAAGAAAAAAAAAAATCATAACTACTTTTACGCTTTTGCATAGTGTATGCACAATAAAACACTTACAACTCATGCTGGTTTGACTGTGCTCTAGTTTAATTTGTTTTTCTTTAAAAAAATTACTTTTAGAAGCTCACTTTGAAAATAAAATAAGAAAAACTAAATAATAAAACATTTCAAGCATTAAAATATATATTTATACTATTTTTTCATTTTCTTCCAAATCTACCTTACCAAACAATTAGATTGGAGCATGATAGAGAAATGTGCACCCGAAAAGCAAGATAGAATAAAGAAAGTCCATGTGAGACTATCTCCAGAATCATTCACATGCATGCCCTAATTAAACAACTGAGATGTTATCCATATACAGCTAAACCATGAAAATGCAGCAAGACCCAAATGGTCTCACGTGCATGGTCAAAAATATCCAATGGCTTAAAAACTAACATACAAGTATTTTTCACCCATTCATCCCCAGTAAGAATATAAGTGTATGCACGTGTGAAGAGAAAGATATACTGAAGAACATACACTATGAATAGTTTAAGATTATAAAAATCATAACTTTAGAACACACCCTTCTCCCAAAATAAGTGAAAAATTAAATCTTTAGACATTCGACATGCTTTGTGAAATCAAAATTTGAACTTGGTATTAAAATACTAATAAAATATAAGTGGGTGTACTTGAACAAAATACTATATATATAAAAGACTATGTGTGAAGGTCACATGTCTAGGACCTGAAAAAGACTGAAACCGATCACGGGTGGAGGAGCTAAAAATAAAAGTTCAGATTCCTAGACAAACTAAAAGGTTTGGGGTTTGTAGGAAATATATGAATAATAAAATGAGTGCAATGAAGTTTCCTCTTGCAGTACCCCAAAAATATTGTTAAAAAAATGGTCTACCACTGCAGGGATTTTCTACCAATGAAGAGCTTGTGTTTCTGTCATATGATGAAATATTTCTTTATAAATTAAACTAATATTTCACAGACAGCTGCCAGATATAATCAAATATTGTAATATTAGTATAATAATAAAGTATAGAAATTTGAATTTAATAATGGTGGTTGAACAAGTGCAAGACCCGTCTCAGTGTGAGACATCGAAGTTGATGATCAGGTATGGAATCTGCATCCATAAAAATAATATTATTTTCTCCATGCCCATTATTAACTAGCATTTTAATACACCAATCTGTGTTATTTCACAGAAGTTAATGCACTGGACTTTGAAGGAAGCACGTGCACTGTTCAACTTTGTGAGAGTCTTTGTTGTTTTAGCTTTTGTCGTCTAATGCAATCTTAGATGTGAAGTTGATTTCATTCCACGTTTAGGATTTTAAGATATTAGAAATTATCATTAATATTTTGAATTTCATCACAGATGTCATGTAACTTTTTACCATCTTTATCTCTCTTACTGATGCATCTATTGTAAACCGGTAACTAGTTTCTAGAACATGAAAGAGAATAAATATGGTGAAAAAAAATGCAGTATGCAAATTATCTATCCCTGGCCAAACTCCAAACTCTACAATAAATTGAAAGAGTGTCATATACAAATGTGTCTTTGAGAACCGTTGCTTGAAACTCTAGCAGAGGTTAGGGCCATGAGAGGATGTCAGAGTGAGGAGAGAAAACAAAAGGGTCAGGAAAATCACCTAGCTTCATGTCATAGGGAACTGACAAGGGACCCTTTTCTGTGTAATGAATAAGCCAAACACTAAGGTGAAGGCAGAGTGGTGCAGAGTGGTGCAGTGTGCATTAGTTAGCCAGAAGAACAGTGATTGTTTGTTGTGAATTATTTATTAATATTCAGAAGTGGCACCAAGAAGAAGAAGAGAGACTATTGAAATTTGCAGAATCTCAATTATCAAACCCCATATCCCAAGCACAAAAATGGGGTGTGGCCTTGCCAGAAGACATGGGGCTAGTAGCTAGCTGGAGTCTTCAGAATCTGACTTTCCCATATCATACCATATGGTCAAAAATGTAAGACTCACTAGTCACTACTACCTCACACCAAAAGCTGATACAACCTTCTGTACACGTACCATTCAAGAATCTAACTTGAATACGTAGAGGACCCCACCCCCCCAACTCAGAAAAATGCAGTGCTGTTGTTGCACCATTAAGCTCTCTATCATCCACATGCATTATAATCTCTGTCATGGTTGAATTTGGGAACTTGGGCCCTATCTCTTCATGGAGTACTTCACTATGTTGTTTCCATTTCAAAGGGTTGGCATGGTCATTTCATAAGACTAGTTTATGTGTGCTATGCAGGAAAAAAACATAGATGCAATTTATTTATTCAGTATTTTTGTTGGTGTTCTTCAATTTGAAGTTGAATTTCACTCTGTTAATCAGTTTATTTTAAAAACTATGGAAAAATAACCCTACTAAGTTTTAAAATTCTGGATTAAAGTTCTGTCCTTGTGTACCTTTTTCCCTCCATTAGTTGTCAATTTGAAGTACAATTTCACTTTGTTAAAAAAGTGAGCTTTTAATGGCCATTATTAATGAGATTTTATAGAGCAATATGTGAGTTATTATTTCCCAGAAGTTAATGCACTGGACTTGGAAGGAAGCACGTGCACAGTTCCACTTTGTGTGGCTCTTTGTTGTTTTAGCTTTTGTCGTTTAATGCCAGCTTGTTTGTGAAGCTAGATTCTCAGTGTAAAAGAGTAAGTGTAAGGTAAGGAATTTTGGGTAAAAATCTAGAGTAACCCCTGGCCCCACCACTATATGTTGTCTAAGGTCAAACATATGCAAATAACAAGAAGACAAATTTGTAAGTTCACTAAGCTTAACAATTTCCTATGCTCTTGGATGAAGAATAGTATAAAAATTTTGCACCAAAATTTGATCTGATTTTTTATTATATACAGTCTTGGCAGCATGTCATGTTATCGTGATAATGATTATTTTTTCAATTATGTGACATGATGATATGTTTGGTAGAGAGAGAGAGAGAAGAGGGTGTGAGATTTTGTTTACCTGAGCAAAGTTGGCTAGCACAAGTAGAGGGAAGGTTGCCAAGATGAGCAAGGAAACCCTCCATTCCACTATGAAAGCAACTATAAAAGAAGTAAGGAGAGATGTCATGTTCTGCAGAATCACTGATATCCTCTCAGCAATTGCAGACTTGACATCAGCTGCATCAGTGGCAAGGCGAGCTGCAACAAGGCTTGAGTTGTGCTCCTCCTCATCGAACCATCCAACTTCATTCCTCAAAATAGCTAACCAAGTACAAACACCAAAATTTAAGTGCTTGTTTGCTTTGACCAATTTTTGAAAAAATTCAAATAACCCCTTGTTTTTTTACTAGATTTTTTAATAAGGACAAAAGTTACTTGCATGGTTTTAGTGCTAACCTCGTCCAATTAGAATTAGAGTTTCATCTTAGTAATTGTTATAATAGAAGTTTGTATTGAAGATCAGCATACATTAACAGAATGAAACTTCAGTTTTGACAACATAGATTATAAGATGAAACTCTAATTCTGATTTGCCAAGAAAGAGTTATTTAAGTTTAATCTTTCAAAAGTGTTGAAATAGAATGCAGTTTAATCTCACTCAAACACACACCAAGACATAAAATAAACCATACCGGCAAGCATCATTCTTCTGACCCTTGTGGTGAGGTTTTCTCCCATGATACTAAAGAAGTAATGTTGTATCAAGTATGCACCAACTGCATAGAGACCGGCACCAATGTAAATGAAGACATACTCCTTAGTCTTCCTCTCCATGGAAGCATAATTTCTGAAGTAAAAGACCTCAATCATGTTGCTCATAACAATAGCAAAAGTAGGGCCAATGAATCCAGAAAGAACAGAACCAACAGCTCCCATGATTGAATAAGGCCACTCAGGAGCATTCAGCTTGAGCAACCTGAAGAAATATCCATCTGGGGCAGGATTTTTCTTGTCTGTTTCAGCATTTGATATCATCTCAATACGGCCATCGGCACCAGTGCTATACTGGTAGCTCAAGTTCCTCAGGCTTCCAGACCTGAGACTTAAGGACTTTGTTGACAATGAATGGCTCAATCGCGATGACCGAGTCCTGCGGGTTGATGGGTTGGAGAAGTCTCTATTTCCAACCATTTCTTGGAACCGAATGAGTGAAGCATATGTGCCTGTCTTGGCAATGAGTTCTTCATGTGTGCCTGTCTCAACTACTTGTCCTTGTTGTATAACTGCAATGGTATCAACATTCCTTATGGTTGATAGACGATGTGCCACAACCACAGTTGTTCTTCCAACCATGAGCCTGTCTAGTGCCTCTTGAACTATGCTTTCAGACCCTGCATCAAGAGCACTAGTTGCTTCATCTAGTAGAAGGATCTTTGGGTTCTTCAACATGGCTCTGGCAATTGCAATTCTCTGCTTTTGGCCCCCAGATAATTGAACTCCTCGCTCTCCTACCTGGTGAAAAACAGAAGACATTTTGATTAACACACCCTTGACTAGAACTAATGATCAACTTTACGTACCCAAAAAAAACTAGTACAACTTATTTATGCTTGAAAATTATTAGCATTACAAACCTGAGTGTTGTAACCATTAGGAAGCAAGGTGATAAAACTATGAGCATTTGCAGCAGAAGTAGCAGCTTCCACTTCAGCCATAGTTGCATCAGCTTTTCCATAGAGTATATTCTCAAGAATGGTAGTAGCAAAGAGTGCAGGTTCTTGATTCACCAACCCAATTTGATCACGTAACCATTTTAGTTGTAGACTCTTGATGTCCACATTATCCAGCAGAACCTGACCTGCTTGGCCATTTCAAAGATATCAACATAGCTGTTAATCCAAGAATCGAAAGTTAAAAATTTCCATACACTAGGATATTTCATTTGCTCCCAGAACCTTTCTAACATAGAAATGTCATGGTAGTACAAAATATTTTCTACTTCCAAGAGAGTTAAACGTGTTTGGTTACCTTCATTTGGATCATAGAACCTTTCTATCAAGGAAACAACTGTGCTCTTTCCAGATCCACTGCCACCAACAACCGCAACAGTTTTTCCAGCAGGGAAAAAGATTGAGAAACTGCGAAAGATAAACACATCCGGTCTCGAAGGGTAGCTGAAAGTAACATCTTTAAATTCAATGTTGCCATTAACATCAGCTAGGCACTTCCCTTCTGATGAATCTTCCACTATGGTGGGTTTCTGATTGATGATCTCCATCAATTTGTATCCCGCTGCTTTGCCTTTGCTGAAAGCACCTAAGTTGGAAAAGGACTGTCCCAAACTCCTGTTGAAGTAAACCAACATGTCATGATCACATGAATGGTGTCATTACAAGTTAACACAGAATCATCAAAAGTTACTCAGATTAGGCCCTCACATGCCACCAACAATGGCTGAGAAAATAGCCGTGAATGCCTTGCCTCCATCTGTTTGTCCATTCCTGATGAAAACTCCAGCATACCAGAAAACCAGTGCCCAAGACATGCATGCTATTCCATATGTGCATCCTAGGCCTAACCCTTTGGCCATTCCTGCCTTGTATCCAAGTTTTAGAGTGTTTTGTATTGCATCAGAATAAGAATTCAGTGCCTTGCTCTCCCCAACATAAGAGTAAACAGTTCTAGCTTGAGCAATGGCCTGTACAAATTGCACATAATGAAGACCAATTAGTCCCTACATTGATCTGTCACTCTTCTTTTTTTCCATGGAGCCCATTTTTGAGCCAATGATTATGGAAATCAATGTGAAGGACAGATCTAAACAATCAAAAAAGAAGAAGCAAGTTTAGGCAAAACATAATTTCGTTTCATGTACTTATTTGTGAGCAAGGACCATAGTTGGCATTAGAGCGACACAAGACCACAATCATCATCACCATGCTTTTTGATTATTTTACTCACCAAAGAGAAAAGCTGGCTAGGAACTTTCATGAGTGCTCCACACGACAAGACATCATTTTCACACACAAAAACAGCCACTGAACTTGAAATAAGGCGCAAATTCATATGAAAGAAGAGCATGCGCTCCATGTACTCAAAAAAGTAGTAGGATCAAAATTCAAAAAGCTTTTGAATAACCCCATAAAAACATACAGGAAAAATCAAAAACAAAAGGTACAAAAAAGAATAGAACAAAAAGAAAACAGAACCAACTCAGCCAAACCCAAGTTTTTTTTTCCTTTGATGAACACTTGATCTTTTGTTTCTTCCATAAAAAGAACGTGTGCAACATCCATGCACATACATGACATGTTCAAGTTCTTCAACCAAGAATTAACCTCACCTGCTCAGCTATTATTCCTGCATTTGCATAAGATTCACGACTCTTTGATGTGAGGCCAGTGAGTGTGTAAGCATACAATCCACCAGCAAAAGCAATCCCAGGAATCACTGCAACACTCAGAAGTGCGAGCCTCCATGCTGACACAAAACCAACCACCAGACCAGCCAGAAACGTTGATAGATAGTGTATGAAGTTCCCCACCTAAACAAATCACAAAACGTTAAACTAACAAACATAAAACTACAAAACTCATGAAAAAGCAGCGACATCAACCATGTGACTAAACCCAAGCGCACGTTAAACCCTGTTTTGCTAACGTGCGCCACCTTGTTCTATCATCATGTATGGCCCCACTTCGGTGGATGTCAATCAACAGCCCCTGAAGGCCATGGTTTCTATATGTTCTTTTTTCGTACCATGAAGGAAATGCAACATCAGCTATGTGACCAAACCCGGTGCAAGTTTAATAATGTGTTGCTAACGTGCACCACTTTGTTCCATGATCGTGCATGGACCCCACTTAAATGGATATCAATCAACTACCCTAGAAGGCCACGGTTTTTTTCTATTTTCTTTCTTTAATACCATCAGCTATGGGAATTAATCCCGGCGCACGTTAAAACGTGTTTCGTTAACGTGCGCCACTCTGTTCCATGATCATGTGTCGACCCCACTTATCAATGGATATGAATCAACTACCCCGTAAGGCCATGGTTTCTACTTCTGCTTTTTTTTTCATACCATGAAGGAAAAAAACACACAAAGATGGCAAATTTTCAAAGCACCTTCTCGCTTATAGCATCTTGAACCAGTAGTGTGTCTGTGGAGACACTGAAAACAATATCCCCTGTTCTTGCATCCGTGTCAAAGAAACCAACGTCCTGTTTAAGCACTGCTTCCAGGTACTTCTTTCTCAGTGTGCTCACTTGCCTCTCCCCGGTGTACATCCAGCATGCAATTTCTGGTCGGAAAGAAAAAAAAGACATCACCCAAAATTAAGAAACAGTACTACATTATTATTCTTTTTACTTTTTTTCTGGTGTTACAAGTTTGATGCATGGTACAATGGAAGAGGTTGAATTATTGATTGAGGTAATAGAAATGTGTAGCAATGATTAAGGGTAAAAATGCTACATGATAAAGATGAGAATGGAGTGATGGGTAGTGTTAGGCAGGAAAATCTGAAAGCGGTGAGATTGACAAGTGAAGGAGAAAAGGACGAGTGTGTTTTGTTGACACGGCACGTGGGATCGATGTGAAGTGGCTGAAACAACAACAGTCACACACGAAACCTTAGAAGTAATGGTCCAATAAGTGTGATCGATCTTGTTCACAGGTTAGGACCAACAAAACAGAGAGAGAAAGAGAAGACAGAGAAAAGGTTAAAAGTTCTTAGAGGGAAAGAAAGAAAGAAAGAAAGAAGATTAGCATACCTGCATAGGATGATAAGCAAACGACAAGCCCAAGGTACACGAAATAGAGAGCATACTGCAATCATGATCATAACAAAAAGGTAAAAAAAAATTAGATCTTGGATCTGAGATGGTGTTGCTTGCTAGTAAGAAACATTGGTGTTATTGAGAATTTTGACATGAATCAACAATTTAACTGATTAACCTTCGATACTTCTTCTGTCATTTTCTTCAAGTCCATTTGGTTCTTGCCAAAGCCATTAACCATTTCACCAAAGAGCAGGAAGAAAACCGGCATTGATGAGCCATGAACAATGGCTCCTAAGCTGCCAGAGATCATGAGCATCCAATCACACTTGTCAGCAAATGAGAAGAGCTTGTAAAAGGGCAAAGTCTGCTCCTTCTTCTTCTCTGCCTCAGGCAATGCTTTAGGCTCAGCAGCATCAGCCATGAGAGCAAATCACAGAAACACAGCTTCTGGGGCGGGGAGAACAAAAGGGTGGAAACAAAATAGGATTTTTAGACTGACTCGTGGCTCAATGCCATGAACAAGGAGATCTAGCCCTAGTGGTGTGTGCCATATGACTTTTTTCTGGACATTGAATGAAGGAGATCTGAAACAACAACCCCTTTTTCAATATACTCTTTTTTTGCAGTGTCAATATCGTTTTTGGTTTGGTAGAGATAGCAGAGAAGTTGAGAGAGAGAGAGAGAGAAGAGTGTGTGTGTGTTGTTGGACAGTGGTCAAAGGAAGTTGAAGAGAACAAGAGTTTGGGAAGAGAGAGATGTGTGAAGTGTGGTTTTATAGAGTTAGTGGTTTGGTTTAACTGTGGTTGTAAATTCACTGTTTGGTTGATAAAGCCACAAAGATAAAGGAATCGAGTGAACAGTGTTATGGGGTTCTGTGCAGTGTCTGGTTTTTACTTACAAGAACTACTTTTCTTTTTATTGCTGAAAAATCAAAACACTTTAATACACCTTAATTCATACTAATAACTCTTCTTTTGAAACTTCCAACGTGGATGGAATAAATTAGCTTCTCCAACATAAACTCTATAGTAGAATAAATATAACAGCTTTTCATCTTTATATTTCCAATTCTATTAACACTTACTATGTCAAATTCATGTCAGAACAAAATAATTAATTTTAGAAGATATTAGAAAAAACAAAATAACTTTCCATTAAGACAAAAACATCAGTCAATTTATATTTTTTAAGTACTTTTTTAATCTCATTTTATGTTAAGTTTTTTTAAAAATTCAAATTGATGATTATTTATTCTTTCACTCCAAAAGAAGCAGGAGAATATTTCATTGTTACTTTATTCTTAAAATTTTATAGGAGTCGAATAAAAATTATTTTCATCCTTCCTATGTGTGAAATAATTTTATTCAAAAAAAAATAGTAATATATTTTTTAAGATAAAATTGTGACGTAATTTTGAGTTTCAAAACAAATAATGTTTTAAATATATAATTGTTCTGTTAATATTATCTCAATAAAGTTAAATAAGAACAGGTTTGTATTACTAAATTAAAATAAATATTAAAAAGATAAATTATATCACTCACACAAAATAACAAAGACTTGATATAATAATATTAAGTATAGTGCGCAATCAAGATTTAAATTATATTGAATAAAAATTATCGTGGGTTGGTCCATTTCATTTCATAATAAAATAATTCTGTTTATGAAATGACATATTTAATAACTTTTAATAACTGTTATTAAATGTTGTATATAGTAAATGTACACTGACACCCTTCAACATTTACTACCGTAATATTCTTTATAAAAACTAATTGACTTATGTTTTCAATTTTAAATTAAACACTAATTTATTTCGCAATTTGTTTCTAAATTAATTATTTCTTTTTTATAAAAAAAATAATATTTGCAGAGGTTTAAAGCAAGAGTGTTCATAAAAAAATTAATATATTTATTCTTAGTTGTCATTTCTTTATAAAAAGTCTTCTATTGTGTTATTACTGAGAAAAGTGATATTTAAAATGAATCACTTTAAATACTTATAAAAATTCATCAAATATTACATTTGTGAAATATAATATACAATCAAAATACAACATATAAAAAAATATAATTTAAAACACTTGTCTAATTGATATGTTGTTGTAATTGATAAATAGACTATATTAATATTATTAGATTGAGAAAAAAAAATTATATTTATGTTGAAGATAACAAAGTATATAATAAGATTAATTTACCATATACAATTCATAATATATATAAGTGAGATACAAATTAGTTTTGTGACGAAGAATTAAACTTGTATTTATTTTTTATTATTGTATCGGAATATATTTTAACAAGATTTTTTAGATTTATTAACATCTTATCTTTCACATAGATTTTAGTCTCATAGACAAATTGTATATGTCTTGGTACGAACGAACTTATAAAAATCACACATCGAGTATGTATAAAATAAATTGACAGTATATAAAGACAATCTTCACATTTAATTTTATTAAAGAAATTATACTTAAATTTATTTTCTAATATTTTATAGTATAAAAAAACTTATCTGTTAATAATCATTGTATGATTATAAAAAATTTAATTAGATAACTCAAAAAGACTTGTGACAAAATAAAAAATAAAATATATTATGTTTAAAGTGTAATGTTTTTTATCATGAATTTTAAGGAGAAGATAGTGTTGAGTTTAAATTTAAGAAAACCTATTATACAGCTATGAGTATATTTTAAAGACATAAGTAAAACTTGAACGTTACTTCTCATACAATATTCTCTTTTCTTCAAATGATTAATATTGAAGTTAATCCATCAACGAGATTAAAATAATTAATAAAAAATTTAAGTCACTATGTATTACAAATTTAATGGTTTTATTCATAATAAATATTTAAAGTTGTATTTGTTCGATTACCTTTAAAGAGTTATTCTTTTCAACTACATCTTTATTTTTAAGTCTGGATATTACAATGATGTAATTAATTTATCAACAAGTTACTATGTATTACATATTTAATAGCTCTATTTATAACTAATATTTAAAAGTATATTTGTTCGGTTACATTTAATGATTTGTTCCTTACATCTTTATTTTTAAGTCACTTTGTACTACAATATTAGAGTTAGTCCATCAACAACATTAAAACAATTAGTAATTTTTTAAAGTCACTATGTATTACATATTTAATAGCTTTATTTATAATTAATATTTAAAATTTGTATTTGCTTGGTTTTTAATGATTTGTTCATTTCAACTACATCTGTATTTTTATTTGTAAAAAAAATCAAATTTAAAACGTTATTCAATATATTTAAAGGATGTTATGGTATCATTTAAGCGTGTAATTAAAAATTAAGTTTAAATATATTTTTCAATAAATATGAATTTTGATTTTACCTTTTAGAGCCTTCAAAATCTTATCATGGGTGTTTGAATGATCAATTCTCGCTTGAATGTTATACTATGTATGCATGAGTCTCTGAGTTTTTAGGATCTTGCACGTCATCATCTTTGACTGAGTAACCAACATGTTGCTTGAGTGGCATGTTTCCAAAGAGAATGATATCTGAGTCTCTCTTAATCAAGTTACAAATCTCTAGTTAAGTTGCATACTTTATCACGTGAGTGTATACTCAAACCTTGAGCGATAATAAGTGGTGAGTGCAATGATTACACACCACTTAAGCATTGTCATTTGAGCATTACTATGTCGCTTATGAGACATTTAATCCGACCAGAACAAAAAAAATAAAGAATTTTTCCATTGTTTTACATCACCAAAACATGTTTCAAAGCTTTCAATATAATAAAAGCATTTTTCATCATGCTTCAAATTACTAATCTCTAATTAATAATTTCACGTTTGATATACATATTGTTATCTATTACAAACTACACATATATAATAATCTAAACATTAATTAAATGTAATTATTAACTCTATAAATCTCTTACTTGAATATAAACATACTTAAGTTTTCCTTAACACTTCCAAACAAATCTAGATAAGTTTTCATATCTAAAACTCTACTTCAACAACATTTCCTTTTAATCAACTATCCAAGAAAGAGAAGAAAAAAAAAAGGAAAATCATATAAATGATATACTTCCCAAAATTAAGAGTTTATGAGTCCACAACAAATATTAATTTGACAGCACAAAAAATCAAATTCTTCCATTGGCTTATAAAGAAACTAGAGAGAACTATTTTAGATAAATATAAATTTTATAATGAAATAAGAAATTAACTTTTAACTTTTATATATAAGTTTCCAATCTTTATTTATCTATTTAAATTTATCATCATATAAAACTCGGATCTTACTCCTCATCTATTAATCTCTAGATTAATAACATTTTCCCTTAATCAAAATCTCAAATAGAATAAAAAAATTAGAAAACATATATAATAGGAAAAAAAATACTTATAGTTATTTAATTCAATCAACTTATTTTGATCATCATATTACTACATCCTCAAATTTGTATTATATTTACAAAACAAATAACTTCAAATTTCAAAATTTTATTTATTTTTTTTTTAAAATAATTAGTTTTAGAAAGAAATGTGAATTTGTATTATATTTACAAACAAATAAATTCAAAATTCAAAATTTTTAAAAATAATTACAAATAATCATTTTAGAAAGAAATGTAAATTTAAAGAGAGAAATTATAATGAAATAAAAAAAAATACTCATAATCTATTTATGATTTTCTTTATTCTTTATCTATTTAAAATTTATCTTTAACCAATCTTTCTTATATAACTTAATATTAGTTATTAATGGGTTTAATTGCCCTTTTTCGCTAATTATCATAATTATATAATTTTAATCCTTTCGCTGTATTAATGGAGTCTTTTAGATATCCTAAATATGTTAGTTTCGCATTTTTAATTGTGACATCTCATTCATTTCATCATTATGTGATTTTATTCTCTCTACCAATTGAGAGCATCGTTAAATTAAATAATGGCATATTTAGAAATCTAAAATTATACAATTATGATACTTAAATAACTAAATTGATGCAAAATTTTGAGATTATTTTTTTCATATTTATGATACTTAAGGACCTAATTCATAGAATTAAAGTTTGATTGAATAAAAGCTCACAATTATGATTCATGAAAAAAAAACAGACCTTAATTAAAAATATCTATTATCTGTTCTTTTAATTTATAAATTCATTTAAAAGTTTAAAAATTTACATGTAAAAACTTACTGTTTCTTACAACAGTAGCAAAAATAGTAAATAATAACAGTTTTCTTTTGCTTCCATGTTTACAAGACAATCCTTCCTGTTTATAATATATATATATATATATATATATATATATATATATATATATTAATCACTTCAATATCGACCAAAATAAAAATGATTTAAAAATGGATAAAGTTAGATCTACATTTTAAATATTGATTTTATGTATGGTATGAATTGAGCTTCATTTATGACTGGAGATTCCAACCTGTAATGTAAGGGGTAACGTTTATTACTTTATATGAAATCTTATATAAAATAAACAAATAATGAGAATTGAGAAATAATTTTAATTATAAACTATTTTGTACACCAAATAGAACATAATCAAAATTAAGCAAAAAAGCTATTTAATTCTGATGATTTTAAGAAGTATTAAATATCTACACATGACTTATTTAAAAGAATTTAAGTTTTAAATATAAAAGTAGATAGAAAATTTTAAATGATCGGTTTCTTTTTTCAATGAAAAGTTTGGACCATTTTGTTAAATTAAATATGATTTTATGAGATAAACTTATTTGGTATACTTTTTATACTACTTTTTAAAAAAATTTGAGAAAAATTGGAAATCGTTAGAATAAACAAACAAAACAGTTAAGGAGTTGCAATTTAGAAATCACATTCTAATTTAATATAAAATACGTACCACTTGAAAAAGAGTTAACATTTGATATAATTAATTCACATTTGCATAATATTACCAAAGAAAAAAATGCATCCGATTAAGCTCATAAGAATTAATAAAAAAAACTATTACCCAAATTAAATAAAATTATAAATTATTTAACTAAATTCTATATTTCAATTGATAAAGAGATTAATTAATTAATCTTACCGTGGACGAGTTGTCATTTTCCCGAGTTATTTGTATAAGCACTATGAGTTCTTGAGGTTGTTCTCTATCGAGTGACGGAATATTTGCAGAAAATTCTTGAACGCTCAATTAAGTAAAAATATAAATTATATGTGAATAAATAAATGAATATGAAAGATTATATGTACTTCCTGAAAGAATGATATATTTATAGACTTTTTATCTAGATATGAGTCAAAAAAGTGATTACTTTATTGTAATCAATTATACCACATTTTATGATGTGTAACTTATTTTTTTGATATTTGTGGATTAATGTCAAAAAATAGTTATGATGTGTAACTTATTTTTTGATATTTGTGGATTAATGTCAAAAAAATAGTAAGGTGGACAATTTAAACCGAACTATAAAGGGAACTGTGATAATTGTTAGTGATTTTGTCATCCAATAAGACATAATAAATATGTATAATAATAATAAATATATAATAAATACCTATATTTTAGGTACTAGGTAATAAAAAATATATAATTTAATTATAATATATAAATAAATATAAATGTCTTATTAAATTGATTTTGTCACATTGAATTTAAACTCTAATCTTTCAAAAAGTATTGAACAAATATTAAAAAAAAGAAAAAAAAGTAAACAAAAATAGAAAGTTAATATTAAATAGGGTAGTTTCTTATATAAACATTTATTCCTAAAATGATTACAAAGTTGAAGTAAATAGTGTTAGCTGAAAAATCAGTAGTGGAAGTTTCATAGGCATGGCCCAAAACACTTCTTCTATCATTTGAAAACAATCTTGGTGTTTTTCCTTTTGAGTTCAAATAAGATAGTTGTTGAAAACAAATTTTGTTACGAAAAGAAAAGAAAAAAAATGAAAGAAAAAAGTTGTGTTCATGATCGTAATAAGATTTTTTGTGGTCCCAAGTTGAAATGCAAATTTATGTCTCTTCTTGCATTTCATAAATGATCATCACAAGCATTCAGAGGAGAGAACAATCATTTCACACACCAAACACTGTGTGCTATATAATATTAGTAAGTACACATAAAATTGGAAAAAAAAAACTTTTCTTCAAAGTGCAACGGTCAAATTAAACCCACTTTTTCTTCCCATAAATATTCAAACCATTGCAAAAAATAATTAACTTCACTTGCTCCATCATATATGTGCTACTTCACTTGTTCTACAAAAAAAAAAATTAAAACTCATAAATTTAAAGCCTTTGGGACATTTTTCAAAATAGGTCAAACAGAATGTCAAAGTTAAAAAAAAGGGTGTTAGAAAAATAATCTCAAATGGGATAATAAGCTTGCTTTTTTGACCTATTTGTGTACTTTTTCAAACCCTAAAATCTTGGTTTCTTATAGTGTGCAAGTAGAAAAAGAAAGGTTTGGGTCAATTTTATTATTGTTGTTTTAATAAAAAGGGAATGTTGGAGTTGTTAGAATGGGAAGATCAAATGAAAACACATACTTTGCACCAAGGATCCTAGCTATGCCCTAAAATAATCTCACACGAGCTATGCTTGTCACTATCACACTTTGGAAGTAACAAATTCTCTACTAGCAACCCTACAAAAACATTCCTCACCCTTTACCAAGTCACATCCAAAGCCTTATCTACATTGCTTTTGCCTTCAATCAATCACACTACTTATCTATGGGCTTGGATGAGGCTTTAGGCCCAGTGGGCCCAATAAGATGTTATGGGTTTTCAAGTCACCCTTTGTTGACCCCTTCCCTATAAGATAAGGCCTAGCCTATAACTCTTGACCTACACAATGTTTTCAAACCTACATGCATATGTTTCTTGTTGGAATCCTTTTAAAGAAAAGATAAGGTAAAATTAATTTAGCACATTAGTTAAAAGGGTTTAGGGTAGTTCATTAGGCTACCTTCTCATACCTTGCATAGTGTCACCAAAGTTTCAATTTTAAAATATATTCACATTTCTTAAGTAAACTTGCCTCTAGAAAAATCATGTGGGAAGTACAAAATTATTAAATTTAACATTAATTAATAAGTTAGGAGAGTTAATACACCTACACCATCACCTACATTGAGTTTTTACCGCCATAAAAAAATCATTAAATAAAAAATAATTTTAAAAACAAAAAATAATTAGTTGCTATATTGACTAAATTAAATACCATTTTAGGTTTCTAAATTAGTTTCTATCATTGATAAATAATTTCTAAATTAGCTACCAAGTTTTTTGCTATCAAATTTAGAATTTAAATAATTAGTAGTTAAAACATTGGTAGTTAATTAGATACATATTTAGAAATTATTTATCAATAATAAAAACTAATTTAGAAATCAATAATTTTTTTAGTCTCTAAAATTGTTTCTAATTTAATCAATATAGAAACTAATTATTTTTTTGTCTAAAATTGGTTTTTATTTCATATTTTTCTTGTAGTATACCTTCTAAGCTAATTATTAAATAAGTTTAAAAAAAAACTATTTATATAGCTAGCTATGTATGATTGGATATTTTCTTCTTCTTCATATATCATTCTTAAAAACATTATTAAATAATTAATATGAACATTTCTTTTCAAAAAAAATAATTAAACCTTGATTTGTTAATTTTCCTGACATTTCGACTAAATTCAATTCCAAATATTAATTTCAATAAATATATTATTTATTCACTATTTTTTTATTAAAAACCTCATCATTAAAACTCATATTCCACCTTATATAACACAATTACTGCATGTAAAGTTTCGTATCATAGTATCAAGCACTGTTTAAACTTCTTGTAAAAAAATGGTTACTTGTGTTTTATATTTTTGTTTTTACTTATGCAAGCCTGAACATTGTTCAACCATTCATTGAATTCTAATAATTTCACACAAAATCCAAAATCATAGAGATATTTGAGATCACTAATGACACACACTATATGATAAATCCATGTGACAAGTTTTGGCATCTTTCTGGATATATATCAGTTTAGTTCAGATTTTAAATCACAGTCTTAAGTTTCAATTATATCAAGACTTAAAAGGTTTTTCATCCATCATAATTCTCTCATGATAACAATTACAATTGCATGAGTTGTGGTTAAATTTTGTTACAATGCCAAAATCTGTAAATAAAGTTACATTCTGAACTGCAGCTGCAATTTAGAAGCATGGTTGAGTTATAACTTTTGGTGTTGTTTATCCATTAATGTGTAAGAGATCACTACAAGAAAATCAAGAAATAGAAACCAATTTTTAGAGACCAAAATAATTAGTTAGAATAAAAACTAAAATAGAGACTATTTTAGAAACTAAAAAAAAAATTGGTTTCTAAATTAGTTTCTATTATTGTTAAATAGTTTATTGGTATATAATTAACAACTAAGGTTTTAACTACCAATTATTTAGTTTCTAAATTTGGTAGCAAAAACCTTGGTTGCTAGTTAAATACCAATTTAGAAACTATTTAACAATAATAGAAAATAATAGAAACTAATTTAGAAACCAAATTTCTTTTTAGTTTCTAAAAAGGTCTCTAATTTAGTTACTATTGCAACTAATTATTTTAGTTTCTACAAATTAATTTCTATTTCATGATTTTCTTATAGTGGATGAAAGCTTTACTCAATTGGAAAGAAATGATTAGCATTTGATGACTTAGTCCATTAATGAATGAAAAGAAGGTTATAAACAACACAGATGCTTGGTGCTAACAGCCTCAGAAATTGAGGTCTCACAGAATTTGGAATTGGTCGGGTAGTTCTTCAACACTGAATTGTACTTTGTGTGGCTCTTGGGACCTCTCTTGCTCAAAAGTCAAGGAAAACTTGTTTATAGTCTCAAGTGTGATGAAGCAACCCCATTACAGTTTTTGAAAGTTTTTTCAACAAAATATATCTAGAAACTCATGAAGTGGCTTTGGCTGTGTTGTAGCCACTTTTGGGAACATGGGATCCGTTTTGGTGAGCTAATTTAGTCCTTGTATATGTATTAATAATAACACCTTACATATCATATAGCATGTGACATGCTTTTCTTAATTAGGATTCCATTTTGTCCTTTAAATCCTTATTGTCCTAACTTGTGGATCATGTCTTATAGCCTTATCTCTTTGTTAATCTCACTATTCCATTGTTCCATATGATGAATACCATAAAAGAAAAATTATACTTATTTGTTTCAATCAAACATAAAAGACTCATTTTCTTAATATCTATTAAGAAGTGAACTTTAAATCTAATTTAGTCTTATAAAAGTGACTTATAAGACGAGGTTTGAACTAACTTATATACTATGAAATGACTTTATCTTTACTTAATGTGAGATCTTCAATATATTCTCCTCACGTCGAGACTTTCTAACTTGTGCGTGAGACTATATATTTATGAGCGCTTCGATAGTGGCTCGACAACAGGTGATTTGATAAGCCCAACAAATCCTCATTAGAATAAACTCTAAATGATTCTAATACCGTATTAAAAAATGAATTTTAAACTTAACTCAATCTTATAAAACCAACTTATAAAATGAGATTTAAATTCTCTTATATACTATAAAATGTTGTTATATCTAAAATAGACTATTTGCTCTTGGATGAAAATAAAAGTTATGTAGTGAGACTTTAAAATGTAGACTAAGGTTGAGGACCACAAACTTTGGAGTATAGTGTCCTACTCTATATAGGGTAGCTAGTTACACTATAATAATGTTAAGTAGCTGCAGTTGAAATAAATAATAGATTAGTATAGGTGTAAGTTGTTCTTTCCCTTCTTAATCACCATAATTAATTAAAGATCTTTGGGTTTTTTTATGAGCTATTAAAGATCTTTGATGTTGTGGTGAGCCTTAGTGTTCAAATAGGTAGAATCATATGAGCAGCTAAGATTAAATGATTATTGCTGCCCCTTTATTTTTTTTTAAACATGGCAGCACAAGAGGGTCAAATACAACATACTGCAACAAATCATTCAAAGTCTTTCAATTATTTACCCACTACTACTACTACTAATTTATTATTGCTTGCTTTTTTGATCATGTAGTTGTTCAGGGCACCATGAAAAATGTGCAATCCCTCTGTCCCATATGCTTGAATTGCATCATTTTTTTGCCTCAGTTTTCATTTTCTTGACCTAGTCCATTCTGCACATTCAGCTCAGGGAAAAAAAGGTTGTCTTCTACTTTAAAGGGTGCCCTACAAGAGTACCAAAATGTTACTTTCCTATTCTTTTCCAACTTGCTTGTGGCCCTAACATAGAGTGTCCAACTCTATTTAGAAGCATGGAGTACCATGAATCGTAGATAGTCCCTTCAACATATGTAGTGAGACTTTGATCCTTAGGATTGAAAACATATATAATATATACTGAGTAACATGCATGTAAATCACATTCTTCTAGTAAAAATGTCTGCTAAATTATCCACTAAAACGTCACAAAACAAAACACAGTTGTCACTCAAATGGTGGTTTATGAACAGCAAGACCTTGATCATAAATAAAGCTTCCCTTTTCTCTGTGATTTGTAAAAACAGTGCATTATGAAACATGCATAAGATATATACACTATTACCAAGTGTCGATTTGTCAAACTCCTCAAGTTTTCAGGAATCATGTTCACTAAGGTATATATGTCGACAACTCGATTTCTTATTCTGGTAAGACATATTTAAGAGTGTAATTAGGCAAGTATTGAACTTGAATAAACCTATAAGTGAGAGTTCTTAATGTAAAAGATAATGAATATTTAATCTTAAACTTATAATTTTAATATAATTATAACTTGAATGTCAAAGTATTTTTACAAGTATTTCACTTAGAACGAGAGAAAATCAAAGTGTTTTTGCAAGTATTTACAACGAGAGATCGAGTGACTAAACTTAAATACACTAATAAACCTAATAAACATCGTAAGAATATATATATATATATATATATATATATATATATATATATATATTCATCCCTTACAGAAGATAACCTCCTCCATGAAGCACAGTTCACAGCATACTTTTGGGGGGCCCTGGGATCCATCATTATCTTGATGATTTGACCAAACATACCTCACTGTTTTCTCACTTTACAAGCTTTGATTGCTGAGGGAAAAAACAACACTATTTTAAGCAATAACGGCGAACAATGAATGATCGAAGGCACCAGCAGGTAGCTTTTTGCATGTGGACACACCCCTTTGCAACTTTCATGAGTGGTCATAAATTTTACGACTCAAACTTGTCTGGCACCTCGTCACAATATCATCCACAACAAGAAGAAGCTTCACACACAAAGTTTTCTTCAACAACATGAAAAAACGCATCCTCTTTCTTTGAGATCTCCATCAAAAATGAAAACCATGTTACCATCTTTTAATTTACTTACAATAAATATTATGAGTTTCAGGAAATTTTTATGAGTGTTGGAGATCTCAGATCAGTTAGATATTAAGATAGTATATAAATGAATGCAAACTTCATCTTTTAAGTTTATTTTATGAGGTTGAGTTAGACTTAAAGTTCATTTTTTAATATAGTATCAGGGTTATTTCGAGTCTATTCTAAATTGGGTTTATTAGGTCATCTGCTATCGGACCATTATCGAATTACTAATAATATATAGTTTCACACATAAGTTGATAACCTCAATGTAAGATGAGTGTGTTGGTTTTATGAGATTAAATTATACTTAAATTTAATAATGAGTAAAATAATGTAGAAACTTAGGTATATTTATGCATTTTTTTCTTAAAAAATTAATAAATTCTTTTCCCACCAACTTTATCTCTTAATGCACGTTTCTGGATTAGACAACTCATTTCGTGACACCATATGCTCCAGGTTTTCTCAACATTGATAATGAGATAAATGTCTGGGGCTTGAATTTTGGATCACGAATAGTACAAAAAAATAATAATGCAAGATTATTTAGAAACTGAGACTATATGTAAAGTACATTATTTTTCCTTATCTTCTTTTTAGTTGCTTTTTTCATAAACTTTTCGATAATTATTCGTAGAAAAAAAATTCCATTCCCTAAATATAAGATACCATAACCAATTCATAATTATTAAAAGAAAAAATAATAACCATGGAGTTCTAATTTTTAAAATTAAACTTTTCAATTATCCAAATTTCATTTATTATTTATGAACTAAATTAATAAAGGGTATCTTAGTTAAAAAAATAATAATTCAAGCCGTATAAAAGAATTTATAAAAATGATAAGGAATTTTTAAACAATATTTTATAATTAGAGTAATAAAAAAACAACAAAAATAAGAAGTTATTTTTGAAGTTGAAGTCAACTATGTACTTTACTTTTTTTATAAAAAAAACATTTAACCTTTAAAATCTTTGTTTCGGTTTATACATAAATTAATTTTAGTTTATGAAAAAATTAACTCGATTTACATTTTCAATTTATTCTCCTTTTAAATACTTAGTGAGAAATTTATTCAAACAACTTATTAGTTTAATGTTCATTTTACTCTTGCACAAAAAAAATGACAATGGTCAAGAGTGTTACTGCATAATGACAAAGAAAATGTATTCTTCCATTTGTATGCTTAAGGTGAGTAGGCTAAAAAGGGTGGTAAAATAGACCACCATGGTCTTTTTAGGTGGTCGGCTATGTATTTTGTCAACTAAAATAGGTTGTTGGTTAATTAATTATATAAATATTTTACTTATAGATGTTTAGATGTCAAGTTATTTGAAATAGGATTATTCTGATAATCAACATATTTAAAAGTATTGTCCGTTTTAGAGATTGGAGGGTTCTGTCCTTAAAAAATATATCGAAAGATTAAAGAAGAAATATATTGAACGTATATAAATTGTTATTGGCTTTAACTCCTAAGCGATATGAGATTATATTGGAGGTACCAGAACAAACCTCCAGTAAAAAATTATTGTGAAAAGAGTAAAATAATTTATAATTTTATTAGTAAAATAATATTAAAATTATTGTGATATATATAATAAACAATTAAAATTATTTAATTGCTAAAAACTACAAAAATGTACTTTGTCCTTATTTAAAGTACATATTCTATCCATCAAGATTAAATACATTGTCATGTATATGTAGCAATTGTGACATATTTAACAAGTCAAAAGGTAGGACAAGATTAGTTTGCTGATCAGTCAATTAATTCTTTTTAAACATGATTTTATTATTTAAATAACACAAATATACAATAATATTGTAATATAAATATTAACATATTTAAATTAAGCTTCAATAATTAATTTTATACAAATATTTATATGATTAAGAATATGTCACGCGTACATATAAATTGTAAAAAATTGAGCAGGATGAGGGGATTGCTTTCTGTACCCCATTATTTCTTCCTATACCTTATATTTTAAAAAATACTGAAATTATTTATTATGATTTTATAATTTGAAATACAAACTTTTATTTTTGAATTAAATAATCTAAAATATAAATTTTATATTTCGAATTATGCATTCTAAAATTTAAAAATTTTATTTTTTAGATTCTATAATTCGAGAAATCTCCTAATTTTACATTTCTAAAATTAAAAGAATAATATCAAAGGGTAATTCAGGTTTTTACAAAATATGGAGGTGAAGAAAGAAACACATGGATATGCAGGAAGAATTTCTCCCACGATCATTATGTGTTGGGTTTCAATCAAGTGGCCCAAACCCAACTTCAATAATTGGGTTTCACATGCATACCTTATTTTTGTATCTTTTAACAACATAAAATAGACTGTTTCTTCCTGCACCTCCATAGGTTCTTCTGCCACCCCCATACATAACATGAAAAGATTTTCGAATTACATAATCTGAAAACTTATCATACATATAAAGAAAACTCTCGGATTATGTAATTTGAAAGTTAATTATGAATTTGAAAAAGACTTCTGGATTACATAATCTGAAATATTACAGAGGGGTATTTTTATAAATATGAAAAATTATGGAGGTGAGAGAATAATATATGGAGATGTAGGAAGAACAGCCCATAAAATATTAATAACATACTTTTTCTAAAATGTATTCTATGATTAGTTATAGTTTATTAAAACTATAAAATAAAAAAGCGTAAAACAAATACTATGACAGGAAGAATTTCTGAGTTTTCATAAAATTTTATCACTGTGTTGTTAATATTTTCCTTTTAAAAAATAGCCTCTTTCAAAAACTATTGATATATGAGACAATGAGACTAGTTTAGTTTTTTTATTTATCAAAAATTGAGGTGTAAAGGTGAGAGAGGACAAAATATTTTTGTTCAACATATAGAAAAGAGGAGGTGTGAACAGAAAAAAGGCTCAATAGAAATTACCCTAAATCATTTTAAGCGCATTTTCTCTCTCCATTTTATGGGTATTACTTTCTGCACCCTACATTTTACTTCCTGCACCTAATAAAAAATGTGCATTGACAAAATTAATCTTGGGAGGTTTTAAGAACCCAACTTTTTTTTTTTTATAAAAAGTTTTCATGTTAGGCATCACTATGCAACTTGACATCTCAGCAAGGCTGACACCTCAAGTAACAACAATCATCTTCCATCACATGAAAAAAATATTATTAAAACAAAGAAAAAAAAAGAAAAAACAAAAATTTGGGGGACTAGACCAAAACCATATGTTAACAAAAACGATACATAGGTAGACTATACCTATTCATAAAGAATTCTAAGAACAGACTAGATGGAAGTCTATTATACCAATGAAATGATTCTCTATGAATAAATCCTAAATTAGCCAACTTATTAGCATACACATTTCCTTCACGAAACTCAACTTCTTCTTTGCCATTTTCTTTGTCACTATTCAGAACAAACAGCGATTTCTAGGCGATTTGGGTTATTTTAGTGCACTCTCAATGAATATACAAACATGTGTGCTTTCTAGAGGCATTACAGTTGTTAGTAGGTTTTGGAAACACGGTTCGTCGGAGAAGAAAGGTAACATTCATTTTTTTTTTCTTTTGGAATTGGTAATCTATAATATTTGCATAAATGGAAATTTCGAAATGAAAGGCTGCATGCATATTAAATTCTGGAAGGAAGCCATTTCATAATACCCTTTCATAACACATTTTATTAATTATGAATTTACCATTCTGAAAATAAAAAAAAAAGTGTTTCGAAAAGGATATTTTGAAATGGTTTTTTTATCTTCTGGATTTTCTATTCTCGAAACATCTTTTACTTATGGAACACCCCTATTCTGGAATCACCCAAAATTGTCAAAGGTTGTTTGAGTCATGATATACGAGACATGAAATGAAAAGGGTTTTTATTATATAAGTCAAACAATTTTTCACTATTGTGTTGTGAAAAATGTCTAAGTGTTGTAAATATTTTGGTAAAAAAAATGTAAAAAGGTGAGAGGTTTAATAGCAATTTAGAAATGCTATAATGCTTTTAATTTAATGTATAGGCTTTTTCTTAAGGCTAGTCTTGCACCTTAGAAGTAGGTTTTATGTGTATTATATGTAGATTAGAAGAAAAAAAAACCTAGCCACTATGTAACACATACGGTCAAGTCATTTCTAGAAAAAAATCATAGAACATAAATAGGCTAAGTGGGAAAGCGGGGAAAACAGAGAAACCCAAAGGATGAGAAAACATAAACGTGAAGTGAGAATAAAAGAGAAAAAGTCAGGGAAACAACATAATGCAGATATAAGGTTTCAGAGAAAGCACGAAAAATAGAGAAACCCAATGAGAAAAAGTAAACATGTAGTGAGAATGAGAGAAAAAAATCAGGAAAAAGTGAAAACCGCGAGTAGTGTACGTGAGCTTCTCACAACGTGGCACGTGTTCATCGTAGAGTGAGTCATGCATATGTGTTGTATGATTCACACGTGCAAAAACTTCTATTTTTGGTAAAAAGTGTTTGAGAATTTTTTTGTAGAAATTTGTGGTGTAAACTCATGTCAAAGCTTAACTTGGAAGTAGGTTCTATGTGTATTATAAATATATATATATATATATATATATATATATATTAACCGTGTCAGAGAAAGATTTAATAAAAGTATTGAAGAAATTATTAAAAAACGTATAAGAAAAAAACCTAAAAACCGTGTACCACAGACAGTGAATCCATTTCTAGCAAAAAATCATAGCACATATATAGGGTAAGTGGGAAAGCGGGGAAAATAGAGAAAGTCAAAGGATGAGAAAACATAAACGTGAAGTGAGAATAAGAGAGAAAAAATCAAGGAAAACACATAACACAAATGTAACGTTTGGGAGATAGCAGGAAAAGCAGAGAAACCCAATGAGAAAACGTAAACGAAAAGTGAGAATGAGAGAGAAAAAATAAGGAAAAAGTGAAAACCGTGAATGGTGTACGTGGCCTTCTCACAGCGTGGCACGTGTTCATTGTAGAGTGAGTCATGCATATGTGTTGAATGATTGACACGTGCAAAAAAAATTATTTTTGGTATAAATTGTTTTATAATTTTTTTAGCAGAAATCTATGGTGTAAACACATGTCAAAACTTACCTTGGAAGTAGGTTCTATGTGTATTATGTATAGATAAATCGTGTCAGAGAAAGATTTAATAAAACTATCGAAGAAATGTTAAAAGTATGTATTACGGTGAATCCATTTCTAGCAAAATTCATAGCACATACATAGGGTAAGTGGGAAAGCGGAGAAAACAGAGAAACCCAAAGAATGAGAAAACATAAATGAAAAGTGAGAATAAGAGAGAAAAAAACCAGGGAAACCACATAGCACAGGTATAAGGTTTCATAGAAAGCAGGAAAAGCAGAGAAACCCAATGAGAAAAGGTAAACGTGATGTGAGAATGAAATTGAAAAAATAAGGAAAAAGTGAAAATCGTGAATGGTATATGTGGCCTTCTCACAGCGTGGTACGTGTTCATCATAGAATGAGTCATGCATACGTGTTGTATGATTGCCACGTGCAAAAAAAAAAATTATTTTTGGTAAAAATTGTTTTAGAAAGTTTTTACTTAAATTTGTGGTGTAAACTCATGTCAAATCTTACCTTGGAAGTAGGTATATATATATATATATATATATATATATATATATATATATATATATATACACTAACAGTGTCACAGAAAGATTTAATAAAAGTATTGAAGAAATGTTCAAAAAAGTATTAGAAAAAAACCTAGACACTGTATACCACAGACGGTGAAGCCATTTCTAGCAAAATTCATAGCACGTATATATGGTAAGTGGGAAAGCAGGGATAACCGAGAAACCCAAAGGATGAGAAAACATAGACGTGAAGTGAGAATAAGAGAGAGAAAAATAAGGGAAAACACATAACACAAATGTAAGGTTTCAGAGAAGACAGTAAAAACAGAGAAACCCAATGAGAAAACGTAAACGTGAAGTGAGAATGAGAGAAAAAAATTTAGGGAAAAGTGAAAGCCATGAGTGGTGTACATGGCATTCTCACAGTGTGGCACATGTTCATCGTAGAATTAGTCATGCATATGTGTTGTATGATTGTCACGTAAAAAAATTCTATTTTTGGTAAAAATTGTTTTATAATTTTTTTAGCAAAAATCTGTGGTGTAAACACGTGACAAAACTTACCTTGGAAGTAGGTTCTATGTTTATTATATATAGATTAGCCGTGTTAGAGAAAGATTTAATAAAAGTATTGAAGAAATGTTAAAAGTATGTATTAGAAGAAAAAAACTTAGACACTACGGTGAAGCCAATTCTAGTAAAAATTATAGCACATATATAGGATAGCTGGGAAAGTGGGGAAAACAGAGAAACCCAAAGGATGAGAAAACATAAACATGAAGTAAGGATGAGAGAGAAAAAATCAGGAAAAAAACATAGTACAAATGTAAGGTTTCAGAGAAAGCAGGAAAAACAGAGAAACCCAATGAGAAAACGTAAACGTGAAGTGAGAATGAGAGTGAAAAAGTAAGGAAAAAGTGAAAACCGTGAGTGGTATATGTGGCCTTCTCACAGCGTGACACGTGTTCATTGTAGAGTGAGTCATTGTATGATTGACACATGCAAAAAAATCTATTTTGGTAATAATTGTTTTAGAATTTTTTTTGTATAAATGTGTAGTGTAAATTCATTTCAAACTTACATTGAAAGTAGTGCCAGAGAAAGATTTATTAAAAGTATCGAAGAAATGTTAACAACATGTATTAAAAGAAAAAAAACCTAGACATTATGTACCACAGACGGTGAAGCCGTTTATAGCAAAAATGATAGCACATATATAGGGTAAGTGGGAAAGTGCGGAAAATAGAGAAACCCAAAGGATGAGAAAACATAAACGTGAAGTGAGAATGAGAGAAAAAAATTAGGAAAAAGTGAAATATGTGAGTGGTGCACATGACCTTGTCACAACGTGGCACATGTTCATCGTAGAGTGAGTCATGCATATGTGTTGAATGATTGACACGTGCAAAAAAATTTATTTTTGGTCAAAATTGTTTTATAATTTTTTTGGCAGAAATCTGTGGTGTAAACACGTGTCAAAACTTACCTTGAAAGTAGGTTTTATGTGTATTGTATATAGATTAATCGTGTTAGAGAAAGATTTAATAAAAGTATCAAAGAAATGTTAAAAGCATTTATTAGAAGAAAAAAACCTAGACACTGTGTACCACATACGGTGAAGCCATTTCTAGCAAAAATCATAGCACATATATATGATAAGTTGGAAAACGGGGTAAACAGAGAGACCCAAAGGATGAGAAAACATAAATGTGAAGTGAGGATGAGAGAGAAAAAATCAACATAGCACAAATGTAAGGTTTGAGAGAAAGCAGACAAACTGCGAAACCTAATGAGAAAATGTAAACATGAAGTGAAGACGAGAGAGAAAAAATCAGGAAAAAATGAAAATCGTGCGTGATGTACGTGGCCTTCTCACAACATGATACATGTTCATCATAGAGTGAGCCTTGCATATGTATTGTATGATTGACACGTGCAAAAAATTCCATTTTTGGTAAAAATTGTCTTAGAATTATTTTGTAGAAATTTGTTGTGTAAACACATGTCAAATCTTATCTTGAAAATAGGTTCAATGTGTATTATATATATATATATATATATATATATATATTAACTGTGTCAGAGAAAGATTTAGTAAAAGTATTGAAGAAATGTTGTATTAGAAGAAAAAATCATAGACAATGTGTACCACAGACGGTGAATCCATTTTTAGGAAAAATCATAGCACATATATAAGGTAAGTGAGAAAGCGGGAAAAGCAGAAAAACCCAAAGGATGAGAAAACATAAATGTGAAGTGAGGATGAGAGAGAAAAAATTAGGAAAAAAATTAACACAATGTAAGGTTTTATAGAGAAAGCAAGAAAAATAAAGAAACCCAATGAGAAAACATAAACGTAAAGTGAGGATGAGAGAAAAAAAATTAGGGAAAAATTAAAACTGTGAGTGGTGTACCTGACCTTCTCACAGCGTAGCACATGTTCATCGTATAGTGAGCCATGCATATGTGTTTTACATGTGTAAAAAAATTTACTTTAGGTAAAAACTGTTTTAAATTTTTTTTTACAAACATTTGTGGTGTAAACACGTGTCAAAATTTACATTAAAAGTAAGTTCTATTTGTATTATAGATAGATATTAATATGTAATAATCAATGAAGTGTATCCTACATATAATATATATAATATAATAATTATAATGTTATATAATATAATAAGTAAAATGATAATAACAAATAAATAATAAATTATAATTTAATATTTAATTAAGATTAATTTATAATAAAAATAATATGGTCATTTTATAAATATTTAATTATTTTAATTATTTTTAAAATTTACTACATCAAACATTTACAAACTTTTTATTTATTTATTTTTACTTTCTAGTTCTTTTCTTAATCAAAATAATCACATTTTTAATTTCTTTTGTTTCTTATTTTCTCTTTTCAATCCAACGACAAGAAATATATATGTAATTGTATAGGGTCTGAACATTACTTGCTAACAATTGAATCCTCTTCCTTGATTATATTTTATTCTTTTTCTTTCTTGTGTTTGGTCCTCAACTCTCCGTCGGCAGTGCACCTACCAAATGTTTTCTAACGATCAAGTAAGTACTCATTGTTTGAACATAGTTAATGTATTAATAAAATATACCTTATTATTGTATAATCATGTTTATTTATAAAGTTTTAATGGACTATGTCTTTGATGGACTGCATTTAATGTGTATTACAACTTAACTGAAATTACTTAATTTGGTGCGTATCTTCTTAATTTACCTTAGTGCATTAACTCTGGTTGGTCAAACAACCTCCTCCTATACCACATAATGTGCTTTGGTTGGTCAAACAACCTCCTCCTATACCACATAATGTGCTTTGTCCACTCTCCGACCGATACAATATATATATCAAATTTTTTATGAATAAATTTTAAAGGTTTCAATCTAATCTTCAATATAACATGCATAATATTATTTATAATAATAATATTTGTGGTGATATTAGTTTAGGACGTTAGGTTATTGTTATTAAATGACAAATGTTGTTTTTGATTATTATGATATGACATTTTATTGAATTTTTAGTTCAGTTTATCTAAATGTACTTTTATTTTTATTTTATTTTTGTCTGTTATTTTTTGGGCTACCTTTTTTATAAGAAAAAAAAGCTGTGAAAATGAAGTTGACTTGAATAAATTAATATATGAAACATTAGGTTAACTAAAAAATATTATGACATAAATCAAATGAGAGACTTTCTTTACTTACTCTATTTAGTTTAATGAGTTTACTTTAAGCCAACTCTAAATGTTTTATACAATAATAATTAAATTTAAAAGGATAATAGTGTTATTTTATTAAAATATATACAAGTATTTAATTTATACATTAAACCATTATATATAATATTTAAAATTACTTATTTATTTTTAAAACAATACACAACTTTCATCAAATATTAAATTTAAAAATAAAGAAAGATAAACATATGTATGTTAAAAAGGTGAAAAGACCAAGTTTATTAAAGACAGAACTGAGAATTAATAAAGATTTCATTACTAATTTGAAACCAAAATTTAACTAATTTTTTAAAAAATATATTTAATTTTTCCAAAGTGGTGAAAAGATATGAATCTTGACATTCATAATCCATTTTTTTTTCTACACCTACTTTACAATTTTAGTACTATTATTTCAATTATCTTTTATATTATTTATTTATGAATTTATATTTTATTATATATATTATTAGAATTATTACATCAAAATTTGTATATAACTCTTTTGTAAAATTATAATTTTTGAAAAGAGAAAGTCCCCTTTGTGAATCCCTCTTCTCAACTATGTGAGGTTACTTACAACTCACCACTCACTCACTCACTCACTCCCATTTCATTCTTTGCTTCCTTCAATCCCTTCCCTTCTCTCTCAAAAACCCTAATCCCCAATTCCTCCAATCGCTTCTCCCTCCGTGCTCCGTCGCTAGGGTTCGTCCTCTCTAATCTCTTCATTTCTCCAATTCCCTCTTCTCCGTCTCCATTTTCTTTCCTTCTCTCTCTGAATTCAACTTTGCGCGTAGCGCTTTAGGGTTCCGATTCGTCGGGGAAGATGAGCACGCAGAAGAAGCGCGCGTTCCAGATAGAGGCGTTCAAGCACCGCGTGGTGGTCGATCCCAAGTACGCCGAGAAGACGTGGAAGGTTCTAGAACACGCTATCCATGAGATATACAACCACAACGCCAGTGGCCTTAGCTTTGAGGAGCTTTACAGGTTAATTCATCCGGTTAACTGTCAATTAACGCTTCTTCGATTTCACTGCTCCAACTTCGGTGTGAATTGTGCCAGATGCGATTTTGGGTTTTTTTTTCCCAATAGTGTTGTTTTGTTGTGTTTTCTGTGCTTCTGTGTCGTGTTGTTTTAAGTAAATTGAGCTGACACCTTATGTTTTTGCACATGTTGTCTCTTCTTTTTCAACTGCTACACTGATCCCCTTGATTGCTTGAAAACATTACGTTGTCCATCCTTAATTATTCGAAAAAAAATTATATTATGACCTTATATAAAAGATGTTGTAAACGTTAAGTACGGGGATTATGTGCAATTTGAAAAACGTCGGGGCTGTGAGTGTAATTTACTCTTTATATATATATATACATAATTACTGTGTTATGGAGGATTTGTAGTTGAATGTTTAGCCTGAGGATGATAAAAAAGTGTAGACGAATTGCTTTACTGAAAATTTCGTTTGTCTTTGAAAAATTGAATTGAACCTACTGTGTTTATTGATCAAACAAGTTTTTTTTTTATAATTTTCAACCGTCTATCTGAAATGAGTCTTATGAAGTTAGTCTTTCACATAAGAAGGTTGTATGTAGAGAGATAGGCCTGCTGAGGGATTTTAACTTTGATAAGACCACATTTCTGTACTGTTTTTATTTTCACATTTGTATTAATCATTTTTTTCCAAACTTGTCTCAAACTGGTCTGTCCAGCTAGTTCAATAAAATTTACAATATTTAAAACTGCTGCCTTACTTACCTCAACTGAGTTGGATGACCGCTACAATTTTTAAAGCTATGGTATTAATCGAAAGGCTCTTTTTTAATGTTGAAGTTGTCTACCTGCAATCAGTATTCCAATCTTGGTCATTCACATAAAAAGGTTATATGAAGGGAGATAGTCCTAAAGTGATTTTAATTTTGGAAAGATCCCAGGATTTTTAAGCCTACAATCTATTTTTTTTAATGTAATCCTGTCATGTGAAAATCTAATATTTCCTGTTGTATAACCACCATACATGGATGGTCAGAATTATTTTAATGTTTTAGTCATAATCATCATTTTATTTATATTTTTTAAATTTACTCTCTAATCGCTAACCTAATATGATTTTGTATTATTTTATGTATATGTGTGTATCTCAATATATTTAGTATTAAGTTATTGATTTTTGATGAGTTTAAAGGTGGAGGGATGTCTTAGCTCTTGGCAAGCCAATTTAGTGTAAAACTCATACAGATACTGAACATGGACCCCTTCAAGTGGGGGTTTATGTTATTTGTGTATCCTGGAACGTGCACATGTTTCAACATTTCACTTTTTCTAGTTCAGAGCTACGCTGTGCTTTGGAGGTGTTCTTTTATTTCATCTGTTTCTGTGCTACAATACCGGAAAACATACTTCATCTTATCATGTTGTGGTTTCCTTGAGGCTTACAACTTGCAAATATTGACAGAGATTCTTATATGATATGACACATTATTTTGACCAGTTCCCTGTGATGCTCTTTGGCCGTTGTAGATTATTATGCTTTTTGTATGGTCAGTTCACCAGCTTGTTCTTATTCACATGGAAATTAGCATGTAATGTGTTCTCAGCCTATTTCATACCATTTAGTTAGAAGAAAAAGCACCAATCTATATTTAGTTATTTACTGATTGATACCACAGACCTCCCTTAAATTTGTTGTTTATTAATAATTATGTGATTTCCTGTAGTTTAGTTTTCTTTAAATTGATTAATTGCCTAAGCTTGCTTAATTAATTTGCCCATAGATAGATCTCTCTAGCCATCTTTGTATATTTGTATATATATTTTTTTAATTTCTGATCACTGTGATCTGCCCATTCAGGAACGCTTATAATATGGTGTTACACAAATTTGGGGAGAAACTTTACACAGGACTTGTGACGACCATGACTTCTCATCTAAAAGAAATTTCTCAATCAATTGAATCTGCTCAAGGAGAAATTTTCTTGGATGAGCTCAATAGGAAGTGGGCAGATCATAACAAGGCATTGCAAATGATCCGAGATATACTGATGTACATGGATCGAACATTTGTACCAAGCAACCATAAAACTTCTGTTCATGAGCTTGGATTGAATCTTTGGAGAGATGTTGTGATCCATTCCATCAAAACTCAGGCTAGGCTGCTAGATACACTTCTTGAGCTTGTGCTTCGAGAAAGGAATGGTGAAGTAATAAACAGAGGATTGATGAGAAATATAATAAAGATGCTTATGGATTTGGGTTTGCCTGTTTACCAGCTTGACTTTGAAAAGCATTTTCTTGATGTATCTTCAAATTTTTACGGTTGTGAGTCCCAGAAATTCATTGAAACATGTGATTGTGGTGATTATCTGAAGAAAGCTGAGAGACGTTTAAATGAAGAGTTGGAGAGAGTATCTCATTACTTGGATCCCAGAAGTGAGTCAAAGATAACGAATGTGGTGGAGAAGGAGATGATTGAAAGCCATATGCATACTCTAGTTCATATGGAGAACTCAGGCCTAGTTAGTATGCTTGTGGATGACAAATATGAAGACTTGCAAAGAATGTATAATTTGTTTCGCAGGGTGCCTGCTGGACTCACAATTGTTAAAGAAGTCATGACCTCTTTTATTCGGGATACAGGTAAGCAGCTAATTATGGATCCGGAAAGGCTGAGAGATCCTGTGGATTTTGTTCAACGACTGCTGGATTTGAAGGATAAATATGACAAGGTTATTACAATGTCTTTTAACAATGACAAGACATTTCAGAATGCCTTGAATTCTTCTTTTGAATATTTCATCAATTTGAATGCCCGGTCTCCAGAGTTCATCTCTTTGTTTGTGGATGACAAACTTCGCCGAGGGTTGAAAGGGGTTGGCGAGGAGGATGTGGAGATTGTACTGGACAAAGTCATGATGCTTTTCCGGTACCTACAGGAGAAGGATGTGTTTGAGAAGTATTACAAGCAACACTTGGCAAAAAGGCTTCTTTCAGGGAAAACTATATCTGATGATGCAGAAAGGAGTTTGATTGTTAAGCTCAAAACAGAATGCGGATACCAATTCACTTCTAAGTTAGAGGGTATGTTTACTGACATGAAGACTTCGCATGATACAATGCAGGGTTTCTATACAGGCCAAGGTACTGAGTTGGGGGATGGCCCTACACTATCTGTCCAGGTGCTTACAACAGGATCATGGCCTACTCAGCCTAGCCCACCGTGTAATCTTCCATCAGAAATATTGGGTGTGTGTGACAGGTTTCGAACATATTATCTTGGCACACACAATGGTAGGAGATTGTCCTGGCAAACTAATATGGGGACTGCTGATTTGAAAGCAACATTTGGTAAGGGCCAAAAGCATGAGTTGAATGTTTCCACATACCAAATGTGTGTACTCATGCTTTTCAACAACGTTGAGCAGTTGACTTGTAAGGAGATAGAGCAAGCTACAGCCATTCCCATGTCAGATTTGAGGAGGTGCCTTCAGTCTCTTGCCTGTGTGAAAGGAAAAAATGTTCTTCGAAAAGAGCCAATGAGCAAGGACATTGCAGAGGATGATACGTTCTTCTTTAATGACAAATTCACAAGCAAGTTCTTCAAGGTAAAGATAGGGACTGTGGTTGCACAGAGGGAGTCTGAACCAGAAAACCTAGAAACTCGGCAAAGAGTGGAGGAAGACAGAAAGCCACAGATCGAGGCAGCAATTGTTAGGATAATGAAATCAAGACGAACTCGAGATCATAATAATATCGTTGCTGAGGTCACAAAGCAGCTGCAGTCACGCTTTTTGCCTAATCCTGTTGTTATTAAGAAAAGAATTGAATCCCTTATTGAGCGTGAGTTTCTGGAGAGGGATAAAGTGGACAGAAAACTGTATCGCTATCTTGCTTGAACTGTGTATTTGCTTTTGTTTTGGCATTGCACCTATCTGATTCTGTCTCATGAGTTAGAGTGCTCATCATAAAATATTTCTACTGTAACTCTCCTTTGCATATCAACAAAACATAGACTTGTTAGGTTCACTTCTTTCAGCCTCCATAAAAAAATTGAAATGACAGTTCTACTCTCTTCATCTTCTCCATTGAGATCCATTTTTCACTTCTCAGTTGTAATAACCCGCACCTCCACCGTTACTGCCGCAATAGCTTCCCACCTCTATGTGTCATCATAAGCACAAAAAATGTCATAAGCATAAAAAATTGTATTATGAATTACACAAATTAAAAGGCAAATTTTGTATTTTTCAGATTGTGAATATAGATTTAGCAATTATGCAAGAAGAATTTGCCTTTTCTCCAAATAAAAAAATCGATACTTTTTTTAGCTTGTAGCCCTTAATTGACATATACTTTTCAATCATTTTGGATATAAAATTACTTCTTTAACTATTAAGAGGTTATAATATTAATTTGAGAGTTGAGTGACCTTACAAGTAAGGAAAAGACAGAGTTCAAGACTCTTCCTAGAGAGAAAATACTCCAAACAAACATATTTCTAACAATAATCCAGCCTGATTCTTCCAACCTTTCCCTCTCTCCAAATACCAAACTCTTTGCTACATATCCATCATGTCACTTGAACCTTGTTCTTCTCTCACCTCCATAGACTTTTGGTATTCCCAAAATACCCTGATGTAATATTATGAATTATGTAATTCATAAATTTTTTTCTAAATTCGTAATTAGCTTCTAGATTACGTAATACATAAGTCTTTTTTTTCAAATACATGATTAATTACTGGATTACATAATCTGGAAGTCTTTTCTCAATGGCGTGTCTGGATTACATAATCCAGAAGCTACTCTAAAATCCAGACTTTCGGATTATATAATTGAAATACCATTTTTAAAAAATATATTTTGGATTATATAATCTGTGAGCTATTTTGAAAGAAGATACGGGGAAGAAAAGCCATGACGTTTTGTTTTTGAAAAACAGATTTTGTTCACTCTCGGTCTGGGACTTACTGCGCCTTACTCCTTGGGTATTTTTGTCTGAAATTTTTACCAGACATTCGTCATTGTGTCTACTGAATTTTGACTGAGATTTGAGCCCCAGACTCGTCCCACAAGATTCGTAATAAATTTTTTATTCATCACTGCCCGGGCTGAAAGTAAGGTTCGTTTGTGTGTGAAACTGTTTCAATTTTTTCTTGAGGGTTTGATCTGAAATCTGTCGCATTTTGTCCCAAATTCAGTGAAGATTCTTACGCGAAATTTCAGGAAAAAACCATTTTGGGAGAATTTTTCAGAAATTTTGTGCAAACCAAGGCTATCCTCTAGTAAAACTTGTGAAATTTCGCCGTACTTTCTGCAACTTTTTTCTGGGTTTGTATTGCACTGAAAAAATTCACACAAGTACTTTCGTATGTTTTTTTCACCCAGGTAAGGAGGCACGTCCATAAACAAATCACAGAAAGAAGATACGGGGAAGAATAGCCAAGACGTTTTGTTTTCGGAAAACCGATTTTGTTTACTCTCGGAGTGGGAGTTACTGCCCCTTGCTCCTTGGGTATTTTGGTCTAAAATTTTTGCCAGACATTCGTCATTCTGTCTATTGAGTTTTGGCTTAGATTTGAGATCCAGACTCATCCCACAACATTCGCAATAAATTTTTTATTCATCACTGTCCAGTCTGAAAGGAAGGTTCGTTTGTGTGTGAAACTGTTTGAGTCTTTTCCAGGGTGACTACTCATCTGTTTGACCTGAAATCTGTCGCGTTTTGTCCCAAATTTAGTGGAGATTCCTATGCGGAATTTCAGGAAAAAACCATTTCGGAAGAATTTGTTCAGAAATTTTTGTGCAAACTAAGGCTAATCTCTAGCAAAACTTGTGAAATTTAGCCCTACTTTCTACAATTTTTTTCCGGGTCTGTATTGCGCTGAAAAAATACACACAAGTACTTTCGTATGTTGTTTTCACATAGGTAAGGAGGCACATCTATATACAAATTAAAGAAAGAAGATACGGGAAAGAAAAGCCAGGACGTTTTGACTTCGGTAAACAGGTTTTGTTCACTGTAGGTCTGGGACTTACTGCTCCTTACTCCTGGGGTATTTTTGTCTGAAATTTTTACAAGACATTCGTCATTGTGTCTATTGAGTTTTGGCTAAGATTTGAGCCCCAGACTCGTCCCACACGATTCGCAATAAATTTTTTATTCATCATTGCCGGGCTGAAAGGAAGGTTTGTTTGTGTGTGAAACTGTTTGATTGTTTTCCTGGGTGAATACTCATCCGTTTGACATGAAATCTGTCACGTTTTGTCCTAAATTCAGTGGAGATTCCTATGCGGATTTTCAGGAAAAAACCATTTCGGGAGAATTTTTCAGAAATTTTGTGCGAACCACTCTAGCAAAATTTGAGAAATTTCGCCATACTTTCACCAATATTTTTCCAGGTCCGTATTGCGCTGAAAAAATTCACAGAAGTACTTTCTTATGTTGTTTGCACCCAGGTAAGGAGACACGTCCATAAACAAATCACAGAAAGAAGATACGGGGAAGAAAAACCAGGACGTTTTGTTTTTGGAAAACCGGTTTTGTTCAATGTAGGTTTGGGACTTACTGCGCCTTACTCCTGGGGTATTTTTGGTGGAGATTTGAGCCCCAGACTCGTCCCACAAGATTCACAATAAATTATTTATTCATCACTGCCCGAGCTGAAAGGAAGGTTCATTTGTGTGTGAAACTGTTTGATTGTTTTCCTGGGTGAATACTCATCTGTTTGACCTGAAATCTGTCGTGTTTTGTCCCAAATTCAGTGGAGATTCCTACGCCGATTTTCAGGAAAAAACCATTTTGGGAGAATTTTTCAGAAATTTTGTGCAAACCACTCTAGCAAAACTTGAGAAATTTCGCCATACTTTCTGCAATTTTTTTCCAGGTCCGTATTGCGCTGAAAAAATTCACAGAAGTACTGTCTTATGTTGTTTGCACCCAGGTTAGGAGACACGTTCATAAAGAAATCACAGAAAGAAGATACGGGGAAGAAAAGCCAGGACGTTTTGTTTTCGGAAAACCGGTTTTGTTCACTCTCGGTCTGTGACTTACTGCGCCTTACTCCTGGGGTATTTTTGCCTGTAATTTTTACCAGACATTCGTCATTGTGTCCATTGAGTTTCGGCGGAGATTTGAGTCCCAGACTTGTCCCACAAGATTGACAATAAATTTTTTAATCATCACTATAGGGCTGAAAGGAATGTTCATTTGTGTGTGAAACTGTTTGATTGTTTTCCTGGATAAATACTCATCCGTTTGACGTGAAATCTGTCGCGTTTTGTCCCAAATTCAGTGAGATTCCTACGCGGAATTTCAGGAAAAAACCATTTCGGGTGAACTTTTCAGAAATTTTGTGCAAACCAAGGCTATCCTCTAGCAAAACTTGTGAAATTTCGCCTTCTTTCAGCAATTTTTTTCTAGGTGCGTATTGCACTGAAAAAATTCACACAAGTACTTCAGTATGTTGTTTGCACTCAGGTAAGGAGGCAAGTCCATAAACAAATCACAGAAAGAAGATACGGGGAAGAAAATCAAGGACGTTTTGTTTTCGGAAAACCGGTTCTAATCACTCTCGGTATGGGACTTACTCGTCCTTAATCCCTGGGTATTTTGGCCTGAAATTTTTACCAGACATTCTTCATTGTGTCTATTGAGTTTTGACTAAAATTTGAACCCAAGACTAGTCTCACAAGATTCGCAATAAATTTTTTATTCATCACTGCCCGGGCTAAAAGTAAGGTTCATTTGTGCGTGAAATTGTTTGATTTTTTTCATGAGTGAATATTCATCCGTTTGACCTGAACTCTGTCGCGTTTGGTCCCAAATTAAGTGGAGATTCCTATGCGAAATTTCAGGAAAAAACCATTTCAAGAGAATTTTTCAGAAATTTTCTGCAAACCAAGGCTATCCTCTAGCAGAATGAAGATACTGGGAAGAAAAGCCAAGACGTTTTGTTTTCGGAAAACTAATTTTCTTCACTCTCGGTCTGGGACTTATTGCGCCTTACTCCTTGGGTATTTTGGTCTGAAATTTTTACCAGACATTCGTCATTGTGTCTATTGAGTTTTGGCTGAGATTTGAGTCCCAGACTTGTCCCACAAGATTGGCAATAAATTTTTTAATCATCACTGTCGGGCTGAAAGGAATGTTCGTTTGTGTGTGAAACTGTTTGATTGTTTTCCTGGGTGAATACTCATCCGTTTGACCTGAATTCTGTCACTTTTTGTCCCAAATTCAGTGGAGATTCCTACACGGAATTTCAAGAAAAAAACATTTCGGGAGAATTTTTCAGAAATTTTGTGCAAACCACTCTAGCAAAACTTGTGAAATTTCACCCTACTCTCTGCAATTTTTTTCCGGTTCCGTATTGCGCTGAAAAAATTCACACAAGTACTTTCTTATGTTTTTTGCACCCAGGTAAGGAGGCACGTCCATAAACAAATCACAGAAAGAAGATACGGGGAAGAAAAGCCAGGATGTTTTGTTTTCGGGTAACCAGTTTTGTTCACTCTAGGTCTGGGACTTAATGCGCCTTACTCCTTGGGTATTTTGGTCTGAAATTTTTACCAGACATTCGTCAATGTGTCTATTGAGTCTTGGCTGAGATTTGAGCCCCAGACTTGTCCCACAAGATTCACAATAAAAATTTTTAATCACTGCCCGGGCTAAAAGGAAGGTTCATTTGTGTGTGAAACTGTTTGATTTTTTTCATGGGTGAATACTGATCCGTTTGACCTGAAATATTTCGCGTTTTGTCCCAAATTCAGTTGGGATTCTTACGCGGAATTTCAGGAAAAAACCATTTTGGGAGAACTTTTCAAAATTTTTTTGCAAACAAAGGCTATCATCTAACAAAACATGTGAAATTTTGCCCTACTTTCAGCAATTTTTTTCGGGTCCGTATTGCGTTGAAAAAATTCACACAAATACTTCAGTAAGTTGTTTGCACTCTTGTAAGGAGGCAAGTCCATAAACAAGTCACAGAAAGGAGATACGGGGAAGAAAAGCCATGATGTTTTGTTTTCGGATAACCGGTTTTGTTCACTCTCGGTCTGGGACTTAATGCGCCTTACTCCTTGGGTATTTTTGTCTAAAATTCTTACCAGACATTCGTCAATGTGTCTATTGAGTTTTGGCTGAGATTTGAGCCCTAGACTCGTCCCACAAGATTCGCAATAAATTTTTTATTCATCACTGCCTAGGCTGAAAGGAAGGTTCGTTCGTGTGTGAAACTGTTTGATTCTTTTTCCTGAGTGAATACTCATCCGTTTGACCTGAAATCTGTCGCGTTTTGTCCCAAATTCAGTGGAGATTCTTACGCGGAATTTCAGAAAAAAACCATTTCGGGAGAATTTTTAAGAAATTTTGTGCAAACCAAGGCTATCCTCTAGTAAAACCTGTGAAATTTCGCCCTACTTTCTACAATTTTGTTCCGTATCTGTATTGCGCTGAAAAAATTCACACAAGTACTTTCGTATATTTTTTGCACCCAAGTAAGGAGACATGTCCATAAACAAATCACAGAAAGAAGTACGGGGAAGAAAAGCCAGGACTTTTCGTTTTCGGAAAATCGATTTTGTTCACTCTCGGTTTGGGACTTACTGTGCCTTACTCCTTGGGTATTTTGGTCTGAAATTTTTACCAGACATTTGTCATTGTGTCTATTGAGTTTTGTCTGAGATTTGAGACCCAGACTCGTCCCACAAGATTCTTAATAAATTTTTTATTCATCACTGCCCGGTCTGAAAGGAAGGTTCGTTTGTGTGTGAAACTGTTTGAGTCTTTTTCCGGGTGACTACTCATTTGTTTGACCTGAAATCTGTCGCGTTTTGTCCCAAATTTAGTGGAGATTCCTACGCGGAATTTCAGGAAAAAACCATTTCGGGAGAATTTTTCAGAAATTTTGTGCAAACCAAGGCTATCCTCTAGAAACACTTGTGAAATTTAGTCTTACTTTCTGCAATTTTTTTCTGGGTCCGTATTGCGCTGAAAAAAATTCATAGAAGTACTTTCGTATGTTGTTTTCATCCAGGTAAGGAGGCACGTCCATATACAAATTACAGAAAGAAGATACGGGGAAGAAAAGCCAGGACGTTTTTTTCATCATTGTGTCTATTGAGTTTTTGCTGAGACTTGACCCCAGACTCGTCCCACAAGATTCACAATAAATTTTTTTTCATCACTGCCTGGGCTAAACGGAAGGTCCTTTGTGTGTGAAACTGTTTGATTTTTTTCCTGGGTGAATGCTCATCCGTTTGACCTGAAATTTGTCGTGTTTTGTACAAAATTCAATTGAGATTCCTACGCGGAATTTCAGGAAAAACCATTTCGTGAGAATTTTTCAGTAATTTTGAGCAAACCAAGGTTACCCTCTAGCAAAAAATGTGAAATTTCGCCCTACTTTCTACAATTTTTTTCCTGTTCCATATTGCGAAAAAATTCACACAAGTACTTTATTATGTTGTTTGCACCCAGATAAGGAGGCACGTCTATAAACAAATCACAGGAAGAAGATACGGGGAAGAAAAACCAAGACGTTTTGTTTTCGGAAAACCGGTTTTGTTCACTCTCGGTCTGGGACTTACTGCGCCTTACTCCTTGTGTATTTTGGTCTGAAATTTTTACCAAACATTCGTCATTCTGTCTATTGAGTTTTGGCTGAGATTTGAGCCCCAGACTCGTCCCACAAGATTCACAATAAATTTTTTATTCATCACTGCCCGGGCTAAAAGGAAGGTTCCTTTGTGTGTGAAACTGTTTGATTTTTTTCCTGGGAGAATACTCATTCGTTTGACCTGAAATCTGTCACGTTTTGTACCAAATTCAGTTGAGATTCCTACGCGTAATTTCAGGAAAAAACCATTTCGGGAGAATTTTTCAGTAATTTTTGAGCAAACCGAGGCTATCCTCTAGCAAAATATGTAATTTCGCCCTACTTTCTACAATTTTTTTCTTGTTCCATATTGCGCTGAAAAAATTCACACAAGTACTTTATTATGTTGTTTACACCCAGATAAGGAGCCACGTCTATAAACAAATCACAGAAAGAAGATACGGGGAAGAAAAGCCGAGACGTTTTGTTTACGGAAAACCGGTTTTGTTCACTCTCGGTCTGGGACTTACTGCGCCTTGCTCCTTGGGTATTTTGGTCTGAAATTTTTACTAGGCATTCGTCATTGTGTCTATTGAGTTTTGGTTGAGATTTGAGCCCCAGACTCGTCCCACAAGATTCGCAATAAATTTTATTATTCATCACTGCCCGGGTTGAAAGGAAGGTTCGTTTGTGTATGAAACTGTTTGATTTTTTTCATGGGTGAATACTCATCCGTTTGACCTGAAATCTGTCGCGTTTTGTCCCAAATTCAGTGGAGATTCTTACGCGGAATTTAAGGAAAAAAAAATTTCGGGAGAACTTTTCAGAAATTTGTACAAACCAACGCTATCCTCTTGCAAAACTTGTGAAATTTTGCCCTACTTTCTGCAATTTTTTTTCAGGGTCCGTATTGCGTTGAAAAAAATTCACACAAGTACTTTCGTATGTTATTTGCACCCAGGTAAGGAGGCACGTCCATAAACAAATCACAGAAATAAGATACGGGGAAGAAAAGCCAGGACGTTTTTGTTTTCGGAAAACCGGTTTTGTTCACTCTCGGTTTGGGACTTACTGCACCTTACTCCTTGAGTATTTTGGTCTGAAATTTTTACCAGACAATCATCATTTTGTCTATTGAGTTTTGGCTGAGATTTGAGCCCCAGACTCGTCCCACAAGATTCGTAATAAATATTTTATTCATCACTGCCCGGGCTGAAAGGAAGTTTCGTTTGTGTATGAAGCTGTTTGATTTTTTTCCTAGGTGAATACTCATCCGTTTGAACTGAAATCGGTTGCGTTTTTTTCCGAAATTCAGTGGAGATTCTTACGCGGAATTTCAGGAAAAAACAATTTCAGGAGAATTTTTCAGAAATTTTTTGCAAACCAAGGCTATCCTATAGCAAAACTTGTGAAATTTCAACCTACTTTCTGCAAAAAAAAAATTGGGTTCGTAATGCGCTGAAAAAATTCCTACAAGTACTTTCTTATGTTTTTTGCACCCAGGTAAGGAGGCACGTCCATTAACAAATCACATAAAGAAGATACGAGTAAGAAAAGCCAAGACTTTTTGTTTTTGGAAAACCGACTTTGTTCACTCGCGGTCTGGGACTTACTGCGCCTTACTCATTGGGTATTTTGGTCTGAAATTTTTACCAGACATTCATCATTGTGTCTATTGAGTTTTGGCTGAGATTTGAGTCCCAGACTTGTCCCACAAGATTGGTAATAAATTTTTTAATCATCACTGTCGGGCTGAAAGGAATGTTCGTTTGTGTGTGAAACTGTTTGATTGTTTTCCTGGGTGAATACTCATCCGTTTGACCTGAAATCTATCGCTTTTTGTCCCAAATTCAGTGGAGATTCCTACACGGAATTTCAAGAAAAAACCATTTCGGGAGAATTTTTCATAAATTTTGTGCAAACCACTCTAGCAAAACTTGTGAAATTTCGCCTTACTCTCTGCAATTTTTTTCCGGTTCCGTATTGCGCTGAAAAATTCACACAAGTACTTTCTTATGTTTTTTGCACCCAGGTAAGGAGGCACGTCCATAAACAAATCACAGAAAGAAGATACGGGGAAGAAAAGCCAGAACTTTTTGTTTTCGGAAAACCGGCTTTGTTCACTCGCGGTCTGGGACTTACTGCGAATAACTCCTTGGTTATTTTGGTCTGAAATTTTAACCAGACATTCGTCATTGTGTCTATTGACTTTTGGCTGAGAATTGAGCCCCAGACTCATCCCACAAGATTCACAATAATTTTTTTATTCATCATTGCCAAGGTTGAAAGGAAGGTTCGTTTGTGTGTGAAACTGTTTAATTTTTTTCTTGGGTGAACACTCATATGTTTGACCTGACATCTGTTGCGTTTTGTTTCAAATTCAGTGGACATTCTCACGTTGAATTTCAGGAAAAAACCATTTCGGGAGAATTTTTCAGAAATTTTGTGCAAACCAAGGCTATGCTCTAGCAAAACTTGTGAAATTTTGCCCTACTTTCTGCAATTTTTTTCCGGGTCCGTATTGCACTGAAAAAATTTCAGACAAGTACTTTCATATGTTGTTTGCACCCAGGTAAGGAGGCACGTCCATAAACAAATCACAGAAAGAAGATACGGGGAAGAAAAACCAGGACGTTTTGTTTTCGGAAAACCGGTTTTGTTCACTCTCGGTCTGGGACTTACTGCGCCTTACTCCTTGGGTATTTTGGTCTGAAATTTTTACCAGACATTCTTCATTATGTCTATTGAGTTTTGGCTGAGATTTGAGCTCCAGACTCGTCCCATAAGATTCGCAATAAATTTTTTAATCATCACTGCCCGGGCTGAAAGGAAGGTTCGTTTGTGTGTGAAACTGTTTCATTTTTTTCCTGGGTGAATACTCACCCGTTTTACCTGAAATCTGTCGCGTTTTGTCCCAAATTCAGTTGAGATTCCTACGCGGAATTTCAGGAAAAAACCACTTCGGGAGAATTTTTCAGAAATTTTGTGCAAACCAAAGCTATCTCTCACAACTTTTTTTAATTGGAAAATATGAAACACGAGATGAACTTGTGTTGTGTTTGGTAATTGTAGCTTGTAAGACACAACCCCCAACATATCCAATTATAGGGAATGACCCAAAGAATCATGCGGCCAACTTCTGATTAATTCTCCAAGCTACTATTTACTATTGATGAGGCCTTAATTTGATGAACACTTACTCTTCAACTTCAAATGTAAGAGACTTTTTTGTTAGCATATTTTCTCATCTAGTGTTGAGCTAGCAACAAATGATGCTTCAATTGTCTCAAAGTCTCATCTCTATCCACCAATTCATGTTCTACAACCTCCACCCTTTTCTCTCCATACGAAAATCATATCAGCAAAGAGGGTTTTCGCCCATAAACTGTCTTAAAAGGAGTGGTTCTTGTAGATCCATGAAAAGTAGTATTATACCACAACACCTCAACAATGGGAATCTTATTTGGTACACTCACATTATTTAATTCTATGTTATCCACACTCAAATTCCAAGAAGCATCTTTCTTCTTAACCAAGATGATCGAATCGGAGAAAGCACTAAGCTATGTTTGTTGATACCTTGTTGCAACATCTCATTCACCTGTCTCTCAATCTCATCTTTATGGTGGCACAGGTAACGATAAGGTTGAATACTCACTCACTGGTCCAATCTCCTTATACAACTTAATCGAATGAGAGGGAATGACTATTCAAGGGAGCCCAGCACCTTCCGGGTTGTCCCCTTGACTACGTTTTCCATTGGGGGCAATACCTGGATTGTCCCGACCAACAAGGCCTCGGTCGTGGAAGAGTTGAACGAAGAAGATGAAGAAGACGAAGAAGACGAAGATGAAGAAGACGTAGGACGAGACAAAGAAGATATGACTAACATTTTGTAAGACGAGGAAAGCGGCTTGGTAAGACGAAAAACACTCGAGGGTCGAAGCAAGAAATCAAAGTAGTAGCCTTGACATTTTTGGGACCACTATTTATAGTCCTTAGGGGTCTCGGGTGAAGCGTCGCATCATTCTCAACCGTTAGATCTCCCAAGATCTAACGACCCTCATCAAATGGTGTCAAAAAACCCCTCATCAATGCATGTCAGGTAACGCGTACATCAGACCTTGGGAAACCCAACCATCACATCAGGTCTCAGGAAGCCCGTCTGTCACATCAGTTTTAGATAGACTCTTCGAATTAACCATCCTCGAGCTTGGGAGGCAAGTGTACCAGTGAGACCTGTACGACTGACCGTACGTCTCCCCATCAATGGGTCGACCAATATCATGCATCGGTCCCCATCCATGGGCTGACCGAGACACAAACCCAATTACGCTCAAGTAGAGTTAATCGAGCTAATCAATTGTTAAGAGCTAGGTAATATATTCCTAAACATGACCCAAACCCTCTAATCTGGTCCTATAAAAAAGACCCACTAAAATAATATAAATAACACATATTCCAAGAACCATGTATGTCATCATACAGTGCTCTGACTACCGAGTACCGAATACTAAATTGACTTGAGCGTCAGAGTGTCTTCTGCAGATACCATCCGAGTCTGGGCTACGAGAAAAACAAGAGGTGGAACGAGTAGAAGGAAAGAATGAGCTTGCTTGGAAAAGAAGTGAAGTGTTATCCGACCGACCGAACAATGAAGGATAGGAACAGTCTCAATAATTCTCTGAACCACAACCCCGTTCGAGAACACTTAAACTCTTCAGGTTTATCATTGATATTGAAGGTTGAGAATCTTCTTTTACTCTTAATTCATGTTATAATTAATTAAATGTTATGTAGCACGTTAAGTAATTAAATAAAATAAATTAACAAATTAAAATAATCAATTAAATTTTAGCTGAATGACTTGTCTATCAATTTAATTATTTATCAAAGTTGTATTCGTCAATTATTTCCTTTTGAACAATCGATTATATAATAAATTTAATCCATTAATACAATTTAAAAAATCTATGCAGAGATAATTGGTATTATTTTATTTTATTTTTATATTTTATTAAATCAATTAAAGCCTACCACTTTTAAAATATACATAAATTTCTATATTCAATTATATTTATTTGTTTAATAAAAAAAAATAAACCTCGTATACAATCAATACAAGAAGAAAAAAGTGAACCACAAAATTCATCTTTCCAAAAAAATAACAACGAAACCCCAAAATCGACTAAAAGAAAATTTCAAAATCAACCCTTCATTCAACATTTTATTTTCAAATTGAAAAAATTTAGTCACTATAATACACATGGTTATTATAGATTTAGTGTTTATGATTAGTGGTGATTATTGTCTTTACTTAGAAAAAGTCACAAATTAATGATTTTTTTTACAAAGCTAATATTGCTACAAATTATCCATCATGGAATAACATTATCATAAATGTTGAACACAACATAAATATTCTCCATCCAAAGATGATTTATTGCACATGAAAAGTGATGTTATTAAAAAAACCAAAAATCACTTGTATTAATCAATGTTGGTAATTAGTTATTATTTATAACATTTATTTTATTTTATTTTCTCTTAAAAAAATTACAAAGTTATTTAAAGTTATAACTTTAAAACAAGAATAATTTGATTATAAAACATTTAAAATTATCATAATTTGAAGTGCTACAATGATAATTATTATTTGTATTTATAGCATATAATTAATAAAAATTTAATACTGATAATAAATACTTTAAAAAATTTAAATAATAAAAGTATCATATAAAATAAAAAGAATAATTTATGAAAAAATTGTTTTGATAAAAAATATTGTAACAAGTTATTAATTTTCCACGTTAGTTAGGATAATGTGATCATTATAAAAATAATGATCTTAGGTAACTAGTGTAGTATACTTAGGATCATGTCATTAATAATATACCACATTAGTTAATTTCATTGAAATATTAAACATAAACTAAAATCAGAATAAAAGAAATAAACTGATTTTGTAAATAAGAGAAAGAATAAAGCAATTAGGAACCAATTGATGAAACATGTAAGACCAATATTATCACTTGATGGTGACAGCATAAGACTTAAAAATATAGTTAAAAAACCGTACCCTAGTGCGGCGCCTCCTCCTCCTTCCTCTCCGTTTGAGTGAGGCATTTCATCGAACATCATAGCGGCACTTACTTCCTCTCTAAACACCGAAAACGAGCACGCACACATTCACTGTCCGTGTGAAGCATTTCGTCGAACACCATCGTTTCCCTTCCTTCAATTCTCTTCCAACACTATAAGCTAACACTGTCTGTGTGTTTGTGTGAGGCATTTCATCGAACATGTCGTCGGCGAAGTGGCGCGCCTTGCAGCACCGCCACCGCTACACCTACACCGCCGTGGTTTTCCCTCCGTCGTTCCTCTCCTCCATTTCCCTTCTCCTCTCCAACCCTCTTGTCTCCCCCTTCCACTCCTCCCTCCTCCACTTCACCTCCCTCTCTTCCACCCTCTCCCAACTCTCCCATGCCAAAAACCTCGCCTCCACCTTCCTCCACCTCCTCCAATCCCATCCTCCCTCCGAACCTCAATCCTCTCTTGACTTTGCCTGCGAACTCTACCTCCACCTCATCTTCCTCGAAAACTCCCAACCCCTCCACAAAACCCTCCTTTCCCCCCTTGGCAAACCCACGCCGTTCCGCTCCATCCTCGCCACCTCTTTCAACACTCTCCTCCACAACAACCACGCCTTCCCGCGCTTCGCCGTCTCCCGCGCCGCGCTCTCCGTCCTCGGCATGCCCAAGCTCGACTACCTCGCCGCAGTAGTGGAAGATTGCGCTGTCCTTGTGGCCTCCGACGCCGTGAATAGTCTAAGCGGCGTTGTTTCGGAGACGGAGAGGCCTTCGCCTGTTGTCATGGAACAGTGCCAGGAGGCTCTGTCTTGTTTGTATTACTTGCTGCAGAAGTTTCCTTCTAAGTTTCGCGAAAGTGAGGGTGGTGTTGTCATGGAAGGGATTGTGAGTGTTGTGTTGAGTGTTTTGAGTTCAACTGCGTTTTCGAGGGACTGTCTCGTGGCGGCTGGTGTGGCTCTGTGTGCTGCTTTTCAAGTTTGTGTGAGTAAGGAAGAGCTTGGTTCGGTGTTGATTCGAGGGGTGTTTAATAATAGCTTGCAGGGTTTGGATTTGAGTGGTGGTGATGGTGACATTGGCGACGTCAGGGATGTGATTGGGAGGATTCCTTGTAAGGGGGATTTGTATTTAGGGATTTGTGGCCTTTCTGCGTTGAGTAGGCTTTGTTTGATAAGAGGGGTTCTCACTGCGGTTTCTAGGGACTTGCTTAATGCTCATTTTAGTGGTGTGGGTGGTATTAAGACTGTGTTGTATGATGGGGTCTTGCCTGAGCTGTGTAGGTTCTGTGAGAATCCTGTTGATAGTCACTTCAATTTTCATGCGCTTACGGTGATGCAGATTTGTTTGCAGCAGATTAAGGCGTCGTTGTTGGCGGGTTTAACTGATTTTTCCGGGGAGTATGAGCCAATTCCAGAGGAAATGGGGGTGCGGGTACTTAGGATTATTTGGAATAACTTGGAGGATCCTCTGAGTCAAACAGTGAAGCAGGTGCATCTCATTTTTGACCTTTTTCTCGACATTCAGTCTTCACTCTGTAAGGGTGGGGGGAGAATAAAGGAGTTTTTGGTGAAGATTGGAACGGATCTTCTTTCGATGGGGTCGCGGTGTAAGGGGAGGTATATTCCCTTGGCATTGCTGACGAAGAGATTGGGAGCGAGGAAAATGTTGGAAATGACTCCAGATCTGTTGTTTGAGACAACTCAGGCATATGTTGATGATGATGTCTGCTGTGCTGTCACATCGTTTCTGAAGTGCTTCCTTGAGTGTTTGCGTGACGAGTTCTGGGAGAGTGATGGGATTGAAGGTGGATACGCTCTCTATAGAGGGCATTGTATTCCCCCCGTTCTTTATGGGCTAGGTTCTGGATTATCGAAACTTCGCACCAATTTAAATACTTATGCCTTGCCAGTTTTACTGGAAGTGGATGTGGACAGTATATTTCCCATGCTTAGTTTCATCTCGGTTGGGCCGAGTGGGGATGAGAACAGACTACAATATACAGAGGTTGTTTCCATGGACATGGAAGTGAATCTTGAACAGAGAATTGCAATTCTAGTTTCATTACTGAAGGTATCTCGGTCACTTGCATTGGTTGAAGGAGACATTGACTGGGCAGAAGATCCTTCAGCGAATGAAAAAGAGCCTGGGCTGGGAATTGAAAGCCATGCTATTGTTTGCATTAAGGGAATAAATGTTAGGATCCATTTTCAGTGGCTAGTAAATGCATTGACTCATGTGGACGAGTCCCTGCGTGTAGATGCTGCTGAGTCTCTTTTCTTAAACCCTAAGACAGCTAGTTTGCCTTCTCATCTAGAACTCACACTAATGAAAGAAGCTGTGCCTCTGAATATGAGGTGTTGCTTCTCGGCTTTTCAGATGAAGTGGAGCAGCTTGTTTCGTAAGTTCTTCTCTAGGGTTCGAACAGCCCTGGAGAGACAATTCAAGCAAGGAAACTGGAACCCTCTTGACCATACTAAAGGTAATGAAGTTTATCCTTCTAAAGGAAATGATAAGGAATCAACAATCAAAAGAGCCGATGATCTTTTTCACTTTATGAGGTGGTTGAGTGGCTTCTTATTTTTCTCGTGCTATCCTTCTGCACCTTACAAGAGGAAAATAATGGCGATGGATCTCGTATTGATTATGATAAATGTCTGGTCTATTAAGTCATCAATTAGTGAGGAGTTTAATAGTTCTTTGTCAGTAAGTGACCTTTATCCTTACAACAAGGGGATGACTTCATCTGATTCAACTCTATTGTTAGTTGGGTCAATTGTTGATAGTTGGGACAGGTTGAGAGAGAATTCATTTCACATATTACTCCATTTTCCTAGTCCACTACCTGGAATTTCTAATGAAGACACGCTGAAGAAGCTAATTGCTTCGTCAGTGCAATTAGTTTGCAGTCCACGTGTAAGGGAAAGTGATGCTGGAGCTCTATCCCTCCGACTTATATTTAAGAAGTACGTGCTGGAGCTAGGTTGGTTGATTGAAGATTCATTAAATGTTGTCCATTTAAGCTCAAAGTCTGAATTGGCAAATGAAGTTAGCAAGTCCAATAAATCCAGAAATCCTGTAATAATATATTTGAAATCAATGATTGATTGGCTGGATGCTGCTGTAAGAGATGGGGAACAAGATCTTTCTAAAGCATGCAAGAACAGCTTTGTCCATGGTGTATTACTTGCTTTGCGTTATACTTTTGAGGAACTGGATTGGAATTCTGATGGCTTATCGTCTAGCATCTTGGAGCTGAGATATTTGTTGGAAAGACTTCTAGATCTTGTAGTTAGGATAACTTCATTGGCACTATGGGTGGTTTCTGCAGATGCTTGGCATTTGCCTGAAGACATGGATGAGATGCTTGATGAGGATAATCTTTTGATGGAGATACCATATGATGAGCATATGCCTTCATCTGAATGTGAGAATAATAATTCAAAACCTTCCCATGATGATGACCGATCATCAGAACAGATAGTCATGGTTGGTTGCTGGCTGGCTATGAAAGAGGTACTTTACCTGCACAGTGTCTAAGAACTGTTAAAGCATTGGAATATAGTAGGATATTTTCTCTTCAAAAGGGTAGAAAGACTAAAGATTTCAATTTATGATTCATTATTTCTTCACTGTAAATTTGCGCGCCTATAACTTATAACTGTAGAAATTATACCAATAAAATATATTATAGCGTATTAGTTATTTCAGTGGTAAATGGAGTCTAAGTGGTTCAGCATATGTAATGGTATTATTAAGTCTACATATTTTTTTCTAGTTCCTAATGTTTCACCATGTTTTCTTCCTAAGGTGAGCCTTCTTCTGGGGACTATTATAAGAAAGGTGCCATTGCCAAGGAATGCTTCTTCAGATTTATCTGAGTTAGAAGGGCATTCTGTTGACTTTTCGTCTGATTCTGTGCTTGACATGGAACAACTTAAAACAATAGGGAATCACTTTTTAGAAGTTCTCTTAAAGATGAAGCATAATGGTGCGATTGATAAGACGAGGGCTGGATTCACAGCTCTTTGCAATCGACTACTTTGTTCTAATGACTCAAGGTATGGATTTTGTTTCTCTGTTTTTGTTTCTATGAAATGAATGGTGGATAATGCATATTAACAAATAAATTTAATACACAAGGATAAGAGAGAAGAAAAGGAATACTCAATACCAAGACTACATATGTATACTGTGGAAATTATGTGATACAATTAGTCAATTACAAAATACAGAAAACTAACCCCTATTTATGCTGGCATTATAGTTATCTATCCTTGATAGAATTATCAATAGCTGATCCCAAAAATGCTATAATAAGGTAATAACTGATGGCAGGATGACTGTTTTACTGAAGATTGTAGATACAAGATAAACAATTTATTTACACATAAAGGCTTAAGAATAACAAAAATACCCAAAGTAAAGACATGTTCATATATTGGAAACTGTGAGGTGTAAAAAACACACTACAGATGGCATTTAGATTCAGAACACGGGAGTGAAAATAACTTTTATTGGAGTGAAAATAGCAGAAGTCCAATTAGTGGGAGGATAAAATATTATTTGATAGAATTAGAAAGCATTTGGCAAAGGACCATGATTAACTAAATAATGCATCACTGAAGTGAATCCATAAATATAATCCTTATCTCATGGAAGTCTACAGGCTATGGGATGCTCTTGATGAAAGTTTTTGTCTTTTTCCTTTGTAATATATTCCTAAATAATGCAAGGTACTGAGCTTGGAATTGAATCTGGGAAGTGGACCTGCAATGCTACATATCATGTTTGGTATACTGGGCTTTCAAAGATTAAAATTCTAATTCCCATTGACAATAGTAAGCCACTGACAAATAATTAAATAAAGCATTCTTGAATCTCCATCTAGACAGTTATAATTTTAGTTCTCCATAAAATAACATCTACATTTTGAAATTTTATTTTGGTATTCTTTTTAAAATTAGAATTATAATTCCCAATTAGTCGTAACAATTCAAGCAAATGAAAAATAATCAAATAAAGCATTCATTCTTTAATTCAAACCCATATAATTCTAACTCCAGATTTAATTCGGTGCTTTATATATTTTCGTGCTATTGTGCAATCTGTGTGATACTCTGGCGCATTTGATTGGAGTATAACTCTTGTACAGAGGAGATTTCATTGGATCTGCTATTCTTCAGTTTGTGCCATTGTCAGATAAAACTATGATGTGTGATAAATGAGTTGTCAAATTTTAGTTACGATCTTGTCACATGCTCACATACAACGTACTTGCTTATGAAATGAAGATCTTGGCTCTTATGTTCTCTTTTATACATAATACAAAGAGAAATATGTTTGATTTAAATAAGGAAGGTTTTGTCATTTGAACTTGGTCAAATGATATGTTTTTGCCATTTCTTAGATGTGTATCTTCCTTTTCAGACTTCATAGAATGACAGAGTCTTGGATGGAACAACTTATGCAAAGAACTGTGGCCAAAGGACAAGTAGTGGATGACTTGCTGAGAAGAAGTGCTGGAATACCTGCTGCATTTATTGCTCTGTTCCTCTCAGAGCCAGAAGGCACCCCGAAGAAGCTTCTCCCACGGGCATTAAGGTGGCTTATAGATGTAGGTAATGGGTCCATGCTGAATGAGATTAAAAGCAATAGCTTGAATGGTGACCCATGCAAGTCAAAGGATTCAGCACATGGAAATAATTCTACATGGGCAGCTGAAAGAAATGTCAATCTGACATCATCAAAGATCAGAGATGAAGGTGTCATTCCTACAGTACATGCATTTAATGTTCTAAGAGCTGCATTCAATGACTCTAACTTGGCTACTGATACATCTGGCTTCGCTGCCGAGGCTTTGATTTTGTCCATCCGCTCTTTCTCTTCACCGTACTGGGAGATTAGAAACAGTGCTTGTCTGGCTTATACTGCCCTGGTTCGTCGCATGGTTGGATTCCTCAATGTTCATAAGCGGGAATCAGCACGACGAGCAATAACTGGGCTTGAATTTTTTCATAGGTATGATATGACTGTTGGATCTACTTACTTTTTGCTATTAAAATCATGTGATGTGAGAAGAACACGTTTATGTTTTAATCCAGCAATTTTTTTGCCAAAATTTGGTTTATTGCTTCATGCAAGTATCCTGGAAGATTTCACGGTCTTCTAATATGGGTGCTGCTTGCAATACCCATGAATTATGTTAAGGTAGATAGATGCCTTGCAATTATAGTTTTTAATCGTGTGCTGTAGTGGTATGGCCTGTGGTCACCATTCACATTCTAGTGAAGCATTTTTTTATGTAGTGGGAGTCATGACTGCTATCTCATAATTCACAGCCATTGGGGCCCCTCTGTTGACAGAGGGAAAATCCCCGTTACTTGTCTTATGAGATGCTGGTCCTTTTTTTGGTATTTCTGTCTTTGAGAGATAGGGTCTCTGTTACGAGACCCACTCTGTGCCATGTGAAGTTAAGAATGAACATGAGACCAAACAGCTGTGCAAGAGAAGCAGACCTCCGTTTCCAGCAAACATGTCCATTTCTGGCAAATGACTAAAGGCTGTTTTATCTATTATCCAAGTTTTTTTACATTTACAATACACAAAGATGAGCCTGCATTGTCCTCGACACCAAATGCTGCTTAAAGTTATATTTAATTGATTATTATTATTCATTATACATATTTCTGATAACGGGACAAACTCAAGGCAACTCTATTAAGCTTTAAGATCCAGTAATTTAAGTGAGTTCAATTTCAGGGTACATACTTGGTTAGATTATCCGTATGATAGGCATTTTAAATCATAGATAATACATGTTAGGTCTACAGTTATGCTACCATAGTTAAAATATAACACTATTTTTTCATCTATGTAAACTTTTTTTTTATTTTGTTAAGCTCGTACAAAAGTTTGATTATTAATATTATATACATGCATAGAAAGTATATTCAATTAAGAAGGTATTGAGATTGAATCCTCCGATGGAAGAATGAAAAGTAGACAACTAGATGAAATTTATTCCTTCAAAGTCTCGTGATCAAACATGTATTGTAAGTAAAATCTCTTTTTTACTTTAGGATGGAATTAATGAATTTGGGCAAAAGATGTATGTTAAAATACGTTGTGGTCCTGATAATTTTGATGATAAATCAGGCATTGATCTGAATTCTGGATAGCACTGTCTGTTACGAGTGTGTATATTCAGAGATAGTGTGAACAGTTACTGACGACTTTTATAATTTTTTTTGGACTTAGGTATCCGTCATTGCATTCATTTCTGTTTAATGAACTAGAAGTTGCGACAGAGTTTCTGGGTTGTGCATCTTCTGGAGATTTAGAGTCCATCCGTGGAAATAATCTGCATCCAAGCTTGTATCCAATTCTGATTCTCTTATCTAGGCTCAAGCCTTCATCAATTGCTGGTGAGACAGGAGATGAGCTAGACCCTTTCCTTTTCATGCCTTGGATTAGAAGGTGCTCAACTCAAAGCAATTTACGAGTTCGTGTTCTTGCATCTAGAGCTCTAACAAGTATAGTATCAAATGAGAAATTGCCTCCAGTTCTTCACAATATTATATTCGAGTTGCCCTGTGTAGATAAACTGATCAAATCAGATAGTTTTCCTATTTCCTTCAACTTCATTCATGGAATTCTCTTGCAGTTGAGCGCTTTACTGGATATAAATTTTCGGAATCTTGCTGATAACTCAAAGAAAGATCATATCATTGGTGAGTTGATTCAAATTCTTCTACTGCGGTCATGGATTGCAAGGCCCACTCATTGCCCATGCCCTATCCTTAATGAAACATTCTTAAGAGTTCTGGATCAAATGCTCAATATGGCAAGAACATGCCAGATCTCGAAACATTTCCGTTCCATTTCCAAGCTGCTATTGGAGCTGTCAACAGAATGCTTGGATTTAGAATCACATAGCCTGTCATATTATGATCCAACCATTGCCAAACTTCGTGAGCAAGCAGCCATTTCATATTTTGGATGTTTTTTTCATGCACCTATGGATGAGGAAGAGATAATCAATATGAGACAAAGACATGTTCTTCCTAGTTTAGAATCATTTCCTGAAGATGAAATGGAGAATACATCTCTTGGTCTTTTGGATAGGTTGATTTGCTGCTTGTCAGACTCATCATATGAAGTTCGACTTGCAACACTGAAGTGGTTGCTGAAGTTCCTGAAAGCATCTGAGCCTTGTGGTAAGGTCCATGATCTATTCCGTAATGACATCAGGGCTGTTCACCTCTGGGCAAAAACTAACCTTCATGGAACCTTGGTGAACATTTTGGCATCAGAGAAGCACCACAGATGTACAAATTACATTCTGAAGATTATTGTAGCTTGGAATTTGCTGCAGTTTGAAAAGGCTAGTCAAGACAAGTGCACCGGTACAAGTTATGTTGGTGAAATGGACTTTGACGCCGCATTGCAATTTTGGAATGAATTAGTTTCCTTGTACAAGCAAGCAAGACATGCGAAGACCCAGCAGTCCCTTGTTCGCTGTCTGGGAGTATGCATCAAGAGAATTACAATGTTGTTTGCAAGTTCTATTCTACCAAATGACGCAATAGAGTTTTCAGTATGTGGTGAAATACATGAGGAAATGCTAGTTAGGTTGTTTGATTGCATTGTTTTTTTCTGTAACATGATTAAACAATGTAGTTCATCATCCGAACCGGCAAGTATGCGCTATGCAGCAGCTGAATCCTTGATAGCATCTGGTTTGCTTGAGCAGGCTGGGCTCATTGGTTCATTTGTTTCGAATAAGCAGATTCCCTTGGGCACTTCATCTTTTTTTGTGAGAAATGAAGCTATGAACTCGTATGCTCATCAAGTACTAGATGTATGGTTCACATGCATTAAGCTTTTGGAAGATGAAGATGACTCTGTTAGATTGAGGCTTTCCTCAGATGTTCAGAAGTGTTTTACTACAGGAAAAACTAGGAGCAACCATACTCCTGGATTGGTTCCAATCCAAGTAGATAGAGTGATAAGACTCTGTTTTGACCATCTCTCTTCCATTTTTGGCCACTGGATTGATTATTTCGATTATCTTTGTCAGTGGGTATTACGTGCTGAAAGCTGTGTAGCACCCCAAGGAGATCTTGTGAGACGGGTTTTCGACAAGGAGATTGACAATCATTATGAAGAGAAGCTGTTGATCAGTCAAATTTGTTGCTCCAATATGGAAAAGCTACCTATTTTGAAGTCCTGGGCTGACAAAGATGAATTCAGGAGCTATTTACATGAATGGAGAGCTAGATTTTCCCATCAACTAGTGTCATATGCTGAAGACCATATTGGGAAACATGAAGGGAATGATTGGATAGGAGGCGTGGGTAACCATAAAGATGCATTTTTACCCTTATATGCAAATTTACTCGGTTTCAATGCTCTTTCTAACTGCATTTTCCTTGCATGTAGCAATAATGACGCCAAACTGCTACTATCTGATGTAGTTGTTCTTGGAAGAGCCATCAATCCATTTCTTAGAAACCCTTTGATTTCTAACCTATTTAAGTTAGTTGTAGAATCACATGAGAAAATGGCCGGTGATGTTGCTTACGGCTTTCTTCCTGAGATGCGAAATTGCTCCATCTGGGATAGTTTTAACCCTTATTTTCTTCTTAATTAGGATTTGTATACTAGCTGTAGTAGTTTCACATGAAGGTAGTTTATGGGAGCTTTTAGCAAATTTTGAAACTTCTATAGAACTTTCCCAGCGATGATGTGTATACAACAATTTTGTAATTTGAATCCAATTTTGTAAAGGATTTTGTTTGACATGCTCATTTTTCCCCAGGCCATAAACTATGTTCCATAACTTACTGTTTTAGCATTTACCAAAATATATTTGTCTGTCTCTAATGTCCCTTGCATCAATTATCTTTTTTTTCTATCAAAAACACTCTTAATTAAAAGAAATTGTATTGGAAAATAAATAGAAATGAGAAGTCCTAATGATAAATACATTTATGATAAATTATATTATAACTTAAGAACAAGTTTATTACTATAAATTAAGTCAACCGGTTACTTTAACTATTTTAGAGTTTAGGGTTAAAGAAATAATTGGAATCACACTTCTAATGGACACAAATCAATTTCTTCTGGGTCAGTTTTATATTACCCAAAATGCATTTGGCTAAAACTTGTATACCACAAAAAAGGATAAACCAATAAAAATCTCGATGAAATCCTAACTCAGCATAACGAAATTAGTGAAGTTATCATGTTTTTTTTGCACCCTTGAACAAGACTTATGATTGACCCATTTGTCCATAGTTAAGCTTCACAAATCAGAATTTGTCGACTCCATTTTCACACACCTCATGATTTCGTGAACTTGAAAATCCGTAAATCTGTGTTACTTATAATCTCTTCTATTTGCACTCCATCTCATAGCAATACTCACTGTTCACTCACTTCGATTTTCTGATACGGGTGAAATGGATTGTTATCGAGATCAAGTGTGACAATTTCAAACTTCAATGGTAAAAAAATGATTTAAAATTTTTATAAAATGCCAAAATAAGTACAACAGAGTAACTATTTTGCACTAGAAAAAAATACAATTCTTATTTTGATCAAAAGGTCAACTTTTCATATTCATTTCAGGAAATTCCTATATCATTAAACTTATAAGGCACTTATCACGGAGAAAATAAAACCCAAAGATCCATTCCCAACGGAAGAGAGAATATTAGAAGAACTACCTCTAGGGTCATGACAATATAGCTAGTTTCTTTTAATTATCAAGCTGTAAGGAATTTCCATGACGATCCCTGAAAAACAAAAAAGTAACTTGTATGAGGTAACACTGATCATGGGATAGATAAGTAGATGACAGAAAAAAAAAAAAAGGAACAATAGAGCATATAAAAAGCAATGAATTATGAACACACAATTAAAAAACGGTGAGGTAAAAACAGAAGAAGCCTTATATGCTTAGACGGTAAAAACAGAAGAAGTTTGCAGCAAAAGAAGAGATCTTTGCATTCAACATTTAGTGAAATTAAATAAAAACTTGGATGAAGAAGGTAGACAGATACATCCAGGGACACTTACTTGCTGTATAATTTTACAAGTGATTGTGGCCTTGAATAATCCATTCCCTTTTTTGCAGTTTGTAATTGAACTGCACTCCCTGTTTCTAGTTGCCTTTCATTTTTTTCAGTTTTTTGTTTGCCTTTATTCCTTGGCTCAGGTTTCCAGTTAGCTTTGACAAGAGATTCACCCAGTAAGTGGGCAACTTCTGAAGCCATTGCCTCTACTTTCTTCACATAAGGAAATGTTTCCTCATCAAATTGGTTCGACAACCACAAGTACATAGATAATACTTGATGCCTAGTCTCAAGGTCTAGGAGTTCAGCATCATTTCGAGCAGAACATTTTGGCATGCCCATAGCTATATTTACGGGGATCTTCTGACCAAGTGATGTTGCATATCTAAGTAAATGGTACATAGCTTTTGGTTCTCTAACATTGACAGGAGCAAAACAGAAGTTAAAACGATCTTCTAGAGATAATCCCTGGACCTTCTCTAACATATTAGCAATCTTCTTGATGTGACCATGTTGACACAAGAAGTATGACCCATCCAAACGGCAACTTTCACCAAATTTTCCTAATATCTGGCTGAATGTCAAATCCGGAAGTTGCCCAGCAAACAATTCAACCTGTTCATAATATGGAAACAGGCCTACCTTTTTCACATTATCAAAAGGTTGTTTCAAACACTCAATTAAGTAGTCCAAATCATCTAAATGCAAGGTTGTGGCAAGTCCATCAGGATACAGGCATCCTCTCCGGCCAGCTCTTCCTGCAATTTGCTTAACCTGTGATGCTGGAACAGGAACCATTTTGTCACCATTGTACTTTGAAAGGCTATTAAAAATCACCCTTCTAATGTTAAGGTTCAGGCCCATTCCAACTGCATCACTGGCCACCAGAACATCATATTCATTACTTTGATCGTTATACAAACTAGCCTGCTGTCTACGAGTTTCAGGCGGTAGAGCACCATATATCACACAACAACGGTGTTTAGTCTGCCTCTCAATTGCCAATTTAACCTCAAATATCTCTCTTCTAGAGAACGCAACTACACAATCCCCAGACCGAATATTTTCAAAATTTCCCAGCAGTGTCTTAGCTTCAACCACCAATGGTTTGAACCTCTCATAATTTTGTTCATACAACACATCCCCAGTGTCTTGACAGATCTTCTTGACAATATCCAAAACACTAGGATCACCACACAAATGTATCTCATCAGCCTTCAACCCAAGTAGAGCCCTAGTCCATGCATACCCCCTAAAAGGATCTGCCATCATCTGAATCTCATCAATAACGGCCACATCATACGGTTCCTGTGTCGATGCCATTTCCACTGTACATGCAACATGATTTGAAAACGGTACACGCTTTTTTTCCTGTCCGGTCAACAAGCTGCAATAAATCCCCTTTGCATTAACCTTGTCAAAAACTTCCATAGCCAACAACCTAAGTGGACTACAATAAATCCCTTTCTTCGCCTCCATAAACCGCTGCAATGCATTATACGTCTTGCCACTATTCGTCGGCCCACAATGATAAATAATCTTCCGTTTCATCGCTCGTGCAAATGGAAACCAAGTGTGTGGCTTCGTGAGGTCAGCCGACTCAACCATACTCCTGAACCTCTTTATCTCATCAGGAAAATTCTCCAAACAAAACTCCACAAATATGGGAAACAAAAACCTCACTGCCTCATCACTCGGCCCAAGATACACCAAGTACTTGGCAACATCAGCAGGGCACTTCTTCGTAACAAAGCTCTGGAACTTGTGTGCTGCTGTGGGGAAAAATGACAAACCAATGTAAATGGCAAGGGCTTGATTGGATGCCCAACCTGATTTGGCAAACCAAAGGCAAACTTCTCCCAGCACCTCAACCTCTGACCTATCCAGAGTTGCACCCCGTTTCACACTGCACATTTCGCCGTACAATTCGACAGGGTCACGTGATGCCACGTGAACAAATTCCTCACTCTTCTTCCCTAACTCATTGTCATTATCACTACCACTACCAATACTTCTACATTCTTCCAAAGAATCAACAATCTCTAAATTGCATTCATTACTACCGTCATTTGAAACACCACCATATTCAGAAAAACCATTAACACTACTACTACTAGCTTCATTTCCAAGCTCAAAATCAATGTTCTTACCACAATCTGCGTCGAACTCAACCGTCGGCGTCTCGCCGCCGCCGCCCTCGTCTCCGGTGGCGGAAAAAGGTCTTGTGGGGCGGAATATTTCGCCGGGAAGTCTCGAACTTTGGGAGAATCTTGGCCGAAGGACCGGGTTTGAGCAACGGGTCAAAATTGGGGAAACCGGGTTCTGAAAAGTGTGGAATTGGGAGTGGTTGAAAAGAAGAGCTTGAAGCTTTGAGAGGGTTCTCTTGCGTGTGCACAAGTGGAAGAAGCCTCTAGCCATTGGAATAGGTTCAACTGAGAGAATGAAAGAGGACACAGAAATGGGGCATTCAAATTAGGGTTTTTGTTTTGTTGTGTTTGGTTTTGTTTAATGGTGGGAATTAGAGGGAGAGAGAAAGGGTTGGATGAATTGAATTTGTGGATAATTAGGTTGTGGAAGTGTGTTTTGAGAGAATGAGAGGAATTTTAGGGAAGGCTTTGGTTAGGGATTTAGATGTTCAAGAAAATCTAGGGCTTCAATACAAGCTTCTAGTGGCTTTTATTTATTTATTTTTCATAATTTTAAGTAAAGTAAATGTTTTCATGGCACATAATTTGGTTCTTTAGTAGATTCTCAATTGTCTATGTACATAGAAAATTGATTCAATTGATTATCACTAAATCATGTTTTTACCCTCTAAAGCATTCTTAATTTGAATGCATTTTTAATTTGATTTGTGTTATGTTGAGGGTTTTGGGTTTTTATATCATGTAATATCTAAATTTCAGAACATAAATTCCACAATTTTTTTAAATACTTTTTTTCAATTCAAATTATAATTTCAATTTGACAATTTACCTTTTTTACTATTGTTTTTCAATCAAGATTAAGGATAACTTTTTCAGTATAAACTTTATAAATATTTTTTATACTTTTTCCCATCAAAATTTAAATTTTACTTCTATAATGTAGAAAATAAATATGTGTATCAACGGATTATATTATGAGATCAAAGTTTAAATTAATTGGAGAAAATCACATATAGAACATAATTATATAATTTTTTTTCTTTCTTTTTAAGTTGTGTTTGTTTTTAAGAATGGATAGTAAATGAGGATGGAAAGGCGATAATGAGTGTTGTTTGTATCCAATAATTCAAACTGAAATACGAGCATGGAAAAAAAGCAAGAAGAAGGTCTAAACTATGTGTTTTTTTATGTTTTTACCCCTTTACTTCTTAATTAATATGGGTGAGAGCACATATATTGCAAATTTCTTTGAGAAAAATTACATGTACATGCATCGAGAGCAGAGTTTTTATGAATTTTAAGCATGAAAATCGATTAAGAATGGTTGAGAATCAATTTTGTGAGAATAATTACAAGAATAATCTAATATCATATGTTTATAAAGGAACCATAATTAATTATGATTTTTTTTTCAAAGATAATCGATTTGCCATAATCGATTATGAACTGTTTTCTAAGGATAATCGATTACCATATTGTCATAATCGACGGTAAATTATTTTTTCAAGAATAATCGATTATCATATTTTCATAATCAATTATGAGTAATTTTTTAAAAAATAATCTATTATGTATATCAAATAATCAACTATGCATGTGTGTTTTAAATGGATAATCATAAATCCTAAACCTAAACTTTAATTCTAAAACCAAAACCAATCATAACCATGATTCTACCCCAACCATACACATAATCCTCACATTACCATAACCATACCCCTCATAACCCTAACCCTAACCTTAATTACGTAATTAATTTTTTATTTTCAAAATAAAATTAATTATTTATTCATAACCATTATTATCTTTCATGTTAATAATTCATACTTTTTGCAAAATATATTCTTACACGGAAAAAAAATCTTTTATTACTAATAACTAAAACTAACAACATATTAAAATTAATTTTTTTATATACAAACACAATTTTATAATCATATATTTTTATCCATTAAAATAAATACAATTTCAATATATCCTACACTATTCACAAACCATTTTTTATATTTTTTTACTCTATCTATTTTAATATAAAGAACCTAATTTTCTTTAATTTTTTTTCTTGGAACCATTTCTCATTTTTCTATCAAATCATTGCCCATCTGCCAAATCTAGTACCTAATCGAAACAAATGATTAAATATTGAACCGTAGATTCTATTGTTTCAGAAAACATAACATTAATATCTCAAACTCCGTAATCATCGAGCCACCCTTAACCCCTTATCCCTCTTCCTTTCCCTTCCCAAAAGTTCAGCTTCCAAGTTTGCGTTTTTTTTTCACTCCAATTTTCACACAAAATCAGAGAATGCAAGTTCTATCAGCGTGCAATTTGTGGTCAGTGGGAGTTCCAACCCACAGAAGAAGAAGAAGCTGTGTCCTCAGCCGCCGTCAGATTTGCTTTGATGGAATGTCCTCTGTTTGCTCTGACTCCAAACACTCCCCAAACGACGCCGTTTCACCAAGCAGGTTCGCCCCATTACGTTGTGTATCCCCATTGTTTTTGCAAACTGAGATTTCAGTAAAAATATTGTACTGGGTGTGGGCCTTTTGTGGTTGCATTTCAAAAGTTTGAGTCTTTGTGCAAGCTAGAGTGCGTTTTCATTTTCAAACTAAGGGCTGTTTGGTTTGGAAAAGCATTTTCTGCTTCCTGTTTTCAAAAGTTTGCATACGAAACAGTGAAAAAAAAAATACAAAAAAAAGTGTTATTAAAAGCTGATACGAGTTTTAAGGTAGTTACAGCAAAAGTCAATAAATTTATCATACAGGACGATTTGTGATTGCATGACAATATAATCTTACATTTAGGAGGGCATTATTCTTTTTCTCCTTCGTAATTAACAGTGAAAACAGAAAATGGGTCTTCAAAGTGGCAAGTCCTAAGATTTCAATAAGAAACTGCAATTGGGTGTGTGTCTTTTGTGGTTGCATTTGCAAAGTTTGAGCGTTTGTGCATCCAGGAGTGCGTTTTCGTTGTTGGTGTTGCTTGTTTTTGTGTGGGGTTGTGACTTTTATTGATGTGTGCATGTTTGATTGATTACACATGTAGCAGCACTGTGCAAGTTCAAGATGAAACATTGGATTTTGGCGCAATGCTGAGGGAGGTTGCTCTATCTCCAACACGGCGTGTGTTAGTGGCGAGTTTAACTATGTTTTCCTGTTTTTGTTCTTCAAGGTACTTGTCAGGTCCGCACGGTTCTGCTTTTGTGTTCAACTTGCTTGATTTGTTGTATATTCGTAAGTTCATGACTATTTCTATATATGTATGTCATGGTAAAATTCTTAGACTTTTGAAATGATTACTTTGAAGAACATACCCAAGGTGATTTCTAAGAATAGTTCCAAATCTTCATTATATTCTCTTCCTACTAATTCTCCTACTTTCTGGATAAAGAAATAATTGAATATTTTCTATATTTTCAGGACGTCAAATGCATTTTCTTTTGCATTCAATACTTTTAAAAAAAAAAAATATTATGAGGATTTATAGGAAGATATAATATTACCCAATTCTAATTATTTGATCATGCAATAATCTTTACGCCCATAGTGCATGACAATTAAACTATTAACAGGGTATTGCTAAAGTATTTTTATTTTTATATATGCTGGTGAGATGGATCACCTTTGGTTTGGTGTATTTGACTAGTAGTTTGTTACATGGACATGGAGCTGTGAGTTGCCAATGGTGGGATGAAGATATTCTGTAGTCAGAGAGAAAGAACTTTGAATCTTAACCTTTAATTTTATGAGTTCGTAGTTGTAATATGCATCAATTTTAAATTCATAACTGGTGAAGTGCAGTAATCGAATTCTAGCAGCGTGTTCTAATTCTATTTTCTTTCATTATAAACATATTGTTGTATTCTTTGATGCAAGTCTCTTTTAGTATTTACCAGCAAAGTTTATCTTCATGTCATAAATTGTAAATGTACAGCCCTAGCATTGGGAGATCCATCAGTAACACTTGAAGAAGTAACCCCTCCCGTGTTTTCTTCTGGGCCACTCTTTCCCATAGAGGTCAGCTTTCAACTATAGCCCCTCTTTTGTCTGTAGTGGCTGCATGGCACATTTTTTATATTCTTGTAGCAATAGTTAATTCCATTTCATTGTAATTGGCAGGATCGAATTGTCCAACTATTTGAAAGAAACACATATTCTGTTGTTAACATATTTGATGTGACATTACGTCCTCAGCTTAATATAACTGGTGTGGTTGAGGTAACTCAGTACTTAATCTATAATATCTCATGTTAAATCATTTGAAGGTCTTATCAAGGACTCTATTTTCTGATTATTATATTGTGTCTATCTAATAAGCATGATAGGGTTTTTAATTGTCCTACGGTAGAGTATCAAACAGTTTAATTTGTTTTGTTTTTGTATCTATACTACCAGATTCCTGAAGGAAATGGTTCTGGAGTAGTGTGGGATGAGGAGGGCCACATTGTGACAAATTATCATGGTGAGAATCAGTGGGGAAACAGTTTCTATGTTATGTCTGGCTTCAATCTTTAAAACAAAACACACATTTAGCTTTGGTTCTCTTCAATAAGATTTTGTTGAGCTCTCCGAGGGAATGGGCATAAGGTTTCTTGTAGGCCTTTCTCCTGTATTTGATTTGAAATGTGTATTCAGTATTTGTTGAATTTTGTTTTGTGCTTTAAAATATCTTTTGATTTATCTCCTCTTTGCTCCTTTCTTAGAAATATTTATCTCCATTTTTACCTAATGTACTTGATGTGCTCTGATGGAATGCTTTGTACTTTGCACTTGTTAATTTGTATGCATATTTTCCCAACCTTAGTGTATTCAGTAGGCTTTCCAGACCAGGTGCTGACTTGTGTGTGATTGTTACAATCTTGTATTATTCAGTAATTGGCAATGCCCTTTCAAGAAACCCGAAGGCTGGTGAGGTGGTTGCTCGAGTTAATATTCTAGCATCAGAAGGGTGAGAGGCTCAAGTAGAATTTTTTTTCTTTGCATATATTGCCAAATTTCTGTTTGAAACTAACCAACATATGTAATTCTGATTTCTACACTTTCTATCTATTATTAAGGTTACAAAAGAATTTTGAAGGAATACTCATTGGAGCTGACCGTTTAAAGGATCTTGCTGTCTTGAAGGCATGATCTCCTTTTTACTTTCTGAATTTTTTTCTTCTGTGAATCAATTGCCTGATTTCAATAAGCAATATACTTAACATCTCTGTTTCACTTTATAACATTTTGCTTCCAAGTTGGATATCCTTTTGTTGTTGCTGTGGTTCCTAGTAACAGGTCAGGCCTTATGCATGTTAGTTTCTGTTTTAGTTTTATAATAATCTATTTCATCAAAAGGATTAAAATCATCATTCAAAGTCTAAGGGTTTATCTTCTTCTTTAGTTCATTCATGGTACTTGTTCATTAAAATAATGGTGGCTAAAAGTTTCTTTCTTTGTTATTTAAAAATAGTACTCATGATGTGTTTGTATGTATATGCAATCTACCTCCTTGTATTCAGATTGAAGCTATTGAACCGCAAGACTGATGACTGTCTAAATCACATCTTTTTATTAATCTCTCATTTAGATAGTTAATAAAATTGTGCATGCATGTATCATCACATGACAAGATCTTAACAAATCTACAAATACAGGTAGATGCCCCTAAAGATATTTTAAGGCCTATCAAGGTGGGACAATCATCGTCTCTAAAAGTTGGGCAGCAATGTTTGGCAATTGGAAATCCATTTGGTTTTGATCACACCCTCACAGCTGGGATTATAAGTGGACTTAACCGAGACATCTTTAGTCAAACTGGGGTAACAATTGGTGGTGGTGTTCAAACTGATGCAGCAATAAATCCTGGGAACAGGTTACACTAGGATCCTTTCCGTATATGAGCTAGAATAGTTCCCTTCCTTCAGTTTGGTGCAGTTCACTTGGTCAAAATGTTTTTTTCATGATTGGTATTGAGTGTTAACTGGCTGTTAATATCAAATGCTGCATTTCTTACTTTTCCTATGATGCTTACAGCGGAGGTCCCCTTCTTGATTCGAAAGGAAGCTTAATTGGGATTAATACTGCAATATTTACTCAGACAGGCAAGTTATTTAACCATCACAATCAGAAGGAATTGGACCACGTTACTGAGCATTGTATGAAAATTATAGCTGAGAAAATCTTTTGGATTCACTTGTCAAAAAATTTCTACCACTTTTTCCTTGATTACATTGTTGATCCATTCACTTTACTTTGCATGGTGAAATGACTGTTTAAGCTGCAAGTTCTAGTTGCTCTTATTAGTTTTGCATGCTTCATGTTTTTGCCTTTCTTTTCTTGCTATTGCAGGAACATCGGCTGGTGTAGGATTTGCGATCCCATCTTCAACTGTATTGCGAATTATTCCACAGCTCATTCGGTTTGGAAAAGTAAGTGTTTCATGGAACCAAAATATGCAGAAAGAATCTAGACAAATCTTTAGCTTTGCTGTGATATCGGTTAGGTATCATTATGCAGCTTGATATCTTAGCTAGACTGACACCTCAAGTAATAACAATCATCTGCCATGACATGCTGTGATATCTTTAATATGACAAGGTTTCATGGTTGATGGTCCTTTTATGTTTTAATGCGGAAAAACACATTGTTTTTCTAGATTTTATAGAGAGAGGAAAAACTTAGTTGTTTGTTTGGAAAGAAAACACAAGGAAACAACTGTTGTTAGTTCTACATTATGTTTTTTAATCATATTTCTATATATAATATTTGTTTTTACATTTTAGCTGCAGAATTTGTAAGATTTATATATTTATGACTATATTTACATTTGGTTTCATAATTTGTGATTCAAGGTTGTTAGAGGTGGTTTAAATGTGGATATTGCGCCGGACTTAATTGCAAACCAACTTAATGTTCGAAATGGAGCTCTTGTTCTTCTGGTAAATCCACAAGATTCTCTTGTTATGCTGTAATTAAACTTTACCTTTACATCATTCTTTGACTCTCTTGAACATGTTCCTCAGGTTCCTGCAAATAGTCTTGCTGCCAAAGCTGGGTTAAATCCCACCACAAGGGGATTTGCTGGAAATATAGTCCTTGGAGATATCATTGTTGCTGTTGACAATAAGCCTGTGAGTCCTCTTTTAAAAGCAAAATATTCTTAGAATTATTTATGAATAGGTATAGTCTATCTATAGATCGTTTTTGTTAACATATGGGTTTTGGTATAATTTTTCATGTTTTTTTTGTATTTTTTTTAATAATACTTTTTTTTCACGTGATGGTAGATGATTGAGATGTCAGTCTAACTGAGATGTCAAGTTGCATAGTGATGTTTAACACAAAAACTTTTATAAAAAAAAATGCCAAAATATTCATTTCATATTGTCAACCTTTATTTTGTGGACATAACTAAGATATACACTTTCATCAAGTGTTTTTTCTATTCTCTCTAATCAGAATTAGAGTTTCACTTCAGCAATTTATATAGGAGGCATGCATTAATTTGATAAGAAATTTGGTGCATCCTTGGCAGGTCAAGAGCAAAGCAGAGTTGTTGAAAGCATTGGATGACTATAATGTAGGGGATAAAGTGGTCTTGATGATTCAGAGGGGCAGTGAAAAGTTGGAGCTGCCTGTGGTACTTGAGGAACAAAGTTCTTGAAATGGTTTATATGCATTGATGTGTTATAAACCAACAAATGTATTATATATGCAGACAATATTATGTTGTACATTTAACAAAAAAGGAAAAGAAAAGTAATTCATCTGTGCAATCAGGGTCTTATAATAGAAGTGTGGCATAAATAATTTGCATGGTTTTCAAAATACTTCACTCTTGAATTTGGTCTCTTGCATTATAGGTTTGACAATGGTGTTCTATGATGAACTAGTAGAAAGTTCAGAGAAAAAAGCCAAAATGATGTACATTCTACAACTCATTTTTCACTGATTTATATCTACATAATCTTTTATTCTATTCATTCTGGTCAAAGTTATTGAATAATGGTCTTTGTATCTTTTATGTAAATAGATTATGTATATAATTAATCCTTGACTTGGTAATTATGAATTAAGGCACTTGAGTTTAACTAGTGCTAACCTATTTTTACTCTACCTAGCATGGAATCCAAGTCCTCTTAAGGACAATATTATTTTGTTTTGGTGGAGCTGTATGATAATTTTAATTAGAATAAATTACATTGTTATCTAAGAGATTTGGTGAAATTGTACAACTTCTATTTTTCTCTCCTACACTAAGCTTTAATTATTTGAAAAATATTACACTTGCACTATTTACATATTATTACTTAAACTTTCTTTAATTGTTTGGAAAGCATTCCACCATTTCCTTATAAAAACTTAGTACAAAATGTAAGGACTGGTCAATTGAGACTTAATCATATACACTTATCTCGTTCTCGTTAATATTGAAAAGTAACTAACTTTTTTTTTTATATGAAATTGACTTAATACTTGATAACAGAGAGTATTCTTGATTTTATAATTTTTACCTATACTTTACTTAATTGTTCAAAAAAATTTACTGATTTAAGTGTCAAAGAGTCTTATATAATTGAAGCATCTCCCGGCTTCTAACCATTAAATTCGACAATCCTTCACAAAAGAAGTTAGTTTGTTTGTATGACATCCACTTCAAACGACTTCTACTCATCCTGGACAAGAATAATTTGTATAAATTCACAATACCTAAACCTTTTTAGTATAGTGTATTTTTCAAGTAAAAATATGATTAATTGTGTGCAAAATTTTGTTGGATTTGTAACCATTATAATACGAAAAATGAAATTAGTTTCTAATACAGTCAAAAGAGTGGTAAGATTAAAAAAGAGTAAAATATTGCTAGTTTCATATATTTCTGCACAAGTAATAATGGAAACTAGATAAGAAAGTGATGTGTATGGCTTCTTTTTTTCAACTAGTTCATGAACACAGAGACTAACATAAGAAATAAATTATGGTCTTGCTTGGTTTAATAATAATATATTAACATTGTAAGAGATATTACGTGTTGATTTTAGAAGAAAATAACACAAATTTTGAGAGCTACCAATCAATTTCGTGTGAAAGATGTTTGAAGTGTTTGAAACCATGAATATTCCAAATTATAATCCATGTTTTCCTAGCATGGATAATTACATCAAGTAATTGTTTATTATCATTAATACATATTTTTTTAACAAAAATGCAAAATGACATTAATTATTTTATTAATAACAGATTACTAAAATGTGGCCATAATTTCTCATGAGATAATATATTCTTAAATATAATTAAAAACAATGAATCATGTTTCTAGACTTAATCTCTTAAAAAATAATAATTAATTAAATATATAAAATAATTATAAAATAGAGATTGATTTATATGCATAAGTAATCAAGTATTTAAAATAGGGATTAAAATATCTCCATTTTGTGTCTCCTTTCCCATTCTTCCTATAATCTTTTGTCACCTTTATCATCAACATTAAATGAAATGAACAATGTTAACATTCTTATTCATGAAGTGACAAAAAGTGATTGAAAGAAAAAGAAAAAGAAAAGATAGAGACATGTGATTTTAATATTGAGTATACATATCTTAATTGTCTCACCACATAAGTCTCCCTTTAATATTGTATTACCTAAATTTTGTACATATTTATTAAAAGATTGACCACAATACAGAAATCTAAAAGACCAATTGTTACAACTTAAAAAGAACCAAATTAAACAACTCTAACAGATAACAAAATCATCAAATTGCAACTAATTTTAGATATTAAAATAATTAATTACTATTAAATTAAATTAAAATTAAAAATCCTTTTAAAAAATAAAAAATTATTAGTATCTAAAATAGTTTTTATTATTAATAAAAATTTATAAAATGATTTTTAAATTGATATATAACCATTAGCTACCAAGATTTTAGTCACTAATATTTTAGATTCTAAATTAATTTCTAAGATACTACTTTAGACTAATTTAGAATCTAAAATATTAGTAGCTAAAATCCTGATAACTAATTCAGATACTAATTTAGGAATCATTCTATACATTTTTATTAATAATAAAAACCAATTTAAATACAAATAATTTTTTAATCTCTAAAATAATATATAATTTAGTTAATATAGTGACTAATTATTTTTATCTTTAATTTTGATTATTATTTAATGAATTTCTTGTAGTGATATATATATATATATATATATATATATATATATATATATATATATATATATATATATATATATATGAGAGTTTATTTTAATTCACTTGATTTTGTGTAATGCTAACTTAAAAAGGGAAAAAATGTTTGAGTAATGCAGAAAATATTAAGTTATTGTAAAGCATATATGTTTGGGGTGGTGTCCAGAGAGAGACAGGGACTTAGGTTGCAGGAGTTTGACCAGTTTTCCAACATGGGTTGTAAACCCTAAGACACACGAAGGAGACAACAATGGCATCAAACGAGGTCTAAGTTCTTGTAAATTCACCACTTTTCGATTTTGATCTTCACCAATTTATTACACTCCTAACTCCTAACCATAAGGGCCATGGTTAGCAATTTTATGCAATCTCATTTCACCATCTCATCAACTTCTCTTCATTTTTTTATGATGATCATTCACCATTAATACTAAGAAATCAGTTCAAATTAATTTCTAAATTTTTTATCTATCTAAAAATTCTCATTTTTTATTTGGAGAGAAATTCATTTACAAGTGTTCCTTCCATCTATAAATAAAATCTATTTTCAAGGTTAATTTTAAAATACAAATAATTTTTAACTAATTTCATTTTAATTAATACAATTATTTCTTCAAGATTCTTTATCTAAATTGAAAGATGAACATCCTAAACTTTATTGCTGTAGACCAAGTGTTTATTGGTGAGATAATAGTGTAGAAAGTAGACTAATTGAGTGTGAACAAGTGTCATCTTACACTGAAAAAAAAAGAAGAAAAACTGTTTCTAACCAGTTTAGATGGGAAAGAAGATTGTTTTTTCAATACAAATAGTTTTATAAGTTCATAGATTGATGACAGGTCATATGTTCATATCTGTGATGGAAGATGAGAAAAGTTTGGCATAGAAAAGGGAATGTTGCAATCCAAGAATTAGCACAAATATGACAAAAATTGTCTAAGAAGAGTCATGAGAAGAATTAGGCAGAGAATTTCACATACAGAAAGCAACATTAACAGTATTATATTGAGCATGGGGTCCTACCAACATAGTTCACAAAGGAACAATTCAAAGTAGAATTGTTTACATGTAGAAAATGAAAAACAATTACATTAGAAGGTTGCCTTGTCATTTTGTGCTTGTCTTTGATTTGTTGAAGATAAAAGGAAATGCTTGTGAGCATCATCAATGAAAGTGAAACAAATCACAACACAAATTCACAATATAAAAACACCTCATAATGCTTCTAATTCTGCAGTCTCTTCTGATCCTTATTTTTTGGTCATTCATTCACACAAATAACACATATATAAGGCCAAGTGGGGGAGTGAGAGATATCCATTGAAAGGGGTTTTGCTTTTGCTTTTGCTTGACTTTGGTTGGTGACATCTCTTCCTTTGCAAACACACCCTCTTCTCAACACCATAGTCATCATCATTTTCATTGGAGCCATATCCTAAAAAGGAGGCAGAAGTTTTGGGAACAGAAACCTTCTTGGGAGGCACATAACATGGCCTTGGACTAATCAAATTTGCAGACACAGTGAGTTAGCACAACTTGAAACTTCTTATGTGTCATTATGCATATTTGAGAACAGCAAATAAATAATGGGTTTTGTTTTCCAAAATTTGCAAACTACAACATGCTTGTGCCTCCATGTATGCAAATATCATAGCCATGAGAATAGTTATAATATAATATCTTGTATTTCATTGTCACTTACTAGGTGAGTTGAAGCTTCTTACAGATATTTGAACAAGTATTGGCATCTTGAGAAGCCTCTCTCTATATATTTGCATTGGGGTTTTGGACAAGAAGCTCATATAGAGAGAAAGAACATGGAGGAGAGGAATGAGATGGAAAAGATTGATGATGTTATGCCAGGATTTCGTTTTCACCCCACTGATGAAGAGCTTGTTGATTTCTATCTCAAGAGAAAAATTCAGCAGAAGTCTCTCCCTATTGAACTGATTAAGCAAGTGGATATCTACAAATATGATCCATGGGACCTTCCAAGTAAGAACTCTCATCACTCACACTCTCCTTTTTTCCTACCTTTCTCTTTTTCTTCTGTCTTGCTTTATGCCACACATAATTCTTACATAAAGGTTCAGACTAATTTACAACCAATTTTTCTTTCCTCTTTAAGAAGTTCTAGTCTTTGTATTTCTGAAATTTTGTAAATTTCATTCCTGATCAAGTTAAAAGGAACTATAAATTTGGTCAGAACAAAATTCAGAAACATAAGAACTAAAACCATCATTTTTAAAAGACTAAATAAAAATACCTTTTGACTATCTCAAGAGACCAGAAGTACATTATACCCTTTTTATTTTCTTGATGAGCATCAAGGGTTCAATTGTTTAAAACTTCACAGCCATTTTCTAATTTTAACTTGTTTTCATTTTTTTTTCCACTTTTCTCTTTTTCTGCTGTTTTGCTGTATGCAAGATAAAATGTTACCTATACATTTATACTAATTTGCAACCAAGTTTTCCTAGTTTTGGCCTCTGTATTTCTAAAATGCATTTTTTTTAATAAAGTCAAAATGGAGTATAGGTTTAGTCAGAAAAGAAATTAACAGTTTGGAATGTAAGAGACTAAATCTTGAGGCACCTTAAACACATTACACTCTTCTTATGTTCTAGAGCAATCATCAAAGGTTAAACTGTTTAAAACTAGACAACTCTTTTTCTATGTTTAACTTGGTTTCATTTTGTTGTTTTTATGCACAAGAAGAGCTGGCAGGCACTGGAGAGAAAGAGTGGTACTTCTACTGTCCAAGGGACAGAAAATACAGGAACAGTGCACGTCCAAATAGGGTCACAAGAGCTGGATTTTGGAAGGCCACTGGAACTGACAGACCTATATATTCCTCTGATGGGAAGTGCATTGGTCTGAAGAAGTCTCTTGTGTTCTACAGAGGAAGAGCTGCCAAAGGGATGAAAACTGATTGGATGATGCATGAGTTTAGGTTGCCTTGCATTTCTGACTCAGCCCCTTCCAAAAAACTCTCAGACAAAAGCCTCCCTCCAACTGTATGTATTGAACTTCCTTATACATACATGTGTGTAGGACATTTCAAGTGCTAACATAGGACATGTCACATGCATGACCAAAATTGGAAAGTTAAACCCCAATCTTCACTATCCTTGTAAGAAACACCTATTAAAATTAACTCTTTTCAACTTTCACCATTCTACACTTATCATGTGAAGAGTTAATTTGGACTTTTCATCTTGAATAAAACCAAATTTGACCACTTATGTATAATTGTATGTTGTTCCACATTAGCTCCTTAAAAACTCTCATAAACTATACAGAGGAGTGTTAATGACATACACATTCTTTTACAAGATTTATTTAATATATTCTTCTTACACATTCTATATTTTGATACAGACTTGTTGAAAACTTTAGAATCATGAAAGAGACCCATTAGATGGAGAGTGAGACCTATAAAAATTTGTTTTTTCTAATGAATTTAGACCAATGATTGAGAATGCTATTAGCATTTTTTCAAGCAATATAAATAGATAGATAGATTAACAATATATTGTATATATTCCAATTCTGCTTATTCATGCAGTGAAACAAAGTGCTTTGTGTGTGTTTTCAGGATTCATGGGCAATCTGTAGGATATTCAAGAAAACCAACTCCCTTTCCATGGCACAGAAAGCTTTATCACACCCTTGGATCTCTCAGTTGTCTGGAAGCATGGTATCTGACATGTTCACACAGGGTGCAACAAACCATCACCTAGGATCACCACCAGCCATTCAGTTTTGTGATGAGAGGCAAGAGTTACACCAAGTCTCCAACAATGACATCAACACCAACTTCACAGCTTCAGATATGCCCAATTACAAACCCATCAACAGCACCACAGCTCCCAAGCCTTCACCAGAAATTCCTGTTTCAGATGGAGACCTTGCTGACAACTTCATATTCTACACAGAACACACCAAGTGCACACTTGATGCCAGTTCCATGCTTTCTCCCAATCCTGACTACATAACATTTCAAGAGCCAAACCAACAACAGTATAGTGTCTTTTCAAACAATCTACCTCATTACATCCAACAAAACATGACCACAGAAACAGTGACAAAAGAACAACAAGATTGGGAAACAATTGGGAGAACCACTGGATTTCCCTTTACTTTGCTTCCCCCACATGATGCATGGAAGTCTTCTTCTGTGGCATGGGACTCACCTCCTTGCCCCAGTGACATGTCCACCACCTATTCCACCAATAAATGCTACACTTGATTTATCAACCAAATTGGAGGCATTCATGGTGTGTTGTCAGGTTTACCATTTCTACAATTTTGGTACATTTACCACTGAAATCAGTACCATTAGGTACTGATTTTACTTGTAAATGTACAAGGGTTATCATTGTTTCCATGTTCATAGTTATATGTACCTGAAGGTAACTGCCTCCAAGAAACATAGAAAAGATTCCAAATTTTATAAATCATGCATGTGCTTGAAAAATAGATCTTCCATGTTAGTTTTTCATGTGACAGAGTCATGTGAAGGGAAAAAAAATACACAAAATTTCTAATTCTTGTGATTCTCTCACTTGCAAAACTCTCTAGGAATGATTCATTTTTGGTGTAGGAATCACTTGTTTCAAGGAGGTTTGCTTATATGCTTATATGTTTCATGTGCTTGGTATTATATTTACCTAAATGTACATATAGTTGCATTTCTCCACATATAACTTATTTTTTTAATGGTTTATTTATTTATTTTTCTTTTCGTTGGAAATATACGATAATTAAAAATAAGAACACTTCATAATATATAAATAAATACAAATTTCATCTTATAAACTAATTTTATAAAATTAAGTTATACTTAAAATTCACTTCTTAATACTTTCTTATTTTTTAGTTTTTCATATTTCAATATCTAGAGGATCCAACAAAATCTAAAAAGAAAGAAACACCGAGAATTTTTTTGAAAATGACAAGTTAAAAAAACACATTTAGATTTATGTTAAGAGAATAAAGACTTTTATTTTGGCTTATACTATGAAAACACTTGACCATAAATAAATAAAAATTAGCTTTCATTGTTTTATACAAGAAATTAGTACTATTGGCAAATTGATTCACATCATGAGAGGGTAGTGGAGGAACGTGGCGTGCAAGAATGAAAATGAGAAGTGAAATGAATAAATATAAAGTAAAAAAAAGTTATGTATTAATTTATGCATTAATTTAACATTTAAAATATAATAAATATATGGATAATTAGATATACACACTATAAACTGTATGAGATATAATATTTTCATTATGCAGAGATATCACAGAATTACAAGTTATTGCTTCTGTGGATTGACTGATTTTGAGATTAAACATTTTTAATTATTTTTTTAAAGTCTTTATCTAAAATAATAATTTAATCTTAATGCAAAAAAAGTATTTTACACTGCAATCTAATGAGTTATTGTTGATAAGGAGTAAAAATAAATATACAAAATTTTATGATATCTAATAAATTTTAACTAATAATAAATATATGTTGGAAAAAATATGTTTGAGAATATACTGTTTGCATTCTCTAAAATACATAAAATCATAAAATATATAATCAATTTACTCCTCTAATGTCTTCTAATGATTTTTATTATAATTTTCAATGAATACTTTCTATTTTGTATTCTTGGCTGCCATACTTTAGTCTTTTATTTATTTTCTCTCACATTCAGGTGTGAACACTAAATTTTATTTACCTTTTTATTGTCTTATTTGATTAATTTTATTTAAATTTCATTAATGTTAAAATTAAAAATCAGATTTAGTTGGACTAGATTGAACACAAAACCCTCTTTTTCTCTCTCTTAATTTAGTCATTTTCTTTTCCAAACATCAGATTGGGCTAATATAAGCCTGATCATTGATCCTTTTCTTTTTTATTGATGTTTTTTTTCCATCTCTATAATTTTTTTTCTCACTCCCATAATAATAATAATAAAAAAACCAATTTTCTCCATTTTCATTTGAAGATCTAACTTGTAATTCTTAGTGTGGTTTCTCTCTATTATATATTCTCTATTTACCAAACTCAACTCCAAAATGAGATTTTGTTTGTATAGAATAAATCAATTTTATTCATACCAATGACTTGTTCTTTAAGAGTTTACATTTTACCATACTTTCTGCTTAAATAGATTCATATATTTTGATCCCAATTCCCAAGTCTCTCTCTCCTTTGACAGTTAAAATGCAGGTGGTAGACAAAGATTAGCAACATTTTATAGTTGTACAAAGAACAAAATTTTCTTCACTATATCCAAATTGACCTTCTAAATGAGTAACATATGTACAAAACTAGCAAATGCTAGGAAAAAGTGAGAAAGATGGTTCTATATGTATCCTTCTGTTTACAGTACTGATATTGTTTAGTTTATTATCACACCATACTAGTTGATCCTTTGTTATCTTTGACAAGTTTAACACTCTCCAAACCAATTTTATCTCCACTTGAGGAAAAAAATAAAGAAATTCATCTCTGCTATCTTCCTCATGCTTTTGGAACATCTTCAGTATGCTACTTCTGCTCTTCAAGATTTCATTAAGTCTCCTTTCCTTCTGCATAATTGAAAAAAAAAATAGTTAGCAAAAGAAGAACATCATAAATCCCTTTTCACATTAGCCAAGAAGATTTTGTTTCAGAAGTCTCAATTACCTTCTGAAGTTTTGCTTGAATCTCCCTAAGAAATTCTGAATCTGCAGGGTCTTGAAGCTTTACTTGAGTTTCTCTTGGACCTTTGTGAGCCGAGCTAGATGCATCTTTATCAGCTTTAGTGAAATGCCAAAATATCCTGATTGATTCTTCCAAAATCTCGAGTAGCATGTCACTTGTGATTTCATTTTTCTCTGCATCTCTTGTCTTGAATTTCTCTTCATCCTTGGTGTTGTCCTCTGCACTCAATTAAGGTTCTACACATCAGATACTAATGGATTGTTTGTGATTAGAGACTGTAATCATGACAGCATCAGCTTTGTTTGTGATCTTTTCCAATGTCAAAGATCACCAAAAAAAAGTAAACTCGTGACCATAGTTTGAAACTTTGGCTAAAAGGGGCATTATGAAAGTGAGATATCTTAGCAGAAAAAGTTTAAAGATAGATGAGAAAAAGTTTGCAGCATATTGAAAGTTCTCACCTCTTATAACTGGAACATGAAGAAGATTTTGCATAGCACAACGATTCCTGGCATAGTATTCAACTCTTGGACCTTGGAAACGTTCATTCTCTATGAATCTTAGCAGAAGCACTTGAAATTGTTGGAACTTCTCGGCTACTTCATTGTAACTTTGAAACCTATATTGATCAGATTCCCATAACTGCATGGCCCTGTCATACTCCCACCGAAGAAATTCCCAAGAAAGGCACAATTGTCCCACATAAACCATTTCCAAATCACTGTAAACTTCTCTCCTGAACTTCTTCAATGGATCAGATTCAAACTTCTTTCGTTTGCAATGGTGAAAGAGATGAGGAAGGAAGGATGTGATTGCTGGAGAAGAGTTCTGACAACTTGAAAATGATAGCATAAGATCTGTGGTCTTCAGGGCACCTATAACATGACATTGGATTCTTAGTCACTGAACTAAGCATAGTGTAAAGGTGAATTAAATTCTAAATCATAAATTCATATAAGAACATTTTTCTGACTTGACTTGAATAGTAGGAGTATTTTATACAACATGCTATTTTTAATTATTACCTATATAATATTATTTAACTAAAAGTGCTATTCTTTTAAAGCATTAATTCTATTTTAAGTAAATATTAATTTGCTTGTTTTAATGCTCAAACAAGGGTTCTTACAACTGTTTGTTGTCTCTGAAAACACTTCAGACAGCTTAAGTCATGAGTGAAGGAAATTTTACCACAAGATATAAAAATGAATGTCTCTATATATGAATACTATGTCTTGTGGTGATTAGAGAATTCATGCATTCCTAGTGTCCAACAAATCTAATTTAGTAAATCCTCACATTCAACTATAATGGTTTAGGTATTGATGATTGCATGTTGAATGGAATTGATCATCAATTAGCCACAAATTCCTTTAAATCATGAAGATAAGAAAAAGGAAAAGTGATATAAGGAAAACCATTGAGTGAAAACAGGTGAAAGATTAGAACTACTGACCAATGGCAAATAGTTTCTGGTAATTTAAGATATCAAACTTTCTCATTCTTTCTGTGTAACTCTTGTAGAATTTTGTGAGATCATTTCTGGTACTACCATGCTTGAAATTTTCATCAATTTCCCATGGCTTCAAGTCTTTCATTATCCTTTGTGTCTCAAAGGTGGTAGGCAAACCAGTGGCTCTGACCTTGTTCAGCTCCATCTTGAGCTGTTCTATCAATTCTTGGTGTTCCCACTGTGCATCAAACCTGTAGGAATCCTCAAGATCTGAACCTGTTGAACCATGCAAGTTCATGCCATGCATATCTTGAAAACAATGGCCTTTCAAATTTATTTTCTCAATAATATCTGAATCTCGCTGCATTCTCATTTCTTCTTCCAATTTTTCTCTATGTTCAACACTAAAACTCTCTGATCTTATTTCACCCTCAAAGTCCAAATTTTCCTTTGCTAACACTCCATTTTCTTCATCATGGTTTTCCAAAGTGGTAAGCTTAGTAGTGGTTCCAAAATCTGTGTCTAACAAAAATTCACCTCCATCAGAACTGATCATAGAATCTAATTCAAAGCTTACACAACTGAAATCATCTTCAGAAAAGACACTATCAACAGCTGAAAGTTCTTCAACAAGCACATTGGCATTCAGATTCTTCACTTGATGTTCATCCGGATGCTCTGCAGAAGGTCCAGTCTGGGGCCTCACGTCTTGATCAACATAACTTTCTGGTTCAAAGCTCCCTTCAGATTCAACAGCAGAATTATTTTCCAAAGGAAAATATTTTGAATGAACACATGGTTCATCCAAGAAGGTGCTGAAACTGTTACCTGAGATGAACTCATGCTTGTTGGTGCTTCCACGAGCCTTATCATTATCAGTGTTCACAAAATCAGAAGTTTCACCGCAGTTCCAAGTTTGATATTGAAATTTGAAAACCAACTTCATTTTCTCCTTTTCTTCAACACCAAAGTTTCCAATATAGTTAGTAATAGTAACTGTTTCAGAACAATCCCCATTGGACTTCGCTTCTGGTTCAGAACCATTTGAATCACTTTGATGACTACACTCTTGTTTAAGTTGAATTGCATCATAACCTTCCTCAAATCTTTCACTTTTGAACTCTGCATATTTGGAATGTTTAGAACAAACTTCTTCAACCTCAGTTTTAATCTCAGAGTTGTTAGGATCAGTGTGATAGTTTTCATGGCAAAGGTTTGAAGAACAATCTGAATTGATTGCTGCATGACTGAAGTATCTGCAATAAACACAATAAAGTTAAAAAAAATTAGCATAAGTGGCTAATAGCTTAACTTATGAGGATGTTATGAAAACTTCAATTTCAATACCTCATTAAGATTCTGGTGAAAATCCAGAACAGAGTGTCCACAAGCTGTGAGAGGAAAATCCAAACATACCAAGAGAAAAGATCCATCCTTTGGTACAAAATCTCTTTCAATATGATGTATTTTCTTAGGAAAACAAGTGGGTTTTTCATGGAAATCTCATTTATCCATTTCTTCCTCCATAATTTCTCAATTTCCCAATAAACCAAAACAGATAAATTAAAACAGGGGAGTTCATGCAAACACTTGATTTGCACCTTGAATTTTCTGATGACCTTGTAACTATAAAGACTAAGATATGTACGTAAAAATCAAGATTTAATGATTGAGAAAAACAAACTAGATTTACACCATATTGGAAGCAAGAATTAAGGGAAGAAAAGAGCATCTGAGCAACTTCGATTTTGACTTATGAGCCTATCTTGGGTTGCTTTAGAGCCATGGAATTCCCATGAATTGAGGGGATTTTGTTCTATCCAACATTATTCTCTTTTATACGCTCCATTGATACCAGACACACAAAAAGGGGAATTGTGTTGAACCGAAAGTTTTGTCAATTTTTGCTTTGTTATTGCCCTTAAATTTCCACAGATACAAACAAATGTTGCAGTTTTCATGCATTTGTAAGGAACTGAAAATTCATACTTTGTGACAGTGAAAACTCAACCATGCATAGATTGAGAAAGGACTAAACAAATTGCATGAATTGGAGTCATGCCATGCTACTTGCAATGTGTTTGTTTTCTGACAAATATCAACAACAATGTGTTGCTACTTCATCATTTGTTTAACAAATTTCTATTCATTATCATTGTAAAAAAATCTACATTTAAATCAATTAAAAATTACTATTAATACAATTTTGAAAGTAGTTAATAAAAGTGAACACACAACTCTGTGTTTACTTTTTGAGTGGATTTGATTAGTTGATGGAAATATTATTCCAGTTGTGTTTGCTGAGAAAAGGACAACATGGATTGACCTGGCCAAACAAAGTGGGTGTGGAATTTATGCATTAGGTTTTACCTTTGGCCTGCATGCCACAACCATCCCAACTTTCCTTCAAAACCCTAATTAAAGTTAAAAGGGAATTATGAGATTTACTTTTCTGTGGTTGTTTCCTTTTATGATATGAAAATTATACAAATTATAAGTTTTAGAGGTGTTCATTAGTTTGATTCAATCTAATCAATTTGAAAAATCAATTAAAAAGTTAAATTAGTTTAGGATTTTTTTTAAGTTTAATTCCATTTAAATTTATAAATGGAATGAATATGAACAGAATTAGTTATTTATTATTTTATTGTTAATTATTATATACACAAATTTATCGTATAGTTCTATAACTTTTTTATATTATTTCATTGATGTGTGAAAATTACAATACATAATGTTGCTTATCTCTTTTAACGGTAGAACAATGCTCAATTTTTTTGGATAAAATTATGTTTTTTTTTTCGTAATATAGTATTATATAATTAGATTCATTCATTTTGTAACATGATTCTTTTCTTGTGTGGTAAAGTAAATAAAAATTTGAAAAATAATAATAATAATTCATTACAACAACAATAATCATAAAGCTAGGATTTACAAGACATGTTTTCAAATGAAACTTGAATTAACAATGTATATAAATAAAATAAGAGATTTAAAGAATAGGAAAAACAAGAAATCAAACCTCTTTTGTAAGTAAACCAGGTTGTACACTGTCAGGACGATGATGATGTTTTAAATTCTTTATATATTAATAATTATTTTTTAAATAATAGAGTGGAAAGATTAAGTTTATTGTAAATACAAATATATTAAAAAAAATAAAAGATATAGAAAAGAGATATTGGAAAATAATTTTATATTAGTTCGAATTTAACCAAATTCTACATCTCATATCAATCTTATAAAGAGATTGTTTTCAACATCTTTAACTAAATCTCTTAAATAATGTTCAAGAAATACAATCTATTATGCATAAACCTAATGTCGAAACACATTCTTAAAGACGTTAAGAAAATGCATAAAAGTTTGAAAGAATTATACTTGTAGTGACGAGTATCCAAATATTAATATCAAAGACTAAATGAGTACTTGATGAAATGCATTGGTCAGACAAGATTTATTGTTAGTATAGATTTATAAATATGGAAATGTTATATTACTGACTGCATATGAAATTTTTATTATGGCTTATCAAGAGTTTGGTATTCAATTTATATATTGTTGAGAAAAAAAGAGAGAGTAAAGGAGTAATTTCACCACACTCTCCACCAATATGTGTTTAGTTTTTGAATTCATTTATATGGTTTTGAATTTAGGTTGTTTTAATTCGCTTTACATTCATGCATTCCTTGAATAGTCTAATGTTTCATTTTAGTTTTATTTAAACTGTAACATATGTTCTTTATTACTGTAATTTTATTCTCTAGGATATAACATAAATTGGCAAATTCTTCCTATACCTCCATACCTTCCCCTTCACCTCCATACTTTTTTTATTCCCAACAATATCCTTTTGAGCACGGTGGAGAGTGTGATGCATTCTTCTTCATTTTCAAGTGATGGTGATTGCTTGTGGTGGTTGGTGGTGAACATTGATGGTTGAGGTAAGTTTTGTGGTGTTTGTGTTTTTGTTTTCTTGTTTTTTTAATGTTTTTGGAAGCCACAAAAACAAAACAAAAAAACTAACAAAGTACAAAAATGGAGTACAAAACTCAAAAATATATTATCTTCACACTGGAGAATGACGATACAATGAATCTTTTTGTCAATCCTCTCACACATGCTTAATTAATGAAACTATTTTCTCAAACACTATAGGTGGAGAAGAATGATACTCGTGTTGCGCTGGAAGTGAGTATAGAGGTGGGGGTGGGGGTGAGGTTATTTAAAATAAAGTGAGGTTATACTTCATTTAAGATTATTTGAAATTTTTAAAAAGATTAAAACCAATTTTTCATAATTAATATGGAGATGCATGAAAATTTTTTCATAATTAATATGGAGATGCATGAAAAATATATGAAGGTGGATTTGTATTCTAGTTTTTAAAGATAGTCTCTTTGTATGGTAGTTTCATTAGTTTTAGGTATTATTGATTTAATATCTTATTTTGATTGGAAAATTTGTAAGGCTAAAGGCAGAAAACAAAGTTAAGTGTGTCAAAATATTGGTAATATTTCAATTTTTAATACTCAACAAAGTGAATAAGCATTGATATTTTTGTATATAATTATAATATATGTATGATTAGTTAGGATATTGTATATGATTATTCAGTTGCTTATGTGCTCTAGAAAAGCATCACACATGTTCATGATTACTCATTGTTTCTCAAATTGTCACGATAAAGTTACCTCTACAAATTATATTAACATTTTACTTTGAAGCTTTCTGAATTTTTTTTAAGGATATTCAGATAAACCAATGATGGGGGAAAAGATTTAGTAATGATCAATAAAATCATTCCAATCACCCATAATAACTTTAATGATGGATTTTTTTTCATCCTTTTTCCATTAAAACAACAATATATTCCAAAGATATTAGAGTGCATAAACTTTACAAATTGATTACTTTTGTAGCAAAAAGAGGGTCCATTTACAATTTTAAATTACAACAAAAGGAAGTCTTATTAACATTTTTTTTTCTAGAGTAATGATACATGCATACTTTTATAAAGTGCATATTCTTAATTAATTTTATTTTATAAAAGTGAGTGAGATAATTACTAAGCAACTTTATGAGTATCATAATTGGAGATGTTCTGAAAAGTAATTCTTCTTTTCTCAATTTCATGTTTTTACCTTTTCAGAAGATGCCCTTCATGCATGGATGAAGCTATGTGCCACAAAAATAGTATCAATGATTTAGGGATCCACTTTATAAAATTACTCTTAAGTCTAAAGATAATGCCATCATCTTAAATCATGTCCAAAAGGAAAAAAAAAAATTACAAAAGGCGTAACATGATAATTTGTAGGGTGGCAAACATAGGCCTGTCCTGCATACAAAATGTAGACTGATTTTCATGATCCGCGGACTTGCGGGCCGGTCCGTAGGTTCACTTTTTTTTGGAACGTAGAGGAGGAGTGGAGGTAGTAGCGATGTGCAACAGCGGAGTGGTAGTAACGCGCAACAGTTGCAGACGAAGCAACGCGAAGTCGCAAGCGGAACGAGCGGCGGCGCTGCAAAGGAAAGTGCATCGTGTGTTGTGTGCATTTTTTGTAACAGCTTAACTGCGTTGTGTTTTGAGTGAAAACCTAATTTTTTTCACTCAAAGTTGTCACTCCTCCACTGGAACATTGTTGTCAAGTCAATTAATTTTTTTTATTTTTTTTATTTTCTTTTGCGGGCTAGCGGGTTAACCCGCCTCGTCCTGCTGCTGGCCCTTACAAATCGCGGGCCGTGCATTATGCGAAGCAGGCTAATGCATGTCAGCGGAGTCCACCTCACTTTGCCACCCCCTAACAATTTGGTAGAATTACATATAATGATAAATAAAGGATTAATAGACCTACGTATTGAGATATTACTAAAAAAAACATGTTAAAATGTAAAAAATAAAAGATAGAAAAGGGAACAAATTTTTGTTAAAGAACAATAATTAAAAAAAATGGAGGGAGCTATAATTCTTTATTTCTTATAGATATTCATTATAACAAATATTATCTAATCTTTTCGAACTTAAAAGATATAAAAAAAAACCATTCAGTAATTTATATTTTTGTTTCAAAACTATCTTTAATATATTTTTTAAATTAATACTCCCTTTTTAAAGTTAAATAATTTTCTGTTTTTATATTTAAAGTAAAAATAGATGGGCGAAGCTTGTACCTGCATATATTTTCTAAGAGGAAGAAACTTTATGTCATTAGTTTCTACTATTTATTACCTTTTTGCAAAAACATGTCAATTAATTTAGAATTTATGAATATAATAATTAATGTATTAAAAAGTAAAAATGAGTGTTATATAATGATAAAAATTACATATAATACAACATATGTTGGTGTTGTTCTCTAATTTAATTTGGAACTTTATATTGATAATTTGTAACTTATTAAAGGCATTATATAATATTAATTTTAAAATATAAATATGATAGAAAAACAATATCTACAATACTATATTTAAGTTTTGTCCCTTATTTAAAAAAATTATTGAAAAAATCTTATAAATAGAGACTACTTTTTTTTTATATATAAAAACTTGTATGTTAGATATCACTGTACAATCTGACATATCAGATCAAGTAAACCCTAAAAATTATTATTAAAAGAATAAAAAATACATAAGAATATGGGAGGATTAAATCAAAATTCATATACTAAAAAAAACGATATCTAAGTAGCTTATACCTATTCATGAAGAATTCTAAACACAGATTAGATGAAAGCCTATTATAGTAATAAAAAGATTCTCTATGAATAAATTCTAAATTAGTCAACTTATCTGCATACGCATCCCCTCACAACAAATATGAGTAACCTTAAATCTTATTTTTCCACAATAATTAAGACAAATATTTTATCCATTACGAAACATCTACGGAACATTATTCCTAAACTTCAGTATTAACAACTTAATTATACACCAAGACTAATTAAGTTACCATATTTCATATTTAACTTTTAATTTGAATTTTTTTATATGTGACGTTATTTACAAGATATACATTGAAAGTTGTATATTTGTCATCACCTCAATTACAGTCTTAATATATGTCTCATTCAAGTTCTAATTTGATGAAATTATTATATTATATAGAAAATCAAATCAACATCTTCTCCAGCCAAAAAAGATTATGACAAAATATAGAAGAAGCTTGCACAACTTGAAACCTTGCTACACATAATAATGTTCCAATGAAAAAAAACAAAACAAAAAACAGCATGGGTCACTTCAAAAGGACAAGTCCTTCCTCCTGCAACTTATAAATTGTCACACGCACCAAACCCTTTTAACTTTTCAAAACTGTTTCAAAAAATACATCATGAAAAAATAAATTCAGAATAAATACTTATATTCTATAGAATTCTGGAATAGAATTGAAAACACCAGAAGTAATTCAAGAATTAAAAAATATATATTTTGAAAAAGAAATTTCAAAAAATTTAGAAATATATTCTGAAAAAAGAGTTCTATAAATTAGAAAAGTATTTCGAAAATCCAAATTAAAAAACGTATTCTAGAAAAGAAATTTCATTATAAACAGGTTCAAATTTGATCAGGTGAAGGTTCAAATTTGCTCGGGTGCAATAAGTAATTGGCAAGAACTATTACACAACTAGCTCCATTGAGAATTTGAAAAAGTGAGCTTTCAAATAGTATTATGATAAACAATTGAGCTCATTTATACACTTAAAATGTAAAATATAGGTAAATTCTTCCTCCACTTTTATACCTCCCTCCATAGTAATTATGAAAGGTTAGTTTTAAATTTTTTTAAATAAAGCATAGTCACACCTTTTTAATTAAACTCGGTTGTATCTCTGCATCCCAAATTTTCTTTCCAACGATAAGATTGTCATATTTTTCTAGTCACATCATCTGAAAGAGATGTTCTATCATTTAAGTGTGGTGAGAGGGTTGACGAGAAATTCATTATATTTGATGTCTCCTGATGTGAAGCTATTTTCTTTTTAGTTTTGTACTCCTTTTTGCATCTCGTTGGTTTTTTTTTTCTGGATTTTGTGACTTCCAAAAAAATGAATAAAAATAAGCAGATGAAAACACAATTACCAGTAATAAAAATATCACAAAACTTACTTCAACCATCAATGCTAACTATTAGTCACCACAAGCAACTACCACTTGAAAATAAAGAAAAAGACACCACACTCTCCACCTTACTCATAAGGTTATTATTAAAATTAAATAAAAAATAAGAAAATGGAGGGAAAAAATATATGGAGGAGAAGGGAGAATTTGCCAAAAATATATATACTTACAAATGTTTATTAATATTTGATGATGTCATTTTACTTAAAAAAACAGATAAAAACACTAACTTTCACAACCTTTAATTAAAAAAAAAAAAATTGAGCAATACTTTTATTATTTTCCTCCATATTTTTTTTTAAATTCTCCTCCATATTTTTTTAAATAAGCATAATAGACAAATACATAACCAAAAATCTACTTATTTTATTAAACGAATATTTATTATTAAAAAAATACAAAATAAAGAACCCAATAATCAGACTACTTTGGCCTTTGAAGACCAACATATGGAGCAAAAGATGGCTAAAATCCTCCATAAGCCATTCTAACAAAGGATAAAAGAAAATTAATTTGATCTCCCAATTTTGTAGAAGGTCAAAGACTACAAAATATTCATTATTCACATGAAAAACATAGTATTATTCAGATTAAGTATAAAGTATAACAAATTTTACTTTAGTAAGTACATAGATTAATAGCAATACACAATCTTTAACAAATTTTGCATCCTTTTTCAAAGTAATAACACCTTAACTAATACACACTTGGTTTAGTTTATTTTGTTATTTTGATACGAAATTTTAAAGTGTAATATGTTACTTCTATGCAATATAGACTATATAGTAAACCACTTTTTGGGTTAATGCTTTCATGGGCTTAGTCTAGTTTTGGAAATGGGCTAATCAATGGATATCATGAAGTGAATTACTTTTTTTCACTCCTTCTTTCTTCATGCACCTGCATGATGTCTTGGAAATGTTTGAAATGTTCATACTTTAGAGTTTTGGATTGTGTAATTTAAAAATATGTTTCGATTACATAATTTATAATTTATTTCAAGATTTGGAAATAGATTCTGAATTACGTAAAGTATATTTTGAATTATATAATATGAAATATATTTTTTGAATTTTTAATTACTTGAAATAGATTTTGTAATATAAAAATGTATTCTAGATTATACATTTTAAGAATTTATCTGAGATTGTATAATCTGAAATGCATTTTTAAATTACATAATCTAAAAGTACATTCCAAATTATATAATCCAGAATATATTCTTGATTTTACAATTCATAATACATTTTTAAATCTAGAAATGTATTTTAATTATATAACTTATAATATATTTTTAGATTATAAAATTCATAATATATTTTTAAATTATCCATTAATAAATCTTATATAGATTTCTAGATTATACAATTTAAAATATTTTCAATATATAAATAATTTGAGCTTTTCTCACACCTTATTAAAATTAAATCAAGAAATATGAAGGTTTTAAAAAAATACCCTATGATGAAAATTTTAAAGTTAAATTCATATCAAACAATAATTAAGAAAGTTAAAGAAAACCCAATTTAATTTACACTCAAAATTTAAAACTCAAGTCTATATTTGGTTAGATGAATTTAGTTTAAGTCAATCTTTGACTTGATGTACAAATGACAAAAATACAATTTTTTTTACAGAAAAATTTAGAGATAAAAAATAATAATTAATTACTATATTAACTAAAAGTAAATATATTCAAAGACTATTATAAAATTTGAAATTATAAGAATAAAAAAAATGCAAACATAAAATACTAAAAAAAATTACAAAATAGAAACTAATTTTAGATAAAAATAATAATAATTAGTTACTATATTGACTAAATTAGATAATATTTTAGAGTCTAAAAAAATTATTGGTATCTAAACTAGTTTATTAAAATTATTAATAAATAATTTTTAAATTAATATCTAATAATTTTTTTAGTCTGTACAATGTTATCTAATTTACTTAATATAGTGATTAATTATTATTTTTTCTAAATTTAATTTTTTTCAATGATTTTTTTGTTATAATCATATATTATCATTCAATGCATGTTAAGTAAAATATTTGAAAGGACATCTCCTCCTATTAATTAATTTTCTTTCGTATCTTTATATGTTAGTATAATTTGTCTTATTTTAATTTAGAAAGAGTTAAGATGAAAAGTTACCACAACTTACACCTTTAAAATATAATAAAGAAAAAAACACGAGTATAATTAATTTTTATATTAAAATTTGCTAATATTTATGTAAAATAACACTTGATTTTAATAGGTATGATATGTTTTAATTAAAATATATTATAATTATTTAAAAAAATAGTAAATACTTAAAATAGACAGATTGTCACAGCTTACATTTTTAAGTCCTGAATTAAAAGAAGTTACATCCCATTAACTCATAAAACTTAAGTATTATTATAATTGTAATTTACCAGATGAAATTTAATTTAATTATTATTTTGTTTATTTGATTAAGTTTAGAGAGAATGTTTTAGATAGTAAATTGTGAAAAGTTATATCTTTACACCTTAAAATTAAAAGGAATCTAACATCCAAATTTATTTATTTATTATATATGTCATGATAGTGTATTTTTTATTTGATTATACTATATTTATCATTATTTTATCATTTTTACAGAAAATTTAGAAAATTATTAAAAAATTCATATAATTAAATTTACTATATATATAATTGGACAATATTAAAACTTAAATTAGTATTAATTTTGTATTGGACTCTATTATAGAAGGACATTTTTTTTAATTTTAATATATAACTCCACCCTTTCAGATATAACTTACTAATGGATTTTTTTACAAACTTATACAATTAATTATTATTGATAAAAAAAATGTAGGTTGCCCTAAAAAAGCACTAAGAAACAAAGAATAATATTGAAGAGAGACAAGTTGCAACACTATTAAAGGCTGAAGTGTGTTGTGTCACACCAAATGACTTGAAATATACCCAATTCTGAACTCTAATTACTACCAATGTTTTTCTTCTTCCACATGCCAATTCTTTTTTTCTGATAAAAACAAATAATGTATTATATTCGAATATAATGTGTGTTTCTTTTTAATAGCTTTTTTACTGAAAACAATCATAAGAATACGTATTATCTATATTTACAGTTTTTTATATGGACTAGAATATCTCATACACTATCATTGATAATATTTTTTATCGATTTAAAAAAATATATGTTTTTTTTGCTACTTCACTACTTTATCTCACTAGGTTAGTTTAATTCATCGTCTTTATTTAGAAAATAGTATTTAAATGAGTATGGATATATAGTGAAACAAATAAAAAAATAATTAATCGTCTATTCAATGAGTATGGATTTATAGTGAAACAAATAAAAAAATAATTAATCGTGTATTCAATTATCTTATGGAACAAGATATTAATAATAAACATCAACTCTGTTGGCGTAATACCTAAAAGTTATATTCCTACTCGTGAAACATGTATCACTATTAAAAAAAAAATTCAATATAAATTAATTTTAGAAATAAAAAATAATTAATTTTTATTATTTATAAATAGTTTATAAAATTGTAGTTAATACTAGGTAGTTAATTAGATATTGATTTATAAAATATTTATCAATAATAGAAACCAATTTAGATATCAACAGTTTAGAGTTTAGGGTTTATGGTTTATGGGTTTAGAGTTTAGGGTTTATGGTTTATGGGTTTAGGGTTTAGGGTTTGTGGTTTGTCTAATTAGTAAGTTGTCATTGTACTTGTTTAAATTGACGACTTCTAATAAATACAACTTGAAAATGTTAGGTCTAATAATAATAAGTTTTGAATTATTTTATGTAAGATTGTATCAAATGAGTTGACTTGTGTAACACTTCAATTTTTTTTGTGTAACATTTTAATTTTATTGATATGTTTAATATAAAAACATACTATGTATATAAATATAATATATTATGACATTGAAAACATATAGATAAATATAAATGTCATATTCTCATTGGATAATTCTACTATTATCACCTATAATATTATTTATTTCTATATCACCTATAAATATAATAGCTAATATGTACATCTATATAATTGAAATAGGACTTCTTACTAATTGATTTTTTATGTGTTAATTAGCTGAGTTAGATTTTGGAGGAACTTTTCAAATGATATTGGTTTTAGCACACAAGAGTATATAGTTCTCTTGAGTCTTTTAGTTAGGTTAAATGTCCTCTTTAGTGAACATTTTTTTATAATAAGGTTGGAACATCTCTAAAGTGTTATATATTTATTTATTTATTATTTATCAATCAAAAACAATAATATATATATATAAAGGATGAACTAATTTAAATTTAATTCTTAAACGTATGATACATATATCACACGTAAGTATACATATCATAGCTCAAATAACATGACCATCGATTCACAAGAGAATTTGCACTATAATGGTACATGTCACCAAAAGTCATAATATCCCCAATTTACAATATATACTGAAACATTGTCACAAGATGTCAAAATCCTTAGTCACATATCCAATACACAATGAAATTATTACATAATGCCTTTTAGAAGAGTCACAACCTTATTAAACAAGTCCCACGAGAGATTAACATTTATCACTTGATTACAATAGTTTATGCACCTACTCCAAACTTCATGCATATATTTTTTTTCCAGATTATCACCACTTAATATCTTTTTTTTTTTATCAACAATGAATAAATAAAATTAAAAGGGATACTTCAGGGGTATCCCAACCCATATACAGAACCAGAAGTGGACTTCCTATATCATCCACTAAAGAAACTCTCCTTTATGGTTGGAGCAGAACAACCATAAAGTGAGAAAAACATACCCCAAAATATAACCAACAAGTTGCCTCAAAGCAACATTCATCTTTACCGACACCCCCAGAACCAAGGCCGCCTACATTCACCTTGCCACACGACAAATTACCCGTGCAGGGAATAACTCGCCATGTAACTTACTCTGGTGAGCACTAAGTGCCGCGAGGAGCACAATCTTTGCAAAATCGCCTGCCACCAATGCTACTCGCCATGTATGCTCTGACCTAAGGAAACCCCGCTCTCGACGAGGATCCACTAGTGGAAATCCCCTCGTCGACGGGCGAGTTGTTCCCTTCATCTCATTGCTCGTGATGAGGTTTAACATACATCTTTATCGAACCAACACATCTGGACTTACTCACCTAAAGCTCCAACAGCTTCAAATAAGCTTTCTGGAGAACCCGGCGATGTGTCTTCCTCGGCGATTTCCAGTTATCTGATCTTCTGTTCTTCAGATACGGCGATGATGCACAACTTCAGCGACCACCTACTACGCTTGCATGGAGATCGCCGCTTCATCGGCCGACGATCATGTTGACCTTTGCATAATTTCGGCGACCTCCGATTAAACACATATGGAGAACACCGCTACACCGACCGACGATCATGTTGACCTTTGCATAACTTCGACGACCACCGACTACACACGCATGGAGAACGCCTCTTCCTCGACCGGCGATCATGTTGGCATTTGCATAACTTCGGCGACCACCGACTACGCACACACGGAGATCGCCGCTTCATCGACCACCGATTACACACATATGGATAACGCCGCTTCATCGACCAGCGATCATGTTGACAGGGATCACCGCTTCAACGATCGACGATCACGTTGACCTTTGCATATCTTCGACGACCACCGACTGCAATGGAGAACGCCGCTTCCTCGACCGACGATCATGTTGGTATTTGCATAACTTCGGCGACCACCGACTACTCACGCATGGAGATCGCCGCTTCATCGACCGGCGATCATGTTGACCTTCCAACCCAAATTTGAACATCCAATCTTCACATTTAGGCACTTGCATAATCTCAGCCCCTGTCAGCGCCACACAAAGGAATTCTCCACCTATCCCTCTGCTCTGCTTTGCCAGTCTTATTACTGCACATCAGAATTTCCTCTGTCATTTGTTCCAGCTTATTACAACCTCTCAATACAGATGCCTGGATTCAAAGTCCAGTCTGCAAAAGAGTAATTAAAAGATTTAGTCCTATGTTTAAGCCAAGACCACGATTTAAGTTGAGTCATCTGCAGTATCTCTTCTACATCCACAACTCCCTGTTTGAACATAATTGTGTTCCTTTGGTCCCATATACACCTCACAACAGCTGCCCAAATACCTTTCCAAACTTGATTCTGCTTAACACTTGCCTGACTACATTGAAAACTTTCAAAATGGTTCTTAATCTCATTATGTTGCACTAACGTAATTCCCAACCACCTTTGGCATATAGACCATACACGTTGTGCATATACGCATTCTATGAATAAATGCTTAGAGGATTCCTCCTCACTCCGACACAGTCCGCATTCAGTAGAAGTGACCTGCACTCCTCTTCTATATAGGCCTTCCCTTGTTGGAATTCTATCCAAAAGAACTCTCTAAGCTGTTGTCAGCACGCTTGGAAAAGCAAAAGCTTTCCAAAGAATATCAAAAACCTCCTGCTGTGTCCCATTCGCTTTCCTTGCTAGACATTTGTATGCTGAGTTTACTGAATATTTCTCTAGTTCCTCCTCCCCCCACACTTGGACGTCAGATATGTATCTCTTCACAGATGCCCTTGTAATACATTGGTGGAGACTTATCACCAATTCTGATTCCCACTCAAATCTATTCCTCCGCCACTGTAACCTCCACTGCCACTCGGAACCCTCCCACCCACCAACTTCTTCCACCTTTTGCTCCTGGTTAGCCGATAGAGAAAATAACCTCTGGAAGGATGTTTTTAGACTTGCATTACCAACCCACACATCCTCCTAGAATCTTACCTTGTCTCCTCTCCCTAGTTTCCACTTTAACTCTTTTTGGAACCACCCGTCTCCTTCCCCCTCTTTACAGACCTTTCCTATGTCCCTCCACCACCAGGACTGGTACTTCACAGGAATACTTGTATAACTTGAACCCTCTTGCTGGAGACCATATTTTGACAAAAGCACCTCCTTCCACTTCCCCTTCTCTTGCGAGATAAGTCTCCATCTCCATTTCGCTAACATGGCACAGTTTAGTTTTCTGATGTCTTTGATTCTCAGTCCTCCCTCTTCTTTTGTTTTGCATACATCTTCCCAGCTTACCCATGAGATCGGTCTATTCTCCTTACCCCACCCCCATAGGAATCTTCTTTGAATGTTGATAATGCTTTTGTAAACCGATTCCGGGGCTTTGAAAACAGATAGGTAGAAGAGGGGTACTGTTGTGAGCACAGATTTAATTACACAACTCCTACCTGCCAAAGATAGAAACCTCCCCTTCCATACACTCAGTCTTGCTTTCATTTTGGTCAGAACAGGTTCCCAGAATGCTTTTTTCCTTGGGTTCCCTCCTACTTCTAATCCCAAGTATTTAAACGGATATCTCTGCAAGCCACAGTTTAAAATCGTCGAGTAGCAACTAAGAGAAGTATTCTCAACATTTATACCAACTAGTCTTGACTTGTGGAAGTTGATTTTTAACCCAGATGCTATCTCAAAGCCCCTTAGAATAGCCTTCATGCTCACCACATTATTCCAAGACTCCTCACAGAAGAAAAGCGTGTCATCTGCATATTGCAAGAACCTCACATCTACCTTCTTACTTCCAATTTTCAAACCCGACAAAATGTTGATTTTTGACGCCTGCCTGACTAGTCCAGTAAGGCCTTCTGCCACCACTGTAAAAAGAAACAGTGCAAGGGGATCACCCTGTCTCAACCCTCTTGTCGGTCTGAATTCTTCTGTTGGGCTCCCATTCACTAGCACTGATACTGTGGCTGACTTCATACATCCTCTAATCCAATTGATCCATGTGCAATGAAAACCCATCCTACCAAGCATATCATACATGTACTCCCACCTAACTGAATCGTAGGCTTTTTCAAAATCTACTTTAAGGCATAAGCCACTTTTCCCCTTCCTCCTAAGATCCTCAATTACCTCATTTGCCAGCAGAACACTATCTATGAGTCCCCTATCCTTTATAAATGTTGATTGGCTCTCATCTATAATTGACGGTAGCACTTTCTTTAACCTTCCTGCTAGCACTTTAGCAATGACTTTGTATAATGCACCCACTAAAGAGATGGGTCTGAATTGATCAAGCTTACTCAGATCCTTTACTTTGGGCACAAGTGCAATGAAGGAGGCATTGCACCCCTTGGGAATGTGGCCTGTTTTATGAAAGGCTTCTATAGCTGCTATAAAGTCTACCTTAAGGTGTTTCCAGTTCTTTTTGATAAAATTGAAGTTAAATCCATCTGGGCCTGGACTTTTTGAGCCTTCACACTGCCATACTGCCTCCTTGACTTCTTCCTCAGAAAAAACCTCTATCATACGTAGACTTTCTTCCGTGGTTAGGGTTTTAAATTCCACCCCATCAAGTCTAACCCCAAAGTCCTTTGTAGCTTTGAACCTGGTTTCAAACAAAATCTTCGCTTCCCTCCTTACTGTACTAGGCTCCTCACACCATAGACCCCCAACCTCAACCCCTTTCACTTCATTCCTTAGCCTTCTCCACCTTAGAGATGAGTGGAAAAACCTTGAGCATGAGTCGCCATGTTTGAACCAATTAGTTCTAGCCTTTTGACGGGTGAGTGATTCTATCTTTCTATCAGTCTCCCAAAGTCTCCTAGCTAGATCGGATCTGGCCTGCCTCTCACTTTCATCAACATGACCTCTATTCTCCTGGCAATCGTAGATCTCTATTTCCTGCAGAATAGAACTCTTGATAGAGTTTAAATTCCCAAAAACCTCCTTATTCCAAAAATCTATGTTATCATATCACCCTTGAAGCATAAATCTCTTTTTTACATAACATGTTTGATACAACTATTCGTAAGACTTGATACCATCCCAAATATCCTACACATAACATACCCCCATAAAAGACCACATACCATAAAAATATCACATTTATATGCATATCTCACCACACATGCAACCACACACGCACATATAAGTCAATCCATCAAGGATTTAACACCCACTAGTGGCCATCCACACAAGACACATATCATATGGATGTCATTGTACATATATTTCATTAATCATATATCTCAAAGCATATACAACTAGTCATATCATTTATACATCATTATCATCATCGATATATAATTGAACTCATGTATAAAACACACAACATAAAACATCATTCTCTTAGCCACACAACACTTGAGTGAGCTCTTCCTGCGAATAGGTTATTCTCGTTTGAGTGATATTATATTGCTTGAGTGAGATATCACTACAAGAAAATCATCAAATAGAAACCAATTTTTAGAAACCAAAATAATTAGTTGCAATAGTAACTAAATTAGAGACCATTTTAGAAACTAAAACAAAAATTGGTTTCTAAATTAGTTTCTATTATTTTCTATTATTGTTAAATAGTTTCTAAATTAGTATCTAATTAGCAACCAATGTTTTATCTACCAATTATTTAGTTTCTAAATTTAGTCTCTAAAACCTTGATTGCTAATTAGAGACCAATTTAGAAACTATTTAACAATAATAGAAAATAATAGAAACTAATTAAGAAACCAATTTTTGTTTTAGTTTCCAAAATGGTCTCTAATTTAGTTACTATTGCAACTAATTATTTTGGTCTCTAAAAATTGGTTTCTATTTCATCATTTTTTTGTAGTGTACCTCTAGAGTTTAGAACTCCTTTTTGTCCTTGTTGTAAAATTAATAGCAAAAAGAAAGATGGTGCAAAATGTTGTAGAAAATCTGCATATTTTTTGGCCACCTTTAGGTCCACTTTTCAATCTCCTCGGACGTGAACTCACTTGAAGTTGGATCTTCTCCGCAAGTCACAAATCGCTCCAAGGATGACGTGTAGTATCACACTCCCCTCGACTACTTTCAAATCTAGTCCACAAGGAATGTACTCCTCCATTTTCAGTCACATTGCACATCTCATTGCAAACTTGCTTTCTTTTCTCCTTTTCATACGTAACCTTGGGGTTTTCCTCTACCTACAAATAGGTGTCTCTACTCTTCTTCAAAACACACATTCACTTGTTTTTCTTTCTACTTCTACTTCTCTAATCCTGGATTTTTGGATCTTATGAGTTTGCTTGCTAGTTTTGAGTTCATCAATGTTATTCGAGAAGTTCCTATTATATCTTGAGGGTCTTGTGCAACACATAACGTATAAGTCCTTAAGAACAATGATCATCCACTCCTAAGAAAACCGAATTTGTTTGTGTTCTTAGCCTTATTTTGTTACAATCTTAAGGACTTATGGACACTGACAACAACTCTACTCTAGAGAAGCCAAATAGTATTCCCACAACTCAAACAAGCTTTACAAAACCATTTCCAGATATTTCGAAAATTGAAATTTTCATAAGTCAAAATTTTCATTATTCATAAAAAAATTTATTATTAAAAAAAAATAAAAAAATAAAAAAAATTCATGGAGAACAAACCAAAACCTATAGTAAATAAAAAAAATCTAAATTTTGATAGCCCAAACCAAATTTTAAAGGATTCTTGACTAATAAGAGGACAAAGTTTCAAACCAATGAGAACCTTTCCTATAATCAATCACTAAATTACATAAAACACATGTTTTCTTTTATCCATGGGAAAAATAAAAAATAAAAAATAAAAATATTATAAATGGTTGAATAATAGTTCTTCCTACCTCCTAAAGTCCACTTAAATAATCACGAACACACTTAAAAGCTTTAAATCATTATAATCAAACATAAATTATAGGTTTGAATATTGTTTTGTAGTTAAAGAAATTTAAACAAAAATTACTAGAAAATCATTAAATAGAAACCAATTTTAGAAACTAAAAATAATTAATTGTTATAACCAATACTAAATTACTTAAAACACATGTTTTCTTTTATACATGTAAAAAATTAAAAATTAAAAAATAAAAATGTTATAAATGGTAGAATAATAATTCTTCCTACCTCTTAAAGTCCACTTAAATACTCATGAACACTTAAAAGCATACTCACGAACACTTAAAAGCTTTGAATAATTATCAATCAAACATAAATATAGGTTTGAATATAGTTTTGTAGTTAAAAAAAATTAAAGAAAAATTACTAGAAAATCATTAAATAAAAATCAATTTTAGAAGCTAAAAATAATTAGTTAGTTATAATAAATTAAAATTTTTTTTTTCTTTTATACATTTGAAAACTTAAAAATTAAAAATAAAAATGTTATAAATGGTTGAATAACAATTCTTCCTATTTCTTAAAGTCCACTTAAATACTCATGAATACTTAAAAGCTTTAAATCATTATCAATCAAACATAAATTATAGGTTTGAATATAGTTTTGCAGTTAAAAATAAATTAAAGAAGAATTAATAAAAATCATTAAATAGAAATCAATTTTAGAAACTATAAATAATTAGTTGTTATAATAAATTACTTAAAACACATGTTTTCTTTTATACATGTGAAAAAAATTTAAATTTAAAATATTATAAATGGTTGAATAATAATTCTTCCTACCTCTTCAAGTCCACTTAAATACTCATGAACACTTAAAAGCTTTAAATCATTATTATCGATTTTTTTTTCGGACTGGGCTATATTATCCCAAAAAAAAAAAATCGATAGAAACTCAGAAAATAAAAAACAATCAACCATAAATTATAGGTTTAAATATATTTTTGTAGTTAAAAAAATTTTTACAAAAATTACTTAAAAATTATTAAATAGAAATTAATTTTAGAAAATAAAATTAATTAGTTTTTATATTGACTAAATTATATACTATATTAGACACTAAAAAAATATTGATATTTAAATTAATTTCTATTATTGATAAATATTTTTTTTAAATTAGTATCTAATTAGCTACTAATTATTTAGATTCTAAAGTTGGTAGCTAAACTTTGTTAGCTAATTAGATACCAATTTAGAAATTATTTATCAACAATAAAAACTAATTTAAAGATCAATAATTTTTTAATCTATAAAATAATATCTAATTTAGTTAATATAACAATTAATTAGTTTCTAATTAATGATTTTTCTGTATTAGAGTATTCATTAGTCCAAATTTGAATATTGCAAATAATTTTACTCATTTGTAATCTTAATTAAGTCTAACCCTTAACATTTCTTTTACCTAGTCATTATGTTGAATAAGTAAGGGTGTCACCTCTTGAATTGATGATATTCTTAAGTATCTCTTGGTAGAAGGAAAAAAAAAATAGCTTTGTAATAGTATAAGGTTGACAAAAAATAATTTTACATTTAGTTTTTATTTTAAGAAAATAATATTTATATGAAATGTTATTTCTCGAAAATAGTATTTAATCAAAATTTACACCAAAACATTCTTGTGGAGAGATGAGTTAAAATACTTCTTTTAAACAAATATCATACACTCTAATTAAATCGTTTAAAAGGGTAACAAATTAAAGATTCACAAGCAATTATAAGAGATAAAAAAACTAAAATTAATTTATAGAAACTTTCTTATTCAAATTTTTTAATGCATAAGTTAATTTTATCCTATAAAAAATGGTTACATTTATTTCTTATTTTTCTCAAGAAGATTGAAAAGCTCATTAAATAGATGTGATAACTAAAATGTATCTCTTTCAAAATGCTACATATAAAATATTGTTTTCATCATATTCATGTACCCTATTCACCCCACATACAATTTATTTCTTCCTTTTTTTGTAGGGCAACATAACTTTGCTTCATTCAACTTGAAAGGAAAAGCCACCCTTAAAATTTATGAGTTGCAATATTTTAGCTCATTGGTAGATTCACTTAATGAATAATGGTATTATATTAATTTTTTATACTCTAAATTTTGACATTGAACCCCAATTAATTATTGATAAGGATTGAAATATCTCTAAGCAAAGAAAATTCAACTTCCTTGAACTAGAGAGACTTCTAACTAACCATATACAATTTCTCTATTTTGATAGGCCAAAGTAATATCATACATTCATAATTTGTTGACCTCTTCCTTTATTCACTCTTTCAAATTATGTCTAAGTCATATTTATTGTGCATCCAAGCTTTCTTGATCAATAATATATTTATAAAATAAGTTGACACATATCCACTGAAATTTAATATATGTTATAAAAAATATTTTATAAATGTCAAAGTTTATAGTTTGTACTAACTTAACCATACTTTTATCTTTAAGTTTGATTTTTTTATTCTTCTAAATTGGAAATTACTATTTTTAGTCTCAAAATAAAATAATAACGTAAAAATTCACTTTTTAGAATATTTGTCAAAATATTTTTTTAGTTTCTAAAATAAGTCAAATTTTAATTTTAGTTCCTCAAATTAAAAAGTAATTTTTTAAGTCTTTGAAATTTAAAGTTAGTTTTAGTTTAACATATTTTTTTTTATGAAAAATAATAATTTTAAAATAAATTTAATTAATTTAAAATTACTTTTCAATGAATTTGTACAAACCAAAACTAGTTTTAATGATAATCCATTATTACAATAGTCAATCATTGAAATGATTTAATTTTTCTTATCTCTCAAACACTTAGTTATTCTCGTCTCAATCTTTAAAAAAGTATCGATAGTAAAATATGTTGTTGCCATGGAACATGAATTTTTAACCTTGGTTGTTGATGTGTTTCGTTATAACTCTGTATTTCCAAATAAACTAATTAATGCAAGCCATGCTTCATTATATTTTTATGACAATATGCCCAAGTTGTGAAGCGATAATAAACGATTAACACAAGCTTTTAAATTACAGAAAAAAATGTTTTTTTTGACAAATATTTACGTTGGTAATAATATAAAATAATTCATAATTTTTCTAGAAAAAAAATCACTATTTAACAAGAAAGTGGATTTTAAATCTAACTCAACCTTATAAAATTGACTTATAAGGTAAGATTTTGCACTCACTTATAAAGAATGAAATATCCTAATATCTAGTCGATGTGTGATCTCCAACACACCAGCTCACGCCGAGACTACCAACTCGTGCGTAGAAATATATGTAATGGGTGATCCAATAACGGGTGACACGATAGGCCTAACAAACTCTCACTAGGATAGACTTTAAATCACTCTGATATCATGTTAAGAAGTGGACTTTAGGCCTAACTTAATCTCATAAAACTGACTTATATGATGGGATTTGCACCCACTTATAAAGAATGAAATATCTTAATCTCTAGTCGATGCAACAAACATATTTTGTATTTTACATTTTCACCATAAATATGATAGAATAATATATATATATATATATTAAGTTATATGTAAATCTAAGTTTTTAAAAGATAAATTTTAAATGATTAAAGAATAGAAATTTTATAAATAAAACACAAGTTTAATTTTTATTATAATATTGATATTCTTTATTGATAAAAAAATATTGATATTCTTTTCTTTAGTTTGTAAAAAGATATGTTGCTACATGGGTTACACTTAGGTTATTTATCTGGATTCCTGGAAACACTTAAGTTATTTATATGGATTTATGTAAGTGTTGAAGGAAGGTTTTGTTGTTACCTTAATGTAAAGGGGGTTAATATTTACATTTAATAAAATGATTGTTTAAATGTGGTAATTAATTTGTATGTAAAAAAAAAGTTAATATGTATATTTTGCATATAATTTTGATGATATCTAAAGATATATGATATTATAAATGTGTATGAAAATCATTATCATTGTAGTTGATATGTTGACAAATTAAAATAAGTGTTAGGTGTTATTTGAATTATGAAATTCTATGTAAGTTGAAAAATGTTACACTTGATAAGTTATCACTCAAACTATGGTTTGAGCAAATGTATTGGTAATGTTATGCGGGAATATAGATAGTGGTTGGATTAATGTAACACAACTATGTTATATGTTTTGATCATTTACTCTTTAGAAAGGGAAGAATTTTGGAACATAATAAACACATGTAACATGAATTGTTTAGTGAAATCTCATCTTGTACATATTTTTAAAAGTGTTGGAGTACCCAAGTGTAGTGTATAATATACATAGTTCTTTGTCGATAATTTTTTTTTTGGTTTACCACTACAAGAAAATTATTAAATAGAAACCAATTTTACAGACAAAATATAATTAGTTGCTATAATGACTAAATTAGAGACTATTTTAGAGACTACAAAAATCATTGGTTTCTAAATTAGTTTTTATTATTGATAAATAGTTTCTAAATTGATATCTAATTAGTTACCAAGGTTTTAACTACCAATTATTTATATTCTAAATTTGGTAGCAAAAAATTTGGTAGCTAATTAGATACCAATTTAGAAACTATTTATCAATAATAGAAACTAATTTAAAAACCAATAATTTTTTTAGTCTCTAAAATCTAAAATGGTGTTTAATTTAGTCACACAACTAAATATTTGTTTTTAATCAACAATACAAATTTAATAAATAGGAGTACTCGGGGTACTCCAACCCATGTACAAAAAATCCCTATGCTAGAGAAATGAGGTTTCCAGATAAAATACCAAAACATAGACATATTCTGCACATATAATTATGATAAGCTTAAACCTCTTTAAAAGCATCAGGATGTCAATACATAAATCCAATTATCTATCAAGGAATCCAACAACTTAGTCCAATTCCAAACTATAAGTGTATCAACTCAAAAGAAAGACTTTGCCTCCTTGCTATCTACTGTAGTTTCCCAAGCATCCATTATGATTATAGTTGTACCCCAAGAAAATTCCTCTCATGCAAATCGAGAATCCACCAAAAAACAAAGAAAGGGCGTTAATCATCAATGTAGTGATTTTAAATATTCATATACATTAATACACCAATCAGAATAAGATAAATTTGACTTTGAAAATTTATAACTTACCCATGCTCACGTCTTTACTTGGACAGTCACACAACTAAATATATTTAATCTTGATTTCTATTGGATGATTTTCTTGTAGTGACCATAATGATTATCTTCACAGTACATCATCTTTAAATGATGAAAAAAATAATTAAAGAAAAATTTTATAACTTAACTGAGAGGTCGAGACAACTTTTACCTTAAGATAAGATATTTTTTAAGATAAGATATTATTTAAAAGACTGTGGTAGTTGATGTTTTTTTGTCATTGTATTTTCAAATCAACTAATTAATGTAAGTCATGCTTGATTTTATTTTTGTAAACAATAATATACACAAGTTGTGAAGTGCTAATAAATTATCAACATCAACTTTTAATCATAGGAAACGCATTTTAATTATCTTGTATCTATTTCATACATTATATCAATGACTAATAAACAAATCTTAGAAGAATAGTCCTACAATGTAATTTTAGCGAACTATTTCTATAAAATATCTAAATTATAGACCTTTCTTAATCTTTTGAGAAGTACCCATTTGACTTTTGAACCTAGTATTTATATATCCAAAATCTTAATGATAAAAGTGGACAAATATATAAAATTATCAATGCAAATTTGATTTTTTTATAGCTGTATATTAACTTTTAATATACTTTTTTATTTTTTTATATAAAAAAAGTTGATCTAGAAGAAATAGACTAAAGAATTCAAATACCTAACTTGACTCACTAGATAGGTTGAAATGTTAACTCAATTTAGTCTAAATGTTCTGTCACCCCACACACAACATCTTAAGTAAACCTCAAATCCTAGGTTAACATATAGACTTAGTTGAATCTTACCATACTAACTTTTTTTAATATACTTTAATCTCCATCAATTGACATTATAATTAATTAAACACAGTAAAAGAGATATTTTCTTATTGAAAAATAATAACAATAATACCAAGAAGAGAATATAAAAAGGATAATCATACATTGTTCAATGTATGAATCGACTAGTATAAAATTATTTTAATTTAATTAGTGATATTGAATTGGATCTTTGGAGACCCAATTGTGTTAAATATTAAAAAAAAGACTTTGTTATTTGTCCTATCAAAGTTTTTTGACTGAGAAAATTATAAAATTAATCTTGAAAATTAAAACTACTTGTTATTTTATTTAGGTTTTAAAAAAAAGGTTTTAAAATTATGAAATTAAACTATAGTCTTTTAAGTTAAACCTGCAAATGATAAACCATTTCAATCATTATTTAGTAAAGTTAAACTACATGTCTAACTTTAACTATCCTTGTTTATTTTGATTTTTATCTTTTATGTATATGGGTAAATTAATTATTTTAGTTCATTTGTTATTTTTTAATATTTTCCATTTTTTTCACATTCATTCATACAAATTGTTCTTCTTTCTTATTTTATATGAATATAATTGATATTACCATTTTAGTTTTATATAGTTTGAAGTTCTAAAATTCCAAATAACTAAACATTAAAATTTTAATTAAAAGTAAAATATAAAAATAAGAGAGAAAGTAAAAAGAAGTATGATTCCTTCTCTTTCTTTCTATCAATTATCTTTCCAAGTAAATTTTTGAATAAAAGTTTAACCTGGCTGAAACAGGTAAAAAATAATTCATTATGGTTAAATATGAAAAATGAATAAACTAGAAAGTAATAGGAAGAGAAACTTTCAAGTCCTTAGTCTAATTCAACTTAGTAAATCAACAATGCAATGAACAAGTCAAATTAAAAGATTTTCTCATTCAAAACTTCACTTTCACAGTTTACTTATACTAACTCAAAAGCTTGTTGACAAAGTATATTAGCAGTCATAAAAATATATTTAAATATAAATATAAATCAAAGAAATTATCACTAAATGTGATTAAATTTGTTAACATGCAATAGTTACACACTACAACAAAATCATTAAATAGAAATCCAATTTTAGAAAAATATAATAATTAGTTGTTATATTGATTAAATTAGATACTATTTTATAGACTACAAAAATTATTGATATCTAAATTAGTTTTTATTATTGATAAATAATTTTTAAATTGATATCTAATTACCAATATAACAATTAATTATTATTTTTGTCTTTAAAATTGGTTTTTATTTGATGATCTTTTAGTGGGAGTATAAAAATGATAATTTACAAAGTATATCTATTTACAATTTTTAAAAATATAGCTGGTAAGTTATATGCTAAATATATTTTAAAAGAAAAATATTATTTTGACAACTACATCATATTACAATTGTGATGTGACATAATATAATTTAAAAATTACTCTATTCACATTTTAATAATTTTTTTAATTATAATTAATATAGCGCAGAATCGTCTTATAACAACATTCATTTTAAAATAACACTCATTTTAAATTAGCATGTAGGACTTAGGAATGTAATGTTGTGATGTTGTTAAACCCTATAATAAGTTAGTATTGTCTAATTTTTGTATAAGAGTTGAGACACTTCTTAAATGTATTTTTTTAACTTTTTTTTATAAAAAAAAACTTATATTAAAATAGCAGATATGATTTATTAAACTAATTCTTGTAAAAGCAAATAAGCAGCAAATGATGAAGTTAAGAAAAAGCATATAGATGACAGGAGATTGATGAACTTAAATTTGATTTGATGATCAAAAGAGAGGGAAAGAGTGAATCCAGATGGTGGTGTGGCAGTGAGATTAGACACCTGCATTAAGAGGTTGAAGTGGTGTGTCTGTTATCATGTGTTCATAGAAGACCTTAACACTGAAATTTGTTGAATATAACATCAGAAATAATTCTTAGGGTTTGGCATGTTCTTTAAGAGGTTGGAGTGAAGATTGTGATGATGGGAGGCACAGGCCTAACCCTCTTAAATACTCTGAAACTACTTTCAGAGTTTAAAGTCAAAATCAACCCACTTGTTAGCTGTATTCCTCTTCTTCACTCTACTGCTGCTATTTACCCACACCTTATAAATGTATTAACCTAGATTCACTACACACTCTTGGTACATGCAGGTTCTGTCTTCTTTCAAAAATATATCATTGAAACACACAACATATCATTAATTAAACACATCTCTACACTATAACCATGATTAAATTAACACTTAATGCATTTCACTAGCTACTTCAATTCATCTTAAACAAAAAATTACTAATAATTTAAATTTTTGAAACATTCTTAAAAAAATACTTTTATTTTTATTCATTTTTTTCGATAATTTAAATATGTTTCTTATTTTGTTAAGTTTTATTTTTAGTGTTTTGAATTTAAAATACTCATTTTTATTTCTTAGAATTTGAAAAATATATTTTTTATATAATAATTACAAGTTATTTGTACAATGGCTTATTTTTTTTACATATTTTTTTTATCAAATATTCTATTACATTATTATTTTTAAATTATTTATTTTTATAGAGTTTAAGTAAACAACTTAATTCACTTTTTTTTATAAATTATATATAAAGACTACAAATCAATTTCAAATTAGAAAAAAAACTTAAATTTATGATAATATAGAGGTATTTTTTTTTTTACTAGAAATCACTTTTATAAATATTAGATACATTGCTTATCTACATAAAATTAAATAGAATGTAAATAAGATTTGTAGAGAATTAGTAAGAGGTTAGGCTCCTTTTTTTTCATATGTGCACAAATACTGTTTTTTTTTTTCTTTTATCATATACAACTTTTCTTCTAAATATGGAAGAAAGAAATTATGTGAAACAAATAAAAATATATTGTGCTCTATTTGATCATTTTTTCTCTCTTTTCAGATAAATAAGTACAAATACAAACCTCATAAAAAACCAAAAAAAATAAACTTATTAATTTCAGATTCTATTATTATTATTATTATTATTATAGTATTATTATTTCTGTGGGCCAGCTGAGGTAGTGGTAATGTGTAACTCAATTCGAAGTAGTTTCCATAAGTCTAGCGGTTTGACCCTTTCTTGGAGAAAACACCTAACCGACTGAATCTCACATGAAAATAGAAATTAAAATTGACTTTCATTCTTTGTAACCAAAACCTTATTAAATGCATCAATAAATATATTATTGGAATGATATTCCAAATTTAACTCATTTCATCATCAAATTAATTACCCTTAGCATGCCATATTTACTTAAGCAGCTTCGTAATCAAGCTACTATTTTAAATGCACTTGGACACATTCATGTGCACCTTCTATAAAAAAAGACAAACACTCAAAATAATACACTACCTCTACCACATATTTTTTAACCACATTTTTACCATTCATTTATTTATTCTTTAAAAGGTTTTTACTCTCTTAAAACCTAAATGTAATAAGAAGAAACAAATCTGGTTTAATACTATAATTATAAATAATTTTTTACACTATTTTAATTCTATTTAGTTTCATCATTTTATGCCTACTCTTAGGTTTGAATCTAAGCATTATTTTCAATAAATGTAATTAAAGATAATTAAAAATATATATGTATAAATCAATCAAATTAAGGGAACTTAATAATCTTCCTAATTAGTGTAAAATTAAATATTTTTGTTAATTTTTTTTTTCATATTGGTACAACAATGCAGATAACTAAATAACTAAATTGTTTTTTAAATGAATTTTAAAATAAGAAGAATATTAAAAAGCATGTTGTTAGTATTTTTTATCAGAAAAAACGAATATAATAAAAATGAGTATTTTAAAATGTTGAAAGGTGTGGTTGCTTACTATTTCAAATGTCATTCATAATTTATTATGAATATAGCAAAGTAAATCCAATTTGAATTGTGTTTGGTTCAACCAGTTGTCTACCATCACCATTTATGATCATGCACTGTATCCAGAAAAGATAAATGGGTAATTTCATTGCCAAACACCAACTCAATCTTACTTTGAGTAGTATAGCTTAATATATAAGAGTATACAATTAATTTTAAGAGAAATAGTTATTATATAATATTTTATATTTTTAATTTAGCAAGTAACTAACTTTTAATATTTATAACAAAGAATATAAATAAAATATAACTCACTTGATTATTGTGAAAGTAACAATGTATCTCTTCTATATCTATATCTATATCTATCTATATATATATATATTCATTCATCATACACATTAGTTTAATATATTTAGAACACCAGTCCCTATCATAATGAATGATGTTATGCATCATTTTGACAAATGTGAACACATAAAATTGATAAAGTATAAATAAACTAATTCCATCAACAAGGAAAATTTATCACACCTTATATAAAACAACAAAATGTTAATATATATATATATATATATACAAAACAAAAAGAACTACTTACATTAAGTACATACACACATTTTCGGTTTAATTCACTTTCTAAGAAAAAGTTACTCTAATTAAAGAAAGGTTGGTTTACTTTTTTTTAATTTTATCATTCTCATCTATTTTTTTTATATCACTCTTTATTTGAATTCTGATATAAAAAGGATTCATTAAAAATGAAATATCCATTTTAAATGAATGATATTTGTATATGATAATCTATTTAAATATATAATTTTCAAAAAGTTTGATAAAAAAAACAATTCTCATCTAAATGAATGATATATATTTCGATGATGATCCATTTAAAGTATTTTTTTAAACTAGTATCACTACAATTTGACATAAAAAAATATATTGTTGAAAATATCTCAATCAAATAAATTAAGTTTTGAATTATAATATATATACCATTAAATTGATTTTACTTTAGATTTAAACTTCTGACCTTTCAATGAGTTTGGTCTAATTTTCTATATTTTATGTTATTTTTCATGTGATACATTAACATAAGTTTTACTACCATTAAATAATTGAAAGAATTAAAATTTAGTTATTTCATACTCTAATTAAGTAGCATTCATTGGAAGGAGTATTGTATGGTTAATATGAAAAATATAAAATCCAATTAATTGATTAGGTTTTTGATAAGCAATTGAGAGAGAAAGGAGGTGATGAAAATTCATTGAGAATTGAGATGTATCACAAGTGACAACTGTTCTCAAGCATATATAATTTGAGAGTAAACTCTTATACAAGAATTACTCAGAATCTATCACCAATCTTTCAATCCATAGCATAACACACCAACATAATTACAGCATCATTTTAGGCCATGAACCCTTTCACAGGTATGTGAAAGCTTTGAGTTTGCTAGAGTCACCACCTTTATCTAATTAACATTAATGTTTGGTTTGATGGGGTTAGAGAGTTTAAAAAGTTGTAGTAGATAATGCAGGTTTCCTTGCATCCTCATTGAATGCTCCCACGCGGTTTTGAGAGGCACAAAGAGAGCCATTGCTCCACAGCTGAGCTGACTTTGGCCTTCTTTCTCCCCCAAAGAGAGTTAATGCATTTGCTGTCAACTTTTGACTATTTGCCTTCTCTTCTCTTTCTCTCTCTCTCTTTGTCTCTTTCTTCAGTCAGCGACCCTTCACACACTCTCCTCCTTCCCTTGCTTTTCACTATTTATACACCCTTCATTTTGACTCTTGCCTTGGCACATTGCAAGCAAGAGGAAAACCAAACAGATCTAAGCTAGCTCTAGAGAGAGGCTATTATCTATCATAAAGTGTAGAGAAGTAAAAGAAAAAAGATACACACACATACAAGGCAAGATGGGAAGGCCACCTTGTTGTGATAAAGGTGTGAAGAAAGGACCTTGGACTCCTGAAGAAGATATCATTTTGGTGTCTTACATACAGGACCATGGTCCTGGCAATTGGAAAGCTGTTCCTGCCAATACTGGTTAGTGACTCTTCCACTTTTTTATTAGATCTTAATTTGGTGGTTTTTAAGATGATTGAATGTTTGTTTCTTTTGTCCTGGTTTTAGCAAGTTAGGGAAAAAATCATGATTTTTTCAGCTGTGATCTGAATGGTACTCTCTTTTGTATTCAACTTTCAGGGTTGTCAAGGTGCAGTAAGAGTTGCAGACTAAGATGGACTAATTATCTTAGGCCAGGAATCAAAAGGGGTAACTTCACTGAACAAGAGGAGAAGATGATAATCCATCTTCAAGCACTTTTAGGGAACAGGTAAACTCATCTCATAGCTGCTTAGTTAAACTTATTTCTGTAAATTCTTTAGTTTTTGATTTTTTTCGAATAAAAGCTTTCAGTATTGCTAAATATTGCTATGCAAATTGGCATATTGGCATCTCACCTAGTCTGATACCTTTGGATTTGTTACCATATATAGTATAATAAGAAAACATCTTAAAAATTCTACCCCTTTTTTCTTTGTAATGATTTTGTAACTTTTGTGGGAAATTTCTTATGAATGTATTGGATTCACATGCTAAACTGAAACACATTGATTGTGATGTAGATGGGCTGCCATAGCTGCATACCTGCCACAAAGAACAGACAATGACATAAAGAACTTTTGGAACACCTATCTGAAGAAAAAGCTGAACAAATTGGAAGCAAGTGGTTCTGAAGGAAGCTTGGGACAAGTTGGGGTTTCAGTTTCTCAGTCAATGTCTAGAGGTCAGTGGGAAAGAAGGCTTCAAACTGATATTCACATGGCCAAGAAAGCTCTCAGTGAAGCTCTTTCACCAAAGAAGACATCATCATCTACCTTGTTTGCTGAGTTAAATTCAAACCTTTCCAATGATAACACTGGCTCCTTCTACAACTCCACCAAACCAACACAATCCATGAGCTATGCCTCAAGTGCCGACAACATAGCTCGTTTGTTGAAGGGGTGGATGAAAAACACACCAAAACGTGCTGCCACTCAAAACTCCTTCATCAACTTGGTCGGTTCTGACACTGCTTCCAGTGATGGAACAACAAAGGGAAGCACAAACAGAGTCGAATTGTCTGAGACTTTTGAGACCTTGTTTGGTTATGAGTCTTTGGAGTCTTCAAATTCTGAGTTTTCACCATCTCTTTCTCCTGAGGGCACTCTTTTCCAAGATGAGAGCAAGCCAGATATTGTAGGAATAGACATGCCTTTCTCTTTGCTTGAGAAATGGCTTCTGGATGATACTAGTTGTCAAGAGAAACTTAGCTTCTAGATCAGTTACTTCAATTTGTTGCTTTTTCTTAGTTATAGGAGACTAAACTTGAATCTCACTTTGGCCTTCAACCCCTTTTGGTTCTAGAATTGTATATTCCAATCCAATATTAACATCATTATATTATCATATCCTATAATGTCTTACTGCAAAAAGTTTGTTTCTGTTAATGACAAGTTCAATGGTGTTAGAATTTTGTTCTCTGAGTTGGCTGTTTCATTGTTTTAATCAGGAATTAAAGTTTAACTCTGTTGACTCCTTCCTAACTCTCAATCAGTTTAAGCCTTTAATTGATCAGATCAAAAGAATGAAATGGTCCTAAAAAACTTTTATGGCAAGAAGTATACAAGTCAACCTAATAATATCAGTTTACAGAATGTTTAATTAGTATGAACATTAACATACTCTACTCATTCAAATTCAAGTAAGACAAATTTGTATCTTCTTTTTCATGTGTTTAGCTTAAATGATAAGGTATAATGGCAGTGTGTTTTGCTTTTGATTTTATAACATTTTTGGATCTTCTACAAAATAATATTTAGGAAGGAATAAATTGATTTTTGTTAACTTTTTATTATAGTTTTTAAAGTTAAATTACTCACCATAAATAAGAGAGGTATGGGTTCTATTCACACCATGAATAACTTGTCATTTTCAAAACCTTTATCTCCTTAATGGATCTATTATAAATATCACATGTGCCACTAAATCTATTTAGTTTTAAAAATTGACAGAATAAATTCCCATAAAAATGGAAAATCACAAGTACAATTTAACTATTTTTATGTATAATTAAAACATTACTGAGAAGAGAGTAAATGGCACTCTAGTCCTAATATATTAATATTACAATGTGAAATAAAAGAGATAAATAATAAACTAAAAGATTAGTACATTAATAACAAACAAATAGTGTTGAGCACTAGTTATCTTGACTATATCCACAAACTAACTTTTTATAGTAAGTCCAAATACTGTTAAAGTAGAAGGGTTGAAATTCCTAAAACACAATTTGTTATCCACAATTGAAGTAGACCCACATCATTAAAAAATGTTAGGGTACAAACTTTTTCCTTCTTAAGGATAGCTAAATTGGATATAATGTGCAAAATTGTGATTAGGTGAGAGATTATAATACCTAAGTCAAATAAAGTGCATACTAAATGAGAAGGGATATCTTTTTCTCTATAAATGGTGAATAAAACCTTTGTTTTACTTAAAAATTACCCTCAAGGAAATGCCCCTTAAGGCCATGTATATATATAATTTTTTACAAATTTTAACCAAAACACAGTTATTTAATGTCAACAAAATAATAGATATAAATTTTCTCTTATAAAAAGACAATATTAAACATTGTTCATCTTGACTTTAATTATGCTGTGATTTGGATCTTATAAAATAAAAAAAACAACATTAAAACACAAAGAGGTATACAGTAAAATCATCATACATAACCTTAAGGAAAGAATTAGAAGGTGAATTAGGTTGTTAGCCTATGGAAAATTAAAACTCTTCCCTTTATAGAGGTGAATGCTTAGAGAGTTATGCAAAATGTAGCAACAACAAGGTATAATTTGGTAAGAAGAGGAGTTATTTTAGAAAGTAACTCATGTGTTATGTATGGTGAGGAAGAGGAGACGATATCTCATTTGCTCTTCAATTGTATGATAGCTTGGCGTGTATGGGACATGTGTTATGCATGGATGAGTGTGGCGTTGGTTAACCATTATGATGCAAAGTCGCACTTCATGCCTTTTTGCCTCCCTTTTTTGAATGAGTTTAGTAACAAAGTTTATGGAAACATGTGGGTAGCAATAATTGGTTAGCTAGGGAAACATATGAACAAATGCATCTTTAAGAATGGAAGGATGAATCATGTGGAAGTATCTACAGTGATATAATTAAAGGTTTGGTCATGGATTATTACCGCAGAACATTTAGCAATTTTTTTCTTATTCTGAATGGTGTATGAATCCGTTGACATGCTTGGGATACTTTAATAGCTAATTCTGTTTCCGGAAGGTTCGCTAACCCCTTGTACTAGCTCTAGACGAGGTTTTGTTAAGTGTTTTATATAGGTACATTAGAAATGGATGGTGTCTAATCATTGAAGAAGCAGTGGAAGTTCCAATGGAAGAAGCAAAGTTGGATACACATAAGGTACCGATAGAGGCAGATAAGTTAAGGTGGAGGTGTAAATCTCGCCAATTTGTTTTAGTGAGGACTTGAAGGTGAGAAATATTATGAGGAAGGTAACAAAATAATCAAGGAAAATTATGAAGGTGATGTGAGGTCTTGAAGTATATGAGGAAGACACCAAATTAATCTAGTATACAACAAGGTGATACAAAACATGTGGAGGATCGTAGAATAAGAGGTATTTTTTGGCAAGATATTTAGGTACTAGTGTTGTTATGTATGTAACACAAGAGTTGTTATTTATGCTCACATTGAACTTAAACTCAAATGTAGGTAGATGTGTGTTAGAGATCTTACATCGATTAGAGATTAGAACATTTCATTGTATATAAGTTGGTGCAAATCTTACCCTATGAACTGATTTTATGAGATTGAGTTAGGCTTAAAATCCACTTTATAATATAATATAAGAGTCATTAGAATTGATGTGTTGTCTTGTATAAGGATTGGGGTATTCCTAAAATACCCCCATTTTTTAATTTTTTCATTGTTGACCAACACTAATTACCACTAATATTAGTAACTTAATATATTAAGTTACACTTAATAGTGAGTGAAGGGGATCCAAAACAGAGCAATTTGGTAGGAGGAAAAAGTTGGAGCAGGAGTTTTGTTTACCAAAAGGATTCGGATCAGTGATTGGCAACAGACTCAAATATCCAAAACTAGAAGAAGCCAACACCAATGTTAGTATGCTCTCGAACAGGCTGTAGTGTTAGCAGTGACTTTGGTTGTCCCTTAGGAACCAATTCCCAAGCTTAATCTCCTGCACCAAAGCAGTATGAAAAGCTGCAGAAAGAAATACAAAATGTAGTGAAAATATTCTTTCCTGTTTCTTTTTGTTTGAGTGATTGCAGCTTGAGAAGGTTGGAGTTTATGTATTCTGGTATATGTCTTTTATGAATCTGTATATGAGTTTCGTTTTATTTTTTATTGATAAAAAAAATTAATACAAAAAATAAAGTTCTAGAGAAGCATTAATTGTTGAACCCAATATTATGAAAAAAAAATAAAATCAAACACGTGTTCTTTACATTTTTATATGCATGTCGAAGAAACTGAATTATTTTCTTTTATCATGCAAGAAACTCACTACAAGAAAATCATGAAATAGAAATCAGTGTTTAGAGACAAAAAATAATTAGTTATTATAATAACTAAATTAGAGACAATTTTAAAGACTTATAAAATTTTAGTTTTTAAACTAGTTTCTATTATTGTTAAATGGTTTCTAAATTGGTGTCTAATTAGCAACCAAGGTTTTTGTTACCAATTATTTAGATTCTAAATTTGGTAGCAAAAACTTTGGTTGGTAATTAAACACCAATTTAGAAACCATTTAACAATAATAGAAACTAATTTAGAAACCAAAATTTTTTTAGTCTCTAAAATGGTTTTTAATTTAGTCACTACAGCAATTAAGTTTTTTTTTTATCTAAAAATTGGTTTCTATTTCATGATTTTCTTGTAGTGACTAAATTATTCATGTAAGTTTTAACTATGAATGAACGTAAAACTTAACACATACAATAATGTTCAAATATAGATCTTTCATATCATGATTCTCACACAATCATATAATCAATAAGGAATAGGCACTTGCCTTGATCCATGACTGATCCTAATTGAGCAGTTACTTTATCTCCTTTGTCCCAATCTATCTCTTAGCAATTCCGTTCTTGTCACACACTTTCGTAATGGTTAACACTGAGACAACTATTATTTGCTGTTGGAAAGCTTCTGAGTCTGCTGGTCAACACCCTAATAAGTTGCGAGTTTCTTTTGAACAAAAGATCCCAAATTTTCAATCACGATTCCCAGTAAAACCTCAGCCACAGGAAGAAAGGAGAGTTGAATAAAGGAAAGGTTGGAGAAGAGAAGTAGATAAGAGTGAAAACAAATTGAAAAACCAAATTAATATCATGATTAATATTCTCTATTATGCAACTATCCTACCGTAAAGCCAAATCTAATAACCTAATTAATTCCTATTGTGCCTATCCGCCTTAAGGTTGGTAATGTTAAATAGCTCGAGGCGACGGTGTGTCTTCCCTAACTGAGTCTTGGTATCCATCAATCATCATCATGAGTAAATCAGTCTAACCAACGAGTCTTAAATGATGAGCAGCTATTTATGGAATAATGAATAACTGTTATATGACTAATCTAAAAAAGTCTCATAATGATCAACTCAGAAGACACAACCTGATGAATCTATAAATACTCATTCTCCATATATCTTATCACATACTCGTAACTCCCATACTTTTAAGAACTTATCATCTTAGTGTTCCTACTAACTTAAGGCATCAAATCAAAGAGTCTTTTTTAGGTGGACCTCCTCGTCTCGTCGAGTTACATTTCCCGAGTTCATTTTCGGTAGAAACACCTACATTACGTTGAAGTATCTTCTGCAAGTGGAGTTCCCTCATTTTTTTGGAATCAATTCATAAAGCTTGCAAGGATACGATCTGGTGGTCATCTAGTTTAACCGACCTCAACTAAATACTCTAATTGAGAAACATCTCTCTTAACTAGAACACATATCGAGTTAAATAAAAAAATTATTTTTTTAAACCATTTTAAAATAGTTAATATCGTAATTTTAAAGAATAAGAGATACCATAGAAATATACTATGGCTGAATACATGTACAAAAATCAATAGGCAACAAATTTATATATGAATAGATATAAAATAAAATGTTATTACCTATCTCAAAAAATTTACAAATTTAAAACATCATAAACAATAACATGAAACTTTGATCGCTGAGTGATAATTACAATATTTTCTCTAATAGACATTTTGAATATTTTTATTTTTATGTTCATTTCATTTTATACATCTAATATATCTAGTTAAAAAAAATCTCAATAATTTCAAATTACGTTTCTTTCATCTTTATCGGTATAGTTAATCTTTTTAATTGTCTATTCCTTTCATTCCATTCTCTGTGATATATATCTTTAAATCGAACTTCAATATTTTCAATTATTACCAGATTAATTATTCAATTTAAATATAAAATAATATAGATTTTGAGCATGACTTCACTTAATAATTAGGTGTGGGAGGAAAAGATAAGAAACAAAAGTACTTTTTTCCCAACTCAATATTTAAAGCTGTACATTCATATATGCTAGCAACCATTTACACCTTCTGATCTCATAATTGACCAATTTCATGAACAAATCCACAGTAACGATAAATGAAATGCTAATATATAACACCATCCTTCTCTAACTTCAACCATTTGTCTAGTTTTGTTTTTTCTTTATATAATTTTATTGTTAAAATTCATTATAAAACCTAACATCTCAAAAGTAAGTTGACTTTCTATAATCCAACAATATATATATTATTACATAAAAAATTATTATTAAAAAAATATAAAAAATATGAGAGACTAGCTACATCAAAATTCATACACACAAAAAAATATCAAACTTAAATAAGAATGTAAAAATCAATATTAAAAAATAGAAAAAAAATAAAACTAAACCAACACTTACAAAATCAACATAATCATTTCTTTTTAATTTGACATTTCTTAATAATTTTTTACAACGCCCAAAACTCGTAAAAATTTGATCAACATCTTCCTCATAATCAATTTCAATCTCTCACTTTCTATAACTTCGACAATATGTTCACTTTTATTTTTTGTGTGGATATGTTGGAAAAACTGATTCGCCATAATTAATGCTCATATGATAATTTTCTCTAAAGTTTTTTTTTCAGATTAATTGTTTAATTTTATAGTTTCATTCGGTGGCCCTGAAGTAACATCCATGCTCTAAACTGATAAATAACATGGGACCATTTTTAATATATATATATATATATATATATATATATAATATTACAATTTTTTTCAAAACCCTATGTACCTTCTTATCCCCATGATGTCAATGCCCTAATAAAGAACATTACTAAATAAAAAAGAAAAGAAAATTTCTCATATTCAAAGCGTGCATATTTAAATTTATACAAAGTCTCTTGGCGTGCACATTGCTTCTTGCAGAGGAGCAAGGAAACCTAGAATTATTGTTTGAAACTTGTGGTTTTTCAGTGACCTCATAATGTTACTGTAGTAGTAGTTCCAAAAAAAAATAGCTAGCTAGGGAGCTATGAAAGCTTCTTCATTTTTCATTTTTTAGTCTGGATATTTTTGGTCACAAATCAGGGACTAATTCTATTATATATTAAGACCATTTGATACGTTGAAATCTCACTTAAAAAAACATTATTAATTAAAAATCAATTTTAAAGATAAAAAATATTGATTAAATTAAAGATATTTTAGACATTAAAAAAATTATTAGTTTTTAAATTAGTTTATATTCACTACAAGAAAATCATTAAATAAAAACTAATTTTAGATAAAAAAAATAATTAGTTGCTATAGTTACTAAATTAGAGACTATTTTATAAACTAACTAAATTATTGGTTTTTAAATTAGTTTTTGTTCTCGAACGGGTTTGGGGACCTGGAAAACGATTGACTTTGAGTGTTATCCAGTCAGTCTTCTCACGTTCAACACTCCTTATCGTCTCTTCCTCGTCGTGCGGCTCCTCAGGCGGGCGGAGTACCTGTAAATGGCACTCCAACGCTCAAGTTAGTGGGGTAATAGCGTTCGGTTGTCAGAGCACTGTAGATAATGACATACCTTTCTCCTTGGAATGCATAATATTTATATTACCTTTATGGGCCCTTGCTATTGGACTGGATTAAGGAGTTGGTTAGTGATTATGGTTGAGTTAGGTCACTCTTAACCTTAGGTTAGTCTCACTAATCCGGTCAACTTGAGCACTGTATGTCGGTCGACCATGCGTGCGATATGGTCACTTGTCGTTTGGGTTGGGGTTTAGTTTGCGAGTTGGCCGGGTTGGGTACCTCGGTCGGTCATACCAGTACCGTTTCTATTATTGATAAATAGTTTCTAAATTGATATCTAATTAACTACTAAGGTTTTAACTACTAATTATTTAGATTCTAAACTTGGTAGCAAAATCTTGTTAGCTGATTAGATACCAATTTAAAAACTTCCAAGCCAAATTAAAACAACCTCAAAGATTACCGGATACCAATAGCAAATTTAATGTTAATGAATAGAGCATTCAAAATGAATGGAGAACCAAGTTTCAATAGAAAAAGAGAAAAATAGACAATGATTCTTATAATCATTGTCTATCTACCTGTTTTAATTTAAAAAATGTCACTGTATTTTGATAGACAACTTTTAGTAGTGAAATGTTATATATTAGCATACATAAGTGTTTTTTACTAGTTATAGGAGCAATATCATTTCTTGGAACAACAAGATGAACAACCTAAAGTATAAACTTAGGATCTATCTAACTTGTTCTATTATGTTTAGATGAATATCTGTGTGATGTAGAATTTTTCAAAACTAGGTCGGGACATACATATAATAAAATGATTTGATAAAGAAGTACATATAATAAAATGATTTGATAAAGAAGTGACCGTGCAAATGCACTTTTTTTTTAACGCAATCCTATATCACTACTTTTTAGATTTTGTAGACTAGTTGGAGTAATCTATATTTATAAAAAAAAAAAATTACTGATAAAAAAATACTTCAGAAATATATACAGATAATTTATTTCATGAAAACTTATATTTCATCTTCTGGGATATGAAAACTTATCATATTAGGGATCATTTGTGTCCAACCATGAAAGAAACTCCGATAAAGAAAAAGAAAAAAAAAAAACTTTGTTGACGGTTTAAAATTGAATATATAGTTGGAGATGTACATTGACTAGAGATTAAAACATTTTGTAATATATATGTGAATGCAAATCCTATCTTATAAGTCGGTTTTATGAAGTTAATTTAGGCTTAAAATTTTATTTCTTAATATGATATCAGAGTCATTTAAGGTCTATCCTAACGAGTGTTTGTTGAGCTTATCACTCCACTCGTTATCGAATCGTTACCCGATTATCTATAATAAATAGTCTCACATAATAAATTAGAACATTTCACAGTATATATGTATGAATAAAATTTAATTATATTTAAAGTTCACTTTTTAATATTTATATATATATATATATATATATATATATATATATATATAAAGATATAGAAATGTTAGTTGGAGAAGTTTCCATTGCAGTTTGTGTATTAGGTGAGTACCAAATTTGCTTACCTTTGGCCCCCACTAAAAGGACTTTGGATTTTAGGAGATCTGGCATTCTGCAACATTATAAAGTCCCCACCTAGCATTATTGATTTTGACCATTTGCTGAATGAGGTGTTTATATATACATATATAGTAATAGTATTATAGTATATTACATTGTGTGTATATGTATAGTTCCTTTGAACCATGGAACATGAACACCTACTTGTATATGAAATTCTTCATAGAAAAAAAGAAGAAAAATGATAAATAGCATGAGAAGGTCTTATTGAGCATCTTTTTCAAGTTGCCCTGCGAGAGAAAACTTCTGAACGACAGAATCATGTGCCTCCCAAACATAACCTTCTGATAGATCCAACTCATTGTGCATTTAGTGCACCATGTGGATGCATATACTGCTTTGACAGCTTGCATTGCCATACATGTAACTAGAACAAAAACACACATAATAATCATTAATTAATGCAAAAATTGTTCCAGATAAATTCTGTGTGTATGAGCATTGCAGTAAAGTAGCATATATATGTGTGTGTTTATCGTAATCATTCTTGTTCAATTCATTGCTTAGGTACCCTCAATAGTATACCTATCTTCATCATTTTCAGAATCATAATCAATTAGATCTATGAATACTTAGAAGTGATACTCCATCTGTTTCACTTTTGAATTCTAAAACTTTTTAAAGAACTTTATTTTTCTTGTTTATATGTTGTTTTTTAGTTTTGATACCAGATTAATTACTCTTTTATTAATTATATTTTTTAATGATTTTAATATTTAACTGAGTTATACAACTATTTATTATGGGGTTGAAAAAGAAAGATAAAATAAAATAAAGTAAAAACTCCACAATTATTTATTAGAATAAAAATTATTATAGTTCTCTATTTATACAAAATAACCCTAAAAGAAAATAAAAAAGGGAGTTATTAGAATGATTAGACATCTTAATTAATCTTTTAGTCCGTAAAATGTATAAATTGATCATTAAATATAATATACAATACTTTAAAATTATTTACGCTCCTCTTCGCAATTTTGAGACTAGATTGACTTTCTCTCCTCACATCTACTCTCACTCCTTCACTTCTTCAGTTAAGTTCTCCTTTTTTTCGTAGGCTCTCGGTCAAGAAAACACCTACAAAAGGTGAGCTGACACTCAAGTAAGTATTTGATGTTCGGTGTTCAGTGCAATTAATACGCGATTTTAATTAAGTTTCCTTTTTTCGTAGGCTCTCGGTCGGGAGGATACCTGCAAAAGGTGAGCTAACACTCAAGTAAGCATTTGATGTTCGGTGTTCAGTGCAATTAATACACAATAATGACGTGCATTTTCTCAAAAATTGTGGTTATTTATATGCTTATTATGGACTGTTATTATTGGGTTGGATTAACGTTTGGATTGTGATTAAGAGCGTATTACCTAATGTTTTCGTACAATTTAGGCTTGTTAATCTCTTCTTGATCTTAATGCATCTTGAACATGTCGGTTGGCCAGAATCGAGTACCGAGGCTTCTAGGTCTCATCCGGTACAATAAAAACTAATTTATATACCAATAATTTTTTTGTTTCTACAATAATATCTAATTTAGTCAATATAACAACTAATTATTTTTTGTCTCTAAAAATAATTTCTATTTAATGATTTTTTAGTAGTGATAATAATAAATCATCTATAAAGAGTGGTCATAAAACTTATAACTTAATTATAAAATATTGTCACAAAATCAAATAACAAAATATAATTATCACATAGAGACTAAATATGTTTTTGCATTATTTTAAAGCCTAAATCGAGAAAATTGGTTCACTACCAAAAAATCATTATATAGAAACCATTTTTAGAGACAAAAAATAATTACTTGTTATATTGACTAAATTATATATTATTTTAGAGACTTAAAATATGGATATTTAAATTAGTTTCTAAATTGGTATTTGATTAACTATCAAAGTTTTAACTATTAACTTTAGAATCTAAGTAATCGGTAGCTAAAATCGTCCACTTGTTATTTACCACTTAATTACTCACATGTGACTCTCATAAACTATAATAAAATAGACATTTAGTGTCAGCATTTGGTCGACGTTAACAAGTAAAAACTTATGCTAATTAGTCAACCGCGTTGAATTTGCATCGCATGTGCAATAGATTATAAAACTATAAACGCTAATTCACTATCATTAACTTTTGAAGGCTTACTCTAACTAGCATCGACTAAGCAGACACTAATTTATCACCAGTTCTAAAATTAATTTTTAATAAAAGTAGTTTAATGTTGTTAAGCTGACGATAATGCATTTTTACTTTACATTTATTTAATGTTGCATCAATTACACCGACACTAAATGAAATATATTTTTAATATTAATTTAATTTGCGTTGGTTTGACCTACGCTAATAACAATAATTTAAAAAAAAAATCTCGTACAACACTTCCATATTCAACAAAATAAAATTCAAATAAAAAGTATAAAAAATTAATGGATAAAGAAGATGAGTGTGAATTAAGAACAAGAATATATGAGTGTGAATGAAGGAAATGAGGATATGAGTGTGGATGGAAGAAATGTATGTGAATGAAGGAGATATTCGTTGATGAAGGAGATGAATATTGGTGAAAGAGATAAGTGTGAATGAAGGAGATGAGTGATGATGGAGGAGAAAAGTGTGGATGAAAGAGATGAGTGTGAGGATATTTATATAGAAAAATGAGAGAGAAAATTTATCGTCTTTACATATGACCTTTGAATTAAAAATAATGAATTATTTGTCATAAAGATGTATGGATTCAAACATATAAATTAATGTTAGCTTAACCAACACTAACTTATATAAATATTGAAGATATATTATATTAACAACCTAATCGACATTAATTTAAATAAATAACAAAATAAATAAAATTAGTATTGATCCAGTCGATACTAAATTAAATAAATATAAATATTAAAAATTAATAAGATTAGCTTCAACTAAGTCCATCTAAAACAATATTTTTAAGTGACTCTATTAATGACATATATCATTATTACGTAGTATCAAAATTCATAGGTAGTACAAACATTTCGTAGGTAAATTAAGTTACCTGCAACCAAAAATCTGTAGGTAAACAGTATCAATTCAACATGATCAAAATACTGTATTAGAAAATATTGATAAACATAACAAAAATAAAAAAAACCACAACAATATTGAATAACTTTGGTTAAAACTAACCATATGAAAATGAGCCTAAGTACAAAATGAACTAATAAAAATTACCATAATCCAGAACTATATAATTAAAACAGATTGTAACAACTGATATGATCCATCTAAAATAACAGATTGTAATCAATTATATTTTCCCCTTAGAAATATTTATAAAAGAAATTAATCCAAATATTCTTAAGGTATTAAGTAAATAAGAGAGTTGATAATTATAAATTATTATATTCTATAAACTTCAACAAGAAGTGAAATTTCTCACATATTTTTCACGAGGGGTTTTTGGAAACCAAAATTAAAAAGAGAGAGGGCAAGGCACTGACAAATGCATGCGACTACTACATCTTGAACTGTCTTATCACCCTTTTTAAAATCTCCACAATATAATATAAAATTAATTATAATATTCTAAATTACACATTTCACTCTCCAATTTTAAAAATAAAATTTTAGTCTCACGTTTATTATCTATGATAAAAAATAATTTTAAGAAATCGTTTTAATCCTTCCTATTTAATGTTTAAAGAGCAAAACGTATTTTTAAATTTAAAATTATTTAAATAATAATATATTATTTTCATCTAATTTATTTTTATAATTCTCGATGAATAGATAAAGTCTACTTATATGTATCATTTTTATTAATATATGGGTTTTTGTCTAATTTCTATATTTTTTTAATAGTATTTTTTTATGTGATGATAGATAGTTCTTGTTATTTGAGGTGTTAGCCTATTTGAAATATCAAGTTGTATAATAATATTTAACATGAAATTTTTTTTAATAAAAAATAAAATATTAAAATAATTTTTCTTCAAATTTACAAATTAAATTGACTCTAATTTTAGGAAATAAAAATTAAAAACATAATTAAGTGTTTCCTGATATAACTTAGCAGAATATGAATTTAGATGTGGTGTTATGCAACAAGACATTAAATATGAGTATGATTAGTCAAATCTAGCATTAACTACTATCCTTAGGGAGTGGAAGCATTAGGGTTGTGTCTATTCCTACCACTGCTCATTTTAAATACTCGAATATTGAAAAATGAATCAAAATAGACTTTGCTGGCTGTACGTTTGTTCCTGTCTCAACCAAATTACTCTCTAGGACTGTTCTTCAAGTCAAACCCTAATATCAAAAGGTTTTTTTCGAGCTCCTAATAACATCAAGAGTTATGAATTTAATTTAGAGTTGAAAGTTTTATCATGAATTTAAAAATAAACAAATGAAGAATAATTAGACATTACAATAAAAATTTTAAATAAAAAATATTTTTATAGATTAAAAATAATTAGTAACTATATTGATTAGATTAGATATTATTTTAGAGCTAAAAAAATTATTGTTATTTAAAGTAGTTTTTATTATTAGATATTAATTTAGCCACTAATTTATAGAAACTATTTTAGATGTCAATAACTTTTTAATCTATAAAATAATATCTAATTTAGTCAATACAGTAACTAATTATTTTTTGTCTCTAAATTTAATTTCTATTTAATAATTTTCTAGTAGTGGAAAAAATAGTCATAAACTTATTAATTTAAAATTTAAATTATAGACTATATTTTCCTATGTTAAGTTCTATTTTTTTAAAGTATAAGTTATTATGTTAGGCATTACTATGAAAATTGATATCTTAACTAGGCTGACACCTCAAGTTTCAATAATCATCTGTCTCATCACATGAAAAAAATATTATTAAAAATAAAAAAAAAACAAAAGAAATACAAGAAAAGTGGAAGGATTAGGCCAAAATCCATAAAGAAAAGCAAGTTAAAAAAAACGATAGTTAGATAACCTATACCTATTATGAGAAAAATTATAAGAATAGAATGGATAATAGTCTATTATACTAAAGAAAATGTTTTCTATGAGTGAAACCTATATTAGCAAACTTGTGTAAGAATTGCCCTCACAAAAGATGTGAAAAACTTTAAAATTAATTTTACCACAATAGTCAAAACATTTCTTTCACTTATTATGAAAGGATCAAGAACCATTAGTCCTAACATTAAAAACAATACAAATCACAAACATATTTTAAGTTTATTTTTTTCTTATTCTATTTGTTTTTTAAAAGAAGATGAAAGCACAATCATATTTTAAGTTTATTTTTTTCTTATTCTATTTGTTTTTTAAAAGAAGATGGAAGAAGTTAGCAAAAATTGTGATAATATGTGTTGGAGTACTTTAAAGTCTTTCACACTTATCATCTATTAAATCTTCTATTTTATTTATTATTTTTTTATAAACTTTTTTTATCGTGAATAAATTATTGTATTGACAGTCTTATTAATTTTAGAATTAATAATAAACTGAATTTTTAGTGGTTTAATGTACCTCTTGTTACTTTGTGGGTGTGTGATTTTTTGTTTTTAATATGGTTTAGTCTCATATTTTTATATTTATTTTTTCTCCCTTTTATATGCAATTTTTTATATGATTGCTACATTTTCGGTTGCTAGCTAAGTGGAAGGGTTAAGGTTCATAATAATGTCTAACTTTATAAAAAATAAAAAATAAAATTCTTTTATTATAAAAAGTGAGAATTATAAATAATATAATATTTTTATGAAATAGCATTACGGATTAGTTCATTGGTAAAATAAGGTCAACAATTCGTTGTTCAAGTTTTTCTTTTTTTATTTCAATTTGTGGGAGTTTGATGCTACTTTTTTATTATTATTAAAAAATCTTAGATTTTATATAGTCGGTACTATTTCTTATGAAAATTTTGGAGTTTTATTTAAGTTTTTTATCAGCTAAATAAAAAGAAATATCAATAATAAAAAAGTACCATAATTATCTACAACATATTAAAGAAAAAAAAAACTACAATAATACAGCACTAAAAATATTCAACCTAAATTGTGTAATTACTTTATTAATAGTATGTTACTGCTTTCCTCTATGATAAAATCTAGAATTTTGTTTTTGGGCTTTTCTCTTGTTATTGGGCTTTAAGCCCATTTTACATTTTTTGTTTTGATGTATGTATTTCTTTTTGCAAAGTGTATCAAATTACTGAAATTCATTTTCTCTCTTTTCTATTCTTCCCTTTGGATTCTTTCACCTTCTTTGTTCATCTTTGCTCTTCATGTTCTTGCTCAGTGTTGTTCATTACAATTTTAGTAATTATAAAACAAGGAAGAAAATTGAAGAAACACTACAAGAAAAAAAATTCTAAAGGAGGTTATTTAGCATAGGTTAGTATAATCCTAGGAACTGATTTAATTAATGAAAAGTTTTTTTAAAACCTTAACAATAGAGAGGTTTTATAACTTTAGTTTAAAGATTTATTCTAAAATCTCAGCAAAATAACTGAGGTTTTTTAATTTTTGTTGATTTTCAAAGGTTTATTTTAAAACCTCTACAAAATAACAACGATTTTTTTAACCTTAGTTAATTTTCAAAGATTTATTTTAAAACCTATGTAACATAGCGAAGGTTCTTTTAACCTTAGTTAGGTTTCAAAGATTATTCTAAAACCTCATCAACTTAATGAATTTTTCTTAAAATATCAATAAAATATTTTAGATTTTCTCAAATCTCAATAAATAAATGTAATTAAACTTTTTTATAAATAAGTAATTAAAAATATATCTTTAATATATTTGATATCTAAATTCTTTTAACTTTTTTAAAATATAAGTTTAAACATGAATATTTTTTTATTCTAGACAAAAATCAAAATTTAACAAAAAAAATTTATGATTACATTGGAAATAATATAGCAAAAGCAAGATTATTTAAAGCAGGTTCAATGGACAATGTAATTGGAATAGCCATCGATTGGTTCGAACATCCAACTTTTCGAAATAAAAGTTTAATTGGAATAGAAAAATATTTAAGTTTTTATTTTAAAAGTTTGGTTTTTAATTTTCATAATTTTTGAATTCACGTGAATATATTCTTTTTAAACCAAATAATAAAGGTGAGTATCACATTACATAAGAAAGATATAAGTGTTTTTTTATAAAAAAAATAAAGAGAAATGTGTTATTTTAAAATTATATAAGGTGTAAATATCATTTAAAATAACTTCAACAAGTAAAATTTCCAATTTTTATATTTGATTGACTATTACTATTCCTGGATGTGAAGATATTTTTTATTGCATTATATTTTCTCAAAGAATCTGCCTTTCTCTCTCATTGATAAATTTTTTGTAAGAAAGAATTTTAAATTGTAAATCATATTAAACAACATATTTTTTTCTTATGATTTTTTACATTAAATTTTCTCAAAGTCTGACATTTTTAACTCCAGTTTTAAAAACAAAATAACTTATTTAATAAATAGCTTTAATATCGTAGACTTAAAGTGTGTTAAAACTAAATGTCATATAATCTTTAATAATTAAAGAAAAGAAAAATAAATTAATATATTATTAATATAAAAAGTGAAATTTGAAGCACAAGAGCAAATCTCCAGCTTTTGCTTTTTTTTTTCTTTCTTTTAATTTTAAGATAAGATTACCAAGCTAGAATTAGGATCATATTTTGGGCCGTGAAGGCCTTAAAACACATCTCTTCAATGAGAAATTCCTTCTGCACGTCCAAATCTACTTCCTGCAGCTCCAAAGAAGAACTAAAATGACAATTTTACCCTCTCTTCATCTTCTCTATTAAGCACACAGCAAATTGTCCAACCAATAAAAAAAATGTGTTGTTGATTATACAATCGAGAGTATAGTAAAATAGATTTAATGTATTTTAAATTATAAAATTTAGAAAAGAATTTTTATATTTTGTAGTGTAGAATTTCTAGATTCTAGAATATGGAATAAAAAAAATTGTATTCTAAATTGCACAATGTATAATAAAAAAAATTATTCTAAATTACACAATTTGAAGTATAGTAAAATGAATTTAATGTATTGTGAACAGTAAAATCCAGTATACATATTTTACATTTCGAATGGTAGAATTTATATTATGGATTATAGAATTTATGACACAAATTTGTATTCTATATTGTAAAATCAAAAATATAAATTTTTTATTATGAATTTTACAATCTAAAATATAAAATTTTGTATTTAAGATTGTAAAATTCGAAATACAAAATATACATTCTCAATTGTAAAATGTAGAATAGAGAATTTCGATATATTTGAAAATATAGGTGTCAGAACAAATTATGGAGCTGCAGGAAGAATTTGCCCTCTCCCCCATGGAGCTGCAGAACAAATTATTTTCAAGATTTGTGTAAGCCCAACCCAAGATTCTAAATTAAATTTTAAAGCACAATGAAATACAACGTCTGTTCTCATTTATAAGAAAAAAAATTATCTGTTTTCTCAAATATAAATAAAATTGAACTACTTTTAATTTCTTCGATGATTTTTTTAAATATCCTAACTTCAAGTAATTTCAAACTTTCGACCTTTTGTTGCTAATAAATGAGAATAAATATAATAATAAATTCCAGTTACTCATCCTAAAATCTCCTGTATTTTTTTTTTCTATTTCCTCTATTTTTAAATAACTTTTTAATTGTTTAAAAAATGGTATAGTATGTCGTAAAAAAATTTATGATAACACCTTATACATTACATTAGTTCACTTTAATATAAAAATGTAAAAAATATCAGAACAATTTACAATAATTTTTTCTATAATTTTTGTAGAACAATTTCTATTTCCACGCCCTGTTACACAACCTCATTTCCATTCTCATGGCCACTATTTGTTTGAATAATAATAATGTGATTTTGAAGCAAAAGACATTATTGAACAAAAAGAAAAAAAAGAGAGTCAAAGATGAACATTATGAAGGTTGGTCTTTATATTTCCTTCAAATGGAAAATTACTATAATCAACATTGTCATTTGAACATAATCATTCACCAAATTTTGTAAAATTTCCTTTTAAGGCTACAAGACAAAAGAAACACACTTTACAACATCATTTCCCTAACTTTTTTTTCCCAAATAAGTTAACAAAAGACATAACAATAGTGGTGTAAGCAAATTAATTATTTCCCTACTAGAATAGGGCAATGGTACCTAACCCTAATCATCATTGCCTACAACAAGATCATCTCAAGATTCTTCCACACCTATTTTATTCAATGTTGGTTGCATCATAGTCCATAATAATTTCTTAAAAATTCCAAGTGGTTTCTGTGGAAAAGATTCCAAATAAAATGAAGAAAAATGAGCTAAAATTGAAATATTTAGATTGGAAGGGCATGGTGAATAATGTATATGTATTAACTGAATTTTAATTTATTTGGAATTTTTTATGTCAAACATATATATATTGCAGAGACAATAACAAACACTACAAGAAAATCATGAAATACAAACTAATTTTTAGAGATGAAAATAATTAGTTACAATAGTAACTAAATTAGAGACCATTTTAAAAACTAAAAAAAAAATGTTTCTAAATTAGTTTCTATTATTGGTAAATAGTTTATAAATTGGTATCTAATTAGCAATCAAAGTTTTAACTACCAATTATTTAGTTTCTAAATTTGGTCTCTAAAACCTTAGTTGCTAATTAGATACCAATTTAAAAACTATTTAACAATAATAGAAACTAATTTAGAAATCAATTCTTTTTAGTTTTTAAAATGGCCTCTAATTTAGTTACTATTGCAACTAATTATTTTGGTATCTAAAAATTGGTTTCTATTTCATGATTTTATTGTAGTGAAAAGTTAATCTTAATAAAAAATGTTTATAGATAACTTCAAAACACTCACAACATTTTTTTTTTTAATCTGGTCACAATCATGGCATATTATATCTTATTGGTTATATAAATGAGATAACAATGATGATACATAGTAGAAGTAATGTGAGCAATTTTTGTGTGTGGTATAATAAAACTCCTTGATTAGTTATAAAATGTGTCTCTAATATGTTTTTTTTTTCTAACATATAAGTGAAATCAAAGTTCTAAAGAGTGTGGAAAAAATTTATAAGCATTATTCCTTTTATTTTGAAAATATGCACCCACCACATACTTTATGATCCCATGGCTAAGAGGCTAACTATAATAACTATGTCTATTATGATTTGAAATAAAAGTTTTTGTAATGAAGTGGAACCAAACAATACATATTATGCATGCTTTTTCATGACATGATGATGATACTTTAAAATATGATAAAGGGATTTTGAAGTCTCAAGTAAAAATCATACCATGGAAATAATTCTCCTTAAGAAAAATTCTAAAGTCAAAAAGATAAATTTATGTAAAACATATTCCATTTGTGTTAATGGAACATACAAGCTTTTATTATCAAATTGAGTTATTTGAGATCAAAAAATTAAGCAACTTTAACAAAGGATATTTTGGAAACAAGTATTTATCATTTTTTTAATTATAATTCAATTTTATAGAAAAATTTCACTAATATTGGGAGATCTCTCTTTATTATTTTTTGAGTGTCACCCCAATGCTCGTGCAATGCCCTTGTTATGTCACCTAACAAGTTCTAGAAGTATAAACCTTTTTGCTTTGTCAAGCTAACAATACCCTAAACCCTAAACCTCATATTGTTGCTTAAGTGTTAGAACTTAGATATTGTTGCTTAAGTGTTAGAACTTAGTTGCATGGAATCACATATTCCAGAACTCCATGCACCATGAATCCAATACCTAACACTCGAGCGACCACTTCATCACTATCAAGTTTTAGAGGAGAAACAATGACCTTAACATATCTTGCTTAAGCGACAAGTCGTCACTTGAGTGTCCATGTTAATGCTCGAATGATAATAAGCAAGGAATATAATCATGACTTACCGCTTAAACAATATCAGCACCAAAAGCAAAACATTTCTATTTTCACTCAATAACCGCTAATAAATATAAGTGATAGAGTAGTAATTAGCCTAATGAAACTTCATACTATTAATTTATAATTTATGCCTTTATATAAATAAGATTTTTATTTTTATTTTAAAATATTTTACTTAATATTTCTTTAATATGCAAAACTATAAAACTAATAAATCTGTTATCTAAAATTTCAATAAAAATAACATAAAAAGAAAAAATGATATAAATAAATATATATTAATTTATAACTAATTCACACATTAATAAAACAAATCAACATAATAAAAAAAACGTAAACACAGTGCTAATGTGTATGTACTTTTATTTTACTTTACTATATTCACAAATGTTATTACGTAATATTTAATTGTAAAATAATTTATAACATTTTTTTTATGAAAGAAAGGATAGTAGAATTTTGTAAATATAATTCTTTATCATATTTTAATACATAGATGATAAAATAAAATACTTTTTAAAAATGATATTTTGTCCAGTTAAGAAATATATAACTATTTTCTACTAAAATTCGTTAAAGAGAAAAAAAATATTTATCCAAATATAAAAAAATTCTATCATACTTACATTAAAAAATAAGAAAAGAAAAAATTATAAAAAAAAACATGAAACAAACAAATAACAAATATAAAAAGCTTGATGGTGCCAAGCAGTTCCGTCTCTGCCCGGGCCAGCCCATTTAAAAATAATAAAATTAAAAATTGTATTAAAATTTAAAATTTCTAATGAGCAATGTTTTTAATATTTTAATGTTATTTAATAAAAATATATTTAGTATTATTGTTAGTTTACCTGTAAATTAGTTTACACAATAATAAACATTAATATTAAAATAAAATTTATACTAATCAACATAGTCAAACTGATATCCGAAGTCACTTGATAAAATATAAATGGTTTAAATTTTGGATTTAAAATAAATATAATTATTATTTTTAATTTAATTCAGTCTTGATCCAAGAAAGATTGAACAATTTTTTTTCTCTAAAGTTTGACTTCATTTTCGAAAATCAAATTGAAAACAAACTTTTCGCTCAATTAATTATAATTATCAACTTGCATATTTGTTTTGTAATTTCCACACATGTTTCATATCAATATATTTGTGAATAGTTTTTTCTCTTAAAAAGAAATTGAAATATAGAAAATAAAAGTGACAGGTTTTACTTCGTTACTTCTCTGACAAATGTTCACAATATATATTTATATATAATATATATTATATTATATATAATATATATTCAAAATCAAATAATTTCCACAAAAATAATTAATCGTAGTATCTTTCATCGTTTTTCTATTTATTTTACTTTTATTTTATTTCTTTTTCCATTTTATTATAGTCAAATTTACTTTGCAGAATTCTTCAACATAAAATATAAAATTAATTTATTTTCTTTTACTTATTACCAACATAAAAACTAGTTTAGGGTCCAACTCTTACATTAACATCAAACATTTTCTGAAATGAAGCAACAATCTTTTTGTGTCTACATCTTCTTTAATTATTTTGAAAATATGAATTTGTTTAAAGATTACAACATTCCTTAAATGCTCCTTTTTTTTATTTATTTTATTCTTTATTAATAAATTCTCTTAAAAATACTAAATTATTTATCAAATATTTTTAATAAAATCAAACAAACTTTCCAACTGCTAAAAGAAAGTTAGAATTAAAATCATTCCTAAAATATTACAGTTTAATGATGAAATAGATGTGTAAAATATAACTAATTATTTTTTTTAAAACTATCATATTAATTATCATTATGAAAAACTAATATCCCAATTGGATTAATATAATTATTGTAACTAAATAGAGACCATTTTAAAAACTAAAAAAAAAAACCTTGATTGCTAATTAAATATCAATTTAGAAACGATTTAGCAGTAATAGAAACTAATTTAGAAACCAATTTTTTTATTTATTTCTAAAATGGTATCTAATTTAGTTACTATTACAACTAATTATTTTGGTCTCTAAAAATTGATTTCTAATGATTATCTTGTAGTGTAAATTTCAATAATCATGTATTATTAAAAAAATACAAAAAAATAGAATAAATCTATAAAAAAAACAAGCTAAGAAAAAACAATACTTAGATAATCTATTATTATTATTATTATAAAAAAAAAACTCTAAAATTAAAATAGATAATAGCCTATTATGTGAAAGAAAATTCTTCTTATGAATAATAAATTCTAGAATAAAAAGCTAATAATTATTTCATTCAAAAGACATTTAGAAACTAAAAAACAACTCTATATTCTTTCTTACTTTAGAATCACAAATTGAAGAACCAAAATATATTGTTTATGAAAACATGAAAATGGAAGAGTTACAGAAGAAGGTTTTCTGCTTTTGTTTGTGCATAACATGTGAGGTTGGTTCCATGGCCATGGTGTGGTCCAAGGTGAAAAGGCACTCTGCAGCATGCAAGGGAAAATTGTTTTACATGAAGGAAGATGACAACAGGTTTCAATATTTAGTGTCTGAGGAAGGTAAGGTTCTGGTGTCAGTGACATGAATCCAGGGTCTTATTTTCAGTAGTTTATACGGATCTTATATTCATTATACATCACACATAATTAAACTCTGCATTATTGCACATCTTTTTCAGTGGTTTCTGTCATGGTTTTGCATCAACTTCTAGCTATAGTACAATTTGAAAGCAGAATATGAACAATGATGATAATAATAATATGTGTGTGGTTAATTAAGAAGGTTAAGATATGCTTTATTTGGTTAGGACCCAAAAATCAGAATGATTAAGTCCTTTAAGGGTGGATGTGATAAGAAGATGGGTTGGGTAGTTGAGAAGCAAATAACTTCATCTTTCTCTATCTTTCCATAACACCATCATATGATTAAGTCACTGTCATAATAACTCTTTAATTACATCTTAATCAACTTCATCTCTTTAATTTGGTTCAACCACTTTTCATTCTTCTCTCTCATCCTTGCAAGGAACAAAAAACTTTCTTGTGACAACTTGTTTTGCAATTTGCTTTCAATCATTGTTGGATAGTAGAGGAAGACAATGATTTGATGGGATAATTAACTTGATTCAACATGGTATTTCAAATCTCTTCCTCTCTTCACCAACTACTAATTACCATTACTTTGCTAATCATCAAAGAAATAGGTCACAATATATAAGACTAATGAAAAAAAAAATGTAGTTCAAGAAAATAAGAAAAGGATATATAAATAGGTTAATTGAAATTGAAAGTAAATGTTTTACTACTTCAAATTTTTCCTTTTTTTTTTATCAAATTAACAAAAAAAAAACAAAATATTTTAAGAGTGTTTTAACCTTGTATAATAAGAATTCAAAACAATCCACTTTTCAGAAAAAAATTCAACTGATTACTACAATCTCTTCTTTTATTCCTCTCAATCAAACATAAGAACTTATTTATTGTAATTTGAAAAAAAGAACAAAATTATTAGCCACTTCATACTTAAATATTGTTGAAATAAATATTTTAGGAGAAAAATAAATATGTGATAGGATGTTTAATGATAAAAATACAAATTTGAATTAAATTGTAATATAAATAACTTAAAATTTAATAGTCACGTTACTGAAATATTTAGCAAGAAAAAGAATTAAAATAACATTTCTTTAAATTACAAAAACTAAAAAAGCAATTTTAAATATAAAAAATAATGAGAAAAAAAAACGTATTTTCTTCTAAACTATGATAATTTTTCATTTCTTTTTTCCTTTACCAAACAAATAATTAAAAAAAAGAAGAGATCTTTATCCGTGAAAATTTAAGCGTGATTGTTTTTATAGTCTTTAATAAACTTTAATATCATATTGAAAAATACTTTAAATATAAGTTAATTTATAAGATTAAATTTATATTTATTTATATACTATAATTTATATATTATAATTTGTTTATATTTTTTGTTGGTAGAATAGATTCTATAATATTATTTTTGAAAATAACTTTAAATCTAATTCAACCATATAAATAAAATTTATATTTACTATCTTATAATTTGATCATATTTTTAATTAATATAAAATATCAAAACTTGTATTTTAAAAGTAGGACTTAAAAATATATACATGTATTAAATTCATCTAAAATATTAAGACATTAGAATTACAAGTACCATATATTATTTTATGAGAAATAAGTGATATTTATTAACATTATCACTTGTTTTTTATAAAAGAAATTAGAAGAGAAATTGTTTCATAAATAAATGTGATATGACTTTTGTATTCACATGTGATGTACTTTATATTCATGAAATTGGAACGTATATATACTCATACCAACAAGTTTGGAAGTTATATTATAGATTGCACATAAGGGAAATGTTAAATACACCTTTTTTTTTCTACCCACACCTTCACTAAAAGGAATTTTACGTAATATAGTAACATTATACTTCCATCGTCAAATAAAAGTTCAGCTTTATTTGACAGATATCTAAATTCAATTCCTTCATTGAACAAAAATAATTGGCATAAATAAATTAGCCCCACTTCAATTAGCTATTATATATATATATATATATATATATATATATATATAAATTCCAATTCGAGTTAATAAGCAATCCCTAACTATAAATTACAAAAAAATATTATTCTATGCTTGGAAATAAACCTTGTTGTGATTCAAAATATAAGACTGAATAAGAAGACTGAAACTTTTGTCTTAATAATAATGTAAGAGATGATTCCTAACTTTCATCATAAAATATTCCAAACATCATATTTTTCAAGTTTTATATATTTATACTTATAAATTGTTAGTTGCTCTAAAATAATATTGTTTTCCTGATTCACTTGGTCCAATTTAGAACATTAGTAATGTTGATAAAATAAACTTTTCTTATTGTATTTAAGTACATCAAGTGGGGTAGAATAATATTGTTGTAGCTTTTTTATTCTGGCACGGATATTAATTTTCCTATTATGAATTCTTTCTATAACATGTGAATACGATGCGAAATTGATTTTTTTTACCTAATTTAAATTTTAGACCTTTCTAAATACTTTTTTTTTATCCGCAAGAAAGAATAAATAAATAGGAATAACTTTAGGGTGATCCAATTCTTATACATACCACAAGAGACATACATGATCCGTTCAAAAACCTCAAATTCAAAACTAAACTAACAAAAATTCCAATCCAAAACCAAACTAACACCTAATAGTAGACCCGAGAAACCAGAGAAAGCCTCCAATCTAGAAAGATCAAAACAAATACCAAACAAAAGGAAAACACTGAAAAAAAAAGTCCAAAAAAAAGTCGTCTAGAAAACTAACATCTCACATAAACACCATCCAAAGAACACCCAAACAACCAACTAGAATCCACCTCGGCAACAACAACCCACCAACCAAATAGTTAACCATCAAACAAAATCGAATACAAACATACCAGAGAATCAAGACACCAATCTGAAAACGAGAAACAGGTTGATTGGACTTTGAAAGTGACCCAAGACCAAGTCTTCTTGGATACTTGTAATAAGAAAACTATTGAATTGGATCCTTACCTGTATTTTTTTACATAACAAACGAATTTCTAACGTGAATTATATTATAATATTATAACTTCCACGTCATCGATGAGTCAATATAAATTTTTTTAACTTCCTAATCCATACTAGAAACTCATTTTTCACGTAAAAGAAAACTGACAATGACTCATTCCAATAGTTTCTTTACTATAAGTACTCAAAAAGTCTAAGTTTAGACTAGGAATGAAAATAACTTTTATGTGAAAGTATAGAAAAAAAAACATATTTAGCCATTGAATTTATTGTTGTAGTTTAATTTTTTTAATTAACAAGAAAAAATAAATAAATATGAACCACTTCATGGATTCTCCAACCCTTATAAAAAAATGGATAGTTTAATTAACAATCTTGAGCTAAAAAATAATATATAATTGCATAGCTAAAATATTTTTGTTGGAAGAGTTGAATAAAATTGTTTCCTCTACATGACACCTATGCTCTAAAAGGGAAAATTGGAACAAGAATTTTAAAGTTGTTGCTGCAAAAATTGATTTCTTTCATGTGAAGGTATTTCCTTTTAAGCCGACCTTTACAAATTAGGTAATTTAACAAGTAATTTAACATTCATCATTTCATTACACTAGTTGGGTGAGAACATTATTAATTATTTTTATGAACTTAAAAATGATCTTATTTAAGCTCCTTGTGACTATTTGCATCAAATATATTATTCAAGTTAAAATCATTCAATACACAACTGAAAAATTGACACATTAACGATTAACGATTAAGGGAAGAATTTATATTTAAATTGTTTTTACACTACAAGAAAATCATGAAATAGAAACCATTTTTTAGAGACCAAAATAATTAGTTGCAATAATAACTAAATTAGAGACCATTTTAGAAACTAAAAAAAAAATTGGTTTCTAAATTAGTTTCTATTATTGTTAAATAGTTTTTAAATTGGTATTTAATTACCAACTAAGGTTTTAACTACCAATTATTTGGTAGTTAAAACCTTAGTTGCTAATTAGATACTAATTTAGAAATTATTTAACAATAATAGAAACTAATTTAGAAACTATTTTTTTTTTAGTTTCTAAAATGGTCTCTAATTTAGTTAATATTGCAACTAATTATTTTGGTCTCTAAAAAATTGTTTCTATTTCATGATTTTCTTGTAGTGTTAGTATAAATTTTAAAGTGACGTAAGACTATTAGACGTATTGGAATAAAAAGAATAAAATCTTATATTACATATATTAAAATGAGAAAAGAAATTGAAAATGAAAAAGTAGAACTAAAATGTGTATATTAAAAGGGATCTAGAAGATATTTAAGTATGTTATTATTGTTATATAAGCTAAAAGAAAAGTTTAACTAGCAAAGTAGCTTTTGCATGGTTGTGTGATGAGGAAAAAGAGATGGAGTAATGGTGATGTCGGGCACTTTTGTTCTATTTAGGCATAAAAGAGCATCTACGAGGGAGTTGAAGAACAATGTTCTCACATGGTCACCAAAAAATAGATAAGTGGAAAAAGCACTTGCTTTAGTCTTCCATCAATATCACATACCAGCATTACCTAACCCTAGATCACAGTCAGTTAAAACATTAGGAATATTTTGTCTTACTATATTACATCATTATTCTTATCCTTCTACTTTTCATCAACCTACTGTTTCCCAACACAACATTAATTATAATCTCTATTTCTTGGATTCCTCATCTTACAATATATTCATTCTTCACTTAGTTTTCACATTCAACATTTTGAGTTTCATACTTGTAAAGTAATGTAAATATAGTTGTGTTTTATTTTTCATGATGACATCCACAATTAATTATACACTCACTAATTCTACAATCATAATAAACCATTAATCGCAAACCCATACACACGTACCAACAAAATTAAACATGGAATATGTAAAGTCCTTTAAAATATAATAACAATTTTTTCTAGAGTAATAAAACTAATACATTTGTGTTAAATAAATTAGTGATGTTATGAAATGAATATATGATGTTGGAAAAGTTTAGAGATTTTTTAGATTGATTTTATAACATGTAAAACATGTTATATAATTTTGTATCAGTTATATGTTTTTCTTTATTTTCGCTTAAGCGAGGAATTCCTTCATTTAAGTGAAAGAGATATGTTTTTATTTCCTTTAACATTTTCTTATTTAAGAGACAAAGTTTTCAGTCACTCAATTGAGAGATTTTGTCTCGAATGAGAATAAGATATAAATTCCTATTTTAGATGATTTTTAATCAATTGCTTAAGCGATATTTCTGTGATAAAAATATATATGAGGGAGTTTATATGTATTCATAATTGTTAAGTATGTTGATATTTGTATTATACAATGAATATGATGTTGTAAGTAATATGTAGATACATTTTTGGTATTGCATTCATTTTTAAGCGTATGATAGGATCAATGCATGTGATATGAGATTTTATAATATACATAGTGATGCATGTTGTATGTAGATACCTAATATTAATACTCTTATATGAGTGTGTGGTGAAGGATACCTAGGATAATATTATGAAGCATTAAGCACAAAATTACTTAAGAAAATAAGATATCATGACTTCATTGATGATTTGAATCACATAGATTAAGATATCATGTGGTGAGAAAATGTGGTGAGAAACTAAAGGAGGTTATTATGTCAATGCTTTTTATAACAGATGCAAAAAAAACTACCCTAACATAAGGAAACTTAGATTGATTTTAATGAATTGTGTTTCTAATGGATTAGGTTTTAGTATTTGTTGATATACACTTAGTACGAATACTATAAAAAACACTACAAAAAAATCATTAAATATAAATTAATTTTAGAGACAAAAAATAATTAGTTATTATATTGATTAAATTAAATATTATTTTATAGACTAAAAAAAGTATTTGTATCTAAAGTAGTTTATTATTAATAAAAATTTATAAATTAGTTTATAAATTGGTATCTAAATAACTACTAAGGTTTCAACTACCAACTACTTTAGATTCTAAAATTGGTAGCTCATACCTTGGTAGCTAATTAGATACCAATTTAGAAATTGTTCATAATAGTAATATTATCAATAATAATAATATTAATTATAATAATATTTAAACAAAATATAATTATTAATGATAATGATAATAATAATATGTTGCATCGGCTTAGAAAGTTTTAGCGTCGGTCTAGTCCACGCAAGCTTTAGCGTCAATTTAACCTATGTTTTAGGATCCCCTAACCCATGTAAGCTTTAGCGTCGGTCTTGTCCACACATACATCTTTTATGTATTTAATTTTTAATTACAATTTATTTTAATTATAATTTAATAATATTATGAATAATATTAATTATATTAATTATAATAATATTAAAAAATATATAATTATTATAAATAATAATTATAATATTATTATTATTAATAGTTATAATATTTATATTCATATTATTAATAATATTATTATTATCAATCATAATAATAGTATTAATTATAATAATATTAAAACAAAATATAGTTGTTATAAATAATATTAATAATAATTCTATTATTAATATTAATAATATTAATATTATTAATTATAATAGCAATATCAATGATAATAATTATATTAATTATAATATTATTCAGAAAAAATATAATTATTGTAAAAATAATAATAATAATAATAATAATATTAATATGAATGTTGATAACACTAATAATAATAATATTATTATTATTATTAATATTACTAATAATATTCATCTTGATATTATTAATAAAACTAATATTATCAATCATGATAATTATATTAAGTATTATAATATTTTGAAAATTTATGATTATTAACATAATATTAATAATATTTTTATTATCATTAGTAAAAGCTCACTTCAATATTTGTGAAAGACATATTTAACTCATAAATTGTGTTTTTAAGTAAATATACGAGAAATTTCTTTGCTGAACAAATTAAAAGTTATATTCTTTTGACAATTAAATTAAAATTTATATGAATTTATACATAGAATATACCTAAATTTTCACATTCGATAAATGGTTATATATTTGAAATTGATAAGTTATTATTATATTCATATATCCAAAAATGTTCCTCATTAGTTAAAAGTAGATATCAAAAGTAGTTCATATATATTTCCCACTTTTAATCTATCAAATCTTTCTTTAAAATATAAAATTACCATGAAACCAAATTCAAATTTAAAACCAACAATATTTTTACCTTCATATTCAATTTCAGTAACTCTTCAAAAGAATAGTCGATTTAAATTATTAATTAAATTTTATATAAGTTTATCTACTTTAATGATGTATTTTTTGTTTATTTTAGTAGAAAAAAGACTAAATATAATAGTTGCACAAAATAATGAGTTAACTTGACAATGAATTGAAATAAACTTTTTTTGTGCAGAAAAAGTAGTAGAATAGAAACTCTTCATTGCCTTCAAATTTATGAGGTCTATCGTATGAGACTCAGACACTTCTCTTAAATTATGTGTTTGTGTTGGACACACGTATCAGACACCGACATTCGTACGAATCTCGTACGACACTCGTAGGATACGTATCAGTGAAGTGTCAAATTCAAAAAAATATTCGTTGGATTTCTGACAATTCTAACACGGTTTTAACATAATTTTTTTTAAAAAAATATATTAATTTTCTAAAAACTCAAACTTATTGTATAAATTTTTATTATGATTATAAAAATAAGGAACAAATCTTTTTGAACTAGTCATGAAAAATATTTTTCGACTCCAAAAATAAATCTAAAACATACTTGGACACCTAAATCTTTTTGTCAATTTATATAATACATAATTATATAATATATAGATTTGTGTCTTCGTGTCCTATATTTTAGAAATTATACATATTTTTATGTGTGTGTCGTATCAGTGTCTTTACTACGTAGTTTATCTAAGGGGATTCAATCTCTAAAAACTTTTATAACTCTTATTTTTATTTATTAGAGGAGAGATTTTATCCTTCCCCAACAAAGAAGTAAAAATCAAAATGTGATTTGCATTATTCGTTCTAATAATGCAAACAAATCGGACGAAGAATGTCCTTCCGAAGTTACATAAATAAAATAAAAATAAAAGTAACTTTCCTCCGTAATTATTGATAGATATCTATGCATACATTATAATCATATCTCATATCTAGAATAATTTAAATATAACCCAAAAATCAAACTAATTTTAAATTGAATATTTTTTTTTTTTTTATAAAATTAGTTTTTATTTAATGATTTTTTTTATGAAAGAGTTTGAATGTAAACCATCTAATTCAGCGTAATTAGATCTATGATGCTTGTCATCACTGCATCAAGAGTCAACATAATTTAAGTCAAAATAAATTCAATTAATCTCAAGTCATCTTTCAATAAAATAGAGTTAAAAAGTTTTATGTATGTGGTTTGAGTTAGTAAGAATGGTTAATTAAAAGTGGTTGTTTATTGCGGAGACAAAAAAAAATTAAAAGATGAGAGTAAAGCAAATTAAAAGGAAAATTTATTCTTGAGTTCCTTCTCATTGAACCCTCCTTAAGTCGACATATATATTATTCATCAAAATTTTCACACAGAAGAAAATTAAAAAAAAAAACAAGTGCTAATCAATTCATGAATTAATCAAACAAACATCAATTAATTTATTAAGTTTCTCATTTGCGTCAAGAGTATACGGGTGAGCATTTTAGATTTTTACCTCTTGTATTAAGCAAACAAGAGATTGTCCAGAACAAAGAAAATTAAACAAGAACTTCAATTAAAAAGCATAACTGAATTATCAACAACCTTTTAAAAATAATTTTGAAGTAGAAATCAAAATTCAAAAAGACTAGACCTTTTAACGTAGTCTATTACGGAAATCGAAGAACAAAACTAAATTGCACAAAATCTCAGAATTCAATATGAATTCACAAGAGAATCAACACATAAAGGTTTAGCCTTCTATGCAGAAGCAACACGGAAAAAATTACAAAGAAGAAAATAGAAAACTAACAAAAATGACACAATTAAGTTACAATGTGGAGTGTTTTGTGTCCTCTTATAGGGTTTCTCTTCCCTACCAATTTTAGATTTTGTTTCAGACTTTTGTTCCCGTATTCTTTTTTCTCAAATTTTTGTAGATTTTATTATCTAATTCATTTCCTAAAATTTTGTAGATTTTATTCTTCAATTATTTTCTCATATTTTGTGTGCACTTTTCTTTCATATATTTTGTTTCTAATTATGTTTCAGATAAGTGAATTTGACTTTGATCGATCCCAGAACAACATAATTTGTTGGTGTCGGTCCATAGTAGAAGAATCCACAGCAGACGACCCAATGACGTTGTACAACCAACAATTTTATGCATACATCAACTTAGCTTTTTAGTCTTGAAAGTAATTTATTCTTTTATCAAGCTCACAATCCTAACTTTCCAAAACCATTGAAATCACTGAAAATAATCACCTATAGTTCAAGATACCAAAGCAATACAAGTAGATTTAATGGGCTAAAAAATATTAATTTAATTAATAATCTTAGTTAAGGTCTAATTAAACCCAATTGGGTAAATTCCAATTAAAATAATGGATTTATTCTCAATTACAGTCCAAGAAGACTAAGATTAAATGTTCTAAGTGTGAGTAGAAATGTAGTCATCAATGGAGAATGAGGATAAGAAAACACTATTGGAGAAGGTTCATAGCGCAATTTTTCTTAGACTCAATAATAAGGTGTTAAAGCAAGTCTCAAAGAAGTAGATGGTAGTTTGACTATGGACGAAACTTGAAAGCTCATACATGATAAAGTTGTTATTTAACCATTTATATCTAAATCAAACGTTGTACTCATACAAGATAAGTAGTGAAAAGAAAATTAGAGAAAAACTAGATGAATTCAACAAGCTAATGATGTGGATTAGGTGTTGTTGTTATGCTTTTTTTTGCCTAAGATGCATGATCATTTCAAGTAAATCTTGTTGTACGGAAGGAAGCCTCTCTATCTAGAAGGGGTTAAAGTTGCTTTGATATTGAAGGAGTTAAACAAGAATGGATATGTGTTTAAAGGTGAGTGGGGAAAGTTGAAGATGGTGAAGAGATCCATAGTAGTAATGGATGGTGTGAGGAAAAATGGTTTATATGCCTTTGAAGGTGTTGTACAGTTTGTGTTGCCTACACTCCATGAGACAAGAAAAACTGGATGCATGTACTAATAAATGCATGTTTCTCGGATATCAAGAATGTGTGAAAGGATATTATCTATGGTGTCTTGAGCCAATTATCAAGAGATATATCATCAGGCAAGATGTCATCTTCAATTAAAGTGAGATGGCTTATAAGTCAAATAATGTTAGTCAAAGAGTAGTGTGATGGAGAGAATGTGAACATTAAGGTAGAATCTGATAGAGAAGAGGAGTTTGATTTTCTACAAAATGAAGAATTACATGATCTAGTAGATGAAAATCAAGAAGCTTTTGATATAGATGTGATTATTACTACAATGTTGCTATAAATAGAATGAGCCATTTTATAACAATGTGATTGTTATTAAAAAGGACAACAATACTACTATGGAGATCTCATTCATTAATATATATATATATATATATATATATATATATATATAGATAGATAGATAGATAGATAGATAGATAGATAGATAGATAGATAGATAGATAGATAGATAGATAGATAGATAGATAGATAGATAGATAGATAGATTATAGGCATATGGATGTGATCATTTAACTTACTTGAATGAAATTTTCAAATGGTTAATCATAGACATTCAAGAAACCATTCTAACAACTTACACAACATATTTTAGGCATATAACCAAATTGAGACACCAATTAGAATAAGAGAAATTTGTGCTTCGATATTTATGACTAATCCACACCCAAGCCTTAATGTGTGCTACAAAAAATATTTCTATTGGGTCTACCACTGCACCATTAAAATCACATTATTTTTATGTTTTCAAAAACCCCAAACAATATCTATCCATATGAGCCAAATGTAGTTACCACTTCTATTCAGGCCCGAAATACCATGTTGAATAAAGTGTAAGTAAATTGTATTACTATGAACAAAAACTCTACCTACCACACATCACACATACACCACCTTACAAGTAAAGAATAGGTGATTTGCATTGTCTTGTTGAGACCCATATAACACACATAAACCAGCTCCTACCTGAACTTTCCTATGAATAAGATTTTCACAAGTCGCTACCTTTCTATTTATAAGTCTCCACACGAAGAATAAGGCAAAGGGGATGGCTTTAGTTTTCCAGAAAATATCAAACCTAAATTGAAATGCTTGAAGGCTTTGTGGCATAATATTTCTACAAGCAACTTTGACAGAGTACAAGCCATCTTGATCCCCTTTCCAAAATAATTCATCCTCCCGATATCTAGAAATTTGTATTCCTTATAGTTCTTACGTAAAATCTAGCACCATAAAATTTTCCCATTGGAACAACTCTCTTCTCCAGGATAGTTTCCATTGCCATTTATTATCTTGCTATACTCCATATTGGTCCTACGTGCCAACTTGGGTACCTAACCTTGAGAGAATCACTACCTATCAACCTATCATTCTAGAAGTCAATTTCCTTCTCATTTCCAATTTTCAAACCTCTATTTATATCAAACTAGTTATTGCTGCCACTCCCACAAATCTTTCTAATGTCTCTCTGCCATCATGAGGCAAAGCTAGAATCATTTATATTAACAAGTCCCCTCTAAGAACCATACTTAGGCTAAAAAATTACTTTCCATAAACCTGACTCCCTCCTCAAGTCTCCACTTCCATTTACCTAACAACGCCATATTAAAAAGATTTATATTTTTTATACCTAGGGCCCTAGCATCATTCGATCTACACAAATAGTCCCAATTTACCCAAGCGATTTTCCTTGTCTCATATCCCCAACCCCAAAGAAATTTCCTATGAATCCTCCTAATTTGTTTTTTCACCCCATCAGGAATTTCAAACAAGGATACATAATATAGAGAAATAACTGAGAGTACAAATTTAATCTATGTGACCCTACCAGCAAAAGAGAAGTGTTTCCCTTTCCAAACAACAAGCCTCATTTAGACTTTCTCAACCATATCTTTCCAAAATTCCTTCCTTATATGATTAGCACACATAAGGACACCTAAATATTTAAAAGGTATAATATTGTGCGACAGAACAAAATTTCATAAAACCTGTGGATATCACTACATGGTACTCCTAATATAACTTCACACCAGACACAAACTCAAAAATAACTTTATCACCATAATATTTTTTATACCCGGTTTACAAAGGAAAATAGTGTCATCTGCAAATTGTAACAAACTAACATGCACCTGATTTTGACCAAGCTTAAATGCTTCATATAAATCTTTACACTTAGTTTCCCTAAATAACCCAGCTAACCCTTCAACCACAATGATAAACAGGAAAGGAGCCAGTGGATCTTTCTTCCTTAGCCCCTTAGAAGGAGAAAATTGTTTTGTTGGGATACCATTGATGAGGACAAATACAATTGAAGATTCAAGGCATCCCCTAATCCAAGATATCCATTTAGCATAGAATCTCATTCCTTGAAACATATAGCCTAAGAACTCCCAACTCACTAAGTCATAAGCTTTCTCAAAGTCAGCCTTAACTATAAAGCATTTTTCTTTTCTCCTTCTAACATCATCTATAACCTCATTTGCCACCACTATACTATCCAAAATTCCTCTACCCTGAATGAAAGCATATTTTTTTTCATCTATGAGTTTATTCATAACTTTCTGCAACCTTTTTTGAAAGAATTTTAGCTGTGATTTTATACAAGCTTCGTACAAGAGATATTGGCCTATAATCATGTAGCCCTAGTGGATTAGTAACTTTCGTTATGAGGGTAATAATGATGCCTTACAACCTTTAGGCCATTTTTCAAACCAATGAAAACTTGTCACGACCCTATACCACATCCTATTTAATAAGATCCCAAATTCTTTGAAAAAATTAAAATTAAACTATCTGATCTAGGACTTTTATTTTATCGCAATCCACACATCCTTCTTAATTTCTTCCCTGGAGAAAATTCTAACCAAAAACTCATTTTCCTCTCTATTAATATAAACAAACACAACATTATCTAATCTCATTTTAAGCTCATTTGCACTTGAAAACCTATACTTATAAAAACTCAAAACTTCCTCCTTCTCCCTACTATACTCTTCGTATCAATCTGAACATATTGAAACACCATGTTACTAGATCTATATTTCATTCCCCTAAGGAAATATTTTATATTAAGATCGTCGAACTGCAACCACTTTGTTCTATACTTCTATTTTTCTAGAATTTCAATTTTTAAATTCAAACTCTTCAACTCAGAAAAGCAAGAATTTCAATGGATCCTTTCTTCATCATCCAGACCCCTTTATTCATCATTTATATCAAGCTCTCTGATCTCTTAAATAAGCTTTCTATATTCTTATGTAACATACCAAAGACCTCCTTGTTCCAAGTACTAAGCTCTTTCTTGTTAGATTTACATCAAATTTGATCTACATCAAGTCTCCTACATTTGGCTCTCATTCTCTAGTCTCCTCCACCTAAGTACTCTGTTGCAGAATCCTAGTATGAAAGCATACTATGATATATTGTGACTATTTATGCGCAGTTAACTATTCATTCTAGCTAAAATTATCTCCTCACCCATTTGCTTCAACTGCATCTTCTATACATAATTTTTACTCATTCCTCATTCTCTCATAAAAGATGAGTACTAAAATATTTTAAACATTATCTCTATAACTGATAACATAAGTTAGTATAGGCATAGATACACATAAATTTTAAAAAAAATCATATTTCAATTACTCAAGAACATATTCATGTATATTATTCGTTATTATTTTATTTGATATCAAAAGATTTTTAAAAATGGGAGGATAGATTACATCGAAATCTTTACTATAGTGCAATTGAAGGTATGATCGTGAGTTTCTTCGAAAGTTCGTCTAGTTAGTTTTTCTTATTCTAATTGATTTTTAGAACTAATGGTTTGCATGAAATTTACCAAAAAGTGTTAGGTGGGGTAGTGGTAGCCTTGAGTTGTTGTTTTGCTTTGAATCTCTGTTTTATGTGCAATTGTGTTAGAAGCTTTAGGTTGACGTGCTTGTATAAAGATTGAGGTATCTCTGAAAAATATTTATTATTTATTTATTGCTGATAAATTTTTTTTATTTGATATAATTTAGATATAAAACAAATATTTTATTTTATTTTATATATGTGTTATATAAACACTATTATATTAAATCTTTATGTCTTTCCAAGAGTGTCATTTGAATTTCGTCAGAAGACCAGTTTCCTAGTAGTGTATATGTGGCAAACAACCACACATATTATAACATTGCTCATTGCATTTATCTGTCCATAAAATGAGTCGTCCACAATATTTAAATAATTAGGTACGAAGGTAAATATATTATAATGATCAAGGAGAATAATATAGTATCTTATAATTTGTACATATACTTTCATATCACATAATAAAAACCATTTATATTATACCTAATAGAATAAAGTATAGTGAGAAAAAAGTTATAGCCAGACATGCACAAATAAATTCGAAAAATGAACCTTTTCTATTTGTAAATATTACAGCATGTGAAAACATTATTAATGTATAACTCTCCCAAAAGGACACAAAAAATGATTAAATTTGGTAGCTAAATATATCATTTATATATGGATTGACCTTGGTATGGTGTGAGATTTGCAGAATGGGTTATGGGTTCGTTCCTATCTAACTTTTGTCCAAGAGAACAAAGTTAGGTGACTGAATGGTTGGTCAATTTTTGGTACAAATCTAAAATTGAAGTTACTTAACTGGTTAAAAGATTTTATGGCAACCATAAACGGAAGCTTTGCTTTCTAAAATAATTATTCTGGCATGGTAATATACAGTGACTAATTAAAGAAGAAAAAGAAGACAAATTTACCCACAGCATTAACTATTTATTGAATATATAATCAACAAGTGGCAGATGGATTATGGAGATTCAACATTGATATATTAAAAGTGGTGTTAATAATTTTTCTTTTATTCATCCTGTTGAACCATCTTGTTGGTAGGGAAGGAAAGGGAAGGGTCGACTCCTATCTTTGTCCTTGTCAATTCTTGTAGATCCGGTCTTCGATTTTAGTTCTCAATCTTGGTTTAAGATGGATTAATTATTTGTAAAAAATATTCTGACGCTTAAATTTAGGTTCAATATACTGTAATTAGAGTATTAAATATTGTTATTAAATACGTATTTGTCTTGTTCTCGAACGTATTATAAAGACAATGTGATGAATGTGTAGGTGGGTGAGGTTTGGCACAATTTACTAAAGTTAATATTTTAATTAATGAAGGGTTATTTTTTTTATCAGCTAGAATTAATAAATAGAATATTTCAGGAATATTTCAACCCTTATTTTTTTTTATTAACAAAGAATAAATGAATTAGAAAGGACACTTTAGGGACTTCAACTCTTATACAAAAGATTGAGGGCAATAAACTCCTTCAACCCAACAAAACCAGTTAAGGAAGGGTTTTGTACACGTATGTTATGTTTAATTAGTTGTCTTAAATGGAGTTTAGTTTTGAACGATCAATTTGTGTTCGGTTTACAAGAATTCGATCAAATGTGTCGATGTCTCCTCGACCACATAGTTGCAAGAGTTTGATGTCTTTTCGACCACATACGTAACACATCAATTACTTAATACTTAATCATGGATGTTCGTAAGTTTAGTATTTGATAGATGGAGTAGTGATATAATTAAACTAAAGAATAGAAAGCATATTAGAAAAGAAGTTTGATGGTTAGGGTAAATTATGAAAAATTAAAAGGAGAAAGGTTGATCTTTCCTAAAGATGCAAGGGATGATGGATCCTGTATGGGTGATGAAGATGCATGCAAACAAAGGAATCATTGTGAGTTTTTGTCGTACAGGTTTGGCAAAGCTTACCTATCATACACACGTTTTTAGGTCAAGCGCTATAGACAAATGTTATTGGTATCGTATCAATGCACCCCACAAAATTGCCTTTTACAATCAAGTTAGGGGCCATGGTACGTGTGAGGCTTAAATCTGGCTTAGCTGGTCATTCCAAATGAAACCCATCTTTATCGTTTTGCTAAGTAAACCCATCACTATTTAGGTGAAAAGCAAAAAGTTTTCCAAATTAAACCCATCACTATTCAGGGTTTTCATCATATATGTGGGAATCATTTTGCATTCGTTTCATTTTCAATCTCAAACCATCGTTTTAATTAAACACGGAATCAACTCAATTACCTCAATCTATACACACACAATTTTTCGTTAATCACACTCATCAAGGTTCATCAAATTAACCAACTATGTGCATACCCTTCTTTTTCTTTTCTTTTTTTTTAGTTTTCTTGAGTGATTACAAAAGGTGAAAATTAAATGCTTTTATTATCAAGTTAATGCTAGTGTGATCCAGTTTAAATAAAGTTACTAAAATAAGAGAAAACATGTGGAGTACTCTTTTCTCTCAATCTGCAAAGAGTCAAACTATCTGCTAATGCTCTTTAATAATGAATTGACACGACAATCTAAAAATAACATAAATGACAGAACCATAAACTTTAGCAAAAACAAAAATCACGGTCGTGTGACCTAATTTTGATTAACTCTAATAGCCTAACCAGATTAAAGACTCATCCTTAAACATTAATTTATTACGTAGCAAATTTGTCAAACCCATTTGACTAGTTTTTTCAGTGAATCCTTTTTTCTGAAGTAAAAAAGCAAGAAGTTTTTGTTACCTGCCCTCGTTCATGAGTCAACATAATCGTCTTCTGCATCAATTATGTTGTAAATATTACAATTTTTTTTAATTTCTTACTCTTAAAAGTGTGAACAGAAAGAATAAATACCACTTTATCATTGAATATTATATATAATATTTTTCTCACTCTTATAATAATTATTTAAAAAAAATGTTTCAAAGATGATTTGAGAGTGTAAAAAAATGTTGACAGTACATGAGAGTTAAATTTTTTTTTCTTTTACAGAAAAATCCAGCACATTGTTATACTCCAATTAATGGAGGTTATGGCATTAATTAATTATTACATGTTGAATAGTAGATACACTAAAGAAAGAGAGGTGATTATGACTTATGAGTAGGTCCCACTGAGTTGTTAATATTAATTGAAAGAGTACATCAAGTTCATCTTTTATAAATACATAGCTAGGGTTAGGGCTCTGCATATCCATCCCAAGTGAGTTGTACAACCCTCTATCTCTCTCTACCTCTTATTTCTTTCTATTCAGTTTCTGATTTCAATTCACCAAAGCTCTCAGAGAATTTCATGGCATAACTTTGCAGGGTTTGAGCTTTGAAACAGGCAAAAGGGGGAGAGAAGAAGGATCTGAAGGGTGTACTGCAGTTGTGGAGCTGGTGAAATCAAGAAGATGAGGAAGCGCCAGGTGGTTGTGAGAAGAGAGGAGCCTCAGAGAAATGTTAGGAGTGTGAAGTATGGAGAGTGCCAGAAGAATCATGCAGCAAATGTTGGAGGGTATGCTGTTGATGGTTGCAGAGAGTTCATGGCAAGTGGTGGAGAAGGGACAACTGCTGCTCTCACTTGTGCTGCATGTGGGTGCCACAGGAACTTCCACAAGAGACAGGTTGAAACTGAAGTAGTGTGTGAGTGCTCCTCACCTCCCTCCAATGGCACATGAGAGCTTTTTATATACACCTCAACAATTATGCAACTATTCCTCCCTTGTAATATATTTTTGTGGACTTAATTTCTTAAGTATTGGGGCTTTAGCATACTTCTGAACTGCTATGAATATATATATTCATATATATACATATGTATGTATATATATATGTTCTAGAGTAGAAACCATGTGATTTTGAGGTTGATGTGTCTAAAGAGAAAAGACAAAGGGTAATGACAACTCACAAGGTTGTTTTTGTGATGTTTGTCTGAAAGTTTGATCATCTTCTCTTCTTACATGTTTGGTTTAACTAGTTCTGAAGAAGTATGGTTAATTGTTTTTTTCTAAGAAAAAGCACTTAATTATTTCTCAGAAATAGTGCTACCAAACATGTAAATTACTCTCTTAAACTGTCTTTTGTTGTTGCTTTGTCTACGAGCATGTGTATGTAATGGATTTGCTTAGTGGCTACTTGGCGAATCAGTTGTCAGTTTGAAATCTGATGAGAAAAAATGGTTTTGGTTTTGGTTTTGGTTTTGCTTTCTTTGATTTCTTTGTCTTTTCGTGGGATGCTGATTTTGATTCCATTCCAGATCATATCTTTTGCAAATTTCACACTATACCAAACCCCACTTTGCTTTGCCCTTTCTCAGTTTCCATTTTTTTCTCCTTTTTTCTACTTTGGTATTGCTTTCACTAAATTAAATTTCCTTCCATGATCAAGACAGTGTTCATGATTTCAATTTCACTTTTACTCAATTTCATGCATGCCAGTTTCCCCTAGTGTGCTATTTTGAGTAGTGTAGAACAAAGTAGCAATTATCTATAAAAAATGGTTCTTATGTAAAACTTTATGATGCTAATTAGCAACAATATCCTTACCTATTTCACTGCCTTTGTAATCTCTGCAACAATGATCACACATAAATCTCCAAACCACTACCCAGTGTCGTTTGAAATCACTTTCAATAGTTTCACGGTCCACATGTCTAATCATGTTGGTTGTTGAAGAAAAGAGGTTTCATTAACTACTTATCAAAAACTTATTTAAGCTAGATCAAACTAGGGTGAAAAAAAATGAAGACAAAAAAAGTATTCACAACTCATTTTCTTTATACTTCCATTTTATATAATTAATTCTACTTTAAATTTCTCTTTTTTTCACTATATTTTCTCATAAAGATAATATATTTGCATTATAATAGAGGTTGGCATGGCACTTTAACAATTATATTATTTGCACCATGGTAATAAAAACATGTAAATATAGTTATTGAGTGTGAGTTAGATGCATGAATTTGTGTTACTAGAATTGATTAATATGAAAGCAAGAAAAACACAGATAGAGACCACCCTAAGTTTGTGTGAGTGTGTTTTTTTCCTATAATACATGAAGAAGTTGCATATGTTAGGTTAAAACCCTAAAATGCAAGTGTAGTAGAAGTGAATAAGGCATCATAATGAGAATAGAATGGTGCATACCTTATACCTTTTGCATATGCTGATAGACACTTTGATGTAAAACTGGAAATGAATGTTGCAAACACTAATCGTTTTGGCCATTCCACAAGTGGCTGCTAACAAAATTTAACATGTAGAATGTGCAAAGGGGAAGAATTTGGAAGACACTTATTGTGCCCTATAGCTAGCTTTCATAAAAGGAGATAGCAAAGTACCACTTTTGTGTGCATAGATGTTTTTCCATGTGAGGTGGTGCAAGCAAAAGTGGACAAGTTAGGCATTGAGCATGGAAGGAAACAAAGTTTCAGGTATACGTTAATACTGAATCAGGTAGATGTCTATTCTCAAAATATTTTTCCATCACAAGTAGTCCCAAGCTAGGTACATATATATATATCAATTAATTAATATGCTTCCATATTTACCATTTTTCTACCTTCAAAACAAACAACTTTCCAATATATTGCAAAGATATGTGGAATGTTTAATTTGTTCACCACAAGGTAGAAATTAATGCTATACATGTTCATTTGCTTTTTCCTATGCATGCTTGATAGCTCCAAGATTCTAAATTTCATACAACAATTTATATATGCATCCCAATTAGTACAACGTTTGGTTAACAAATACATAAGTGGTGTGATTTGGATTGTTGTAGTAAGTGAGATCTCGAAACACAAAAATAATGTCATTTTTAAAGGTAGTGTGATTTATGTTTCAAAAATGTTCATTTTTATTCATTTAAAGGTTTGGTCATGGGTAACTTCCAAAGAATCCTCAACCTTTTTTTCTTATTCTAACTGATATCATCATGTGGTTTGTATGAGGTGGTTAAGTGATATTTTGGATTGTTGGTTAGTTTCTTTGTTGTTTTTTTTTTGTTGTGTTTGTAAGAGTTTTGTTAATTGTTGGTAAGAGGTTATAGTTTTTTTTAGAGAGAGACTTAGAGATTATTTTTCGATTTGTATAAGAGTTAGATCACTCCTAATTGATTCACATTTATTTATTCTTTTTTGGTGATAAAAAACAAATAAATAAGTGAATTAATGGCTTGTAATCGTTCTTTGTGGTAACAATTTTTGGCATGAATCATTGTCTAGTAGTTACTTTGTAACTCTTTATAAGTTCTTTATGTCCCTTTCTTTATAAAATTTCTTGAAGTGTTTATGACTATTTGATAAGGATATTTTAGATTAAACATTTCTTAATATCTAACGAGTGAACTTTAATTTTAGCTTTTTATTTTTTCTTAAAAAATTGAAATTTTCACCTTTTTGTTTTTATAAATTGAGTGGATTTTAGTTTTCAATATTATAAAAGAAGTATTTTCATTTTTTAAAATCATTATTTTTTGCCTCTAATTTTCATTTTAAAATAAATAAATAATTTTATATTTAAAGATCTTGAAAAAACTATAGAAGTGTTAGATGCTATATCACATATATTCTAATAAATGTCACCGAACTTGTTTATTTAACATTTATTTTAGTACATATGCACTTTAAGAGTGTCATGTAATAATAGAGATCCAAATGAATATTTCAATTTTAAAGTATGAAAAACAAATAATATTTTTGTAGAACCAATATCACACTTCAATAAAATTATTAAATACAAATTAATTTTCAAGACAAAAATAATTAGTTATTATATTATCTAAATTAGATACTATGGACTAAAATAAAATTATTGATATCTAAAATAGTTTTATTATTAATAAAAATTTATAAACTAAAATCTAAATTAGTATTTAATTAGCTATCAAGGGTTTAGTTACCAATTTTAGAATCTAAAATAGTTGGTAACTAAAATTTCGGTAGCTATAGATACCAATATTATCTAATTTGATCAATATAGTAACTAATTGTTTTTTATCTCTAAAATTAGTTTCTATTTAATGATTTTCTTGTAGTGTTAATATTACTCATTCTACACAAATTAAAATAATATTCATTTTTTAATAAAAGTAATTAATAACATAACATACATCAATGGAGTAAAGTAACTACATATTTTGTATTAATTAAAATAAACATATATCTTGTACAAATTTTAAGAACTAATTTAGCATTATTGCCTTGGAAAAAAGTTTTAATTCTCAAATTATAAATTGATGGTAGTTTTCAAAGTTAAGTCATTAAAACTTTCATTATAAAAAAATCACTAAATATCAGCTAATTTGAGAGACAAAAAATAATTAATTGTTATATTGATTAAATTAGATATTATTTTATAAACTAAAAACTATTAATATGTAATGTAGTTTCTATTATTAACAAAAAAAAATTATAAATTAATTTCTTAATTTATATCTAACATAACTACCAAGCTTTTAACTACTTTTTCTTATCAACAAATAAAAAATGTGAAACATTTTACAGATGTATGCACCTTGCACCTTATTACAATGAAACAGATTATATATCCACATAAGCCTAAAAAATCAACAACCATCAATCTCTCAGCAACTCCATGCTCTAAAAAAAAAAATACGCAGCATCAACACACAAAAGTGGATTGACTGATTATATAGTTCCTAACAAAAAAAAAAAAGCAAAAGAAGTCGCAACTCTTTTACCTACTTATTATTTTATAATATAAAATAATTAGGAGTTAAAATCTTGGTAACTACTAATTTAGAAGTTACTTTATAAATACTAATTAATTATAAAAATTATTTTAGATATTAATAATTTTTTCTGTTTATAAAATAATATCTAACTTATTTAATATAATAATTAATTAATTTTTATCTTTAAAATTAAATGTTATTTAAAAGAACAGATGATTATTGTTACTTAAAGTGTCGTATCAGTCTAGTTGAGATGTCAAGTTGCATAGTGATGTTTAACATGAAAAAAATTTATAGAAAAAAAAAATCAAATGTTATTTAAAGATTTTATTGTTGGTTTTAGCACCCTGTGTATAAAGCTTATATATAAGAAATAATCTAATGTAAGCTTGCTTCATTAGAAAAAAAGAAACAAATGCAATTGAAAGTTCAGTGGGGTAAACCATTTAGGAGAAAAAGCATGTAAAAAAGACTTTGCCATTTATAAGAATTAATGAAACTAGTAACCTAAGATGAAAGTAACCTAAGATTTTGCTTAAGAAACCAAAGTTATTACTATTCTATTGGTGACCTTTGTGACAATTCTGGTGTGTTTAAAAACATAAATATTCACAATTTTGGGTACGTATGTAATCCCATTGTTTAAAAGGCACTTTTGTCTGCGACTATATTCCTTATTCACTCACGTTTTGTCCCTTTGTCCCCCAATTATATATATATATATATAAGTTACACTACAACCTAGCAGCATATCCATTAAGAACTTTCCCTCTAAAAATATCTGTTTCTAAGTTGTTTTTTATCAGGACAATCTCAAGTTCATATTTTTTTCACTTAAATGAAATTAAAACTACAAAATAGCTTCTTGTATAATTTTAAACTACTCTTATTTGAATTTTTAAATCCAAGGTAATTTTAAGTAAAAAAAGGTGGTTAAACATAGATTTAATCTCGCAAATCCAATTATCCAAGTTTAGAACAATTTTTTCCTAAAAAAATTTAGAAGAAAAAAAATTAATTCAGTTTCTAAAAAATTTTAAAAAATTAATCTAGTCTATTTTAAAAAGTTCTCTCAAACTACTTTTCTAAACTTTTATTTTTTAACTTACAGGTAAGTTATTTTTACTTATCCAAAACTTTATTCACTTTTTTTTTTTCTCAACTTTTTTTTTATGTGTAAATTTGTCTAAACATGTTGGAGATCCCACATCGACTAGAGATTAGAGTCTGTATATAAGTGGGTGCAAACCTCAATCCTATGAGCCGATTTTATGGAGTTGAGTTAGGCTTAAAGTCCACTTCGTAATATGGTATCAGAGCCATTTCGAGCCTATCCTAGCAAGTATTTGTGTTGGGCCTATCGTGCCACCCGCTATCGGGCCGCTATCGGACCACCCATAATATATAGTCTCACGCACAAGTTGGTAGTGTCGGCGTGAGGGGGGTGTGTTGAAGATCCCACATCGACTAGAGATTAGAGTCTGTATATAAGTGGGTGCAAACCTCAACCCTATGAGCCGGTTTTATGGGGTTGAGTTAGGCTTAAAGTCCACTTCGTAATAAAACAGTTTCTGCTTTAACCTTTTGATTTAGGAATCAAGGAATATACTATAATCTAAAATTAAACTGAATAAACATCTAAAACTAATTATTATTAGAAAGTTAAATCACTTTACAAGTTAATGATGAGGAAAAAAAAAGTCAATTATTGATATGCTAAATAAATAAATAAAATATATGTTGTAAATGATTTAATTTAATTTGATGAATTAAGTTTTAATAATTTGGTTTAGTGTTGGTTTGGATTTTTCATAAAGCCGAAACATGCCAACCCTTACTTTACAGGGTGACAGGGCCCAAAATCTTCATGCCAGGCACCAAAGTTAAGACACCACCTTTCAAATTGGACCACACTCCTTCAATGACCCATCCAAGTCTCCAACATCCCTATGTTAAGGGCATGTTTCGATATAACTTAGAAAGTATTTTCAAGTTTTTTTATTAAAATATAAAAAATAGTAAAAATCTATTTTTTTTTTGTTTATTTTTATACATAGCCACATGCAATGTTGAAAAGAAATATAAATTTTGAATTAATATTTGACATGGTTTTTTCGTATAACAGTTTTTATAGTCATTTGGGTGCTCTTTTCATTTTATCATTTAGTTTATCTAACGTTTCTCTCATAAACATTATTCTTAATCAATGAAAAGTTGAAAGGGTGGCACAAGAAATATTGGACTAATATTGATAAAAAAAAAAAAAGACGAATGAAGTAACAACTATGGTACAAACAATAGATGTGTTTGGTGAGTTTTTTTTATCCGTGTATAAAAATAATTTATAAATATAAGAGTACACATTACAATAAAAATGACTTTAGAAAATAAAAAAATTGTTGTCTAAATTGTAAAAGTTATTTAAATTTTAGGTAACGAATGGACAACGAATTTGTCTAGACAACTATTTTTTAGTGTAAACAACAAAATTTGAAAAATCATTGTGTAAAATATGATAATAGACAACACTTTTAGAAGTACTTTTAGATAACAAGTTTTTGGTGTTGGTTATCACTTTAAGCAATGATTTTTTTTTTTTACTTATCATTTTATGCTTATTCTTATATGCTATATTTTTTAAGTGTGAATTAAAAATGTGAAAATTTAGAAATACAACCATTTAAATAAATTTTACTATATTATTTTAAATTTTGTCCATACATTTAATGATCCTATTTTAAATCATTAAATTATAATATATGGTTTATAAAAGAAAATATGTTTTAGGTACTTTAGTTTATTATATGGTTGAATAAAAATGCTAAAAAAATTAAAATATTATCCGTAGACACACAGAAAAACAAGAAAGAATATGATATTCCATATAATATAAATTGCCTAGTTAATTATAATAAACCTTGCTTTGCCTAGTTAAAATAGTTAAAAGAAAATGAAGTAACAAGTGGTAATAATTATTCATTCATCTGAATATCAAACATAAAGGAGTGAATACAATCTCCAACACATGACAATTTCAAACTGATATTAAATTTTAGTTTTGGGATGAGTAAAAAAAGTCAAAGTGTATTACTTCATGAATTTAAATTTTTTACCTATTTTGTGATTATAATACGAAAAAGAACAATTTATTTATAAATTTGTGTTAATTTCATGATTCTAGGGCAAATGGAAGATGAAATGGCTAAAGAAGAATAGATAAGATGAAAATGAAAAGTTGGAACATTAAAAATTCGTCCAAGCACGCTCACTTCAAAGGAACTCACTCAAAACTCATCCAAGGCTCGCCCAGGCAAGTTCACTCCAGTGAAGTTGGGCTTTTCCTCGCCAAACTCGCCCAAACATGTAATAATTTGCCTAGGTGAGCTATCACTTAGCCCAACCCCAATTAGGTTAAATATGAGGCGTGAGACATAACCCTAGATATCATTGGGAGAATAGAAGAAGATAGAAAATCCTACAGGAGGCTGATGTCAAGGAGAAACATCTTGAATTTTCTTTTCTTGGTTTCCATGCTTGTAAATGCCAACATGAGTGGCTAATTCTTCCATTTGGGATTGAGAGTAATCTATTCAAACTTTTATGTATTGAGGTGATATTTATCTATAATATTTTAGTTCTTGATTAATAATTGGTATTATCATTTTATTCTCAAAGCTTGAATTATTCATGATTTCGACCCTTAGATTTGACAGGAAAGTACTTATAAGAATTTGACCTAAATGATAATGCTTACAATATTTAAATGATAGGAACAGATTTGAAATGTACAAATGTTACATGGACTAATACATACTTACAAACTCACTTAATTGACTTAAATGCATTAATATTCTACTATGATCACATAAAACATAAAACACTTACATATGAAATAGTCTAGGAACACATGAAGGAATCATACTAAAATAAGACCCACAATTCACTTTAAACTGGAACGAAATCTAACAAAAGTCAACCAAGATATAATAGTTGACCATTGTTGTCCCTTATCCAACTCATAAACGAGAGGTTAAAGTTTCGATAGTCGAGAAAGCACCACAAAGACCTTCCTATATACACTCAGATCCATAACCATTACTCCTTATATATCTTAAATTACCATGCATAACTTGGATTTTCACATTGTTATAAATGCTTGGACTTTTCATACATATGTCTACACTAACTTAGATTTCACACTACTAAATCATTGTTTAGAATTCTCACAACACACAAAATACACGAACTTGCATTCATATATTCCATATATACCTTCAAACAAACCATAACAACTCAAACAACACAACATCTCATAACTTGTAACTATGTAAGTTCATCCACACATATGATTTAATTCCCATATTTTCATAACACAACATACCATTCATCATCACAAGTTTCAAGATATATTTTTCCTTACATATACGCATACGATTTACACATGTAAAGTCATCACAATATCTCTTTATGACCTTTCTTAGAAGTTAAAAGTATATTCACCCTTTAAAGTTGATTCTTATCTAGTTTAAAATATAATATAATTATCTACAACTTTTATGTAAGTCATGGATTGGATTTTTTAAAATCTAAATTCAATAAAATTGTATTTAAAACCCATATCCATTTTAACTAGATCAAATTTATTTGGATTTTTTCAAATCCATTTAAAATAGATTAAATCTAGATTAAACCCACTTTGTCAATTAGAATAAATTCATCTCGATTTGGGCTCAGACTGACTCAGTTTGGCATGGGTCCGAGCCCACTCAGCTCAACATGGACTTTGGCCCACTCAGCTCGACAGGGAAACTAGTCGACTCGGCTCGACCTAAACCTAGGTCGACTTGGCTCTACATGGGCCCGGTACTAACTAGACTTTGTTTGGGTGCCGACTCGACTTGGGCTCTAGCCCACTCGACTCAACTTGGGCCCAAGTTGACTCAGCTCGACTTTGACTTGGGTCGACTCAACTTGACTTGGGCTCAGACCGATTCGACTCAACTTGGGTCCAGACCGACTCGGCTCGACTTTGGCTCGGACTGACTCAACTCAACTTGGACCCTGGTCGACTTGGGCTTGGGTCGACTCAACTCGACATGGGCTCGGGATGACTTAGCTCAACATGAACCCAGATTGACTAGGCTCAATTTGGGCCCAGACCAACTAAAAATCCAACCCAAAATTCATTTTGGATAATCCAAAAATGTATTCAATTTATATCTAATCCATATCCAATTAAATGAATTTTACTTAAAATTCAAAAATATGAATTTGGATTTAGATCTAACAATGAAATAAACCCTTCAAAATATCTTCCACACTATTGTGATTATCCTCACACTTGTGTGCGTAAACCTCTTATGTAATTTTTCTTCCAATAGGTCTTTCACGTTCTTTTGGATGAAGTCACATTGAATAAAACTTTAATGTAATTTTTATAGCATTGCATTTCTCACACCTATGTAAGGAGTAGCCACACATGTATAACGTACTTTAAAATTACTATTATAAATTTTTAATTTTATTTTCAATCAAATATAATTATTGCATATATTTCAATAATAAATTTAAATTAAAAAATCCTAATTTCTTCAAATATTTCAAAGATAATAATATACATAAATAAGTTGGTACATTAATTGATATCCCAATGCTCTTTAAATGCAACAGTTTTGTGACATATGAGTGAACTCTCAATTCTAATGCATTAGTTATATCACTAACATACTCAAATAAATCAAATCAATTAATGTAATATGGTATGAATAATGATCCACACATAAGATATCAATTGAAATATTTCACTTGAATTTCAAAATCCTATGATCAATATAAATCTTACGAGTACATAGATCCTAAAACACACTCTTACATAATAAATCAATAACAAAACAATCAAATTAATGAGTATTCTCTTTGTAAGTGTTCATAGAACTTAAATCCTTATTAAACAGTTTTTTTTTATCCTTAGAATATTCATAACTTTAAAAGCACATATAGCATTAAATAAAAATTTTATAACACATTTTTCACTCTTCTCCATTTCAACTCTTCACTATACAAATCATTAACAAAAGATTTTCCAGACTCTTCTCATGTTGTTTCTCCTAAAGTTATTTCAAATTACATATTTTAGATTTTTTTTAATGTCTTATCTAAAGTTATGTGTATAATATTTATTTTACATAATTTTGCAATGTAGATTTTGTAATGTCGTTTACTAAAGTTATTTTACATGCATAATTTGAAATATATTTGATTCTATTTTAGATTATGTATTAAAAAATACTCATTATTTCATTATTTGTCATTCGAAAATTTCCCTTCTTTTCTAACATATGTAGAATAGTAAAAAATAATGAAAGTATCATTCTATTTTGAAATGTGTTTTTTAAAATTATGTAAATGTTTTTTATTTTATATAATTTCAGATTATAAATTCTGAAATGTCTTTTATTATTATCCTGGAATTATTATTTTGAACATGTTTCTCTCTATTTTAAAAATGTATAAACTATATTTGATATATTTTTATTATATATTTCGGATTATCCTTTATTTACTATCTGAAAGGTGTAATTTAGAAAAAAAATTATACTTTCAAATAACATTTTCTTTAACATATACTAGGAATTTCAAAATTGTGTTATTTTTCATCAAATATATTTATGGGGTGCAGGAAGAAAAGTACGTGTAGAGAGAAAACCTCATTCATTGGTTATGCAAACTTCACGGGCCTTTTGTCTCATTAGAAAAGCAGTGCTTTGGGCTCTAGCCTTTCTTTGGAGGCTATTTTTTTCTTCACCCCATGATGTACTCATACACCTATAGGAGGTGTGGAAAAGTCTAAATTATCCATAATTAAGATTTTCAGATTATAAAATATAGAAACGTTTTCTACAATTCTAAATGTATTTTTGGATTTCTAAATTTAAAAATTTATTCTTTATTACATAATTTATAGTACATTTCTAAATCCAAAAATATATATTAACTATTATACAATCTAAAATACATTTTTAAATTGATATAATCTTAAACTTAGTAAAGGACAAAAAAATAGAAACAAATAGTTTTCAAAGTTATATACGTTAAAAAGAAACTAACAGCTTACTATTTATTCATTATAGTTTTAATTTGTTTTTATTTACAATCAACATAAATAGTAGGGCTTAAATATATGCCTATGTTAAAAATTAATTCAATTTAATTTTTTGTACTTTAAAAAATTATTCAATTGCTAATTTTATTAAATATACAATTTTATAATTAATTTTGTTCCACTAAATAATGATATGATAAATAAATCATTCACATTAGACATAATCTGATTATGTTAGGTCTTCACTCATAAAAAAAAAACTAAACTAAAAATAAGTTCTTTAATTAAATCATAGGTCAAAAAAATATTTACAAAAAAATAAAATTCATTTTTAAAGAATATTTAACACTAATCATTTGGATATGTTTGTCGGTTTTAGCGAATTTTAGTCCTAACCAAGTCATATGATACTCCTTATTGAAAAAGTAATTACTCCTTGTAGTTAATTCAGTTTTTCATGTGTTATTCGTATTTAAATTCCTTGATTTATTAAATGTATACTTTTTAAAATGATTATTAAAAAGCACAATAAATCTATCACACATGACAAAAATAGATTCTCTCAAATGGGATTTTTTTAAATATTATTTTAAAGTTAGAATATGCCACAAACTCTTAATAATAATATTAATAAATGGGTAATCAATACAAAAATGTTAGAAAAAATAAAGTTAAATTTTGGTTCTATACAGTACAAGAAAATTATCAAATAAAAATCAATTTTAGAAACCAAAATAATTAGTTATCAATTTTAGAAACCAAAATAATTAGTTGCAATAATAACTAAAGTAGAGATCATTTTAAAAACTAAAAAAAAATGTTTATAAATTAGTTTCTATTATGGTTAAATAGTTTATAATTTGGTATCTAATTAGCTATCAAGGTTTTAACTACCAATTATTTAGATTCTAAATTTGGTAGCAAAAACTTTGGTTGCTAATTAGATACCAATTTAGAAACCATTTAAGAATAATAAAAACTAATTTAGAAACGAAAAATTTATTTAGTCCCTAAAATAGTTTCTAATTTAGTCACTATATAGAAACTAATTATTTTTTGTCTCAAAAATTAGTTTCTATTTCATGATTTTCTTGTAACAATTTTGAAATAAATCCTTATATAAAGTTACTAAATAATTGAATCCTTTAAATATATTATATTAGGGATTCCATTATTAACTTGTTATATAAAAAAATAAATTTACTAAAATAAGTAGAAATAAGTTTTAATAAAAACTTATATTAATGACTAAACCGTATTCGAATGCTGGTAACTGAGAAAAGAAAAACTTCTATATTAATAATTTTTTGCTAAATTATATAAACTTATTGTTAATATAGATATAGAGCTCAATGGCATACAAGTAATACAATTAAATAGCTACTTAAACTTTATCTTTTTCTAAACAAGGTCGTTGTAATTTAACAAATAATAATGAGATTTAATCAATATTTTCCACAAATACAAGAGTTCTGATTTGAAGTATGTTGAGAGAACATCAATATGGTCAATCACCACAACCGAGATATTATTCGCTTTTAGAACTTAAAATTTCATCACGGTCTTGTTTTCAAAAGATGTTTCAATGAATTTAGAAAAGAATGTGTATATAAAATATCATTAATCAACTATTAAGCTGTGTGAGACTACATTGGATTGGACGTACCAGAACAATAAAAAGTTTTATAAAAAATGTTATTGACATAAAATTGTTAAACATTTTGTCACTTTTGGTAATAGTTTTTTTAACACAATAAATAACAGAGTCATTTCCCAAATAAACATATTTATTTTTGTGCAGTAATCTGATTTTTTTATAAAATTTTAAAGAGCTTTTTGGAAAACATTGAATCACTTATTGTGCTTGATCTTACCACCTTGATTAGGCATATAGGGTAGGTCATGAAGCAAAAGGCAATCTTAAACTCACTCTAACCTATATACAAGATCACCTAACTACACATTACAACCTTCAAAGCAAACTAGTTATTTTCTTCATCAAACACACACTAAGACTTGGCAGAGAAGAAACTTCATCCATCTTCAACAATCTATTAAATACTATTATAATATGAAAAAATATATAGTAATTACTACAAAGATAAATGATAAAGAAAATTTTTTAAATAATGAATTTGTGTACATAATATTATTAATCACAAACTTATTAAGTATATCATCATTTCAGGTATTTGACTTACTCCATCGAATCAGATATTTGACTTACTCCATTGAAGTCAAACACAACATACCCAATTCAATTCATTTATGTATGCATATGCATATCAAGTAAGTTGTTTGAATAGAAATATGTTGTGTAAGTCACTCTTACTTTATTTGGGCGACATTCATAAAAAAAGAGGAAATTTTACTAACCCTACCTTGCTCAAGTTATGACTCTCTTTATTAAGCAATATTCTATGTAGTTTGAGCATTACGTTAAAGATGTTTTCTTTGTTGAAAAAAAAGATAACAAATTCAGTCTCTTCCTCACTTTAATTATGAGTATGTCCCTTGAGCAATAATCTATACTACTTAAGTGAAAGAGGTAATACTTCTCTTTTTTTAAATAAAATAAGATTATTTTAAAATATTTTTTTAATATAAACTCATAAAATATTTATTCTTAAAGTATAATCCAAATAAGATTTCATAACAAAATATAAGTATAAATAAATTTATTATTCTAAAAAATAAATTCAAATAAGTTGCACCACAAAGTATAATTTTTTTAAAAAATAATCTATTTAAAAACAACTTTAGTTTCATAAATGTAAATAAAAAATATAAATATATAAAATCAAATTCTTTAAACAATTATTAATTGTTAATATTTCTCTCCCCAATACTTTTGTCACTTGATTTTATCCATTACATATTTTACTTGCAGGTATGTAATTTGATCATTCCAAATTTTAAAGAAAATAAATTATTTCAATATCTCTCATTCAAACTTTAATTCATTCCAAGTGGATGTTAGAACAATAATGCTCAACATCTAAAAGGAATAGTTATTAGTTTCTTTCAAGCTATAATATTGACAAAAAATGACATATATATAATAAAAGAATACATTTCACATAACAATTTTCCAAATCCAATTTTGACAATTTTATCCATTCTATAAGGTTTATAATTTTTAATACATTTTCACAATGCTTGGGTACAAAACTTATTTACTACAAGTAATCTTATTAAAGTTCACCATTCAAACCAAGATTTTGACTTTGCAAACAAAAGACAACATTATTAACCCAATAAATCCAAATATCTCAAATTATAATCTAAATAATTTAAAAAAATAGAGTCTTCTACATATTAAATATGCAATACCCATAACTAAATTCATCTATAGTTCAAAAGTAGCTTTCCTTATCCAATATTAGTTTGTTTTCCAAAAATAGAAATTGTAAGGTAGAATGAAGAGTTAAAAACACACCAAAATTTTGAACAATTTAAAGAAATATCACTTAATCAATAAAACACTTATTAGAAGATGAATTAGTTGAAATATGAACTTTCTTAATTGACTAGAGACATGTGAAACTTTAAAACCGTAAAAAGGTAAGATAAAGGAGTTAAAGAAGTAAAAGATAAATTTACTCTAAATCCAATTCTAAATTGTAAAATATGAAAAACTAAGTATGCAATTGATTTAGTTAATTTTACAGGCACAAAGTTATTCACAAACTAAATGGACAAAAAAATGATTTAGACTTCAATTTCTTTGTTAAAAAAAGACCAAATAGATAGATTAAGCAATCAAATTAATAATTTAGCATTTAATTTTCCATAATTGACAATAGATACAACATAAAAATCATTCATGGATTCAAACTATCATCAATAGAAAACTATAAATTTTCAAACATAGCTCTCATACTACAACATGCAAACTTTTATACACAAACCATTAATTAATTAACGATCTTAAGAAGTTGTGTGAAAATTTGAATTTTCAAATAGAGATTATTTTATGTCTTTTATATTATTTCCATAATCAATTAAGATATATTTTGCACACAAAAGTTGTGATACATTCAAGGACAAGTCATTATCTTCTTCAATATTCCAATGTTCTTTTAAAAGATTTCAATATATACACAAACCTAAGTTATGGTTTATGAAATTTGAAAATGAAATAGAAATAATTCACTTTCTTTTTTTATTAAAGTGGAATAAAATTATATGGATGGTCTCTATCATGTGATGGGTGGCTAAGGTTTTTTTCTTCCTTCCTTTCTTTTCAAACTTTAATACAACAAAACATAGTCGGACTTACTAGAGCTATGTTTCTTCCACATGTTTAGCCATTCATATAAATAGAAAAAACTAAACTAAAACATGAAACATGTGATTCAATTATAATTTCTTATTTCAAAATAAGTACCATGAGTAATTGAATTTTCATTTGGAATAACAAATTTTACCAAAAGTCATCATCTAAATTCCTTCACAAAATAGTTACTAATTACAACCATTCTATATCCTAAACACATGTTATTATTATCAATTCATAAGAAAGAAAATATAGAAATTATTTTTTTCATAAGTTTAAATTAATCCATGTACAAAATAACTTGCAAAAGTTTCAAATTTTTAATTTTTATTTTGAACTTGTACAAAAACTAATTTTGAATTATGGGAAAAGGAGAAATGTTAAAAAATCACATTATTTGAATTCTAAATTGAAATAATAGACATAATGTACTTGTTAATTTAAGAAAAATATTTTCAAAAAAAATTAATATATACACACTTTTCTGAGTTTTTTTATTTTATTTTCATGAAATTAATATGAAAAACAATATACGGGTCACTTTAGTAGTTTAATGATTTGAATTATTCCTTAAATCCTAAACCCTAAAATTTAAACACTTAAATTCGAACCTCTAAGCACGAAAAAGAGAGTTAAAAATTCATTAAAAAGGTATTTCAAAAAGGGAAAAAATGGAAACAATACACAAGTAATTCCAAAGGTGTTTTACAATTTTTTGATAGGTAGAGTTGATGCAATATACCCACCAAAAAGAGGAATTAATGGAGCACAAATTTTGAATTGAGATGAGAAAAAGCATGGGAAGGGGTGTTGGTGTAATTGTGTAATCCAAAAGAGTGGCATGTGAAACAAAGAGTGAAGAGCCCATTTGTCTAACCTAATAGGGCAAACCATTATGCCTCTTGTTGATGTTCAGATGCTTCTTCCTTACTTTCATAGATTCATTAGGGACCATGTGACACTCTATAGGCCCATAAGGTGCCATTAATTGGGGTTCTAAAGCACTTTTTTTCCTTCTCACTCTTGAAACTTAAGGGAACCTTCACCCTCCCTTGCACTTTCCCACTCTTTAGAGAACCTTGCAAACCCACTTGCATCTTTTCATCATCCTTTCAATTACATAGCATTTTTTCAACAATCAAAGTCAAGTGAACAACTTCCCAACTAAGATTGCTTAATTGATTAGATGAATAATTTTCTAATTCTTATAGTTTTATTCTTTTTGGTTTAACAAGTCGTTGTAATTTTTGAAATTTTTTTTAGAAAATTTCTTATGTTTTTGTAAAATATTAATATTGAATAAGTTTCTATAAATTTAGCAAACAAGAGAAAAAAGATTCCTAACGACTATTGATGAATGAGGTCAATTCATTTAAAAACTACGCTTTGTTAAAAGTTCTTAATTCTTAATATTAGGAAAAATATTCATCCATGAAATTACACTTAGAATTGTAACCATGAAAATGTTTTTACAAAAATATTCTTAATTATGAAACTATTATTATGGTATAAGAAAGATTGTGGTGGCTAATAAATCCCATTTATTTTCCATTAATTGTGGATCTTTTTTATATTTCGTAATTTGAGTTGGACTTGATATGGGCATACTAGAATATTATATGGTTGACTCTGTTATTGGGTGGCTCTTTATCCTATTTGGATGTTGTAGTAAATTTTAGGGAAATTTATAAATTTGGTGTGGATTTTTTTTCTTTTCAAAAGAAATGAGTAAGTTTAAAAAAAAATTATAAAAATAAACAAGTCGTGTGTGAAAGAACGATTTAATTCAAAGAAATCGTGTCATTTCGAAGATTTTTTTTTTAAAAATCAGAAGTCATACTTTAAAAGATGATTTTAATTTTTTTTTTAACTGAAAGCATGATTTCTGTTTTTTTTTTAATTATTTTTTTAACTGACTATTTTTTTGGTTTTCTAATATATTTTTTTGTTTTCAAAAAATTTAGTTTTTAATTTTAATATATTATTATTAAATATGTATTTAAATTACAATAATTAATTAATTAATTAAATTAACTAAATATTTATCTAAATTAAAAAATAAATTATCCAAATTATATTTAATTATGAATAATTAAATACATAATTTCACAAATAAATTAATTTATTACTTAAACTAAATAAATATTTGTTTAAATTATAATACTAAATTATAAATATTTCAATGTGATTAAGTTATTTGATATTAATACTCGTAGTGACAAAGTTTTTCATTCTCTCTCGGTTAGATGAGAGTTTCCTTCACTAGGTTGAGTTAAAATTAATACTGATGGTGCTACTAGGGTTTCTTCTGGTTTTACTGCTTGTGGTGGTATTTATCTTGGGAGTATGAGGGAGTTTATTGGTGATTTTTCTGTTTTCCTTGATATTCAAACTGCTTTGGTTGCCGAGTTTTTTATGGAGTTATACATGCTATTGAAGAAGCTAAAAAGATGGGTCTTACTAGTTTATGGATTGAATGTGATTTTGTCTTACTTTGTGCTGCTTGTACTGGTAGAACTAATGTTCCTTGGATTCTTCCTAATAGGTGAAACACTTGCCTCGATTAATGTGGGAAAATCAAGTTTAGAATTTCTCACTTTCGTGAAGGGAATGCATGTGCTGACAAACTTATCAACTTAGGATTTATAAATAGAGAACAATTTCATTGATATAGATTACCTAAGTATCATTTTTCTTAGGTTTTTATATACGGGTTTTGGTCTAATCCCCACATATTTGCTTGTATTTTCTTTCTTTATTTCTTTTTTTTTTAATAATACTTTTTTCATGTGGTGGCAGATGATTGTTGAAAGTTGATAAAATTGTCCAAAAGAAAGTAAAATTGTTCTGGACATGTAAATTAATAAGAATGATTTTTTCAGAGGAGTGTGATAATTATAATGTAGTTAGAAAAGGCGGTACATAAAATTTTGATAACTAATTAAATATTAATTTAAAAACTATTTATTAATAATATAAATTAATTTAAATATCAATAATTTATTAGTTTCTAAAATAGTATTTAATTTAGTTAATATAACAATTAATTAGTTTTGATTTCTAAAATAAATTTCTATTTAATGTTTTTCTAGTAATTTAATATTATCATAATATTTTGTTTTACAAAGTTAAATTGTTCACTATTTAAGTTTTTGTATGTATTTATTTGTATATGTGATTTCTTATATTTGTAATCTTAAGTTGTATGTTTATTTGTATGATATATGGGTTTAGAGAGGTGCATAGTTTAATAATGAAGATCGAGTTGTGTTTCGTCCATAAGGTTAAACGGATTATTATATTATAATTAAAAATAAATAAGAATGTGATGGTGTGAACTTACTAAATAGTGCTATAGAAATCAAAAATAGAGAAAATATTTTCTTATTTTACAAAGAGACATCTCTATCTTCATTAAAACAAACTTTCTTCTTCTTTTTCTATCTTTCTTCATCTATTTTATTAAAGCAAAAATCTAAAATGAAAATCGTCATCTTCCTACAACGTTTTAACTTAGCTCAACACAAGTAAAATATTTCCTCAATTTAGAAAATAATGTCTTTAAGTAAGTTTCTTTCTTCTTACTTTCCTTTTTTGGAGTAACATGGATGAGGATATCGTTAAGAGATGGAGTTAGATTTAATTTATAGCATGATATTTTGTATTATTAGTTTTTTTTTGAATTTGGGAAAATAAATTGTTATTGGTGATTTTAATTCTATTTTCTTTTCAAAGATGACTTGTTCTTAGTTTTCAAGAAACTCTAAGTTAAAGAAACAAAAATTCTTTTTTAAATTTAATTTATTTCTACTTAAAGATTGGAGTTTTGACTTCGAGAAATTTAGAATTTTTTGTTACTACAAGAAAAAAAGATTTTAACGAGGGTTATTTAGCTGAGGTTTATATAACTCTAGAAATTGATTTAATTAACAGAGGTTCTTATAATTTTGTTAAGTTCCAAAGATTATTCAAAAACCTCAGCAAAATAATAGAGGTTTTTTTAATCTTTGTTAAATTTCAAATGTTTATTTTAAAACCTCACCAAAATAATGAATATTTTTTAACCTTCATTGAATTTCAAAAGTTTATTCTAAAATCTCAACAAAATAACGGAATTTATAAAGTGTGTAATTAATTTTTTTTATTAAATATTACTCAACAAATTAGAATTTTGTTCAACAGAGTTTAATTTTGTTAAAGAATTAAAAAAAATTAAAAATATTTGCATAGATTATTTAAATAATTTGTATACTCATAATTCTAATTTGATTTAATAAGTATATGAGTAAATTTTTTAAAGTTACATTTAATGCTTGAAGTTAGTTATTTAGTGATAATTGAATTTTAAAAAGTATTTGTGTTGGATTTACATGAATGACACTTACCTATTTAGGTGGTGGTAATGTAATTGACCTAAATGTGTAGTGTGTATTAAAGAGTCGAGTCATTAATGAAATGATATATTTATTTTTAACTAACTACACGATTATTTTGAGGACTTTGTAATTTTGGTGAACATGCTGATGATATGTTTTATATGTCGTCAAGTCCTAAGTTAACTTTAACTTGGAACCTTAAACTTTTGAGGACCTCTAACGAAGTTAGGAAAGTAATTGATAGACTGATTCATGATTGTGTGACTCATTTTATACCTTTTTTTTCATGCAATAATAAAATTGATATGAAAATTTTAAATATTATGTCTTATATTCTTATATTAACTTTAGATAATATGGATTATGTGGTAATATGTGAAATGTTAGGATAAGTAGTAGCTTGTCTTTTAAATACTAGTAGGATTATATGTTAATTTATAATATTTTGAAATACTATTAATATATCCACCATATATATATATATATATATATATATATATATATATATATATAATGCAACAATAGGGGTGATAAAGTGAGACTTGTCTTGTGGGACGAGTTGTCAATTCACCACAAGTCAGGGTTGGTGTTTTTAACCCGTCATTTCTCTATGTTTTGTCCCGCCCAACTCTCTAAACTGGCGGACCAGAGACATAACGGGTTGACCTGTTAGTCTATTTTTTTCTTGAGTAATCTTTTGAGTCTAGTGTTCCTCAAAATCATTGAACATGGATTGGACCATGTCAATTGTAGCAAACTGTGTGATTAAATCAACAACGATGATGGCCAATGGACCATTACCTTGTAACTCAAAAAATTAAATTATGGGTGAATTTTTATGAGTGTTTTTAGTCTCAACAAATTCTTTGACAAAGGCTTTTGCATTAGAATTTTCCTTAATATTTACTTCAACATCAAGTTTAGCTTTAGGTTTTGCTACTACCTTAGTGTCAGCTTCTAAATGAGCTTTAAACTCTTTCTTTTGGAAAGCAATTCCCTCTTATTAATCTTAAATTACCTCAACCCTTTGAAAAAGGAGGCAAAATGTCTTTAATGGAGGTGTTGGTGAGGTGATAGAAACATTTTAAGTCCAACTCTATAGGGACATATTCCTAGATAAGGCTTGTGAAACATATTTTTTGAATAATATTGCTACGATTGTAAGTGGGTTTAAAGAGGGTGGTCATTTTGGTTGGTGTTGGCATGGTGTGTTTAAAAATGACATTTAAATGTCCTTTGAGTGGTCTTTAGGTCAATGGTGATAAACATGGAGTAATCTAGTTTGAGTACCACCAAAAGGTAGTGGTTGGGCTAATGTCTTGTGTACAAAGATATGTAGTGGTTTGGTTTTTAAGATGGTTTTGGATGTGGAGTTTATAAAGGAGTTGAAAATTAACTAATGGTAAAATTGATTGGGGTTGGGGTATATCCATCTTCTTGGTTCATATGTGTGCCTTTTGCTTCAAGGTTAGCTTGACCAACTTTTCATTAAGCTCAATTACCTCAAACTACTCAAAGTAATTAGGGTTCATGTGAGGTGGCTTCAAAATGTTTAGTTAGTAATTGAAACAAGAGTGAGATCACAATTCAGATAAACACTCAATTGTTAAAACTTTAATCCTATGTGCATCAAACACATGTTGAGTTCTCAAAAAATTGGTTGTTTCACAATGTCACTTCCTTGGATGATAATCCTTTAATGAACAATGAGACTAAATCGGTTGAATAACTTATTTAGAATGTTTTTCCTTCACATCATCTTGGTCAACAACACTGAATAATACATTTTAATAGTTTCTTCCTCCCTTCCTCGAATGTTTTGATGGAAGTTCACATATAGAATATGAGAAAAGTTGAAGGGGATGTCAACCATGATATGATAGATTAATGAAGATGAATATTCCTTGTCTGATGTGATGCTTTAATGTAGCATACGTAATCGCACGTAATCGTAATGAAGAAAGAGAGGTTTTGATGAACCCTAATTGTAGAGAAAAATAAATATAAAAGAAACTTTTATTCACTTGTATATTAGAGAGTAAAATACATGGTGTATATATAAGAAAAAGATTAAGACCTAGCTGAAACAGAAAAAGGAAAGTTGGGTCAAACAAACAAAGCCCAATAATAATAAAAAATAGAAAATTAAATATATTAACACCCCCCTCAAGCTGGGGAGTAGATATTTGTCAGGCCCAGCTTGGATTTGAGAGTAGAGAATTGTGCGGAAGCAAGGGGCTTGGTGAATACGTCAGCAACTTGCATTGCAGAAGTAATGGGTAGTAGTTTGAGGAGACCAGAGTTAAGTTTTTCACGAACTAGGTGGCAATCAATTTCGATATGCTTGGTTCGTTCATGAAAAACTTGATTGGAAGCTATTTGAAGGGCAGATTTGTTGTCACAGTACAGGGTTGCAGGCTGGGAGAGAGGAAGATGTAAATCCTGAAGGAGGTAAGACAACCATTGTAACTCACATGTGGTGGCGGCAAGGGCTCTATACTCGGCTTCAGAGGAGCTGCGGGAGATAGTTGACTGCTTCTTTGATTTCCATGATATTAGGGAGTCTCCTAAGTAGATGGAATATCCGGTGACAAATTTGCGTGTGGTAGGACATGTTGCCCAGTCAGAGTCACTAAAACCACAAAGGTGAAGTGAACTAGTGTGAGAAAAATATAGTCCTTCACCAGGGGTGCCCTTGAGGTAACGCAAAAGACGTGAGACAGCTTGCTGATGATGAGTTGTGGGTGCAGATATGAATTGGCTTAAATTGTTAACAGCGAAGGCGATGTCTGGTCGCGTGTTGGTTAAGTAAATTAGACGTCCAAGGAGTCTTCTGTATTGAGAAGTGGCATCAGCATCGAGAGGTGAGCCTTGGTCAGGAGAGAGACGGGAGGTGTGAGTCATAGGAGTGGCCACAGGTGCAGAGTCAAGCATGCCAGTTTCTTGAAGGAGATCAAGAGTATACTTGCGTTGACTTAAATGAAGACCAGTACTGTTGCGAGCAATTTCCAGTCCCAAAAAGTAAGTGAGATTACCTAAATTTTTTATCTTGAAGTGATGGTGAAGGGATGCAGTAATTGTATTGATTTCCTCCGTGTCATCACCAGTTAAGAGCAAGTCATCAACATAAACAAGAATAACAGTGAGTTTATCATTATTATATTTAAGAAAAAGAGAGTGATCAGCAACAAAAATAGAGTAATTATTTGATAAAAGAAAAGTAGAAAATTTGGCGTACCATTGGCGACCAGCTTGACGAAGGTCATACAAAGACCGTTGAAGCTTGCAAACATGCTGGGGAGAAGGAAGAGAGAGGCCAGGTGGGGGGTCATGTATATCTCTTCATGGAGATCACCATGAAGAAATGCATTATTGACATCAAGTTGTTTTAAAATCCAATTTTTGGTAGTGGCAATAGCAAGCAGAAGGCGGAGGGTAGTGAGTTTAGCAACAGGTGCAAAAGTGTCTAAGAAATCAAGTCCTTCAAGTTGGGTAAACCCTTTGGCAACAACTCTAGCTTTGTGGCGCTCAACAGTGCCATCAGAATGGTATTTGATTTTATATACCCATTTACAACCAATAGTTTTCTTTCCTGGAGGGAGAGGGGTAAGTTGCCAAGTATTGTTAGCAGCAAGAGCTTGAAGCTCATCTTGCATGACAGATTGCCAAGAAGCATGTTTGGAGGCTTCGTTATATGTCCGAGGTTCAGGATGAGAATTGATAGAGGAAATAACATTTCTAAAATTGGAAGATAAGGAATTGTAAGACAAGTAATTATGAATATGATATCTACTACTTACAGTGTTGGTTGCATTGTGGAAATCTGCAAGATAGGCAGGTTGTCGGTGAGGACGAGCTGATCTTCTTGGAAATTGGGGTGAGATACTTCCTGGAGATGTAGGCGGTGATAATTCTGATGGAGGTGCAATGTTGGATGCAGGAGCAGAGGCACTATTTGTTGGAAGATCATAGGATAATGAGGCTGGTGGAGGAACAATATTGGGTGCAGGAGTAGAGGCACATGGCTCGACAGGAGGTGCAGTATCAGAAAAAAAATCAAAAGCAGAATTATATGCATTAGAAATAGGGAGAGATAAAGTGTTAGGGTCCTTAGGCAAGCCACTGTCCAATTTATATGGAAAGTGGTTTTCATGAAAGATTACATGTCTTGATATCTCTATGCTATGAAACTTTAAATTTAAGATAATATAACCTTTTGTATTTTGCGGGAAGCCAAGAAAAATACCTTTGATAGATCTATCATTTAATTTTTTTTCTATGTGCAGTAATGGTACTAGCATAACAAAGACAACCAAACACTTTTAGAAAGGAAATGTCATATGGTTTTCCAAACAACTTTTCATGAGGAGTGATGTTATCAAGTAATGGAGTAGGAATAACATTTATTAAGAAAACAGCATGATTTACAACAAATTCCCAAAAAATAGGAGGAAGATTTGCTTGAAAAAGTAAAGCCCGGGTTACATTTAGTATGTGTTGATGTTTACGTTCTACAATGCCATTTTGTTGTGGTGTTTCAACACAAGATTTTTTATGTATAATTCCCTTTGAAGCATAAAAATTTGACATAGCAAACTCAACACCATTGTCAGTACGAATCGTTTTGATATTAGTTTTGAAATGATTTTGAACGAAAACAGTGAAGTTAATGATGTTCTGACGCACTTCAGATTTGTTATGCAACAGAATAACCCAAGTATAACGCGAGTAATCATCAACAATAGTCAAGAAATAACGAAAACCTTGCATAGAAATTATGGAACATGATTCCCAAATATCAAAGTGTACAAGATCAAAAATAGCAGAGGTAACAGTATTACTTAAAGTGAAAGGAAGTTTTCTCTGTTTTGCATGACTACAAGTGTCACATACATGATGAGTATCAACAGTAATAAAAGAGTATTGTTTGCTTAAGACATGTAATCTTTCATGTGAAGGGTGTCCTAGTCTATAATGCCATAGTGTTTTGTCTGTGATATTACAATTAATAAAAGGAGCAAAACAATGCGGTTTAGATTGACTAGAAGCAGGCAAGGTAGTGACAAGATACAAGCCAGCAGTGTCTTTAACTGTACCAATCCTCTCTTGAGTGAGATTGTCTTGTATAATGCAGTGGGTTGAAGTGAAAGTTAAAGTGCATTTAAGTTGGTGTGTGAGTTTAGAAACAGATATTAAGTTTAATTGAAAATGAGGCACGTATAACACATCAGACAAATAAAACTGATCAGAAAAACGTACTAAACCAAAATATGTGGCATAAACAGTTTGGCCATTTAGAAGACTAATTAAGACAGGTTTAATTTTAGTATAAGTAGTAAAAACGTTTAAATTGTGACAAACATGATCAATGGCACCAGAATCAATAATCCAAGATTCTTTTATAGAAGATAGTGAAGAGAGAAACTTACCTGTTGAAGAATGCTCAGTATTGGGGATTTCATCCGTAGAGATGCTGCCGACTTGATTAATTTGAGTGTGAAAGGCAGGATCCTCAAGGTTTTGCTGACGCAAAATGTTGGTAAGGAATTGACACTGTTGTGATGTAAGTTGAATCCCCTTTACATCCTGTTCTTTAGGAAAAAGCTCAGAAAAAGTGTCAGTAGTAATCATATTATTGGCTTGGGATGTCCAATTGGTGAATTTGTAGCCAGGAGGGAACCCATGCTTTTTATAACAGGTGTCAACAATGTGGCCAAGACGATTACAAAAAGTGCAGACTTTTCTAGTAAAAGAAAACTTTGAGGTTTTAACATTACCAGGAAAACCCACTTTGTGAAAACAAACAGCCTCGGTATGACTATATTTACCACAAAAATTGCATGTAATAGTGTGACTACTATTAAGACTATGAAGACTAGGGTTTTCATTAAACATTGCCTAAAAGATTTTTAAAACCAATCAAGATTTTGAAAGATAACAGAAAAAAAAAAATAACCAAGAACAGCAAAGAGGGAAATAAAAATCAGAGAGAAGCGCAGCAGAACTCTTCATTCGAAGAGCTCTGATACCATATTACGAAGTGGACTTTAAGCCTAACTCAATCCCATAAAACCGGCTCAATGGGGTGAGGTTTGCACCCACTTATATACTATGAAAGGCTCTCATCTCTAGTCGATGTGGGATCTCCAACACACCCCCTCACGCCGAGACTACCAACTCGTGCGTGGGACTATATATTATGGGTGGTCCGATAGCGGCCCGATAGCGGGTGGCCTGATAAGCCCAACAATTACTCGCTAGGATAGGCTCAACCTGGCTCTGATACCATATTACAGTAAATGAAGATGAATATTCTTTGTCTGATGTGATGCTTTAATGTAGCGTACGTAATCGCACGTAATCGTAATAAAGAAAGAGAGGTTTTGATGAACCCTAATTGTAGAGAAAAATAAATATAAAAGAAACTTTTATTCACTTGTATATTAGAGAGTAAAATACATGGTGTATATATAAGAAAAAGATTAAGACCTAGCTGAAACAGAAAAAGGAAAGTTGGGTCAAACAAACAAAGCCCAATAATAATAAAAAATAGAAAATTAAATATATTAACAATAGTCCTTAGACCTTAGTACAGTAAGGACTTATTACAAATTTGTTATCATATCTTCATATCTAGTGTGTGCATCTTATATATCATTTTCTTGTTAGTGAGTTTGGGCTTGAGCTTCTCACCAAATAAGACTTTATCAAGAGTGTCGATTTGTAGATATCTTTACTCATAACCCTTATAGTAACCTTTTCACAACCAATGGCCTCAGAAATGACTACTTGGTTCACTATTAGAGTTTGCCATAAAAAGCTTGGATATGATGTTTATTTTCCTCATAACTCATGCATGCCTCTGAAACCTCTTTATTAGGGCCAAAAATACAGTTTGACTTTTACATTGTGTTTAGATTAGGGAGAGGACGTGTGAGGATTTAAGGAAGTGGATGTGTGAGGATTTGAGAAGAAAATGTGAATAAAGTGAGTGTGTTGGGATTTGGATATGTTAGAGAGAATATGTGAGAAAAGTTTATTGAAATTTGTGAGTGGTGTGATGGTTGTGAGGGATTTTTTAATTTTTTTTAAATGTCTAAAATGTAAGTTTACAAATTTACCCTTATATTTAAAAATATTTAAATAATAAAATATGAGATATTTTTGTGTATATTTGAGTTAATTAAAATATTGTAAATTATTTTTAGTAGTATTGAATAATTTATTTTGGTACCATTGAATAATTTATTTCGATACCGTTGAATAATTATTTTCAAAAAAATACGAGTTACTTGACATTGTCGAAACATGGAAAGAATCATAAAAATAATATTATCTAATTATTATTTTTATTTATACATTTTGAAAGTTTTTCTATTCATTGAATTAGATTGTACGTAGATACATAATCATGTAGATATTTTATAGGACATTTTATAATAAAAAATGTTATATGTAAAGTGAATTTACAAAAAAATTATTTATAAAGAAGAGAAAATATATAGAACAAAGTATGAAATATCATATAATATGATGAAAAAATAAAAATAAAAATGTATTATTATATATATTATTAAATGAATGACACATCTATTTTATAATAACCCTTCCTTTTAGCCTTTGTTGTGTCATCCCAACCTAATATATTATTATATTAGTTATTAATAATAAATACAACTTTTTTTAACATTCCAATTAGTTAGAATGTTTCCTTCTCAGACCTCAAATCGTCACCACTCCCTCTCACCCAATGGCTCAAAATCACCAAGACCTAAATCTGGTCCCTAAACTTGTTCCATGCAAAGCCAAAAATAAAAGATGGGAAAATACCACCATCCTACATGACTTTCCCCTCCAATTTTTATATTTGAGGGGGACAAGAGAAATCATTGTTCGCAGTGATCCATTCTCCCCCCTTTCATGCATATCCCTTGATCCAAACCATAGTCTCATATTCTTCTTCTTCAACAATAGAGCTTTTGAAGCAAACAGAGCCTTAGAGAAGAAACCTTTTATGTTGCACCAAGCTAGGGTTGCTATAAGAACGAGACCTCTGGAACCAAGGTCATTAACATCAACAAAAGCATTCAATATTGATATGAATTTGGTGGTCTTTAGTAGTGCAGAAGAAATTAGAGTTCATCTTGTTGGTGTAAGCCATGGAGTTTTAGAAAGCTTTACAAGTGTAGTTGATAGCAAAAACTAAGTGTTGATATAAACTTTGTTTAGTAGTTGACAATGTTATAGTCTTTTGCTTCTATATTGTCCATGAAATCAAGTTGCCTTCGATGAAGTGACATTTTCGTGGGTCAAATTAGAAACTCAAACACAAACATATAACAGACATTATGTTATACCTAAACAAAATAAGGTATATAAAAGTATATCAATCATTTGTTAATTGATGGTGTTGCCCATTTTTCTTGATACTTGATGGTGTTGTATACATTGCATCTACTTCTACTTCTAGTATTTATATCTTCTACTTCTAGTATTTATATCTTCTAGATTTTGTCTTATCTTCATTTAGTATATAGTCTTCATTAAGTCATACAATACATTTAATTTTATTGTGCTTCTAGAAATTTATGTGAACACTTCATCATAAACTTTGAAAACTAATTTGTTTGTTTTATTTTTTTAATACACATGAATAAACTTTGATTAACATCAACTAAAACTTTAATTTATATATATATATATCCATAATTCTTTTTATTAATTTCCAGCTAATTAACATCTAGAAAAGTAGCCCATGTAAACAATGACCTAGTTTGTTTTTTCATAGTAATGCTGATTCCTCTAGAGCCTGCCCCATTGGTTCTTTTTTCCTTTTTATCTTCTTTGGACACGAATTTCAATACAACAAAACTCTAATTAGGGTCCCCTCCATGCATGTAAGTAAACGAAGTAAAATATTCTCTTACGTGTGTTTAATTAGCAGAAAAATTAATTAACTAATTAATTAATTAATAATTGATGGCAATCTCAATCTGAAATATGTGCAAGACAGAGGAAAACCAAGAATGCTCACAAGAATATTGAAGATTGAGATCGTTAGAGATAAGACATAAAAAATATGATGGACCACCACAATAGTAATGCACTAATCTTTATGCTGTTAAATAATTGTGTGGTCCATTATTGACTCATAGCAATAAATGGTCCTTTCCTCATTTTGTTGCTTTTGCTTAACTATTATTTCTTTTAATCATTTTTTTCTTTCTATTATTCTTTTGAGTTTATAATCATCATAGGGTTTTATACAATGAATTTCTTAGTAATTAGGGTTAATGTGACTCTCTGAATATATTTAGTAGTTTGTATTAGATGATTTTGTAAAACGTTTTACACTAATAGTTTATAACTTTTTTTTAAAGGAAAACACTTTTTGCATTTAATCATAATGTATTCAATCTTAAATTAGCAGAATAAAATAAAATTAGCAGAACTACATCAACTCAAATTACAAGAGTATTAGTTTATGTACTGTGATTTTACCTGAACATGGAAAACCCTAGAATGAAAAAGAAAAAGGAAGAAAAAAACAAAAGGTAGTGCTTTGAAAGCTAAGGGTGATTTGAACTTTAGATAAAGTAAATCCTAAGCAAAATTAACCAAAACTGTTATTTGGTAAATAAAATGTTAGTTTCAATATGTTGTTGTGTGGAACCAATTTACTGCTACTAATGATGAAATTTTGATGAACTAATAAGCAATCTCATGCATCAAAATGGAATGTTAGGTATAATGTTAGTGGGGTTATTATTTGTAACGGTTACAACATCCGTGGCAGATGCAGGGGACAAGTGCCCTTAAACTAAAGGCCTTGCTTCAAAAATCCATTTTCAAGTTGGTACATTTATTTTAAGTGACCTAATTATCATACATTTCATTTTCTAATCAACAAGTTAAAAACCTTTCGTAATTAACACATTTGTGCAAAAACATCAATACATGCTATGTTTATCATTACTTTTAACAACAGCTTCATTTATTTATTTTTATTTACTATAAACTATATCTAAGTTTGGTTATCAACATCTTTTCTTGGTTAATTAAATCCTTCTAGTTTTTTATTTTATTTTATTTTATTTCAAGTAAAAAAATTAAAATTAAGAAAATAAGCTACTTAGGTTGTTCTAAAGATTTTTTTAATTAGACAAGTTCTTTTATTTGCAAAATTTAGGGTTTTCTTCCTTTTTTTTTCTTTTCTATTCAAATAATTCTTGAATAGACTAAATCTTCAACCTAAAGCTTACCCACCAAAACATTCTTTCTTGAAATAAAAAAAAAAAACTCACATTTTTTTCTTTTCAAACACTAATCTCATATATAAAAAAATCCATAAAATTCAGTCAATTTTATAAAAAAAATCTAAATCTCATATATCTAAGATTACTTTACCTTATATTTACCATAAATCTCCTAAATATTTAAATATAAAAAATAAGAACTCATCCACTCGAATCTACTTTTCTGATCTAACATATATTTATTTATTAGTGTTGTGTTTACAAATATCAACAACTAACAAAAATATTAATAACCAACAACTAACAAGAATATATAGATGAAAATTGACAAAAGAATCAAATTTACTTTTTTTGAGAAAGGTGTACTTAACTAACTAAAACAACTTTAAAAAAAACCTAAAATGACACACATAACTCAAACCATAATGAAAGTATAAAACACAATTAGAAAGAAAATGTGTGTAATGTTGTAGGGTTTTCCAAAGTTATAGGAACTTTCTTGAAAATGACTCCATGACATGCTAGATATATATATATATATATATATATATATATATATATATAAAAATAAAATAAAATAAAAAAACGAACCACATCACTAACATTCATATATGAGGCTAAATGAGAATCCAAGCTTGGCACAGCACTAGATATAGTGCATTTCCCTTGTAAAGGACACATAGTGACACAAAGCAGGGTACTAATTAAAGAGGGACACTGAGAATCCAATGAAAATGGCTAGCCATGGTTTGATGCATAGAGAGTGCGTGTGAGAGAGAGTTTGCATACCATTTTTGCTAATCTTTTCCTTTTACCAAAGCTTCCCTGCCAGAACTGTAATGGTTTATTTTTGGAAACTTGCCAACTTCTCTTAAATAGTCGCACATGGACCATGTTCTCTTGCAAACCACACTTCTGGCTCACCCTCCTACAACTTCATTCTCTTCACCAAATACAACATCACTTTTTGGAAAATTAGGTTAATGAGCAAAATGCCACACGACACCTTACAATGGTACATGTTAAGGTTTAGTCTTGGATCGTTTTAAAGATATCGTCAGTAAAATTTTCGTTCTCTGACTGGTGTCTAGAATTCTTGCTAAGTATATATTCGATTTAATGATTCTTCTTTAGTTAGTAGTGTTCGGAAAGACAGTAGAAAATTCTTTATGATTTTAAATGTGTAGGTGGAAATGTACTTTTGTTCATTCTTATCCACCTTGTATGAGAGTTGGACCACCTCTTAAAGTGGGCCGATTTATTTTAATTGTTTCTTGTTGATAAAAAAAAAAACCTAAAATTTCTTCTAACTTTTTCATGCCTATATTGTGGATTTTACGACTTCAAAATGCCAAATTATAAATATATATAAAATTCATGTATGTGGGTATAAAAAAAAATATGTATAGAAATAAATTAGTAGATTAGAGAAGTTAAATTTAGCAATGGGAGGACTTGGATGTAGTTTTTCTCAAAAAAACTATGTTATTAAATTTATTCATTAATAGTTTTTATATATAATTTATTAGTGCCACAAGAGATAATTCTTGAGTTTTCACACTAGTTTTCACATTTAAAATTATTTTGAATAACTTAAAAATATTATAATTTGTTTTTATTATATAAAATGTTTGGCTGTATATAAGAAAATATAATAAAATAAAAGGCATTACATCGGTTTGTTTGACTTTAATAATTTAACTTAATTTTTATTTAAGAAAATCATTATATCAAATGATTATTTAATTTTAATATAAAAATGAGTGTTAACGACACTAAGTTGATATCATATTAATTAAATAATATTTTAAAGGTCAGTGTAACTCATGCTAGTTTATAATATTGTTCTTGTTAAATTTTATAAAAATATATAAGTATTTAATATACATGTGCTAGAGTCTATGGTTTATTTGTTTTAAGTTAACCCAAAGTTTCTCATTTTTCTTATCAAAATGACTAAAATTTCTAATAAAATAATAATTTTTTAATCTTTAAAATATCTCTAATTTAATTATTATAATAATTAATTATTTTTTATCTTTAAAATTAATTTCTATTTAATAAATTTTTTTAGTTATATATAAATTCTCTTGAGTCAAAAAATAAAAGCAGTCGAAGGTGGACTTTATTTGGGTGATGCGAATTCCCCTCAAGAGTTGACTTTTACCACTTGGCGCTTCCCCGTACCACACACTACATGCTCATTAAATTTCTCATATTTATTCGTAATATCACTTGTTTAAGATATTTTACATATAGATTAAGAAAATTAATAAAATAAAATTACATTCTAATAATTAAAAAAATTCTATATTTATTAGAAAATGAATTTTAATTTTGATCAATCTCGTAAAGTTTGTTTATAAAATAAAATTTATATTTACTTAGTATAATTAGTTCTTGTTTCAATCTGAAATTCAAACCAAATTATTTATACACTGCAAGAATCATTAGTAGAAGCTAATTTTAGAGAAAAAAACAATTAATTGTTATAGTGATCAAATTAGATATTGTTTTAAAAATTAAAAAAAATTATTAATTTGTAAATTAATTTCTATTATTGATAAATAGTTTTTTTTATCTAATTAGTTATTAAAATTATATGAATCAATTACTAAACGTTTCATAAAGAAAATTCAAAAGATGATTATGGAATAGAAAAATCTTTAATAAAACTTTTTATGTTCTCTAAACAAGAATTAAGAAACTTAAAAATAAGAAGAGACACTTTCTCGACTCTAGAAAAAATAATTAAGAAGCTAGATGCCATTAAAATATCAAAAGTAAATACAATTCAAGAAGATGAAGAACAAGTAAATAAAATACAATGAGGAAAAATACTCAATTTCCAACAAATCAAAGTAGTAGTACTATGCAATAATATAAAGATAGAAAATAAAATTAAAAAAATTAAAGTAAAAAAATTAGAAAATTAGGAAATTTTTATAGTCAATATGGTTATGAAAAGAAGAGTCCACCATCAACAATTCAAAATGAAAAATGGAAAAAACTTCCACTCCTAACAAGCAACCCATACAAAAGACAAAAGAAATAAATTCACAAAATAAGACGAAAAATAGTTACTTAAAATTGTAAGTTTAAAGAAAATTAAATAAATTACAAATAAATGAAGAATTAAAAACACTAACTACAAAATCTATTTTTTAAATAACTTAAAATGAAGACGAAAACATAGAAATAGAAGAGGAAGTGAGCTCAAAAGAAAAAGAATGTCGTGAAGATCACTGCGATGCCAGAGAAAATTGTGACTACATATATAAGATATGAATTATTATCTTTATTAATATTATAATTACAAATTATTAAATTAATATTTTTATTATTAATATATACTAATATATAATAAAAAAATTAACATTACAATTATCATAAATTATTAATATTTTTATTATAATTATTAGCATGATTATTTTAATATTATTATTATTAACTAAAATATTATTACATTAATTTATTAAATTAATATTTTCTTTATGTTATATATTCATACAAAATAAAATTATTTGTATTATTATTAAAAATTATTATTAGAGTAGGAAAATTATTATTATTATTATCATAATTATTTTCATTAGTATTATTAATATTATTGACGAAATTGACGCTCAGTTATCGACAATATTAAGTTGTGTTCAATTACCAACAGATAAGAAATTAATATGTTTTTTTTATTTTTCATATCAGTCACTACAATTTGTAAGTAAAATTTATAAATAATTAAAAAATTATCGGCAAACACAAATTCTTTGTTAATTTTTCCTGGATAATACATTTTCCAATATTTTTCCATGTCTTATTAAAGTCTTTTCATAAATAATTTATTTGATATTATTCTTATATATTATGTCATGCATAATATAAACGTTTTATTCATAACAGTATGAATTAAAATCTTGGTAGTTATTTACTTACCAATTAGTTAATTAGATACTAACTTAAAAATTAGTTTATAAATTTAAAATTTATTTTAGATATTAATAATTTTTTTTTCTAAAATAGTATCTAATTTATTAAATATAGTAACTAATTATTTGTTTGTCTCTAAAATTGGTCATTTTATTGCAGTGAACAATTCAACATGGTTTCATCCAATATTTTCTAACTCGATTCAAAAGAACTTTAATTAACAATATAAATCAACACAACCCATCATCAAAAAATCTTCAATCACGCAACATCCCTACATAAAATATAAATAATGTGACCAAGACAAAATTAAGCATTCAAATTTTTTACCATAGGGTTTTATCAAACATTTAACTAATTACTCTTACCTGACAACAAGTTATTTCAGCTAAACTCCAATAAGTCATATTCAATATACCCAAACTTGTCCACTATAAGAACCTTAAACATCAAACCAAAGATATCACTATGACTTTATTTTTATCTCTGCATACGCCACATGCAACACGTCTCCCTAGGCATGTAAATCACTCACGTGCAAAGAATCCAAGGGAAAAAGGGATGGAGTGACTTACTCTAAACAAAATTTTGATCGAATAGATATCTTTTATTTTTTGTTAACTTTGCAAGGGTATGTTTTGAATCTTGAAAGAATGAATGATCAACCCAAAATCTTAGAGACAAGATAAAGAGTACAAGTTTTAGAGAGGCTTTTTTATAAAATGAAGTTAGAATAGTTATGTTCTTCTATTTATAAGTCTTTTAACTTAATTAATAAAATATTCATACTTCATCCTATTAAAATAACTTCTACTCTTAAACATAATTTATTTGGTCCTTATAGCAATTGCTTTATGAAAATGATTAAACAAGTTCTAAAAGACTCATCCACAAAATTAGGATGCTTGAGCATCCAATCAATGCTTAAGCACTCATGCAACAAGTCATTCACTATCACACATTCAAGATACATGTACAACACCTCTACCATGCATAAGTATTCAAAATAACTCTTAAGTCACATGTCATATCACTTTATGAGTGTTTTTTCCAATGCTTAAGCTATATGCTTCCAAAGGATAGAAAATCGTCTTAAGCTCAGCACATCACTTGAGTGACTAGCACATCGCTTAAGTGAATAAAATTGTTAATACAATGATTGCATAACACTTTAGACTCACAACAACATGTTGCTTGAGCGATATTTAACCCAAAAACAACGTAAACATGTATTACACATGAAATTCTCAACGTCGTTAACCTATCAAATTTATTCTTTCTCATCCATATTCAATATTTCTTCACTCTCATGTAGATAGATACTTCCTCCTTTTACAATCATATACTATATCATCAACAAATATCACTTATCAAAACTACCAAAATATGATTAAGACGAAGTATTTGTTTCCCTTTTTTTTATCGACAAGAAAAAATAAATAAAGATGAACCACTTTAGGGGTGACCCAACCCTTATACAAACTATAACACAACAATTCCCCAAATCCCTTCTAAACAACCTAACCCTCACAAACTTAGAACCACAAACAACCCAACCAAAGGAGTAAATCTTGATAGAATAGAATATTAAGAATAGAATATTTTGTCATTATTGCTTATAATTAGTCCCTTGTAATTAGGCTGTCATTATTGCTTATAATTAGTCCCTTGTAATTAGGCTGGACAATAATCCACAATAATTGTATATATGATATTCAAGATGAATGAGAAGGGACGTGGGGGGATTCGATTATCTTACATGGTATCAGACTTGAAACTGATCCTTCCCTAAACACCGCAACACGCGCAGCAAACGAGCCAACGCCGTCCCTGCACATCCGCGCCGTTCTGATCGTCCCTCCTCCTACGATCGTCTGAACCTGTTTCCGGTGACCTCACCGCGCCGCGATCATTCCGCGCCGCCCCACCTCTCCTCCTCGTCTCGTTCTTTTCCGCATTCATGTCTGACTCTGATTCTTCTCCTTCAAACGACACTTCCCCACCCAACATGAAGAAATCTGATTTTCATCCCGCTCTTGCTGTCTCCAATATTAGGAACAACATTCCTATTATTCTTGAGATGGAAAAAGATCAATACGGAACCTGGGCCGAGCTTTTCCGCATCCATGCTCGATCCCATCGCGTCTTGCATCACATCGTTCCATTCACAACAACACCACCGCCGGCTTCTACTAGCGCCGACTATGAACAATGGATCACTCTTGATGCCACCGTTCTTCAGTGGATCTATTCCACCATCTCTACTGATCTGCTGACGACCATTCTGGAACCTGATTCCACTGCAGCAGCAGCCTGGAACCGTTTGGCAGACATTTTCCAAGACAATCAGAACGCTCGTGCTGTCACTCTTGAGCAAGAATTCTCTACCACTCGTATGGAGGATTTCGCCAATGTATCTGCCTACTGTCAGCGCCTCAAGATGCTCTCGGACCAGTTGAGGAATGTCGGCTCTCCTATCAACAACCACCGTCTGGTCCTTCAACTGATATCTGGTCTTCCAGAAGCTTACCGCAGCGTTGCAACCGTGATTCGATAGAGTAATCCTCTACCAGCCTTCTATCAGGCTCGCTCTATGCTTACTTTGGAAGAAGCAGGTATGGCTAAAATGACAAGCACGGGCTCTCATACTGTCTTGCACACCACTCAGCAGCAACCCTCTACCGACACCTCTCAGCAGAACACCTGTCACTCTGGCAACCGCTCTCACCCTCGTGGCAACCAAGGCCGCGGAGGTAGGCGTGGTAACCGCAGTGCATCTCGGTCTGGCGCTTCCAATACTCCTCCATCATGGTCCTCTCCTCCTTGGCAGCAACAACAACAGTATCCAGCCTGGCACCAATGGGGTTGGTCTCCACCACCATGGACCATGCCTCCGTGCCCATATCCCACATCTCAGTGGACACGCCCTACCGGTCCTCCGAAGCCAGGCATCCTAGGACAGCGTCCTCAGGCATATATTGCTACTACATCTCCGACACTGACAGACATCGAGGCAGCTATGCACACCATGTCTCTCCAGACTCCTGACGCTCCGTGGAACATGGATACTGGCGCATCAACTCACACATCAGCATCACAAGGTAATCTCTCGTCTTATCTTCCTTTAAGTAATCTCTCGTCTTATCTTCCTTTAAGTAATTCAAATCAGAAAGTCATTGTTGGTAATGGCCATAGTATTCCAATTCACGGCACCGGACACACACAAATAGCCACCCCTTACAAACCTCTACACTTAAACAATGTCCTACATGCCCCGAATATTATTAAAAATTTAATTTCTGTTAGGCGACTCACCACTGACAACAATGTCTCTGTTTCCTTTGACCCTTTCGGTTTTACTGTCTCTGATTTTCAGACAGGGATGCCTCTCATGAGATGTGACAGCCTTGGCGATCTATATCCAGTCACCACCTCCCCAAGTTTTGTTGGTCTTACGTCTAGTCTCTGGCACGGTCGCCTTGGTCATCCTGGCGCCCACGCTTTAAATTCCCTTCGCAATAATAAGTTCATATGTTGTGAACCTTTTAATTCTTCTGTTATTTGTGACTCTTGTGTTTTAGGCAAGCAGGTTAAATTGCCATTTCTTAACTCTCAAACAATAACTTTGATGCCCTTTGATATTTTACATAGTGATTTGTGGACTTCTCCAATTTTAAGTTCTGCTGGTCATAAATATTATGTTCTCTTCTTAGATGATTTTACAAATTTGAAATGTTTCAGTCACTTACTAATCTTATTCAAACACAATTTTCGCTAAGTGTAAAATCTTTTCAGTGTGACAATGGCGGTGAATATAATAATGAGCTATTCCAACAATATTGCGCCAACCATGGTCTTGTTTTTCGCTTCTCTTGTCCTCACACATCCTCACAAAATGGGAAAGCCGAACGAAAAATAAGAACCATTAATAATATGATGCGCACCATGCTAGCCCATTCTTCTGTTCCCCAATCATTTTGGCATCATGCCCTTCACATGGCAACTTACCTGTTAAATATTCTTCCCTACAAAACACTTCAAAATACGTCACCTACACAACTCCTATACCATCGTGATCCCACCTACACACACTTACGAGTCTTTGGTTGCCTATGTTATCCGTTACTCCCGTCATCTACCATTCACAAGCTACAACCTCGCTCTACCCCGTGTGTCTTTTTGGGTTATCCTTCCAATCATAGAGGTTACAAATGCTTTGATTTGTCAAACAGAAAATTAATAATTTCGAGGCATGTCATCTTTGATGAAACTCAATTTCCCTTCACCAAGATACACTCACCCTCACCCCCCTCTTATCACTTTCTAAACGATGCCCCACACCCCTACCTCATCCATCAGTGGCAAAATCAAATACCACCACCAGCCACACATAACCAATTACCAACCATCACTGACCAGCCACCCCCATCAACTAACCTACAATCATCGACCTTTACCCCTCCAATCAACCCACCCACTACAATCTCCAACAGCTCACCCCCACCAATTCAACCACCACCTACACGTACTATCACCACCCGTAGTATGCAAGGCATTACCAAACCCCGTAAACTATTTAACTTATCAATTTCTCACTCAAACCACTCCATCTCTCCATTACCCAAAAATCACAAAATAGCCCTATCAGACCCCAATTGGAAATCCGCAATGAAATCTGAATTTGATGCTCTTATTAGAAATAAGACGTGGGATTTAGTTCCTCGTCCTTGTGATGCCAATCTCATTCGATGCATGTGGATTTTCAAACATAAGAAAAATTCTGATGGCTCCTTTGAGCGCTATAAGGCTCGCCTTGTTTGTGATGGCAGGTCACAGGTTGCAGGTGTGGATTGTGATGAGACTTTCAGCCCGGTGGTCAAACCAGCTACTATTAGAACAGTACTCACCATTGCTCTCTCTAAATCCTGGCCCATTCATCAACTGGATGTCCAGAACGCTTTTCTACATGGTGATCTTCATGAGACTGTTTATATGCATCAACCATTAGGTTTCCATGATTCTCATCATCCAGATTATGTTTGTCGTCTGAAGAAATCACTCTATGGTCTCAAGCAAGCACCTAGAGCATGGTACCAACGCTTTGCAGACTATGTAACTACCATTGGGTTTCGACATAGCACATCAGACCACTCTCTCTTCATCTATCGACAACACTCTGACATGGCCTACATTCTTCTTTATATGGACGACATCATTCTTATTACCTCTACTCATGTCCTTCGCAAATCAATTATGTCATTATTGGCTACTGAATTTGCAATGAAAGATCTTGGTCCGTTGAGTTACTTTCTGGGCATCGCTGTCTCTCGCCACCCTGGCGGCATTTTTCTCAGTCAAAGCACCTATGCTTCTAAAATCCTTGAACGTGCTGGCATGACATCCTGCAAACCGACTGCCACACCTGTCGATACCAAACAGAAACTCAGCACGTCATCTGGCACTCCTTATGAGGATCCCTCTCTCTATCGCAGTCTTGCAGGAGCCTTACAGTACCTCACATTCACTAGACCTGACATCTCATATGCGGTTCAGCAAATCTGTCTCCACATGCATGCACCCACGACAGAACACATGCTTGCTCTCAAACGCATCCTTCGGTATGTCCAGGGCACCATACACTTTGGTCTACATTTATCACCATCCCCCATTACAAAACTCATCTCCTACACTGACGCTGATTGGGGTGGATGTCCTGACACCAGACGCTCCACATCTGGGTACTGTGTTTTTATGGGTGACAACCTTATATCTTGGTCTTCCAAAAGACAGCCCACTCTCTCCCGTTCCAGTGCAGAAGCAGAATACAAAGGTGTTGCTAATGTTGTATCTGAGTCATGTTGGCTTCGCAATCTCTTACTAGAGCTCCATTTTCCTATTCCTCAGGCCACTTTGGTGTATTGTGACAATGTCAGTGCAATGTATCTCTCTGGTAATCCTGTTCAACATCAGCGTACCAAGCACATTGAAATGGACATTCACTTTGTACGGGAAAAAGTAGCTCGTGGTCAAGCACGCGTACTTCATGTTCCATCTCGACATCAGATTGCAGATATCTTCACCAAAGGACTTCATCGTATTCTCTTCGATGATTTCCGGACCAGTCTCAGCGTCCGTGAACCTCCCGCTTCGACTACGGGGGTGTGATAGAATAGAATATTAAGAATAGAATATTTTGTCATTATTGCTTATAATTAGTCCCTTGTAATTAGGCTGGACAATAATCCACAATAATTGTATATATGATATTCAAGATGAATGAGAAGGGACGTGGGGGGATTCGATTATCTTACAAATCTCACAAAAGCTCACTTGATTGAAAACATACAAGCCACATGATCAATGCACTACTCAGAGTAAGTAAAACGAGCAGAAATAGTTTTAGATGTTACCCAAAACCAAACCTTTAATTGTGCCAAAGTGAACAATTCTAAAAGGTCGATCACTCCACCTTGAAAAATATGTTTATTCAAGTTCTTTTAGATTTCACTAACTACAACAATCCAAACACTACTCCAAACAACATTTACCTGGACAAGAGCATTTAACAAATTAAAATGCAAGAAGTGAGAAACTAGATCAACATTATCAACTAACACTATCCCCATCCATGCATACCACTGATTCCAGACTAGCCAAGCAATCCTGTATTCAAAAAACATGTTTTATTGACTCCACTGCCATCCTGCAAAAACTATAAAGGTTGCTATCAACCAAAACCCCACGTCTTTCCCTTATTTGACTTGAAGTGTGTCCCTATCTAACAATCCTTTAAAAATCTCTTCAACAATCCATAATTCAGGTAATCTTTCAACAACAAAAAAAATCAATTATGCACTAGTAACATTCCCTCTTAACAAATTATTCCATAAAAGAAAGAAGAAAAGAACTTTAAACATCCACAAGGTTGAATAAACATACCAAAACTAGAATCTAGTTGGTCCAATACTATCTTACTCTTTCAACTCCTCGGAATCTCAATTTGGCCAGTATTCTACTATCATAATCTTATTTAAAGTTAGAAAGAATAGCAAGAGAAAAAAAATAAACTAAGGATTTAAAATGAATTAAGAAAAAAAAAACATATAATTCCTATTCATAAATTTCATTTTCTATTTATTTTAAATTTTATTATTAAAATATTTTAGATCTTACTTAAATTCTAGATAATTTGAGATAGATGTAATATAAAATACATTACATCTCTTATCAAAGATGATTTTATTGAAATGGGTAGTAGAAATCATGGAAAATGTCAAAATTTAGTGAAATGTTATTTTTATCTTAAAGTTGCTCTTAAATAAATTTTATTAATATTTATATTTAGAATAGATAAAATTAAGGTATTTATTGAGAGAGAGTGTGCCATTTTAATAAAATTATTACAATAAACAACATATTTATTTTTACTTTTGTATTGTTTATAAAACTTAAACAATAGTTATTTTCTAAAATAATAAAAATACTTCTGTAAAATTCAAATTTAAATTATTAACTAAATTTGAAATAATGCGTACCCTTTCTTTCTCATTTATTATAAAAAAAAATTCAAACATATTAAGAAAAATAGTTAATTGCATTAAATTTGATGTTATTTTTCTGAAATATCCTTCTCATTAAATATCAAGTGAAATATAATTGAAATTAAGATTTTGAAGAAAAATTATGATGTAAAATAATTTTAAAAAATTATATTTGAGAAAAAATATATACCTTTTTAATGAGAAGTGAAGGAGTATTCGAGTATTAATAGAATGTGACATTTATTGTATCCTTTTGTAGTGCAATAACTGTGGTGTCTCAACACCCAAGAGAGCACCAACAGAGATATTTTTCTTTGCTTGCAACTACCAAGAGATCATATTCTGCACTTTCACATTTATTTTATTTTCATCCACAATTAAATAAAAAATATTTAATAAAAAAAATACTTAAGAGATATTTCAAAATTTATATTAAAAAAATAAACCTAGTACCTAAAAAATACCATCACATAAGCTTGGAAAGTTTACTATAGGTTAATCTTTTTAGAACAGATAAACCTATCAGGTTTTAGAGCAGAAAAAAACAAATAACCTACCACAAGCTCAATTTTTTTTTTATCAGCAATAAAAAATCAATAAATGAGAACCACTTCAGGGGTGGTCCAACCCTTTTACAAACACACATACAATTTAACTCCTAAACACCCAAAACCGCCGGTCAAAAGACCAATCAAACCAAGCGCTAACTAGCTTTACCACAAGCTCAATAGAAACGTGAAATAAATCTTTAATACTAGAAAAATCATTAAACAAAAATAATTTAAAAATAATTATTATTATATTAACTAAATTAGATATTATTTATTTTAATGTTAAGCTAATCATTGATCTAGTTGGATATTTCGCATCGGCTAAAAATTATAATATTCCATAGTATATAAGTGGGTGCAAACTTCGTCTCATCAAAACCAGCTTATAACATATTACATAGGTATGTATAAAGGTTGAACCACTCTTTAAGTGGTTCCTGTTATTCAATTCTTATTACTGATAAAAAAAATGGGTGGTCTAATAATGATCTGATAGCGGGTGATCTGATAAGCTGAATAATCGTTAAAATATATTCAAAAATAACTCTAATACTATATTAAAAAGTAAACTTTAAACCTAACTCAACCTTATAAAATCGGCGAATCTTCGAACATCTTGATATAACTAAAATTGTATTAATTTTCCTTAGTAAAACACAACATATTATAAAATATTGTGATTATTTTGATATGAAGTGAATGAATTATTGACATAGGTAGTAAGAGATGGTAGGTAGCTACTTAGCTATGGTGTAGTTGTGAATGAAAATTGTACTAAAATTACTTTAGAAAGTTACATGTGCATCGAATAAAGATACTGACACCATATAATATATACTTCATTTACCTGTACAGTGCAGGTGAACTTTATATAAACCAATAAACTTCTACGTATAATTTTTTTCTCACTTTTTCATTCTTTGTCAGTGCATGTATATCACTCACTTCTTCTATGACAAATGTCACCTCTCACATTTCATATTTACAAAAAAAACTAACATTATGGTAATTTTTTTATCAATTAAACTATGCAAAAACTGCACAAGAAAAGATGGATACAGAACTGAGAAGAAATTCTTCTGTCTGTCTCCTGGATTCTCCAATCAGTTCAAGTTTCTGTAAATATTTTATTTTTTTAACTTTTCTTCAGTGTTTTAAGAGTTATTTTGTTTAGATTATTTAGGTTAATTAACTTCATACTGTGAATGACATAGGCTTTGAGGATATTGTTATAAGAAGAAAACTTTGAAAAGTTTTTAAATTGCTTAACTTTTCTTGATTTAAATAGTTTCATATGGTAAAAAAAAAATTATTATAATTTTATGATCTAATTATATTTTTAATCCTGAAATTTAGAACGTATATTATTTTAAAAACATCTTTCAATTTCTTTTAAAAAAATTAAAAAATACAGTTTTTACTAAAAAAAATCATTAACTGAAAATTAATTTTAGAAAAAAAATAATCAATTATTTACTAAATAAGAGATAATTTTGTAAATTAAAAAATATTTTATCTAAAATAGTTTCTATTATTAAAAAAATTATAAACTAATTTTTAAATTGGTATTTAAATATTAGTTATTAGTTTTTAAAGTTTTAGTTACTAATTATTTTATATTTTAAGTTAATCTCTATTAATTTTTTAGAAGTTAATTTAAAATCTAAAGTACTAGTAGTTAAAATCTAGATAGCTAATTTATATATCAATTTAAAAATAATTTTATAATTTTTTTATTAATAATAAAAATTACTTTAAATATAAATAATTATTTAACCTTTAAAATAATATCTAATTTAGTTAATATAATAATTAATATTTTTATTTTTAGATTTAGTTGTTATTTAATATATATTTTTAGTGTTTAACTTTTTTAAATTTACATTATAAATTAAAAACAGTTTTTGTTAATCAAATTCACTATTTAAGAAATAAAAATGTATTTTGAAAATTCAGAGGAATAAAATTGAAATTTCTTAAATTTTATAGACTAAGAATACAACTAATATCACGAGTCTAAAAAAATCAGTGTTAGTGAAATACCTAGTTAATGAACTGCCATTATTGGAAGATTTGTTCCAATTATGTTTTACAATTAAACTAAAAATCTTATTTAAAAAATTGAAAATTCGATTTCACTTTTTATGATCACTTGGTCTTATATGAACACATGTTTTGAATTTAAAATGTGTGTGAATAACATGAACTTCACTTGATTTGATTTGATTCCTGATTTGGGAACCCTAATTGTGCCTAATTAGTAGCTAAATGTGGGTAGCAAGGGTAGGTGTTTGAACCTAGAAAAACAACAGTGTCTGAGCACGTGTGAAAAGATTTAACGTGCAGGCACGTTAGAAGACAGAGAAGAAGAGTGAAAGAGAGAATAAGGTTACAGAAAGAGGCATTACAGTAATCACCATTTAGAAAGCAATAGTAATGTATGGTCCATGAAGTTAGAAGAGGAAGAACAAAACCCTAATTAATCAAGTCATTTAGATTTTGAAGGGTCACATCAACACTTCCCATAGGTAATTTTTCTAGGTAGGGACACAAACTTCCCTATCAACACCATCACAACTAGAGGGTTCATCTTAGTTTTCTTCACACTCCAAATAAAGTTTATTTTCCATTCTAAGAAAAAAAAATACATTACTAATATATATATATATATATATATATATGACTTATTCCCTTAATCAACACTCATCAATAAAGCAATGTGGGTTTTGTAAAAGTGAGTGAGAATTATTTTAAAGATTAAATATGTTATTTTATTTCCTAATTATAATTTTTTTTTCAAATTTTAAATTATTCAGGTATCTATAGTATAGAAATGATTGAAATATTTTTTTTTATGTGAGATATTTATAGTATTTTTTATCAACAAGAAACAACTAAAATAAATCGATCTCACTTAAGGGTGGTCAAACTCTCATACAAAGTAAGAATGAACAAAAGTACATTTCCACCTACACATTTAAAATTATAAAAAAATCTCTTACTGTTTTCCCCAACACTATCAACTAAAGAAGAATCATTAAATCCAATACAAGGGTTCTAGATACCCGTCAAAGATATCTATAGTATACAAATGATTGAAATAATTTTTTCTGTATCTGAGATGATTGTTAAATTTTTATAAAATTCATTATTATTTTAATTACAGACTAAAGCTCATTATAATTACTTCTAACAGATTTATGAATTACTTCTAACAGATTTATGAAGTGGAATCTCAAATTGAATCAATTTCATATACAAAATGGCATATTCCAATCATATTTATACTACAAGCACATTAATGGTTTAAAGTTTGAACCAAAGACAAAAATCAATTTCGTATCACAATATAGGAACGAAAAAATATATTTAATCCTAAGGTTAAAAATTTCAATTTTTTTATAGAACATTTTTTTTAATTACATTTTTTCATTTATAAAATTTGAATTTTATACTTATTTAAAAGGGTCAAATTTGGCTCTACTTTGGAATTACATCATTTGTTCATCTATTTTAAGATTTAGGGTTTTATTCTATTTTCACAATTATCGAACTTTTTAAATATTTCAATCAAATAAAAATAATAATAATAATAGTAATAGTAATAATAATACATGAGATAGGAATGAAATGACAGGTTTTGTGCATTTAATTATGAGAGAATGTTAATTGTTTTATTGAGGCACATGAAAATGCTAAGGTTACTATTGATAAAGACAGGAGAATAGGGAAAGAATCTTTCTGTACTACCAACCTTATCATTAGTGTTACGCCACAATTTTTTTGCTAAAACCATATTTACAAATTCTAATTATCTATCTATAAAATAATATATATACTACTTTTCTGTCGTATATAACAAATATTTGGAATTTACTAACCATATATAAAATAAGATCAATTATCTCATTTTTAATTTTTAAAATATTAAAATATGCTTTCTAGTTTCTTCTTTCATTGATTCTCCCTAAGATTATAGCTTCACATGGAAGCATATCTCATTATGCAGATTTTTTTCTTTTCAATATGATCTTCTATGGAGATTTTTTTTTTTTTTTTTATCTTATACATTAGTTTATGCAAAGTAAAAAAAAAATACAAATTATAACTCAACTCCCTTATGCACGAAAATTAAAATTTCATTTCGAAATTTCTAAAATTTATCATCAGAATATATGTTTCAACCCATGATTGTTCTTCATGAAATTATTTCATCAAGAAGTTGATATCCTAATTAAGAAACCCAAAAAAAAAAAATATGTCGGTAGAATAATTTACAAATTAATAATTTGAAAAGTTCATAATATAATACAACTCAAATGCTACTTTGATTCCTGTAGTCTTTTCTTTCTCATTCATAAATCATATACAAACCCAAATATTAAAACTTTCACCAATAATGCATTTTTTTTCCTAAACTTTTCTATTATCAACTGAAACATTACCTAACATATAATGCATTCTTTCTACCAATTTAGTACATATTTGGTTTGAAATTATAAAGTACTTTTACAAATTTCAATGCATTCTTTTTAGCAATTTAGTGTATTTTCAGTTTAAAGTTAAAAAAGTATTTCCACAAATTCCGATACAAAATTACATGTTTAAGTTGAAGGAAGAAACAGGGTTTATTCTCAATTCTAGAATGAAAACAATTTTTTCTTTTTTCTATTTAAATATTTTATTTGTTGAAATTTTAACAAACTTTTGATCATGTATACCATTTTCTATATTCTTTTCTTCCTTGGTCTATTAAATAAACCCTTCATACAACCCGAATTGCTTGATAAAGATTAATTATATATCTATAAAATTGATGAATATTTCTCACATATAACAAAGGGAACAAAATGATTCTATCCACATAGTTCATTATATTTTTTTGGGTTGTTCTTTGTTAACATTTTTTATGCATATAAAGTGTCTATTGGAAGACATTATATTTACACTACTTTTATATATGGATCATCCCTTAAATATTTAAATTTATTTTTTTATTATGAACAAAAATTTCAGAAATCTTCCAACTCTTATACAACACATCTAAAGAGATATAATCTATTATGACTTGACTAACTTAATACCAAAACATAATTGAGTATATAGATATAATTGAGTATGGATGGAAAAAAAAAAACTTTTTTAAGAGAGGTGAAAGGCTCTTAGGTGATCTTTGGTGTAGTTTCATGACTTTGAATTATGGAAAAATTGCTTTGGGGGAGGCAAAAAGAAAATTATGAAAACAACATGATTAACCCTAGAATTAGGGTTATTAGCACATGCAAATGCAACTTAATGATGAAGGAAGAAGGGGTGAGTGAAATAATTTTGAAGGGCCTATAGTATTGTGAATAGTATACATGCAAGAAAGAGCACTCCTAATAAAACTTTTTTATAAAGCAAACAGAAAAAATGCAGATATTATTCGAATTTGTGTACACTGCATTTGGAATCAAAGTGTGGCAAACACTACTAATTCAAACAGTGCATTATTACTGTTTCATTTAGTGGGGGAATTGATACAACATTCTTCATGAACTCCACAAAAATAAAAATTATTATTATTAATAATAATAATAATAATAAATATCCCTGTTTTTAAGGGGCAATTAAAGGCCTAGGACAAGCCCATGCCTGGGTTGTTAGGAGCACCATGACCCCAACACCAAAACAAGATTAGTGACTTCATCAATCACCAAAATCCAAAACCAAAATTCATGCATGGTGGACCCAACACACAAGTGAAATAAAATAATAAATTAAATAAAAGGGGTTTACCAAAAACAAAATGCACCCATAATGTGAAGGCTGGTACACACAACACAACACAACAACACCACACCTTCTGACCTGTCCCTCTCTCACTAATCTTTATCTTTCTCTCCATTATTTAAATACATGCTATGCTACTCAATATTATTATTATTATTATTATTAGTATTAATTAATGATAAAGTGCTATTCATCTACTTGCCTTAAAAGGAAAGAGTGTACAAACATTTCCCAAGATCACATGCACTTGCATAAGAAAAATGGGTACTTAGATTACAAACACTATTAAATAACATTATCTTTATAAAGTAGGATTAGGATTCTCCCAAAACCATTACTCAAACAAGGAAACTAACTACCCTCTTGTTTTTAGCATATTTGTAGGTTGACTCAACAACAACACTTGATTAAGGAGAATAATTAAGAGGATAACAAGGTTTGTGTTGAAATAATCATTGCCCACATCACCACAAAGTACACTTTTTTTCCTTACTTGGATTAGATTACCCAAAATCTCACAATATAGTATAATGCTTCTTTGATTATTAGCTTTGTTCTTAGAAGAATATGTAATAGAATAAGAAGATTGTTACCAATTAAGAACCGCCCTTAACACTTTCTGCCTCTATCTATCGGACACAAGATGTGAAGAAAACAATAATTACTTATTCCATTTGTGACTGGAGAAAGAGAAAAAAGTGCACAATTCTTAACCCTATCATCATCATCATCTTCTCACCCAAAAAGAACACTAAAACAGAATATATAACACAAAGCAAATCCAATCCCAAAGGCCAAAAGTGAGAGAGAGTGAGAAGATGAAAAGGAAAAAAGAGAGAGAGAATAACAGAAGTAGTGATCATTATTACTTAATACTAAGCATTTAACTACAATAACTAAGCAGCAGAGTGAAACAAGAAAATTAAATTCCCTAAGGGTATCATCAAAACCAAATCTCTCCCATGTCAAGAAGGTGATCATCTCATTAATTAACCAAAACTAAACAATTAAATGAAAATAGAAAAAAAACGACTAATTAAGTAATTAACCGGTACCACCTCTTAATTACTCTATCATCTAAACATATGATTATTCTCAATATTTTTTTTTTTTTTGCATTTTTTTTAAGAAGAAGAAGAGCCATTTGTTCCACCACCGTTTGTTCCACTGTCATTCTCGTACTCGTTCACATCATGAGAAGAACTGAGGTTGTGGTTGTGGTCGTGGTCGTGGTCGTTGTTGGTGTTGCCGTTGATTCCAGCACCGTGCTCGTGTTCGAGGCCATTAACGTTGCTTCTGATGACGGTAGCTTTGTTTACATTGGCGACATGGTTGATCCCGTTAGCAGAGACAATAGCAGAGTTGCCATTAAGGTTGTCTTTTTTGGCCAAGGTGTTCTTGTTGTTATGCATCCACACTTTGAGGACTCCCCTGTCCACACCAATCTCGTTGCAAAACTCCATAACCATGTTTTCGTCGCGCTTCTGCATCTTCCACCCCACTTTGTCGGCGAACTCGTGCATCTTCTCCTTCTGCTCCTGGCTGAATTTCGTGCGGAAGCGCTTCCGGGAGTGATGCGCCATGGCCGGAGCGGCGGTGTTTTCCGGCGCCACGGAGAGGCCGCCGCCGCTGGAGAGGGCGAGGAGCATGTGGGGTGCGGAGGGGTAGGAGGAGATCGGCGGCGGAGAGGAGGAGTTCGGACTCCGGTGAGGCGGAGGCGGAGGAGGGTGGTGGCGGTGGTGGGGCTGGTACTCCAGGACATGATGCGTCGCCGGAGAAATTGGCGGCTCCTCTGGCTCGCGGCGGTGGAAGTTACGGTGGCAGCCGCAGGCGGCGCATTTGATGGAGCTGGGGTCGTCGGGGGTGGCCGCCGGCGACGGCATGAACTCGCCGCAGCCGTCGAGGGCGTGGCCGCCTAAGCTGGCCACGTGGTTCTTCAAGCATTCCTTGTAAACCACCACGGCGGCGGCGCGGTGGTTTGCATGGTGGCGCTTCAAGACCCCGTTGGAGAAAGACACCGGCTTTGGACTCGGGTTCGAGTTTCCGGCGGCTTGGTGGATCCGGGTCGGAGTCTCGATGTCGAGTTCCGGCGATTTGGCGGCTGCGTTTGTCGCAGTGACGGTTGTTGGCGGCGGCGTTGGTGTTATTATCTCCATCCTTCTAATAACAACAATAATCACAAGAATTAAACCAAAACCTTCACTTTCTGTGACGGCTTCATGAAAAGTGCTGCCCAAACTTAAAAATGAGCTTGTTGCTTATGTTGGGTGCGGAGAAAAGTAAATTGAAGAGAGAAAAAAAAAAAAAAAAGGTTATGAATGTTTCTTGTTGAAGTTGAAGGGAAGAAAGATGAAGAAGAAAATTGAAGAGAAGAGGAAAGAAAAAGAAGATGTTGATGATGTTTTTGAGTGAGGACTGTTGATAATGTGGTTGTCCCTTCTTAACCACTTGTTTTTTTAACCCTGGTTCTAATCTATGGTTAAGTTATTGACCCTACTTGGGGGTTAGATGTGAGTAATAAATATACCCTCCCTTCTCCTCCTGTACTATTTATTACTTCTACTTATTATTATTATTATTATTTATTTATTCTATTAAATAAATAAATATAAAAATTTACACAATGAAACATTTTGAATATAAAGAAAATGTTTGGCATTATTGTTATTATTATTGGTTGTTAAAGTATTATAGATTGAAAAGAATGATTAGGAATGAGTGAAGAAATGAAAGTAATGAATGGTGAGTTGACTGTGTGGCTGTAAACCATGTTGTGTTAATCTTTCTCTCAACAAAGGAACTCATTATTCTGCTTCTATTAGGGAAGCTAATTCATAACTCAATCATCTTGTTTTTATTTTTGAAAAAATAAATTAATTAACTCTTTTTAATCATATTATTTTTTAGCATCCATAATATTTAGTGTCCAAATATTTATAATCAATATTCTCAGTGAAATTGTCTCTGTTTTAAGGGAAATAAATCTAATAAATATCACTCCAACCAATAATATATTAGCATTATTTGATGCTTTAGTTTTCAATTAAATTATTTGTATTTTAGTTTATTTAGAAATTAATTATTGAAAAAAAAATATTTATCATTACTTTTAATCTATTTAAAAATGTTAAAGTACAATCTTTATAAAATAAAGATAATAATAATTTATTTTCTTAATGGATATGCATTATTATCACATCTTCAATGTATTGTTTTAATTATTTTTTTCTCACTCTTCAATGAAGGAACACAGAAGCATCAGATATATTTTCCTATCACCCTGATATTCAAAATAGGATGCATTGTAATAGCAAGATTTATATTATATTAGAACATTAAACCATAGACTAAACAAAAAAAATTATTTGTTTATTTATTAAATTTATTAAAATTTTGTTTTAAAATTACCAATAGTTAATAAGATATATTAATGAAAGCAAAAATATATATACTTGATTTCATTGCAATTTTTTCTTATTACTCTCTTTACTCAACCTTTTACTTTTTATTAATTTAATTCTCTTACTATGTTAATTACATATTTTTAATTTATTTATTAGTTTATATTTAATTTTTATATGTCATTAAATTTAATATTTAATAAAGAGAATACAAGTTGAGGTAGGAGTATATAGCACTTAAGTTAATATTTATTATTAAATTAATATAAAATCAAAATTTTACAATAATTGGAACCAAATTAATAAGAAAATGAAAAAATTTAAAGGACAATAAAAGAGAAAAAAAAATACCACTAAACCAGTATACTTTCCCCATTCCATATTTATTGTCATTTAAAATTTGTACGTAGATTAAGAAAAATAATAATTACTCTAAGATAGTGAAATTTATTATGGCCCAGTTTTATTGAAGTGTGTTACCATCTTTTTAATTTTTTAAAAAATATATTCCAATATAAAAATATTAATTGGAAACTAAATATAAAATAAAATATTTTGAAAAAGAAAACATCAATAAAAAACAATTTTTAAAAAATACTAAAATACAACTACTTGAATATGATGAGAGTCTTTTGGTGTCTAAATTTATAAGACACTAATTAACTCATTAGATCTTGAATTAAAATATGAAAAACATATCTCAAAAATGTAAATTGATAAACACATAAATGTGAAATTATATAAACTAGAGTATAATTACATCATCACATCATAAACATTATGAAATATTTTTTTTATTTTCTTTGTTTCATTTAATTTTAATGATGTAAGCATGGTATTGTTTTGTGTACCTTATTAATTTTTGACATAAATACCCTTTAGAAATTGAAAAATATAACTGTGTTTACATAAGTTTCGTGAACCGTCACTGTTGGTCAACCATAGTTACTTATAATCACAATTAAGGACGTAAGAAGGGTTGAAATCATGCGTGACACGTGTTAATCTTGATCCACATGATGACACGTGTGAGTCAGCCATGCAGAACCAAAGTCAAAGTTACTAAACACCGTAGAAGCTACATAAAGACATTAATGGAGTAATTAATTGAAAAATAAAATAATCAAATCAAATACTAAAAAGATAAGAGGAAAACACAGGGTTTGTTTAATGTAAAAAACAAAGAACATAGATTCAGATAAAAGAAAAAAAAAATGGAAGTTGATAATTTATTTTAGATAATGAATTATGATTACATGAAAATAGTCTTAGTGTCTCTAAAACTTATTAAGTAATTTTAAAGATAGTTGGATATAATGTAATTACCTTTTTTTCACCATTTTTTTCTTCATCTCTTTCTTTAAAATATTCTTTCCATTCATTTTTTAGTGTTATTTAAGGATTTTTTTAAAAACAAAAAATACAATAATTTTTGTAACATCAATACAATATTTTTATTTCTAAATTAGTAATAGATTTAGAATGTTGTTTTATTATTAAAAAAATATTACTAAATAAATTGAACAACATTCCTTATGTATTGATATGTAAAAATATTATTAAAAACTAATACCAACATAAAATATATTTAATATTTAATAAAATATTACTAAATCATATTAATACAAGTTCATATTTTAGTAAAAGAAAATGTTAATAAATACATTGCTTGTTGTTTGTCATTCCTACCATAAGATAAAGGAGGAACTGATTTGCACAAAGAAGGTATGTTATGTTTCGCTCTTAAAATTTGCAAGAATTGGTGAAGTGAATAAAAGATATAACTATAGAAGCTCTCTGTTCAATCTTTGCTTCATACCATGGCTCTGTCTTTGTGGTTTTCTTTCTTTCTCAATTCATTCCAGTCACCATGGAAGAAGGTAACATTCTATTATTTTCTTTTTCTTCACTTAGATTTTACTTCACACACTTGATTATGCATAGGGATGAGTATTCACAGCTCCACTGAACTTGCAGGTTAGGAGTTGTGTTTCTCCAACATCTGATATTTGCAATATTTAAATGATTATAATGTTTTTATGCTTAATTTTCAGTAAATTTTAGTTTAAGAATATATATAAAAAAAAAAGTAACTTTATAAGAAAAATATTGTATTTTTCAATGAAGTTATGCAGACCACAGACCAGTCAATTTATCTGCATGATCTGGTAGAGCAAATAATAAATTAGAAAAATACGAAATTAGAAATCTGACGTCCTAGTTATGCGAATTTTTCATTATGATTATTGATTTTTTCTCTCAGACTCATCAGATTGCAGATGTCCTAGAATGTTGTACACTACTGTTCTTTATAATTGAGGGTACTGTTTAAATTGTTCTTTTAACCTTTTTCTTTTCAAGTTTTTTCTTGAAATTCATTATGAAGTTCTTGGTATTATGCAAGTTTTGGATAATTTTGTAAAAAAGTAGAATTTTGTACAAATTAACTTGCATATAAGTTATTCTTATTTTAATCTATGAATCTGAGTAGGCCACATTAGCTGTATTCTATTTGTCCTGTTCACAATGCAAGGGTGCTTCAAAGCATCTTGCAGATGCTGAGATGAACTTATTCGTCTTGTTCAGATATAAACTTCATTGACAATCACAAAATTTTTGAGTTTGTTGCATCTACAATTCTGATTGGACCTTGTTTCACTAATGTCAAGGTGCTGCAACAAGGAACGGAGAGGCTGCATTGTGAATAGATTCAAATCACTATTTAATCACATGTACTTCTTTCTTGCCATTTCTATGAATTAATTGAATGTCATAAGAATCTAACTCAGTTTTTGGTTCTGCTTTTTTTTATCTTATTATGGCAAAATGACTCATTCTAAAGAGCATGACCATGACTTTGAGCTTTTCCCTTCTGAGTTTTTCTTTTCAAAATTTTCAGAAAACAATACAAAAGATTGGAAGGAAACAGCCATCACCTAAGAATAGGACAAATACTGAAATTAAATCTAAAGGTACCCTTCAGCTCCAAAATTTAAATAGGTTATGTCCATGAAATTTTTCTAATGGATATAGCCAAATTAAAATAGATGCATAGATTGGATTTTGAAACCAACAACAAACTTGGCCGCCCAACTTATTTGAACCTACTCACCTCTTAAAATGGCTCATTTTACACTAACTCATCAATCTTACGACGTGATTTGTTTCATATCTTCCTAGAAGCTACATGTGACATAACATGTAATAAGCACTCTATTGAATTTTAGGCAGTAAAAAAAGAGGTGATATCATACTATGGATTAATGCTAAATGAGCACATGTATTTGGTGCAGAATGTAACTATCCACACAATGGTGTATAGACAATCAGAAAATACTGAAATTATCCAATGGAATGATAAGTATACTTGTGAACAGCAAACTTCAAAATAACAATCAATAGTTGTTCTAGTTGTTCTTGTCCCTAGGGTAAAGTCTACACTTGATGTACGAGGTTGTCAACGTTTTCCTTGCAAAAAGACATAATCTGTATAAATTTAGAATCCTTTAACATCAACCAAAGTACAGAAGTAAAAGCATTGACCCTATTCAAGAAGTTCTTTGTACATTGATAACAAACTACTTTTAGATATAGCTTATCGCATTTTCTTCGACACAAGATTCATAACTTTGGACCGGTCAAACAAGAAAAATCAAGGAAGAAGAATGATGGTACTTAATTGAAAGGAACCTATTCATCATCTTCTCGGATGCACTGTTGTACAGTTAAATCTATAATCCAAGTACTAAAATAAATTCATATAAAAAAAATTAAGATCCATTGCTTTAGATGATGAAATATAAGAAAACTCCAAAATTAATAGAAGCACTCACTAGTATAAAAAAAACATACTAGGATTCTAGCAAACATCTAAGAAGGAATATGCATACACACACATATATAACAAATAAATCAATTCATGTTGTCAACAAAAATTAAAACTGATAGACTTATGAAATAAAAAGATGTCAAATTACAAGCACTTAATATAGTGAGATTAGAAAACATAATAGAGATTCTTGTTAAAGAAAAAACAAATATAATCTTGGACAGATGTCTTTAGACCAGAATGAGAAAATGAAAAGATCTTCATTATTTGTTACAAAGAATACCCTTGAGGTTCATCTGTCGTTAGTTCTATATACCCACAACTTTTTATTATATGGAATGCTAAGCCATAAAAAGTTAAATTAATGCAAGATAAAAAAGAATCTAACCTAGCCCAAGCTCGGTAGGAGGGAGGGTAAGCACCCATAGAAGAGTCATGTTGTCATTTTTCTCAATGAATTTCCACATTGGTTAAAATTGTGATATTGATATCTGCTGTTATATAACTCCTAAAACAATTGACAACAAAGGAAAGAAACCAAAACCAATCATCTGAGCAGTAGTGACATTTTAGACTCCATTTCCACCATTGCCTTTGATATAATAATGGCCAGAGGACAATTTGCTAGACTCTGCATTTCTTTTTTAGAAGTTGTCAATTTTATTTTATACAGTAAGATATTGTAGCAATCAATCATAGTATTTTACAAAAATTCTAGACATTTTGACTTCCAAAACAAAATTAAGGACAGAAAAAACAATTAGTTAATTAATTTTAATGTAAAGTGTGATATGGGATATCCAAAAGAATGAAGTGAGACAAGTAGGCAACAACATAGTTCATTTTTTTATTCATGGCTAGTCAGTTTTTGGAAGCATACTTGCCTGCAAATTATCCATTAGATATTCAGAAAGATGATGGCCTAGAGTGACAATGCTTTGTTCAGAAAGTATAGTAGGTTTCGAATCCACTGTAACAAGCATTCTCAGGAGAGAGCCACTATTGCCCAAAGAAGACTTTTGCAGCGGTTGTACAAAATCAGGATGAGAAATAATTCTTTTAAAAAGTTTCTAAATGAGCTAAGGAAGCACCAGAAAAAGTAAACAGAAAAAATGTCAACACAAGAAAACTCAACAAAATGTGTCAACTTACTATCTGATCAATTATTACTTTTTCTATCATCTGTGGAACAAGAGAATTGTCACCCATCTGTGCAATGTTTGATCAAAGAACTGTTGTCATTGACTTTAAAGTTTGGCAAAGTGTGTCAGTCTTAAAACCAGAGGAACAAATTTCTGCAAAATTACAAAGAGTAACATTTCTGAATCTCCGATGACTGAAGACTACCAAAAGTGGGTTTGGAAAGATTCATAAACATAGCTATTTCAATCACCAAAGAGTACTCAAGCAACTTTTTCTTTGTCTGGCATGAATACAAACTTCCTATTGCTAACATGTTATATGTACATGACAATGAAAAATATTTTCTTCAATTCAGTAACTGTGCTAACTCGAGCATGGAAATAATGCTCTATATAAATACTGTGATTTAGAAGTTACCAAGAAGAAAGATATAGGTAATAGGAAAGCAAAGTGGATGACTACAAATACCAATGTAGATATGGTGAAGGGTAACCCATTATTGGGCTTGCATTTTATGAGTTAACAAATAAAGAAGAATAGTGGCTACAGTGGGATGGAATTGGAGGGAGAGGAAGACGAGAGAACAAGAGTATAAGAGAATGCATAGCTGGCAGAAGGAGTGGGAGAGGGAGATGCGAGGATCATGCTAGGGGTGAGAGAGGATGATTATATTTGAAGGAGGGTAACAGAATGAGAGGTATGAGGATGCTTGAGTGAAAAATATCTGGCTAGGCTGAGTGAAGGAGTTCTTCCACATAAAAGGGAATATTTTTATTTCAATTTTCATTTAGTAAGGAGCTCTGCCCCAGCAATGGTTTAGTTGTCCCTAATTCTATATTGTAACAGAAGTTTCACCTATAGTTAATCATATTTCAGTATCAATACTATTCAATTTTTGGGTCGTATCAGACAGAGCATAAGCCCTGCCGATTTCAACCCGTCAGTCCTTTCTGATCACAACTACTGAGCATAATTGACAAAAACACTGAATTGGAAAAGTGAAACAAGAAATGGATATTATCAAAAGTTATAATGTTTTTTAAAAGCGCTTAGACAAAGATAGAAAAGAAAAGAGGATGAGAAAACATCTCCTTGCTGTTTATGTTATTTGCTTTTAAAACACTTAATTTGGAGACCATTTTCAAAAACTTAACAAATATTAGATTATAAATTGATAGTACCGGGGTAGAGTTGTTTTAGAAAATAGTTTTAAATAATATAAACAAAGTACGAAGTGAATCAAACATGCCTTTATAGAAGTTACCCTTGTATTTTAAATGTTACAGAGAGGTGAAATTTTATAATATAGAGAATGAATGCCTGAGACAGGGTGAAAATCCAAGATTCATACACATTTTTCACCCTTTCTATTGTACAATGCTAATTTCAGAACCATTTCATAAATTAAATATATCCCTTTACAGCTCAATTTTTTTTTTCTATGAATGAGAACTGACACTTAATGTCTTTTACTGTCGTGATCAAGACTTGGAAGCAGAACTAAATGATGTGTGGTTTGCCTATCCATCACGCCCAAGTCATCAAGATAGCAGCTTCCTTTTATGTTCTGGCATTACAAATGGTCTAGCATCCGGTAAATAATCAACCAAATTATACTGCACTGTTCATCTTTAGGGAATTACATTGAAAACGAATCCAGGATCAAAGTCTCCAAGTGGAAATTTGACACAACAGACCCTAGTTAATAATACTAACAGAACCATTATTCCAAAAATTAATACAATAAATTACAAGATATAGCGAACATCATCAACTCACCCCTCATGAAGGATGGAACAAAATTAAAGCTAAAGTATCTATATTAACAAATCAAGAAAAAAATGAAGTTTGAGTTTATCACAAACCTATGCAAGCAGTTGTACCCCCAGCTAGTGCATTAGTACTCAAATCCCTCAGTGTTATAGTTTTGCATGAGAAGAATATTCCTGGGGTGTCAATTTTTCCTAGAAAATAAAACCAAAAAACATAAAAATCAAGTCCATTATAAACCAAAGTTCACAATGTGAAAACAATAGCTTTTTCAGAGAATTTTTAAAGTATAAAATCAGTTTAATGAAAAGCTAGTTTTACATAGTGAACTAATCACAATTTCACAAATCTATATAAGTTAGCTAGCTTCGATGATAATACCCACTTTAAAGATCATATCATCTCCGATACACGATTAGTTGGCTAATAGCGTAAAACTATGATTCACAGTGTCTCTAAGTCATTAAACTCAATCAATTACAAAATTATCATTGGGAGTTGTAAATGTTATCAATTGTTCATTTTGTATAAAACCGTGGTTGTATAAATTAACAGTGTTCATCATCATAAATTTCCCCGGCTTCTATCTTTTATCCATTCAAATGAAGCATATTCCATTGTGAACTTAAATCATTCAATTTAAAGGAAAAGATAAGACATATAGAGAGCCTGGGAATGGAACACACATGTTGTCTCTAATCAAGGATGAATTTTTGGGCAAGCCACAGATTCATACCTTTCTACAAAACAACATTCTGCAGGATTTGCTCAAATCATGCCCTTTCACTCTTCATTTCAGTAGCTTAATGGACATAAACTACTTATAAAATATCAAAACTTTTTCTACTCAGTCTCCTCATCTTCCTCTACTCCAAAATCCAACCCAGAAATTTTCGTCTTCCCTATGTTAACTGCAATAATTCAAACATCAAATAAAACACTGAGCAAGCAAGGGGCAAGGAATTGGTCCAGATATATAATATAATGTATTGAACAAATTCAACTGGTGGCAATATTTGTGCTTAAGCTCATGCATTCATCAAACTTCATCCAAATAAAATCTGGGAAAGGAAATAGCAATTTCCCGCAAACACCATCGTGGTGTTGCTGTTGATGAACTCATACAAATTATTTCCAATATCAATGCTTTAAGAGTGAAGCAGTATGGAAAGTTTGTCAAAAGCGCTTCTCATTATCAAAATGGTAATTTAATAGTCCAAAAGAATGCAAGAACATCATAATATAATCAAAAGTATAGGGTTTACGATTTTCCCCAGATTGCAGAACACACATTTTATAATTGCTAGAGAATCACTACCACGCCGCAGCTTCCATTAATTCAAATTAACAACAAAACCTCAATTCCCAGTCTCTCTTCCGTCAACCTCAATCTCCGCCACCACCACCAAGCCAAGGAGTCCCACTAGCGCGCCCTTTACCTCCTCCACAAACCGGAATTAGCTCTGAATTCCACTTCACAAACGCACTCTTACAAATCCCTTCTCTCCAACCAAATTTGCCACAACTCGCAGATTCAACAACTTCTTCTCGGTCCCAACACCGGTGCCACCTCCCTCCTCCAACGGCGCGTGGGTGAACGGAAAACGAAAACCCTAACTTCGGGTTTTGTGCTTTTCAGTTTTCAAACCTTTTAATTTTCGCGGTAATGCTGAGCAGGATTTTTGTTAGTAGATGTAAATATATTTATATTTTCTAAAAAAAATGAAATTTACAAATCTAACCATATTTTCTAAAAAATATTATTTATTCTCAATTATATAATTTCTAAAAGGTAACTCAAAACCTAACTCAACATCATAAAATCGATTTATCGACTTATAAGGTGACTTTTGCACCCACTTATATACTATGAAATGTCTTAATCTCTAGTCCATGTTTCATAAATTTAGAATGAGACAATATCGTCACAACACGAATTCTTAAAACAAAATATCAATTATTTTTAACCAACAGCTTACAATTAAGTTTAGAATATATACTCATTTGAATATAGTCATCTTTCAAAATCAAGTTATTTCAAGACAATTATATTTTATTCTAGGGTTGAACTCTTATGACATTTGATAAAGGACTATCTATTATCTTCAACCCACATTCATTCAAGCATAACTCAACAAATTTAGTCATAATCTCTCTTATATGACTTATTATTTGACAAAAATTCAAATTTTATTTATCTAATTTTTAATCATTATCAATGAGTGATCCGTCAAATAACATTAAATCGATGTATAAGTAGTGAGACAAATTTTTTTCTAGTGTAGAGAAATAAACTTCTTTTAAGTGTAATTTTTCTTTAACTACAATATTACATGATAATGTATGATGTGATTGAATTTAAATTTTAGTTGCAAAATATTTGAGTTTCTCATAAAAGTGGAACGCTCTACAAATCGAAAGGGAATGTTAGCATCCCTAAACATGTTTATTAATTCCTCTTGACATAATTCTTTATCAAATCTTTTATAAACTTAAATTTAATGATTTTAGCTATTATTTTCTTTTAAAAAAAATCTGCCTTTAAGCTAAAGTGTGTTTTGAGACTAGAGTTAAAATTTAGTAGAAGAATTATTATTTTGAAAAAATAAATTGTTTATTCTATATTTAAATTTTTGTAACTTATATATTTAATAATTTTTTCTTTTCAGTTTTATAATTTCTTTTCTTATATAAAAAATATATGTATTTGCATATAAAAAACTACTCATTTTAAAATTATTTTCCAACAAACTTAATAAAAAAACAAATTTGAAAAGTTATATAAAGGGATTGAAGGTGGAAAACGCAAGTAGGGCAAGTCAAGCAATTCAAGCTATACAAGTGATCTTGATGCAAATACCAATGATACAGTGATCATCTGATTAAACTTTTAGAGCGTTTTATACAAGTGATCTTGATGTAAATACCAATGATACAGTGAGCATCTGATTAAACTTTTAGAGCGTTTAGTTTTCTTGGGTTGAGTGCTAAACAATTGTATTTCTTCACATTGTGAAGTAACACCCTTACAATAGAGCGTTCTTTGTTTTCTTTAATGTTTTTAATTTCAATGAGAGGTTAAGAAGGGATAACTTAGAGAATTTTAATTACTCATTATGGCCTGAAGAGGTTTAATTACTTGTTGTAACTTGGAGTTGGGTGTTTTCTCGTTGTGTCCTATAAAAGTTTGATTACTCATTGTAACGTATTTTGGTTAGTGGAAACTCTTAAGTAGTTGTCTCAATGAGACTGGATGTATCCCGAATTTAGGTGAACAAAGATAAATTATTGGGTGTTATTCTCTCTTTTCTCTTGCTAGTTGGTTTGCTTTGTTTGATTTGACAATCTCCTTAAACATTTCTCCTAAACAATCTAAATTATTTTTATTAAACGATCTATTAGACAATCTAGTTTTATCCACATCGAAAATAGTCTAAGGCTTCATCAACCCCCTTCTAAAGCCAATTGCACCTACAAGTGTCGACTTAGTTGACACTAACTTATATGCTATAAATTTGTGTGCCTTCGTGACAACAAAATGGAATCGTAAATTATTTTTAATATAACGGTCTAGGTTTAAAAATGATAAATCTCCTCACTCACAATTTTCTTATCTTACTTTTTATATAAATATCCTTACACATGTCTCTTTATTTATACTCATAAATCTCCTCACACCACTTCTTCATCCACATTCATCTCTTTCATCCACACACATCTCCTTCCCCCACACACATCTCTTCATCTCCTTTATTCACACTAATTTACTTCATCCACATTAATCTCCTTCATCAACACTCATCTCCTTCATCCACTACAATTTTTTTTTCTTTTTTTTTCTACTTTACTTTATTAAAGATGAAGGTGTTTTGTGAGATTTTCTTTTTTGAAATTACTATTATTAACATTGATCAAACCAATGCAATTTTAATTAATATTAAAATATAAATTTTTAACATTAACTAAATTGATGCTAAATTAAATAAATTTTAAAATAAACTAAGTATTAACATCATTTTAAAGTCGATCTTCAAATGCCAACACTAATAAATTAATGTTAATGGTTTTAGAATCATGAGATAAATCTGACACTATTGATTAATTATCGTCGATTTTTATTTATTAGTATTTATTTTTTGTCAATGCTAAATATTTTCTTTTATAATTAACTAAAAAAATGGTAGGTTAAAGTTATATTTGTCTACATATCAAATTTAAATGGATTTGTGAATATGTTTGGGTGAAATGATTGCATTTTTGTTATCATGGATTTTCTTCTTGTAGTTTTGTAGTAATAGTTGAAACAAGCCATGGTAGAAAATTTGGAACCCATGCTTATGGCTCAGAAAATAATGATTGCATTATTTTTGGCCTGACTTGAAGTTAAAGATGAAGATGATGGGAAGAAGAAAAATGTAGGCATATAGGTAGGGTTGTAGGAAAGAGACATGCTGAGGATCAAAGTGTGTTATTTAAGAATCAATTTTATACTAAATCGTAATGTTTAAGGATCAATTTTATATTAAGTTGTATAATTAATTATTATTTTGTAACTTTTTTGCATGTGTAAATTTAAATTATATTTTTTAAGAATTAGTTTGTGTTCTGTTTACCCATTCAAGAACTGAATTTTATTTATCATAAAATATATAAATTGCATCATAACCACCAATGTGTACAATTTTTTTAACATTTATGATGATTTCTCTTATTAAAATATATGTTTTTTTTCAAACAATTAAGAAGATTAATGTTATGCATAAAGAATGTTAACGTAATATTCTTTAAAAAAATTAAAAAATTTGTAAACATAATATTCATGTTAGTTAGTGCAATTTATTGTAATAAAAATAATAAGAAAATAAGAGAAAGTTAGTGATTGGGGCATTAGGAGAAGCTAAAAAAAATTAGATATATTTATTAATTAATGGACTAATGAGTTTACTAATTAAATAATTGCGAGTTGATATTTATTTACTAATTAAGTGTTTAATTTAGATTTTGGGATATTGGAAGAAACCACTAAAAATTGGTTAAAAGATCCAGTTAGTTTATAGCGGATTCTTTTTTTTATGTGATTTGTCATTCTTTTCAATAGAGATTTGGTTTGGAGGTATGTAGAGTCTGAAGAATGTATGTTGGTCAAGTATTAAACAGGTTAACCTTGACCACTTGATGTATAAGGGTTAGGACACTCCTAAATTATCGATATAAAGATTGGGATACCAGGATACCCTTGAAGTGTCTGTATAAAGATTGGGACACCTAGTGTGTCATTTTATTTTATTTATTTATTCTGATAAAAAAAGATTTTATTAGCTTTTAATATTTTTTTATAACATTACAAGAAAATCACGAAATAGAAACTATTTTTTTTAGTCACTAAATTAACTAAATTAGATGTTATTTTTTAAACTATAAAAATTATTGATATGTAAAATAATTTTTATTATAAATAAATAATATATAAATTATTATCTAATTAGTTACTAATGTTTTAGTTGATAACTACAACTTGATAACTGATTAAAAATTAATTTAAAAATTATTCATTAATGATAGAAATTATATTAGATATTAATAATTTTTTAATCTTTAAAATAGTATTTAATTAATAAATATAGTGATTAATTTTTTTTATCTTTAAAATTGATCTTTATTTAATGATTTTTATATAGTATAATTTTTACTTAAAATAACTTGTTTGGTAAAATAATTAGATACATTAATTAATCTATATTATCTTATGGACTTTATTGTCTATTGAATTTCCAATCTTGTTTAATACTTTTGTTGGATATTGGAACACAAATAATGAATAAAAACTATATTAATGATTAATACCTTTTTGTTAATTAACCAATCCAAATTAACAAGAAATATGCATGATTAATCATATATATTCCTTTTTGAATTTAAATTTCTAAGAAAGTATTGGATATGTGATGGCATAAAATTCTTTAGAGTTGAAATCTTGAAATGGCTATGATATTTGTTTCACTTTCTTATCACTTAATTGTTGACCATTATTTTTGGGTGGTGGCTTAGGTTTGTTTATTTTCCAAAAAAGTCAAAATGTTATCAAACTAATTAATCAATCATGTTATCAAAATGTTGCCCTAATTCAATTCAATTCCTATCTATCTTATCCTTGTCGGAGCGTCGGCAATACACTGCCAAATCAAGTAGATTATTAACAATATTTCACCATTTTTTTCAGCATTCAAACTCATAAACAAATAACCTAGCTTTTACAAGAATAAGAGAGAAATTGAAACAAGAAAAAAAAAACTAATGTCATCATATTGACTACATTAGATATTATTTTATAAAATAAAAAGTTATTGATATCTAAATTAATTTATATTATTAATAAAAACTTATAAACTAGTGTCCAATTAGCTATTAGGATTTTAGCTACCAAAATTAGTAGTTAAAATCTTAGTAACTAATTAAATACAAATTTAAAAAATAATTTATAATTTTTTTATTAATAATAGAAATTTGTAAAATGAGATTTGCACTCACTGATATACCTTAAGTTGATTTTATCTCTAGTTGATGTGAGTCTCTAATACACCAGTGCGTGATACTAGATATTTATGGGTGATTCGATAGCAATCCGATAACAGGTAACATAATAGGCCCAACGAATCTAAGATAAGTTTGATACAATCTTAAAAACTAGACTTAAACCTAACTCAACCTTACAAAATTGATTTTTAAAATGAACTTTACACTCATTTATATAATATGAATCGACCTTATATATCTAGTTGATGTGGATCTCCAAACATTATCTTTTAAATTATGAATGATTTTTTTGTTAATTACTTTTTTTTAATTCTTCGGAGTATTATTGTGATTATTGTAATTGGTAAGGAGTGAAATACATTTTTCGTGATTAGGATTTCTCACATTTTTCGTGAAGGTAATGCATGTACTGACAAACTTGCTAACTTAGATTATTATACCAGTAAAATGTTTCTCTATAAATTTTTTTGGTATAATAATCTAGTCTATTCTTAGAATTCTTTATTAATAGGTATAAATTACCTAGGTATCATTTTTCTTAGGTTTTTTATATATGGGTTTTGGCATAGTCCCCCATATTTGCTTGTATTTTCTTTCTTTATTTCTTTTTTTCCTTTTTTAATAATACTTTTTTCATGTGGTGTCAGATGAATGTTAATATTTGAAGTGTCAACCTAATTGAAATGTCAAGTTTCATAGTGATGTCTAATATGAAAGCATTTATATAAAAGCAAGTATAATATTCTACATAAACATTTGTCTCCCTTATAGGCAAATAACTCATAACATTTTAAAAGTAACATATGTGTTTAAATCTTACTAAAATTATCTAAAAATATAATTTTTCAGGAAAGTAAATTATAAATTTTTCAAGCACAACTCAACCACTGTCACAATCCATATGTACCAAAATAAAGGGTCAATTGCAGTCATTTTTTTACCACAAAGATGAAAAAAATGTTTGACAAAGTGTATAAACACCGTTTCAAATGACAACATCATCCTAAAAAATACGGTGACAATTTTTAAAATAAAAAAAACATCTAGGCAACAATTATATTTATAAACGTTGTCTATTTGAAAACAGAGAATATAGATGACAGTTATGTTGAGAAACTGTAGCCTATTGTGCTCATTATATTCTATAACACTCTAGGGTAGATAATGATCAAAACAGTTAAATCATATGTTGTTAGTTTTAGTTTTAAAAATTTTGACTGTACACATTATTTTATAATTTTGCTTGCTTCATTATACATTGTTTTATAAGTATTTATATTTTTTTTTTGAATTATTATTGAATTTGATCAAGATTTTAAATAATACAAGTTAACTAAGAGGATGGGACGTAATAAACAAATTTAACCTAAAACAAAGCCAAATAAACAACAATTTTGACTAAACTGTAGTCTATGGGATACTATAGACGACAATTTTGACTAAAACCGTAGTTTATGAGATACTATAGGTAACGGTTCAACAACAACTATTGTTTATACTCTCTTTTTTTGTCCCATTTAAATTATAACTATTCATTTAACTAGAGGTAGAAAACAAGATGTTAAATTACACTCACTAGTGTACTATGATAAGTATGCATTATGCATACCACTTTTGGTTTCCCTGAATTGTAGTAGTATGAGTAATTGTCAAGCACCAACCAACATAATAGTATTTGTTCAACCATTGTCTTATCATTCTTTTGTTTGTAGTGTAAACCCTACAAGGATGAGTGCAACTCAACATGTGTAGGACAATCTAAATCCAAATGGCAAGGAAAGAAAAGTAGGGTTTTGTGTCCAAACCATGGTTTTCAATCCACCTCACCTATCTATGCATGTGCCCCACAAATCCCATGAGAGAGAAACCCTCTATCATTCAAATAATATCACAACTGTTCTCTAATAATTCATCACTCATTGCTTCAAAACCCTCTAAGAAATTAAACATTTCAAATAATAATACTCATTCAAAATTCTCTTTTAAATTACAAGACTAAAATCAATAGGGTTTTATCCAATTCATATACGAAAAAGAAAGTGTAAGGATTAAACTGTAAAATAAATTTGTACATAAAACCATATTTTTTTTATGGTGTTTTGGAATGGAGGATCGGTGGGGATGGTGTTTTTTCTTAGGGATCAAATGCCATTATTTCATGTCTCAAACTTCCAACTACTTAGAACAAATCACACTATAATAATAGTATATAAATATTAATTAACTTTCTTGTCTATTAAATAATTTTAAAAATATTGATTTCTTCAAATGTATGTGGTTAAGCCAACGGGTGGTGTCCTCTGATAGCGAAGGGTTACCCCAACTTTTAAAGGTATATATCATAACAATTTTATTTATGGTCAATTCAACTTGTGGCCACAATGAGACAACCCCAAGATACGAATGCAAAACAAGTCTTCATATATAGTTGTCCACAATTTTTCTATCAGAAAATGTGTAATAATATATATATATATATATATATATATATATATTATTAATTTAAGAATATTTTATGATTTTTTATGAATCAATGTAGTAAACAATTAATTTATCAAAATATTAATATCTTTTAAAAATATTGATATCTTTTAAAAATATTGATATCTTTTTATAGTTATTGTGTGATTGAGAATTTATTATCATCCTAAAAATTATAATTAATAATTAAAATATAATTAATATTTGATTTAATAATATAATAGTTTAAATATTATATTTTATTTAATCATGTAATTGTGAGTTCATTTGAATTCTATAATAAAATATTCAATAATTACCCTATTAAAAATTAAATTATTTAATTGTTAGTTGATTCAAAAGATTCACAATAATGGTTAGAAGACTTCAAATTGACTAAATATAAAAATATTTTACCGTATATAAGTGGGTACAAACCTTATTTTTTAAGCCGATTTTATAACATTGAATTAGACTTAAAGTTTAGTTCTTAATATGGTATGAGAATCATTTAGAATTTATATCTCAATTAGAGTTTGTTAGACTTATCAAATCATCCGTTATCGACTTGTTATCACACTAATCATAAATATATAATCTCACGCTTACTTTATAAATGATTTTATAAATTTGAGTATGACTTAAATTTCATTTCTTAATAACATTTGAATATTTTAAATTGATTTTTTTCATGTGACTTCCAATAATCATATTCAACCACATTAGGCACCAAATATTGAGAAGGCTATGATATAATCTTACATTGCCACGTTCAAAGATTTCTTTAGCTTTAAGGGAAATTATAAATAGGTCTGAGCAATGAGCTTTCATTGCATTTGGTTTACAATAACAATCAATTCTTCCACCACATATAGCACATGTATGAGGAAAACTAGTTAAGGAGTTAAGGAGCATGTTTAATGCAAAGAGTTAATGATGAATAGTGAATGGTCATTCTCATTTTTTATTGATAGATTTGGAGGATTCATGAAAGAATTAGACAACACTGTTGCTCAGAAAATTTGTCAAACTGACAACAGCAACCACTTCTGTCTCCCTCTGCTCAAAATAATTCAAATTTCTCTCATCTTAATTGATGCAAGTAATCTCATCATTCATCATCATGTGGAATGTTGCACTCTCTTCCACACTCATTAACACCCTCCAACTTCCCTCTCTACCTAAGAACATGATTATTATTTGGTAATGTCATTCTCAACTTCTTACAAAACTAACCACTTAACCATAAAACTTTTCCTTCTTAATCTTATAAAACCATAAAATCAGTCATAAAATAAGGTTTACACCCAGTTATATATTATAAAATAGCTTATTCTTTAGTATCTGTGAGATCTTTAACAAGTTTTCTTACGTTGAGACTGACAACTCGTGCCTAAGACTATACATTCATGTATAGTATTACAACGGTCCAGTAACGGGTGATTAATAAGTCTAATAAACTCTTTGTCAATGAAAATCCAACACTTCTTCTAGAATTAAAACAGCACATGTGTGTCACATGATTATTTTGAGTGCAGAAAACCAGTTAGCAAGCACCAGATACAGTGTTCCAAAGAACCAAATATTCCCACTTGATGAGTGAAAAACAGTGGTTACAACAAGTGATTGAGAGGTGAGAAGGTTGTGAAAATGATGGGCCATGAGTTGAAAATGATTTCATTGAAAGAGGTCCAAGAACAGGTAGACTGGGCTCTAGCACACTGCAACACTTCACATATATCCTTATTATGGCATCTGACAAATCCACCAACTAGTCTCTTTCAGCTCTGCAATTCTCAAACTCTGAGTTAATAAACAATAACACCCTCTCAAAGTGACAATTGTGCTCCAAAGATCACAGCTATTAGTGAGAGTTCATTGCATTGGTGCAACAAAGTCCATGCCCCTCTTGGACCCTACTTGCCTCTCTCAACCACTGCACCATTTAGTGAAACTACTCAATTAATTAACACTCATAATCCAGCCAGCAAAGGGTTTAGTGTCATAACATAGGGTGCAATGTCACTTCCACAACTGGCAAATTTGTTCCTGTGCTTCCAATCATTGATGCAGATGTGTAGTAGAGGTTGTTTATCCAAAGGTGTCAACCCTAATAGGGTTTGTGTTGTGCCTTAACTAGCTCAACTATTCTCCCCCACATAACAACACCCTTGTAAACAACCAACCAGAATTCAGATAACACAAACAAGAGATTCACCATGTTAGACCTACATCTTTATAAAAAAATATATGATTTTTTTCCTACAAAGTTTAAAATTAGTTTAGATATAAGTTAAAAATAATTTCTTTTTTAAAAAAAAAGTTACACGAGAATGTTTTTTATAAATTAGTTTATCAAAAAGTACTTTTAATTTATAAAAAAGTCAATTACATATATTAAAAAAATTATTACAGATAAACTAGTCTAAACTTTAATGAAAGTCGAAATTTTATTCTTGAGAAGACTATATATTAAGATAGTAATAAACTAATAATTTAGCACTTGTTCAATATAATAAGTATTTATTTTTATGTAATTTACTATGTTTTAATTACAAAATATAAGAAATAAATATTTTGAAGAGATTCTTGTTTGTATATATTGTCATCGTAAAGAAATATGCTTTCAACTAATAAAAACTGATGGCTGACAAGAATGTAAAGTGATTATTGAAAATTTGATATTTTTTAATCACCAAACAAGTGGAATATAGTTTTTTTTCCTTATGATAATAAAAAATAAAAAATAAATTTATTAAGAAATATGTTCATGTAAAACAATTATAAAATAAATAATTTTATTTAGATAGCTTTTTATAATGAGTAGTTAGTTAAATTTTAAAAAAATGATTACAAAATTTAAAGGATAAAATGGTAAGATCAATGTAAACTAAAAAAACAGTTAAAAATAAAAATCTCTTTATTAATATTATAGATAAATATAATTAAAAAAATAAATAATATAATAATTATTAAAATAAAATTATTATAAATAATTTTTTGTTATTAGTTTTAAAATATTATAATTAGGTAGTATTTGAAGATAATTATTATTTATTATAGATAATTTTTATAATTAATAAAAAGAGTTATAATAAAAATAAAATTAATAATAAATTGTGCACACTAAAAATATTTAAAAAGTTCTCTTTATTAGTAATAATAGATTAGCAAATCTTAAAATCAATGGATTGATAATGGGTGTGTTTTGGGGATCAAAGTTTTTGAGTAGTGATTGGATTTGGTCTGAATGCATATTTGAAAATTTGTAGCTTGAATCCATGTTTAGGTATGACACAATCATGTGAGCACTGAAACTGCAAAAGAGAGTTAGGTTACTGCTCCTCAACAGGAAACAGTGCATGAGGGAGAACATCATGCTCTATTATTTATCTTCAAATTTTGGCCATTTCTTCAGACAAAAAAAAAAATATACTTAACTTATTAATCAATTTAGTGATTGCTTGCTTGAAATTTTGAAAAGCTTGACACATACTTCAAGCAAAAATAAAGCACTCAATGAAATTGTTTTCATCATCAATTTTTAAAATGGATTGTAATTTGTGGAATCCTTGTACAATCTAGAATGTATTTTCAATAAGGAAAAAATGGTCATTTTACACTCCATGGAGGTGAAAGTTGAAATCCTGATAATGAAGGAAGAAAGGGCCTAGAATATATGGATGATGGCCCAAAAACAAAAGATATACAATAGGTATCTCCACAAACAAACAAAATTTAGATCAATAGTTTTTTTCTTTTCAAAATTAATCTAAACCGACATGATCATCTCAAAGAAAAATAATCTATGTAAGAGGGTATTACCATTTCCTTTCATTTTCTCTTTTAGTAGTACTTTGGTTCCTCCCTTTCTCAAACCTTTTTCTCTTCCATTTTTTATACTTCTTTTCTATAAGTTCCTTTCACCCTTCTCATTTCAACTAGATCTATAATTTTGGTTCATGCTATCAATTTGGTCCATTTGAGTTTTTTTTAATGTGAAAAGATCTAATTTTATGTAGTAATACCTTATAAAATAATTCTTTAATCGTGGATTAAGAATAACTGATAAGTGTCATAATTTAATAATGTTTCATACAAAATGATAGACACTTATGGACTTTAATTCATAAATAGTTATAATTTAACCTCTAATTTAGGAATTTAAATTTTTTTACATACTTTTAGATTATAAGATGAATATGAACGATTTATTCCCAAATTTGTGTTAATTTCAGGAATTTAGGGGAAAATGGAGATAAAAGGGCTCAAGGATAATGGACAAGTTGAAGACAAGATGAAAAGAAAAATTTAGAACATTGAAACTCGCTCAAGGCTTGCTTAAGCGAGTTCACTTCATTTAAGTTGAGTTTTTTCTCGTAAAACTCGCTTAAGCAAGTAATAATTCGCTTAAGGAATATATCACTTAGTCCAAGCCCAATTAGATTAAATAGAAGGCGTGATGCATAATCCTAGACATCATTGGGGGAACCAAAGGAAGGAAACTTTAAAGGAGGCAGTCATCAAGGAGAAACACTTTGAATCTTCTTTTCTTGTTGTCCATGCTTGTAATAGCCACCATGAGTGGCTAATTCTTTTCTTTGGGATTAAGAGTAATTTGTTCAAACTCTTTTGTATTGAGGTGAAATTTATCTATAATATTAAGTTCTTAATTGATGATTGGTATTATAATTTTATTCTTAAAACTTGAAATGATTTTGATCCTTAGATTTGATGACTAGAAAGTACTTCTAAGCACCTGACCTAAATGATAATGTTTAACATATTTGAATGCTAGGAATAGATTTAAAATGTTAATTGCTTTATAACATCTATTTGTAATGATAGTTTTTATCGATATGCGACGAATCGATATTTAGGAGACTCTTGTGAGGAATCGATATGAATGATTTTATATGTGCATCAATGTCGATCAAGATGGAATGATATATGTTTTAAACTACAGACGAGTGAGAAGGATTAACCCTTTTTCCAATTTTCTTAATTGAATTATTTGACTCATTTATTTTGTTTTCATTTAACTTTCACACAAACTATTGTCAATATCAAATCAAATCAAATTATTGCACATATTCTTATACTTATTAAATGCTACTATTAGAATTTTAAATAATCGTTCTTTGTGGGTTCAACAATCGTCCTTAGATACAAATTATTACTTCTGACTTAGTACACTTATATTAAAAAAGTCATTAGTAACTCCAAAAGCTAACCTAATATTATACTCCTTTCAATATTTTTGAAACTTCTATTTCCTATTCTATGTCATTTATTTTAGAGTGATATATTCATTAACAAATTATCTTCTATGATAAACCAAATTTTCTAAACTTGCATAAATATCATGTTTTTTTTATCTCAAAATGATTATAGGAATTGACATATTTTCTCTATTTTGTTTCATTCCTAGTAGATGAAAAAAAAATATAATTTTTATTTACCACTTTGAGAATTCAAAAAGATTTCTTATATTTTATTGCACTTACAAGTATCAAATAAGTATAATTACATCACTACAAGAAAATCATGAAATAGAAACCAATTTTTAGAGACCAAAATAATTAGTTACAATAGGAACTAAAATAGAGACCATTTTAGAAACTAAAAAAAAATTGGTTTCTAAATTAGTTACTATTATTTTCTATTATTGTTAAATAATTTCTAAATTGATATCTAATTAGCAACTAAGGTTTTAACTACCAATTATTTAGTTTCTAAATTTGGTAGCAAAAACCTTGGTTGCTAATTAGATACCAATTTAGAAACTATTTAACAATAATAGAAAATAATATAAACTAATTTAGAAACCAAATTTCTTTTTAGTTTCTAAAATGGTCTCTAATTTAGTTACTATTGCAACTAATTATTTTGGTTTCTACAAATTGATTTCTATTTCATGATTTTCTTGTAGTACATCTTGTAGTGACATCAAATCTCAAACCAAAGCTCATATGTATGCATGTATCATGACATATTTTTTGAATTTAAGAGATCATGACATATTCTTTGAATTTAAGAGTTCTTCCAGAGAATTTATTTTTTTATCAATACCTTATTTCTTTATGCAATTAAATATTCTAAACCAACACCCGTGTGTGTGGTGGTTTCATTTGACAAAAATTAAAAATCCTACTTGTCAATATCCATTTCTTAAGCAAATATAACCTTGGTAACATAGATTTGGTGCTTGAGCGTTAAAAGTTGGTGTTGAGTGGATTTAAGATAAAGAGCACCCAAAAAATTGCACCTCATTTCACTTGAGTGTAGATTTTGCGTTGAGCGCATAGAGCTGTTGCTTAAGTGAAACTAGAGGCAAAAAGCACTCCACAAGTGAAAGATAGCCTAAATATATAACGTATTGATTTTTATATACAAGTATATCTCATTTAAACCACAATTTGACAAATAAATCCAAGACTTCAACTTTGAAATACACTTCACAATCAAACTAAATAGTTAATCACTTTTCAAATTGTTTAAACTGCAAACCATTTTTATCAAATAACATCTATTTCACTTAACAAACAAACACTTCAGGAGAAATTTGAAACTTATGACCATGTCACCTTCACATGTGGATCATCTAACTTATGGTACTATTAAAAAGTAAAATATAGTTTCCCCTACCTGCAATTTCTTATTCTAGTGAAAGTTCCTAGTACTCGAAGAGAAATTTGAAACTTATGGTCATGTCACCTTCACATGCAAATCCTCTAACCTATGGTATTATTGAAAATCAAATTTAGCTTCCCTTATCTATAATTTTTTATTCTAATGAAATTTCTGCTCAAGCAGTGGAACCACTCCAAAGCTTAGAGACTCGAAGTAAGGTATCCAAACATCACCAAATTTTAATATGAATCAAGTTGAATGGAATTTTTTTTTCAACTAACTTCATTTATATTGATGATAAAATCATAAGAAAAATGAGAAAAAAAAGATATTTAAAATAAATAGAAACTTAATCTATTTAAATTTTGATTAGATAAGATTGATCCAGATTTCCACATAGTGCAGATAGATTTTGAAATAGATAGAGATAAAGAGTGAACCAAATTAGAAAGAAAAAAATTGGAATGAGAGAGAAGGGAACCATGTGTTTTGTTTTACGGCTATCATTAAATAATTTTTAATATTATTTTTTATTGCATAAACTCTTCCAGAGTTTATATATATTTATCCATCTTTAATTAATAAATTGTTCCATTTAATAGTTTTTGCTTTAGTGTATACTACGGAGAAAGCTACCATCAATTAAATAAAATCTCAATATTAAATTTTGGTTTATAACTCTGAGGCAAATACTTTTAATATTAAGAGTCTGTATCTAAGTCACTGGGTACAATCCTTAAAAAATGTCACTGGGCACAACAATTTAGGACTTAATCACAAATAAAAAACACATGATTCATAATGGTTCTTGCCTCCTTCAATTTCAATTTAAAGTCTGTTTTCAGAAGTTAACTTAAACACTTTCATAATAAAATAATTAAAATAAGTTTGTACATAAACTAAGTTTAGTTTATACATAAGTCAATTTGTAAATTATTTTTATACAAACTTTTTAGACTTTTTTCTTCATAAACTCTTCTAAAAAATAAATAAAATTAATTTTTATAAGCTAAAATTTGTGTGTGTGTGTATATAAGTTAAAATTAACTTATTACAAATTGAAATAGAAAATAAAATAAAACTATAAGAAATAATTCCTATAAATTAATTTATAAAGAAACTATTTTTTCTCTAATAAAAGGATCTTACGGAGAAACTTATTTATACAAGTTTATAGTTATCAAGAAATTCATCTTAAACAAGTTTATAGATTTTCTAAATTCTTATTTTTAATTTGTACATAAACTAATCTAAAAAGAAGCTTTTGTTTATTTTTAATTTAATTTTTGTATTAGAATTGTTTACTGAATATATACATACATATATATTATTTATTGTTTCTATTTCCTTCCATCAAGCACCAACAATCCATGGAGAATATTTGAAATAAAATGTTAATATACTCGTTATCAGAATACTTATCCTTCTTATTTATAAATTTCAAATTAAAAATGGTATTTATTTATTTTATAAGAATTCATAATAAGAAAATATATTAATAAACATTTAGAGGAGAGAAATAAGAATAATAATACTAATGATAATTCAAAAAATATGAATTTAGGATCATTTCATTATTATTTACAACTCATTATTATAAAAAAAACTACTAAACGTTATAATTTCAGACATATAATTTCTCCCAATAAAAGTTCTTCTCTAAATGCACAACAAAATATCAAAATCTTATCTAATTGTTACATATTAATCATATTGCATGCATCATATTGATTTATTAAAGGGTCTTTCATTAGTTATTGTTCTTCGGACAATATTTAAAAAAAATGAATTGAAAATCATATATGTGAGAATGTATTAAAAAGTTATAGATTAGAATTTTGGTATTATTGAAATATTGATGTAGTTGATGTTTGTGAAGTAAATGAGGAATGTGATATTGTCACATGGCATTGGGTATTGTAAATTGAAAGTTATTGAATGTTGGAAGTGGGTGTTTCCAATTGGGAAGGGCACAAAGAATCACATGGAAGAACATGGAGCCCCATTGCCCTACCTTTCTTTAATTCTATCCATTTAATGTACCTCATCAATTTAATTGCAATGCACCAAACCATATTCAATGCGATTCATTGGCTTTGCTTTTCTATTCAATAGAGATCATTTCAAAAATAGTAAAAATTAATTTGCTTTTTTAGAATATAGATAATTTTGATCGATCATAATTTATTTTTAAGTAAGTTTTTTTAATTTATATAATGACACATTTAATAAAAAAACAATTGAGAGTAATAATCGACATCGTAGATGTCGTTTTTATTATTTTATTTATTCATTTTTGTAATTTTGCATTTCTTCTTCTCTTCTCACTCTCTTCTTCATCTTTTGTTAATGTTGTATTCTTGTGTTTTACTATGTCTTGCATTGATTGGGATTCTTTGGTGGGGTATATACTTTTAGCTTGTTTTTCATTCAGTAACATAGTATGGTATTTATGATTGATATGTTTATGTTGTTTTTGTGTTGGTGGTGCATGATGGTTGGTGTTTTGTGATCGTTGGTGGTATGTTAAGGTTCGCGACTTCGTAATGGTGGTTTACAACTTTGTAGTGTTGATTTGTGCAATGTGTGGTTCATGACTCATCATGGTTCATCTTTGGGTTTCTATTGTTTACATTTACAAATTATTGATGATATTTTTTGTTTTTTTTTTCGATAGTGATAATTTAAGTCTATGTTTGTTCAATTTCTTGCTAAATGACAACATATGTGTTTGCCTAATATGTGATTATTTCAAATCTTAAGACATTTAAAAAATTAAACATAAAAAGTGTAAAATAATTATAAATGTGGTTCTAGTTTGTTTTGGTAACTCATATATGTAGATTGGATAGTTTATATTTAAATTATAAAAAGTAAATTGAGACTTTCACAAGTTTTTTTATGCATTCTCTTATATTTTGTTTTGAATTTTTTTTTATTGATAACTCTTAAGGTTAAAATTGTATTATTATATTTTTGGGATGTTCATAATTTAAAGGTTATGTTGTTAAAATTTAATAATTTTATATACATTAACTGAATGTTGGTGTCATGTTCGAAATTCAATACTAAAATTAATTAATATATCTATTTTAAATGTCTTTATTTCTTCTATATAAAAGCAATAGAATGTGTTACTGACAATCGTTTATTGAATCTTAAATTGTTTGATTGAACAATTTGAGAAAATTAATAATTTTTATTAGTTTATTAATACATATATTTCAATAATATTTTATATATTTCATAAAATTTAAGTCAATTACATTTGTTGTTGATATTATAAGTGTATATTTGGCACAACAAAAATTTGCATGAGTGCAGAGGAAAGAAAATTTAGTTGTTTGTGCTTTAATTGCTTAAATGGAAGAAAGGTGGAGATTGAAGAAATTAGCACTACAAGGAAAATCATGAAATAGAAACCAATTTTTAGAGAACAAAATAATAATTGCAATAGTAACTAAATTAGAAACCATTTTAGAAACTAAAAAAAAATTGGTTTCTAAATTAGTTTCTATTATTGTTAAATAGTTTCTAAATTGGTATTTACTTTGCAACCAAGGTTTTAACTACCAATTGTTTAGTTTCTAAATTTGTTAGCAAAAACTTTGGTTGTTAATTAGATACCAATTTAGAAACTATTTAACAATAATATAAACTAATTTATAAACCAAAATTTGTTTTAGTTTCTAAAATGGTCTCTAATTTAGTTACTATTGCAACTAATTATTTTGGTCTCTAAAAATTGGTTTCTATTTCATGATATTCTTGTAGTGTAGATAACATCTTTTATATCATTAGATTTTTAAAAGTTATACAACATGGACATGACATGGTGAATTGTTAGATTTGTCAAACATCAATTAAATCAACAATTCAATTGATCCAAACATAAATGATCACTTCGGGGACATGGTTCATAACGTAGGAGCAAACTTGTTTGCACAACACATATGTACAAAGAAATAACTATTGAAGCAGAAACTTCGTTTTATCCTAATTTAACTAAGTTCACACGTTATCAATGTGTAAAGTTAATAGATTTAAAAACAATTAATGAATGAACTAGTATAAACTTCACAAAATTACCTCATTTATTGATAAACATGTTTCTAAATGTAAGTACTTTGTCTGATAGACATTATACATGCATGAATAAATATTATGTAAAATAAAGTTTTAAAAAATTAAAAAAAAATGTCTTGCAAGCTTGCACGTGCCCTTAGTAATTAGTATGGGTGATGAATGAAGTGAGTATATTGGAACTCAGCATAAAGATGAAACTTGTCTCAATGTGTGAGATATCCATGAATGTCTTTATGAAGCTCTTTCACATTAACCATCACCAATGTCTCACCATTCTTAGCTTTCACATATTATAATCAATTTTATTTGCTTTCGATGTCTTCTCACATGCAAACCTTTGCTTTGTTCAAACTACAACTTGACATTTTTTAAATTATATTTTAATATAAAAAGAATACATGTGAAGTAAACTTAAGAACAGACAAATCTAACAATTTCTCTGACATTTTTCTAAAACAATCTTTATTTAATGACAATTCAATTTTTAATATTTTTTTCATACCATCAAGTTTTAGTTTGGAATATTTTAGGTTTCGTTGGGAGTCTCTTCAAGATATGATGATGAAGCTACACCAAAAATTGAGTATGTGTGAAAATGTATTTGTTAAGTTTTATTTTCTTTCCTATTTACCATTGATATTTGGTTTTCGAGTTTAATATGCCTTTATCATATTTTTTCATTATTTACCATTGAAGTTTATTATGTTAATATATTTTCAAATTAATAAGATAATATTATTGTTTTATCTTTATTTATGTAATTATAGTTTATATATATATATATATATAAGTGTAAAGTAAAATTTTCATGTAGAAAACATTGAGTTAGGACGAATCTATAAAATAAGTACTGAAGATATAAAAAAACTATAACACATAATTATATTAGTTTGTACACAAACTAAGGAAATATTTATCGTCTACTTATTTTTGTAGAAATTGTTTTTAAAATTAAAAACATAAATTAAACTATTTTTTCATACGAACTATAAGCTATGCTCATATGTTAAAACGAGTTATAAAGAATTTATAAATATATATATGCATTGTTTTCATAAAAAAATTAAATATTTAGTCAACTATATATCCTATGAAATAAATTTAAACAAATAATAAATAAGCTCTTATGACTGAGTCACATTTCGTTTTACAGAAAAATTAGTAACACAAACATAATCAAAATTCCGCAAATGGTGTACAGAACGCACAGGGTGCACTTTTGTGAAAAAGGCGCAACTTCGACTAACGTGCTTTCTCTGTCCTCGCACGTGTTCACTGACAACATGTCATTAACTATTATGCTTTCTTACCCCGTCATATGTGGCCTATGCTTAAATTTATTTCAGAAAATAAATTTAAAAAAATAAATTTAATTTTAATCACAAAAATAAATTTATAATAATGTGATAAATAATCAGAATAAATATCACAAAATACAATTTTAATATATGAATTTTGGTATCATTCAATAAAAAGTAATTATTATAATTAATATGTATTCAAACTAAGCATATAAGTTAACAGATATATTGCTATATATTTTTATTTCTCAGTTTTAGAGAGTATGTGAGTATATTAACATACACATCAAATTTAATAAATTTAAGATATTTTTTTAAATACAGTTAATTTTGTTATTTTAATTATCATTTAAAATAATTAATTTACAAGACTCATTTCAAAATATAAAAGTTAAATACTTTTTTTTTTTGGTTTTAATTATCATTTAAAATAATTAGCTTACAATACTTATTTCCAAATAGAAAAATTAAATATATGTGCGTATGAGTAAAATATAGATAATTACAAATTCTTTATTATTTTTGAAAAAGTAATAGTTTAAAAGATGTTATAAAATAACGCAGCAAAAATATATTTGTATACTATTTTATATCTTAATTTTCATAGTAATAATTTACTATTTTTCAAAGGTTTCATACATTATTTTGAATTTAAACTCGAGAAAAATTAATTGAATATTTAATTATCTATAAAATTATATTTTCCACTAAAAAAATTATTAAATAAAATTAGTTATCAAGTTTTAACTATCTTAATCAAAATCTAAATCTAAATAATTGACCGTTGAAAACTGGGTAATTAATTATGAATAATTTTTTTTATTAATAATACAAATTAATTTAAATATTAAAAAAAATTCTTAAATAATTTTTAATTTAATTAATATAATAACTAATTATTTATTATTTTTAAAATTAATTTTTATTTAATTATTTTTTTAACAGTCTTTTATGATTCTTAGATATTTTTATACCATCATTATCCATCGTATAACCACCACTTTTGTTTTTTTCCCACTTTGGTAGTATTTAATTTCAATGGAACAAGCAATTTGCAATTCTGCAACACTAAATGAAAAGTAACTTCACACATTTAAGAACAACCTAACTACCAACTTCCAAATTCCAATCCGTATTGTGGACCGTACGATGAAATCTCATACATCATTAAAAAAAACAAATTAACTCAAGTTTTCACTCTTCAATAAAATACTAATTTTGTTCTTAATCCATCTTCAAATTAACCACTTAATGAATTTATTGAAAAAGCAATTCTATTTTACTAAAACTCTTCCAAAAGCTATGCTTATAAATCACTTTATTAGTTTTTAAACTATTTCTAAGTTAGTTTATGAGAATATACAATACTATGTTTGCAAGAAAAACTTGGATTCATAATGAAGCATAAAACTTTGAAAGTAACATCATCAATGCTAACACACATGTGTCGTTCTTGGTATGAAGTGAAACTCTGAACAATAAATTTTGGTGCTAATTAAGGTATCACTTGCAACCTTCTTCTATAAATGCTCCTTCATTCATCTCTCTCATTCATGCATAACTCTTCTTTCTCTGGTTCTTCAGTTTGCACAGTAGTTGAATAGGGCTTTCTTGTTTATGTTTGCTTCCAACAATGGCTGTCACTGCTAAGTTACTTTCTGCTTTCATCATTGCCCTCATTGCCATTTCCATGCTTCAAACAATGGTTGCTCTTTTAACTACACAAACACAAACACACACATATACATACACATATATATACATATATAGACACACACTCTTCATTAATATGGTCAAATATTGTTGAGGTTCTGATTATTTTTCTTGGTTTTTTTTGAAGGTTGTGGCATCTCATGGACATGGAGGTCACCACTACAATGACAAGGTATTATATGTATATACATACATACATATATATATATATATAGGATGTTTCTTAGTTTGTGTCTTTCTCTTTTTGTGTGAGTTTTGATTTGGATCAAAGGGTGAAGAATGATTATAATAATGTTGATCTGCATAATTATTGTGTGTTTATCAGAAAAAATATGGACCTGGAAGTGTGAAGAGCTATCGTAAGTGAAGTTCTTTCTGCTTTTCATTCTTTTGATTGTTCATTCATTTTTTTCTCTTTGTTGTGATATGTTGATTACAACTGAAAAACAAAATTTGTAATGTTAAAATGGTGTTATGTTGATATCACAACTAAAAAAAGAAGTAATTTATTGTTGAAATGGATAATTTTTAACATTTTGCTTATGGAAAAACAACTTGATTCAACTTTGAACAAAAATAAATCATTAGAAATAATGAAGAGAAAAGAAGCATTACCAATATAAATTATTACGTAAGTATAAATTATTTTTATATAATTATTGCCATTTTTTTATGATGTATAACAATTTGTGGAGAGGTAATCTATGCTGAAAAAAATTACTTTCGGATGCTAAAATTCATTGAATAATTTATGAATGGATTTTTTAAATGAAGAGTGAGATTTACATTATTTGTTGACTTAGATCTCCATATATTTTAAGCAATGGTATTTGACAAAATTATTTTACTTTGAGTGTTCTTATTCCATTCAATTTAGAGTTTTGGAAATCTATATTCTATTAATATATTATATACTTTCAAAATAAACTTCAATTTAATTAAATTTCAAAGTGTGACAAATGTGTAAGTAATTTTGTCTTATTTTTTAGTGAATGTTTAATTAAATTGTGATAAATTTCAACTTAATTTAATTACACATCTTAATTATACTCACTCACTCCCTCTAATCTTATGTAATATTCACTTTTGGAAGCAATTTCATTTTTTCTTATTTGTCATTTTTAAAATTTTAAGGTAAGATAACTTTTTCTATTATATTATTATTTCCATTTTTATCGAGCAATAAAATTAGTAACTACACCAAAACCAACCCTATCTAACTTTCAAAGGGCCACGAGTGTGTTTGCTTTGTTCTTAGGTAAGCGTGTAAATGAAAAAACAAAGAGTAATTAAGCACTTTCTGGCTTCAGTTAATTTTTAATACACACTATTTCCAAACACGGTCTTCTCACTTTACAATGGTCAAATATATTTTGCCGTGAAAAGTGCATCTTGTCCATCTTTTAATCTAACCCTTTGACTTTAACTTTATTGAAAATTAATTTCTCATTTACCAATAACTACTGATCCAATCTGTAACAAAAAAAAATTATTAAATTTTAATCAAATATTAGCAAATGAAAATTTAATTTTAATTAAAGAATAGTATTAATAACACTATAATAATTAATGTACTTTAGTTTTATTTTTATTTGTGCTTATTTTTTAAAATGAATGATTATTTTAATAAATTAAGCAGTCTTTTTAATGTATGTTATTTCACATATGTAAATGTAATTTTAGTGATATCATTTATGTCATTTTTAATATAAGAATTACTATACAGCACCTTCATTCATATTTTTAATTTCTTATAACATAAAATTGTATTTAAGACATAAATTTATATCAACATATTTTAATAGAGATACCATCAATGAAATGTCTTTTATGTTTATAAGAGTAGATTCAATTTGTTTAAAAAAATTGATGAGAATTTTTTTTTTCTTTTTGGGATTTGTGATATGACCAGAATGCCCATCACAATGCACAAGGAGGTGTAGCAGGACCCAGTATCACAAGCCATGCATGTTTTTCTGTCAGAAGTGTTGTATGAAGTGTCTGTGTGTACCTCCGGGGTATTATGGGAACAAAGCAGTGTGCCCTTGCTACAACAATTGGAAGACCAAGAGAGGAGGGCCCAAGTGCCCTTAACCTCTTCTTCTTCCATCAAGTTAACAAAGTTATATATAGCTTTAATCTCCCTAAAATATAATGTCCTAGGTTCTTATATGTCTCAACTATTCAAATGATAAAATTTTAAATGTCATTTTTATAAGTGTTTACTTCAATAATCTATATTAACTTTCAAGGTTAATCTTTCTCATGGACACTAAGTGAAACTTTAATTCTAATTGAAAATAATACTAAAAGATATGTATTCAACAATATATGAGATTTGTCCTTAATCAAATACACGTTTGGTCTTAGAAGTTTTTGTTTTATCGAAGTTTTTGTTTTGAGTAATGTGTGAAACTCCTCCAAATATTACTTGTTATGTTAATTTTGCTTTTAAATAAAGTGTATCTAATATTCTTGATGTTATCTATGGAACTTCTCATACTTAGCTATCATACTTTTAATTTTTTGAATGAACAATGACAATAGCTGCGTTAAAAAGAAATGTGAGTCCAAGATATTCTAAAAGCAACATGATTTTTTTGTCTAACATAGTATTTTGCCATTAGCTATAGGATCTCTATAATCTTACCTTAAGGGAAAGAAAATTAAAGAAGAAAATGTGCTAAAAGCAGGAACAACAACATTTAATTTAATAATTTTCTATCAATGCTTATGGTCATAACTCAGATCGTGTTGTTAGAGAATTTGGAAACACATATCATGACATCCTATGACATATCTTATCATGAAAATAATGAGATTTATCTTAAATATTCACATAAATATATGTGTGTATATAAGGTTAAAGAGAGTCATAGAGGAAACATAAATCTATTCACATGTCCAAATTCAAGAGTGACTTAGCATCATAATAAACATTATTATTTTAATTATACAAAATTTCACTAATATTAAGTAGAATGGAGCAAATGGTTGATGAAGTTCTATGATAAAATGCTAAGTAATACATTTGCAAAGTGAAAAGGTTTGAACTAAAGATGTATTGATTGAAATATTTACAACTCTCCTTTCCGAAACTATTAGAACTTCAATAAACATGCCTTCTTTTAGTACAAGACCAAATGAGTACATACTAACAATGTATGGTATAAAAACTAAGATCCATGTAGTCTACAATAATAATTTTGTTGATATAATTAGAGATCTTCAACAATATAACAAATCCATTTCATAGTAGAATTATTGTTTATCGTTGCCTAAGGAGAAATAAATGACACAAGATCCTTTGACTACATCACTAGTTCATATGAAAACTCAAGTTTGTCATAATTGAAATCCTGAATTACAAATCAAATATATTTTTTTACTTTTTAATAAAGAATTACACAAAGTACGAGATCAAGCTAAAGGTGCTTAAGATTTTGAGTACATCTATATAGGTATGAGAGACGTGCTTATGTAGAAAATTACAGCAAAGATTTTACAATATGATTGTGTCTTCACCTACATGAGTGTGAGAGACACACTCATATAGAAAATCCCACCAAAATTTTGACCACAAGGGTGCATCCACATGTGTGTGAGAGATGCATTCATAAAAAAAATGCACTTAATGTTTGAATAGTGGGGTTTGTGTACCTCCACATGGGTGTTGTAGACAAATTCATCTAAAAAATTACACTGGATATTCTATCATAGGACTACAACTGTGTATAAATGGACATGGGAGATGCGCTCTTATAGAAAATTGTATTGTAAGTTTGATCACAAGAATGTGGTAAGCTCATAAGGGTGCGAAAGGCATGATTATATAGATATTTTTTTAAGCCAATACATATTGAATCTTTACCTTCATAAAATATTTAGAAGAGAGTGTAAGTTCTTTTATTTATGCTAAATATGTTCTTACTAGAGAGAACATCTCTAGACAAGTTAATGGAAGGGTGAAACTCTCACGTTAAGTTCTAGACTTCAAAAAGATGAACTCTAAATGAGGTCATCTAAGTACCAAATGAGATTTTGAGTATCGAATGAAAGTTCACTTGCAAAATACTTCTCAATGTTCAAGTCACTAAAAGATTAAAGAATCGTAGTAGTATAAAAAGTAATAATGAGTATGAGATAATTCTCTATTTAGTGCATATTACTAAATAAGCTTCCATTAAGCTATTATTAATATAATAAAAGATAAATAATATATTTCTTAGATTATGTTATGATTCATATTATATTAAAGATAAAACATAAAAAGATTGAATTATGGTAACTAATTTATTTAAAGATTATTGATAAAATTATTAGCTAATTTTAGCTCATAATTGATATTTGAATAATTTTGATACACCATTTAAAAATAGGTCAAGATAATAAGGTAATTAAAATCATACAATGATTGTATTATTTGAGGGAGATGGGGAGGAATGAAAATAGTTACATGCCAAACTCAAATCATGAGACCATAAAAACTATACATTGTTGTTGTAGCATATATTGTGTCTACAAATCTTCCATGTCCACAAACCTATGCTTTTTTAGCAATTGTTGGCTTTGTGATTTCAAGCTATTGAGATTATCTTCTAATTTTCTCTTGCCATAAGGATCAGAAAACCAAATATCCTTCATGCTACTTTCTTGTTTGAAAATACGAATTCCACTTTCTTTAAGAATTGCTGTCTCTTCCGAATCTACAAATTTAACTTCTGCATGGTTCCATTCATTTTCAAAAGGAATTTCATATAAATTTTCTTCAAATCCTATCATTTGAATATCAATAATATATGTATGATCCCTTCCTATCATGTAATGGTCACTACCACGAAAACATTTGTTGCCATTGATGATTACCATAGGCAAAAACATTCCACAGTCATCTGCAATAGGTCCAATTATAAGACAAAGAACCTTCTTAGGGAACCTATTTTGAAACCAAAAAGAAATTGAAGGTCCATTGCACTGGTGATCAAACCATTCCGGAACCCTTTCTCCTGGTAAATAAAATTGAGTTTTTCCAGCCTCATGTAGTTCCTGTTAGTCACAAAGAACTCATGAGTTTTCCAATATTAAGTACACTATATATTGTTAAATCAAGTACATTAAAAACAAAGAAAAACCAAACCTGATTTAGGAACATGCTTATACTTGAAGAAGTCAAGGATTTACAATTTGTTGCTAAGAAATGTTTCAAGCTTGGTGGAATCCCTCTAATTTCCCGAAGAAGCTTGCAATCATTCACATTAAGCTTCCTTAAAAATTGAAACTCTTTGATGCATTCAGGTAGGATTGTGAAATTATTCTTTGATAGGTCTAAGTCTTTCACATGAGCAAATCGCTTGAAACCAATTGAAAAGAAATCATCACACAGGTTGCATTCTGAGACCCAAAGGCATTCTACATTTGAAGATACTATAGATGATCCTTCTTTTTCTTCATCCTTTTCCTGTTTTATCCATTGCCACCCTTTCCATTTCCAACCAATAAGATCAATCAATTTTGACATCATAACAATGCTACTTGGTAACTTAACAACTCCACAGTTAGACAATTGTAACCCTTCAAGTTGTGTAAGATTTTGAATAGAAGATGGCAATTCTTTTATGGCAGTGTGCTCCAACTGAAGTGACCTTATGTTTTCCATCTTCCCTAATATTTCTGGAAAACTTTCAAGACTATAACAACGTGAGAGATTGAGCTTTTCAAGGGCAGACAACTTGATAGGTGGAAAACTTACAAGTTTGCTGCAACCAAAAGCATTCAAAATTTCCAATTTATGCAAAAATCCAATGGAATTGTGAATTGTAGTTAAATTTTGACAATGTTGAAATGAGAGTTTCTCTAAATTTGGGAGACCAGATACATCAGGTATCTGTTTTAAATATTTGTTTTTGTCCAGATTTAAAAATCTCATACTCATGAACTTCTGTAGAATAAAAAAGGAGAATTAGATGAACAATCATAATGTAAAATCATTAATTGACATGATGAGAAAAGTGAACTATTTAAACTTGCCTTCAATAAGTCAACCAACTCAAGTGATGTAAAGCAACTCTCAGGCAACTTGCACATGACAAGTTTTTTTGAAAGAAAATCGGATGGTAAACCATGTGAAGGATACCTCCACCATTCTAATACTCTTAGACTATTTGGAAGATATTTGGGACCTTTGGAAAAATTACCACTTTTAATAATTAGTGTTTTGAGGTTTCTCATCTTCTTGAAGGCCTTTCTGTTCCATTCTATCATTCCTTCTTTGTCAAGTAAGGGAAAATCCAGACGCATGATTTCAATTTCTCTAGTTCCCTATTAATGCAAAAAGTCACATATCAACTACCAAAAATTTAATTAGAACACATTGACAATGCAAATAGGATCAAACTTGCACATTATAAAGGAAAAACAAACAACTATAACATGAGGATAAAATTGTATGTTGTATGAATAGATAAACAAATATTGGAATCTAAAACAATCATGAATCTTACTCACAGTGTTGTCTTCTAAAACTTGAATTATATCCTCATGCAACCATAATCTGCTACGTTTCCCTGGATCTTTTGGTGACTCCTTTCTTACAATTTCTTTACCCATGTCCTCTACCAAGTCATGCATTGTCACCTCCATACCATTCAGACTAAGCTTTAAGAGAGATTTATCAACCAACACCCCAATATGATACTTCATGCAATCACCGTAATGACCATGAAGTGTATCTTGAACCTCTTCCAATTCATATCCTTTGAAGCAACAAGCAATGTCAAGAAAAACACTTTTCTCTTCTTCCTCCAAAGCATCAAAGCTTACTTTAAGTACTTTTAGAATTTGATTATTAGGAATTCTTTTATATTGTTTGATAGCAGATTTCCATTCTTCTATACTTTTTCCAAACAAGTTGGAGCCTATTACTTCCAAAGCCAATGGAAGGCCACAAGCATAAGCTACCACACTATTCAAGACCTCCTCATAACTTGGATCAACTTCATCAGTTCTAAAAGCTTTCCATGTAAGCAATTGAAGAGCCTCATTCTTGTTCAGTTCCTTCACCACATATGTTCTTTTAACCTTATGAGATGCTAGCAGCTGCTCATCTCGAGTTGTTATGATGATTCTACTCCCGGAACCAAACCAGTCAGATCTGCCAACAATAGCCTGCAATTGCTCATGCTTGTCAGCATCATCTACTACCAAGAGAACCTTCTTCTGTTGGAGCCTATGTTGTAACATTGAAATTCCTTGTTGCACACTTGTTATGTTCATTCTCTTTTCTTTAACCAACTCAGCAAGAAGGATGCTTTGGAGATGTTGTAACCCATGTTTGTCTGAGTTTTCTCTCACGTTTTCAAGAAAACACAAACCATCAAAATGGTGAGCTACCAAATTATAAATGGCTAGAGCAAGTGTTGTTTTTCCTATCCCACCAATTCCATGAATCCCAATCATGTGAACACCCTTATCATCACTTCCAACATCCAAAAGTTTCATTACTTCTAACATTTGTGACTCTAGTCCAATTGGGTAATCCGCAACATGTAAAGGACTTCGATTAATCTTGCTAGAGACCAACTCAACAATCCTCCCAATAAACTCATATTCATATTCATGTCTGTTTAACACAAAAAAAATAGTTTATGCACTAATAATATAAAGAGCTTTCCACTATCATTATCTGTTACATACTTAGTAATAATTTGTTGACTTCTAAATCATACTAACATGATTTCTTGCAAACATTTTCATTAGACAACTGAAACTTAATCAAACAAAAATCATGAGTAAAAAGTTTGGTAAGAGGGGTACCCTGGTTTGAAATGATAGCCAGAGATGTTAGCCACATGATGCAGAGCCATCTTCCATTTCTCCAACCTCTCCTTGTTATGGTTGAAACTTTCCTTCTTAACTTTGAACCTTTCCTCATGCTTTGTCAATGCTTCTGCATAACTACCTTTCTGGTGTCTCACATCAGAAGGATCTAAGTTGTAAAAAACAGGCAAAACCAACAAGCCTTTCTTCTCAGCACAACCAATGATATTAACAAGTTCATCTAAACAAAATGATGAAGAAGCATAGTTGTGAGAGAGCACAGTGATCGCAATTCTAGACTCTTCAATTGCCTTCATAAGGGTAGGTGTTATTTCCTCTCCTCCCTCAAGCTTCTCATCATCAATGAAAGTGTGGATTCCCTTGTCCTGAAGAGCTTTGTAAAGGTTGCCAACAAAACCATGGCGTGTGTCTGAGCCTCTAAAGCTGAGGAACACATCATAGGAGAATGCAATGGAACATGACATTGCAGCCATGAGAAGAAAACTTGGTAGGATTAAGATGGTGTTTTGTATCTCTGGAATCAAACTATTAATGTGAAACTATTGAAAAGTGAGAGACATGTGGTACCAAACAACAGTTGCAGAAGAACTTTGTGGAAAAATATCTCAGTTTTTCTCTTCCTACTGTTCTTAACTTGTGGTCTAAAAGCAATCATATATACCTTCACTTTATATCAGCAATTATTATTTTTCACTTTTGGCTTTCTTTAAATTTAAATTCTTATTACTTCAAAAACATAATTTCATTTTATAAAATAATATCTGAGACCTTTTAGCATAACATTTTTCAATATCAGCATAAGAATAAAATATATTGGAAAATAAATATCTAATACACTTAAGATTCTGGATGATATTAGTCTTTATTTTTTATGATGAATAATATTTACCAATTTAAAAAATATATTTTTCTTTTCTTGTCTACTATTTTTTTTAAGGACATAACAGATATTTAATGCTGTCATCCTTGTATTGTATTAAAAACAATTCTAATATATTTTATTGTATTAAAAAGTCAACTTTCATTGGTTTATAATTTTCATATATTTTATGATAAAAATATTTTTTTTATCAAGTGTAAGTTTCAGTTTTGTCAATGTAGTTGACAAAATATAACAACATTAATTAAAAGGCTAATTTGATTGATAAAATTAAATAAAAAACATGCCACTTGTAACTTATCTATCTTTAGTTTTAAGAGTTGAGGTTTGTACATAACCTAATTCTAAAAGTATGTTGATTTAATTTTCATAAAGTTAAAAGTATAATTTGGGCCAAAATTATTCTTTTTATGATCTTTTATTTTAAACAAAAATATGACATCTATATCTTTAATTGTATAATAATAATAATATATAATGAAAATTTCCTTATTTAGTGTATAAAATTGTTTTTCGATTTTATTCATAATAATATTTTTAAATTACAATATAAATTTAATAGCAAAAGATAATGATATAAAATTAAATAAATAAAACATATGGTAGAAAAAAATAAATGACAAAATAAGCTAACAAATTATTGAAAAAGACTTTCACGTAAATTAATCAAAATAATTATCTATACTAGATACAATTAAGTTGTAAGTATTTAATTTTATACAATTAAACTTTTTATTATAATATAACTTTGATATAATATATTTAATTATTTATATTAGTATAATAAATAAAAATCACATTAAAACAGTACACACAAGTGAGTTAAAATTTCAACTAAGAATATGTTAAAAACATTTTTTGAATTATTCAAAGGTTGGAAACCTAGTTTACGACATCTACGTGTTTGGGGATGTCCATCAAAAGTGAGAATTCATAACCCACAAGAGAAGAAACTGCACTTCATAACTATTAACGAGTATTTAATTAGATATGTTGAAAAGTTCAAAGAATTTATATTTTATTGTCCATCTCATAACACAAGAATTGTGAAATTAAGAAATAAAAAGTTTATTGAAAATGACTTGATTACTGAGAGTGATCTAATTCAAGATATTGGTTTTGAAAAAGATCACTATGAAGCTCAAAATGACTATGAAGTTATATCTTCATTCGATGTTGAAGAAAACATCATGGATCAATGTATCAACTAGAAGTTTAGTGAGAGTAAAATTTGTTTTCTTATTTTCTAGGTAGATGATACTTTTTACTTGCAACGAATGAAAAATATGATATATGAGGTGAATTAGTTTCTCTCCAAGAACTTTGATACGAAGGATATGAGAGATGCATATTATGTCATAGACCTTAAGATCCATAAAGAAAGATTTTGAGGTATTTTGGATTTATCTTAAGAGACCTATAAACAAAGTTTTAGAGAGATTTAACATGAAAGATTGTTCACTAAGTGTGATTCTCATTATGAAAAGTGAAATACTTGGATCAATATTCGAAGAACGATCTTGAACGGTAACACATGAAAATATTTCATATGCTTCGGTTGTTAAAAGTTTTATGTATGTACAAGTTTGTACTAGATTAGACATTGCATTTTCAGTTGGGATTTTGGAAAGATATAAAATTATTCAAGTATTGATCATTAGAAAGCTACGAAAAAGGTAATGATATATCTTTAAGGAACAAAAAATTTCAAGCTTATTTATATACATACTAGTAGTTTGGAAGTGATAGGCTACTCTAATTTAAACTTCATTGGTTGTATTGATATCAAAATATCTACACCTAGTTGTGTTTTTATGTTAATTTGCCGATAAGTGTCATATTTAAGTAATATTTCATATTAAAATACATGCACATATCAATGTTTATTGATAAAATATGTTAGCCCATAGTGGTGTAAGCCTAGTCAAACATGACTGTTCTAGGCGGTACACATATATACTTAAAAAATATATTTAAAATGAATTAATTTCTTAGCTATTGATGAATATTGCTTAAGCAAGAGATCCTCACTTGAAGAATATTCTTTAGTGTGAAAAATTGGTATTGAATTATTCTCACTCAAATAATAAATTATCGTTCGAGTGATAAAACTTGTTATTCAATAACTCATTGCCACTTGCGCAACATTCTATTCAGAGGAAAAATAATTGATATGTTATATACTTGAACAACGAGTTATTACTTAAGCGTTAACATTTATTACTCAAAAGAAACTATATCACTTAAGAAAATAAGTATAAAAACATGACTTAATTTTTCGTATATTCCTTGAACAAATAACCTATTGTTTAATATATATATATATATATATATATTTTATAATAATGCTTAATATAATAATTTTTATAAAAAAATATTTTTTCTTTTATTGGTAGGCATTATTTTTTATGAAATACCAAAAGCTAATTTAAGTATTTATTTGGTGAGTCGCAATTGCGAATTTGAATTCCCGCCAAAGTCCCTTTTCTCTTTTCTTGGATTTTCAAAATCCCAATCTTCGGTCTCTCCCACCTCCAACTTCCAAACCTTTCACCTCCGAGTCGACTCACTGCGCCCATGGACCCGAACGCCGAGTCCGCGCCCGACTCAGCCACGCGCCACCGCTCCGCGCGCCCCAGGCTCTTTATAAAGGAGATGATCATGCGCAACTTCAAGTCCTACGCCGGCGAACAGCGTGTCGGTCCTTTTCACAAGGTTAGGGTTTCTTTTTCACTTTCAAATTTCGATTTGCTTCGGGTTCTCCTGCTGATTGTTTCAATCTCAACTGCGAACTTTTAAATGGCGCGTTTACATAATGTTTCTGGAAGCTCACGAGTTTTGGAATTGGAATGTTCTTTCTTTCTTCCTCTAACTTGTTTAGTGTTTTTGTGCTTAGTTTGATTTGCTTGGTTTCACTTGCGAAACTTTTGAATTGCTTCAATTTCACTAACGAACTTCAAATCTCTTCGGTTTCACCTCCAAACTTTGGATTGCTTCTGTTTCTTACGAACTTTGAATTGCTTTAATTTCACTTGTGAGCTTTTGAATTGCTTTGATTTCACTTGTGAGCTTTTGAATTGCTTTGATTTCACTTGCATACTTTGATCCGCTTCGGCTTCACTTACGAACTTTTTACATGCTTCGTTTGACTTGCGTACTTTTGACCTTTTGAATTGTTTGTGTTCAATTTGTGAACTTTTGTATTGCTTCGATTTCAGAGTTTCTCTGCAGTGGTGGGACCTAACGGGAGCGGAAAGAGCAATGTCATCGACGCGATGCTTTTTGTGTTTGGGAAGCGAGCAAAGCAGGTGTGTTCACAGAATGATCAAGAAACTCATGAGTTTTGGAATTTGAATGTTATTTCTTTCTCGCTCGATATTTTTTAGTGTTTTTGTGTTTGTTTTTTTATTTGGAAACTGGTTTTGGTACTTGTAGATGCGGCTGAACAAAGTTTCGGAGCTGATACACAATTCCACTAATCACCAGAATTTGGAAAGTGCGGGGGTTTCTGTTCATTTTCAAGAGATCGTAGATTTGGTAGTTTTTCTTCTTCTTCTTCTTCTACTTCTTCTTCTTCTTCTTCTTCTTCTTCTTCTTCTTATTATTATTATTATTATTATTATTATTATTATTATTATTATTATTATTATTATTAACCTTTGATTGAAGATATGTTTATAGTAATATTAATTGCAAAAATGACATGTTTTTTTAGCTCTGAAAATGTAATATAATAATATTTCTGAAAATTTGATATTTAACTGAGTTGAAAAGTGTGGTCTGATCTATGTAGCAAATCATGCCTAGTGGATAACGACTCCCGTTTTCAAGAATTTACAAAGTGAAACTGAAAATTAAAAACAAACTATAGGCACCAGCAATGATGCCAAAGAGTTCCATATCGTGGCTAGGTTTTGATTGTTTTTGTTCTTTTTTATCTTTCCTTTATTTCCCCTAGTATGAGCTTTTTTTTGTGAGTTGATCTTTATGCCTCAGTGACTAAAGAGCTTTCAGTCTTACGGTTCTATTTTATGAAATGAGAATTTAAGCCTATCTCAACCTTAAGAAGTTGGTTTGGTAAGATAAGGTTTGTACCTACTTATACGCATAAAAACACACATATATATATATATATTACATTTGGCTTCAACATATCTTCTCACTCCGAGGATTGGACATCTTTAAGTGTGGGACTAGGGGGAGTACTTGATAATGAGTAACATGAGGCCCAACAAACTTGACTAGAATAAACTTTGAATGACCCTAATACAAACTTAAAAAAGTAAAATTAAGGTGACACGATAGACCCTAAGATGGTGTCAAAGCCATTCAGAGTTTATTCTAGTCTAGTTTGTTGGGTCTTGTGTCACCCGCTATCAGGTTTACTCTTAGTTCCATGCTTGAGATGTTCAGTTCTGGTTTAAGAGCTCATATCGACTAGAGATAATGTCAAATTATAGTATATAAATAAGTGCAAACTTCTTCTTAGAAGCTAGTTTTGCAAGGTTTAGTTAGACTTAAATTTTAATTTCTTAAGAGAGCCATTTTTTATTTCTATATTTTCTTATGAAAAAGTAAGAACTAAAAGTATCAGTGGTTGCAGGAAGATGGAACTTACGAGGCTGTTCCAGGAAGTGATTTTGTGATTACTAGGGTGGCTTTCCGGGACAACTCTTCTAAGTATTACATTAATGATCGTGCAAGTAACTTTACTGAAGTTACTAAGAAATTAAAAGGGAAAGGTGTTGACCTTGACAATAACAGGTTTCTAATCCTTCAGGTCTGTTATTTGTTATATGGTGATTTTAAGTTTTTCTGGAAGTGTTTCTATTCCGTCCACCTCTTTTGATGTTTGATCTACTTCTTTTCAGGGTGAAGTTGAGCAGATTTCACTTATGAAACCAAAATCTCAAGGGCCTCATGATGAAGGTTTTCTAGAATACCTGGAGGATATAATTGGAACCAACAAATATGTGGAAAAGATTGATGAATCACAGAAACTGTTAGCACTCTTTCCATTAAGTCCCGAGAGAAACAGGCCATGCAACTTTCTCAATCAACATTACTAAATCATTTATACTTGTTTGCTATAGCGGTCTGATTTTTTTTTTTAAAAATTATTAAGTATTTAGTATTTTAATGAATTGATTTTGTTTTGAAAATAGCTTATAATCAAAACCGTATTAAGAAGGCTTTTGAAAAAACACAGCAATTCTTCCCAGCTTTGATTATTTTATATTTGTTCATGACTTTCTTGGGAAGCTTTAATATGGGCTGTTTATGAAATTAGCCAATCTCAATACACTTTTATTTTAGAATTTAAATTACCCTTCTATTATTCTTCCCATTTTCATCTTTTATAGTATCATTTTTTTGAGTTCACTGTTGTTGAAGTAGTTATTTGATTTCAATTTTAGAATATTTAGTTTTTGAAACAATGTTGTTGATGTTTTAGGTTAGAATCCCTGAATGAGAAAAGATCTGGGGTGGTGCAAATGGTTAAGCTAGCTGAGAAAGAAAGAGACGGCTTGGAGGCATGTAAAATTGTTGGTTTACGAAGCATTTGATATTTGTCCAACATTTAACATTCTTTTGCTGCAGGATGTGAAGAATGAAGCAGAAGCATACATGTTGAAGGAGTTGTCTCTGTTAAAATGGCAAGAGAAAGCTACAAAGTTGGCCCTTGATGATACAAGTGGAAAAATGGACGAGTTACAAGGGAATGTTGTCACTCTAGAAGAAAATCTCAAGGCAGAAAGGTAAATTTGGATTACATAGGGTAATTTAATTGTTTCTTTATTGTTGAATTTGTATTCTTGTCTCATGAAGGACTTGGTGATATCATATTTCAGGGATAAAATCCAAGAAAGTAAACAAACTCTCAAAGAGCTTGAAACTAAGCACAACAACTATATGAAAAAACAAGAGGTTTGGATGAGATGGAAATCAGTTTTCATGGTTATATTGCTGTGCAATTATTCTTAATAATAATCTTTTGAGGTGGTAATCTAGTCATTATTAACTTCTTTCATTTTCAGGAGTTAGACAATGATATGAGGAAGTGCAAGGAAGAGTTCAAGGAGTTTGAAAGGCAGGATGTTAAGTATCGGGAAGATTTTAAGCACATAGGTCAGAAGATAAAAAAGCTAGAGGATAAAGTAGAAAAGGTAGAGGGAAGTCATAGTTTATTGCAATGAAACTATGTGTTCAAGAGACATCTAATTCTTTTGTTTCTACTTTCTGTCAGGATTCATCCAAAATTGAAGCCCTTATAAAAGAGGGTGAGGAATCAACTAATTTGATACCAAAACTTGAGGACAATATTCCAAAACTGCAAAATTTGTTGCTTGATGAGGAGAAGATCTTGGAAGAAATCACAGAGATTTCCAAAGGTGGACTTTTTTCATTTTTATTAATTTATTTCCAATATATTGGAATGTTCTTTTAATTAAATTTGCTTCGCTGAACTGGTGATGGATCTCCAACTCCAATAATTATACTTTAATCAAAACCTCTTTAAACCTTTTTTATTCTTAAACATACTTCTTTGCAAGTTGCTACATTTTGTTTTTCGTTCTATTTTAACATTAAAAGTGCTTAATTTAGTTAGGTTCCTTATTCTAATGCTTAACAGATAGTCATGGCTTTCTTCTGCTGCTTGAGTTGAGATTAAGAAACACCGTTAGAGTGAACACACATATTTTATTGACATTTATGTATATTTCAAGATATACTCTGCTATTTTTGTTGGAGTGAACTGCATATAGTTAGCCCTGAAGGTCTTTATATTTCTAGTTATTGTCTGGAATGCATCATGCTGGTTTTCAGTGTTTTTTGTAGTGGAGGCTGGTCTTTATTTTTTATTTATTATCTATCCCTGTACACAAATGGAACCGATATCCCATATTGAATAGATGGTTTTTAGCTACTTTGTCGTTTATATTCTCTTTTTTCATCTTTTGTGTCCCTGCAATTGATTGGTGAGCAGGTGAAACTGAGACATACCGCTCCGAGCTTGCTAAAGTTCGTGCTGAGCTTGAACCTTGGGAAAAAGATTTGATTGAGCACAAGGGAAAACTTGAAGTTGCATGTACAGAAAGTAAGCTTCTGAATGAGAAGGTGAGAACAACTCCTACTTTTACGTGCTATTGCTTCCAGTCTCAGCTTTAAAGAAAGTTATTTATTTTTTTCTCTTAATTATTTTTGTATATTTTTTGAAAATCATAGTAAATCCGTAACGTTAATTATTTATGGTGATTATAGAAGGATACTCTCTAACGGGCTTTGCTTCTATCATTTCCTAAAAATTTTCTGTGCTGTATAATTTGAAGGGTCTTTTTGATTAGCTAAACGGTTAAAGACTGGACAGAACAAAAGTTATTGTTCTTTGTTTGATTTTGGAAGAGATCATGGAACTACATGAAAAGGGATGAAGAACAGGACAAAAGTAAAGAAGTTTATTACATAGTAAACTAAAGAGAAACATTTGTCTAATGGACAATGTAGAAAGCAGTCCAAATGCACTACCTACTTTGGTACTTAATCACTATACTAACTCTTAGAAAGTGGATTTAAGCCCAATTTAATCTTACAAAATTGGTTTACAAGTTAAAGTTTGTGCCTATTTATATAATATAATTTGGTCCTATATCTATTTGATATGAGATTTCTAACATACTTCTTATGTTGAAGACTAGATATCTCGAGAGTGAGACTAGATATCTCTGAGTGTGAGACTAGATATCCATGAGTGGTTTCATAGCGAGTGACATAATATAATCAATAGATCTTGTTACGATAAGCCTAATGCCCTCTTGGAAAGTACAATAAGGTCTAACTCAATCTCTCAAAAACTGACTTTTAATATGAAGTTTGTACCTATTTATATATTATAGTTTGACCATATATTTAGTTGATATGAGATCAATACTAACCATCAACTAGCATGTCAAAATTATAATTACTCCCCCAACCATTGCCATCACAAAACCAACATTGACCTGGTACTGCTATGTTTGCGTTGTGCATCAAGTACCAATCAACAGACTAAACAAAGAGTTGTATTGTGATGTAGTTGTTTCTTTCTACTGTGTTGTTCTACATTTGCAGCTCTTCAATTTGCATCAAACACACCATTTGATAACATAAGAAACTGAACATGGACACAAATTGATTCTTTATTCTCCTGTGAACTTTTTATGTTTTTTTCATGCATGTGAACTTATTCAGTAGCTATTTTGACTTAGACGCTTATGCGTCCCCTGCACTTTAAATTAAAGGGCCCTTTCTGACATGCATGCCCAGGATTCATGGAGGGTGCCCTTATTTATTTATATTGAATTGAGGTACATTTGTGGAGCAGAGTCCCTTTATGTTTTATAGTAGGTGGATGTTTAATAGAAGACTATTTAATTGGCAGCATGAAGGTGCTTCTCAAGCTTTTAAAGATGCTCAAAAGCAGATGGAAAACATTTCAGAAACAATTAAATCAAAAACTGCCAGCCTTTCTCAAATAAAGAGGGATATAGAAAAGAGCAAGCATGAAGCTTTAGAAGCTCACAAAATCGAAGAAGTTAGCAAATTTTCTTTCTTATTCTCAATTCTGTGTCTTTAACATTTTCTTTTCTGAGGCTTGTGGTGATCTGGTTGCTCTTTTTAAAGGAATGCATCAAAGAACAAGATGAACTGATTCCTCTTGAGCAAAGTGCAAGACAAAAGGTTGCTGAATTGAAGTCTGTTCTAGATTCTGAAAAGAGTCAGGGATCAGTTCTAAAAGCAATCCTGAAAGCTAAGGAAGCAAAACAAATAGAAGGAATTTATGGCCGCATGGGTGATTTAGGCGCTATTGATGGTGAGGTTCTCTAATAACACTTTTAGCTTCATGAAGATCCATGCCTTTCAAATTATGGCACTTGAATGCTGCAAAAATTTTAGGAATGTGGTTTTGGATGCTCTTGCTTCTATCTAAGATTAAAATTTATGTTCAAACTCAGCACAACAAAACATTCAAAAGACAAACATATCTTATTCTATATGAAGAAAATAAATAGGTTTGGTAGGCTCTGCTCAAAGCTCATGATTATGGAAGTTTTGAACTACTGATTAAAGACCAGGCTTGTGCTTCAGTCTATTCGTTATTTGGTTCTTGTTTGAGAGTAAGTAAACACATGATGGAGAGACCAATCTCATCTAAAAAACTGAAAAGGTTACCTCAAAAACCATATTTAATGAGCACGTGTAAATTAATAGAATATAATGATAATATACCTGCAATTAATATTCAACATTCCAAATGCAAATCCTAGAATCAATATAAAACGTATTACTTGTCTCTTGTTTTCAGAAGCATTCTTTCTAGTATTGGGAGAATGATTATATTCTTGATGGCCTTGCAGGAATTAATTAACTGCAAACCGCCACAAACTTACGATCAAGCAGGAATTAATTAACTGCAAATTTAGTACTTAGCGTACAGTGGTCATTTATACATAATTGAAAAAGGGATCTGTGATTTCTTCTGATTTGTTTATTATTAGTTAACACAATCCTTATTTTCTTATTACAATACATTAGTCAGTTTTTCTTCAGGGAAACAGGGATTTTCTTGAGTTTATAATTTGTTGGTGTCATAATCCAAATTTTCTTAGTACACTTCTTTTGTTCTTAGACTGATATTACCTTAGATTAAGACTTTTAAATTTATTTATCTTTATCATGTGACACTCTGCTTTGTATGTAATCAATGGATGCCCTTAGATTAACTTCTTATAAATTTTGCAGCAAAATATGATGTTGCGATATCAACAGCATGTGCTGGACTTGATTATATTGTGGTGGAAACAACAAATGCAGCTCAAGCATGTGTTGAGTTGCTTCGTAGAGAGAATCTTGGTGTTGCTACTTTCATGATATTGGTATTTTATTATATTATTCAGTTTGTTGTTGTCTCTAAATGACTGTTTAATATTTCAAAAGGCATAAATTAAATTTCTTCACTTCTACTTCTGGGTTATTGTGAATGTATAATGGCGACTGGGTTTATCCTCTAGCACGTTTCTGTTATAATGTAAGGTATTAGCACATTTTTGGTATTAGGAAATGCTTTCCATTTCTATATTTTTTTTCACTAATAGTTTACAAAAATGTGGTAACATTTTTACTATTATTTTCACAATAGTTACTAGAAATGCTGAAACCGTACATTAACTTTCAACTAACAACCTTAGTTTTTGGCATAGTTGGTCTTTAATTTTTAAATTACTTTAAGAACACAGTGCCAATATAATGCGCTTAATTGAATATAATTTGTAAATGATTGTTAGAGATATGTTTGTTTTCTCTAACAATGATTGATGCTCTGTTTGGTTTTGTAATGTTTTTGATGTGCCAATAATACTCAAAACAGATATTTGATAAATATAATTAGAATACTGTTTCTATATTCAGGAGAAGCAAGCTGATCTTCTTCCAATGATGAAAAAGAATGTAAGCACTCCAGATGGAGTTCCACGTCTTTTTGATTTAGTAAAAGTTCGAGATGAAAGAATGAAGCTTGCTTTCTATTCGGCACTAGGAAACACTGTGGTTGCTAAAGATCTTGACCAGGTCAGTGGTACTTTTGTAGGATACTCCATTATGACGGTAAATATTAAGGATTCGTTATAAAATGGTATTTATCAGATATGAAAATCATCATGTCCGTGTTTAGAATTGTTTGATGAGCAAGTTTCTTGATATGGCTTTGTTTTGAACTATCGAAGTTTATTATCACATTATGCCTATTATCTGGTCTGTTTAAGAAACAAAGGCACACTAATCAGATTATGGGGCTTAACTTATTTACCATTTTCTTGCAATATGTAATTGTAGGTTTGTTGCATTTGCAATTGTTCTCGCCAGTAGAGTTAAACTGTCAGATAGTAACATTTTCTTACTCTGTAAAATGTAGGCTACACGTATAGCATATGGTGGAAATAATGAGTTTCGTCGAGTTGTCACCCTTGATGGTGCGCTCTTTGAAAAATCTGGAACAATGAGTGGTGGGGGTGGTAAGCCCCGTGGTGGGAAGATGGGGACATCTATTCGAGCTACAACCATTTCTGTAGAAATTGTAGCCAATTCTGAGAAGGAATTGTTGGATTTGACTACTAAATTGAATGACATTCGCCAAAGAATTGTCGCTGCTGTGCAACGTTACCAGGCCTCAGAAAAAGCTGTTTCTGCTTTTGAAATGGAGTTAGCTAAAAGTCAGAAGGAGGTAATGCACTATTTCTGAGTCTGAGAGAAGTAAATTATAATTTTCTTGGAGTTGTTGATGCAGTCATTGAGATTTTTTCCCCTTCCACTACAGGTTGACAGTTTAAGTTCACAATTTAATTATATTGAGAAACAACTTGATTCCCTTGAGGCAGCATCAACACCACAGGAGGATGAGCTTGAAAGATTGAATGAGCTGAAGAAAATTGTTTCTTCCGAAGAAAAGGAGATTAAAAGACTAACTAATGGATCTAAACAATTGAAGGAAAAGGTTTGCTCGAAATTCATTTTCTTTTAATTCCTTTACAAATTGAGGGTTGCCTGCATGTCTTGCATTTATTTTTATTTCTATGACTGTTGAAAATAAAGGTTATATTTGTATTTAAGTTTGATAGTTTAATTAATGTTGGACAATCCCAGGCTTTGGAGCTCCAGAGAAATTTAGAAAATGTTGGGGGTGAAAAATTAAAATCTCAGAAGTCAAAGGTCCAGAAAATTCAGTCAGTAAGCATCTCTTATATCATGAACCTTCAATTATATTTGATATTGGGGATTGTTTATTACTAATGATTCCCCTTTTACTAGGATATTGATAAGAATAGCTCAGAAATAAACCGCCACAAGGTGCTAATAGAGACGGGACAAAAGATGGTCAAAAAGTTGACTAAAGGAATTGAAGATTCAAAGAAGGAGAAAGATAGGCTTACTGAGCAAAAGGCGAAGTTAACTGGAGCCTTTGCAGAAATAGAGCAGAAAGCATTTGCAGTTCAAGAGAATTATAAAAAAACTCAAGAGGTTATTAATAGCCTTGTTTTGGATTGTGTAAAATTTGTGCCTTAGTAAATGAAATACATTAAAAATGTACAGTGCAATGCACCTTTTGAAAGTTATGCATATAAATATTGGTTGGGTAGGGTCACAATTTATTTTTACCGTGCAGATAATTGACAAACATATGATTGTCTTGGAGGAAGCAAAATCTCAGTACAATAAGATGAAAAAAATGATGGATGAATTACGTGCATCTGAGGTACTGGTTTGTTCATTTTCACATCGCAACCAACTTGGAGCTTTCTCATTACAGTCATTATTTTTCAGGTTGATGCTGACTTTAAATTAAAAGACATGAAGAAAGCATACAAAGAATTAGAAATGAAGGGGAAAGGGTACAAGAAAAGACTAGATGAGTTGCAAACTGCTATTCACAAACATCTCGAACAGTATGTAATCAGATTTCTGTTTTGGAATACAGGGTTTATTATTCTGAAGTTCTTATAGATTGTAAATGGTATGCAGAATACAGGCTGATTTAGTGGATCAAGAAAAGCTGCAAGCTACATTGGCCGATGAACATCTTAATGCTGATTGTGACCTAAAAAAAGCCTGTGAAATGGTGGCTCTTCTTGAAGCACAACTGAAGGAGATGAATCCTAATCTTGATTCAATTTCAGAGTATGAGTTTTTCCAATTTGTTGCCCTGTTGTTTATCTTTACTTTTTCTGATGCTGTACTAATAAAGATTCACAATTTCTTATGATTATCAGATATCGAAAGAAGGTATCTTTATACAATGAGCGAGTTGAAGAACTTAATTCAGTTACTCAGGAGCGGGATGACATAAAGAAGCAGTATGATGAATGGAGAAAGAAGAGGTGTGCATGATATATTTTCTTTTTTATAGGTTGAATTTATTTTATGCCTTGCATTTTGGCAAAAATGTTATCTGACTGTGTTATGGCAGATTGGACGAGTTTATGGAAGGGTTTAATGCCATATCTTTAAAGTTAAAGGAAATGTATCAGGTTTGGAATCTCACCTCTCTTAGAATTCTCCCTTTCGTTGCCACAAACACATGGAATTGTGCTTCTCCAGTTTTATTTATGGATATTTTAACACCTTATGGGTTCTGTCACCTTTCTTAAGACCTTCAGACCAGCATGTTGGCAACTTGGTGTGACTATGATGCCAAGTTAAATTTGCATTACTGCTTGTAAAATGATGTTGAATTGAACCGACGATTTATTTTTTAAAATTTTAAGGGGGTTAATCTTGTGTAGAGTCTAATTTTAGGAGCATAAATTACTATAATCCTCTAAGTTATTTGCTTAAAGAGTGCGAGTTTCAATAATAATCATGAAATTGGTAGTTTGTGGCAGCAATAAACATTTGCTCGAATCTAGTGGTAATGAAATGGATTCACCATATAATTAGTAAAAATAATTGAAGAAGGATCGCTATTCTTAAAAGTGGATTCAACTTTCCCATGTGAACCATCTATTTTTTATGTTGCCTTCTGAAGATATGCCCCTTCTAAAGTATGCCGTCTTTTACAGTCTCCATTTCCTAAAACCATTGTTAAGAATGAAAACTAAAAAATTGTGTCTTAGTCCCAGTGGCACCAAATTTGAGCTGTTGTTTTTCCTAGACTTGTGGCATGTATAACCACTTTTATCATTTGCAGATGATTACTCTTGGAGGTGATGCGGAACTCGAGCTTGTGGATTCTTTGGATCCTTTCTCTGAAGGTGTTGTTTTCAGTGTCAGACCACCAAAGAAAAGCTGGAAAAATATTGCAAATTTATCGGGTGGTGAAAAGGTTATCTCCTCTTCTTGTCAGCATTTGCCTTTGGTTTGGTCTCAATTCTTGGATTGCAAAGCATTATATTATATTATATACAAACAAGAATTGTATTTTCTGGGTTGAACCTGCATATGAGCAATTAGGCATTATGCTGCCTGTGCTTAATCATTTTCTTAGACATGCAGAAAATGTTAAAATGCGTTCATGGACACCATGATCTTTTTTTCTTTTTTTATATACTTTTTCTATTTCTTTTGCAGACTCTTAGCTCGTTGGCCCTTGTATTCGCTCTTCATCATTACAAGCCTACCCCGCTTTACGTAATGGATGAGATCGATGCTGCCTTGGGTACTTCCCATTAACTTCGAACCTAAATTCTGTTATTGTAAATGCTATTTAGGTATATGCAATGCATTAAACTCCTTTGCTATATGGTTTTACAGACTTCAAGAATGTTTCTATCGTCGGGCATTATGTGAAAGACAGAACCAAAGATGCTCAATTCATAATCATCAGGTGGGTCTTTTTACCCGGATTATCACTAGTAAATTGCATAAGAGAAATAATAGTATTGAACTCATTTGAACATACTTATTATGACCTAATTGCATTTTTTTTTGTCATAAATTTTGTAATTTAGTTTTTGAAATGTTAATGGTAGCAATTATGCCTTCTAGATAATGTAATTGTGATTTTTTAATCTTCTAGACACATCTCTCAACTCAAGAAAGAACTCAAATCGTAGAACTATGATGCCAAGAAACTTTGATGTAATTGAAACTTGAGAACTAAAATTACACATATGCTTGACATATATGGAACTGAGGGATTAGGATTAGACCATTAGTACATTTGAGGGATTAAAAGTGCAATTAAGTCATTTATTATTTATTGAAGATTTTAAAACTAATTTCGTAAGTTTCATTTGTGATTTTATAACTTTGAATAAATTTTTAACTAGTAATAATGTGTTGTGTGTTTGTATTACTCATACTGTGTATTTTTTGTAATACTTGCAATGGTATTTGATTATTCCTCCTGCAGTCTTAGGAACAACATGTTTGAATTGGCTGATCGACTTGTTGGGATATACAAAACTGATAATTGCACAAAGAGCATTACTATCAATCCGGGAAGTTTTGTGGTATGTGAAAAGGCTGCTTGATGGAATTTTCAACGTTTTGTTGATGCTAATTTGAACAATGCTTCCATAATTATTACTCTCTTGTCCCATCTGGATTGTCACTAATTTATTTGTCTTTTATGTTGTAACTTGTATATAAAATTATGGTGTTTCTGACTTTTTATTCTAGTATAGATACATAGGGGGAATGATGAGATATATGTAATTAGGTTTCTCTTCTATGTACTTATTTCTTTCTGTCACAGGAATACTTTAAAAAGTTTTTAATTTAGATTAATTTGTTTCAGTAAGTGATTTTATATTTTAAACTAATTGTAAAAAAAATAGTATTGGTTCCAAATTTGTTTGAAATTCTTCAAAACTTTGATTTGGTTTAATTATATTATATTTAGTAGAATATTTAGGCCACAATGGTCAATGTATATAATTAAAGTTTAATATCAACAACTCATTTGTTACTACTTGTTTCAGAATTGTATATTTAAAGTGATGAAATTCATCAGATTTGTAATTCCAAGTCAATTTCTATTCATAACATTCTTTTTGCCTATAATCAACTCTAACATGATTGTTTCTCCTTAAATATTAGCAGTCAATTTAAAATAGATTATGTTTAGGACATGACTTAATCTAAATTATTCTTTATTTTTTTAATTCTTTTTTATTGAGTAGCTAAATCCTTAGCTTTTAAGTTGTATGGTAGGATATAACTGAACTCAATTTTCTGGCTCACCTGAACAAAGAGAAATAAGAGAAATTTGATTCATATGATTGATCTATAGGTGTTAATCTTCATCCAATTTAAAACCTTAACAATTTTGGATTAATTATATTTGTTTTTTCTTAGAATATGTCAAATTTTATTTCTATGTTTTTATTCTAAAACATATTTTCATTTACAAAACATATTTTATTCTAAAACACATGCATAATTTGTTTATAATTTCAACAAAAATAACTATATAAAGGACTTATATCTTTTAATATTAATTTGTGTAATAATATCTATCAATATTTTTTTTAACATACTATATTATATATACATGTTATATATTTATAATTATTGTGACACAAATCTAAATTATATTGCTTAGTAAACATTAAAATTAAATAATTGTATTTAATATTAATTATAATTTAAAGATAGGTGAGATCTTAAGGTGAGCAACTTATTTCATACATGGTTTTGTTTTATGATTGAAAGATAGGAGAGAAACTGAGAGTAAGACAAAAACAATATATTACTAAACTAAATTATCATATAGGTGATTAAGATAATTTTTTTTTCATAAATTGGAAAATAAACTAAAAAAATGTTAAAATTAACTTGTATATAAATTAAAAGTTATCTTTTAAATCATGTAGTCTGTGTTATGTAGTTAGATGTCTCAAAATTGAGTCTGAACATTACACAAAGCGTTCGGATGTTTGAAATTCAAAAGCTTCTTAAATTAGTGATTTGGATATAAGAGTCAAGCGTTATTGTTCCTTTGCTGCAACCACCTTCTTCTTGTTGCACTCATCATAATTGTTCTTTGCTGCACCCACCTTCTTCTTGTTGCACTCCTAATTGTCCTTCTCTCCTTGTTCTTTTCATTCTTTTTTATGTATTGTGTTTTGTATAAAAAAGTTTTTCAATTATACGATTTTAAAAAATAAATAAATTACATAATTCTATTTTTTTTCTTCTAAATTACATAGTCGACAAGTCGGATTTTATAATACTAAAAACATCATTAAATTACACAATTAAAAAAAAACTTTTAAATTATGTAATATATAAGTTTTTATTTTTTTTATTTATGCCTCTCATACTATACCATCCATAAGTGAAAAAACTTTTAGACCGTATAATTCTGAATTTTTTTGTTTTGAATTATACAATTTAAAAGTTTAAATTACTTCAAGATGTTTGAATTCAAAAATTCTTTTATATCAAAAGTAACTTTAATATGATATGATTTAAAATTACTTTTAAGGACAAATTGAAGTTTTTTTTTATATTTACGAGGATTATATGGGATGAGAAAAGAAATCTTTTTTTTATCAATTTTTTTTAGTTCGTTGCATTAAACGTGTATTGCTCGCCCTTTCCCTTGTACCAAGGTAAGAACCATTCGGATAAAGAATAATTGAGAAACAATTTTTTTTTAACAATGTTTTACGAATTATGCATTTTATTCCATTTAAAATTAATTTAGTCAACAGTTTAAATATATTAACAATTTAAAATAAATCCATCACTAAACAATATTTTCTAAACATTCTTGTTATATTTAAAGTTTTCAATTTTCATCATGATTAAAAAAAAAAACAAAAAGCACCTCTTTTATTTCTCTTTTTTTAGCAAATTCTATTCTTTCTTGTTAACCTATCCTAACCTTGAGGGTGTCCTAGATTTGTTCGAATTTGTGACTATAATAAATAAAATAAAATAATTTAATTTTAATATTATGTGAAATAATTTTAATTTTTTATTGTATAATATAATTTTGTAAGATTTAGTAAATATTTTTCTTCACTTTAATTTAGGATTTATTTAGATTTAAAATATATTTCTCATTATTTTAAAAAATTACAGATAATAACATATATTAAATAATTGAAAGTGCCCATTTTAAATATGTTAGACTTTTTAATTCAAGTAACAAATATTTAACCATTTCTTATGATAACAAATATTTTAATTTTAAAATAAGGACACTTGAATAATTTCTTACAACTATTAGTTTATATTATTTATTTATTTTTCACATCAATAAAAGCATTTATAATTTTTTTCCTTTGCTACTCTCTTATCTTAAAGAATCTCATATTCAACTTTATTTTTATTATTTTCTTACACTAGTGTCACTTTCTACACTTCTAAGATATATCATAAGCTTTTGTCATGATATGTGTGAGAAGGTAGAAGAACAGTGGACACTTTTAAAAAATGATGAATTGATATTTTTCTCTCCAATAATTGAAATCTATTACATCACATAAAGTAATCAAGTAATGAAAACACATTACATAATGTAACAAATAAAGATAAAAAATTGTATTAAAAAATTACACTGTACAATTCCATTATTAATTTTATTGGAGATAAACTATTACTCAAACTCAACCTCACAAACACAAATAACAATATCAGTTAATTTTCATAAGTGACTTATGACAGATAGAGATTTCAAATTTTAACCCTTTTGTAAAACAGAAAATTCTATACAATTTTTAAGGATCTGAAAAAGTATTCAACTTATTTATATTTGTCTGAAATGGTTTATTGCATCTTCAGTTTCTCTTTTGTTGTATAATTTCTATGAACAAGAATTTATGCAGTGTGTGCAAAACTAATCACTATTTTGAACTGAACTTGTTTAGCAGAGTCAAACGTACCCCGATACAAAGTGAAATATTTGAGCAAGTTTAGTTCCTATTTCACAAGAACATGACAAGTGTACAACGCTTCGCTCATTAACCGACACCTCGATGAAACCACGATGATCATGATGGACTTGTTCGTAAAATTTCACCTTTATAATTCACTATCCTTGTCACTCAAACTACACTATCAATGGGACCCTTTCATGTCACCATTTTGTTGTCATCTTCTTAAGCTCTGCTCCAGACAAACCATCACTGCATGCTCTTTTTTTTCCTTCACCATTTTCAGTTCTGAAAGAAAGTTCTCACCTTTTCATCACACTCTCACTCTTTTCTTCACTTTGCTCCACCCTTTTGCACACCCTCCTCATTGATATCTCCTTTTCGTCACATAAACTTGTTCCTCTGTATCCGCTGGCGATGGCATCGATGGGTTCTGCACCCTTTCTCGTGGAGGCCAATGCTGACTCCACTTTGATGATGAGGATGTTTCACCACAGGAATCTCAAGCTTTCTTCTCCTAAGTTTGGCCCTTTGAGTGGTTCATCGTTTGGACATTCGGGGGCAAGAGGGTGGGGGCGTGGAAGAGTGAACCATGGGTGTAGCAGGGGTTTGTTGTGTTTGGTGGAGAAGAATAGGAGGATAAAAGCTTTGGGGAAGGGTTCTTGGATGAGTGAGGAGTCAGAGGAAATACTTCAGGGCACAATTGAGAAGAGTAAGAAGGTTATTGCTTTGCAAAGGGAGCTGCTTCAAAAGGTATCATTGTGTTGTGGAATGAGTGTGTTTTGCAAAGGGTCTTGATTACACCTTTATGTTGTCCCCAAAAAGGTTTATGTTGAGACCCACGTAATTGTTGATTTTTTTTAATTCATACTTTTTTTAGACTACATGCATCTAAGATAGGAGTTTTAATTATAGTTTTTGGTCTTTCATTGGGTTGATTTGTTGTGATTGGGAAATTAGGACTAATAATTTATTTTTCTCTTGGAAATGTGAGTTTAAGTGGAGTAAAGCAATGACTAATAATCATGATTTGTTAAAGGTCCTTGGTTACACAATTGATCATGCTGTAGCATTGACAACTTTTTGCAGATTCACTCATTGTGGATCTTCCGCTTCTTTGATCTATTTTTGAGATTTTTGACCATGTTTGCTTGCGAGGTTCTGCATGCAGTTTGTCCTATTTAGGATGAAGTGCCAAGGAATTAATATTAACTAGGTAGAAGTGACAGAAATATGCTTAGAATTGTAGAGACGATTCCTCAAATCAACTGAAGGGCATAATAGAGTGATCCTTTCATTTTTTTAAAGTAAACAACTATGTGCTACTGCTTAAATTAGAACTTTCTTTATCTGTTGTTGTGTTCTTTTATTTTTTGTAATGCTTATCTTATTAACTTTACCCTTAAATGCAGGATGATGTTACTACTACTGTCTATTGAATACAAGATATCACTTCTGAAAGTTAATTAGTGTAAATTCAATTGGATGCCAAATAATAGAGAGGATTCAATGAGACTGTTATTTGAATTGATTAAGCTGGTTATATATATATATATATATATATATATATATTCCTAAGTATACATGCTTCTATGTCTCATGTGTATTGGATTTTCATAATTTTTTTAAAGGCTTGGATACTTTACTGATCCATATGTATTATACTATCATCAAGTATCCAAGAGTATTAACATCTGATTCATATCAGAGACATAAAGGAAATTAATTATTAGTGCTTCAGAGATTCTTACTATGTTTAGAGCACTTTTTAAGACTATTCATGCCCAAACCAGTGGCCTGAATTTAGTTATAATAATTTATAAGAACATAGTTACTAGTAAGGAACTTATGGGTGAGTTATTGGGATTTGAAGTTCTAAAGTTTCTTCGTTATGATGGTGGAGTTGATTGTACAAGTTATAATTTTCTGTGTGTGAGCATGCTTTGTTTGCTTTCTTATATGCTTTATCAATCGGACATATTATTATAAGCATACATGTGGTGATATTACTTAGCTTTATTGTTTATTGTAGATTTCTGAAAGAAGGAAACTGCTTCATGCAATAGATAGTCAAATAAACAGTATTTCAGATGAGCACAGCAATGAATCCCTATTAAGTACTATTGAGAACCAAAATGGTGGCACTGTTTCAAGCAGTTACGTCCAATCTAGTGAGAAGGAAATATCGAATGTCTCGAGTTTAGCCACTGATCGTGGTTTTGATAAGGGTGAAGAGGAAGATGATAAATTGTCTCTTGCTGAAAAGGCTTCAGCTACACAGTATTTTGATGAACTTTTGAATAGCAATAGATATGAGACAATTGCCCCTGATACCCTGCCAATGGAAATCCCAAGTGGCACCAAAACCACCAGTCAGATTATTGAAATACTGGAAGGTATCGATGAATCAAGTTTTGATGAGGTTGCTGATAAAGCTGACAATGTTGAGAGTGAAGGTGAAAAACCCCCACCGTTGGCTGGGGAGAATGCTATGAATGTTATATTGGCGGCAGTAGAATGTGCTCCCTGGTCAAAAACAGGTAACCAACATTATTTCATGTAATGTTTTCTTTGAGGAATGTAGGCAACTGAACTCCTTTGTGAATTGTGACTTTAACTCATATAGGCATTATTGAAAGAAATTTGACAAGTGGCTTTTTTTGGTAACCTGTTCACTAGCCTGATGATGCTTAAATAAAAGACAGAAAAATGAAAGACCTTTTTTGGGGGGTTTAATATTTTCTTTTAAATTTCTATATTAATCATTGCATGCCTTGTTCTTGAATTACCATTCTTGTGATGCAACTTACATGAAGCTACCAATTCTTAAATCTCTGGATGTCAATCTGTGCATCTGCTGTTTTGTCTTGCTGTCATTTACAAACTTATACCTGAACTAATAGGTGGGCTTGGAGATGTTGCTGGATCATTACCTAAGGCTTTGGCTAAGCGTGGACACAGGGTTATGGTAACATGCTATTCCCTTAATGAACTGACAGCATTACTTAATTTGGGAAGAAAACTTGCTCTTTAGATATACTCCTTGCTTAACAAATGTGTCAAATTGTCTTTTGAGATGGAAAATTTACACTATAGAAGAAACAGAAGAATCTCTATTAATAAGAAAAGAGTAAAACTACAAATAAGAAATCTGTATGAAGTTTTTATCTCTTACAAGAGTGCTCTCTAAGGAATTTGTATACTTTTTTTTGAATGAACTGCTACAATATCTCTGCACTTATTTATACTAGAATGCAAGCAAAGCAACACAAGCCTTCCGTTAATGGTTAATATCAACTAAACCATTAAAGTAATTAATCTTATAATTATTTACTAAATATAGAAATTCTTTATAGCCACTCATCTTACAAGCTAGTTTTGAGATATTGAGTTATACTTAATATTTACTCACTTGTTGTATAGCCAACGTCAATCATAAATGAGTTGAATCATTTATACCATTGCCTAGGAGACTACTTCAAGCCATTCAAAGACTTCTTCAACAAACACACGTGATCTTGTTTTATAGGTTTGATATATCCCTTTGGTTGTTGCAAGTACATCCTTTCCTCCAAATCACCATGGTTTTCACATCTAGTTATTCTAACTTCTGAGTCATGCAGGTATGGATGGATATAATCTAGAGTCGCTTGTGTTCTGTGAACTCCAATTATAGATTGTACTCTTCATTGTTTTCAACATAATGCTTGCAAAAATATAGCTTTCCAATCCATTGTCCACCAAGCACATCTTTCTTACTAAGCTCATCCATTTCACACTTGCTCCAATGGCATAACTTCATATGCCATAAATAAATTATTTTGGGCACTTGTAGAAATTCTTGGGATTCACCTTCAACTCTACGTACAAGCAAAAGAGTTTACATTTCTAAAAAAATTAAATTCTTGTAGAGTTCAGCCCTTACATCTTATCAGTCAATGTGCTCATGATACCGTCAACCATATTGATTTGCATTGTACCTTTGCCAACCATGCTACAACTACCATCATATTGAAATTGACAGGGACTTCATCAAAAATAATATTGATATGGGCCGAGTGATCACAACTTTGTCCCTAAATGATTTCTGATGACAAACATTTTCTTTAAAGGACTTCCTAAGGGTAGATTCCAGGATCTTGTAGGCAAGTTGGGAATGATTGATATTCATTTGCCAACTTGAGAGTGTTGTAAATAGCATATTATTTGGATAAAAAATATTCTTAATATCTCCATAGTAATTAGGAAAAAATATCTTCAGAATCTTTCTATTCATTTGAGTATATTTTTATTTTCTTTTAAAAGGTTGACTATTACAAATAGAGATGATGAGAATGTAATTTGTGTGATTATTATCAATAAAATAATTCTTTATTTTCTTACATAGTTCAAGTGAAATAGATGACTGTCTGTTTCATGTATCAGCAGATTATTATTGGACACTTCAATGAATTTCAACTACCTTTTTATCAGTAATATCCTTTTTATCAGCACATCATAGTTCAAGTCTTTTTTCTTTCTTTACATTTTCTTTGTAGGTTGTAGCACCTCGATATAGTAATTATGCTGAAGCAGTAGAGATTGGAGTACGGAAACAGTACAAAGTGGATGGTCAGGTTTGGAGCAGCAACTCTATTCTTGATCAGTTATAATTTGTTGCTGCTACCTTGGTTTTGTAACAAACCATTGTTTTTGCTTTGCAGGACATGGAAGTAACATATTTCCATGCTTTTATAGATGGTGTTGACTTTGTTTTTCTTGACAGTCCAAACTTTCGCAATTTACAGAATAACGTATATGGTGGAAACCGAATGGTAATAATATAATTTTGTTGAGTTGCATTTGAACAGTAATAATATGTTTATGTTGAGTTGTAGCCATCATTAAGTGCTTCCATTGTTTTAAACGGTAATATTACTCCTTTTCAAGGGGTAAAAAGTAGAAAAAGGGGGGACCAAACCTGTCTTATTTTTGTGATTTGTTTGTTTCCTCCATTAGTAAAATTAAGAGACGAATTACCAAAAGGCTGTGCTCTGATTTAAGGTATTCTAGTAACTCCATCTTGCATTATCATATATTCAAGACGGCCCAGTTACCTGTAACTATTTTCTCTGCTCATATTAGTTTCTTTTTTACTCAGTTCATGTCTTTTAATGGAACAGGATATTCTAAAACGCATGGTGCTGTTTTGCAAGGCAGCTGCAGAGGTACATGAACTAAATGATTTAGTGACTACATTATTTATGGGGATGCTTGGTTGACAGCTATATACCCAAAAATCTTTTTATCAGAATGCATATGCTATTTTTTATGAAGTTAACCAAATGCATCTGTATCCTTGATTTTTTATGTAAATAGTATGTTTCAGGCAAGTTGACAAATATCAATCTGCATCACATGGGGTGAAAAAAAAATGTTAAAATAAGAAATGGCTAGGGTACATTTGTAGTTCCAGGCTATGTGACTAACATAAACTCTGGTATTTTAATGAAACAAAGATGCATGCCATACTAAGCTTCCAATGATGACACTTGGGGCATCTCCCTCTTCATTTGTGAGAGAATACTAATTTTGAATCTCTCGTCGTTATCTCTTTCAATAATTTTTATGTATGCTTTCATGCATCACTGGTTAATGGACAGGACTGCCACAGGAAATATGTGAATATACCTTTAGAATTACTTAACCCTGGGGTCCCCAAGAAAGTTCTGTGAAGTTCTTACCACATGATAAGGCCTATAAAGTAGGATGCTTGTGAGTAACAATTTGATAGAATTATTCTCAAAATACCAGAATCGTGGACATTGTTTATCCAAATAATTTGTAACTGTCAAAAGTTTTTCTGCACATATATTCTATATGAAAATCCTTATAGTTGTCTACTTTCAATGGATAAATGACGAAAATGATTTTCAGGTTCCATGGCATGTTCCATGTGGTGGTATTTGCTATGGAGATGGAAATTTGGCCTTCATTGCAAATGATTGGCATACTGCATTGTTGCCTGTGTACCTCAAGGCATATTTCCGTGATAATGGTTTAATGAAGTACACAAGATCTATTCTTGTGATTCATAACATAGCACACCAGGTCCATTCTCTATCTATTTATTTAGTTAATTACATATTTGTTGAGTGTTTGGGTGGATTTAATCTTGGCTATACAATTGTTGGAGATCTCATATCGAGTTGGGATATACCAAATTATAGTATGTATGTGAGTGCAAACATTACCTTACAAGCTAGTTTTGTAAGATTGAGTTAAACTTGAAGTCTACTTTTTGTGATATCTTGTTATGTCTAGTCCTTGACGTGAGAGAGTGTTCAAGATTTCACATCGACTAGAAATATGACTAAATTATGTGAGTGTAAACTTCACCTTACAAACCGATTTTGTGAAGTTGAATTAGAGTTAAACTCCAATTTCTAAGAACAACCATAAATGGATTGTGAAGATTATTTTCCTAAATTTAACCTTTACACTCCAATTGAATTAAATGACAAGAATTATTCCTCTTGTTATAATTATAGAAGTTATAGAAATAAGGTGCAAATCCCTTACTACCAAGAATATCTAAATTGTATACTTATATATTAGGAACATTTCTATTTATTCCCATATCATATCTTTATTATTAAAGAATATTAAATCTCCTCTATTTATTGTACTGATTCTCTTATCAATAAGAATAAAACACTCGTGCTGTCTCAAAAACACATTGTTTTAGTTTTATAGTTTAATATAATATTTAGAGCTTTTTCTTTTTCAAAATTGTGTTGTCTAGTAGACCCATTCTCTGTGGAGACTTTTATTTTTGGTGAACCTTTCTCTCAAGTTTGCATGAAAAAACGGCTTTGGTTCAGTACCTTTATATGTGTCTGTCACTCTTCTGGATGGTTTATCCATTGTTAGGAGGTCCTCATTGAATATAATGAAATGATATTCCTTAGGTTCTCCAATTAATGGATTAGTCTTTTGGGTTGGGCTGTGTTTTTGTGCTCAACTCCTAACATATTGTCATATGTTTGCACTCCAACCTTCTAAATATTATGTGAATGTGAGTTTGCATGTATACTGTCTTGATGATTAAGGTCAATGCAAGAAAATGTTTCCTCATCTGATGCATTTATGTTTGCTTCGCTTTTGGAATGTGGATTTTTGTATCTAAATGCAATTATTTTATCTTTAAACAAGAAAAACTAGCCAATCACTGATGCTAATTTCATTTTCATATTGGTTGGATTTTATTTTCCATACAGGGTCGGGGGCCACTTGATGAATTCCGTTACATGGATTTACCGCAGCATTACATAGACCTTTTCCAATTATATGATCCTGTTGGAGGTGAGCACTTGAATATCTTAGCAGCCGGTTTAAAGGCAGCAGACCGGATTGTCACTGTCAGTCATGGATATGCATGGGAGATCAAAACTTCTGAAGGTGGTTGGGGTTTGCATGGGATCATAAATGAGAATGACTGGAAACTGAGGGGAATTGTCAATGGAATTGATACCAAAGATTGGAACCCCAAGTTTGATGTTCACTTGAAATCAGATGGATACACTAACTACTCGGTTGAGACCCTGCAAAGTGGCAAGCGTCAATGCAAAGCTGCCCTGCAAAAGGAACTCGGTTTTCCGGTTCGTGAGGATGTTCCGTTGATCGGATTCATTGGAAGGCTGGATCATCAGAAAGGCATCGATATCATTGCCGAAGCAATTCCATGGATGGTGGGCCAGGATATGCAACTTGCCTTGCTGGGAACCGGAAGGCCTGACTTAGAAGATATGCTTAAGCAAATTGTGTCCCAACACAATGACAAAATCAAAGGATTGATTGGTTTTTCTGTGAAGATGGCTCACAGGATAACAGCAGGTGCAGACATATTGCTCATGCCATCAAGATTTGAGCCATGTGGATTGAATCAACTCTATGCCATGAACTATGGAACAATCCCAGTTGTGCATGCTGTGGGTGGACTGAGGGATACCGTGACACCTTTTAATCCATTTGAAGAGTCTGGCCTTGGATGGACATTTGACAGTGCAGAACCTAATAAGCTAGTAAACGCATTAGGGAACTGCTTGATGACCTTTAAGCAGTTTAAGCAGAGTTGGGAAGGGATCCAACGGCGTGGGATGATGCAGGATCTCAGTTGGGACAATGCTGCTCAGCAGTACGAGGAGGTTCTTGTTGCTGCCAAGTACCAATGGTAAAATCTTGGCTTCTACTCTACCAACCACACTCATCAATATGACTGCATTCAGGCTGCTGAGTTATATCATGGTCTGTGCAAGGGAAAGGACCAGGTCATTTTGGCCAAGTTGTTACAACTTTCTTGATGCAGGTCCTGGAGGAAGATTTTGCCCCTAATCTAAGGTTTATGTAATAATCACTTGTTATATATGTGGCACATGTAGCTGGAAAGTTAATCAAACAACTTTATTGTTCTTTTTGAATAAAGAAAGAAAGCAAAAACAAATCTATTCTATTCTATACCTTTCACTATTGCAATGGTGTCTTTACAGCTATATTCCGTAGCAGTAGCAAAATAATGAAACTAGATAGTAGATGCTAAACTTTAGAATGAAAATAGTGTCCTTAGCATGTCTTTTCCTTTTCTGTTTCAGCTAAAACTTTGTTGTCTTAATAAAGGTATGAATATACAATGATTTGATCTCAAACAAACTTAATCAAGCACTCTTCATTTCTTCTAGTTTAGGAACACATCCAAAAGTATGTAATTATAGATCACAGTTGAAGATAGAATCTCAAGGGACACACACTGAATGATGGAAGGAAGAACACAAATGACAAAAAGGCTAATGCCAAAAACTAATCTGAAATATCAGTTTTTAGATCAGTTTCTGTATATTATAAATATATTTGTTGAAGGTTGTATAAAAAGAAAAAAACATCTGATAAATATATTTTATCTTCCTTTCAACCACCATCTTGTCCATTATGATCTATTTGTCCTGTTTGGGGTGTCTAGAGTTATTATGACATTCTTAAACTATTACCTAGTTGTCTGAACAACAAAATATAAAAATATTTCACATAAATTCTATATGCAAATTTGGTAACTACTATATTCTCATGCATTTAATATGTGGTCAACAATGCTGCCATATGTATGCTTTTGGTTTGAAAGGAACACTTTTTAACAGTGCAACAGCTTCATCTAGTTGGCCCTTTCAACCTAGTAGTTCAATAAAACATTCACAATTCATTTTGATTTCATATGATCTCTTCCAACTATTTTCTGATCATCCTGAATAGATATAGCTGCAATAAGATAATAGGATAGGGTGGTTTTTGCATAGAACATGTATTTTTAAGATGAAGAGATGTATAAAATAAATTAGCTATATGAATATTTTATTCATAAACTCTGCATAGGAAAAGTATAGCAGAAAACTCCAAATATTTTATAATAACTTCTTAAATCTTAGTGATAAGAAGATCATATTTTTATTTTATCCGAACAAAATCTTAAAATTTGAAACATAGAAATTCTAGAAAACTATTTGTTCAAATTCAAATATCAAATATTCATGCACATGTTTTCAACTGATAGCATAAAAAGTGACAGCTGGGAATCAGCATTCCTTCTGACAGCATCTGTTCAAACATTTCTCCTGCCTATTTCCTTGACTACACACAGTTGCCATATGCAACAGTCATTGCATCCAACATATAACATTTGTAAAATATAACATCTTTTAGAAATTTTTGTCCCTCTTATTTGACTTGATTTGTTCAAGTCTAATATTTATCTAACATGGTTTTTCTTTTTTTACCTTAATAAGCATTAACTAGATAATCTATGTAATCTCTATGACAAAAGTGGTACACAATTCTAACATAACATGTTATAAACAAAACCATGAACTTGTTTTTCATGTTCTATAGAAGCCAGTCTTACACAGTCAGTGGTGACAAATGACAAAAAGGAAGAAAAAGTGACAGAGTCCACTTAATGCAAATGTGACAACAACAAGCACACAACTTGCCAGCCACAATGAAAATCCCACATTCCAATAGTCTTCTCTTTTATTTGGTGAGAAAACACATTTAGTATCTTCAATGCTTCCACACTTGCCACACATGTCATGTCAATCACTGCACATTACCTTTCCCTTCAGGCAAGTGCTTTTTCTTAGTATCAACCTCTTTGCATTACCAAAACAAATGCCTTCATTAACCAATTATCTTAAACCACATCTTATTTAAGAGGGCATTGAAATTGTTATTGAAGACAAATGGTGGTATGTGCATTTGATTGTAAAAAGATGAGCTTTGGAAAAAGTTTGCATAATTGGTCCACTCTCATAGCAGCTTAGTTACATTGGAACATAAAATGTTGCCATTTGAATTTAGAACCAAAAAAATAATTGGAAATTGGAGAGGACCTACACAAGAAAATTTACTTCAATAATTTGAAATGACAAGAAACATTTTTTTCAGAAAAAAAAAAATACCATTTCCACTAGGCATATATCTTTAGTAAAAAAGAAAACTAGACATTTTCTTCATGCATTTCAACAATCTTAGTCTATATTTTTCTGCCAAACCTTCATTTCACATTATCTAATCCAAAATATGCAAGAGGGTGTAAAAAATAAACAAAAAAACTATAAGATATTATGAAGCAAATCTTGTTTTTTTAGATACACATTTATTTATATATTCAAAGTTTGAATTCTAAATTACAGAATAGGCTAAATTAATTTCACGTTAGTTAAAACATGCAATATTTAGTTAAACTCAAATAAAATTGATATTGTTAGTTGTAAGCTTAACCATCATGACTATTGATGAGCTAAAGAAGAAAGAGTTAAATATCAATAATTTATAATAATGTATAATTTCTTTTTCAAAATTATCCTTAAATATAATTATTCCTTCCGCTATAATTCTTAATTTTTCTGTAATATTTTCATTCTGTTTTTATCTTTCAATAGTTCAAACATCGAATACATAAAGAAGGAAAATTAAAATATATTTTAAAAAATATTCTTTCCCTATTTTTTTTAGTTATAATATTTAATAATAATTCATACTCTTTTTTTTTTTTTAATTTTAAAGAATGCAACTGCACAAGCACAAAAATACCTGTGTTTGGCATAGTGGTTGTGGTAAGTTTTCAATATTCTAAATAACTTGATGGAAAGACAAAAATTTAGAAACTTGAACATATTAGGACCAATATAAACAAATTACCAATTTAGTTTTATTTTGTTCTTCCTTTTTATGTTCTTAAGTCTTACATGTGGGTGGTGGACTTAGAATCATTTAAAGGTGGAGAGTTGCACCCCTCACTTTTGTAAAATTATAATTAAATGTATTATTTTTGTTTTGTTTTTTATTTATTTTTGGCACCGTCTCAATCTATATATTGAATCCACACTCAGATGACAAATCTATACATTAATATGAGAGTGTAAAATATTTATAAATTGAATAGTTTAAGTTTTAAACTTATTACTTAAAATTTATTAACCAAAATATAAAATTTTAAAAATGTATATAAAAAAAACAATAATTTCCCTTGTCAAACTCATGAAAATCCTTCAGATACTTTTGAGCATTTTAAATGGAAGAAAGTTGAAATTATGACCAAATTAACTTAAAAAAATTAAGAGGCAAAAATAACTACATTATCCAATCTAAAATGACTAAAATCACAATTAAAGCTAATTAACAGTTACTCTACCAATACCATTATCCCTATCACCTACTGAATTATCATTACCAAATCCTTCAATGTTGTTCTTAATCTCCCTTTTCTCTTCTTTATGCATGCCCTAATCACACTATGTTTTTTCTATCACATTTTTCTTAATTACTACATCAACCATTCCCAACATGTGATGATTTTGCACCTTGTTTTTTTCTCATATATATAACAAGACATTCATTTTAACACTCATTTCTATGACTCTAACCTTTCTCAGAAAGGAAAATCAAAATGCTAAAGAAGGAATTCACAATAGTGATGCAAGTTTAGTTAAATTATCAATACATTTTTCTCTTGGTCAGAATATTTTAGTGGCTTATCTTAAACTATTTGTATGAATATATCTTGGTGTTGTTTTGTCCCCACTTTAAGATTCGTTACTTGTTCTCTCAGTTGTATCTATCTATTCCTAGGTTATAATTTAACCAAAATATTATTTATAGAAATTTTGCTTTGATTTCACCGAGACCATAGTAATGCTAGTGCTAGTTTGTATGACTATTTGCTATACAAATATTATTTTGATATCTATGCTCCACATCTTATTCATACTTTCTCATATTTCTTATGTGCATTTAAGCACACAACGGCTTTGATCTATAGCTGTCTCTTGATATATGGTGTTGGCAAACTTATTGAAATGGTCACGTTTCTTGGTACAAAGCTGCGAGCACCTGCAGAAATTTTTGGTGCCATGTATTAACATTAGATTCTATAATAGATTGTAAAAAACAGGAAAAAACAAAAGGTTGAAGTCTGTTTTAATAACTTTTTGAACTTTTCCTATAGTTTAATACTCCAATAGTTTTACAAATGTCAACGACATTTTAATAAGAATTGTTTGTGAAGAAAATATACCATACACAAGTTAAGTTGAACAAATTTAGTTGTTTAAAAATGTTTTTCAAATCTTATTTTTATAAAGATTCTCCTTAAAGTAGTGCGGATAATTAATAACATGCAATGTAAAAGAGTTGAAGAAGAGTTGAAGAGATGAAGAAATACACAACATAATTTTACTCGTTTGACGAAACATACTATGTTCAATTCTAGATCAACAAATTGAATTTCACTAAGCAGACTAATGTTCCAAAGTACAAACGACTATTCTTTGGACTCATATTCACTCCTGGTTAACCCCTTTGAGTATTTTTGGAAACGTAACCACTCTTAACTAACTCTTTGAGTATTTTTTGGACTCGTAGCCACTCCTAGCTAACCCCTTGAGTATTCTTTGGACCACATCTACTCCTCACTAAAACGAGTATTTTTTGGAAAGTAGTCACTCCTAGCTAAGATAGATAAATTATCTGATTATAGGGTTGCTCACCAAAGAGGAATATCGTCTTTCTACGTATACCAGGTTCATGCACCAACTTCTAGTTTGCTAAATGAACACGAACAATGTTCTCTATGAAGCTTCTAAAGGCACAAAAATTTGAGCAGCATTTAAGTACTATGCAATGTAGTCTCTTGCCTTGTTCTTCTTGATGAATGACTTTAAAAAGGTGCTGAAGAATATAGTTGTTGCAAATCTGTTTTTGGCCGTTGAGTAACTTTAAGTCACTTGAATGTCTTTGTTGCATTTGATGAGCTTGATTGTGAATGATGCTTTAAATGCATTCTATACAACATTCATTGCTCTTTTCTTTTTTATGTAACATATCTAATACCTGGACGTACTTATTTCTTCTTGAACAATGTGCCTTGTAATTGAATGAATCTTCTTGGCAAAAGAGAACAACGGACATTCCCTGTAATATAAAATAAAGATATAGATGTTTGTGTAGTTCAAGATAGATTAGCTTAAATCTATGTACGTAATGTCTAAGCATATCCATACTTTATCAGACGTGAAACTATCGTCTTATAGACGAAGTATGACCATGATTTGTTGTTGAACTAAAACTATCGTCTTATAGACCCATGATCATGTTTTACACTTAATTGTTTTAAACACTTAATCTTAATCAAAATCATAGGTATTGAAATTTTCCTTAACATAGATATATCCACATATTTTGAAAAATTGAGAAGGGCATTATGTTGCCCCCATAAAATGAATGATCAAATATCATCTCATTATTGCTGTACATGCATTTGATAGGTGCCAATGAAAGAGACTAAAATCTAAAACAAAAGCAATCAACATTTACTTTTGCGATCAAAAGAGAGAAAGGCATATTTCTATAAGCTCGTTTCCCTTAGCCCTTAAAAATTGTTTGGCTGTAATAAAGGGTACCTAACTATGTTGAGTAAGAAACATTTTCCAGCCATATTAGTTTATGTTAGTCGTTTAGCTAGCATATTATGCCCTCCTTTTTTGAGCTCAAAAGGTGGTCATCCTTAGTTTGTGATATAAATGATAATTCCCCCATAATACATGGAATGACAGTAGTAGAAGATGCATATTACGAGACAAAAGTTTAAGCATTCAATTAAATTTTCTAGAACAGAATTTTTTTAAAAAAAAGGATCCTTTGGAGTTTCTTGATAGAGTTTGGTTTTCTGAATCACCCATCAATAAAACATTCATTCCTTGACTCTAAATTACAACCTTGGGTAGTTTCTTTCTGAGGAAAAATGAGAGGTCACAATAGTGTTAGGGGATCCTTTTAGTTTCCTAAACCATGGATTAACACTAGGGCAAGAAAGAAGCCCACAAAATGGTTCATTAGGTTTAATCAATTTTCATATCGGGTTTGGCCATTCTTTATAACTTCAATTCAGCATTTACAGCAAACAGTTCAATGCTGCAGAATATTTGTCCAACATATTTTTATGTTGGAAACAATACCACAATATTAAGCTAAAATGCATTGTTCTATCTTGATTTTCTCATAATTTAAATGGCCAAATCAGTTTCTTAACTTTTAATTAATTCTACCAATCAAATGTTTGTGTGGGGGAAAGATACTGAATTACATGATTACTAAAAACTTAGCAGTTAAAAGAAGAAGAAATCCTAACCAGCTTTGGTGGGTCTTAAGCACCCAGGACAAACAAAATATGATACAATGCATTGCAGTAACAAATGGATTGGTCATTGGTGGCATAAATTTTTGAAGAAGTAATCTGCTGAACTTGGATGTGAATTGTGAGAGACCTAAAGTAAAATTTGCTGCAAAAGAAGGTCTAGCTAGTTAAATTGTTGATGGTCCAAGTGCCAAGTGTTCAAATAAAAGTTAGTAATTCACTCTAAGACATTCTTTATTGTTAGGAAAAATTTACATGAGGCCTTCTAAGTATGAACTGAGATCAGTAAGAACTGCGTCATGCAGTGGAATTCAAATGAGCTTCACTCAACAGAAGAGATTGAAGAGTGAGTTGAAAATAGTACTTTAAAGAGTGCATTGGCAGCATTTCTCAAGTTTATGCTGATGGAGATTAATGAATTTCACCAATGAGATATCTAATTGAAAGAAAGCCTTAGAACTCTCCACTTAAAAAGATATGTTGTTAGAGTTTGTGGGATTTTCTCCTCATCCACCTAAAATGTTTTAGTTATTTGCAATACAACAGAGAAAATATACAATTGGAGAACTAAGAGAACATCTTAAATCACAGAAGATACGACCATTCAAGCAGGACACAGACTAGAAAACTGCAAATGAGACAAGATGGCTACTAGAAATTGTTAATTTCTACTAGTGAGATAGACTGAGAGTATTCAAATTGATTTTAAAATTTGGTATATTCAGCATTATAACTGAATATAAGTTCATATACACCTAAGAAAAATGTAGAAATAGAAATCAAAAGTTGGCTCAATGCACTACAGATGAACATCTTACCAATATCGCTGTTCAAATCCCGTCACTATTCATATGAGAATTGCATGTTTTTCCCCCAGATACTCATCAACAGTAGAAAAGAATCCCCTGTGCAATAACCTTGATTTAAAGTTATTGCAAATAAAAATAAATCAAAGTCATACTCAGTTTGGTAATAGAATCGAGATACAAGTAATGTATCGGAGAGCTGATATTATGAATCGTAAATCGTTTCGTATAGTGAATTGTAAGATTCATAATCATTAGAAAATTTAATATATACTTAAATATATAAGATATGTATACATGCAAGATACAATAAATTATATATATACCACACAATTTCACCAAAACAACCTCTATGGTGCATACATGTTATTAAACAAATTATGTCTCTCTTTTTTTATTTACTCAATTTTTAAAATCCACACTGATTCGCACAATACGGAATCGTTTCGTTTCGGGATTTAGCGATTCTTTGTGCGAATCGCACGATACAGCTAAGATTCAAGAATAAAAAAATTCTTCACACGATTCGTATCGTGGGAGGGCGAAACCGTATCGTTTCATACGATAGGTATCGTGAATCGTTAGATACTAACTACTAGCACATTTGCATGCAGGAAATGAATGGTCAGATGCAATCACAAACTTTATTTACAAACAATTAGTGTATCTGTGGTCTTACAAAAGTAAATTAGAATCAAACTAACTATAAAATATATAGAAAATTTTGGGTTCCAGCAGTGACACAAAATGCTGGGGTAACAGATAGAAATATAAGCCAAGTGGATTTCTTAGGGAGAAACAAAGGAAGAAATGGAAAAATATATATTATATTTCAGGATTCAAAATAGTTTTGTTCTGTTTATACAAACACATAACAAGATGAATAATTAGAACAAGATGCAACTGACTTAGTAAAAGTCTGATAATCGTACACAATATGATATACAAAAGGAGACATCCACATAGTAAAAAATAATTCTAAAATTTATCACCCAACTGTTTTCTCTATTAGCAAATGAAAGAATTCAAACAGAACCAGAATCAACGCTTTCTTCTACCTGAATAAAAAGATGATGCCATGTGCTTGAGGTTGAAGGTCTATTCCACAGTTAACATTTCCAGACATCTTCTGCTATAAGAGTCTGCCTACAATCACAACACAGGACAATGGAAATAGGGGAAACCTTCCCTCCCTGTTTAGCAGTACAATCGAAAAACAAAAAACAAAACATTAACCTTTAAATGAATTTTTCAAGATTGAAACAAACTCAGGCAAAACTCAGATTTATGTTCAGAACATCAAACTTAATCTATTCATAACCTGCAGCACATAGCAAGATTGAGAACTTATCCTACATTTATCATCACAATAACACACAAAATAACAATAACCCCAAGAGAGTAAAATTCAAAACCATGATGCAAAATCTTCTCAGAACTATATATAAATCTTGAAAACTCAAGAAGTAAATTAAAATAAAAATGTTTTTTATATTTCCAGGTATAACCAACTAAGTGTGTATGACCCATAGTTCCTTACAACTTATTGCCAAGGGGCTTATTTAAAGACATCCTAAATTCTTACTAGATCAATGAACACAAGGACAACAAGTACACATTCTCTATTTTATCCAATTATCCCTTTCCTTCTTTCCTTCTAATAAATCAAACAGGATTGTTGCAGCTGCTGCTACTTCTTGATCTTTCGATGCTTCCTAGGTCCAGGCACCTCTAACCTTCCAACAGAACATCCACACCTTGCTCGGAGCACAAGAACAGCCCTTCCATTAGGCGGTGCCATCTTCTTGAGCTCAGCCTCCAGCTCCCTATGGTGATCACGGGGCAATTCAAAGAGACCCTTCTTCACTCCACCACTATCTTTCCCGGAATTTGTCGAGGTAGAAGCCGAATTCTTCACACAATCTTCAGTCTCCAACTGAATGTCAAACTCGGCAGCCTTCTTCAGACCCTTGCAATTGGGATTCCCACACCTCCTAGTGGTGCAAGCCACCACACCCCACGTGGCCAATGCAGCACAGACAACACTCAACCCTATGGAAGCATAGATCCATGGTGCCACCGAAACCTCTTCCTTAACCAAAAACACAACAACCTTAATCCCATCATAGCACTTTGTAACCAAAAATTCCATGTAAGGGAAGAACAAAAAGCCACAGGCACAGACAACAGCAATGAACATCACAACATCCACCATGGCCGATCGAGATCGATCACAAAGTGGAATCTGAAGGGAATTCGATGACGCTGAGGATGAAGAACTAGGGATTCTCCGATTCTTCTGAACATGATTGATTTGCCTCGATTTCGAGCCAAAATCCGCAGAACAAATTGAATTCGCCATGGGAGATGATTGATCAACGGACTTGCAGATAGAGATTGAACTATGGAAATATACCATTTCAAAAAAGGACACAAAATCTTGAATCGGAAATTGCCTAATTATTTCCTCTTTTCCTTTTTCAGATCAAACCCGCAATTATTTGAACGAAATCGGATCGACCCACCTCGCCAAAAGTCCAAAAGATTGCAACTTTGGCCCGGAGAAGATCGAAACTTGTCTGTGACCAACCGGGTCAAAATTCACAAAAAGATCATTTTTTTAATTTTCTTAATTTCTTATGCAGGGTAATGAAATTGAATATGTGATTATCTAGAAGAGAGTATTGAAGAAGAAGAAAAAAATTAAAGTTTGGGCTGATGGGGTTTTTGCAGGCTTCAAGGGATTGGTGATGTTGTTGTTGTTATTGCAGAAAGAGTAAGAGAAGATGTTGAAGAAGAAGGATAGAGAGAGGACAATGAAAGAAGAATCATCATTCACTGCTTTATTATCATCATATGAAATCAGCAATCTTCATTTATTTATTTATTTACTTATTTTATTTATTATTTATTTATTATTACTTGTAAGGAGGGAGATAGATACTAGTTTAAGTTACATGCACTCTAGCCATCATAGTTGAAGGAAAGGACAAGTTTTGTTTAAGGTGGGCTATGAAATGGAATGGGCTTTGGATGATGCAACTCTTTTGGAAATCATGTATGAATGATTTGGTGGGGCATCAACCACCTCTCTCTTGGGAAAATGCCATTTTGTTTGTTTAATTATTGTATTTGTCACTAAATTGCATCAAGGAATATGTACTTACAGTGATGTTATTTTTTTTTGCTATGAATGATTTCTTTTTGTGAAAAGTAGTTTTAACTTATAGGAAAAAGGGTAAATATACTACTAGTAGGGGTGTAAAAAGTTATTTTAAGAGAGAAAATTGTCTTAAAAATTGTTTATAGTTTTGTATGGAGAGGTTTTTACAAGAGAAGTTAAAAAAAATTAAAAAACTAAAGAATCAAGTATTTTGGTGGAGATTCAAAACCACTTATTTATAATTAAGCTATAATTACTTTGATCAATTATCTTAACTAATAGGCTAACTTAAGAAAGTACAAAAATTTTATATATATTTTTAAAATATTTTGTACTTCTAATTTTATAATAGGCTAATTATTTTTGCATCAAAAAATTAAATCTCACATCTCATAATAAGATAAAATGAAGAGAGAATTAGTGTGTTTGGTAGGAATGATGAGGAGGGAGGTTAAAATATTTTCTCTTTCTTTTATTTGTTTAAGCTAATGAGTTTTTTATTCAACAAATTTGTACATCTATTAATAAAATGTTTATTAAACAAATTTGTGCATGTATTAATAAAATGATATTTAATGTCAAGAAAATTAATCAGTACAAATATTTTGTCACTAGTAATATATTGATAAAAGAGAGGCTGATAAAGAAGAAAAAAAAAATTTTAACCCTCTATATATTGTAATGAATGTTTTTGTTGCTGTATATAACAATAAATATATACTTATTTTGGAATATTATAGGTAAATATCAACAATATACCACATTTTGATAATTTTTTTTTTATAAAACTGTTATATTCACGTTATAGTTAATTTATGGTTTTAAAATAAAAAACTTTAAACAATAAAATAACCCATTATAATATATCATAGTAATATGTATTGTTCCAAACTTATAGTAAAAAGTTACATTAGTCACTTTCAAAAAAAAGATTATATTCCAATGAATCAATACTAATACTTAATAATATAATTTAAAAACTTATCTAAGTAATTTGTTAGCCGTGAAACATGTTTTATTATTAGGGTATATTCACGTAAGAATCAAACTATAAAGAGTGAACTGTAATAAAAAGAAAGAACTAAAGTGAGAAGAAAAGAATAAGAGAAATGATTCTTGCAAATGTTGACAAGACGCAATGTTAGTTATAAAAAAACTAAAAAACAAAGTCATGTGAGAAATCATGTTCTTATAATAGCTTTTTAATGTAAAAATGATGAGAATATTGATTGTGTTAGTGCACTAAACACATGCAAACATTTGCAGAAAGTGGAAGTGTTGAAGCCCTCCAAGTAAGTATATTGAAAACTGTTCAAGAATGAACATCTTTTTGATGAAGATGGAAATTGAAATTTATGTGATAAAAGGAGGAAGAGAACACAGATACTTCTCCACAAAGCTATAAAGAATATTTAGCTAATTTTCGTGTAACTTTACTACTTGTATCACGTATTCTTTAATAATTTGTCATTAGATAGTTTTATTTTAAATTCAATCATTGGTTAAAAATTTCCTTTTATAAAAAAATATGTTTATAAATTTTATATTATTTTATATTAGATTTCAATATATTAAAATTTACATAATATATGTTTAAAATATAAAAATATTATCTATTTAACTATTCCAAATATAAAAAAAAAATTAAATAGAAATTAATTTTAAAGATTAAAAATAAGTAGTTACTATATTAACTAGATATTATTTTAAAGACTAAAAAATTATTACCATGTTAAAATGTTCATAACCTTGTTGGAAACACAAGTACAGCTTAAATATTTCAATTTATTAAAACAAGGTTTCAATCGGTTTAAATCCCGAAGCTTTTGTTCATAATCAAATTTTTTACGTTTCAACTAATTGAAATACGAATCAATCAATTAAAATCACTAAAGAAGTAATTGCAATTGATTGAATTATAAATCAACTAACTGAAATGTGCTTAGGAACTCAATTTGTTATGTTTCAATTGATTGAAACAAATTTTCAACTTACTGATTTTACCTGTTCAAGAAAATTGATTTTTCTCTTTTATCTTCAAATAGAAAACTCGAAAAGATTTTCAAATACAACAGTTTTATGCATTAAAATCCTACTTTGTTGTTTGATTTGTTTTTTTTAACTCTTTTGGAAAATTTTTAAGATCAAGTTTCAAGTGTTGCATTTCATTGTTGTTGGAAAGTCACCTACCTTTGTTTCTAGATGGAGTTAATCTTTGTACTTATTATCTATATGATTTTGTTGCAATTTGTTTTCTCTATTGTTGATTGCTCTTGATTAAGGTTACCAATAAGGTTTTCTTGCAATAAGATTTCATAAGAGGTTTAGGAGATATTGCGGTGTTCAAGATCTTGTATTGTGTTGTATTTCTTGTTTTTTTTTCTTATAGGGTGTTTGTAAAATCTTGAATTAGTGAATTGAATTAATTGAGGTGATTAAGCAACTAGATATAGCTCTTTTGTGAGACTGAACTAGTGTAATTCTTGATCTTATTCTTTTTCTCTTATTTTTTACAACTTATATAAATTGAATTCATATTGTATGATTATGGAAGATTAAAGAGCATTAAGAATAACATTTCTTGAAGCTAAAAGTGGTTTTTTTCTAAAATATTTATCAATTCAAAGTAAATTCTTCATTCATTAGAAAAAGTTTCTAAATTTTTTGAAAGTTCAATTGACACACCCTTTTGAACTTAATCCATTTTTCTAATAATGTATAATGAGTTTTCTATCATTTCAAACTTTTCGAGACTCATCTTTCATAACTTAGTACCAAAATTCATCCTTTAATGTTTGCGACGAGATTATCTACTTATCCTTCCCCTTGATATGTCCAACTACTATTCTCTTAACATTCTTTCAAAGACATGATAATTGCTAGAAAATATTCAAGAAAAGAAATTAAATAATATTTAAGAGTAAAACCTTTTCTAAGATATGATAACCTACGAATGATCAAACAATAATGTATATGGTTGAAGGGTGATGATGAACTATTAATTATTAGTTCGAGTAATAAATTATTTTATTGCAAAAATAATAAATAAAACATTCACTTATCAATTTAATTAATAAATAATAAGTTGTACGGGTGCATCAATTATTTTGTGACATATGCCATATAGAACAATTTGCAATCGAATCGCGACCTTCAGAATCCTACGCTATTAACTAGAACGTTATACTCTAATTATCAATTATAACTTGTGACTTAGTGGTAAGTGTTTGACCCAGATTGACACAAGTTAAATTCTCAATGAGACACTTATTGAGGAGGAGATTGTTGTATGTGACATCATTTATTCTTGTGACACAATCAAAGAGTTTGATTCTTAACTGAACAATTGTTGAAAGAAAGATTCTTACAGGATACATGAAGTAGGCCAAACACTTGGACTACTACATTCTTAAGTAGAAAGAGTTCCACCATAACTATCAATTATGTTTAGTTATTATATCAAAAAATATTACAATTTCATATGATTTTTTTAAAAATTAAAATATTATATAATTACACATTGTAAATTAACTTTTTTTTACTGTTAATAATTATATTTGAATAATTGATCAATTTTTATTGTATTTATAATTTTACATTTCTGTCTGAAAAAATAAGTATTTGTGTATTATAATTGTGTATTATTAGCTGTAAGAGTCAAGATTTATTAGGTCAAGTCAATATTCATTAGGTCATTCACAATTAGAAGACAACAAACATTGAGAATATGCTGCAACATCTTTTTTTTCCCCATCTTTGACGTGTAAAAAGCTTTATAGCACTATTATTTTAGGGAGATATTTTCATGAGAAGATTCTACATGAACCATTTAATTTATAAGTTTTGACTTGTTTGGCATTTCTCCTTATTACCATTACTTTTACAAATTGTGTAGAATCAAGAATAGCCTAAAAGTGCTTTTGGACCCACTTTACAAGAAAACAATGATGTCATGATCATAGTATTAAGTATTCATAATCCTATTTATTATTCTATTTATTATTGTATTAAGTAGAGATCAATTGAAGAAAGTGACTCTTTCTTCCCAATTCCACCATATACTTTCTACTTTCTCAACTACAAAACTTGGCCACACTTTTATTTATTTATATCTATATTTTGCTATAGATAATTCAGTTTGAAGTATTAAAATTGTCACATATGACAAAACTATCTCCTAAAAAAAATTAACGTGATTTCGTATTAAAATTTGAACTCAGTTTTACTTAATAAACTAGAAAATTTTAAACTATTTAATGCATTATTTCAATGACTTAATTAACAATATGTTGATACAAAATTGGAGAGGTAATAAGGGATAAATAATGTGTTGAGTCTTTTGTTAACAAAATTATATATTAACAATTCATATAAAAAATATTTATTAAAATAATTTTTAATTTATCATTATCTTATGATTATTATTATAACTGTCAACATTATTATTAGTTTGACTGGTATTGGATGATGTCATTAATGATTCCTTCGATATTAGTAACAACAATGAAGTTAATTACTGTAGTCTTAAAGAAAATTGATCTAATAATTAAAATATTTATAAAGAAATAATTGAGATATCTTAAAATATTAATTGTATTGTATGAATATCTAAATATTTTAATAAAAATCAAATAAAATATTACGGATTTGATATTACACAGATTTCAATAAACATTTAATAAATGTTTTAATCAAGCCTTTTGTTTTTGAAATAAAAGTAATTATTATTTTTTCTCATATTTCGTAATAAAATTATATATTTTCACTTGAGGTGACCTCTCTCTCTTATATGTATATAAATATATAAATGAAAAGAAACTAAACTTTTATTAACGTCTAAAAAAAATTGTCAATAACCTATAGTTGTAATATTAGTACAGTGTATTTACCCTATCTCTAACAATTAGTATTTATAAAAAAAATTACAAAATCACTATTAGTAAGATTTTTCTAAAAAAATAAAAAATGAAAAATTATCATATCTGGCTCTATTTTGTATCTTCTCTACAGGTTATTATATTATAGTTTTAGAACATATAAAACAAGTATATATACATATTATCGTATTAAATAGAAATATAAAACAATATATATAAAATATAATTCATAAATATATAATTATTATAAAATTAAAAATCATATTATTAGATAAACATAGCATTACTCAAGTTATTACGCAATTTTATGTAGTGCAAAAGTTACTATATAATCATCCATCTTTTTTATAACTTTAATAAGAAAATAACTATTTTATAACTTTTGTAAATAAAACCTATTTATCACTTTTTATTCACAACAAAAATATTTAATTTACTTGTATACTCACTCAGGCCTTAAGTAACAATTCTATATTTTTATTTATTTTGTCATATAAATATTTTTTGAAAAGTTGGATAAAACATATTTAGACTCATATTTAATGGGTATTTTTTTTATACACCCCCATAAAACTTATTCTGCACTCGTTTTTGGTGATGAAGTTTATTGTACTGAAAGTTAAGCCCATATTTCATACGTAGAATAGTTATACCCAAATTTAGCTTGGATATTTCTTTCTGCACCCGACAAATTTATTCCTGCACCCCATCAATATCTGAAAATACAATTTTATCATTTTTTAAAGAATTATCGAGAATGTGTTTTCTGAAATATATTTTTTAGAAAAAGTTTTCCAGAATAAGACCCGATTAGATGTGATATTTTAATTAGACCATGTGATTAATAAAGCCTTCTTTAACGTCTTCTTATTATCATTTTAGAATTAAATTTTGATAATTAGGAATATTCTAATTTAATAATTCAACTCATAAATTATAATATTCCTAAAATAAAATATATCACTTTAATTAATTTTAATAATTTATATATATATATCCTATGCAAAATTATATATTTATACGTGCTTCTATATACCTATCAACATATTTTTTTTTTAGTAAGATTATAACTTTATTACATATTTTAAGGAAAAGGCTAGTCAATTGGCATAACGTACAATGAATTAATATGAATAGATGTTACACATAGATAAATTTTCATAAGTCATGATCTTTGTCATCTAAAGGTTTATTGTATTATTCTAAATATCTTTGCTCCATTGTAGACCAAAAAATGTAACTTGTATTATAGGGAAGAAATGTCTGATAATACAAAAAAAATGATACAAAGTCATAGAAGAAAAAGTTAAAATGATTGATGTGAAAATCTCACACGTAGAGACAAGAAAAGAGAAAACGAAAAGTCTCGAAAGAAATAAGAAAAAAAGAAAGGAAATCTTGGTAACGAAAAACTTTTAGTTACAAAGAGAAGATATTGTATTTATAAAAAAAAATAAAAAGAAGAAAGACGATCTGACGTGACGCGTGAAGGCAAACGAACACACAATAGGTGAACCTTTAGACAATAAGGAGATAGTGTCTACCAGAACAAAAGAAAAACAATTAAATGATTTATCAAAATCATATAGGAGATCATTAGATGATCTAAAGGATCTGTCTAACAAAACCAATAGACGATCCAACTGGATCGTCTAAGCATATCATATAAAAACATATGAAAACATGAAGTTTATTATATATGAGGAAGTCATATATACACGTATGACAATGTGTGTGATGTTTAATTCAAGGTATATGAGCATCGTTTGAATAAAATGTGCTTGTAATTTAAGTAAAAAGAAGAATAAATGGTTATAGAATTCATGGTAAATAAAAACATACAACATCTTAGAATCCTTCTAATCATCGTGGTTCTAGTGTGTATGGTGTTCAAAATGAAGACAGAAAAAACAACTTGGAAGCTTGAAAACATCTATGTGAGAAAACAAAACAAACACAAAACAAAGAGATTATGCATGCTCTTATAAAGTCAGTAAAATAGTTATGCATGCTCATATGTTATCATATAAAATGTTGTAAATAGTTTAAATTGTTTTGAAGAACTCAAACATAAGATTATTCAAAACTAAAACCAGTGAAAGAAGTTCATAGGTAAAATTAGTGGATAATTACCTATGAATAAAAATTATCCACAGCAAACTATCAAATGAGAAGAACTTCTATTTTTCATTTCGTAAGGTGTAGGAAATGTTTAGCCTAGGAAACAAGAAAAGGAAACAATAAAGAAAGAAAACATTTTTATTATAGGACTTTTTATATATATATATATATATATATATATATATATAATTGTTTTATTTTTATTTTGATTGGTGTCTATGGTTTCTCTTTTTTTCGCTTTAATTGGTTTTGTTTATAATTTATTTGACAGGATTAGTTGAGTAGTGAAAGTGTTGGATTGTATGATTATCTTAATTTTTATTTTAATGGATTGGATTATTCTTAAAATTCATAATGGTTCATAAGTATATATTATTTTTTCTTATGAATATATATATATATATATATATATATATATATTAAAACTTACCTAAATAATAAATCAAAATAAAAATATAAATAGATTGTTAATGGTTAAATAATAAAATTAAAAATTGATTGGTTGAATTGTATTTATACCCATATACAGCCTGAAAAATTATATTCATAAACCTTCCATCCCAATAATAAACGCGAGAAAAAAACATAAAAGTAAACTAATTAATATATTTAAACTGAAACCACCTTTTATTTATAAAATACAAAGAATTCCTTAAATCTAAAAGAAATATTAAAAGTAAAATAATAGTTTTAAAATATTGAAATCAGAAATTAGAAAGAGTTACGCAATAAAAAGCAATTAGTTCAGGTGAAACATTCATAATGATTATTGTTTTTAACCCTGGAAGAAAGAAAACCCTAAAAAGCTCCACCAAGAATCGTGTTCCTATGTGGAAAAATCGATGGGTGGAAAGGACTTGGAATTGAACGACGAGTTGCAGGTGGAGTTCATAGTTGACGCAGGAATTGTGAAGGATTGTGAGTTGAGTTTGCCCTATGGGGTGCAATTGAGCAATGACAAGTGGAACCTGTTCTTGCCATGGCTAGGGTTTGAAGAAACCCTAATAGGGTTCTTGAAGGAGGGAGAAGATGTGAGTGAGGGGATTGAAGTGAAGGTGTACGACAAAGGTGGGCATGAATTTCAAATGATGCTGAAGAAATGGGTGAAAGACTCAAACCAGTTCTATGTGTTAAACAGAGGATGGTTCAGTTTTTGTAACCAACACTGTTTGGAACAAGACGATCTCATAGCTCTGCGTGTGTTTCGCCATGCCATAACAGACATCTTATCTTTCGTTGTTACTTTCAGAAGAATGAGGTAACAAAACATGTTATCTTTCTTCCTTTTTCAGATTTCACATCTTCTACTTTATTCTATTCGTTTCCTTCTTCATCATAACATGCCAAACATTCTTGCAAATGGATTCAGTCAAATCACTATAGCTTTTCTTGTTGATTTTTTTTTTCTTATGATAATAGTAATAATATAACTGTTATTATATTATGTTACTGAGTTTCTTTTAGTCAGATCATACAATATTGGTTATATTTAAATGAGAGTTAAAGGAAAAGATAGTGAGTAATTTTATTGGGCATTAGAAATTTTATTGGTAAATCAAATTATGGGGAGATTTTATTTTATAGAAAATTATTAAATAAAAATCAATTTTAAAAAAATATTATATTAATTAGATTAGATATTATTTTAGTATTTAAAATAATTTTTATTATTGATAAATTATTTTTAAATTAATATCTTAGAATCTAAATAACTTTTTAAGTCTCTAAACTATAATTTAGTAAATATAACAATTTTTTAATAGCAAACCGTGTATCATAAATAATATATATGACTTATTGGTCAAAATTTAATATTTTTTAATTTCTACATTATTTTTTGTAAAAATTATTTTTGCACTCCATTTTTATTTAAACTTTATATGTTACGTTGTGAGTATAGGGAAGTAGAACACAAGGGGAAAAAAGGTTAAAGGAAGAACTAACTAAGATAAGAAAAAACTATAATATCATTCTTTTCTCTTGACTACCATTAAGGCCATTATATTGTTTTTGCTAGTTGGTCTATAAGAGACAGATGTACCCTTGTAACAGAAAGCATAATAGAAATATATTCTTCCTACTCTAAAGTGACAACTCATTGCTTTCAGATGTAATATCTAAATCTGATGGGTTTTATTTTATTTCTAATGGGCCTTGCTTTCTTGGGTTGTCTATCAACTGTCTCTTCCTCTAATAAAACCTTGTCCTCAAAGTTGAGACATGGAATTACGGAAGTGGATGGGATCTCTTGGGTCGTGAGAGGGAGTGGGGATTGTGTGGCATAATGGGCTGGATGGGTTACGAATTGTTGATTTGGACTAGGGTCTGTGGTGTGAGATGGAGCCACTCTTTTGGGTTGGAATGAAATGGAAATGTTGGACTTTAGTGTAGTGGGCTTGGTACCGTGTGAGTCTAGAACCTTTTGGCTAGTGGGAGAGTTATTTGACTGGCTTACAGTTGGCTGTGAATTTGAAAAAGCATGGTGCGGTGAGCGATTTACAGCTGGAGTGACATTGGAAAATGGAGTGTCACGTGTTGGTTGGGAATGTGAAAAGGCATGGTTAGGTGAATGCATGCTTTGCTGCTAGATGGCAATTTGAAAGGGGTAGTTTTGGTGAGTGGATTCCAATTGGATGAGTATTGGAAAATGGAGTGTCACGTGCTAGTTCGAAATGTGAAAAGGCATGGTTAGGTGAATGTTTTGCTGCTGGATGGGAATTTGAAAGGGGTAGTTTTGGTGAGTGGGTTACAATTGGATGGGCTTGGGGAAGTGCAAGGTCACGTGCAGATGACGATGGTGACAGTTTAAGTGGAGCGTGAACTGTTGATGGGTGCCACGTGTCTGCAGATGCGGATTTCGTGAGAGTGTTAGGTGGGTTTGTGTTTAATGAGTTAAAAGGGATATTGGAAGTCTCAGAATGTAAAGTAAGGTTTGGGAAGAGAGTTAGGAGGTCGTGGGTTGGTACGGGTGGGTACTTTGGTTCGAGAGGGAAATGGAAATCCGAAGGAGGAGTTGAATCATGATACAGTTTTAATAGAAAAATGTGGAAGACTGGATGAATACGTGATGACGGAGGGAGGAAAAGTTCATATACCACTTCACCGATGCGGCGTTTAATGCGATAGGGACCAAAGAATCTTTGTCCAAGCTTATTGTGAGCTTTGGAAGAGAGTGATGTTTGACGATAAGTTTGGCATTGGAGAAGTACCCAGTCATTTTCCTTGAAATTGTAGTTGAGTCTTGATTTGTTTTCTGATTCGGTCATTTGTTGTTGTGTTGTTTTTAGCGTGGCTTTTAACTGGTGGAGCATTCGTGTGCGATCATGTGGTGTGATATCCAAAGTGGGTTTTTGGGTTATTCCTGGGACATAATCTGGAATGGAGGGAGGCGATCGTCCATACAGGGCCTGGAAGGGTGTAGTTTTGATGGCTGAGTGGTATGAGGAGTTGTACCAAAACTTTGCAAGGTGGAGATAACGATACCATGTTCGGGGATTTCCGTTGGTAAAGCACCTGAGGTAAGCTTCTAAACAACAATTTATAACTTCGATTTGACCATCAGTTTGTGGGTGATAAACCATACTGAACTTTAATTTCGTGTCTTGCAGATGGAACAACTCCTTCCAAAAATGGCTTTGGAACACTGGATCACAGTCTGAAATGATGGATTTAGGGACTCCATGTAATCTGCAAATTTCAACAGAAAAGAGGTTAGCTAAATGGGTGGTCGCGAAGGACATGGGTAGGGCAATGAAGTGGGCTGATTTGGAAAGCCTGTCAAAGACAACCCATATGACCATGTGCCCAAAAGATGAAGGTAGGTGCGTGATGAAATTTGTAATTAGTTCTTCCCACAGTTAGGTTGGTATGGGTATGGGTTGGAGTAGGCCAAAAGGTTTTTGATGTAAGGATTTGTTTTATTGGCAGGGAAGGCATTTATTGATATACTTTTTGGTGCCACGGTACATACCGGGCCAAAAAAAGGAGGTTGCGAGCCTGGCCTTGGTGGCCTTGATGCCTGAGTGGCCAGCGGTGGGAGAGGCATGAAATTCATGGAGTATGACAGACCAAATTTGTTTAATGGAAGGAACGTACAATCGTTGACCATGGTATAAAAGGTCATGTTAAAAACTATAATTGGTGTTAAGTAATGAAGTTAATCTGTGAACCTCTTCTTCTCCCCTTTTCGTCATGTAATAATCTTGTAATTCCTTGAACATGTTCGAGACTGATGAAGATATGGAAAAAATGAGAGATTGGGGTGGCCGGGACAAGAAATCTGCAGCTTGATTTTGGCAATCTGGGTGGTATCGGATGTCAAAACTGTATCCTAGCAACTTGGTAGTCCACTTTTGTTGTTTCGATGTGTGTTATGCATTGGTGAGTAACCCCTTTAAACTTTGTTGGTCTGTTATTACTGTGAAATGCGTACCTATGAGATAATGACGTTGCTTTTTGACTGCTTTTTGTTATAGCTAGCATTTCCTTAACATATACTGAGCTAGCTTGCATTTTAGGACAAAGTTTCTTGCTGAAGAAAGGAATGGGGTGACCTTCTTGGGAAAGCACAACGCCAATTGCTATGTTGGAAACGTCAGTCTTAATCATGAATGGTATGAAAAAAATTTGGAAGACTCAACACCGGAGCTATAGTTAGAATTTTTTTTCAATTTTGTAAAGGCCTCCTCTGCATTTGTATTCCATGTAAATATTGATGATTTGAGTAAATTCGTGAGTGGCGAGGCAAGAGTGACATAACTGCAGATGAACTTCCAATAAAATCCTGTAATACCCAGAAACGCACGTAGGGTAGTAAGGGATGTAGGTTTAGGCTAAAGTATGATAACTTGGATTTTATCTGGATCTGGAGCCACTGTGCCATCTTCCAATAGATGGCCTAGATATGAGACTGGTGGTGGCAAACACACATTTTGATTCCTTAACAAAAAAATTACGAGTGTCTAATAATCGAAGGATCAATGTGAGGTGGCGAATATGTTCTTGCATGGAGTTGTTGTAAATGAGAATGTAATAAAAAAAGTAGGACAAAGTGTCGTAGGTGGGGCCTGAGTAAATCATTCATGTTTGCCTGGAAGGTAGATGGGGCATTACCAAGGTCAAAAGGCATCATTAGGAACTTGTAGTGGCCATCAAAAGTTCTAAAAGCGGTATTGTGGCAATCTGTAGGACTAATTCGAATCTAATGGTAACTTGAACGTAGGTCAATTTTGGTGAAAACCTTGGCAGTGGTTAATTCGTCTAACAATTCATCAATAGTTGGGATAGGAAAAAAATCTTTAACAATAATGGCGTTTAGACCTCTATAATCCACACAAAAATGTCAGGTTCCATCTTTCTTTTTTATGAGGATAACTGGGGATGTAAAAGGGCTTGTGTTGGGGCAGATAATGCCTTCTTTTAGCATTTCGTGAATGAGGGAAGTCATAATGTGCTTGTGAGCGTGTGGGTAGTGGTAGGGTTTAATGTTAACTGGGATAGATTGGGGAAGAAGGGAAATATGATGGTTGTGGGGTCTGGGGGGGTGGTAGTCCATGGGGAGAAGAGAAAATTGAACTATATATTTTCAAAAGAGTGGATATAACTGGAGGGTTAGATAATTTGGCTGGGGTGGATGGTGATGGCAGAGGGAAAATAATGAGGAGGTGTAGAGAATAAATGGCATCTATGTGTAACAGGTGGCAAAGATGAGTGAAAGAAGCTTGACGGCATAGAAGATTTGTGGTGCCGTGTAGGGTAATGGGTAACCCATTGTGGGTAAACGATAGTTGCGGCTTAGAAAAATCAGCCATTAAGGGGCCAATGAGTGCAACCAGTCCATATCCAGGACAACATCAACACCTTCAATGGGTAAGAGGTAAAAGGAAATGGGAAAAGTGTAGGTATGTATAGAAACTAGGACATCTAGGCAAAAAGAGAAACACTAAATTTTGTTGCCATTGCCAATCATAACTGAGAAACGGGTGATAGGAATGGTGCAAAGTTGGAGGTGAGGGGCCAAAAGGGGTTGAACAATGTTATGGGAACTGCCTGTATCTATGAGAATGGTAATAGGAAGATGACCAATGTAGCCATCAAAGGTAAAAGTGTGGGTTGAGGGAGTTCCGCACAAGGCTTGGAAGGAGAGGTGAATGTGTGTAGGTGTACCTATGGGCGGGTCATTGAAAGTGTAGGATAGTCTTCTATAGTGTTTTCTACCGAGGAATCGTCACTTAGTAAGAGAAGAAAACAATAGGTGGTGCATTTATGCCCTGGAAAAAATATTTCATCATAGTTATAACACAAACCAACGACTCTACTCTCTTGAAGTTGGGCTGATGTGAGTTTTTTTATACGGATGGAATGGGTTGCATGTGGAGGTATAGTGGGGGACAAAGAGGAACGTGGTGGTGGTAATAAATGGTTGAATGGTTGGGGTAAAGTATGGGAAAAACGAAAAGACCGTTTGGAATCCTAGATTTTAGATTCTAAAAGCTTGGCTAGGCCCATGGCTTGGGTGATGGAAATGGGTTGCAAAACTACAATTTCTCTTTGAATTTTCGGAAGTAGGCCAAATATAAAACAATTAAGTATCATCTCCGGATTTAAGCCAATCACCCGGTTGCAAAGTTTCTCAAAAGTTTTTTGATATTCCACAATTGTGGTGTTTTTACGTAGCTTAAACAACTCGGCCTGATGATTAGCATATGTTAAAGGCCAAAAGTGAAGTTCCAGGGCACAACTAAAAGAAATCCAATCAGTAAGTTGATGATTTTGGTACATGCACTTAAACCAACTGAGTGCATCACCTCTCATGTAAAAGGCAACCATATTCAATCGAGCATCCCAAGGAATATTGTAAAATTGAAAAAATTGGTCAGCTTGGAATAACCAGTCCAAAGGGTCAATGCCATCAAAGAAAGATAGTTGTATTTTTGGTGGGCGTATAGGAGAAAAAGAAGTGGGGGGAATGGTTGTAGTTGTTGTAGTAGTGTAGGCTGTGTGGTTGTTGTTCCCAACCGGGAGTGAAATAAAGGAAGTGACATCCATGGAAAATTGGTTAAAATGAGAAGTAGGGTTCATATAGGATGGATGTGTGGTGGTCTGTGAGTACAAGGTGGGAAAAAGGCTAGTGAGGGTGAGTATATCATGTTTGGATTCCCAGACAGATTGTCGGGACTCCAGATCTCTTTGGAGAGCCAAGTGGTTTTCTTGTGTGGTGTGTAGTTCATGTTGAAGGTTGACTAGTTTGTCAAGGATGGCTTGGAGGGTATCCTCCATATCTTTGGTTGGTTTGGGAGACATGTAGGGAGCTCAATAAAAGCACCAAAATGTTACGTTGTGAGTATAGGAAAGCAGAACACATGGGGAAAAAGAACTAACCAAGATAAGAAAAAGCTATAATATCATTCTCCCCTCTTGACAAACCATCAAGGTCATTATATTGTTTTTGCTAGTTGGTCTATAAGAAACAATTGTACCCTTATAACAAAAAGAATAACAAAAATATATTCTTCCTACTCTAAAGTGATAGCTCAATACTTCTAGATGTAATCTCTATATCTGATGGGTTTTATTTTGTTTCTAATGGGTCTTGCTTTCTTAGACTGTCTATCATTATATCTTTCATGTTTAATATTTTAAAAATTGAAATAAAGTTGGATGAACTTTTATCATAAATATAAATATCATTAGTATTAACTTTTAACTCATATGTAATTTATATATATATATATATATATAAGATTATTTTTGTTCCGACCTCAAGTCCGTTGGGCAGTATCGCTAAGGTCAATCACCGCATCCGAAGTATTGTTCGCTTTGGAGGTCGGTGCTCCGTCACGGTTTTGTCCTTAAAAGGCATCTCGGTGGGTTGAGGGATGATGGAGTATATAAACTGCCATTGGCCTCAACTCCTGAGCGATGCGGGACTATATTGGCATATGAGAACAAGCCCCCCAGTCAAGGTCTAAGGGGAGTGGATCCCCCTAGTTGAGGGGCTAAGGAGCCTCTTCGGGCCCACGGTGGGCGCCAATGTTCCGACCTCAAGTTCGTTGGGCAGCATCGCTAAGGTCAATCACTGCATCCGAAGTATTGTTCGCTTTAGTGGTCGGTGCTCCTTCACGGTTTTGTCCTAAAAAGACGCCTCAGTGAGTTGAGGGAGGAGGAAGTATATAAACTGCCCTTGACCTCGACTCCTAAGCAATGTGGAACTATATTGGCATACGGGAACCATCAATTTTTGTTGAAGAAACTAACATAGAACACCTCCTATAAATTAGTCTACTAACTAGTGAAAAAATTGATTTCACCTTTAGAAAAATGAAAGGGTTTATGCAAAAATTTATGAAAAGATATAAAATTATAAGATTTTATTTCAACTTAAAAATTGAAGATAATAAATTTGAGCATTTTTTTTATATTATTTATTATCTTATTTCTATTTAATTTAGAACTTTTAACCACTTGTATTCCCAATTTTGATTAAAAAAATTGAATAGCAGCCAAAGATGGAATGAAGTGAGGGTCCAAGTGAATGTTGTTCAACCAAATTGCAAATTTTTGCTTCTTTGAAGAAAAGTGAGAACATGGTTTTTGAGGATGTAGTAAGTACTCTTGATGTTTTCTTGATCCATAATAAGGCAACAAAGAATAGTAGGGTTTCTCTTGGGAAAGTATAGGGAATGGAAAGAGGAATATGCCTAAGAAGGTAAGGGAAGAGCAAAAGAAATTTTTGTGGGCCAATTCTTCACCTAACTTCTTCATTCTACAATTTAAAATATAATTTATTTTGGATTTACAATTCACAATACAAAACAAATTTATATTTTAAATAATCTAAAAATAGCACAAATTAAAATTTATATTTTTAATTGTAAAATCTGAAATACAAATTTATATTTTTAGATTATATAATTTGAAATATAAATTTTGTATTCCTAATTCTATAATCCAAAATGTAAAATTTTATATTTCAAATTATAAATTAAAATTTGGAATGAAAAATTTCGGTATATTTTAAAACATGGAAGTGTGATATGAAACTATGGAAGTGCAATAAGAATTTGCCAAGTTTCTGTTATGTGCATACTGTCTAAGACAATGAGCCTGAGCCACCAAATGTGATTCAGATTTGGACATCTAAGAAAGTTCTAGTAATACATTTTTTTTAATACATGTTTACTAAATACCTATTATTGATTAAAATTACGAAAATTTGTGAAATTATTAATGAGACTTGTTATATAAAAACTTAAAATTACAAAATTTAGTAGTAATTTAGTAGGCTACAAAGAAGATTCAATTTTGTTAAAGTTAGCAGTAAGCAGTATTGTTATTTTGGTATTTTTTTTATTGGAGGGTAGCATTATAATTTTAAAATTTTCTTGTTTGTTTGTTAAGAAATTACAAGTTTCAGTTTTTCCATAAGACGCTATCCAGAACTCATGGAAATATATTTCATAACATACATTTTGGAATAACATACTTTTTTGTGGAATAAGATGAGATTTCCGAAAATTTCAGAAAACACTTTGTAAAATAATATTTTCAGAATAAATTTTGTAGAACATATATAATATTTTTCATAATGCATTTTTTAGAAGGAGTTTTTTTTTTCACTTTTCTTACTTTGCAGCATTCTCTTTATTTTCTTCTTCTGCTGTAATAATGGTGCAACAATGGTAGATTAACAAATTATATGATGTTAATGAAGTGACTAACATTTTATAAACCCAGTTAAAAAACATACATATCTGGCATTGAAAAGTAAGAAGCTTCACATAACAACATATAATGACAATGTGCAACTCCTATAAAATTTTCAACAAGGTTTTCACAAAAACATCACCAAATTTTACATCAAAGTACTCCAACTATGTACACAAAAGTTTCCAATTTTTCTATCAGAAGTCAGAAGAATGAAAACTGCCACTAGTTGACATGATCAGACAACAACCTAAGCTACAAGCTGTCTCCTACACAAGGCCAATTTTGTACGATTCTAAACAACACAACAAACAACAAAATGGAATGGTTTATTTCACAATGAACATGAATTGGGTTGGAAGACCTTGGAAATCAAGAGTCTTTTTCCTGTGGTGTATTTCTATCTACTATTCTATAACGTCTTGGAAGTTTGCGGTTTATAACTCCACAACATTTATCTACATAACCTCCATACTTGCGGTACAATACAGGGATGGTAATCATAAGAAGGGTTCCTGTCACCATTAAAGAGGAAGAAATGTGAATATATAAGAAAGATTAACAAAGGGTAATGTATGCAATAAAAGTTTTTTCTAAGATAGACCAATTTGTTTTCTAAGATGAGTATGTTAGAAAGTTACACATGGGTGTATTTTAAGATCTACTGTAATTATAGTTTGCTAACACACTCACTAAAAAAAAAAGTGAGTACACACACACTTCTATTTTGTAGGAGTAAGTTAGCAAACTATATTCGATTGTATTTTTAAGATCTATTGTAGTTATAGTTTGTGAATGTACTCCTAAAATGTAAGTATACATTAGCAGATCCTATAAGCATTGGCTAATATACACCACTTGTTTTTGTAAAAGGATTATGTTAGCAAATAACACTCAAGCATATTTTCAGAACTTACTACTAAAAACAGACGTGAGATGTTCAATATAATTGGCTGTCAAAATGGCTTTTCAGTACACAAAACATCCAATGTATGTGTGTACAGTGATATGAAGGTAAAAAAGTTCAAAAGCACATACAACGAAGGATTACAGTACATTGCATAGAGCTGGATATAAATGACCTTCAACACAACCCACCAAAAACCAAACAAAAGATAAAGCAGTGAAAGGAAAGCCGAGCATCAAGTGAAACATCCAAAAATGATATATTACTGAATTTACTATCGATCAATGAAAAGGGATGGTTTCAGCGAGAGACATCACAAATTGAAAGCATACCAATATATGCGAGAGTAAAGAAGGAAAAGACGCTGCCAATGACAGACAAGAGCCACAGACAAATAACCACCTGTCAAGTAGACAATATACACTGAATTATCTCAGTTAATTTTCCATCAAGTCATACAAAATATTGATAATTACCATAATCTCATTTCTAATTCTAGGTGCAAAAATCACGTTGCTAAAGAAAAGAAAAAACTCAAGCCCACAGATAGTACTGAAACAAATGATACATTTGAAGGAGTTGCTTCAACAGAGCAAGTTCAAGGAAGGTAGTGACTATTGACAGCATGTTTGATAAGGCCATTGCCAAATTATGAGTAATCCTAATAGCATACAAAACCTAAAAATATCTTTAGAAAAAGAAATTCTAATTATTTACTTAGGTCACACTTCCCCAAGCCACAGTACTAAAAGGCTGTAAAATGAAACATACTAACCTTGAAAAAAATTATAAAATCCTTGCCAATAGTGATGTCATTGGCTATAAGAAGAGCATTATTGATTTTGACCCGAAAGGAAGCTGCTGCATTATTAACCATCTCCTCTGACACAACTAGTTCAGGTAATGTTGGTGGTTGTCTGCATGAGAAGAAAAGGATACAAATGACAGTTCTAAAGTTGAAAACGATAAAAAAAAATACAATTAAAGGATGGCAGTCATACTTATTTCTAAGGACGGCATAGTTAGCACGCAGAAACAACAGTATGATCAAAAACAGTAAGACATCTGAAGAAATTGTTAAAAATGGTAAGTTGGTCCACTCAAACACGATCCAGGCAACTGTGGCAACAACAATAACACCCAAGGAAACCTGCCACTTCTTCCACATTAGAACATCAGCAACTACAAAACAGACAAAGGAAAGCAAACATCAGAACTAGTAGAACCATATTGAGCCCATAACAAAAAACTGCAGCAATCAAAATTATGCCCTTCAGCGTTTTATCTCTGTTTGAAAAGATAGAGTTCAATTTATTAAAAGGTATCATTAACTGGTTTGAGCACGTGGGAAAGAAATCAAAAATGTCAACTCAAAACAATTCTCAATTCCTCAGAACAATTAATATTACACCAAGTTGACCAACACAAAAGAAGAAAAGAATATGCAGACAGAAAAAAGAAAGAAAAATCATACACTAATCAAAGAACCCATACATAAGAAAGGTTTAGGGTTTAGGATTTAGGGTTTAGAAAGAAACAGTTCAAGGCGATTATTTTCACTACAATATCAAGGCTTTTGAAGTCTCCACAATCACAATTGTGGACACATCAGTCACACTAAACCACAATAACAAGGATCATGACAATACTGTGACCACAACTTAAAACCTTGGATTCAATAGCCATCAAAATGGGGAAGTTCATGTGTGTGCGTGTGTCCAATTATCAAAATCTCCACTTGAATGAACACATCATAAACCACAGACAATCTGTGAACATGAATCAGAAGCCAGAAAATTACAACATACCAAAGGCAGTAGGAAGCTGAGATTCTGATTCAGACATTAAACTGAACTCCAAAACTTAAGTCCTACCAAGCAGATACCCCAGATCTGGAAATAATCAAACATATTAGACAGATATATAATAATAAGAAAGCATGAAAATCATTCTTCAGAATTCAGTCACCTCCACTCATAAACCAACAAGTCAACAGAATCACAACAATACCCATGCACTTGAAGAAAAAAACTGGCACAAGTCTGACTCTGTGGATGGTGCAATCACACAAAACATCACATAAAGAAAAAAAGGACTAAAATTACTAAGATCATATTCACAGCCAGCCCAAAAACTAATATAGTAACTAACCATGAGAATTATCCCAGCTAGAAACTATATGACCATTGAAAACCTAAATCATAATCCATTTCCAGTTAGCAAATATCACAATAAAAATAGCAACAACAAATGTTAAATATTAAAAAAACCAGAATTTCAAACCGGTTACACAGTTTCTACCACAAAGATCCAAGGAAAGCCAATTGAAATTCTATGTCATGCCAAGAATGCAATGAGGAGAATTAAAAGATTGAAGCTTGAATCAAATACTATAGTAATAGTATGTTTTTAAAATTATTTAAATTATTGTTCATCTTTGAAAACTTATTTGAATGATTTATTAGGAGACCCTTCTAATTAATTATCATTCAGAATTGGTTAAATTAATATGTCAAAGTTGTGACTTTTTGGAAAATTCTCAAATCTATGCCAAAGTAGTGCAAGTAGCTTAGTGGCAGCCCATCCTGCTCAACTTCTCCTTTTATGAAGGCCATTTTGTTCTTCTGAAATGGATAAACGTAGGGTAAGAACCTACAGTGAGTCAAACCAACAACTTTTCCTGCCATAATGTAATGTGAAGGACTTCTTATGCTCCATGCAATGAACAAAGGCAAACCTACCATGAGTACCCAAACCGGACAACAAAACATAAGCAGGAAAGTAATTAATAATCCACATCAAAGCTGCTTTCTTCATATAAAATTTGCTTCCTTGAAACATCATGTCAAAACACCACCCCATAACTTCTTTAGATAGACAATAAATAAAAGGCTCTAAATAAACATCAATACTGGCCTTTGGATAAGATGGACTTGGTATAAGGCAACACAAAAACATACTAGCTTTTGACATGCACATTTCATGTGGAAGATTGTATATATACGGTAACAGTTACAGGCCAATAAAAATAAAGTGAAGAAGATGCCTTGATATATAGATTAAACCCATGAGAACATAAACCAAGTCTTACATTGCCTAGATCTATAGAAACATCTAGATGTACTAGATCAAAGTGCTTACAAGCTATGCCATCATATGGATGGCATAAGACTCGTGAAGTTCTTTTCTTTTCATGGTGCCATGCCATGTCATTTGTCCTGCAATTTGAAACAATGCAGACATTCTTTGTAACCTTAGGATTATAGGCAAATAGAAAATTGCCTTAATTGAAACTTCTTTTTTGTTACATGTTTCAGTATTGAAGTCATGCTTGGCTTGTGACAAATTTGATTTAACTAACTTTCCATCTTGTTTTCCAAAAGTCGTTGTCATAAAACATACAACCATCTATACACAATCAACCCTCTTAGCTTCCAATCCTAGCTTTGATACTAATATTATGGGTGTCACGTCCAAAAGCATTTGGTTAATAAAATCTAAGCATTGATCAAGAATGTTCCTATTGGACTTGCAAGATAAAAGCATGATGCATATAAGTCCTTTTGTATTAAATACAAAGCAAAGTTCACTGACTGGTAGGTTCCAAATTAAAAAATTTCATGTAAATGGGTCCTTGAAAAATTCATATGCTTGCACTAAGTCCCTTTGTATCAAATACAAAGAAAAGTTTGTGTCTGCATATCAAGTATTAAATACAGATAAAGGACTTACATGTAAGCAGATAAGTTTTTCAATGATTCATTTATATGAAAATTTTAATGAGTAACAGTCAGCGAACTCATCTTTTAGGGAACAATTGAGTATTTACTCTATTCTTTGTTTGAACCAAAGACAAAAAAATTATTTTGACAAAATAAAATTCAGAAGTAAAATAATAAGAGTGGATGATCCATATTTATACATCTTGAGATCATGTGCCAATTTTTGAAATAAGATTTTTTTTTAAAATCACATATTTAAGAAGATAAGATTTGCTTATTAAAATAAGTTGAAAACTACTTATTTTTAAAATAAACAGATTAGACAAACACGTTAAAAAAAAAAGCATAAATTTGTTTTTTTACAAAAAAAAACATAAATTTGATTTTTTACAAAAAAATACTTTAAAAATAAAAAACTGACCAGATATCTGTATTTAAGAAGTACTTTCTCTTCTCCCAAAGAAATTAGAAATTAAATATATAATGAAGTTAATCAAATCAAGAAATTCATGTGAGAAATACTTGGTATTGGTCAAGCTTTTTCACTTTTGGTCCAACATTCAAACCTACTAAGTTCGTTTAGATAAGCCACCAAATTTGTATTGGGAAACCTTAAAATGGAGTTGATTTCAAGATATACAGATACCTTCAAAACACCATAGTGACAATTTTGTTGTAAATATATGTCCATGTTTGATTGACATTCTCAAACTAAAATGATATCCTTAAGCTCCCAACTCATGCAAATTGATTTGAAGTTCTTTTACGCTCCACAAAACACACCATGTAGACTTCAAACAAACATGGATTGAAATTTCCTCATATTGCTACCAAAGATCATTGCATGTGCACAATCCATCTCTAAAATGGTGAAAACGGTTAGCATCTCTTACAACTACCAACCTATTTGTGACCTTTGAGATCAATTTTACAGCAATGTGGCAATCATCACACATCCTAAGGTTTTTAATTATTCGGATTGGCCCTGGTGGAGGTATTTTCATGAGGCCATATGCTAATGCTAGCTTCTCACTGTGATAGCTAAGGTAACCTTCCTTTTGTTCCTCTTCCACATCATGCAGCACAGCACCAACATCAGGCACATACCCCAGTGGCTTAATCATTGCCAACAACTCTTGAACTTTCTCATAAATCTGAGTAGACTCTGAATGATTGCTTCCTTCTGAAACAAAGACATGAGTGTCATTTCTTATATCTAGCCAACTCGCACCGGGCTCCTTCTTAATGTTCCTTTCCCTCATCAACTTTCTAATCTTCACTACTCCATCCCATTTCCTTGCCTTGGCATACATGTTTGATAGCAATGTATATGTTCCTACATCATGAGGGTCCATCTGTATCACAGTTTCTGCAATTAACTTCCCTAGACTATAGTTTCGATGAACATGGCATGCGTTAAGCAAAGTGCGCCAGGCAACTACATCCCACTTGACTTGTGTTTTTGTCTTCATAAAGTTTTCAGCCTCATCAAGTTGACCAGCCCTACCCAAAAGTGCAATCATACACGTGTAATGTTCCAATCCAGGCTCAATGTTAAGTTCCTTCATTAGTTGATCAAAATAGTAGAACCCTTCTTGCACAAGAGCCAAATGGGCACAAGCAGAAAGTACCCCAATGAAGGTTACATAGTTTGGACATTCTCCCACAGACATCATGTCTTGAAACACTAGTAAAGCTTGTTTACCAAGTCCATGATGGGAATAACCACATATCATAGCATTCCATGTAATCACATCTTTATATATCATATTTGAAAACACACTATATGAAGAATCAATATTGCCACTCTTGGAATACATATTTACTAAAGCATTTCCAACAATGAGATGATTCTTAAACCCTAATTTCACTATACGACCATGTAATGCATCACCATATGTCAGTGCAACCAAATTTGCACAAGCATTTAGAAGAACTGCAAAAGTGAACTCATTTGGATGCGTATCCTCTAGCTCCATCCTTGTAAATAGATTCAAAGTTTCCTCAAAATATCCATTTTGCAAATATGCAGTCAAAATGGCAGTCCATGCAACCACATTCCGATCTTGCAAGTCATCAAAATGTTTTCTTGCATTTAGAACTTCACAACATTTCCCATACATGTCTATTAGTGTGCTAATAACAAAGACATCAAATACCAAACCAGTCTTCATCAACTGCGCATGAATCTGCAAACCCAATTGCAAATCTCTAATCTGAGCACAAAGACACAACATACTCACATATGTAACACCATCCCAAGACACACGTTCATCCACCATCTTGTTCAGAACCTTTTCAACTTCTCCTCTACTCCCCGATTCCACAAGTGCACTCAAGATAGAATTATAAGAAAACACATCATTCCCTGGCACTGTTTCCAAAATCTGCATGGCTGATTCCACATGATAGCACCTAGAGTACAAGTGAACAAGTGCATTCTTTACATATTGATGCAACAACAAACCGGACTTAAACAAATACCCATGACATTGCTTCCCCTCTTGGATCCTCCTACCGTTTGCACAACAAGAAAGAATAATGGTAATAATATACTCATTGGGGCATGCACTGTCCAATGAAACCAAGTTCCTGAATAGCCCAAGTACTTCCAAAACATCCCCTTTGTGCAAATACCCCACCATCAAAACACTCCAAGAAACCACGTTTCTCTGGGGCATTCTGTCAAACAGCTTTCTGGCATACTCTAATTGACCACATTTGGAGTATAGATTGATCAATGAGTTTATTTGAGTTATGCCACTATCTTTTGAAGTTTGGTTGCAAACAAGCAATTGGGCATGGATTGTTTTGCCCAACCTTAGACTCTTTGAAGTGGCAGAGAGTTTCAAAAGGTTAACAAGTTCTTTGAACTTGTGGCTCAAATTCATCTTTGCCATTTTGATGTAGCACCCTATTCCCCATTTGTTTCACCATATATCACCATATATCTCCAAAACTGAAGTCCTACCAAGCAGATACCCCCAGACAAGGAGATAACCAACATATTAGCCATATATGATATCAAAGCATCAAAATCATGCTTTAAAATTCTGGAATCTCAGCCAAATCGGAATCCAACAAGTTAGCCGGATCACAACAATACCCATGCAATTAGAAAAGACACTAGCACAAGTTTGACACAATGGATAGAGCAAACACACACAAAATTACATTAAAAAAAAGACAAAAATTACCGAGATCATATTCACAACCATCCCAGCAATTAACACAGTAACTAACCAAGAGAAATATCCAGGCTAGAAACTCTATGATCAAAGGAAAACCTAAATCTAAAATACCATTTTCAATTAGAAAAAAAAAACACTAAAATAGCAACAAATGTTAAATATCAAAAAACAAAATTTCAAACCGGGCTACACAGTTTATACCACAGAGATCCGAGGAAAACCAATTGAAATCCTATGTCTCTCCGAGAACACAAAGTGGAGGATGGAAAGAGAGAAGCTTGAATCAAATTTATACTTGACTGTGATGAGAAAGGGAATAGAAGTGAAACCATAAAATTGATGAGGAAAAGATTGAAATTGGGGAATTCAACCATAAGAGACTTGTACTGAGTCAGAATTAGGATGCTTAGAGGCTAAATTTGAGAGTCCAAAATGCCTATAGAAAATTGTATAATAGAAAATGTTGATTCAGTAATAGAAAGGGAGGATATAACAGGTTATTTAGTAATATTTTTATATTGGGACATTGGAGGGGCCTCTTATACGGAATGAAAAATACATTTATGAGGATTTGGCGCATATGATCATGACTAGAGTATTAGAATAAGATAATTCTCACTTCTTTCAATGCCTTCTCATTTCAAGAAAGAGTTTTAACCATGCAGAGAACCAACATCAGCAATCAAGTCATTCAACAAATACACTTATATGACAAACTCAACAAAAGAATTATATCCAGAAATGTAAATAGTTTATGGTTGGTTTGTTTCATTACCTGGGAATGGTCAATTAGTGGAGATCTCCTTGCCTTAGCCGTTTGAGTCAACTTGCCACCAAAGCTAAATGGCCTGTTCAAGATTAAATTTAGTTAACAAATAACTACATTATCAAGAAACTTGACCACTTGCAGCATTGAACAAGACATCTTTCAAAGTAACTTGTGCAACACAGTTTACAATTGTTTTACACTAATCCAGTTCCTTACATATGCTCAATTTGTCATAAAATTCTGGTGCACTTAAAAAGAACAAGATAATAAAACTGTTTTACACCAATTCAATTCCTCTCAAATTCAAACAAAATCTTTCTTTATTCTTTCTTGGTGGTATTCATCTCAGACAGTTAACAAGATGAAAAAAATAACAATCTCAAATTTCGTTTAGTAATACAGCACCAGTATCTTTAACCCATTACTTTCAATGAAAAAAAAGAACCTACACAGTAAAAGATATTCGACGTGTGAGACGATAAGGGAGATAGGCACCTGAACAACGTCGAACGGTGATCTAGTTCACTAACATTTTGGAGTCGCGCTTTGCAACTGCGATTTGGGGATTTGGAATCGTTAGGGTATTTGAAGAACAACCAAATTTGGGAACAAATTGGGGGTAGGATTTGGGAGCGCGATTAGGGAACGAACACGGTCGCGCGGTAGTGGTGGTTAGGTCGCGGGGTGGTGGCGGTTCGTACGTTCGTGCGTTCGTGCGGCGATAGCGGTAGTCTCGGGTTGCAGGTCGACGTGGTGCCGGAGGTGCCGTTCATCATATAAGGACAGAGATGGGTGGTGTGGAATTAGGGTTCCATTGTTATGTGGTGTGATTTAGGGAATTAGGGTTCAATTTTTTAATTGCGCTGCAGAATACAAGATGGGTTCCAAATTAGATTTTTTTATTTATTTAATTGAGGTGCAGTTTTTTTTAATTGAAAAAACTTTCTGCAAACTTTATTTTATTTTGGCAGAAATTGATTTTGAAGCAGTGTATTTTTTAAGAAATCTCTAAAAGTAGATTAAATTCAACTAGGATTAATATAAGTGCATATTCTATTATTTTTAATAGAAATAAAAATATTTTAGGAAATAAATCGGATTTTAGATGGAAGCCTCACATAGATATTAATGAAAATAGTAAAAGGTGAAATGTAATTATTATTAGAAAAAATGTGACTGGATAAATATTTAGATTCAATATCATTTTATTTGAATTAAAGAGGCCTTGCTGGTCAAAATATTCACTCTAGATGCATTTGATCTTGAAAATATAACTTTTATGCCAATGTGAATTGTGATGAAATGTGAATTGTGATGAAGATGAAGAGGAAAGAATATTAAAGAATTGGACATAGAAACTTGAAATTTCTATTTTTAATGATTTAAATAATTTAACTTTTGTATTATTCGTATAAATTTCTTTATCCGATGTATTTTGAAGTTATATAAGAACTAAATATAATTATTTTTTTTATTTTTTTCAAATAAACGAGTTTAGGAATGGAGTCTACCCTTAAATATACACATTCTTTTCTTAATGGACTGAAAAAGTCTACTCTAACAAGGTCAAAGATCTTATTTTAATAAACAACATTTATAAAGAAAAATAAATAAATGAATAAACCATGTTTCCTTCGTATATTTAAATTCAATTTGAGCAACACAAATTCTTTACTTCTGCCATGAACTTTATATATAAGGTTGTGTTTTGCACATTATTTTGCCGTCCAGAAACTGTTATTTATTGGTGTATAAGTCAACCCTTCCCTCCATCACACAGAACCAGTTCATGGAGAAAATGGAGAAGAAGAAGATGGCTAGAAGAGCTCACTGTTTGGTCTTAGCATATCCACTTCAAGGCCACATCAATCCCATGCTTCAGTTCTCCAAACAGTTGGAACATCAAGGAGTGAAAATAACACTTGTGACAACCCGTTTCTACTGCAACAACTTGAAAAGAGTGCCTCCTTCCATTGCCATTGAAACCATATCAGATGGTTTTGACCAAGGAGGACCACCACATGATGCTGATAGCCACAAGGCCTTCATAGATCGGTCTCGTGAAGTGGGGTTAGAATCTTTGGCTGAGCTTCTTGAGAAACTTGGAAGATCAAAAGATGAGCATGTTGATTGTGTTGTCTATGATTCATTCTTCCCTTGGGCACTGGATGTTGTGAAGAGATTTGAGATAGTTGCAGCAGTTTTCTTCACTCAGAATATGACAGTGAACAGCATATACTATCATGTTCACTTGGGAAACCTGCAAGTTCCCCTCACACAACATGAGTTTTCTCTTCCTGCTTTGCCCAAACTTGAGCTTCAGGACATGCCCTCTTTCCTTCTCACATATGCACAACATCCATATTATCTTGATTTCTTTGCAGATCAATTCTGCAATATAGACAAAGCTGACTGGGTTCTGTGCAACACATTTTATGAGCTGGATAAAGAGGTAAGAATAATCTCATTAGTATATGTTCATGTTTTAAGTTATTCATTTCATTCTTTTGTTAATAAAGAAACATATTTTAATGCATTTTTAGTGATACAAAACTTGAAAGTTAACACCCAATTTATGTGTTGTTGTGACATTATTAGAAGAGTGGCTTGAGAAAATCTAACTTGTTTAATATATCAGAAAGTACAGAATAGTTTTTGCATGCATCAAATTTTAAAAGATTAATGATTCATGCTCATTTTTATCAAATACTTTAACAAGATTTTTAGTTTAGATCATGTATGAAAAACTTATATTAATATAAAATGATTTAATATCTGATTTGTTGACTTATACATATACTAGAATTGTATTATATATTTAAAAGCTTTGGTTCATGGTAATGATTGGTGAATGGAAACTGACTTTAGGTAGCAGATTGGTTTACTGAGATTTGGCCAAAATTTAGGAACATTGGACCAAACATACCATCTATGTTCTTGGACAAGAAATACAAGGATGACCAAGATTATGGCATTGCACAATTTGAAAGTGAAGAATGCTTAGAATGGCTTGATGGTAAGCCAAAAGGGTCTGTTGTTTATGTATCATTTGGAAGTTTGGCCATGCTTGGTGAACGGCAAATGGAGGAAGTAGCTTGTGGTTTGAAGCAGTGTTCCAGTTACTTCTTGTGGGTGGTGAGAGCCTCAGAAGAGACCAAACTCCCCAAGGATTTTGAAAAGAGATCAGAGAAGGGTTTGGTAGTGACATGGTGCTCCCAATTAAGAGTCTTAGCTCATGAGGCTATAGGATGCTTTGTGACACACTGTGGTTGGAACTCCATATTAGAAACTCTGTGTTTAGGAGTTCCAACAATTGCAATACCTCATTGGTCAGATCAAGCCACAAATGCAAAGCTTATGACAGATGTTTGGAAGATTGGAATTAGAGCTCCTACTGATGAGAAAAAGATTGTGCAAGGAGAAACACTGAAGCATTGTATAAGAGAAGTGATGGAGAATGAGGAAGGCAAAGGGATCAAGAGTAATGTCATGCAGTGGAAGAGTTTGGCTTTAAGGGCCATTAGTGAAGGTGGAAGTTCTTATGAAAGTGTTATAGAATTTTCAAACAGCATTTTTCATTAACAAGCTTCATACATTTGAATAAAATTATGGGGTTGGTTATACTTCTGATTTATCTCTGATGTAATTGTAATCAATATAATAATGTGTTCATGTATATGTACTGATTTACATCAAACATTTTATATAAACCATTTTTCAACTAACCTCTTTTTCTCTTCTCACATCTTATATCTCTAGTTTCTTCTTCATGCAGGTGTATTGTTTCCTTTGAAGACATAATACATGTGTAGAATACATATGATTCATACATATTTTTTCATATAAAATTTGGTGATTTTGTATAAAAACAAATTCAGGTTTATTAATTTTCATTTAAGATTGAACATAGTTCTTAGACTTTAAAAATAAGGATTTTAATAGTCGTACTAAGAATTTAGTGTTAGTAAAAAATTGACATTAATAAGTAAAAATTGACGGTTATAATTAGTTAATTTTGTTGTATTAATATTACATATAGAGTGAACTTTACAATTATAGACATTAATTCATTAGTATCATTTTAAAAATTGACCCTATGTAACATGGATTAAAGCAACACAAATGAATCACTAATTTTAAATTGATTTTTAACTATATTAATTTTGCGTTAAAACTAATTTTTATTTTAAAATTCATTTAAAACGACACTAAATGAAATTTATTTTCAAAATTTATTCGATTTGAGTTGGTATATTTGCTAACCACAACAATTTTTTAAAAGAAAATTATTTTCTGGTAGCTATAATCATCTTTAAAAAAAAAACAAATATACACACATAACAAAATGTGTAGATGGATTGAATTGAAAGAATCTCATGGAAAAATGAAAACAAATATACACACAAAACAAAATGTGTAGATGGATTGAATTGAAAGAGTTTCATGGAGAAATTATAGTGGAAAATAACTTCCACCATGTTGTCATACACTTTCTTTTTCTTTGATTTGCACTCTGGTAGACATGATTTAAATGATAGTGAATAAAAGTTTACAAAAGAGTTATCAGATTAGCAAAGGAAAAAATGCAGATGAAGGAGATTTGATAATAAAGACACTTACATAAAAAAAAAAAAAAAAACCGGAATATACTAAACATGAAGATGAAGAAGAGAGAAGGGCCAGAAAAGATAGGGTGAAGGAAAGTGGAGACAACATGGTCATGCATAGGTAGAAAAAAAGGGTGAGAAATTTGCTCACAAGACATAGGAAGCTTTCTATTTTAACAGTAAGAGTCACAAGTGTGTACAAATATTAGTTTTTACTTGTAAATTACAATTCAGCAATCTGTTTTTAATTCTTGTATCTCAATCATAATCCATAAGAATTATTTGATCCCATACAAAGAATCACAAGTGTGTACAAATATTGCTTGGTTGTTATCTAGTGAGGAAAATTTTGGTTGTCTAGCAAGAGTTACAAAGAAGTGGAATGTAAAGAACAGTAGCTAAGTATTACTTCCAAAAGTTGAATGTTAAGTATACTTCCTCATACTTTGATCTTATTTATCATAAGGAATAAATTGCATTGGCACCATTTTCAGTTTTGTCAAAATTTCTCGTAATAACTCCTTTTTCACCTTTATTTTCTATACTTACCTTCCTTAATTGTTTGAAATAGGTTACACAGACACTCCCTATACATTTCAAGCACACCCCTTGTTGCCTAAGAGTTACATTATACCATGTACTTCCATAAGAAATATGTTATAAATGCTAAAAGTAGGGGTCATATGAAATCTCAAATTATTTCAAGAGGTATCAGTGAAATTTACTATATTACAATGCTACCACTTATCGTCATAATTCAGAACTTCAACAGCAAGAGTTACAAGGAAGCAGAGTGGTATTAAGTGAAAGGAAAGAAAAAAAAAAAAAAGGCATTGTTGAGGTATTATTTTCTGGGTTAAAAATGCTAGAGAAAGTGCATCTCACTAGCAAACATGTTTTATTGTATATACGAACAGAAAGATCCCATTTCATTTAGTTTCCACTAACAAGGCTGAAAAAGCAATTCAAAAGAAGATACAAGAAGCAACCATGAAAGAAAACTTATCCTACACAGAATTGGCTCCCTCTTTGCCAGTGTTTGCTTCATTAGGCAAAGTCACCGGAGAATTTGCTGCTGAGTTTTCAGCTGTTACAGCACCAGTGCCATCACCATCTTGGTTGCTAAAGAGGGAAGAAAATGAAAATGGATTGGAAGTGGAACTTGCTTTCTGAAGACCCTTTATGGCTCTCATAGCAGCAAGAGTGCTACGATATATGTACATGGTTTCCTCCCCAAGAGTTGAGGATGGCTCAGGTAAGGCCTTGGTTGCGCTATCTACTGGCGGTCTAGCCGGATTTTCTGGAGGGAGAGTAGATTGGATTACTTCTGCTTGTAGGGGAAATAGCAGTTCAAGATTTTCCTCACATTCATGAACTAATCTTGTGAGGGGTTCAATGGTGAAAAATGGTTGACGAAGAACAAATTGTGTAAAAGGAAGACGCAGCAACCCACCAGTTCTTTTATCATACTTCTTCAAAATTTTAATTAGTCCTGTGGAAGTGATAAGAGGTTAATGTCTTTAGAATGAACAATTACCTAACTGAAACCCCATCAAACACACAACATGAATCAGGTAATATGCATGTGCCATAACAAGAAACCTTATAGAAATGGCATTTCCACATTAAAGTGGAGACTTCACAAACCATACGTATATAAAAAGATAGATATTAGATTAGTTAGATGATGTACCAGCAAAGTTTAAGGAACTGTAGTTTTTGAGGAGCACCATCTCTCCATGGATGGTAACCAAGTCCTTCCTGATGTCCATCATTTCTTCACTGAATTCACAGTCAGATGTGTACATTTCCCTCTGGCTGCTTTTATCTTTAAGACTCTCGATTCTCTCTTTCAGCTCCTGTTCAATGTTTCAGGAAAAAATCAGGGAAGATACATAGCTACATGGTTTCAATAAATGATATTATAATGGAAATATACACTCTAGGTATTCAGCAATATCTTTTATTTTGATCTGTTTTCCACGCACCAGTTGGATTCAGTACACAATTCATGACTGAAATATCAATAACTAATCCCCTAAAGTAGGAAAAGCATACATTAGATTAGCTCCAGACACTCTTGACCGCCATCAATATAGTTATGTGGTCACTGAGGTGTGCCATGGAAGATTCCATGTCATCTCACATTAAAACTAGGATAAATTTTGCACTAGATGAGAAGCTTCATTCAGCTTGCAGGAATAACATAGAGGGGTCTAGTATTAATAATGTTATAACTGAATGAATCGAGTAAATTTCAATTTGCTACATATTAGAACAATATATATCAATTTGTCGCATATTAATTCCTAATAGTTACTTGTGTCATTTTGTTTTTCATCATAATGATCCAAACTTGAGAATCAAATTGTTTGAAGAAAATCAGTATAATTTATGTGCCTTCATAGGAGCTACATACAACACACTGGAGAGAAAACAGAGAGAATAAATCTCAATTCTAAGCCATATCCATGAAAAAACATACTTACCTACCATTTGTAAGTTAGTAAAATCTATAAATTCTATGAAATGACAGACTATTGTATAGTAGGATTATAAACAGACCAACAAAGAGTATTGATTCCATTCACCCTTTCAACTAAAAGCTATTGTACAAATTTGTATCATACCAAGGTTATGTCATACTAGATTATTTTGTATATTTATTAAAAAACTTGAAGAACCCACAAGGTATCAGACATCTCCAGGCATGCTTCTCTGCAGAACCCAAACCAACCCAACTAATTTTAAGGTTACAATAGCTTAGTAAAACTTTCCTTGTATCAGCATAAAATTGAACAAGCCAAGACCTTCCTAAATACCCAATTGTGCAAACACAATTCCTGACTACCAATTTCCCATTTTGATAGAAATTAAAAGTAGTGGATTGGGATATGTTTGTTTTACATAAAATCTATGACAGTAACTAAGTTAGACACATGTCCTAATTACTTTAAACAGCTTAAAAATGAAACCTTTCTGACTTCTAAACAAAAGGGCACTTGGAATACCGACATCCCATGTGCCCATCACAGATAAAAATTGGGTTTGATCAAGCCCAGAGCTTTCTCAAATACCCAATTGTGCAAACACGATTTCAAGCTTTTAAAAAACAGTCCACAATCGTGATTTCACCCACAAAATCAAAGCTTTAGGCTTTTCAACAACCACAATTCCGGCCACACGAGCTACATTTTTATGCAATTTTCTTATATATCAAGGATTGCGATGAAACCACAACTGAAATTCAAAGCCTTTGCCGTTTACCAATCATCCATTTTAACAGAAACTAATAAGAAAATAGAAGTACATAGCAAAAACTGAAAGAACCTGGAAGCGGATAACAAACTCTTCCTCTTTGTCCACATAGAAATCATTGAACTTTTCAAGCTCTTCGTTGAGAATCCTGACAAACCAAGCCTGCAAGAGTTGAGGGGAAGAGGGTTGTGGGAGAAGGTGAAGAGGGAGGTTGATGGGGGTGGTGGTAGCGGTTGAAGGAAGGTGGTGTTTGAGGAGTTTCTTCAATGGTTTGTAGCAGAGAAACTTGTCCCTCCACTCAGGGATGGTTTCTTCCAAATGGGTCTTGAACTCTTTCCCAAATTTCATTGCTGGCGAGTGAACACACTTCAAAATTCCACAATTGGATTTGGGTTTGATTTTGCATATTTATGTCTTCTCTGCAAAGATGAAAATAAGATGGAATCGGTGAAAATATTTTTTGTTCTATGATGGGGTGAAAATATCAAAAAATTCATTACATTTTTATTTATTATTCATTTATTTTTCCATAAACAAACATTTCTATTTATTTATTTTATCTATTTGCATTTATTCTTTTATTTTATTTTTTCTTCACTTTGCTTGTTTATTTCTATCAAACCGATTCTTTTGTCTTATTTCATAGGTCAATCAATAATAAGAGAGAGTGTGTAGAAATAGAAAATTGTCCCATATGATAAAACTAACATATAAATAAGATAGTTTTAGTAGTATTTTTTTTTATTTATTTCTTACTTTCTTTATTTTTCTAATATTTTCAGTTTTATAATTTTGATATACTTATACATTTTTTTTTGCTTTTATATATATATATATATATATATATATATATTCTAATAAAGAATCCACATAGAGAGAGGTGGGGTGTTTGTGGGAAATTGGAAAGTGGGTGTTCGTGAGTTAGAAGGAATCTAAGAATGTTATTTAATGTGAAAGTTGGATCATATTTTATGTGAAAATGTTTGATGGAATGTGATGGTGGAAATGAAGTATCTCTTCCATCATCGTCACCATATAATAGTGAGACTAACAAACAACATCAAATGCCACCAACAAACTATGTTATTCTACTTTGTTTCATTCAGATATTTACAATTAAGTGTGCTTTTAATTAATATATTAATATATATATATATTAAAATAAAATAAAAACATAATTGAGGGTGTCAAGATTTTAGTTTATCTAACATAACAAGGAGGAGTGAGTATGCTCCATCCATTTTTGGTGGGTTGACAACATATTATATCAAAATAGGCCAAATTAGCCTATGTTGTCATATGTAGTATTTTTTTCCTTTTTTTTATTAATTAGATGCAAATTAATATGTATATTTTATAATTTTTAATTCATTTTGTTTATTGTATTTTACTATTGTTTATTGTATATTTTCATGAAATTTTAAGAGGACAGAAATAGGAGTTGACAATAATGGTAACTTTGAATGAGGTTGGAGAGTTGAAGATGAAGGTGGCTTGGCTTATTGGTTTGGAAGCATGTTTTTGTAAAAGTATCATAACTTTCATGTTTTGTACAAGTTTTTGGTCGAGTTTTGTGAAAGGTTTGTCATTTATAAGTGAGCCATCATCATCTTTTTCGACAATAAGATGGAAAAAGTGAGTCTTGCAATGATTCGGATTCAACGTTTGCTCTCCGAGACACAAACCCAAACAGAAAAGCCACCACCCTCATCTTTACCTCCTTAATGATTCAAGTGTGCCACTAGAGTTAAAAAAAAATGAAACTATCGATTCTAATTTATAATTATCTAAATTTATATTATTTTAAGTTTGTTGTAATGAATTTATCTCAAATCTAAATTCATATTTTTTGGATTTTAAATTAAATATATTTAACTAGATATAAATTGGATATTTTTTAAATTTTAAAAATAAAAAAATCAGGTGTGTCTCAATTGTTTCAAGTTATGAAATGGTAGGTTGAGTCAGACACAAGTAAGGTAGCATCGGTTCAGGCTCAGATCAAATTAAGTAGACTCAAACACAAATCAAGTCGAGTTGATTCAGGTTGGACCCAGGTCAAGTCGAGTTTACTCAGGCCCAAGTTGAGTCACTCGACCCATGCCCAGGTCAAGTTGATTTGACTTGGACACACATTGAGTTAAGTCGGCCCAAAACTAGATCGAGTCAAGTCAACTTAAGTAGACTCAGTTCGAGCTCAAGTCTAGCTCGAACCTAGGTTGAGCCAAGTCGGCCAGACTCCATATATGTTGAGTCAGTCTAAGCCCACATCGATTCAAGTTGGTTGGACCCAAGTCGAGTAGAGTCAGCCATGTCTAGATAAAGTTAAGTGGGCTTTGGCCTAATTCGAGTCGAGTTGATCTAGGCTTAGGTCGAACCAAGTTGGCCATACCTTGGTTAAGCAAGGTCAGTCCGACCTAGGTCTAGGTGGGTCGACGTAGCCTGGGTCAAGTTGCGGGAGCTCGAGCTCAAGTCAAGCTAAGTGGGCATGGGCACAAGTCATGCTAAGTGGGCATGGGCAAATTCAAGTTAAGTCATCTCAGGCCCGAGTTAAGCTCTATTAGTCCAAGTCAGGTCGAGTTAAGTCAGCCCAATCATAGGTTAAGCTAAGTGAGCCCGAGCCTAGGTCAAGTCAAATCAACTTGGGCCCAAGTCGAGCCAAGTCAGTCCAAGCTGCCTAGATCGAGCTAGCTAAAGACGAAGGTTGAGACAAGTTGGTCGAGTCAAGTCGTTCCGGGTCCAAGTCAAATTGATTCGACTTGGCCTACATTCAATCGAGTGGTGTTGGGTCCAGGTCGGGTCAGATTCGATCGAGATTCGGTTAGGTTAGGCTAAGATTGAGCTGAGTCTTGTTGGGTCTATGTCGAGTAGGGCTAAAGTGGGATCAAGATGGACAAGACCAAATCCAGTTGGGTCTATGTCCAACCAATACACACATCATATCGATTAGATCAATCACACATCAAATTTAATCTAACTAGACACAATTGGTGAAGTATCAAAATGAAAGGTTTAGTAGACACAACTACTTGGGAGACTAGGTGGGTCCTAAAAGCGCTAAAGACAGTGTCATTAGATAGATATGCTACAAGACCAAACAAGTCTAACAAAGGCATTTGACTAGTTCAAGAATAAAACACAAGATAAGTGTTATTTACATGTGATTAACACAAGACGCACCTAGTCTAAGATACCAATTGACCAAGAGCACTTCTCATGAAAGTGTTTGACACAAAGTTTTAATCATCTATATGCATATGCTTAATATGGTATTGTCAACAAAAGTCGAGATTTAACATAGATAAATAGTGTGGCTCACACACCTTTTTTATTAACAAAAAATGTCAACATAAAGTCATAACATTATGATAAAGCTTTGACACAAGATCCTCTAAAGCACTCAAAGCTATAATAGTCCTTTTTGGACATCTATAAAATAAAATTTTCCCACGAAGAAAAAACCAAGGATCAAATTTGTTTGAAAGAGTTATATGTGAATGCCGAAAAGTTAGAAAAACTTCAAGTGCTTAGTATCCAGTTCGTCTTGTAGACGACATAGAGAGAAAACTCATATTTATATCTTTAATTCAAGAACTATATACTTTCATATCCTCTATGTTGAAAATGAGCTTTATAAACTTAACAACCTTTTGTTGTATAGTCTAAAAAATACTTTGAGGAGAGATATTGTACTCAATGCTTTTAATCTCTAGGAGAAATTACCATAACTTTGTGTATTTATTTAGAGTTACATTATCTACGTGGATAACTGGGAGTAACTTTGAATATACATCTTAAGATTAATAGATTATATTATTTTTTTAATTTTAAGATTTTTTTAGATGTCACATATTATTAGCTTAATATATTTAATATGTCATTTGGTATTTTTTTTCAATAAATAAACACTTAATTAATACAACATAATATACTGAAGATAACAAATAATGACACTAGAGAAACTAAATAGTTTCTACAAAAGACCAAATAAAAATATGTGACTAAAAACATATTTAAACTTAAATAAATGATTGACTGATATATATATATATATATATATATATATATATATATATATATATATATATATATATATATATAAAAGCTTTGTACTCAAATTTTGTTTTTGCAATTTTGGTGCCACTTATTTTCAAAATAGAGACTAAATACATATATATCTAAATATCTAAAACAAAATAAGTTTAAATATCTCATATAAAACTGTTTTATAGAGCTCATCTAAAACTGTTAATACATATATATCTAAAACTGTTAATACATTTATACTAACTTTCATGTAAAACACTCCAATTCACATCATACTAAGATTATTATTTTTTTATTTTAAGAAGATTAGAATGGTTTTATCATTTACTTCCACATAGTCGTTTAAAATTTCTTAAATTTTTACAGAAAAATCAAATAATATTATTAGAGAATATTTATTGCAGTATGTGACATGAGAGTTTACATTAAAATATTAAATGTAAATTTTTTAATTAAGACCGTTGGACTAAAATGACTTATTTTTTTTTTAAATGGAAAACTGGATGTTTCTATTTTAAAATAAAAAAGACAAAATTGTGCTTCGAAAGTATAGAGTGAACAAAATTATAATTTAGTCTAAATTATTTATCTATGATTATGTGTTCATAGACTTTGAAATAAATGTTTGTCTATTGAAAAAAAAAAGAATATGTTTGTCCATATTTTTTTATCATACATGGTGTCAGTTTGTGGTTTGCATTTTTTTGTTTAGAAGTATCTATACTTTGTTTGGAATAACTTAAAAAAATTCCATTTTAGGAATTTTCTATCTATAATTAATGTTGTTTTGCCTTTTGTCAACTTTCACATGACCATATATGACTCTGTTTTATTTTATTCATGGTATATTCTAGCACAATTTTTTTTTAAAAACATTATGTTATAAATTTTGACTAAAAAAAATTATTCCCAAGTATATTATATTGTTCATTAATCTATATTATCTCTTGAATTTGTTTTATATAGTCTTTTGAAGAAGAAAACGAAACTGTTGTTTCATTGGTTTTATTTAGGGATCTTCAAAATCTAAGTGAAATCCAGTATGAACCCAATTGGTTTACGAGTATTGCCAAACTCCTGCAGAACGCACGCAAAATATTATTTTCCTCTAATTTACAACAATAAACATAAACATATTTATTCCTGTTAGGAAGATCTGACCTAAAGAACTATTGAATAATTTCGTCTCCTTCCTTTCTTCAGGCAAACTATCAGAGCTTCAGTGTGGTCTTCCTCGCTTTAATGGTATTCCTTCAGATCTCAGTCACCCTATCTCAGGTGAATGTCGAATGGGGGTACCAGTAAAAGGTACTCCGACGCTCAAGTCAGTAAAATGGGTATTCGACACTCGAAAGAAAGTGTACGGTAATAATAATGGAAAGTGTGCTATTTATATTATTTTAATGGGCTTACCTTATTGGGTCAGATTAATGGAGTGAATCATAGTTAGGGGTGTATTACCTAGTTCTTACATTACAAGAAAATCATGAAATAGAAACCAATTCTTAGAGATCAAAATAATTAGTTGCAATAGTAACTAAATTAGAGACCATTTTATAAACTAAATAAAAAATTGGTTTCTAAATTAGTTTCGATTATTGTTAAATAGTTTCTAAATTGGTATTTAATTAGCAACCAAGGTTTTAACTACCAATTATTTAGTTTCTAAATTTGGTCTCTAAAACCTTGGTTGTTAATTAGATACCAAGTTAGAAACTATTTAACAATAATAGAAACTAATTTAGAAACCAATTTTTTATTTTGCTTTTAAAATGGTCTCTAATTTAGTTACTATTGCAACTAATTATTTTGGTCTCTAAAAATTAGTTTCTATTTCATGATTGTCATGTAGTGTTAATGATAATTTAACTACTAACTTTCAGCGTTAATGGTTTAGGTGTATTGGTTGACTTTCAGCGTTAATGGTTTAAGTGTGTTGGTCGACCTGCACGTCAATACAGAACTCGATCAGCTCGGTCAAAAAGATCGAATGTTAAAATATCAGTACAATATTAAAATATCATTTTAATGCATAGTACCACGATCTCTCCAAATTTTGTTCCCTGCTAGTTCCATTATGTTAAATTGTGGAGTTCAGTTCAATACCCTTTATTACACTTTTTTTTATATTTTATTTCATTCTCTTCTTATTATATTGTATCACATGTATTCATATTATTTTCGCTGTTCATTATTTTTCTGGAATTGTTTCCTTAGCAGCGTGTGCAACTCCAAGCTAAACACGTCTCATTTTCAAAAACGGTGTTAATTCCTTAACTTTCTATAACTTGATAGGCAAAGTTTTGGCATTATATAAGAAAAGGATGTTGTTGATAAGTAACGTTTCTAATAAGAGTTTTTGATATATAGCAATTGTGTTGTTGAGAAAGGAGAGAGAAGAGAACATGGGAAGCATTCTCCTAAATCCAAGTCAACCCTCTTTCTCAGATACCCTTTTGGCTCCATTGAAGAACCACAAGGTTCATCACCATGCTTCTGCTTCAAGGAATCATCGTTTCAAATGCAACAGTATCAGTAGAACTTCCTCCTTTCATTACAGAAGCAGTGCTTCTGTTCCACTTCATGAGTTTCCTTCGGTATCTTTCTCCCACTTTCTTCTTGCTTAATGTCTAGGGTTTACCTCTAAAAATATTTCCATCAATCTCTTTTCAAACCATAACAAGTTCTTGCTTCTTTTATATAGCTTTTTTTTTTTTTTTTTTGTTTTCTTAAAATAATTTTAGAAAAAAAAAATAATTAATTGTTATAATAAATTGGAGATATTTTAGAAACTAAAAAAAAATTAGTTTTTAAAAGTACTTTCTATTATTATTAAATAGTTTCTAAATGATTACTATCTAATTAGCGATAAAGGTTTTTGCTACCAAAGTTTTTTGTTACCAATTAATTTTCTAAATAATTGGTAGTTAAAACATTGGTAGCTAATTAGATACTAATTTAGAAATTATTTAACAATAATAGAAATTAATTTAGAAACCCAATTTTTTTAGTCTCTAAAATGATATCTAATTTAGTCATTATAACAACTAATTATTTTGTCTTTAAAATTGGTTTCTATTTCATATCTTATATTAACTAAAAATAAGATCAAATTATAATATAATATATAATTAAAAATAAATCTTATTTTACTAAATTACATATTATTTTAAACAGTACTATAAATCGATTTTATAAAATTAAATTAAAATTAAACTTTTACTATTGTCATATAACATTTGATTCATTAAAAAGTATGTTTTAATTGAAATTTATCCCAATTCAAATTAATTTTATTAGATGCTTCAAAAATTGTTTGTATAAATATATTCTACTTGCTGTAGATAGTAACTAGTAAGGAGTTTTTAGCAAATAGAATAAATCATCTGCGTAATGAAAACTCTTACAAGAGATTTTCTAAGGAATTTTTAGTTAGAAAAAAAAAAATCCTTTTGTAGTGATAAATAAAATTATATAAAGGAAAAATAATCATCATCAAAGTTGGTTAATACTTTGATTAATACCATGATTAAAAATGTTGATAGTTGTGCATTAAAATTTGCGATATACTTTTTTTTTTTTAATTTGTGTTATACTAAAGTTAATGTTAATTACAATTTTTTTTTGTGAGGCTTCATTTAATGAATATATAGAGGACAAGGGAAGAGTAATCCGATCTATATTTTCAGAATCAGCAAGCCAGCAGCTTAATAAGGTAATTTCATTTTGAAGATCGATGATTTTACTGTTCAAATTATAAATATATATATATATATATATATATATAAAACAAGAAAATCATGAAATAGAAACCAATTTTTAGAAACCAAAATAATTAGTTGCAATAGTAACTAAATCAGAAACTATTCTAGAAAGTAAAAGAAATTCTCGTTTTTAAATTAGTTTTTATTATTGTTAAATAGTTTCTAAATTGGTATCTAATTAACAACGAACGTTTTAGATACCAAATTTTAGAAACTAAATAATTGGTAGTTGAAACTTGACTGCTAATTAGATACCAACTATTTAACAATAATAAAAACTAATTTAGAAACCAATTTTTTTTAGTTTTGAAAATGGTCTTTAATTTAATTACTATTGTAACTAATTATTTTGATTTCTAAAAATTGGTTTTTATTTCATGATGTTTTTAGTGATATATATATATATACACCATACCTAAACCTTTAGTACCAAATATTTTTTAATTATTTGGACTTCAGCTTATCCTCTTCAATTCTCTTAAATTCATAATTTTAACGTAAGATTTAACATGTGAAGTGGTTTTTTTTTAAAAAAAAAATTCCATGCAAGAGACATACAATTAATTTTGAAGATTCAGTTCATTAGTTCAAATCTCATTACAATAAAGACCTACTAAAATATTAAGACTTATCCATTTTAATAATATTTTAAAAATTTCATTTATTTTGATAATTAAAAGAAACCTATTATGAGCCAAGGATATATATATATATATATATATATAATTAAAATAAATACATTTTTTTATTTATACACCAAAATGAAATTTTTAGTTCGTGTTAATGAATCCATGACATATTTTTGGAACTACAATTTTTAAGGATCTTAATATTGTATTTAAGGCTGCTGGGAAAAACCTCTTTAAAAAAAATTAAGAAATAATAAAATCACTTATTTATATATTGAATTAATATATGTTTATAAATTAAATTTTAGAAGTTATTTCTGCAAACTTTGATTTTATTTTAACTTAGATTATGTTTATCCAAAAAAATTGTTTATAATGATTTTTTTTTTTCAAACATAACCCTATTATAAATATCTAAATTTTGCACTAATCTAATTAATCATTCATCTAAAAAAGCTTTGTGAATTATATATAGGAAGAGTGGAGAGTTAAGATGAGTCAAGTGGAAGCCTTGTTCTTAAAGTGTCATCCAGTAATACACATTACAGCTAAATGCAAATCTGAATTTCATGAATACCCACCTCACATTCCTCACCACATCACCAAATATCTGGAGTTTCAAGTTGTAAGTATCACAAATCAATATATACATGCAATCAAACTTTGATGAGAGAATATTTTAATCAAGGGTTAAATATATTTTTCGTTCTTATTCCTACAAGAAGAAAATTATAAAATAAAAACTAATTAGTAACCAAAAATAATTAGTTGTTATAGGAATTAAATTAGAGACATTTTAAATACTAAAAAAATTTTGATTTCTAAATTAATTTATATTATTGTTAAATAGTTTTTAAATTGGTATCTAATTAGCTACCAATGTTTTAACTACCAATTATTTAGATTCTAAATTTGATAATTTTGGTAGCTAATTAGATACCAATTTAGAAATTATTTAACAATAATAGAAACTAATTTAGAAATCAAAAGTTTTTTTAGTTTATAAAATGGTCTCTAATTTAGTCATTATACCAACTAATTATTTTTTGTCTCTGAAATTGGTTTTTATTTCATGATTTTATTGTAGTTTATACTATAATACGAAAATGATTTTCGTCTTTAATTCAAACTTTAAATCATCCAAATATTTGTAATATGAAAATGATTGAAATGAATCTTTCTTTATATGAAATGATTGTTAGTTTTTTTCTTCAAATATTGATAGTTTTTTTCAAAATTGTTGTTGTTTTGATTGGAGACTAATCTCCAGCGTAATTACTTTCAATGAATTAATGAACTGAAACTTTAGATTGAACGAATCTCACATACAAAAGTTTTAATTATTTTCATACTATGGACCAAAAATAATTGAATAGAAACCAAAAATAAAAATTAGTTTCATGTTATCGCACTATAAGAAAATCATTTAATAGAAACCAATTTTAAAAACTAAAAATAATTAGTTGCTATATTAATTAAACTAGAGACCATTTTAGAGATAAAAAAAATTTGATTTCTAAATTAGTTTTTATTATTGATAAATAGTTTTTAATTGGTATCTAATTAGCTACCAAAGTTTTTGCTACCAAATTTAGAATATAAATAATTGGTAGTTAATATAGTAACTAATTATTTTTTAACTCTAAAATTGGTTTCTATTTAGTGATTTTCAGTAATTAAAATTGTTTGACAGACAAGGGTTGAGTTTCCTGATCTGAATGGTGATTATATGCCACCACATTTCAACATGAATGCAAAAGGAGTCTTGTATTTGGAAAAGAAGGGAATGCATAATTGGATGAAGAATCATTTAGACGTTAATTTCAACCTTGATTTTCCTCCATTACTAGACTGGGTTCCTCATTTGGTGTTGCAAACCATTCTACAATCGGTTAGAATCATATATACTTACTTTAATTTATCATCTCATAATCATAGTACTTAGTGAATGTGCCTTCACCTCAATTTATGATTAGTTATATGCTAATTTGAGACATGATGTTGCAGGTTCTTAAAAATTATGTGGATGATATTAATAATGGATCTGCTGTTAGATTATTAGCAGATTACAATTTGTTCAAGAGGAAAAAACCCAAAAACTTGGTGTAATCTTTTATTCATTGAGAGATTTCCCAAGAATAATAATTTATGATGATATAAATAAGTAGTCTTGAATGCTTCAATAGTTTTGCTAATTAGTATGACATATTTTGTTCATAAACATGAATTATACAATACAATTAACCACTAACAGCATACCAACCAAACCACTAACAGTATACCAACCAATAATCTTGTAGAACCATCTATTTTTGGAATGTTCTTATGTGCATAGAAGCTAATTTCTGAAAGCTTTTTATTATGTATTATAGAACAGGAAATGACATAGCTGAATTCTTTAGGTATCTAGTATTTATTTGTGTGTTCGTTGGAGCATAATAATAATGGAAAATTATAAAGGAGGTAGTCAAATAAATAGAAATTAGGTCAAATTATATAATATATGAGTGAAGTGCAATCCTAACCTTATAAATCAGTTTTGTGAGATTGAGTTAGAGGTAAAATTACTTATTAAAATGATATCAAAGTTATTCATCACTTACTAAGATGTTATGGGTGGTCAACACGAGCCAAACGATAACATAATAGTCCTAAAGAACTTGAATATGATAGACTCTAAATAATTTTGATATCATCTTAGTAAGTGTGCTTATGTCCAATTCAACCTCACAAAATTGACTTATAAAGTGAGTATTGCACTCCACTTATATATTAAAATTTAACCTTATTTTTAATTAGATATAGAATCTCCAACACGTCAATCCAAAAGTAAAAAATGTATTTTAGATTGTTAAATGCAAACTTCATAATTATACTTCCATATTAGGTGTTTTGAAAAAGGCTATGGAATCTCTAATAAGGAATTTTAAAAATCTTATTCTAAATTGCATAATTTGAAATTCTTTCAATAAGTTCAATGAGATTTTTTCTTGATTTTTGTACGATCTAAAATTTCTTATCCCATTATAATTACGAATTGTCTAATATGAAATGTTACATTAATATTCTGGAACATATGGAAGAAACAAACTTTGAAAACTAATGTCAAACACTTTCATTCTTTCTCAAATACCTTAAAATAAAATGTAAAACTTACATAACATAACCAAATTCAACACCTACAAGACTTTCACTTCTAACAACAACACCAAGGACCAACAATGGAAGTTCACAATTGTTCTAAAATAGAAAGGGAGAAACAAATCATTTTGAAAAGAAAATAGTGACTGCAGGAAAAAAATCATTGGGTCTAAAGAGAAAAAAAAAACCTATTAACTTAAACGTCTCGAAGTTGTGGAGTGTAAACACCTAGAGTTGAACACTTGTTTTGTTTGGATGTTATTTCTAATTTTTTTCTCATTGCTTTTAAAATTGGACTGAAACTATGAAAAAAGCTAAGAATATTTTTAGGTAATTTCTTTCTAAACCTCCATAGTTTTCATTTGTACCTCATGGAGGTGGTTAAAAGACTAAACTGCGCCTTCTTGCCGCCACCGTCACTTCCCCCTTGTCATGGCGACCACTCTTGTGTTATATGTTGTGTCATGGATGAACTCAAGAAAGAAAGGGTTCTGGATTGTGAAATTCATAAATTTTTTATGTATAAAAGGACTTATGAATTGCATAATTTGAAAAAAAAAAAATATTTTCTAGATTGTACAATCCATAAGTAAAAAATAATTTTCAAATTGTTTAATTGAAAACTTTTTTTCATGACTTTTGAATTGCAAAATCCAGAAGTAAAAAAACTTTCAAATTCCACAATCTAATCTAAAAGTATATAAAAAAATAGATTATACAATCTAGAAGTCATTTTTTCACTTCCAAACTGTTCACTCCAAAAGCTTTTTTCTTATGCAAATTTCAGATTGCATAATCTGAAAGCCATGTGTTTAGGATAAAGTGGAAATTTTCATAATTATAAAGGTGCAGAAGGGGTGCAAAAAGAAATCCCCATATTTGATCCTTAAACCTGCATCGGATGATATGGGCCGGACTAGAATATACTATGATTACAATTTAACCAAAACTATCTTGGGCCACATATTCTGATCGGGCCCATTATAGTGCTTTCTTCTTCAGTGATATAGAGCACTCGTATTAAACTTTTACAAGAAGAATCTTTTTAGATTATTATTTAATTGATTTGATTTTCAATACTCACGTTCATAGAAAAAATATAAAGATATAGAGTTATAATAATGAGTAAAAAGCAATGAAAATACCTTGCTTCAATTTTTCTATTGGAAAAATGGTTCTATAAATTGATAGTGTAAAAAATTACATTAGTATACTATTATAAATTATCATATTTCTTTTAGTATAGTGATGGTATTAGCACATTCATTTTTAATACAAAATCATAAAATGTCATATATAATAAATTTATTATATTTAATATGATCTTTATTAATTAACGTAAGGCAGTATAAAAGTATTCACATTAGTATTGCATAAAAAATAATATATTTGCCTTTTCCATTTTAAACTTTTCGTAAAGGATATCTTAAGAATCCTAATTCAATGGACATCTGAATCTTAACTTAATATTTTTTTTTCTAACAATATTATGCATTAATCACATTTCTATATAATTTATAGTTCATAGCATCCCTCAACTTACCATTCAATTTTAGATTTTTAAAACAATTTAAATATATATAAAAAATCATACAAATACATAAAGTCAATGTTTTAAATACTTATATAATTAAAATTTTCATATAATTTAATTAAAACAATGAACAACCATCAAACAACCTTTTAAAAATAATTTTAAATTTTTTTATAGTTTAAGCGAAAATTGCTTCGTTCGAGAGAAAACAAGTCCAAAACTAGGTTCAGTTACAATAAATTTTCCCTCTAGTAAAAATTCTTTCACTTTATCGAAAATTGGTCTAATACTAGACTTAGTTTCGATATTATTTTCGCTTGAGTGAAAATAAAACTGAGTTTAAGTTTGGGTTTCTATTCTATTTTCGTTTGAGCGAAAATATCATAAATATAAGTCTCTTTGAGTAAACTCCACATAATCCTAAAACAAATTTCAAAGTCTTTATTCAATATCAATACAAAATTTTACAACTTTTATACGATCAAAAAGATTTTTATCATTTTAAAGTGCTCAAATGTATAACATGTATTCTTATAGAAATCACAAAAGATAATTCCAAAAGTTTAACTTTAACATTAAACTCACATTCAAACACAAATAATTAACTTTATAAACTACTTTCCAAATTGACAAACTTTAAACATTTTTCATCAATTAACAACCAACCTTGCAAGAGAATTTTGGAACTTTTGACCATGTCACCTTATCTAAGTCCTCTAACTTTAAGTTCTATTGAAAGATAAAACTAACTTCTCTTACCTGATTAGAAGTACGAGTACTCACACAAAGCTCTAACTCCTATAGAAAACAAGGATAACGTAACCTGCATCACAAATCCTAATCAATGATTTGAATCGATCTCTAAAACCCTGAAATAACAGAGACTAACCCTACAGTCACAAACAACACATACAAAATACGTCTATCCAAAAATAAACAAGAAAACTCAAAATTGGTCAAAGAAAAAGGAGGAGAAAAGAATTTACTCTAAACAAAATTTGGTCGGACAACTTTATTCTACTCATTATCAGGAGTCTAAAAATGGTTTCTAATCGTCAATTTGATGAAGAATGGAGTCAGATTTCTATAGAGAATGCAAATGGAGAATTTGTTTTAGATAGATGATTATTTTAAAATCAAACTATGATAATTGATTTTTCTATTTATTAGAATTTTTTACTCTAATAATAAAATATTCAAGTGTCTTTTCATTATATCACTTTTACTCTAAAACTATTTTCTAGATTATATGTCCGGAACAAAAAGAAATATGTTTTGTATCTGAATTAGACTTAAACGTTTTTTTCTAATATGTTATTGGAATTTAATCTAGTAAAAATAATTAAGTATATTATGTCACTATCGAACACTTCTTAGATCATTTATAAATATCTAATTGAGATATTAACGTTGTTATTGAAAGAAAGGCCTTTCTCACATTTATATATAATTTATGATTTATTATTTAGTTTTTTAATTTGAGAAAATATATTTTAAAATAATTCTCAGGTGATAATTTAAAATACGCAATCAGTATTATATATAATTAAAAAAAAACTAACTCAAAACTAAATAAGTTGATTATATTATTATTTAATTCTATTAACCTCATCTAATATTTTTTCTTAAACTGGTTTTTTTCACTATATAAAAAACTAAACTTTTATTGCTGTATTATGGTTGGAAACTTTATATATTGAAACTTGATATACAAATATAAGATAAAATATCAACAAGTTAAAAGTTTTATAATATCATTAGATTGCAAAACCATTATGCATAGTAAATTTATTAATTCTTGTATAATTATCTTGAAAGACATGCTAGCAATGCTTTTTTATATGATAATGGTTTAAACTACTTTATCCATGTATAAAAATAAAATTTTAAATAGAAATATTTTAAAAGCAATATTATTAAATGAAATAAAGTGATATAAAAAAAGTGTATATTATTATAATTTATTTATATTGAAGATGGGAAAGTACTGGTTTTAAAGAATTTATTTGAACAATTTAAGTTTTGTAAGATATAGTTGAAGATAGATTGATGTCATGGCCATATTTTTGGGATTTTAAGGAAGTTGAGAATCATAAATTTGAAGGTCACAGATTCCATGATGGCCACATAATAATGTTCTTCAAAGCTCATTACTCATTTTCTGCATCTCTTACATTTGTCAGAATGCAACTGCTGCCTTTTCCTACAAGGCAAACATTTAATTCTCAAAATTTTATGCAAATTCATTTTTATTTTAAACTCAACATATTACAACAAAATTAATATTTCACTTACGGATTAAAATCATCTGTGTTGATTTTATGTTTTTCTTTCTCATTTTTTTAATAATTTTTTGTCACATTATATATGATAAAGTTAGTATTATTTTTTTATTCAATGTTCATGATAACATGATAAAAATTGTTTAGAAAATATTAATGTGTGAATTAGATTTTTTTTTACGCTAATTTGATGAACTTAGTAATACACAACCAACTTGAAATTCACATCTTTCGTGTAAAAAATTAGTTAAAAAATTTCAGTTCAATTAGAAGACACTATTGAAACTAAAATATCAGTGAAGGAAAAAAATCTATTTTAATTTTATTAAAACAAAGCGTCCATTATTGAGATGAGGTGTCCATTTTTATTACAAAATAATTTCAACAATATTTATATAATATAACTAAACTATGCTGGTAGTATAAATTTTTTAGGATATTACAAAAAACTTGATTTTATATCTAGATGTTAAAAATTTTAGAATAATATATATTTTTTTATATAATTATATTCACTTTGATCTAGGTCTATTAGAGTTAAATACGTCGACTTATTTATAACTTATATAAAAACATTTTTTATGTTATATATATAAATTCGGCATTAAAAGCATATTTCTTACATTTTTTAACCTTACGTAAACTTTTCTTTATATAACGTAATTTGATAAATAAATTTGAAATGAAATAACTTCCTTTACATTAGCGTAAGATCAAATGTATGTAATAAAATTATTCCTTTTCAGTAATAATTATTAAAAATCCATTTAAAGTGATTTTTAATTGATTGATAATGTATGAAAATTAAACTTTGATATATATATAGAGTCAACTTCAAAATCAAGAGATAACATTACTAAGATTAATCCCTGCATTTCAGGTATTATAAGCTTTAAAGGTTGATGTTCCGTCATAGTTTTTTCTAAAAAAAAATCTTTATAGATAATAAACTGTAATTAATCTCGACTGTAAATTAAAACTATATTGAGTTTCACAAAACAAACTTCCAGGCAAAGTTATTTTCATCCAATAACAAAAACATTAAAAAGGAGAAAACCTGTATAAATAAGTACAGATAATTATGGCACTTAGGTTGAAGATGGAAATGTTAAAAGTAAGTAAAGTATTGGTCTTTATGGTTGTCCTTGACCATTTAATTTGATCCACAAAAATGGTTTTTGAAGTTATAGTTATATCCATTCAAATAATTTTATGAGTCTAACAGCAGTACTATATATATATATCATGAATGGTGCAGTTTAAAAACCGAATTATGAGCTTGATGCCTTAAATTTGACTGAGCATCATTTAGTATGTTGTGAGCCTCCATTGTTGACACATTCTTCTACACCACACAACTTTTCTGAAGCACCACCATCAATCAATCTTAAGCAAATTAGCAGTGATAATGTCAGAGTTGGTAAGCATTAACTTTAATTTTGACAACTCTAAGTCTACTTCCATTGAAATCAGTGTTAACTCTTTCTTTCTATCTTCACCTCAATTCTTGACCATCACTTCCATTCATTTACTGCTTATACACACTTTCTTCAACACTTCAATTTTACAAACAACTCCCATGTGTTCATCAGATTCCAAGTTTTGGATTTTTTCTTCTCTTATTTATGTTGCTGATTGGTTTTTTTTTTTTACTGATATGAGTTCATTGTTTACTTATGAGTTATGTTTACTCATATCAGCTAATTTTGGTTTAGTGAATTATGTTTAAGCAACTCTTTTAGTTTTAGGTGGGAGGTTATCACAAATGACTTGTTTTTAGTATGAGGGTTGAAAAAAAAACTTATTATTAAAAAATTATTAAATAAAATTTAATTTTAAAAAAATTATTAATATTCAAATTAATTTATATTATTAATAAATAGTTTCTAAATTAATATCTAATTAGTTATTAAAATTTTAACTATTAATTATTTAGTTTTTAAAGTTGATAGCTAAAATTCTTAATATATTAATTTAAAAACTATTTATTAAGAATAGAAGCTAATTTAAATATTAATAATTTTTTTTAATTTTTAAAATAGTATTAATTTAGTTAATATAATAATTAATTATTTTTATTTTTAAAATTAGTTTTTATTTAATTATTTTCTTATAGAGTGTTAAATGCTCAATTTTAATTTATTTTATTTTTAACAAATAAAAATAAGGAAAACAGTTGGTGAGGTTATTAGAATCTCTTGTAAAACTTGAGATTTTTCATTTCCATGTTTACATGAAAGGATAATAGTGAACATTGGAGTTTCTAATGTCACCAAATTCATACTTATATAGTTTTTAGATTTTAGATTTTGAGTTTAACTGAAGTTCCTCAAATGGTTTTAGGTGATGTATCTATCACCTTTGTACTCAAGTTTGTTATATTATATCATTAATTGATATAAAACTTTAAAACACATCCAACAACTACAGTTGAATATCCTTGAGTATTAAATAAGTCCTTCAAAATTATCTATTGACAACTGAGTTCCTAAATATATGTTAATACTGTAATTTTAATCAATTTTATTTTAAATTTAGACTAATTAATATGTTCTTTTTTATCCTTTTAAAGATTTTGCTTTAAAAATAAAATTTAAAAAATAATGTGATACTACCTATAAGTTCATCCTACAAGAAAATCATGAAATAGAAACTAATTTTTAGTCACAAAATAATTAGTTGTTATAGTGACTAAATTATAAATCATTTTAGAGACTAAATTTTTTTTTTCTAAATTAGTTTCTATTGTTGTTAAATGGTTTCTAAATTGATATCTAATTAACAAGGTTTTTGCTACCAAATTTAGAAACTAAATAATTGGTAGTTAAAACCTTGGTAGCTAATTATATACCAATTTAAAAACTATTTAAAAATAATAGAAACTAATTTAGAAAGTAATTTTTTTTAAGTTTTTGAGATAGTATCTAATTTAATTACTATAGCAACTAATTATTTTTTATCTCTAAAATTAATTTCTACTTCATATTCTTCTTGTAGTGTTTATAACGAGAATATAATTTTTTTTTATAAATTATGTAGTTTTTAATATAAGGGTGAATAAGTACATATATAATAAATGACATATATGCTAAAGTTGTTACTTATGTGAGTATAATGCATGTAGTATCTACACTTTCTTAAATATGTCACTATTAAAGACAATTATTACAGTGTCCCTGGCCTCACCATTCTTCAGACACATGATGGCTACGGATCATATTAGAAGGCTCTGGAATTTTTTTTTTAAATTATATAAAAAATGTTTTATATTATTTCATAAATAGGTTGAACTTTTTGTGTCATTTTCACCTTTTTTTTTCCAAAACAAGTATATGATGTATAGTTAAAAGTACTTTTATCTTAGCAGTTTTTTTTTTTTACATTTATAAATTCATGTTTAATGGTTTTTTAACTATGCAATATACTATGATTTTGGTAATAGAGTAAAAGTATTTATTGTTTATAAAATAAGAAATATACATCAAAACTCATGTTATAAAGAAAATAAATACAAAGTAGGAGAATTAAAATATGTGTAAACTTTATTTTGAAATAGTGAAGAATAATAATAGTATATTTTTTGGAGACGTAGCTCACTATGATTGGTAAGAGAGATAAATAGAAAGAAAAATGGAAAATACATTACCATGAGATCGAAGGAAAAAGCTGGAAGATTTATAATAAATAAAATTTATAAAACTATTACTGAATATATGTGTGTATATTCTTCCATTGGGCACATTACTATACATAAATATTAGTGTGTAATTTCTTTTCAAGGCAAGAATAAATTGAATAAAAGACAAGATAGAATGTTTTTAATTTTTTTTGTTAAAACTAATAAAAAAGTACAACTTTTCATGAACATTTTTATAAAAAAAAAGTATATAAATTTTTAAAAGCTTGTATTAACTTAATTATTTCCTTTCAGACTCGTAAAATATTTATATTTAACCTGATTTACGAGTTGATCTATCCTCTAAACAATTTTTTTATTCATTTATTTATTTTCGATAATAATTAAAAACACAAATAATCTTTAAATGACTCTTTTTATTCATTTATTTTTATTGATAAAAATGGTAATCAAGAAACATAAATGCTTGATTTGTGAAAAGAAGAAAAGCCTATTGTGAATGCATAGAAACCTAGAGAGAGAGAGAGAGAGAGAAAGGGATTAGATTGAGATCTGATATTAGATCGAGAAACAGCATTTTCAACAGAGAAAAGATGAAAGTCAAAGTGAGTGGTTGCATAGATTGGGTTTTGTTGTGCAAAGCACATTGAATATATCATCAAATATTGGGTTTCAATAAATAACCTTGCATGGTTTGTCGTAGTCATGCATGTGCCTTCATAATACCCTCAAATAAATTAACATTGACAACCCCAAAACATACAAACAAATTCAAAAAGGAAACTCAGCATCTTAGCTGTATTTCTTGCATCGTGGCCACAATTTAACCACATATATGCACTTTTCTCTTTTAGCCTTAAATAATAATGTTTTATAAATTATATTAATATAGTTTTACATAACTTAGGATCGATGTTTAGAATAGTTTATAGATTATTTTTTTCCTAACTGATATATTTCTTAAGGATAAAATCGTGTCGAAGTATTGACCTCCAAAACAGATAATACTGTAGATGTGATAATTGTTGGGTATGAAGCTAGTACCAATTAGGTTGGGCTAACTAGACACCATGTCTAATGAGTGAGTTTAATCATTGTGTCTCCTTTATAATTTCTATTTAAAGAGATCATTGTACTTGTAATTGGTGTGCAACATGACAGAATAAAAACCTAATAGTTGCCCGTGTGGATGTAGGTTGCAGTTGGCGACCGAACCACGTTAAATCCTGTATTTTCTGCAGTTGATTCGTGATTATGTGTGTTGTTTCCGGCGTACATTTTTTCCATCAATAATTGATCTTAGCAATGCTATCTTTTGGATTTAAAGTCGGAACAATAAATACTTAAAGTCTTACAAAAAACTATTTCATATAACCCCAACAAAAAGAAACATAGAACAATTCTTCATAACAATTACACTTCCATTAATATACAATCCACATACACTCAAAATAAAAACTGATAAAGTTTATTTGGTTTGGTATTTAGGCTTGTTGCTCTTTACACCTTCTTTTTTAGATGCACCCATATAATTACCAAAAAGACACATAATCAAATTCAATTAAATTCTCTTTCTTTTCCCAATATCATTCTTCTCTTTCCCTTTCAATTAGGGTTTAATCACTATACAAAATAGTCTAATAATGACGGTTAAAAATGACAAATAAAGACGGTTTTAGAATCGTCATTATTACGGGTGTCGTTATAAATAAGTCATTTATAACGACAATTCATTTATAATGACGGTTGGAGAACTGTCGTTATAAATCAGTAATAATGACAGTTCTTCAATCGTCGTTGCTATACTGTAAATAATTTTTTTTTAAAATATATTTTTAAAGACGGTTCCCAAAGAAACCATTGTTGTAAGTGCGTCTCCTTTTAAAAAAAATTATTTTTAAAGACAGTTCCTAGGTGGAATTATTTTATTTTTTTATATGCACCTCAAACCTGCATAAAATATCTAATTTTCAAAAAATTAAAACATTTAAAATCATAATTTAAATATGGAAAATATATATACAACAAATTATAACATTGTAAAAAAAAATTGTTAATATATGTAAAATTTCTATCTCATTCTAATAATATATCTATACTAAGGTGTTATACATGGTTACAAAATACTTTGACCATGTTGTCCTTACGTACTCCAATGCTTCCGAAGCTAGCGGCTGTTGATTTTTTTTGGAATTAGTGCATGAATAATAAATCCTGAATTTTAAAGTGTTTTTTGTATTGAGGTATTTACCTGATCCCAACCCCTATCAATTGTAGCTCTCACAATAGTCGACATCCACTGCATAACATAATAACCACACTCATAACTTCCAGATTGCTTGTTTGACTGCATGTGAAAATAAATGTATTAAATGAATGAATGAGACACATTAAATTGAGTGAACATATATACTTTAAATACCTTAAGGTACATCCAAGTGAGTTTTTGTGCGTTTGCACTTTCCCTCTCACTCAACATGTTATATCTAGAGTAAGCACTACATGTTATTGATCCCAGGAATTAGTTAAGATAAAGATCCTTTCATGAGCAACTACTCCGAGATAACTGCTAAACTCCTTTGCATATGGCCCAGTGGCCACACTAGTGTTGACATCAATAGTTAATGGTTTTTTTTTACCATCATTTTTCTTCTTAAACATATTCTTTAATCTTGTAGGTCCTCTACCAGTTCTTGAACGAGAAACTTTATCATCTGCCATTTTCATGTTATCAAACAAATATGATAAGCATCAAGAATATGAAATATAATAAAAATTATATATTGTAAAACTAAACGTGAAACACATGCACATACAAATATATATTCCTTCGTCATGATCATTTCGAGTTGCATGTACAACACCAACAACATCCTCGTACTCTTTATTGATCATCGTTCTTGTAAGTGATTCAATTTCACAAATGTCATTGTTTGTATCTTCTGCATTATTATGTTGCTTTTTTCCATGTAGCACAACAAACCAATGTTTAGACGTAGGATCTTGGATATAGAAAACTTGGGAAGCTTGATATGCCATTATGAATGGTTCGTCATGATATATCTTTCAAAAGTCAACCAAAGTCATTCTTGATTCATCAACTTTGACATCAGTCTTATTGTCAACCCACTTGCATTTGAAAACAGGTACAGTAAACTTGGTATAATTAACTTCTCAAATCTCTACTATGACACCATAATAATGCATTGATCCCACAACAAGATTTTGATCCTTTGAAGTTGAAAATTGCATAAACTCTGCCTCCATGGTGACTCTGCTATTTTGCATTATACTTCTATCATCTCGAGACTTTGTATAAAACAAACAACCATTTACTTCATAGCCAAAATAACATAAAACATCAAACTTGAGACCGTTTGCAAGCTATATTAATGTTTCAGATGCTGATGGATCATTCATGATTTTTTTGCTTAAACCATGACATGAAAGTTTTGTTATGCTCAATTAACACTCATTTCTCTAATTGTCTTGGATTCTTATATTTGACAATGTCTTTGTGTGTATCTAAGTATGGTAACACCTCATCAGTGTTATTCAGGATATACAAGTGTGCTTGCAGAACCTCTTCTCTAGATTTTCTTATGACATGTACACCTTTTGAAGATTTACTTATATATCTACGAGAGTGCCAACATTTTTCAGGAAACAAAACTCAATAGATTCTTCTAAAATATATCTTTCAATAATGAAAGTTTCTGGATGACATTGATTCTCCACATATCCCTTCAAAATCTTCATGTATCGTTCAACTGGATACATCCATCACATATAAACTAGCTCACACAATCTGATTTCTCTTACAAGATGAACAACCAAATGTACCATGATATCAAAAGAAGATGGAGGAAAAAAATCTCGAGTTGACACAAGATAACAATTGTAACAAACCAACTTGCACCTGATTTTTCCCAACCTTGAGGCCTTCATATAAGCCTTTACGCTCAGTCTTCCTAAATAACTCATCTAACCCTTCTACCACAATGATAAACAGGAAATGAGCCAATGGATCTCCCTACCTTAGCCCCTTAGAGGGAGAGAATTGTTTGGATGGGCTACCATTGATGAGGATAGAAATAATTGTTGATTCAAGGCATCCCCTAATCCAAGATACTCATTTAGCACATAAACTCATTCTTTCGAACATATAACCTAAGAACTCCCAACTCACCGAGTCATTAGTTTTCTCAAAGTCAACCTTAACTATAAATCATTTTTCTTTCCTCCTTCTAACATCCTCAATAACCTCATTTCCCATCATTATACTATCCAGAATTCCTCTACCCTAAATGAAAGCAGATTATTTTTTTTTATCTAAGTTTATTCATAACTTTTTGCAACCTTTTAGAAATAATTTTATCTATGATTTTATACAAGCTACTCACAAGAGATATTGACATATATTCATGTAGGCCTACTGGATTAATAACTTTCATGATGAAAGTAATAAATGAGACATTACATCCTTTAGGCCATTTTCCAAACATATGAAAACTTATCACAACCCTAATCATGTCATATTTTATAAGGTCCCATAACTCTTTGAAAAAATTAAACTTAAAACTATCTCGTTTAAAGCTTTTATTACTATCTCAATCTCACACAACTTCCTTACTCTTCGAAGAACATTCTAATAAAAGACACAATTTTTCTCACTATTAATTTGAGTTTGAGAAAACACAATATTATCTAATCTCACTTTTAGCTCATTTGCACACGAAAACCTATCCTTATAAAAATAATAATTCATTTATTATAATAAATAAGAAAGCAATATAGTTACAATTATAATAAAATTTATTGTGTTAATTATTAATTAAACTAACATATTAAATATTTATTATGATGATAAAAAATATATGTCAATTAATAATCAATATAAGAAATACTTGCTATGTTGTTTAAATCAATAATTAATATAATAAATCTTATGTGGGGTTAAAATTAAATTCGTGTTTCTTATTCTTTTGCAAATATTTAGCTTCTTTTTTTTCTTCTCATTATTGTATGTTGCGTTTTCTTTACCTTTGGTGCTCCATGTGTCAAATCCATTTTTGTTCCAGCATGTTTCTTCTCATATTCCTAATAAAAATTCATTATCTTGGTCCTTATATAAATGCAAATGGTTGTTGAAATGTTTGGTATTACAAGATACCTTTTCCAAATGATGATTGTTTTGGTGGTGGTGGTGGTCATGTTGCAACTTTCTCTTATTATAAACTCTTTGATAACCATAGTAAAATATTACTTAAATCTTAAATTCAGAGAAAAAAAATAAAAAAATCTCATAAATTAATTTCTAAATTTCTTTTTCGTTGATATTTATTTTACTTATAAGCATTTTATGCAAATTATTGTAGCAAATTGTTTTCTTATTGTCTCATGTAGATCTCGAAAAAGATATTTAAAATAGATATTTTACTTGCTCAAATCACACTCAAGCAAAAAGTTATGTCTTTAAAAAATTTCTTATACATCTACATCATCCATGCTCTTTGTAACTACTTGTAGCTTCTAGATTTCTATACATACAATAGTACATATATGTTTGTATATTTATATATATTGTATATATATGATTTTTTCCAATACTTTAACTTAAGAAATATTATATGCACGAAGAAAATAAATAAGCCAACAAAACATTTAAAAAAAAAACTATTGATTATGACCATAAGATATAAAGTGAGTTTCTATGTTCGGTAGTTCTATAAATGATAAAGAAATCAAATTTTATGTGATAAAGTCTTCTGATCTATGTAATTGTAAGGAAATCAGTATAATTTTTTTTGACTTATTATGTAAATTTGTTTAATCCATATAGAAAAATTTTGAAATTTTTTTTATATAGATTTACGTCAATTCTTTAATGTATATATAACTTTAAAATAATTGACACAGAAAATCTTTGTTATGCAATTAATTTTATATAATATATATAAATAATATAAAATTTGAAAATAGAGGAAGAAAATATTGTAGAAAGGCAATTATTCTCGAATTGGTATTAAAGAATATAATAAATGAGTGACGTTGTTTTTTATTTATAGAAACTTGATTTTTGTTTGAAAAAACATCCACCTCCTTGCATTGATTGAACAAAAAATAGGACCCTGAGTTGATTTGAAAATCATGTGGAACGTGACGTAAAGCATTAAGAAAGTGTGGATTTGGCAGTGATGTTCTTCGATTTATATTGATTTTTCAAATTATTCCACAATATTTGTAATATTATAAAATATTTTCCATTAATATCAAACTTTATTCTCCAATGGGTCCATGATTGTGTGGAAGAGAAAACATTTTTGGAGAAGCAAAACGTGGCCTTTAGTATGATTAATCATGTTTGTGATCATAGAGCCACAACAATAAATAATAAATGAATAAAGTTTTATAATTTCTTACGAATTTCTTTTTTGAATTTGGATTTTCGTATCTCTCAATGTTAATTACGAAAATGATTCCAAGATGTTCACATTTATTTTCTTTTCTTCTAATGGAAAATTGAAGAGGAAATTTCGAGATTGTTAAATATATTAAACAATCAAGGTTCATCTAATATATAACCAGATGTCACCATAAACCCTAAACAATAACTTTAATAGTTTTGACTTATCCACAACCATGAGGTGGTTTTAGAGCGAACAGTGTTTTTGTCTATTAGGTTTGGAGGGTACTGTTAGATGTTGAATTATGTATTTATTGTATAAGGATTGATCCACCCCTAAAGTGGCTCGTATTTATATATCTGTTATTACTGATAAAAAATCATGGGATTTTAATTTATAATCAATATGTATAGATATTTGTTTTTGTTAGAGAAACAACATTTATTTTAACAATCTTTAAATACTAAAATAGTTTAATTTCCAACTTTCAGTTAAGAGATATATTCAGTATTAAAAATAAAGAAAATTTTATATTAAACAAGATATATAATATACAATGAACTATGTAATTCACTTGTTATTCCAACCCACAAATATAGCCAACTACTACACCATGAACAATGGTTCACTAGGTTTATATAATTAAAGGTGTAAGAGACTTTTATGGAATATAGGGTTCTCAAAAAATTTAGGTGGCTAAACTAATGCTAAAACCTTTAAATTTATTAAAATAAGAGCCAATTCAAAAGGCAATGTCTCTACTTCTTAACAAAACGTAGCACAGCTAGAATATGAACTTAAATTGGAAACCTTACCCCATGAAAAATATATGATGCCATGAAGATCACTTGGAAATTTTTAATTTTTTTTTATCAGAAAAAAAATATAAATAGATAGAAATGTACTTGGTGCCTCAACCCATCTCCAAGAAAATCACTAAATAGAAACTAATTTTAGAGACAAAAAATAATTAGTCACTATATTAACTAAATTAAATATTATTTTAGAGACTAAAAAAAATATTGGTATCTAAAGTAATTTTTATTATTCATAAGATTTATAAATTAGTTTCTAAATTGATATCTAATTAACTATTAAGATTTTAACTACTAATTACTTTAAATTCTAAAGTTTGTAGCTAAAATCTCAGTCTCTAATTAGATACCAATTTAAAAACTAGTTTATAAATTTTTATTAACAATAGAAACTAATTTAGATACCAATAAATTTTTTAGTTTCTAAAATATTATTTTTTTTAATCCGCAATAAAAATTTAATAAATAGGAGTACTCGGGGTACTCCAATCCATGAACAAAAATCTCCTATGCTAGAGAAAGGAGGTTTCGAGATAAAAATGACCAAAACATAGTCAAATTCTGCACATATAATTCTGATAAGCTTAAATCTCTTTAAAAAAAACATCAGGATATCAATGCATAAATCAAATTATCTATAAAAAACTTCAGCAACTTAGTCCAATTCCAGAATATAAGCATGTCAGCTCAAAAAACTCTAAAATATTATCTAATCTAATTAATATAGTGACTAATTATTTTTTGTCTATAAAATTAGTTTTTATTTAACGATTTTCTTGTAGTGAAATAGTCAACTGTACACAAATGAAACCACAAAAATGTCATTTTAAAATAACCATAAACTTACAAACTTTCTTCTCACATTTCACTCATATAACAACAAACATATAAGGTAAAAATAAAACCACCCAAAAATTAAATTCGTGACTGACACAATAAAAAAGACTCAATCGAATAATTTATTTAATTATTAATAATTAACTTTTTTTAGTAAAATCTTATTGACCAATTCTAGTAGAATCTTCTCTACCAATATATTTTGTTTTTCATTTCATCAAATTTGAATTGAATGTAACTTAGAAGAAACAAGTAGAGTTTCACTTCAATGAATGAAGTTGTCCATGTCCTTCATTTGCTTAATTAAATTTGATATTCCATTTTCAATTAATAAAGGGGACAAAGGAATCAAACAAAAGATGGGGGGACCATATCTCTTTCTAGCAAACTTATTACCATACCCTCCCTTCCCCCCACTTTATTTTAATCCTACTATCAAAACATCATCACATTTATTCACTGCAAATAACTTATTTTCAATCTCTTCACAATAATAAATTTACAATTACAAAAAAAATTGCATTCAACTTCTACATTCTTCTTCTAGTTTTTCTTGTACAAATACCTTCTCTTAAAATAACATCAAAGGATGGCTCTTTAAATCCCTATTTATTTTTATCCGAAAAAGAATGAATAGGTTCTAAAAATACAGTGAAAAAGAAAAAAAATAAAAAGATAAGAAGTAGACTTTAAGAAATTCTTCCTAAAATACACTATAAATGATTCTGATACCATATTATTAAGAAGTGAACTTTAAGTCTAACTTAATTTTATAAAACCGACTTATAAGATGAGTTTTGCACCCACTTATATTCTATAAAATATCTTTATCTCTAGTCGGCATGAGATCTTCAATAATTATTGCAATTTTTTTTAGGTTACTAATTTTTATTTATTTTTAAATTGATTGATAATATCAATGTAATGGGACATCTCTCAAATATTTTATTTTATTTTATTATAATTTTTGTTTATAAAAAAGTCATGTTATTGGGTAGATTTGATTTGTTGTGTTTTGATATAGATGTTGTGATTTTGGATTGTTGGTTGGTTTTGTTACTGAGGATTTTGAAATTCACATTAAGATACTTTTTATTCACACTAAAATATTTTTTATCAATAAATTGTTAATATATTAGTTTTTATTAACGGATTCAAATTCAAATTTTTCTTTCTTTCTATTTTTGTTAGAGAAACCCACACCAATCTTATGAAAAAAAAATCTATTATGTCTTCTTACTATTTAAGTTTTTTTTTTTCACTCTAAACTATCTCATAATTATGAATAATCAAGGTGACTTCTTCATAGTTTTTTTACAATTTTTGCAATAATAATAGTAAATAAATATTAATAATATATATTTTTACAACAAGCAATTTAAAAACTACATGTATTTTCATTTTTTTTTCAATTGTGTTTTATTCTATTTATTTCTTTTCCTCTCTATAAAATATAGCTTAAAAAATGTGTTTGAATTAAAGAAGATTTGAAATAGAAACCAATTTTAGAGACAAAAAATAATTATTAATTATAGTGACTAAATTAGAGACAATTTTAAAGACCAAAATTTTTTTGATTTCTAAATAAGTTTCTATTATTATTAAATAGTTTTCCAAATTGTTCTCTAATTAGCTACCAAAGTTTTAACTACCAATTATTTAGATTCTAAATTTGGTAGCTAATTAGACATCAATTTAAAAACCATTTAACAATAATAAAAACTAATTTAGATTTTTTTTTTTAATTTTTAAAATGATCTCTAATTTAGTAGCTATAGCAACTAATTATTATTTTTTCTCAAAAAATTATTTTTATTTTATAATTTTTTTTGTAGTGATATAATTTTCGTTAATATAATTAAATTAAGGTGATGTAAACTATGGTGACATAAGATGATGTGAATGAGAGACATTTGTGTATGTGATATTATGGATGAGTAATAAGAGACATGCCCTATCTATGATTTTTCTGGGAAATTAACTGTCATGTCCTTTTTATCATTTATAAGGATTCCCAAAGTTCGTACACATGATTTGAACTTGCTGTGAGTAATAAATTTGATATCAGTAATTGTTGCCAAAAAACACATTACTCAATACAAAAGAAGAGAGCATGCCAACCTTCACACAACAACTCCACTGTATTTCTCTCTTCTTCTTTTTTTTTTTACTTTCTTTTTTGTACAATTTATTATTCAATATGGTGTTGTATATATTCTTGATTAAGTTCTTGGATAACATTATTTATTTAGCATAAATTTGTATACAAGTTTGATGGTCCATGGTGAAAGGGTTCTTGTGATTTTAAAATGCAGATTTTGTCCATTGTTTGAAAATGCAGCATTTTGAGAAATTGTGGTAACTGCAGGTTTCATAAATTGACAATCCGCAGTAAAACATCCTTTCGTCAGTATTTGGATGAACTCAGTTCAGATTTGACAAATCAAAGCCTCATTTAAGAGAAGGGAACAGGCCACATGGGATGCTTTCCCTCCTCCACGGTTACACACACATATATATAAAACGTTTTTAAATTATATATTATTTATTTAAATTGATAAAAAATTCGTTTTCACACATTTAAGATTGAAAGTTTTTATGTTTTCAAATGGCTTTATATATATATATATATCATTAAAAAAAACATTAAATACCAATTATTTAGTATCTAAATTTGGTCTCTAAAACCTTGGTTGCTAATTAGATACGAATTTAGAAACTATTTAACAATAATAGAAACTAATATAGAAACCAATTTTTTTTTTAGTTTCTAAAATGATCTCTAATTTAGTTTCTATTATTGCAACTAATTATTTTGGTCTCTAAAAATTGGTTTCTATTTCATGATTTTCTTGTAGTGTATATATATATATATATATATATATATATATATATATATTTGTTTTACAAAACTTTTCTGTTAAATTCATTTCATCTTAATCTATTACGCCTTCTAAAATTTCAGTATTCTGGAAATTTTTCATGAACGACACATGAAGAATTTACTCAACATTTATTTTTTGAATGTTCTACTGCTTTGCGTATTTGGAGTTAGAATCGTCAAATTTTTTTTACTCTTCAATTCTCTAATAAGGATGATCTTTTTTTTTAAAGAAGAATGATGATAGTCCTTTAGTTAAATTACTTAAGCTTGATGTTATAACTTTTTCTTTTTCTATTTGAATGATATGGCGTATGAGGAATTATGCTGGATTTCAGGATAAGATAGATGTTTCTAGGGCTATTTCGGTAATTAAAGATTTAACTTGTCTTATGAGAAATTCGTCTAAAGTTTCAATGAAGAATGATATGTTGGATTTCATCGTAATTAATTTTTTTTGGTATTAATATTTGTACTAGTAAAATTCTTCGTCGTCTCCCTGTTAGATGTGAATTCCCTTCACCAGACTCGGTTAAAATTAATACTAATGGGACTGCTCGAGATATCTTGGTCTTGCTACTTGTGGAGGTATTTTCCGTGGGACTATGGGGAGTTTATTGGTGGGTTCTCTGTGTTTCTTGACGTTGAGAGCACAAATCGATAGGCAACATATCTCAAAAAGATAAATATCCAAGGTTATATGCCATTTTTAGTTGTAAGAATGCAAGTTTGCCGGAAGCCGAGAGTTAGCAAAACAATAGTTGGAGGTGGAGTTTGGAATGGAGAAGAATATCATTTCAGTGGGAGGTCGAACAAATAATGAATTTGCTGCATGAGCTAGATGATGTAATGTTGAATAAAGAAGAGGAAGACATATAGTTGTGAAAAGAAGAGGAGGCACATGTTTATATGGTAAAATCAGCATACAATAAGTTATTAAATCATGCTTTTGGGGAAGAAAGTATATATGAAATTTTTTGGAGGATTAAAGCACTTCCTTCTATGTGGATTCTAGCTTGGAAAGTGTTACAAAACAGAGTGGACACAAAAGTTAACCTGAGTAAAAGATTATTACTGTTGAAGTGTCTTTTGTGCGTCAAGTGTCTATTGACTCTTTTTTACAGAAAGTGTACCGAATCAAAAGTAATATAATTTGTCCCTAAGGACGAATATCAAACCCACAAGGAAGAATTATTTAAAATCCTAATAATAACATTCACTGAGTATAAGAATGTGTACAATAATTTGATTTGATTTGATATTGACAATAGTTTGCATGAAAATTAAATAAAAGCAAAGTAAATGAGTTAAAGATTTGAATTAAGAAAATTGGTTATGGGCTAATCCTTCTCACTCGTCTCAATTTTAAACATATAACATTCCATCTTAATTGACATTGATGCACATATAAAAATCATTCATATTAATTACTCATATATAAAATTATTAAGAAAGTATCCTAAATATCGATTCCTCGCATATTTATAAAAACTCCTTTTCATTACGAACAAATATTATAAAACAATTAACATTTCAAATCTATTCTTAGCCTTCAAATATGTTAAGCATTATCATTTAGGTCAGATACTCATAAATACTTTCTAGTCAAATCTAAGGATCAAAATCATGAATAGTTTCAAGCTTTAAGAATAAAATGATAATATCAATCATCAATCAAGATCTAGAGTTTGAACAAATTACTCATAATCCCAAAGAAAAGAATTAGCCACTCATGGTGGCTATTACAAGCATGAACAACAAGAAAAGAAGATTTAGAACGTTTATTCTTGACGATTGTCAGGGTCTCCTTCCTTTGGTTCCTCCCAATCATGTCTAGGGTTATGCCTCACGCCTTCTATTTAACTTAATTGGGCTTGGACTAAGTGACATATTTATTCATAATATATCCTTTTGCTTTATCTCTCCTTAAATTCCTAAAAATAATACAAAATTGGGAATAAATCGTTCTTATTCATCACACAATCAAAAAATATGTAAAACTGTTCAAATTCCTAAATTAGAGGATGAATTATAACTATTTTATCAATTAAAGTCCATAATATCTTTTAGTATGAAATGACATTTATCAGTAACAAAGAGGAGATTGTAAACCATTTGTTTTTAATTGCATTATAGCTAAGGTAGTTTAGAACTTGTGCTACAATTGGATATAAAAGGATATTGTTTTGCACTATAAACCAATACATCATCTCAATTAGGTCACAATATTGAGACTAAATACAACTTCAAATAAAGTGTGGGGATACATGTGGATAACCATTATTGAAGAAATCCGGAGACAAAGAAATAATAATATTTTCAGGAATGCTAGGTCTGATCCTTTGGAAAAAAAATTTCCTTGCTCAATTGAAAACTTGGTCATGGATTTCTGGTAAACAAAAATCAACAAACTTCTCTTACCCAGACTGGTGTTTTAATAATCTTTTTTGTTTGAAATCTATAGAAAAAAATAAAGACTATATAAAACACATGGAATAAAGACTATAAAACACATGGAATTAGTTTATCTATGTCTACGAAATAGTTTTTTTTGGTACATACTTATCTTCGGTCTTACCATGAGATGTTGGGAGGTTGGGTATTTTCCTTTTACAGGTGTAGGTAGATGGTTAATATGGTTTAGGGTGATTTATAAAGGATACTATATCCAACATTGTTGCATTTTTTGTTGTCAGGGAAAGCATAATAACATTGAACGGTGCTACAAATTACTCTTCAGGGGTTTTATCATCCATTATTTTGCAGCATTGAATATGAAACAATCGATGAAAGAACTACACAAAGGTTGTACTAAGAGGAATCAATTGCTTTTGGTGTTGAAAACAATATATACCTCTTGAAGTCATTTTGGACAAATACTAGTTCGAGATACATTCAATATTCGACGAGCACCAGGTGGTGTTGCTTCTGGAATGAATTTGAAGGCCTATTGGAATAGTCTAATGTGGGTTTGTAAGCCTAACTCTTGAGTATATGTGAAGTATTTTGTATGTAAAGTTTGGCTAGTTTGGAACCAGTGCTACACTTGGTTGGGGTTGGCGTCTCTAGACCATCATGATTCTGCTTCACACTTGTTACATTTTAAACTTTTGCAGTCGTTGGTGAAATCTGAAAACATATGAACAAACACATTTTTAAAGACGGAGTAATTGATCATTCTGAAATATTCACCTTAGTCCAACTAAAGGTATGGTCTAGTGTTACATCTAAATTTGTATCTGCTTGCTTTTCTTATTCTGATTGGTGCATTGATCCTATTTGTATGTTTTTTATTAAGTGACTTTGAACTACAAGACCTTTTGTTTGAGTATGATGGATTTGAGGTGTTAGTTTGTATTTATAGGGCTTTTCACTTGGTTGGGTTGCTTGCTTTTTTGTAGGGTTGTTGGCAAGTTATAAGGGAAAACGTAAGGATTTTGTGTTATGTTTTATTCGGTATAAGGGTTTGATCATCCTGAAGTGGTTGAGATTTTTTTTTCCTTGTCGATCAAACGAAAAATATGTGTAGTATTTTACCATGAATTATGAAAGTAAAATTTTGGCTGTCAAATAATGCTTTTCTGTATAAGAGTCGAGACATCCCTTAAATATCTCATTTATTAATTTTATTATTTGTTGAGAAAAAAAATAAAAACATTGTTAAGTAATATTTTCATTAAAAAGTTAAACAACATCTTCTATTACACTTAACTTATATAAATTAAATTATAACAAAATTACAAAAAAATATTACATTTATTTAAATTTAAGAATCATAAATATGATAGGTAAATCAACCACCAATTTTAAATGGTTCGGTTTAAAGTTAAAGTTAACCCAAATAAATACTCTTACTTTTTCCAATCGAGAATTCATTTGAAACCCTTATTTCATAAAATAGTATCTTAAACAATATATATATTTCGAGTTCAGGGAGAATTTTTTTTCAAAATATTTTTTTTTATTTGGTTCCACCTTTATAAAGTACATATACATGTAACAACCAAGCAAAATAAACTTATTCTAAATTTTTTAGGAACTAAATAAATTGATTGAGACGATACAAAAAGAGTGATATAACTGTAGAAGTGAATAAATATTTAGTTTGAAGATAAGGTGAATTGGAAATTAATATCCTTAAAAAAAATATAAACATTAAAAAGCACGAATGCGACATGAAACCAACAGCAATAAAGAGCATACTAAATGTTTCCTTTATTGATTTTTATTTTTTGTATAGAGTTTAAACACCGGAAAATTAATTACTTGGCGTAAAAGTCATTTAATTCGCAGACACTCTTGTCTCCAATCACTTTGACTACAGATCCAATTGCACATTCTCCATTCAAACAGATCAAAATCAAACCCAAATTCATATAAACATTTGATGCTGGAAACGACCAACCTCTGAACTGTTTTCAAAAACTACCTATCTCATCACAATTACAATAACACACTTCCAATGGAAGAAAAATATAAAATATAAAATAAAATAAAAAATAGTCTCTGTTAAAGCATCAACTAAAACCACTCTATGCAACTCCACATGTTTCTGTGATGAGCATCTTCATTTTATGGTGATAAAATCAACCATTTCTGACTTGGATTTGACTTTCACCACCTCCTTATATACACTATAAAAAAATCATTAAATAAAAATTAATTTTAAAGATAAAAAATAATTAATTTTTATATTGACTAAACTAAATACCATTTTTAGACTAAAATATTATTGGTTTTTAAATTAATTTATATTATTAATAAATAGTTTTTAAATGGGTATCTAGTTAGTCACCAAATTTTGATACCAATTTAAAACTATTTATCGATAATAGAAACTAACTTAGAAATCAATAATTTGTTTAGTCTCTAAAAATTCTCTCATTAGTCAATATAACAACTAATTATTCTGACCTCTAAAATCAATTTCTATTTAATGATTTTCTTGTAGTGGTATATTTAACTTCTTCATCAGATACCATTTCCAACACATACCCTTTCCAACACGCAAACTCTTGTGTTAGAATTTTCACTTAGACCTTGTCACATGAATATGTGTTCATCTCATTAAAAACCTTGGGCCTATAAAATTTTTGTAAATACTTGTAACGAAGTAAGAGATAAACACAATTTTCACCTTAACAAAATTAGGTAAAAACTCAAGCTTAGATGATCCGTTTTCCTCACCTAATTAACATTAGAACATAGGAGAATGAGAAGGAGATGAGTTCACTAAATTGAGGATGCTGTTCCAATAGTTGTTGTTATCTTCGTAAAAATCACTATGGCTGCCACTGCCACTGCCACCATCACCATTGTTGGACTCTCCTCCACCTTCTGAAGACAAACTTGGATCTTCTGAGTTTGTCTTGAGGAGAAGATTGGTGAATCCTTCTTCAACAATGTCATCATGTGAGGCATTAGTCCTCAGAGTCTCGTGCTCCCAAGTGCCCTCCATGGACATTGTGAACTCATGCAAACCAGAACTAAAAGTGGTGATGGAACTATCATAACCTTTCCACTCATGCTCACCCTCTTCTTTCACAAGAGAAGTAGTTGAACTTCCCACAAACTCAATCATAGGCATTGCGTTCTCATTGTTGTTGCTTTCTCCTCCAATTGCATTGTTCATAATTGGTGGTGCATTCTCAGAGAATGATAACGTGGAAGTAGGAGACTCAAGGTCCCCACTTGCCCCAACAGTGCTTGCAATGGCGCCACTCCCTTCACTGGATTTCAACCAACCTCCATTGTTCCAAGCCTTGAGAACATCAAGGGAGGATCGCGACGGCGGCGGCGGCGGAGGTGGTGCTTCTGGCTTGTTGTTGTTGTTGAGAACTGAAGCTGAAGTTGATGCACAAGATGATGATGCAAATGTAGAAGAGCTTCCAATCTGTTGCTGAAGTGAATGTGAACGTAGTTTTGATTCTCTCACTAGTCTTGCTTCAGCTTCAAGACGAGCACTCTCCCACTGAGCCATGTGGCTGAGGTTTGCAGCAGTTTTGGTTTGGCCATCACTGGAGAGAAGTGCATCATTTTTGGGCTTGTGTGTGACAGGGTCAATTCCCATTTTGGTTAACCTTTTCTTTAGATGTGTGTTCCAGTAGTTCTTGATCTCGTTGTCCGTTCTCTTTGGCAAGTGTGTTGCTATTGCCGACCACCTGAAAACAAATGAATAAACAAGGTATTTTAGGATATCTCAACCTTATACAAAATGTGTGTTTAAGACTCTTATCTTCTAAACTCCTTACAAACACCACCTGAGTACAACGACAGCACAAGCATAGTGCAGACACACCACAAAATGCCAATGTTAAATAAAGCCCTAATGTTCCAAAAGCTACTACTAAACCAGATTATTGTTGTGTTTGATTTTAGTTAACCATTTAATGCTAATACACATATATATATATAAAAAATGTGACTTGATTTTTGAGAGAGAATGAGAAGGGTATGTATGTATGTATGCATATGTGGTGCCATGTTGAGAGAATTAGATAATCACATACATGGCATTGAATTTTTGCTTTTGTTGCAGAAGATGTGTATAACATATATATATTATTTTGCAATTAAGATTCACCTCGAATAAACCTGTATGTCAGGGAAAAATTTAAGGAAATGGCACAGAGCACAGTTTCTGAATATTTTTGTTGGGGGAGGGTTGGAATAGTTGGGTGAAGAAATTGAGAGGTCACTGCATTTAAGACATTCTGCTGCACAGGAAGGGCACAGGAACAGAAAAGAAATTATAGCTCCACACCCAAAATGAATGAATGATTCATGAAGCTAGTGAGGAGAGAGTATGGGAATAAAATATCAAGTTGAGGTCAGTGTGAAAAACAGTGACATGATCCATTTAATTTACTTTCATTTACAAAAAGAAATGGAAGGAAAAACAATGCATCACATCTTCAAAAAAACTCCATAATGGGTCTTGAGTTTTGAACATTGTTGGTAAAGAAAACTGAATTTAAGCATCTAGAGGCAAAAAGAGTTGATTTGAAAAGTGCCAAAACAAACCTGTTTCCTAAGAGGGCATGGAGTTGAATGATGGTTTGCTCCTCTTGCAAACTGAACTTTCCTCTCTTAATATCAGGCCTAAGATAATTGGTCCATCTTAGTCTACAGCTCTTGCCACACCTCTGAAGTCCTAAACACAGACACACACAACAGCACAAGCAGTTTCACTTCAACATCAACTACATCGGAACATGTACTTTTTACATGTTACTATGTACACTACATAAGCAATATTACAACCAAAGCAACAACAAAAAACAGTGTGAGGTACCAGCTTTTGCTGGCAAGGCACGCCAGCTTCCATGACCATGTTCTTCAATATAAGCTAAGAGCTTCTGATCTTCTTCTGGAGTCCATGGTCCTTTCTTTAAACCTACCTTGTCGCAGCATGGTGATCGTCCCATTTGCAAGATGAAACTAGCACTAAAGACTGTAGTAGCTTTTGCTCTTACTTATATAGCACAATGAAGAGAAGAAACTATGGTGAGAGAGAGAAAGAGAGAGAGATTATAAATGAAGAGATGGGCAGGGAAGAAAGGTCAGCGGCATAAATGGCATAATAAACTAAACTAAATTAGCAGTGAGGTACATGTGTGTGGACTACTTTCTTACAAGACTACCCTTCTCTACCAACTCATCTATTTTTCTCTAATTCTGTTACTCATGTCAAATTTCTAATCAAATAATCATATCATTTTGGATTTAGACACCATATATTCACATTTAAGAATCATTTATTTAACAGCAACAAAATTGTTAGATCATTGCTGTGTGTGAAAGATTGTCATTGTAGCTAAATATCTAAACTCATTAATTTAGTGTATAATCTCATTTTCAATCTCTGTCAAATTTACTGAAAACTTGTTTTTGGACTGTAGACTATGACAAAATAAAGCATGCTTTTACTATTAGGATAATCTGTATATATGTATAATTTGAAACTGTTTGGCTGATTAAGAGATGAGGGTTTTATTTTTAATTTCAACTTTTTTTTATAAGAAAAAGATGATTATACAATCAAAACTAAGAGACTAAATTGAGTTAGACTTGTTAATTTTTTTATTGACAATAAATAAATTGGATTATTTAAGATGTTTCAATTTGTATAGAAAAGAACAGTTTTTTTAATTAACAAAAATCAATTCAACTTACAGATTTTCCTATAATAATTATTAATAGTTGCATATGATATTCCACTCCTTAACACAAGGAATAGGGGGAAAGTGGTCGGGTCTATCATATCAAAAGAGAAGGGTTGTGAAAAGAAAACTCGACTACCTATTTCATTTGACGTTCATCCCGATTCGATCGACTTTTTGATAACAAGAAGGCGAAGAATTAATCTACTTTGATGAAACTAAGGTGAAACTAAGTGGAGGTTCAAACCGACCAATGTTGAAGAATCAACGAATGAGTTGTGGTTAAGAGTGAAATGTCACTCGAACCCAGAGCTAGCTAGTTCTCCCAGAAATGCGTTGAAGCACACCAGTTGACTAGACATTTAAGGATAAAACACAATTTTTGTGTGGGCCGCAAAAACAGTACCAAATCGAGACAAACTCCGAATACTGGATATAACCTCAAAATAACAAGGATCAAGGTCTACACCGGTATTAAAGTACATTTATCCCTTATAGAAACAGAGTCATCTAACCAAATTAACCTTGTAATGACCATCTAGTTAAGAAATGAAAGTATTTATAAATCATCATATGTAAAAATTTTATATATACCATAACAAAATATTTTAAAATGCATTTATATCTAACCTTTGTTCATCAACTTCATACTCAAATTCTATAGGGAAGTATATTCCATTTCTTTTTCCTAGTTGGATTTGAGGGTATATATATATATATATATATATATATATATATATATATATATATATATTATGCAATAGATTGATAGAAAAGCTAGGGAGTGCACTGTCTTTTCGTATGAATTTACTTTGGGTAGAATTTTGAAGCCATCGACAGCAATGAGCTATGCCAAGTTATTATAGCCATAATTTCTAAGTGATACGTCATCTAGCTGTATTTATGGCATGGCTAAGGCCAGTTTTTAATTATTCATCTTATTATGCTTCCTTTTCACTTTTTATTTTTCTATATCATCAGAACGAAAGTACTTTTTTTACAATTATTCTACTTGTATATTATTCTCTTTACATCACTCATAATTATGAAATAGTCCACACTAACTAGTTTGTTATGGATTTGGTGAAAAGTTATAGTGTAAACTTTAAATTGGTAATTCAAATAAATGTTTTTTTAATTCATTTGGTTGTCTTAATTTGGTCTAGCTTCTAAAAGCTGAAAAATCTAGACTTTTATTGAGACGCGTGGTTCATTTTAAAAACTTAAATTCAATATAGTGTTTTTTTTTTCATAGCGCTTCAACAACAACAAAATATCCTTATCAAATTTATTGAAGGAAGTTAACTAGGTTATTTTTAATTAGGATTAAATATGTTTTTTCTTCTTATATTATGAAATTGATTTTTATTTTTTTTAACTTTTAGACCATTTAGATACTTGTATAGAAATGTTTGGAATGAGTATTTTTGTATGTAAAATGTTTGTTAGTTTTTTTTAAAGATTGTTAGTTTTTTTTCAAAATTCGTTATTGTTTTGATTGCAGACTCGTACTTTCAATGGGTTGATGAAGTAGAACCTCAAATTGAATCAATTTAACATATAAAATTACCTATTTCAATCATTTTCATACTATAATCATCTGGATGGTCTAAAATTTAGACAAAAAAGAAAATCAATTTCATATTATAGTATAAAGACGAAAAACATATTTAACCCTTCTAACTATTACTTTATCAAAATAATTCCCATCCTAAAGATGTTCAACTTATTAAGATGTTCAACTTATTAAGACAATCAAGTTATTGTTTTCTTTAGTTCTAGCATTTCTTATTGTGGTAAACAAGATAATTGAATTCGATGGATTAGGCTAACTAATATTTTTTACTAACATTTTTCTTTAATTTATATTTTTTAATTGAAAAAGGTCACAAGAATAAGAATATGAAAAACCAAATACATATATACATAAAATATAAACTTATCAGGTTAAAAACATTATCTAAGTTCAACACATAAAAAATTGAATTAGACTAATGAAATAACTAAAGTAAATGATTAACTCTTAAGCCATGCTAATTAATTTTTGTGCTTTTTCGTAAGTTTGACCAAACAGTTGAAACCATAGTCTTGTCAGAACTAAGTGATGTTTGAAGAATAGAGTCTTGATAGCCATCAAGAATTCCTGCTAAAAATTGGATATATCCATTGGAGGTCGGCTACAACCTACCATGAGAGTAGTTCCTTAATTCAGTTTCTCATTTCTGTTTAGCTTCTGTTTAATTATAACTGCTCACAATCCAAAAGTATCAAACTGCACTAATATCTATGAACTTATACATAAATGATCACAAATATTTTTAATGTATATTTTCCTATACATTTTTAAATACATTCTTATCTGTTCATTACTGAATTTATTCAGAAATACGAAATTATTTTACTCTCACTCCCTATTTCGTTATCTTTTTAAAGATATGACCAACTCGTACTGAATTGTAAGCAATATTTCGTTATCTGTTACGAAGTTGACTTTAAGTCTAACTCAACCTCATAAAATCGACTTAATGAGATGAGGTTTGCACCCACTTATATACTATGAAAATTTCTAATCTCTAATCAATGTGGGATCTCTAACAATATGGTTTTGAGTTATTAGAAATCATTTACCTTGATTTTGCTTTAATGTTACTTTTATTATGTATGGGTTAAAACACTTCAAATATTTCATAAATATGCATATAAAGATTATATCTAACTGATAAAAAAACCCTCTGTCACTTTACTCATACATGTCATGGATTGTTCATCAATTCAACTAATAATAGAGAATATGAACTGAAAAATGTATAAAGGTGTATTACTAAAACAATCATTAAAAAATTGGTAACTAATTTGATATTAATTTAAAAATTAGTTTATAATTTTTTTTAATAACAAAAACTACTTTAAATTTTAATAATTTGTTTAGTTTTTAAAAATAGTATTTCATTTTATTAATAGTAATAATTATTTGTTATTTAATGATTTGTTTGTATTGTATATTAATATTGTCTTATAAATACTCTTTTGATTTCAACATACCTATCCCTTGAAATAAAGTTTAGGTTTATTTTGAAATTTGAAATGTTTGGCAATTGAAAAAAAAAATAAGGAAACATTAATTATTTTTGCAATACTTAATATCTCATGTTTAAAAAATAAAATCTAACCATAATATGTTTGTTTTTGGTATATGATCTAAGTATTACAACTGCACCCCATCTCTTTAACTTAATATATAAGTCTGAAAAAGACTATTTTCCAATAATAGTGGAACTAATTAATTAATTCCTGAAGGTTTATTAAATTGAAATGAAGAGAGTAATTATAACAATCAAGAATAGTACTTTTTTTTATTTTTTTAATAATACTTTTTACAACAAATAAAAATAAATATATCTAACATGTGAATAATTTCAAAAGCATATCTATTCCAACAAAATTATTAAATAAAAATTAATTTTAAAAACAAAAAAAAAATGAATTATTATATTAATTAAATTAAATATTATTTTAAAAATTAAAAGAATTATTAATATCTAAATTCTTTTTTTATAAATATTAGTTATAAATATTTTAGTTACCCATTTTAAAATTTAAATAATGGATATAATTATTTATAAATAATAGAAACTAATTTAGATATCAATAATTTTTTTCTAAAATAGTATATAATATTATTTTTGGTTTATAAAATTGGTTTTTATTTAATGATTTTGATTGAAAGATGAGAAATGAACACTAAACAGTACTTTATTAAAGTGTAATTGAATTTAGTGAGAGATTAGTTTATTTTTTTGTTGAAAAAGTGTTTGAATTCTTAAACAGGAATTGATATTTAATGATCAACAGTAACTCAAACAAGATTTTAAAAAAAAAGTGTAAGGGGGTAAAAGAAAGAAAGAAGGAATCTAGGAATGTAAGTGATTAACTTGCTCGAAATCCATGGTTGAAAGCACAAGTCCAAAAGTGGCATTAAGGGGAAAAGAGAGAAGAAACGAAGTGGGTTTTGTTGAAGGTTGGAAGTTAGGAAATTAGCAAGAAGAGAAAAGTGAGGTGCCAGAAAAGGTTGGCACTTAATAATGGAGGTGAATGGATTGAAGGAAGAAGAAGCACATAGGGGTGTTTTGGTAATTATGGGGGAATTTATGAGGTGGGGGCTCTAGGGTTGCAAGGGGTATCTTGAATGATTTGGTGCATGAAAAGACAAAAGAAGGGTCCCGTGATGAAAAAAAGGGGCTAAAATAGAAAACATAAATGTGTGTGGTGTGGCATGGAAAAAAGTCTCAATGGATCTAAGAGAGTGGAAGAAGCATATGAAGGACAATGGGGACACCCTCCTTAAATTTTATTGTTGCCAGCTCTAAGCATTGTAATGGTCCAACATAGCCTTAATGATCCCATTTAATGTGTAACTATTACACTTGTCAAACTGATTCAAGTTCCACATGGCTCATATCTGACAAAACACATACATTCAAAAATCTACCACCCAATCCTTCTCTTCTACAAATATCACTTCTAATCTCTTTCCCTTTGCACACACCTTCCCAACAACTTCCAAATCCAACACCAAACACATATTCTAAATCTATGGTTTCAGAGTGTGTGAATGTTGTTGAATCTAGGTTGTTGTTCTGATTTTGTTTTCACTTAGTCAGGGAAGTGTGTATGTTGTTGAATTTGTGTTGTTGTTCTGGTTTTGTTTTCACTGATTGGACTCGTTAGCCTTTTGGAACTCGTATACTGTGTTGGTTGAGCATCACAAAGTTAGAATCTATGTTGTTGGAGTTATATCTATTTGGATGAGAACTAGTTAGTTGTTTTTCGTGTATTTACATAAGGTCTACATAGTTTGTGAATAGTCCAAGTATCGTAGAACGAGATTTTCAATTATCACAGTAGACTGTAACAATACAATTATTTGATTCAATTTACTTATTTTTATAATGAAGGCTTTGAGAGAGGTTAATTTTCTTTCTTTTACAGTCTTTTCTTCACTTTTCTTGCTTGTTCATGATTGATTCACACAAGCTGAATTTAGATCAAAATCAATTTTCACACATAAATCTAAGTCACACCACACTAATGACACATTCAAATTCACATTTGGTTTCCACCTAACAAACTTAAAGAAAAAAATAATAATCCCATATAAAAAAAAAATCATCACTCATAAAATACGATCCTATATATACACACATGAATTGCAATATATGAACAAAAATGAGAGAAATATACAAAATAAAAAGGGTCTATGAGTGTTGCTGAAATCAATATCAGAAGAAAAATATATGTTTAATAAATCATTGTGGGTATACATGAATTAAAGTTTTTGGGTTGTAATCAAACTATGGCTAGGTCCTTTTTAATGAAAATAAAACCTAAATAGAAGCATAGTCTTAAATCTCAAAGTCCGTACTTGACTAGAAAAAGAAATTAGGAATCAACTAACACTATTGGTAGTACAAATGGAAAAACAAGCTATCCATTTCAACCATTTATGAACATGATGGCAATGCAAAAGGAAAAATTAAGTTTTAACAACACAGTGTATGATCGTCAAATTAGGCAAGAAAAAAATAGCTTATGTGGGTCATGAATTCATTGAACAATGACCTAAAAATAATCAAGTTCTTAATATTTTTCTTTTGCAAGGTTTTTAGTGTAAGCATGCACATTATTATTATTATTATTGAATGTCTTTTTCTGAAGAAGTTTCCTCCAACAGCGTCATAATCGTCATGTGGTGACATCGGCTTTTGAGGGTTTTAAAACCTTAACCACAAGTAGGTTTGAGTTGGTGCTAATTTCACCATCATGAACATGATTATCTACTTATTATGTGTTTCTAGATTCACAACACATGTGTTGACACAAACACATGTACTCAAGATAAGGAAGGTGATGATGATGATCTCATCTCACATATTCTTGAAAAAAATTTGGTACTAGCTAGGGCTCAATCATGCATCTCATAGCTCTCCCTCAAATAAGTCCATCCTAATGAGGGAGCAACTTTTTCAATGCCACCTACAAAATTGTGTTCTAGTGATACCTTGATTTCAACATAACTTTAATTTAGTTAAATTGTTTTAGCTTGAATGGGAAAGAGAATCAATTAAACTCATCTGAGTAGTAGTACATTTTGTTTAGTCTTTATGTTAATGTAAAGTAGCCATGACTTAAGAACCCTTTTGGATTAAACATTTGTTTTCCTACCCAAGTGAGGCAAGATCCTATGGAGGTGAAAGTTTAGGTAAATTTTCCAAGTACCTTGGAGAACCTCTCCTTGCTTAGGTCAAATCCAATATTAGAAGTCATCTTGGAAAACTACAACATATAGACATCAATTTCATCCATAGCTACAAAAGTAGGTAGCTACTATAACCCACTCCCATTCTACTTATTGAGGATAACTAATACATGTACAAGGTGTAAGGTCTAGTTAATTTTATTTTATGCCATGGCTTCAAACCACATACACCATTCAACTACTACATATGTAAGTTATAAATGAAAACAAACTTACCCAAAGAGAAAATATAAAAAAAATAACAAACTAAATGAATAATCCCTCACCTGAAAAATGAAAAATTAAAAAAAAAAAAAAATGGACCCAAAACTTAGACACACAACGTTAGAGGTACATTAGAATAGCTTCATCTTTGATTTTGTACCTTTTCGATCACCCTAAAATTAGATCACACACCACCCAATTGGAACCACATCATGTCAACCTTAGTAAAATTGTCACTCACAAAAAAAAACTTAATAAAATACAAAAAATTAATCTCATATTTGTTTAATTAATTAATTTATTTTAGTTTTGCAAGTGTATATGCAAGTAACTGTTACATCAATTAGTATGTTAACCAATGTAATACACAAGATAAATGTTTACTGCATGTATCTAAACTTTATAATAAAAAAAAATTATAATATAAAAATTGTATTATGGTTAATATTTGTAAGAGAAGAATATTTTTTTAATACATAACTTATATTTTAGATTTATTATTAAACAAATGTATTTTAATATATTTTATTATTATTAATATTTAAGAATTATTGAAATTTAATTTAAAATAAAAGTGAAAATGATATATTAAAAAGATAAAATATCTAACAATAATCTTTTTGTAAAAACCTAAAAAAAAAATCGTTAAAAGATTAACATCTAAAAGAACTTTCACTCACTATAACTATTCTAATTTATGCAGCCTTGCTTCTTTGATAAATGATAAGAGAGACAGTTTTGAGATTTTGAATTTATTGCTAAATGGGTTTGTGACTTTATTTAAAATGGCCCAATGTAAACTGAGTTGAAGTTTTTGTAAATTCTTCGTGCACCATATCAATTTCAACTAACATCCTATCATTTCTTTAAATTTTATAAATTGCCCTCTATTTTGGATTTAAAAATCCAAAATTCAAAAAATATAATTTAAAAATCAAAATTTCGTTCCAGAAAAATAAACTTAAAATAAAATATATATATATATATATATATATATATATTCTGAAAAAAAACAGAACACAAAATCTAAAAATGCTTTCCGAAAAAGAATTTTCGGAATTCATAAATATGTTCCAAAAATTCAAATTCAAAAATGAATTCCAGAAAAAAAATTAAAAATATTTTCTATCTACACCCTCCCTTTTTTTTATAAAAACTTTTATGTTAGACATTATTATGTAACTTAATATCTCAACTAGGTTAACACCTCAAATAACAATAATTATCAGCTAAAAAAATATTATTAAAATAATATAATATTATTATTTTGCTTGTCATTAGGATTTGAACCCAATACCAATTAGTTACACCCTCCTTTCATTTAAGGATATTTTCTTCATTTTAATGGAAAATTGAGTGCAAATTGGAATTGATAGAATGTAGGGAGAAATTCACTGCAATTTTGGGTGGACTGTTTCTTCCTGCACCTCCATACCTTCTTCTTTCACCTTCATAAATTTTCAAATTTTCGAAAATGCCCCTCTATAGTATTCTGGATTACGTAATCCAAAAGTCATTTTTTAAATTTGTAATTACCTTCTGGATTATATAATCCGATAGTCTTTTTTCAGATACATGATTACTTTCTGGATTACAAAATCCGGAAGTCTTATTTAGCTTCCGGATTATGTAATCCAGAAGTCTCTTTTTCAAATGAGTTTCCGAATTACATAATCCGAAAACTATTCTATGGGGGTGATACAAGAAGGAGAAAAATGTATTTTCATGTTGTGTATGGAGGTGCCCGAAGAAGATAAGGAGGTGCAGGAAGAAACAGTCTTTTTGGTGCTCTTTCAAAATACAAGAAGGCCTACAAATAGTTGTACAAGCCCATGATATGAAAATTTCATATTGGCCCAACATATGGACCCAAACAGGGAGGACAACTCCATGGTAATATTTATGTTTATCTTATTAAGATAAATATTTTTCAATTGAAAAAACCTAAATTATCCTGTTTATGTTAAAATAGATTAGATTGGGCCGTTAATGCAACTCATCTTAACCTAATTTGACATTTAATTCCAAAATATTTGGTGGCACTTACACATGATTGGTAGGTTAAATAAGTTGAATGACCTAAAATTAAAATAATCATACCTTTTTCAGAAAAGAAAGAGACTTTCTTATAACTATGACATTCTTATATATGCCCTTAACTGAATCATAACCTAATATTATATATATATAAACCCTAAACCCAAAAGATTCAATAGACCAAAGATAATCATAATATCATTGAGATTTTTTATGGACCCACTAGTATAAATTTAACTATTTTTCTATTGTTTTAATATTATTAAATCTAACTTCATTATTTCTTTTAATAAAATTAAATATTAGAAATAAATTAATATTTATAAATATTATTTAAATTTATTATAATGTTGATGGAGAATATTTCGATTGACCAAATATGGATATAGATATGAATAAGAATATTAATATATTGACACCCAAAATCACTAATTTAATTGAAAAAATATTGTCACACTTTCACTTCAATGAGAAACCATTGCCATGTGTTTTTACTATTAAAAGCTTATCTTCAATGATTGTCAAGTGACACTCAGTTATCAAGATATAATTTTTCTATAAATAATATTTATTTTTAAAAATAGCAAAATGAGAACATATACATACTCGTCCTATTTGTGTCTTATATTTTTTTAAAAAAATTATTAAAATATTAATATTTTTTTTAATTTATACTGTTATGTATTTAGAATTGAAGACAAAAGAAATTTTTATATCAATTTTTTTTATAATATTGTGTTTTCTTTATTTTATTTTTATAAAATAAATTATTTAAACGATATAAATATAGATATGGATATACCTATTATTAAATTATATTATTAAATTATGATAAAGATAAGACACAAAATTTATACCTATTAGATATTAAGAACATACATAAATATAATTTTTTAGTTAAAAAATAAGGATAGATATATTTAAACTTGTGTCTACCCATGCTATATAAGAATTTTTTTTGGGCAAAAGAAAATGATTCATAAGATGTTGTGATAGAGAGGAATATATTCTCAAATTTTGTCTTTTCTCATGCATGGTGTCATATTAATTTAATAACAGTTATAATAAGATACAACACTGTGACTTACAATGCACGAAATTCATATACAAGACAAATAATGCTCTCTTTTTCATGCATAAATTCTGAAATCAAAATGTTTTGCCACTTAAAACTTCTTCAATACAACAGAATCACATATTATTGTAAATAGAATTAGTTTTTAGTTTAATATAAATTAAAAAAAGTTGTCACAATAAAAGATATCAAAACAACACTTAGAACTTGATTTTGTGAAATTAAATTAAACAAAAAAAATATTTATTAAGACGGTATCATGGTTACAATTATCTAACTTAATCAATTTCATTAAAGATGTTAGTAAGACTAATAAACAAAATTATCTATAATGTAATCTAATAACTTGATTTACACAATTAGTTTTTAATTTATTTATTAAGGAATAAATAAATAACGCGTTTTAGAATGTTTATGTATAATTTGTTTATTTTACGTTGTAGAATGTTTTAGGAGTTAAAAAAATACAATAGTCAATGCAATTCCAAATGAAAATTACAACTATAAAGACATCAAAATAACTTCTTCATAATATATAATTTTTTAATATTTTCAAAACCAATTAATCTCACAAATCGAGTCATCAGATTCCTTAATACTATTATAACTTTTTTTTTCATAAGTTATTTTCTAAGTTCTATGTAAGTTAAAACACCAATATGTGATATATTTTACATCAATTTCTAACCGATATAATAACACTAACTGACAACATCTTCATTGTAAAACAAATTAAAAAAAAAAAATTTGAAGGAAATATTTTATTGGTTATGATCCCAAATTTTTGTGTAAAAAAATTATAACATATCACATTGTAATTATCTAAAATGTTCCAATTCTTTTTATTACGATTTGTTGATTGTGTGTATTTCTCAACCCGTAATTATTGTAAATATACTTCACACAACATACCAGATTGTTAATAGAAGATGTTTCAACGTTGATTCAAACTAATGAATACAAAAACTTATCCAATTAAAATAGACGAATATTTCAATGTAAAAGTATTAAAACATAATTAAACTAACCATATATGTTAATAAAAACCAAAGTAGTAATATGAAATGACAATATCTAAGTACCACACATAGTTCTAATCCCTAACTAATACTAATTTAATCTCTTTAATTATGTATATGTCTAATGACTTATCATAAATATTAATTTTCACAATAGCATATAAGTAACCTCTTATCATTTTAAAAATTTTGTGAGGAAGACAACACATTTGGATTATGCATTGATCTGTTTTGTTGTTCAAGAGTTGTTATTTTATATTTTTCCATTGCTTTTTCGTCCACAATGAATAATGTTCTAGTGAACCTTCCACTCATTTAAGTGCACATTTTCACTCATTTGCCAAATTGCAATATAATATTTCCTCGTTGATAAATGCAATAGAATAATATATATGTGTAAATCAAATTCCAGCAAAGCAATCAATGCAATAAGAAACATTATAATGATGGTTGGTAGAAAGTAAATATAGGATTAAAATAAAAATGGATTATGTTGTAAACAAAATTTTACAATTTAAAGTAAAAAAAGGCAAGCAAAATGAAGCAGCAGAGACACAATCCAATAAAGTCAATACACAGAGTAATGTTTAATAAATTCTTTGAATAAATAAAATAATCAATTTATTAAAATAATCAATTTTATCAATATAATAATTTAATATAATAATTTATTTATTACTTTTGTCTTTTAGTTTCTAACTTATAAATTCATTGATGTTTTTTTATCTTTAATACTATTGAAAAAAAAAACAAATTAAAAAAATATTAATATTTAATATTTAAAACCCAAAGTTTTATTTAAAAGTGAAGTCATCACCATATGAATAGAAGAATTATTTTTTTTAACCCAATAGCTGCCGAATTCAGCAGCACTTTAGTGTCTGCTATGCACACAATAAAAAATTATGTGTAGACATATCCAAAACTAAGCCCACACTTTATTTTAATTTCATTTTCCTCCTATCTAAGGCTAAGCCCTCACTTTATTTCTATTTTATTGTCCCCCTATCTGAGGCTAAGCTCACACTAGAGTGAATAAATAATATAAATTATAATTTTGTGAGGGCAACTTGTAGGCTAGGTCGACGCAAAATACACCTATTGTGACGCCTATGTGACTGTCTAGTCAACGGTAATTGTGTCCCACAAACCCGCCAATTTTTTGCGTCGAGGGTATTAGCTTCCAAAGTTTGGTAAAAGCAAAGTCCACGCTAATTACACTTAAGGCCCATTCTAAAAGCATATTTTTTTTTTGTAGTGGTTCTAATTTGCACTAGTATAATTGAGAGTTCACTACAAAAAAAATGTTTTTAGTGACCACCAAAATTAGTCACAAAAGTTCCAAAAATCGATCACTGAATTGATTTCCAACGAATATAAGTACCAAACTCAAGTGGTAGCAAAAACTCTAGTAGCAAACCACTTAGCGACCACTTATTTTATTGGTCGCAAAATTCCAACTGAAAAAATTAGTCGTTATGCTGGTCGTAGAGGATTTGATCACCCTAATTTTAGGAAATCAATTTAGCAAAAAAAAAAATTGATGGAGAATTTGATCACCAAATCGGTTGCTATTAAAATAAAAAAAACTTTAATAGTTAATTTGATAATATTATTATTAATGTTCAAAACTTATATGTCACTAATTTATAGTTATTTAGCAATCAAAATCAAATTAATTATTATAATTTATAATAATTTATTTGTATTTAGCGATTGAAACTAAAATGACGATTAATTTATAGTTATTTAACTATTGAAATCAAATTAATTACTAAATTATAATGATTTAACAACCGAAATCAAATCTCACTTATTTATACAAATTTAATGATTGAAATCAAATTAGTTTCTAATTTATATTAATTTAATAATTAAACTCAAAACACTATTTCACGATTAAATTTTTTTAATCACTAAATACACATTTTTTAGTGGTTATTTATTCTCCATAGACAATCTTAAGTCTGAAAAAATGTTAGAGCGCTAAGAATTTAAAAAAAAAAAACATCAACCAAACAACTTAAACATTAAAAGTTGAAGCAGTTAAAATATTATATGTTTTTAATTATATATATATAATTAGAAAATTATTAAATAAAAATTAATTTAAAAGACAACGTAAAATTGATTAAATTATATATTATTTTAGAGATTAATTTTTTAAAATTGGTATTCTAGACATCTACCGATTTAAAAATTATTTATTAATAATAAAAACTAATTTAATAACCAATAATTTTTTTAGTTTTTAAAATAATATATAATTATTAATTATACTTACTAATTATTTTTTATGTTTAAGTTTGAGTCTATTATTAATAATAGAATGTTTATATCTTTCAATTTTAATTTTGATATCTATAAAAGGAGAATCATGATCACTAAACAAAATCACTTGAAGAGTAAACAAAACCCAGGATTTATTCGATTTGTTACACATCAATCACACAAATATCTCATGTCACCACACCATGCGTTCCTTCATCTGAAAGTCTTGCTCCAAAAGTTTACGACAACGAGAACCCTAGCACGAGAGAGCATGCAAGACAAAACCATAAATAGCAAAATAAAAATGTCGCACACATCGACTCAACACAGTACTGTGGAGAAAGGAAAAGGGTGAAGAGAAATAACAGAGTTGAATACGGTGTATCTATCTGTATCTATCTTTCACACTGTGTGAAAAGGAAAACAAAGGCCAAACTCATAGATACTATATAAGGAAACTTAGGTTCTTTTTTCTTTCTGGCTTTGGCATGAACAAAGATAAGATTAGAAGCACTTTATCCAAATGGAAATTATTGTTAGGGCAAATGCATGTATCTGAGATGATCTTGGGTGTGTATGAATCTTTCTCACAAACCGACAATGTGATCCTAAATGCAGAGTTCAGAATTATGAAAGAGTGGAAGAATCATGGGAGGGTTTCTGAAGGAAGGGTCATTCTCATACCTAACGTTTCTACAAAACCATTCTTCAATTTTTATTTTTTTTTTTTTTTCTCTATACATCACAATTTGAGAATGCAAACACATACCCTTTTTATTATCATACACCAATTTGGAATTGTTTAATTCATAGAAGATATTTTTCAATTTAAGATATTTTAAAATATCTTACAACTAGCTATTCTTGATTAAATATTATGATATTTTTTTAAAATTAGCTTATTTTAAAAAATATATGCACTACAAAAAAATCATTCAATTTTAGTGAAAAAAATAATTAATTTCTATATTAACTAAATTAGAGATATTTTAAAAATTAAAAAAAATAAACTTATGCTGGTATATAAGTTTTTGTAACGTTTCACAGTCAGAGTTTTACTTCATTATTGTGTATTTCTATGGAGAAAAAAATATAGGGAGCGAAAAATAAAAAAGGGGAAAAATTAAATTATTTGATTGAAAATAAATAGATAAAGAAATAAACTGAAAATACGGATTTTTATGAGAGATCGAAGAAAGAAATAATGTAAAAGGTGGTTTTTTGACATTATTTAATTTATAAATTTATATTATTAATTATTAATATTATTTTTTATTAATGTTTATATTATTTGTTTTATTACCAATATTTTTTTTAAAAGTTTTATTAATTTATTTTAGTTATTAATATTATTTTATTATTAATGTTAGTGCACTTATTTGGCAAAACAAGAAGACAATTTAAAGAAAACAATGCCCACAGTGTGGGCTACATACTCCCTTTTGCGTTTTTTTTAAGAACTAGTTTTTTTTTAATAAATATGTGAGTTTATTTAAGAAGTGATAATTATATTTAATTTGTGTTTAAACTTTAATCTATTTAATTTGCGTTTAAACTTTAATCTATTTAATTTGTGTTTAAACTTTAATCTATTTAATTTGCGTTTAAACTTTAATCTATTTAATTTGCGTTTTAGGTAGAGAATATGTTTTATATAGTGTAAATAAATTTTTTAGCCTAGCGTTGTTCGATTTTCCATATGAAATTTGCATGGATAGAAAGGTAAAAGCGAAGAGATAGGGTGAACTTGGTATTATAGAAATAATTTTAAGAGATACGTAAAGTTAGACCAATTTGGCTTGAAATCACGAGATATACTAAACGAAAAATAAACCAAAAAGGTGTAAGTAGTAAATGAGAGGTGTAGCAGAAGAATTCTTAACTTAAGGACACTAACCCTTTTCTTCAACATTGTTTTCTTCTTCTTTTTTAAAATTTTTCCTATTTTCTAAAATTTATGTTTCTTTCTCTTCCCTAGATATTTTAGAGTTGTTAAGAAAATATCCAACATCCCCTAATTTTAATTGAGTGTTAAAAATCATAAAACATAAAATATGAATTATGCATAATCTATAAGACGAATAAATTCAAACAAATCATATAAGATGTGAGTGTTTCGTCTGATAAACAATACACATTGTGTTGTCTTTTATTAGGTCTGATAACACCTATAAAACATGAGACGATACACATATAGTCTAATTGAACATCGAACTACAATAATTATCTATTAAAAGTTGGTAAAAACCACCTAGAGATGGAATAATTGTTGGTTGTAAAGAATAACACTTTTAGGGAATTCGATGATAGAGCATCTAATTGTTGTCATTTTAGTGTCAAATTAAAATGATTTTAATGTAAACCGTCTAAGATGCTTTATGTGTTTCTTTAAAGTACGAGAGTAAATTAAGATATCACTATGAGCACTATAACAAATTTATGCACAAATGATTGGAATATCCTATTCAAATAGTCCATAAAGATAATCAAATGATTAGTCACACTAAATGACATAATCACTTTCAATGAATTTTTTTTTGTTTTTATCAATTGATTAACATTTAAATTGGTTAAAACATAGCAAAATTTGATTTTGAAAAAATAAAACTCTAAGATTTTAAATTATTAGAATGTTCATAGCTTTGTATTCACTTTTCTCAATTTGACCAAACCTAAATTGATTTCAAACATTAGTAAAAAAGAAATTAAACGATTTTTTTTAAAAAAACTTATTCTAAATTAAAAATTATATATATATATATAGAGAGAGAGAAAAAGAGAGAAGCTTGGGGTAAAACAAAAACAAAGAAAAAAAGTCAAGAAAGATCTAAGAATGATAATGGAGTTAGATCTATTGGGTTTTACAAATACGTAAATGACCATTTCAAGCAAAATTGAGGAAAAATAATGTTGCTTTTAAGAGTAAAAAGTAAGTCTTTTAATTAAAATATGAACATAGAATAAAAAGTAAGTTAGTTTTACACACATGTATGAGGATTATATGAGAGCATGCTTCAATTATTAATTTGACTAATTTTGAAAATAATGAGACAAAAACTTTATAACTCAAGCTATTATCTTCACACATCACATTCATCCACTATTTTTAACTTTAATACAACTTTCTATATTCACACAGGAAAATTTCATATTATTATAGATAGCATAGAGATTCTTACAATCATATTATTACATTTTTTTATAATCAAATTATTATTGTTGTTATATAATACTAAGTAATTTTATTAATGACTATTTTTTTAAAGAATCTAACTGATTATTTTTAGTCAAGTATTTTTCTTAATTATATTTTTTTATTAATAAAACTGAAACTTAAAAGCTTACTTCAAAATAGCACTTAAATTATTTAATAGTTATATATTCAATATGAATGTTATGTTGAATAATTGTCTAATGAATGAATGAATAAATAAATAATAAAAATAAATTTAGAAACAAGTATTTAAGTGATATTTTTTTTTTTAACTTTTCTTAAGAATGTAAACTTATATTTAATGTAAAATGTCTGATCAATATTTAAATTACCTAAGAATCTCAATCTAAGTTTTATCTTTAAATAAATTCATAAATATCATAAGGCACTATCTATTATAATCCTTAGCAAAAACTAGCAAACAAATTTAATTATAAAATGTTTGCAATTTCGGTGACAACAGTTAAAATTGGTAAAAAGTGTCTAAAGTTATTTTCGCAATTAGATTTCTGAATCAAAAATTTAAGATATAACCATAATATATTATATATTGATAACTCATTTTTTTTTCTACATCCACCCTATAATTTTCAAAACTATCATTTTAATTATTTTTCTTATGATTTAATTATTTAATTACAAATTTACTTTTTATTATATCTTTTTTTAAAACTATCATGTTTCAAAATATAATTTTTTATTGAGATAACTTAAGCTTAACTAGTTAGTATTTTAGGTGCTTTTTGGTGGCTCTGACTTTTGAGTCTGGCTTCTGCCAAAGCAAAAAGTTCAGCAATGGCTTTCATTTGTTTTCCTTAATAATCCATGTGAGTAGCTTGATATGCATAATTTTGCAAACCATTACCTTCTACCAAATAAGTTCATATTCCAATTCATTGGGGAAAATTACAAATTTGAGTCCTATTACCAGAATAAGGTTCAATGTCCAACTAATTGAATTTGACATGAAACAAAAGTTTGGTACTGGCTTATAACCTCAAAAAAGTAATCATGAAAAACTTGAAGGTTGAGAAACAAGAAAAACCAAAACAAAAAACAGTACTACATGGTACAACCATGAAAAGTTGCTACTATAAAAAATTACTATTATCATATAAAACTGTCAAATCATATAACTTTGGAGCACTATTACATCCATTTACTGTGCTAAACATTAACTTAATGTAACTAATTTACATGTATAATAATAATATATCCCTACAAGTTTGTTCAGAATCCCCATAGGCCACTGGTGTACACATGTCCTAGAGAAGGTGATGAATATTCCTGGTTCCCAAATGATCTTTGAAACATTTCATCATTGTACATGAGAGAGGAGATGTCAGCATCAAAGTCTTTATCCTGTGGTCTATGTGTTCTGAGGCTACTACTTGATCCATGGTTTTCAATCAGCATCCCCAACATGGACTGTTCCTGATCCATGAAATAGGTTGAGCAGTGTGAGTTCCCAACTTGGAGGGATTGGTGGGGCACAGTAGGGGAGGATTTGGGAAGAGTCCAAGAGGCAGGGGAAACATCAAAGGGGTTTGAAGAATATGAAGATGATGATGCCATCATGAGAGTCTCTAGGCTATCAACTATGTGTTCATCATGTGTTCTTAGGTCCTCACTTTGGTTTGGATCTGAGAAGTGTGATGACTCCCCCATAACAGCCTTTGCTTCACTGGTGTTGTATGGAGAAGAATCCATCAATGAAGGCATGTCCTTTCCAAAGGAGGTGAACCTCACCAAACCAGAAATCTGCATTTTCTTCCCACAGTTAGTCTTCTCAAAAATCCTGCAGATGGCCCAATTATTCTGAAAAGGAAACCAAACCAAACCAAAACAAACAAACATTAGTGAAGTATAAAACAACAACAGAAAAAGCTGAAAGGTTAATGTTTTTTGCACTACACTTTAGGACAATATTTGTTTTGGTCCCTTTGATTTTTTAGAACAAAAGCAGAAACAGAAAACCAAGTTTACCATGGCCTTTTTGTGTGGATTGTGCATGGAATGATCATCTTCTAATCTGTATTCATGCATGACCCAGTTTGTTTTTTCCCCACTTGGAGCTCTTCCTTTGTAGAAAACCAGAGTTTTCTTCATCCCAATAAGTTTCTTTGCCTTGTATATCTCTTTGTCTTTGCCTGTGGCCTTCCAATAACCAGCACCAGTGGCTCTATTAGTCCTTTGACCAGTTGGGTATTTTCTGTCCCTCACAGAGAAAAAATACCACTCCTTTTCACCCATTTTGGCCATACCTTCATTCAAAAACCACAAACATAACCAAAAGGTACCATAAATAAGAATGAACAACACCAAAAGAGGAAAAAGATTACTCACAAGGCAAATCCCACGGTTCACACTTGTTCAAATCAGCCTCTCCAATGGCCCTGGAGCAGAAGCAGCTATCAAGAACCTTCTGTGAGAGGTAATGAGTGATGAGTTCTTCATCTGTTGGATGGAACCTGAACCCTGGTGGCAAATCAAACGCTTGCTCTGCCATTATCTCTCTGTGATTACTGTTCTCCATTGCATCCATCAAACACTTTCCAAGTCCTGTGTTTGATCACAAAAAACAAAATGAGAAACAAGACAATCACTTTCGAAACAAGGAATCAGCTGACACACTGAACATCTGATACACAAAGATGAGAACCGTTTTTCATGATCCTTTCTCTTAACAACAAAAGGGGCGAACCTGGCACAAGATTGGCTAAGAATGTGGCAATATGGAATCACAAAGTTGTGCAGAGAATGAAGTGAAGCGAGAAAAGAGAAAGGTGTGTGTGAAATGTTTCTTAGAAAAGGACTGTGTTGGGGGAAACATAACTCCTTAAATAGTGGTTTCTTTTGTGGGTTCAAAGAACCGTGGCTTGCATGACAACTTGTGGGGTGGTTTCATGCTTTTAGCTGTGTCGTTTCTCACTTTTTTTGAGGTTATTTTCCTCATTAATTTGACCAGGAACACCTCACCAAGTGACCCTGCACGCAACTGTTTCATCTCACATTCTTCTCTTCTCTTCTTATATCACATACCTCTGCTGTCGTACAAGCCAAATCACCATCATAATGCATGTTTTAGCAACAGTGATTTTTACACTTTTAATGTTTATTATGCTATTCTTCATTTGTCACCATGTTCTAGATGTGAACCAAAATTAATCGCTTTTTAATACACTCTATATTTTTTTTTATTTTTTTAGACTTAAAACTCCAAAATTACTTAAGAAAACCGAAATAGTGATTTTGGTAACGGTTCATAATTTAATGTGATTTATGCATTGGATCATGTCAAACATATTTAAATCATTTTAATTTTAATATATATATATATATATATATCATTGGCATTAATTTAAGGAAATTTTACAAAAAAAAACATCTTATAATATAAATATTCATGTACACAATGTAAAATTTAAATGAATTCTAATAATGTTTTAAGCAATCTAACTATTTAAAGAAAAAATTTACTTTTACAACTACATAGTCAAAAATATCAATTTAGAATTTTTCAGAATTTTTCCATCTTCTTATATGGACCCATAATTTAATAAATTTTTTATTTTTTTTTACTTTTAGCAATTATAATACAAAGCAATTCACTCCTGGGTTGTCAACTCTTTTTTTAAAACTATGAGTCCCTTTGTTATTAATTATTTTTTCAAAAATATAAATTATTCTTAAATCATTTTAAAGGTTAAATTATATATATAACATCCAAAATTAGGTTTATTTATGTTTACACCAACGTCTCTTTGATTTATTCAACAATAATAATTTATAACGATATAAATTTTTTAATTACTTTCATACTTTTTTATTTTTCATTCAATCTTCTCCTACGTACCACTCTCGACGTATGTAACGTTCTTATCTTATCTTTTACCATCATTCAATAGTGATAAATATTAAAAAAAAATACAATAAGAACATACAAAAAAACATGTCTATTATTTTTTTCTAGTAATTATGATAACTTTGAGTTGCATATATATCTAGTTTCTTCGTTAGTAATATATTAAAACTTGAAATTAAATAGGTTTTATATTTTGTTTTGTTTTTGAATATGAAATAAAAGAGAAGTAAATATATCGAGCATGCAAACAATACTTTATATCCAACGTAATAGTGAGATTGGATATTATCCAAAAGCACACAATCTTTTCGTGAGAAGTAATAAGAACAAACGTTGAGTAACATATATGAACAACTCCACCTTATCCACTCAAAAGTACGTAAATTACGTGAAACTAAAAGGAAAAAGAAATAGCTGTTACTTGCTTTTTAGAAGAAGCTGCAACAGACAAATAAATATGAGAGAAAAAAAAGTATGTCATATATTTACCTAGAGTTATCAATTTTAAAAATAAATTATTTTAATAATGAATTATTGTTTATAATCCCTTATATTCAGAATTAGTTTTTATTTTTAATAATTTTATTCAAACATATTTTAATGCGAGGGTCTAATTCAAGTTATTAACATTCGAGTTGTTATAAAATAAATTATATTTGAATTATACTGATAAAAAATATTTGCATAGTAATTAAGAAATTACTACGTACTAAGAACTTTTGTGGTTGCTGAATTTGTGTACCTTAGACATTAAGATATTCTCTTTTCATGTTTATCTAAACCATAAATACCATTTATTCAAAAGATATACATCCACCACTAGCACCAACTTTTTTTTAATAAAAGCTTATAATTTGTTCAATAAAGGAGACGATATTAATTAATGTAGCTTAAATAAAATTAAACTTTTTTCATTACACCAATCACATCTCTTTTGTCTTTTATTTTCCTTAATAATAAAGATTAATTTAAATATATGCTACGTACTTATAAAGTATTTGGAATATTAAAATATGCAAATAATAATAATTACTTGAACCATTTTGTTTACTACTAGTTGTGTAGATTATAATAAATAAAGTTTTCTTTTCCCAAAAAGAAAAATAAATTATTATGTGTGATAAAAATCTTTGTCCATTAAAACATGTACGATTGAAAGTAGCTCTATCATTGTACAGCTTGCACAAATATCTAATCTTAATTAGTCTCACTACAAAATATCTGATAATTAGTGACAAATCTATTTTTTCCGTCACTAATACCGTGATCGTAAAAATTTTAGTGACAACCTTTTTTAAAAAATTTACATACATACATACTATTTTGTTCGTTAATTTTTATTTTTTTTCTTCATTTTCTATATGTTTAATGTTTAATTCTTGAATACGAACAAGTAATTGATCTGAACTGCATTACAAAACTAAATTAATTTTTAAAAACTTGAATTGTACAATGCTTAAAATGATTAAATTTTATTACATAAAAAATATGTTTTAGAATAAGATATTTGTTAACCATACTTCAAATACATTAAAAAATAAATTGATTTTTTTAACTCTAATTTATTTAATTTAAACAAGTATACCATTAAAATAAGTTTTAGAATTCGATTTAGTTCAAAAATAAGTCGGTTTATGTTTTTGTATGTCAATATAGTCTCACATCGTTCAGAAATCGAGGTCAAAGACGGTTTAAAGACAAGTATACCAAAGGCGCTCACTCATGACCACAAGGTTAATGTTCCAACCTCAAGTTCGTTGGACAACATCGTTAGGATCAGCCATTGTTTTGGAAGTTGGTGCTCGTTTATAATTTATATATTTTTACCCATTAATTTATATAAAAATTATATAACAAATATGCTCTTTGTAAAGTTTTTTTTTATGTTTTTATCAATGAACTTATAAGACTAAGACCAAGTGAGCTTAAACTTTGATTTTAATAATATATGCATGAAAATTTAAATTCCCCATTATTTTATTGTGATTTATTCCTTTGTTTGGTGACTGCTGCAAAACCTACTACAGTGTACCAAGAAACCAATAACTTTGTCTGTATTGTAACGAGGTTTGATCCCATGAATACATTATTGGAGAAAACTAGATTCTAATGAAGGTGGGCCCAACCATTGTAGCTCCTTCCAATATGGAATTCATACTATGAAATTCACATTTTCTTTTTATGTTCTCTTCATATAAATAACTTTAAAAAATGTTCATCTTTTGTAATAATATCATTCCCAAAAAAAGCCCTTAATTTAATTGTGCTTTTATTTTCTATTAATCTATTTTATTCTTTACATGGAGCTTATAGAGATAGTTTAAGAAAAAAATTACTTTTAAATAAAATAAATATAATTAAATAACAATAATAATAATTAAATTTTTATTTATTACAAGAAAAATATTAAATAATAACTAATTTTAATGACAAAAAATAATTAGTAGTTTTTATTATTAATAAAATTTATAAAGTAATTTTTAAATTAGTATCTAATATTATCTACCACTATAAGAAAATAATTAAATAAAAATTAATTTTAGAAAAAAAAATAATTAGGTGTTATATTGACTAAATATTATTTTATAGACTAAAAAAATATTGGTATCTAGTTTCTATTATTTGATAAATAGTTTTTAAATTGATATATAATTAGTTACAAAGGTTTTAGCTACCAACTTTAAAATCTAAATAATTGGTGCCTAAAATCTGGATAGCTAATTGAATACCAATTTAAAAAGTATTTATCAATAATAGAAACTAATTTAGTTAACAATAATTTTTTTAGTTTTTAAAATAATATCTAATGTAGTCAATATAGAAACTAATCATTTTTTGTCTCTAAAATTAATTTCTATTTAATGATTTTCTAGTAGTGTACCAAAGTTTGAACTACTAACTATTTTATATTGTAAATTAATTACTAATTTATAATTAAAAATTAATTATAATATAAAATATAATAACTAAAATCTTAACTAATATTAGATACTAGTTTAGAAACTATTTTAGATAGTAATAATTTTTTAATTTATAAAATAGTATCTAATTTAGTCAATATAATAATTAATTATTTTTATTTATAAATTAGCTATAATTTAATAAAAAATTAGTGGAATAATTTTTTTTCCAATATGTTATAATTGACAATCACTTATTAAACCATTTTTTGTGTGTGTGAAACAGGTTAATTTAACATCATAAGTAGGAAGAAAGAATGCAAGTAGCAAACAATAGGTTTAGAAGTGTGAGATGAGGAAAGTGCATGATGTGACAAGATTATGAAACAAAAAATTTGCCATTGAATTCTATGCTCATTCCCCTTTATACCTACTTACAACCAATGAACCTGTTCTTCTCATCAACAATAGTCACCCTTTTAAGTCATGCAACACAAAGAAGGATTTGTAAGTAAACTATATAGGTTAACACTTTAAGTAGTATCAATCTATAACATACTCAAGTATTATAAAAAAAATATTAAAGAAAAAAATATAAAAATGAGGGACTAATCATAATTCACTTAATATAGAAGTCTATTACAAGACAAATGAAAAAGAGTAGGAAATTTATATGCTTATAATATATGTATATGATCATTAAGAGGTTGTTAATATCTTGGTCTTCTTCTGCCAACCAATAGTAATGAGAAAATGATGTTGCATGCATATGCCCTCAGATTTTGAATGGTATATTAATGTTGTTGTTATATATTGAATATTGTTTTTGTAGGTTTTGACTAAACCCTAATTTTGCTTCTCTTTAGTTTCTGATTTTCGAGTTTGGTTCTCTAATTTATTTTCTAGATTTCAAGTCAATCTTTAAATTTGCATGTGTTATTTATTTTGAGTCAATTGAATCTAAAATTAACACATTTATTTAAGTTACTATGAAGAAATAATTTAGTCGATGAAAAAAAAAATATAAAAGGATCACCACAACAAGAAAATCATTAAATAAAAATCAATTTTAGAGAAAAATAATAATTAGTGACTATATTGATTAAATGAGATACTATTTTATAGACTAAAAACTTATTGATATCTAAATTAATTTTTATTATAGATAAATAGTTTATAAATTCGTATTTAATTAGCTACCAAAGTTTTAGCTACCAACTTTAGAATCTAAATAATTGGTAGCTAAAATCATGGTAACTAATTATATATCAATTTAAAAACTATTTACAAATACTACAAACTAATTTAGATACCAATAATTTTTTTAGTCTCTAAATAATATTCAGCTTAGTCAATATAACAACTAATTATTTTTTTTTCTCTAAAATTGATTTTTATTTAATGATTTCTAGTAGTGTGTGAATTAAAAAAAAATGTATGTTTTTAAAATTTCGAATTCTAAAAATCTCAAGAAAAAAAAATAGGAGACCAAAATATCGAAATAAAAAATGGAAGAAAGACTAAGACATGAAAAATGAAAAATAAGATTTTAACCATTTAATTTATAAATTTTTTAATATAGGTAATTAAAGTTGTGCATGTACAAAGAAAATAATTATTTTTTTATAACTCCATATCATAAAACTCTTGATTTTTCATGTCAAAGTGAAATCCCAAAATAAAATGTTTTTTCAAATAAGATTTCACTATGGTAAAGTTACCAATGTTTTCAAAAAAGTTTCAAATGTTGATAAAGTAATTTCAATTTCATCTCCTTAATTTATTGATTGACATTGTATAAGAAAATTAAAAGAAAATGTAAATGACTTTTAGATATAGGGAACTTAAACTTTGGTTTTAACAAATCCTTTTTTATTTAATTATGAAATCAGTTATTATTCTTTTTCTAAACAAATTTCACTAATTAAAAGATGATCAAATAATAAAATATTTTCATATGGTGATATATATGATTGTTGAAACAAACAACTAGCTCATAAGAAAACTTATTTTGAGATACAAACAACTACCTTATAAAAAAACTTATTTTGAGTTGTCTATTGTCACATAACCTTTGGTAGGAATAAAGTCGAGTTGTTTGACCCATCAGGTATATTATGGCCAACCAATTATTTAGTTTCTAAATTAGGTATGTAAAACCTTGGTGGTTAATTAGATATCAATTTAGAAACTATTTAACAATAATAGAAACTAGTTTAAAAACCAATTTTTTTTATCTATTTCATGATTTTTTTTTTAGTGTAATAACTTGTATATATTTATATATTACTATACAATTTTTATAACTTATCTTTCTCTTGTATGTATATGATTAAAAAACATTGTTATTGTGTGTTCTTTTGAATTGAAGTGATTCTTATATTATTTTTTTTCAAGTGATAAAAAAAAGAAGATATATGATGTTGCATACTAAAGATAGAGTTTTAAATGGGTAATACAAAACTATCTCTATATGTAGTGATTTGGCAGCACAATAGCTTTCAAAGACCCATGACTTTGTCTCTCATGAAATGACGTTATTTGCATACATTATTGGGGAAAAATAAACTACAATCCAAACAAAGGTGGACCCAAGAATTGTACCTTCATTTTCAATATGAGATTGACGGGAATAATGGAAATTATTGTACAACTCATTAGAAAATATCATGCTTTATCTACCAATGATTTAGTTTCACTAAAAAATTATTAAATATAGAAAAAAAATTGTTACATTAATTTTTTTATAAAAGTTTTATGTTAGGCCAAATAGTGATTTTATAAAAATATTGATTAAATTAAATTTTATTTTAGAAATTAATAATTATATTTTATCTCTAAAATTATTTTTATTTAATAATTTTGTAGAAATGCTTGAATTTTTTCATTTTCATATAATTTTCATATAATTGTGCTTTTCTTAAAAATTAATATATATGTTCATAATGAAAACCCTACTCTACTCATGAAAAATTAAATAATATAATTACCAATTATAACATTACTACAAGAAAATCATTAAATAAAAAATAATTAAAAAAAAAAATTAGCTACTATATTGACTAAATTATATATTATTTTAGAAACTAATAACATTATTAATATTTAAAATAGTTTCTGTTATTAATAAAATTTATAAACTAGTTTCTAAATTGGTATATAATTAGCTAATAAAGTTTTAGCTACCAACTTTAGAATCTAAATTAATTGGTAGCTAATTAAATATCAATTTAAAAACTAATTTATAAATTTTATTAATAATAAAAACTAATATATTAATAATTTTTTTAGTTTTTATAATAGTATCTAATTTAATCAATACAGTAATTAACTATTTTTATCTTTAAAATTAATTTTTATTTAATAATTTTCTTTTATTATATATTGAAATTCCTAATATAATCAACAACAAAATAATTCGTACAAATGAAACAAATTACTCAATAACACTATTTTAAACTATATATATATATATATAGAACATATATAAAGTAAGCCAATTTAGAAACTCTCATTAAATAAAATAAAAATTATTTGAATTTATTTATAATTAATATAAAAAAAGTCAAAACATTTTTTTATATTCAAAATGGGGAGTGGATATGACAAAATATTTATACCCACGCGTAAAGTCCTCGACAAATAGAATATGAAATATTTAAATCGATAGTTTGTTGGTAATTTAAATTTCTTTTTCCCTCTACCCATTTATACCGATGAACCAATTATCACACTAGCCATATAACATTAACGGGTAAATATCATATATATTTTTCATATATATAAATACTATATGAAATATTTTATTAGCTAGTAGAGTATTTAGAATCAAATCGACTAAAAAACAACTGAAAATCGATAATAGGTTAAAATTCAATTTAAATTTATTTTTCAAAACTGAATGGTTCAATTTAGTTTGTGCTTCAATACTTTGAAACTAATCCAAATCGAATTGAAATAAATTATTTAAATATTATTATATTACTTAGCTTTAAAAATTTAAAAATATATAAATTATTTTACCAACAAATACCTGGCCATTAATAACAAACAAGAGACAATTTTTTTTATTGGTGAAACGTGTAATGAATAACTTCCCAAATGCGTACATATATACCAAATGGGAACATCAAACTAAATTTTCCATATAAAGGAAAAATACAATGTTTGCATGTATCAAGTGGATTAAGCTCACTTTCCTTTTACATCTACAAACAATGAACCTAATCTTCCCATAAACAAAAATAATTATTATAATAGAATTGGAGTATATGTTAAATACTTATATTTTTTATATTTTTTATTGTCAATAAAAAAATTATTATTACTTTCACTAAAATATGGATTAAAATAATTTTTGTTCTTATCGAAAATGAATCTGGGAAGTGCAACTTAGTAAGGATTGTGTGTTTATCGAAAAACAAGCTTTCAACTGGTCTCTGATGAGAGAAGGAGGTCCACCTGCAAAAGACTATTCGATGCTTAAGTTCGTAGGATCACAAAGAGTATAAGAGTAAGAATATAGAATAAAGTTTAGTGTGTCCTTTCACCTATTTATAGGTCTGGTTGGACTCAATATTGAATGGTTATCATAAAATATAAATGGATCTTATAATAGTAGTTATAACCGATAGTAACCTATAAAAAATTTATGGTATTATTTATGTGTCTTAAATATAATATTAAACTAAAAGTAGTTGTGAATATTTTTATTTATAATATTATATTAATTTATATTTATAATTTTTAATGTTGTAGATATTATAATCGTAAATGATTAAATGGAGATTTACAAATACTTTTCCCAGTTCTCTTTATATTTCAACTTTTTATCAACAAGTCACTAGATATAAATGCAATTGAACAGATTTATCACGAATGGACAATATATTTTCTACTAATTAAAAATTAGTATTAGGTAAGTTTATAATTATGTTTAGAACTTAGCCATTTTCATTACATATAGCTACTTTGGTTTTTATCATTTATTATTATAATTTAGCTTTGTTTAAATGTTCATGTATTTAAATTGTACAAGATTATAAAGATAATAGTATTCATTACTCTGGATCAATATTCAAATTTCTTGTGTTGGCAATTTGATTGTGGTTATACTATTACAAGTTGAGAAATAGACAAAAATAGCACATCTATTAAAAATATTAAAGTATATTATATTAATTATATAATATACTGATCCATTTGGCTGGTGAGAATATACTGACTCTACTAATATAATGGAATCACATAGATGAAGTTATTTAGTTGGTGAGAATCGAAGGAGGTCCATTTGGCTGACTTTGAGGTTTGAAAGAACTGATCAGAGCATATCAAATGGATTTACCCGAAGATGATGAGATATTGAGATAATTATGTGCATGACTGTGTGGATTTCACAACAGTAGTATGCAGGTCTCTGGATGCTAATTTCAATACACGAGTCTTCCGGAAGTAGAGTCAAGTGTCTATGTGTTGTGAGTCAGTAAAAGTCTGACATATGAAAGATGAATTTTATGAATGTAACAGACACTTGATGGTTTGAGAAATCATATGAGAATTGATGAATTATGCTTATTAATTTGAAATTTAAATTATATCAAAACTTTTTATATAGATAGTTTACCCTGTTATTTGTTTGTGTTTGTTTCTTTATCTGTGATGATCGTGTTTTACACGGAAGCAGATGTTTTATTTGAATGCTTTGTTTTGTTGTTAAAACTTTTGATGTATATATTAAATCCCTGTGAAGAGGGATATTTCTTTTGAGATACACATATGAGAAAGTGGTATATGTTATTTGTAATTAGATATTGCTTGTTTTACTTTTATTTCATTATATATGGGTAAAATTAAGGATGTTACACCAACTCAACCAATGATGGGGCGGGTTACCAATTTTAGCCCATATAACCTTGGCAAGCCAACTCACCCCCGTCCTGCCTTGCGTTTGGGGAACCAATGGCGGGTTGAGCCAAAACGGGTCTGGTTAGTGCAATTCATGATGACATGTAAAAAAGAAGATAAAACATAGATAAAATACTCACAATAATTTATATTAGTTCATCTACCGCAACATACTACATCTAGTTCTTGACCAACAAGTCAAGTTCAACTAGGTAAACTAATGATGCAAAGTACACTAGATTATTCTTTGGACTTATAGCCACACTTGGCTAATCCTTAGAGTATTATTTCTCAAGTCAATATTGGCTTAATAAGTATTATTTTCCCATCCACTCTTGGCTCAATGAGTATTCTTTCTGAATCACTCTTAGCTCAATGAGTATTGTTTTCCAAGTTACTCCTAGCTTAACGAGTATTCTTTGGACACCTAGTAACTTCTAGCTACTCCCTTGGATATTGTTTTTCAAACAACCACTCTTGGCTAAAGTCTAAAAGTTGGGTGTTTCAATTATCAACAGATTATTGGATTTGATCACCAAGGGGAATTGTGTCTGACAAAAAATACAATGTCTAGGCTATTTCTCTTAGTTTAGGAAGAGATTACGCCTTTTGAAAAATTCAAGGTAAGTAGGATAAACATTCTTAGTGTTTTTCATAATGTTCTTCAAGATCCATATATTTTGCTAGTGTTCCTGCTCTAATGTATTTTATCTTTACACAACGTCCTTGATAAATAGAAATGCTTATTTCTCTTGATAGCATATCCTTTTGCACAAATTCATGGTTAAAATCCACACCATATAAGGCAGACAAATAGGTCAGAGTTGAAATATTCATGTCTTAGGAGGTTGGTGACAAAGAAACTTTAACTCTTTTCTTAAGATATCACTTGATGTTGACTTCAGCTTGCATCTTTAGCAGATCTCTTTGAGAGACAAAGTCAATGAACATTTCTTGCAATCAAATAGTACACACACGTGTATATATATTCAAGAGATATAATATTATTTGTGTGTATAATCTAATCCCATAAACGTATATTCTGATCATATGAGCATTATGTCAGACATAAGGAAAGGTTATACAATGTTATTTTGTCTATCAAGAAAAATATTTGCATCTTACATAATTTTTTATATTGAAAATCAGTCGTCTTTCAAACAATGTGTGATCATATTTAAATTTGGATATTTTCAACACTTAGCCAAAATCATAGGGTGTTCCTTAACATTAATTTTAAAATGTGAAGGTATATAAATTTATTTTTAGAAAGGAAAAGGTGGTATTAAACATCAAAACCCTTAATTGGAAACAATATTATGAGTCAATTTGAACTCCAAACCTGAAGTAGTGGTTTATTTCTTTCATTGGACATGACCATCACCATCGTGGTACACCTTCTGGATATTGCCATGTCCGGAAAAAAAATATAAAACTCATAAAAATATTTGTATTATTAAGAAAAACATGAAAAAAAGCATTATATAATTTATTTATTTATTATGAAATCCTTATTAATTTTAACCAATCATTATTAAAGAATTTAATAAAATCCTTTGCGATAAATTCATTTTTAATAAGGTTCTCATTTTAAAATACATAGCCGAAAAATATAATTAAAAAAAAAACCAATTAAAAATAATAAGTCAAATCCCTTGAAGTAGACTAGTGATTAATAAATTAATAAATATTTCACACTCAACGTAAAAAAATAACATTATGATCACTAATTAGTTTAGGCAATTTCATTTTGTTTTATGGTCATATTTTATTTCCCAATGGATCAATGATCAATGGATTAATTATACTTTATTAAGCAACCACCACCACCATCTTCCCATTTAGGAGTTGACTTACGAGAAACAAGATTATATATAACCATAAGATCCATAGATTGGTGGTAATTGAGATATCAAAACACCAACAACCATCAAAGTTGAAGCTTGAAAAAGGGTGTTGCATCTTCAAGTTCATCATCATCAAAAGGAGGAAGATCAAAGAGATCACAAAAAGAAGAAAGAAGAATGAAGGAGAAGATGATGGCTCTTTTGATTGGGTTAATTGGTGCAACCCTAACTCTATTTGCTTACTCACAAACCTTCATATCACCAACTCAATGCATCACACTTGGCCTTCTTGTTCTCATGTTGGGTTTGCTCATAGGAGAAGGTCTCATATCTTTCTAATGGCTTCCTTTCTCTTCTTTTGTTCTCTTTCAATCTCTTCTCTTTTTTTTTTTTTCTCTTTGAGATAAAACTTAGATCAAGTGTTGTTTTAATTGCTCTCTAATGAGAAAGAAATGAAAGTTTATCACTAGTTGCATGACAAAACTTAGATGGTATATCTTAAATACATCTTGCTTTCTTTTTTTAATTATAATTGAAATTTCATTTTGATAATAGAATGCTATATTTTCATATTTCATGAGACTTTTTTTTTGCATTTTTTAATAAAAAAAGTGATTTTTTTTTTTAATTTTGTAAAATCTCATGAAATATTTGTAAGAAATGTCACCCAAAATTTTAGTGCTTGTATCTAAAGTAATATATCTACGTTTTCTCTTCTCAATAGTTATAATATGGAATAAAACTTTGATTTGAGAATATTTTTCTAGTTTTTTTTTTTTCACCATAGTCTATGGAGGGATGAAGGGAAAATAATTTAATTTCTAGCAACCATGTATTTCGTTGTATTGGCGTCAAATATTTATATTGAGAATTAAATTATGTAGTCTTTTATTAGAAATTATGAGTGTAAAACTTCAGAGAAGATAACATTACTTTTAATTTTACTTTAGAATTTAATTATTTTTCGTGTCATGCAAAAATTAAATCCTCAACTAATTAAAAAAAAAGAATAATAGTATAAACTTAAAATTGATTATGATGAAAGTGAAAAGTTTATTAAATACAACTATTTATGATTAATGACATTACATTCATTGATTTTATTTTTTTTACTTTATTTAAATAACTATAGTTTATATAATATTATGACAAGGTTACCCAGTTAATTTTAATTGTTTCTACAACCCAAGATAAGGTTAGGAAAGTATTTTACAAGAGAAAGTACATTCGAGAGAAAATTAATAAAAAATGTTGGAACCCTAAAATAAAGAAATTAAAAATAGAAAATTGCTCAAAAAGAAAGGGTCACTGATGCAAGTATCTCCATCATCATCTCTATGTTTTTTTTGTATGTTTTTCAATGAAAATAATAATTTTTAATTGTTTTCAATAAATAGAAAATAGTTTAAACCTTTTTCCATGTGATAGCATTGTTGTCACTGTAGAAAAACATGTTCCAAACAGTAAATAATAAATGAATGTTCGATCATAACTGTATAAAGTGATGATCCTAAAGAATGCTTCCTTTCTAAAAATGCTACAATAACAAGTCAAATTATTTCTCTCCATTACAAAAATTATTGGGATATTTTTATTATTTGGAGTTATATATATAGGTATAAATTTAAGACATGGTTTTTATAAGAGCTATTTACTAAAATATCTTAATATTTTATAACATTTAAATAAAATTTTAGATTATAAAAAATTAAAAAATATCTTTAAATATTAATAATTAAAGAAAATATCAATTAATTAAAGTGTGAGTTACTCAACAATCAAATAAAACATTAATTAAAATTTTGATAGTGTATTTCTATAAAAGTAAAAATAAAATTTTAACAAAATTTTATATAGTAAAATTACAAAAAATGTAAGTTAAGACCTCATTTTCTATAATAATTCCTACAATATAAAAATTTAATTATTTTTTTTGTGTGTAAATTTCAATCTATCATCTTACTTTTAAAACTTCTTTTTAACTTTCTTTATAATCTAAGAGTCTTTAAGACTCAAGTTTTAAATATTTTTTTTTCTTTAATTGTATTTAACTATTGAAATTTTACTCATTTTATTTAAGTTCATATTTCTTTTACCAAATTACTGCTTCAAGATTATGTTAGTTTTAGTCATAGAAAAAAGGTTAAAAACCTTCTAATGAAATATTAATTGATTTTTAATATTTGAAATAACACGTTTAAGAACAAAAATATAACATTACTTTTATGCAATTATTTCAACTATTGGCATATTTATTCCTATTGTTTATACTTGTAATAACCTTAAACTAGCCAAACGGAGAATGTAAACATTAGTTGGTAATTACTAATTAGTGAATAATAATAATAAACCGGTTCAATATCATGTAATATTATATATTGGTTCTCAAATTTAAAATGTACACAATATAAAAACATCACAAGAATAGTCCTATTTTCAATATCTTACACATAAAAAATAGTATTATTATTTTTGTCATGACTTTTTCTAACTTATTAGATTAAAAGATTAATTTACTTGTGATAGTGTCACTTACATAACGAGTTCAAAAATTCATATTATTGAAGAAAAGTTCATACATTTTTTTAATTTGTAAATTTACTTTAGCCATGATTTTATTTTATAAATAATAATCATTCATGATATCCCTGATAAAAAATAAAACAATAATTACTTTTCAGAGTTAACAAAGACATAAAAATGCCCTAAAGCTGAAAACACTACAAATGCAACAAAAAGAAAAATCAAAGGCAGGCAATGAATAATTAATTTTATGAGAATACTTTCAAAATATTACACTAAAGCTCATTTTTAAGATTTGAAGCAACAATAAGATACTTGATGAAACTTTAACTGAATCTTCATACCTGCAAAATCCATCAAGTTAAATCAAAGGAACCAAGTTGAAAATCAACCATAAATGAAATATATATATATATATATATATATATATATATATTTATTGTGCATCTCACCATTATTGATTATGTCCCAATAATGTTCATGACTACATATATCATCAAAAGAATCTAGCATGAGAGAAGAAGGTCATAACTTAGCCAAAGACGACTTGCCGAATTTCTAAGAAAGCAAAATGAATATTTGAATATAACAACATACTTTTTTAACAAAGATAAATTAAGAACAAAAAAGTAAAAATTGTATAAAATAATTTTAATTATTTTAAAAAAATCATTTTTTACGAAGAAATTTATCCAATACAACTAGTTTGTCAAAGATCAAAATAAAATTGTGACTTTAGCCAAAACATTAACATGTTTAGACTTATATTGATCAAAATCATGAATATAAGTCACATTTGGCTACAATTTATCACAATATGAAAGATTGAAAGAAAAGTATGACTAGAACCATATATTTTAGAACCTTGAGTCACAATGCCAAAAGAAGCTTGCCGGCAAGTCATCCTTGGCTGCATTACATGACCTCATTCCCACATGCAAGACATTAGATGAATTATTTGAAGCTAGTGATCATTCAAATAGGCTAAGAAATGTATGATTCCTACATAAACAAGGTAGATAGTCAAGTTAATCAGTTTCACCAATCAAATAGAGGCCATCACTGCCATAACTGCAAGAACATTTTTTTCCCAAATGAGGAAGACAGCATTCCCAACTAGAATGAGGGAAAAAGACCCTTTTCATTGACAAAAGAAAGAAACAAGCATGGACTCTCATAAGGGGTTAGTGATTAGCTGGTAGAGGAGAAGAAGCCAAATGGAGTTGAAGGTCTTTCATGACAGGAAACAAACGAATGGGGTATTGAAGCAGATAAAGGATCTAATGAGAATATAAAGAAAATGCATATGCTACATGACATGGCATGCCAGGCCAAAGCATTAATGATGCTAGCATCTCTGCAGAAGGGGAAGCTCTATAACTGTTCTATTGTTGTCCTTTATTGAAGGGGAAATGAGAAAATAAATGAGTATTCTGGAGGATTCTTATTGCTGGATGTGACTTTGCATGGTGAAGAAACCAAGGAATATGAGAACTTTATTAGGTGCATGCCCACCCCACCACCCTAGTTCTGTGTAGCTTCTCATATCATCCCTGTGGACCATTTAAGAGAACAACACAAGACCCTTTTTTTTAACTTGGAATATCTTCTGATTGGAAGTAAAGTTCAATTTCTTCAAATGCAAAATTTGATTGAAGATCATCCTTTTGAATAGATATTATTTCATACACATACCTCTTGATCTGTCAAATATATAATACCAGACATAAAGATCCAATATCTAATCGTATATTTAAGAGATGATCTTCTATCAACTGTGACATAGTATTGATAGAGATCAAATCCTTTGTGTTCAATGAACAGCATCTACTTGAACAAACACTATTCACTAAGTTGAAAAATGAACGATGTGCATTGTGTGTTAGGTGGAACTATTTATTACATTGGTCACAAGTATGTACGGATTTTGTGTTATAACAAATATATAGATTTTAGCTTTAGAAAAACAGAATTTGTAATCTCAAGTTTCCAATTTTAATCTTACTACTTATGAAGTTCTGTTTCTGTAGTACTCTTAGGCTTCTGCTAAACTTTATATACAATCGAAATTGCTACAGCGTTCAACAATACATTGATCATATCTCAGGATTGTTAATAATTGCTTCATTTGAGCTTTTGAATTTCTAAATAACAAAGTAGGTGAAATTAGGTTCACCTTAACCATGTTATTTGATTCTCTCTTTCTGTTTGGTAGAAGCAGAAAAAAGTGTTGACTTTCCTGTACAGAGTAATTAACGAGGACCAACCAATATATTTTACATAATCAAATAATCCAAATCCACATTCCAGAATATGTAATCGATATGCTTATCAAACCTCAAATAGAAAAAACATAGTAAGAAAATTATCAAAAGAATGTTAAAAAAATTGATCAACCAAAATAAATCATCAACAAAGCCAATAATTTTTTTAAGAGAAACACCACAATAACATGATTATCAAAAACGTTGTATTTGGATTTATATAAAATCGGAATGAGTTTTATTTTACGTCAAGATAATTCTAAAAATGAATTAGAAGATAAATTTAATAAATACTTTACTTTAGTTTCATTCAAAAGAGTGGTGAGACCAAAGAATAGAACACACTTGGTTCTTTATTCACCATCTATAATGAAGCAAGTATACTTGATCAACACTTCAGGGAATAAAACCAGGTTAATTCCAAATGGAGCCTCACAAGTCCTTTTTACATGAACAGTCACTCGTGCAATGTTCAAAGTCAAAGAAATTAGACAATATTAAGCACAAATCATCAAAAGCAAATATGGCCATGACGGTTTTGCATCAATAAAATGGGAGTCAACAAAAAAGTATTCCTGATTGGGCCTACCAAATGAGTTGCATAGAACAAATCAAAGTGCATTTCAGTTAAAATTACAAACCAGTGAACAATGTAAGTTGTTACAGACAATCTACCACATTATCCACCCAAATCCAATTCATCCAATCTCCAGGTACCATCAAAGTCCTGAAGCACAATGTTATCTAATCCAACTACCTGGAAAAGTGAAATATACCAAAGCTCCAAAAGAAATTCAGATCACTGCATTCCTCTCACTAGGTCACTGTTAACAGAATTTAACAAGTACTTAACAGAAATGTAAGAGTAACCCTAGGCACACCTTTGCACTGGCCATTGGATTACTGCATATCAGAAGACTCTGTCTGTGCAGGTTTCCTAATGGCCTGACAGAAAATATCTCTTTTTTTATGCCAATTTTGGTGCCTAGCGGTAGTCCAATAGAATTTAGAAGTGAAATAAATTAAAAGAAATGTGGTTCAGTGCAGTTGAATGCTAATTAAGCTAAAAAATGTACAGCATCGATAAATATCCAAACCTGTGTGATATTGGCAAATCGAAAAAAGAAAAGTGCCACAAGTGATGGCATGTTTGAATACTGTTTTTGACTAAGTTTTTTTATTTTATTTCAAAAACTAAAAACAAATCGGTTTGGGTAACATATCTATTATCTAATCTAACGGTTTTGAAGACCTTTTTTTTCTCAATCTGTCTTTTGGTGCAGAAAAATGAAAACACGTTTTGGTTGCTTTTGTTTCCTTTAAGTTGTTCTAATCAATTATCTATTTTCACTTCCAACTAGGACAGCCCACAGCCACCATCACTACCAATGCTGTTGGAGTGCCTTCAAGCTTTCACAATGTAGCCTCAAAACAGAATCCATCAAACAGATCCTCTATTTCTGAATCACCAAATACCATACAATATCTTCTAATGATCTTTCCACAAAGAACTTATTTTTCGACTGAGCTTCAGTAGTTGAGTTAACATATTAACATGTAAGTACAGCTTTCACCATTAAACTGAAAAGTGTAGTCATGTAAGGTACTCAACAACATCCATAAGTATACTTTCAGAATCATATTAGACAACATGCCTTTACCTTCTCATGCTGATATAGGCAAATAGTAGCACCTGCAATACACGACACCAAAACTCCACCAAATTTGATGTGATAGTGAAACTATGAGAAAATAAAACCCAAAAACAATAATAGTATACAACTGTTGGAGGATGAAAGCTACAAGGTGCGTCTTAGTTTTAAAGATAAAAATTAACCACAATAATAAGAAACAGAAAGGCAAGCCAGCTTTATAGGTTCTTGGGACAACAAGTTATCAAGCTTGGGAATTAAGGTAAAATGGACATGGCCAATTTCAATAGTCTCCACATAAGTTTGGTCCTCTAAGTAGTAGCGTCAGGGTGGGCCATAAGTTTGTCAAACCCTGGTTCATCAGGTCTTCTGGTTTAGGCAGTAGGCAGTAGGCAGGCTGCGGGCTTCATAGAACTCAGCTGTTTGGGTGGTAAGGGAAAGGGAACAAAGGGAAAACAATATCATCAGAATTCTAAAAGGGCACTGGTCAGGTTAAGATATCAATCTCTTATATACTAAATTATAGGAAGTTGCCAGATAAAAGATAAAAGTGACAGTTCTAAATTATAGGAAGTTTCCAGATAAAAGGCGACCATTAATAAAAATTGCATTCTACCTGCAGAGACTCATTAAGTTCAGTAAGCATGGTTTCTCCTCCTAGAAACACCACTCTGACTCGACAACCTGGAAATGGGTACTAAATATTAGAATTGATGAATTCAGGAACAGTCATAAATTGTCAGTAAGAGTGGCCTTTTCACAACATGGACAGGAAAGAATAAAGAAACTGGGAATGCAAGGTAACTAGATTCTGGCAAGGGGCTTATTAGAATATTTCCAAGCATGTTTTCCAAGGGGATATTTAAGTTCAAAATATTATTTTAGAAGACTACAAACCCACTCATAATATTACCCCTTTAAGGGTTGGATTGATAACTGCCTATGGAGGTGAGCTAAAAATCTGCCGTATAAATATCACAGGTGGCGTGGCAGCCTATTAAGGAAAGTTATGGTGGACAAATTTTTATATAATGATAAACTAATTTCACAACATTTATAAAATTCTTATGATTGTCATCACAATTCTTAAACACAACTAACAAAAACACTAATATTTCATTAAGCAATTTTAGGACGCATTGTTTTAGTTTTGGGGGCTCTGTAAGTGGAAAGTAATCAATAACAATGTTTTATAAGCAAACATAAGAACAACAAACAAATAATTGGTTCTGAAATTTTGAAAAAATAAAGGATAACTACAAAATCAGAGCAGCAAGATGAATATCGTGTAAAAAGAGAAGGGGAGAAAAGGAGAGAAAACAGATGAGGAAGAAAAAAAGTAATAGATAGAAGGAACAAAAAAAACCAGAAAACAAATCTTGGTTTCAAGGTTTAGATAGTCGGAGCTATTATTACTGCAATTCAGGCTGCTGTTACAGCCATAGATGACTCAGGAGACTTGACTACAGAGAGGTTCATTCTCTTTTTCTTTCACAGTTAAGGGTTCTCACTCTGAAGAAGGTTCTCATTCATAAAAGAGGGTTCATTCTCTCCTGTGTCCAGGCTTGGGGTTATTTAAAAATGGGCCAAACCCAAAATCATGATTTTGAAAAACAAAAAATAAAGAAAAAAACTGATTTCACCACTGCGAACCACACCAAATCCATGGCAGGGTGCCATGGCCGAAGAGACCATATCCTTCAAAATAACCGAATGGTGGATAGCGACGAATGGCAAAATCGACATGCCATACCATTATGGCACTACCATAATGGCCATTTCATAACGCTCACTGATAACAATGGACTAGACATTAGTTTATGTAGTAGGCTAGAAAACTGGGAATTTTGTGGAAAAAAAATCCAAAGTATCAAACAATAGAATACAATTGTGGAAGCAAACACCAGAAAACAAATGGGAAGAAAATTTAATACCTAACTTTCTATAAAATAAATGAACCAATACACATCCACAAATCAAATCTACATAAGTGAAATGCTATTAGAAGCTTCCATGACACAAGTTTCAAACAGTGTTGAGAGTATAATCCAAATCCAATCCTTCAGTCCTTAAAATAGATTAGAGCCGAAATCAAAGATTCAACTGTTAGGTTGATTTTTAAAACTGATAAGCTTTATTAATCTAAGATGATAATTACAGGTAAAAGTAAAAGATAAAAAAACTGAAGCAAGAAATTAGACATCAGGAAGATTGATTACCCAGCACTGCTAGACCGTCCAAAAGAATAACTTCCATAAGCCCCATAAGCACCGCTACTTCCAAGCTACAGCCGTACGAAACAATATTACAAACATGGAACAAGAAAACACGGTTTAAAACTTGAAGATCTCAGGCCATTTTAAATATTATCCTAAACTCAATTCCAACAAGAGAGAAGTACCTGTGAACCACCATAGCTTCCATAAAAGTCACCACCTGTTAAATCACTTGAGCCACCATACCCACTTGAATATGAATGTCCACGCCCATGTCTTTTACCATCTCTGCCATCAAAGTTTAGGCCATCTGATCCATCTGCTGAAACAGGCAGATATGGCATAACTGGAAGGAATGCAGAGAGAGCACCCTCCCTGTCAAAAATATTTGCTCTCAACCGTGTAAGTACATGCACCAGAGCCTCCTTGGCGACATCAAGATCTCCAGAAATCTAATCAGGATGGGTTTGAGGAGCCAATGTTGTTAGACAGGATGTTAGGACTCTATCAAAGACAACACTACTAGACCAAAGAATGAAAGTACCCTCACCTGCACCATTTCATCATCTTCAGATGCAATCTTAGGAAGATTTTCCTTAGAGATAACACGAATATTTGCTTTTGTAAGCCTCCTCATTTCAGTTATAATAGATCCCCCTTTACCAATAAGGCAACCAATTCGTGAGGTTGATACCAGCAGACGGGTTGTGAAAGAGATGATTCCTGAATCTCTTTCAACCTTCTCACTGCATCGAGGTTGCAATCGCACAGCTGCTTCTATTGTTGGAGAGAAAGTCTCTTCAAAGAACTGCATTAGCACAAGTTATAAACATCACAAAATGCATAGCAGCACATATCATACCATAAAAAATACATTTATAATGCAAGTGGAAAATGCAAGCCACTGGGAGATCAACATGTCTCCTCCATAGTTGAAATGGTTACTAAGCATATTTGGATTTCAGTTGTAACGGGAAAATTGGGCTATTCAATGCGTTAAAATAAAAACAACTAGTTCATTGATTTTGAAAAAAAACATTTTTTATGTTTTAACACAACATTCTTGCAAACATGCCATTAGTAGTAGCACAATTTAGAAAAAATCACCATATAGCACAAAATACAAATCATACTCAAAATTAAATTTATATATAAAAAAAAGATGGCCCATTGGGCGACCAAATTTTTACCTCTTTTGTCAAAATGGTGATCAAGCATTCCTCTCCTTCTGTTGATGAACTATCAACCTTGATTGTTGCCCCAGAATCCTGCCTAATTTGATTTATTATCATACCACCTTTTCCTATTACCCCTCCAATGTTTCCAGTTGGGCAAACCAATCGAACTGAAAACTCCTTTGAAGATGCCTCATCCCTCGGAGCTGAGTACATGGACCGCGGTGGCCAGTCACCAGCATCGCCTTTGTATCCTCCATAAGCACCAACAAGGGGAGCTATCCCCACAATTGGAGCTCCTGGAGTTGGACCAATGAGTGAACTACCACCAGGATATACACCAGGAACAGCAGAAGTAAGAAGATGCTGAGATCGTGAAGGGTTATCATGAAGTCGAGATGCTACTTGATGCAGAGCCTTTCTCACAACGGCAGCATCCCCAGTAATCTGGAGTTTCAAAAAACCAATAGAAAACAAATTATAAACAAAAACAAGTCAGCCGAATAGCAATTCATTTAATACCCTGATCATCAATTGCATTAATAAACAAATAAACTGGAAATCCCCATTGAATTTAAAGCTAAAAAATTCTCATCCAGTTTACCTGCACAAGCTCATCAGAGCTCAAGGCGCACAAAGGTAAATGATCATCCTTGAGTATGCGAATCTGGGCCCCAGTCTCACTTCGAATGTTCTGAACTATCTGCCCCCCTTTCCCAATAACACAACCTATCTGGTCAGATGGCACCAGAAGCTTAGCAGTTACTTGCTGACCTCCATCATCATCCTGATCACCATGAAAGTCCTCAGCAACTACTCTGTCATGCACCTTAAACAAAGCATCCTGTGCGGGCGACACGTAATTCCCACCACCCTCAACGGAATTAGTCTCATCACTGGGACTATAAATAGTAACAACTCGCTCGTCACAACCCGGCACAGTCTCACCAATCCTAATCTTGGCCTTGGTCTCCACCCTCAGTTGCTTAACAATCTCACCACCCCTACCAATAACACTGCCAATCTTTCGACCCGGGCATACATATCGAAAAACTGTATCTTCCGTATCAATCACAAACTGCTCTCTATCCTCACCGTGATTCCTCCTTTTATTTGGCCCATTATCATAATCAGATTGAGAATTGGGGCGCTTACCATAACCACTCCTCTGGCCACCCATCAAAGCAAATTATCGACACCAACTTCCAAATCAAACTGACAAACAGCTTTCACAAGGGGCTAGATATTCTGCAAAGGTCACAAAACCCAGATTTCAAACTACAATCTAAACAATTATAATATTCAATAGACTATAAACACACAGGTAATAAATTTAATAGCATGGTCAAAGAACCATTTTGATGAATGAATTGAAAAAAGCACCAACTACAATTGCAAGGTACCCTAACATGAACTCACATATGCAACAGATAATTCAGATCCATCTTATGAGTATGAACTACATGTAAAAATCAGGTAAAAATATCAACTTTATTGAACTTTCAGCAACAATCACCCATTATTACTAATTAGAGCAAATACCCAAATGAAATAGTCAGAGTAAATACCCAAATCAAAGGGTAATTGGAATTGGGAATAAAAATACAATTGAAAAATAAGAGCGAAAAAATTTACAGAATGAGATTAAGAAGAAAAAAAAACGAAGGTTGTGAGATCTGGGAAGAGAAGAAGTGATGCGATGCTTACATGGTGGGATTGGAATTGTGAGGATCAAAGCAGAAAAGTCGTCGTTTGAGGAGACAAAGGAATCTGTCCTTAATTGCGTTAGGGTTGGGTTAATGGTCTTTTGCTTATATCATCTATTATTTTACTTTTTCAGTAATGTTATAATATTTTTATTTTTATATTGATATTGATATTTTTAAGATAGAAATATACCCTCTTACTTTAATTATTCAGAATTTTATTTCAAATTCAGAATTTTAAATTTGATATTATTTTAATGTGGAAATCTTCTTAAAAGATTATACCTATTAGACTTATATTTATGATGATATGAATATGATTGTATAAATGTTACATCATTTTAAGGTGGTAGTATTTATTATTATTATTATTATTTAAAAAATATAATTTAAAAACAAACTATTATTTTTTGGAGTAAATTAATTCTTACGAGCCATGGTATATATTACCTGTTTGGATTATATTTAATTCATAATTCATTGGAATTTCACATTCAAAATTAGAGCGGAAACAAATAGTAATTTCTATTTTTTTATGTATTTTTTTAAGAGTCACATGATGTCGAAACATATAAAATAAATATTATTTTATAGATTATATATTCTTTCTAATCTATTTTATATGATGACTTATATGTTTTCAACACGTGTCAAGCAATATAAATAATATTATTTAGGTGTAACTTAAACCTATTTTAGTCATTTTAAATGAGTTTTATTTTGGTTTTGTGATTTATTTGCGTTTATTTTTTCTAAAAATAAAAATAATTCAAGATATCATTTGTATGTTGAAGAAAATATTTAATCATTTTAAGTAAAAGATAATTATATAATATGAATAAAATCTCTAAATCTATAATCTATAATAAAAGCATTCTCCAATGTATATATTTCATATTTCTATTTTATAAAATTAAAAAAAAATCTATAACGATATATAAAAAATACACATGCTTATCTATTTTAAAATAAATATTATAAACTAAAAATAATAAATTGAAATTTTAGACGTTTGAATTTTGGGACGGTTAAAAGTAAAATAAAATAATATAGAATAAACCAAAATTATCGCATTTTATAAAATTTTAAAAAAAATATTTCAAATTTTATAATAAAAAAATATAAGATCAAATTTGTTAATTTTATATAGTTACTTTTTTAACCACTTTTTTGTATAATTTATATTAGTTTCTCAATATTGTTTACATTCAAATTATAGATTATATGCCTTAAACATATAAAATAATAATAATAAATAATTTAAAATATATATTATATATATATCAAAATTTACCTTATTAAAATAAAATAATTTAATAACTAGAGGATATCAATATAGAAGATCTTATTTTATTTACTTACATAGAAATCGATATACGTCCATGGGCCTTTTGCAGGCCCAATTTTTCATCTCTCTCTTTATATATATATATATATATATATATATATATTCTATATTTTTTACCGTAAAGATTATTATATCTTTACTCTAGATAAAATATTGGAATGTTACATTCTTAATAACTTTTCTTTTATAATCTTATTAGTATGTAATCAAAGTTTACAAGAATATGTTTTTACGTCTGGTTTGTTTTAAGGTGAGGAAAGTTAATAATGACTAAATAAAAAAAATATGAAAATCGAAGAATTAGAAAGTTAAAAAAAAAAATTACCAATTAAACTTTCTATATACAAATTTATAGTAAATAATTTTATTTAAAGATATAATTGATTAAAGATTATGCTATAAATAATCAATGTTGATACAATTAATTATTTTTTAATATAATCAATTATATAATTAATATTTATATTTTTTATTTTAATAAAATACATAATTCAATAAAAGTATTAAAATAATAAATAAAATAAAATTATTAACAATAAAATTTAAAATACTTAACTTTTCATTATTTTTTATTATTCAAATAACTTTATCTTTAATTTTCTATTCTTTTTTCTCTTTCTCATCCCTTACTTTCGTTCATTTAATTCAAACAAAATTTTGGAGTCATAATCTTTTTTAAGATATAATATTTTCTTTATATTTTTCCACCGTCTTAAAACAAATTAGTTTTCAATATTTATTGACTATTACGGTCATGTATATAAAGATAAAGAGGCTGTAAAAAATTTTAATAGAAAAACAATTTGCTTTTATTTAATTTTTTTAATCACGCGTGAAAAAAAAATATAAAAGATAGAAGAGCTAAAAGATAGAGATAAAGTACATAAATATTTTATATTGTTTCAATTCTCATTAAATCTACATTTAGTTTTAATCGATTCAACCTAAGATGAATTATTTCACTATTTTTGAAAATTACCCTAGATACCTAACTTTTCATAAGCACTATGCAACAAACTCAAGAATATGTAATTCTTGAAAACCTATTATGACCTAACGTGAAACTTACTACACTAACACACTAAATCCATGTGTAAAAGCTCAATCAACAAAGGAAAGAATAAAATGAAAATATATCATATAAAATGTGACAAAAATCTAAAAGATTAAGAATAAAGAAAATTTTTCTTTAAAGTACTAAACTATTTATATGATATATTGTCTCATGGCTATAAATATAATCTAGTAGTAGTTTGGTTTTATGGTTGTACACATCGTCTAGTAGTGGAATCATTGATGATTCAAAGTTTTATTGTTTGGTAAATCAGTCATCTTATTCATTCGTTCTCTTGAGATGGTTTTTCATTGTATTCTAACTATCGTGTAATTCTTTTGTGCACATATATAAGGAAGTTTTGAGTTGTATGAAAAAAATTATGCTATGAAATGCATTAATTTCTATATAACGTAATGATTATCTTGTTTAATACAAAACACAACTTTTAAATTTCTATCTTTGTGTTTATTCTTTATTCATTGTCATTTGTGTTCAATGGATGAGATTCGTTGTGTGAGTTGGATAATTTTTTCATTGTTCTTGGATAACTTTGTTTAGTACTTGGTGTACAATAAACTAGTATTAAAAATATATATATATATATATATATATATATATATATATATATATAAAAAGTGATACTTATCTCTTTTGTCAATTAAGCTCTAATCTTATTACATGAGTAGTTTCTCTTGTATTTAAGTATTACAAATGTAAAAGCATGCCAAAAAATAAGAAGGGGTTGAATTGTTAAAAATTTTCACAATATATCGTTTGATGATACACAATTAGATGATAATTTTACTTGATAAATGACCTGTCATAAATTATTTTCTAAAGTTTAATTTGTAAAGCTCTCATTTTCGTTACTACAATATGATAATATATAATAAATAAAGGTAAAAGAAAAAAATATCTATGTTGTGATTTTTTCATACTATTTCGTGTGATAATGTAGGCTACGTCCAATTCTCAATCAACTGATTGAGATTCACTGTGCAAACTATTACTATAAGATACAAATAAGTATTATTTGGATTTCAACCACTCTTGGGTAACACTGAGTATTACTTGTACCTCAATCACTCATAGATTAACACATAATATTATTTGGACAAAAGCATTTCTAGCTAAGACCGAGTATTATTTGGAACCGGTTCCAGTTAAGACTTAGTATTATTAGAACTTAGCCACTACTGGCTAAAATACTAGGTATTATTTGGAACACAATTACTCCTACCTAAATCCGAGTATTATTTCAAACTCAATCACTCTTGGCTAAACCACCAAGTATATTATTTGAAAAAAATCACTCTTGTAGAAAGACTTTCTTCATCGTCAACCTTCCTTCTTCAAAGAGATTTTCTATATTAGGATCGTGAGAAGAAAAAAGTCATTGTACATCTTTTGTAGCCCTTATAATGGTCTTTAGAAAAAGTATTATTCTTCTAGCGCTTGCCCTTGTGCATCTATAAATATGGTTCTCCTCTTCAAGCAACATTCCAAAAGCTAGCAATGCTAAACATGCCTAGAAAGTCTAGAAAGCAACCATTTTGTATTTTGTTTAACTTTAGCTTGTGCAAGATGGTTGATGGTGTGGAGTGACTTTAATGCGTCTTCCAAGATATATTTGATGTAGACATGTGCTCTCGATATCTTTTTATTAACTTAAGACGAAAAGCTTCTTTGCAAATACAAAATAAGCATAGAGAATATTTTTAAAAAAAAACATTAGCTTGAAAATATGTTCATATCATTTTATTGAAGCTTCTGCATGAAACAAAGAGAACACATGTGTTGTTTGTGCCTACTAGACAAAGCACTTGTGCTAATGTATTTTTATTTTAAAATTTAATATCTAATTTAATGTTGATTTGACTAATGATAAACTGTTTTAATTAAAAATTAATGATGAATTAGTATTAACTTAGTTGATACTTTCAAATATCGATATTAAAAAATTAATATTTATAATTTTAGAATTGCACGGACATACAACATAAACTCGACTCTATTAATTAAGTAACGTCGACTTTTACTTATTAGCATTGATTTCTGAATGATGCTAAAACTTTATTTACTCGTAGTGATATAATATTTATGAATGAGACATAGTTTTAAAAAGTGTAGAATAACACATTAATAGGAATAATAATGCTAAAAAGTAACCGTGTTCTAATTGGGATCTTACCAAAGAAAATCACCTTCCAGACCAATAATGTGTCAATTGATCCATTGATAAGTATTCTCTTGTGTTTAATACTCTCAGAAGAAACTCCTTTTTTCCTTCTTCTTTACTTCCTTTATAGATCATCAATCTCAACCACGTGGATAACGACTTTCTTGATATTAAGCAAGATTTTTCCTACTTTCGATGTTTCATGACTTTATTTTTTGGATTCATAATTCATATGTGAGAATATAGGATGATTACCTAGTTTATAGGGATAGTGGTGTTAAAGGCATAATGATCTTCTGATCTTACTCATAAATCGACTTATGATCGATTACACTATAGGTCGACTTATGGCCGATTACACTGACGTACGTCTATAGATCTTACTCATACGTCCGTTATGACCAATTACAAGAGACCTATATTTTACACTATGATAATTTTTACCATTCAAGTAGGTTGTCGCGGAGCCGTATATATAAGTCATCCTTTAACCGAATATACGAAGTATCAAAATGGGTTGAGTCGTGGATTTTAATCCTAAATATAATGCCACATGTGATATAACATAACAAATAGAAAAATCAAATATTTTTATTACTAGGTTTAAAATGTTTATTCATTTTGTTAATTTAGGATATTTCTTAAAAAGTTGAATTTAATTCCACTCCGATCTATTAACTATTTAACCGGTAATTAATAAGTAATTTTGTAAAGAAAAAGAGAGAAACAAATTAAAGAAAAGACATTAAAAAAATGAGTGAGAAAAAAATCATTGAACGTTATAAACTAACTAATTTAATATCATATCATAATCTAATGCATTAATTATTCAGAGATATTGACAATAAGTAAATATTTAATTTCACATAATAATAAATAACAAATATAACATAAATTTAAACGCATTCAATATTGAGAAAAATAATAATGACAAAGATAAGTAAAACAGACATGGTAATGAGATAAATTATAAATACAATATATATATATATATATATATATATATATATAAAATTTAGAGAGAGATACACTTTCATCATATAGGCAATTTTATAAATTGAGGATTATTTTTTTTCCAATTCAATAAATCAATACAAATTAAGGAAAAACTTCTTATCCTAAAACGTGCTATTGATATTCATCTTGAAAAACAATTAAGATGAACATACGGTTAAATAAAATTTTAAGTTTATTTTTCATGCAATGTTAGTATAAAATTTTCACATAAATGTTAACACAAATATTTTAAAATTTAAAGTAATTATTATAAAAGTGAATAATCTCTAAAAATTTTAAATTATGTATAAAATCATTTATGCATCGTAATTTATAATCAAATAATAGTGCAAAAAAACTATACTATTACCATTTTCAGGTCCATTAGTTTATTTCTTAAATCCTAAACCCTAAATAATATAAAACCTATTTTGATTAGTTAATAAAGATTTTTTTTATAAAAAAAACATATATATACCATTATTAAATAAATTCCCAAATATAACAATCAAATAAAGAATTGAATATACGTATGAATTTCTCAGCCATTAAGATTAAATATAAATAAAGTACACAACTTAATCTACCTATTTTATGATTGGACTGAAAGTTTTAACTCATACAGATAATGAAATATCTTTAATTAAATTATATATATATGGCATGCATTAATGAATTTCCTAAAACAATAATAAAGTAATAAGATTAAATTAAAAAGCATTTATGATTTTTTTCTTAACCGTTATGAGTACATTAAAACAACCCACATAATGTAATTAATAAGTTCACCATCTTTGTTCATATAGTGTATCTTTGTCTCTATCTCTCAAACATTTCTCTGAATCCCAAACACAGTTCTCTCTCCTTTCCAACACTTTGCTCATTCATGGCTTTTTCTTCCCTCAGAATCGATGAAACAGTGCCTCCTTCGAAGGTGGTGCACTTTCGAAACCTTCCTGAACAGTGCTCTCATGAGGATCTCACAGAGCTGTGTAATCCCTTCGGTAAAGTTGTTAATCTTTTGTGCAACGTTGGCCCCAACAAGAACCAGGGTTTTGCTGAGTTTGTAAGTTCTTTCACTCTTTTCATTGTTCTCTTTTCTATTTATGAATTCATGTTCTGTTATGAATAATCATATATAATAATTGTAACAAATGACTGAAAAGATGGTTTCTAATAAAATCTGATTTTTGATCATGGTTCTCTTCTCACTTGTTAAGTTTGAATGTTTTACCAGGAAGATCTAAATGATGCCATTTCAATGGTTTCAAACTATGCTTCGTCTCCAGATCCTGTTGAGATACATGGGAGAAATATTTACGTGCAGTATTCTGATAGACCAGAAATTGTTATTAGCAGATTTGGCAAAGGAAATATTCTGCTGGTAACCATGGAAGAGGTGAAAGCTGGAGATGTAAGCATTGATGCCATGAGCTTGGTAAGTCCTGTGTTTTAATTAGTTTCCTAGTTAATTGAATTTCTAATTTTTTTTATCAATAAAGAATAAAATTAATAAAATAAAACATCTCAGGATGTTCTTATCCGTTTATAGAAAAAAATCCAAGACTTATCCATCTCTCGGTGGTCATTACAAAAAAAAACCCATAGAAACTACTATTAACAAAATTATATTGCATGGTTTCAAGATTTCAACCAATTGATGGTTAAGATAACTAGGACTCAATGATCAATTGGAAAAGGATGAGAAACATGTTCAAATGTATGCTTATAAACGAGGACGGGATAGAGGAAGCAACACAAGTCAAGGAAGGAATCCATATTTTTTTTAAGAAAACTTCATAAAGAAAGAGGAAAACATTATCCTTCTTCCGGTCTTCACAACCTTTGGGTGTGGTGTTCTCCGATGATCAAGTTAGTTCGAGTACAATGTGCAAGTGAGTGGGAGAGAAAAATTACTTTTGGCGTTGGATCTCCTCTGGTATTTATACATTTTGAATGGGCCTCAACTATCATGGGTCTACTCGTGGGTTCAAAAGAGGGTCCAATTGTGTCTTAATCACCATTTTACAATTAAACTGTCTTAATTATGGTTAACTGTGGATAAGGGTGGCAAAGCGGGGCAAGCCGTGCGGGCCGACCCACGGTAAAAAACGCAGGGCGGACTAACCTTTATAATCGGCATTAGCCCGTCCCACATAACCCGTGGGCCAACATCGGGGCGGGGCAGACTGGCCCGCTAACCCACTAGAAATAAAAAATAAAATTAATTGACTTGGCAGCAATGGTCCAGTGGAGGAGTGACAACTTTGAGTGAAAGAAAATTAGGTTTTCACTCAAAACACAATGCAGCTATGTTGTTCCAAAAAATTCACATAACACACGACGCACTCTCATTTGCAGTGTCGCCGCTCGCTCCGCTTGCTACTCCGCACTGCTTAGCCTGCAACTGTCGCGCTACTGCCGCTTCGCTGCTACCTCCACTCCTCCTCCACGTTCCAAAAAAAAATGTGGGTCAGCCCGCGGGCCAACCCACATGTGGGACGAGCCATGAAAACCAGCCTGCATTTTGTATGCGGGGCGAGCCTATGCGAAACGAGTCGACCCACTTTGCTACCCTTAACTATGGATTTACGGACTGTGTTTGAATTAAGATAGTCATTCAGTCATTCGGCTATGTCGATCTTCTCAACTATCCGATAGTACATGGTGAATAAAATAAAAAGAAAAATTAACCAAGTGGGAAAAAATATACATATATAAAGCATGCATTGAGTAAGGAGAAATGGAGGTTAATATGGACTTAAAATACTTATGTTATGCTTCCATCCATTGAAGAATGAAAAACTAAATATTGTTTCTTAGAATTTTATGAAAAATCCAATTGTGGTATTTGAATAATCAATAAAACAAACCCCAATTACTATAATATAACCTTCAATCTTTTTATTTCTTTTATATCTTCAAAGCTAAAGTATTTCCTTTTCAAAAAATTATAATCACTCCAAGATTTATCATTTAAAACACTTACAACATATTCTTGTTGAGTTTACCAATTTCATTAGTATTGCTAATTAAACAAAGCATCCACATTAAATGAAACACCAATTTTATTCCCAATGCTAAAATCTTTCATAGGAAAAATATACTACTTTTTAACTATTCCTAAAATTATTTTTGCAACAATGTGAATTAATTTTATTCATTCAAACTCTTGAATTTTGTTTTAGCGCATACAAAACTTTGTGAAGCCAATAAGTATTTCCTTTGTAACATATAACAATAAAGCCAACATATTATTAAACATAACTTTTTTTTTCTCCAAATCACCATTTAATAATTTTGATAGAATATCCAAGTGAAAGATTTCTATCCATATTAAATTGATGAATAATAATTAAATTAATTGTTTTATTCTTAAAAATAGACATAAATATATTACCATAGTTAACTCCACTCATTAGTGAAAATTCTTAAAAACAAGTTCTGCTTTATGTTTGTGAATATAACCATAAGGATATAACTTAGTTATATAATTTGCACCAATCAAATGTTTGTCATTAAACTTTAAAGTGAATTTCCAAGTCCCATTTTTGTTAATCATATCAAATCTTCTTTCTTTACTTCATTTTATTCTATTTGCGTGAAAGTTTCCTCAAAACAAAGAAGGTTCATCAACGACAAATGTTACACTTTTTTTCATAAATTTTGGTTAAAGACTTGATTTTGAACATTGGAGAATTAGATTCAGTAGACTATCATAATCCTTTCTATCTTATTTTTAAGCATTAATACTTTTTTGAACCTGGGTTTTTAATACACTAATAAAAAACTGATCTTATCTTTTATGCCATAACATGGAATAATCATGTTTGGAAATAAGTGTTTATTTATTCACTTGATTCAAACTAATTTAAAATCCATTTATCACACACTTTAACCTTAATAACTTTAAAATGATCACAATTGAAAATTATAACAACCATTATTTTTAAAATAGAGTAAATATCTTCTTTCAATTTTTCGATAAACTATTTTTTTTTTCAAAAATAAAATAAACAAATTATCATGAATAAATGTACAAAATTTGCTAGTGTGAACAAAAATGCTACATTTCCCTTATGCCTCAACAACTTTTTCATTTCCAAGTGTTCTATGTTCCCACTTCTTACAATTGTTACACAAAGTTTAAGACTTTACTTTATACCAAAAACTTTTGGACAAATGGGTTTTTCCTTTGCATGTATAGAAGGAGGAAAATTACTATTTAAACTATATTCAATTAACTTCAACCTCCCTGGCTAGGTTAATCAATAAATTTTCTACAATTTTCTATCTTTTATTATTTTATTGATTCACTAAATGGGATGATTTTAAAGTTTACTCCTTGATAACTTATTCTCCCTCATTTTCAACATTTCAAATTCTCTTTTAAAAGTCAAAAGTTTGATATTCCTCACCCTTTCATCACCTACATACATTTTCTTCAGTTCATTTCTTATTCGGTTGAGTGTTTCCAAATGCATAATGTTTGTAAAATCTCACATGAAAAAAAAAATAGACATGAGATAACTATCTCCTTCTTCATAGTCTCTTCTCATGTTGCTTGATTTGGGCTGCTATAGATTTAGCTCTAAATAATGAAATTTACTTATCATGAACTACATAAATTTATGTTTGGATAAAAAAAATTAAAAATTTATACTTGGAGAATAGAATGTGTAAGGATATGATGTTTAGGAGTATTCTTAGGTCATGATTTGAAATAGAGTAGAAAGAAAACCTAGGAGTATTTGAGATCTAGTAAATAAATACAAAAACTTAATTATGTAAATATTTTTAACACATACTTTCAAAATGAAAAAGTCCGTTAATATATATATATATATATATATATATATATATATATATACTTAGGAATGTTGAATATAAGATACCATCCAAGTTTATTCATTCCTTGAATTTTCCTCAAATGGAATTTACAAGTACAAAATGATATTCATATCAAAGTGCATTCTTTGCCCATTTGCTTGCTTATAGGCTTTTGGTGCATCAAAGAGTAATATTTTTGTGGATATTATAACTTATTAGAATCTTCATAATTTCACTTGTTGATTTCCTCTTTCTCTCAAGGTTTCACCTTGTTAATCTCCCCCATATTCCTTTCATCTCAACTATTTTTTTTACCATGATTATTATCTCGTAAGAATATACACTACAAGAAAATCATGAAATAGAAATCAATTTTTAGAAACCAAAATAATTAGTTGCAATAGTAACTAAATTAGAGACCATTTTATAAACTAAAAAAACATTGGTTTCTAAATTAGTTTTTATTATTGTTAAATAGTTTCTAAATTGGTATCTAATTAGTAACCAAGGTTTTAGAGACCAAATTTAGAAACTAAATAATTGGTAGTTAAAACCTTGGTTGCTAATTAGATACCAATTTAGAAACTATTTAGCAATAATAGAAACTAATTTAGAAACCAAATTTTTGTTTAGTTTCTAAAATGGTCTCTAATTTAGTTACTATTGCAACTAATTATTTTGATCTCTAAAAATTGGTTTCTATTTCATGTTTTTCTTATAGTGGTAACATACAACATGTTTCCTATTTTCCATAGACTCATAGTCTCTAAACATACTTTTTTAGCCAAAATACTTTGTTATAATTTTTAATTTACTTTTAGATAGATAATTCTCAAGAAAATGACATATATGTCTTACCACCTTTTTTTTGGGATCATTTGTCTCCTTTGAGCTAGTGTGCTACTCAACTTTTCTACTTTGTTATTGTATACCATTTTCTTTTTCCTTTAATGTATGTGTGTTAATTGGGGTTATAATACTTTTCTTTATTCTTTATTCAGGTCTTTTCTGAATATGGTTTGGTGCAAAAGATTTCAACATTTGAAAAGAACTCAGGTTTCCAGGTAGTTGAATTAATGATATGAGCTTCTTTCAATGAATCTCTATGTCACATGTAAATACATTTTTCAATATACATAAAAGAGTTAATAATACATAGAGATTCATGGAAACTATCATTATATATATATATATATATATATATATTTATTATTATTATTTGCAGGCTTTGATTCAATATGCTGATAGTGAATCTGCTACTTCTGCTAAGGAAGCATTGGATGGAAAAAACATACCTAGGCAAGAAATGCTTTTACATTTAATCTTTAATTTGTTCTTCACCTTCATGGTTAATTAATTTTGGTGATTAGTTGTTAGATAAATCTTAATTTTGCTGATTTGCTTATACTTTTTTTTATCCAGATCCTTACTTCCAGAGCATATTAGTGATTGTAAGTTTCGCATTGCATACTCAGGGCATCGAGAACTTAATATTAAGTTTCAGTCTAATCGTAGCAGGTAATAATGGACATTAAAGAAAACTATAACTTTTGTTATCTTTAAGAGGATGTTTAATTTCTTATTATCTTGAATAATTTCATGATTTCATAAAGAATAAATGGCTTATAGATTCATCATATGTCTCACACATTATGTACCTTGTATATTCCTCTATGGTATAAATTGTCATGTAGGATTCTCCATGCACAAAACATAATTGTGGGCAAATCATTGATTTTCCATAATTTCCTATACATGACCTCATCCTCCCCTATAACTTTATTTCTTTTTTTTTCTTTTTTTTATCAGCAACGAGGATTGAATAACAGGAACCATTTAAGGGGTGGTTCAACCCTTATACATATCTAAAAAATATGAGACAAATTCACTGGTATCCCAAACCAACAAATAGAGAGATAAACAAATCTACCACTATAAAATCCGTACAACCCTCATGTATGCAAACCTCGTGATATACTCTAGTTTTCCCTTTGCTTTCCAAACCCATTCACCCTCCTTATTGCTTTGCATTGAGCATCCTCGATCAGTTGCATGAAATCTTATAATATTGATTTATCCTATTCAAACCATTTCCTTCTCCAAGTTATGTTCCACTTCCACTTATTTCATGCCATTATACAACCTCCACTACCTTTACACCCTTTTGATTTGAATTAGAGTAAACTCTAGGGTATTTGTCCCTTATAATAGAGTTTCTCCTAACATATGTCTTCCCAAAATAGAATTTGGTTTCCTATTCCCATTACAAGAAAATAATGAAATAGAAACTAATTTTAGAAACAAAAAATAATTAGTTGTTATACTGAATAAATTATAGACCATTTTAGAAACTAAAAAACTTTTGGTTTCCAAATTAGTTTCTATTATTGTTTAATGGTTTCTAAATTGGTATCTAATTAGCTACCAAGGTTTTTGCTACCAAATTTAGAATATAAATAATTAGTAGTTAAAACATTGGTAGCTAATTAGATACCAATTTAGAAACTATTTAACAATAATATAAACCAATTTTTTTCCAGTCTTTAAAATGGTCTCTAATTTAGTCATTATAACAACTAATTATTTTTTGTCTCTAAAATTAATTTTTATTTCATGATTTTCTTATAGTGTGCACTTTTCTAGGTAATATTACCATCAAACAAATTTTTCTTTTTCTCCTTTTCTAGATACCTAAGATTCCTCCATCACCTCGATTTCTTTGTGTTATCCTTACAATTATTTAGACTCATTCACAACCTTAGAGTTAAATAGATGGAGACTACTTCCATTTGTCTAGAGAGCCATGTTGAAACATCTCAAACCCTTGACACCTAAACCACCCTCATCCATGATATCTTTGCTCTTAGAAATGATTTCCCTCTTTACCCAAGCAATATTTCTTCCCTATACTCTCATATCTTTCATAAAAAAATATCTTTCATATCTACTCCTTTATTCTCTTCCTAAGTTCTTACCCTTATCCCTTTACTCCATCTGATTTATTTTTTTAGTTATGTCATCTTCATTCCCTATATGCGTAAAACTAATTTCTTTTCCTATGTTCTATAGTCTTAACGCTTCACCTAAAATAATTCTCACCAGAATCTATTATAGTTGTGAATATCAATACCATTGGAGGAGTTCCTAAAAGGAATTAGTTATCATAAATTGTAAAATTACTTGTTATGGAAACTAGTTGAACAAGAAATTTTATTTTGCATCTGGGTATGTTTTCCTAATTATATGAAAGAGTTAATATAGTGACTATTTAGATGTTCTTAATAGAATTTTATCTCCTTTATTTATGGAAACTATTTGAATTTTAAAAAACCACAACTACCTTTTACAACTGTAATCACTATATGTAGTTGTAAGCACGACTTTTAGCTTTGATAATTTATTCTTGATTTCAATCGTTCAAAATATTTTTTTCTTCTAATCCGTGGCTGATCATGCCATAATCGTTATCACTTATATTGACATTCATCCAAAAAAAAAAAACTTAACCTTACCAACATCACCTCACACAGAGTGACAACCAAAAAAATAAAGTTGTTATCAGATTTTTTTTTAGCAAAGAATAAATAAAAATAAAATTAAAAATGGGACACTTCAGGGGTGTCCCAACCCGTATACAATAGTCAAAAACTCCATACAACAGAAGCTTTTGGTTCTTGATCACCATAGAACACCTACTAGACTCACACAACCATTTATGCAGTAAAAACAACCTGCAGGCTACTAGAAACCAGCACATGCCTTAGATCAATCAGAAAAGCGCAAAAACAGTGGCTTCAAAACTGAATGGAGTGAAATAAGCATGTCCCCACATCCAATTCCAGCATACCAAACAGTAGAGAGTTGCACATGACAGCGTCTGCACACCGAACTCCTCAGCATCCAACCGTTCACTAAGCAACTTGTTATTCATGTGGAAGTGTTTTGTGCTGTTTAAGTTTGCAAATGATAGTGGTATGGATCCTGTAATATTGTTCTCATCAATTTGTATTCTGTCCAGCACTGGAAGATGGCCAAGCTCTTCAGGGAGATCCCCAGTTAGTTTATTTTCACTCAGAAGTAAGAGTTTCAAAGTTTTGATATTGCCAATCTCCTTCGGTATACTCTCACTTATGTCATTCCACATAAAGTCCAGTATTTCCAAGTAAGATAAGTTGACGATCTCTGGTGCCAAAGTTCCAGACAGGTTCAAATTCAGTAGTTGCTGCACAAACCAGCTTTGGTTTCCAAGATTCAAAACTCCCAGGGTAGCTCCTGCACCAAGAAAACACCTTCCACGCGGCTTCATGAAAGAAGTATCTGCTGATTTTATCAGATATCTTCCCTATTTTCCTGCAGTAATGAGAGAGAAAACACCTTCCCCACCTCATCAAAACTTAGATATACAAAACCAGTCCAGCCCATGGATCTTAAGCAATTTAATTTTAAAAATGTTGCAGCAGCCAACCAACATGCATGATATTAAAAACAGTATAAAGCATTATCTAATAATCATATTGATGCATGTTATAGGAGATAAAATCCAATCGGAAAATGAAAAAGTGACTTTCCTTTCTTTGTGTTTCATCCAAACCCATGATTGTACTTGTGCTAAAGTTAAAATTTCCTCCACATCTAACTTAGCTTGGTTGAAGATAATCCTATTTCTATGCTTCCATATACACCGAGCAACTGATACCCAAAGACCTTTCCATAACCTATTACCTTCTTGATTAGAACATATGCCAGGAAATTGTTCAAAATGATGATTCAATACATTATAGTTCACCGAACTTACTCCCATCCAACTAGAGCACATGTTCCATACTTAATTTATTCTTCACATGAAACAAGGATATGTGAACATGTCTCTTCCTCTTTTCCACAAAACACACATAGTATATCCCCCAATATCACGCCCCTTCTTTGCAAATTCTGTTTTGTTGCTAATCTATCCGATAATGCCCTCCACACAAAAAACTTAGCTGATGGCATGACCTTTAAATTCCAAAGTATTTCGAACACCTTCAAAACCCCCCTGTATCATGCTTTACTAACCTGTTATATGCTGATTTCACTGTGAATGTATATAACGGAGGATCGATCCAAATTCGTATGTCTTCAACCTCTTGTCGTAGTGTGACTTGAGACATAATTGCCATGAAGTCCTCTACCATGCTTTTCTCCTATTCAAACCAATCTCTTCTCCAACTGAAATTCCACTCCCACCCTTCCATAGACCAGCTTCCACAACTACCAATATACTTGTCTTTGAGCTTCGAGTTATTATATAACCTCTCATATCTTGTTTTGAGTTGGCCATTGGTTAACCACTCGTCCTCCCAAAATTTGATCTTCTCCCCAGAACCCACTTTCCAACCCAAATTTTGATTGAACCAATTGACCCCTTGGTCAGAAAGACTAGCCTTGGCTAGATCACTCCACCATCTAGATGTATACCCCTTTCGATTTGGTGCATGTGATATTGTCGTTCCCCACTGGCCATACTTTGATTCTAGAACATCCTTCCAGAGTCCAGACTCTTGAAATCCCAATCTCCATAGCCATTTTGCCAGGAGTGCCTTATTGAACAACTCAATGTTTCTAATACCTAGACCTCCCTCCTCTTTTGCCTTACAAACATTTTCCCAACTTGTCCAAGCAATTTTCCTCCCTTCCGCTCCCCAACCCCACAAGAAAGTTCTTTGTAGTTTGGTTATCTCCTTGCACACTCCAATCGGTGCTTTGAAAAAGGATAGGAAGAAGAGTGGTATGGCACTGATGACAGATTTTATAAGACATACTCTGCCTGCAAAAGACAGGTTCCTCCCCTTCCACACTGATAGTTTCTTTCTAACCTTTAAAAGCACAGGCTCCCAAAACGAGCATCTAGATGGATTACCTCCTATAGGTAGGCCTAAATATGTAAAGGGTATATTCATTAGACTGCAATGAAGTATTTCCGAGTACACATTCATCTCATACCTACCTACCCCAATTGCACCAATTTTGCTTTTATGGTAATTGACTCTAAGACCAGAGCTTAATTCGAAACATCTCAAGATAGCCTTAATGCATATGAAATTTTGAACGTTAGATTCACAGACGAAAAGGGTGTCATCAGCGAATTGGAGTAAGTTCACTTCCACCTTTTTCCCCCCAACTTTAATTCCCGAGAGCAAATTTTTCCTTGTCGCTTCTTTTACTAGACCCGCTAAACCTTGTGCGACGATCAAAAACAATTTGGGTTATCAGATTCTATACACATAACATATCCTCATGTCAAACTTTGCTCAATTCAGGATGAACACGTCCTCTGATTCGATTAATGACGTGTATCGTACAATTTGGGTTGGGGTTGTAGGGGAAATTTGGATTCACAGAAATTCTATCATTTTCAATAGGGGTGTGGTTGACACGTCTGAAGTTTGTACTTTGATGCAAACAAATGTTTGGTCTTGGATGTCAGTAAAATCTTGCTCTGCTTCGATTCTTTTTTCCAGTTGGTGTTTGGAACCTCTGGAATGTATGCAATTGATCGTTTGAGGTATTTTAGGTTGATTAGTATAGACAATGCTTTACTTGTTGGTTTGGTGGTTCCTGTTAGATGTTGGATTATGTATCTCTTGTATAAGGGTTGATGCACTCCTGAAGTGGTTCGCATTTATATACTTGTTATTGCTGATAAAAAAAACACTTTTCTAACACTCTTAAAGAGCTGACTTAGTGCTGTTAAAACTTATGTAAAATTTCTTGCATGGCATTGTTTTCATGTTTGCACTAAAATTTCAAAATTCAAATATAATCTAAAAGATCTTTAGATACTTTTCTATGTTGTTGCTTGGTTATATTAATACATTTTTTATGACTTAACAGGGACTACACAAATGCTACGCTTCCTGTTAATGAGGCTACTATTGCTAGGGCATTACAGGTACATTTTTCTTACTACTTTTCTCTGATGAATTTATGTTCTCTTTGTTTGATCATATGTGCTAATGATTTATGATGTTCAGCCAATACCTAGAACTGCTGACAATCATGTTCTTTTAGCTTCATTTGAAAACATGCTCCAAGATGTCACTCTAGATGTTCTTCATGGGGTGGGTTTGTGTTCCTCAATCTCTTTCAAATTGTAATTTTTGTAAGAGATTCATTATCTTTCTACTAATGCAGTATATGTTGCAGGTGTTCTCTGAAATTGGAACAGTGCACAAAATTTATATATTTAAAAAGAACACTCGAACTCATGCACTAATTCAGTACTATGGTATCAATCCTAATTCTCTGAGCTCTTGAGAGATTCTATACTTCATTTTTAATATTTATTTATAATTTCGAAAGTATTCCCTTATTTTCTTTCTTTTATGTGTAGTTTTTATCAGTGGGTTTTAAAATTCTTGGAGTATGAATATGGTTTTCCTTATGCTCTAATGTTGAGTATGGAAGATGGTTTCTTGTCAAAGGATGAAAATTAATTCTTATTTAATCTAAAGATTGGAGAACTTTTTCATATTCTAAATTAAAATAAATCTTAGGGGTTAGTTCCTTTTACTCTTATTAATATTTTTATTACTTCTTTTTTATTATCGAAAGAATGTATTAATGTTGGATATTTGAAGAATATTTCAACTTTATTACAAAAATTAGTTATGTATGTGTATAATTCTTGAAATCATCAATGACCAACCAAATTTATATCTACCAACACTACTAGAAAATCATTAAATAGAAACAAGTTTTAGAAAAAGAAATATTAATTTCTATAGTAACTAAATTAGATACTGTTTTAGAGACTAAAATAATATTGATATCTAAATTAGTTTCTATTATTGATAAATAGTTTTTAAATTGATATTTAATTAGTTACCAAATTTTAACAACTAATTATTTAGATTCTAAGGTTGATATCTAAAATCTTTATATCTAATTAGATACCAATTCAGAAATTATTTATCAATAATAAAAATTAATTTAGATACCAATAACATTTTTAATCTCTAAAATAGTATATAATTTTATTAATATAGCAAACTAATTATTTTTTTCTCTAAAATTAGTTTCTATTGAATGATTTTTTTTTTTAAATACATAAAAAGAACCCTTCATCATCATCATTTATCCAACAACATGCAAACACTTTTGTTGACCACCATTACATATAAGCAACAACAGAAAAGCAAAAACAAAAAACTTTTAAAATCAAGAAGGATAAGTAACTAGTCATCCCATCTTATATCACAAGCTTAAATGATCCTCAATATATGTATTACTATTGTTTTATAAAGTTTATTATTATTATTATTATTATTATTATTATTATTATTATATAAGATAAACTAAACATTACTGTTGCTGATCAGAATGTTGTAACCTGAGACATCATGGTTAACATAGAATATAGTGAAATTGTAATTTGTTTTCTTAGGATAATCATGCATTGGTTTGTTTGACAGTACATAATTTTTGAGGTTGTATGCTTTTGATTTCAGATGTGGCGACAGCAAAAGCTGCGAAAAATACTCTGGAGGGTCGCTGTATATATGCTGGTGGCTATTCTAAGATTCATTTGACATACTCTCGTCACGATGATGTTAATGTAAAGGTATGAGAAAACTTAATCTTATAAACAATACATTTTTCTTTATTAGAATTTCTTTTATTTTTATCACACTTGAAACTTTCTTTTAATATGGATTTTTCAGGGTGACTCAATCCTTATATAAAAAAATTTATAAATTTTTATGTCCTAATCTAAATCAATCTTTCAATAAAAGTCGTCGACTAACCCAAAATCTAAGAATATCACCTACACATGAACTCACCCTTAACAACAACCAAAGTATACCAACATATCAAATTTTACTTAGATATAGAACACAAGATTGTATATATTATAGGTAGACACTAAGTATAAAACACCAAGTATCAAAAACTAAGTATTCTAAAAGTACTCACATATACACTTGTCCAAACACCCACATAAAATTCATTGGTAAACTAAATTTATACAAGTAATGCAACATGGAATTAAATTTTGAGAAAAAGCCCCAAAAATTCACAAAACAAGTTAAAAAAGAAAGACTTTTTTTTTTCCAACAAGAAACAACTAAATTAAATCAGCCCACTTAAGGGGTGATTCAACCCTCATACAGAGTAAAAATGAACAGAAATACCTTTCCACCTACATATTTAAAATCATAAGGAATCTCCTACTGCCTTTCCCTACATTACCAGCTAAAGAAAGAACATTAAATTGAATACATACATACCAAGGATTCTAGACACCAGTCAAATAACGAAAAATTCACTGACGGTATCTTTGAAACAATCCAGGACCAAACCTTAAGCTGTGCTAGGGAAAAAACTTCAGAATGATCAACCACATCACCTTTAAATAAACAATTATTCATGTGTCTCCAAATTTCACTAACCAATGTTATCCAAACATTACCCATAATAAGAATAACTGAAGTAGGTGCATTTAAGATTTTGAAATGTTCAAAATGTGACCCAAGGATGTTATGATCGGCCGAACTCACTCCTAACTAGTCATAACAAAGATTCCAAATTTGCCAAGCAACTCTACATCCTAAGAATAAATGGTTTGTTGACTCCTCTAACTGCCTGCAAAAGCAACAAAGATTGCTTTCAATCCCTATCCCGTGTCTCTCCAGATTTACCTTGGATGCAACCTTGTTTTCAATCACCATCCAAGCTGTAACATGAGTTGGGAAACGCCTTAATCCTCCAGAAAAAATTGTACAGTCTCAAAACTTACCTAAACCCTAAACCCTAAAAAAAAGACTTAAACCTACCTAATCCTTTAATGTTTGCATGATGATTGCTGAATTTGATTTTAGTGTTAACTATTTTGGTTTTAGGATTATGGTGACAAAAGTAGAGACTATTCAAAGCCTGAACACAGTGTGCCACAAGCTCCAGCAACAGCTTGGCAGAATCCTTATGCAGCATCTATGAACCCTAGTAGTGGTGTCCATGCTTATCCCTATTGTTACATATCAGCACCTGCTACTTTTCCTGATCAAGTTTATGCCTATCCTCTTGAACAAAGCAACCCTATGGTTCACACTACAGGTTACATAGGAGTTCCTCCTTTCTCACCTCAAATGCAAGGCTTTTTAGGGTTTTTTCCTATACAACCTTATTATTATGGTTACTAGGTTTTATGTCAACTACTGTATGAAAATATTGGGCACTCAGATATTCTAAGTTTTATAATTATAGTTAGATCTTATAGAATTTACTGTAACTTCAAATTCAGCTTTCTAATGACTAAAGTATAATATTTTGATGTATTTTCTCATATTACTCAACCCTTCCGATTATTTTATAAGGGCAAGACTTTGTTGTTAATTTATATTTCTTTTATCGAATAAATAATTTATTATTAAATAGAAACTAATTTTAGAAATAAAAAATTATTAATTTCTATATTAACTAATTTAAATATTATTTTAAAGATTAAAATATTATTTGTTAAAGTCAATAGGAGAGGGTTACAATATGACTTTTTGATAAACTAAATCATCACTTGTGTACTGTGTACTATGAATCAGACCATATTTGCAAAAAGTTTTTAAACTTGAAAAAAAACAATTCAATTCTCCCTTCTTGTATTTTTCTTATTTTCACACTTTCATCGTCTTGTGTGATCAAGACTTGATAATGTTGATATCTTCTCGTGTTTGATATCTTCTTAGGAGTGTTCAAGGGTTTATTTTTGTTGTTTTGAGTTTTTAATTGTTGAGTGCATTGTAAAAACTTGTTAAGTTAATGAATTAGTTATTCTAGAGTTGAATAGGTGTGACTAAATATAAAATCATTGGATTTTGAACCATTATAAAATTTCTTTCTTTTATCTTCTTATTTTATTGTGTTGCATTTCAATTTTATATCAATCTTCATTCCAAATCTAATTGCATTTGTCTTTTCAAATTAAAAAGACTTTCAAAAAACCATAAAAGAAGAAAACTTTTATATAAAAAAAATCAAAATCAATTTAGTTTAATCACTCATTCTTTTTTAATATATAAAAGATAATATCACATATAGACACCCAGAACTATTTATTTAACAAGAAACAAATATATTCAATTCTCATGTAAAAGTTTTTTTTTATCAATGATAATCATAATACCATATATAAGTGATATTAGTATTTAAAGGGAACTAAAAAAAACTCGTAATATAACCTTATTTTTTAAATACTGCACGCAAATTGTTGGAGATTTCACATTAATTAGATATTAGGACATTTTATAGTTTATATGTGAATGAAAATCTCACTTTATAAGCTGATTTTATGATATTGAATTAGGCTTAAAGTGTACTTTTCAACATGGTATCAAAGTCATTTAAAGTCTATCCTAGCAAGTGTTTGTTAGTCTTATCAGGTCATTCGCTATCGATTCATTATCGAACTCATAATATAGTCTTACTAATGAGTTGATAGTTTTGACGTGAGGGAATTTATAAATAGGTACAAATCTCACCTTATAAATTGGTTTTATAAAAATACTTAAAATTCACTTCTCAATACAAATTTGTAAATAAATAAGAAATTTTCTCTTGTTACAAAATTTACTAGTCATATGGTTCTTTAATCATATACTACTTGGATATTAATTGTTCATATAACTACTAACAACTGTTACACGTAGGTCATCATATATGTGCAAACATAGACACCAAGTCCCCACGTAATCTAAGCCAAAGATCTGTTCACCCTTTTTGGTAAACATCCCTTCATCAAGATATTTTAGGAAACAAAAAAATATATGAAATAAAACTTACCATCCCTTGGAATTTTTCATTATGAACACAAAATCATCTCGTCAAATGAATTGCAATCAGATCACACTTATATTATCTATAACATTTGTGAATAATTCTTCTTTTTTAATTCTTATTTTTTTCATAATTTTTTACTATTTTACAGAAAAAGAGTGGACACACATGTTCTCACTACTAATAGTAATAATAATAGTGTGTTTTTTTTTACTATATAAATAAAATACTTTATTCCCAATTGTAGAGTTGAAGACAAGTTGGGACGAATTTGTTTCTGTTTCTATTGAACTAAAATGGTTAACTTGCTTATATACTTGAATATGAATTTGGTCTGAGCAAAACATAGAAATATGAAAAACAAGATTGATTTAACTAAAATTAAATTAACAAATTAGAATAAGTTACTATTATATCTTTTATTTTTAAAATTTTCTTCAATACTATTTTTTAAAATCTACAAAAAAAAAACCCTTATTTTTTTTTAAAACATTACTTTTACATTTTCATATATTATACTAACCCTTTTTTTTAATTTTAAAAAAATACATGATCATTAAATAGAAATTAATTTTAAAAACAAAATACTAGAAGAAAATTATTAAATAAAAACTAATTTTAGATAAAAAAAATAATTAATTATTAACAATTTATCTATCATAATTAATCAAGTGAGTTTGACTCCCTTAATTTTGTAAGATATTGTTAAAATTTATTTTAAATTCGTTATTTTCATAATCTTTAAAAAGTATATAATTAATGTTGATATTAAACTGAGTTAGACAATTAAAAATATAAGACTGTCTCATTTAAAAAATTAAATAAAAATTAATCTCAAAAGTTAGTGCAACCAATTTAACCTTAACCATAGAGAAGATTGAATTAATGGAGCATAGCCATGCTAAACCCTATCCAATTCTGAACCGCAAATTCAATTCCTTAATAATGTTGATGTGATAGGTAAAACATGAATTGACGTGATTTGTAATTGTATTAACTTGCATGTTATAAAAAAGTCCTTTTATTGTCCTTTTACATGGAGTAAATCAACCCCTCAGCTCTTCAACATCACAAGCAGTCACCAAGAACAAGTTGAGATTCATCAGCAAAAATGGAGAAGAAAAAGATGGGTAGGAGAGCACACTGTTTGGTGTTGTCATATCCAACTCAAGGTCACATTAATCCCTTGCTTCAATTCTCCAAGCTATTGGAACGCCAAGGGGTCAGAATAACTTTTGTCACAACTCGTTCCTTCTGCAGTAACCTCCAAACTGTGCCTCCTTCTATCGCCCTTGAAACCATCTCTGATGGCTTTGACAAAGGGGGGCCAAGAGAGGCTGGGGACTACAAACTCTATATCAAACGTTTTTGGGAAGTTGGGCCACCCACCTTTGCAGAGCTTCTTGAGAAACTTGGTAGATCAAAAGATGAGCATGTTGATTGTGTTGTCTATGATTCATTCTTCTCTTGGGCACTGGATGTGGCCAAGGGATTTGGGATAGCTGCAGCAGCTTATCTGACTCAAAACATGGCTGTGAATAGCATATACTATCATGTTCACTTGGGGAACTTGCAATCTCCACTCACACAGGATCAGATTTCTCTTCCTGCCTTGCCTAAGCTTCATCTTCAGGACATGTCTTCTTTCTTCTTTGATCAAGATTTGTGTTTACTTGATTTTATGGTTTCTCAGTTCCCCAGTATTCACAAAGCTGATTGGATCCTGTGCAACACATTCTATGAGCTGGATAAGGAGGTAACAACCAAGCAATTTCAATGTATATACATTCTGTTTAACTTAAATGTTTCCTTTTGTGTTTTGTATCAAGTTACACTGAAAAACCATATTACTTGAGAACTTGTCTTATGATTAGAAAGATTAGAAATACAAATATAAATCTGTATGCCATTTTTTAATAATTATAAAGTAAAGCAAAATTATATGTTTTTTAAATAATCATGATTAAATATTTTTCTTCATATATATTAATATATATATTGAGATAAATAGATGTGTAATTTTTATTTTCTCCAATTTTGCATGTAATATTTTGTGACTACAAACATTTTTAGGCAGCAGATTGGATTGTGAAGGTTTGGCCAAAACTTAAGACTACAGGACCAAACATTCCATCATTCTTTTTAGACAAACAATATGAAGATGACCAAGAATATGGGGTGACACAATTCAAGAGTGAAGAATGCATGGAATGGTTAGATGATAAGCCAAAAGGGTCTGTTGTTTATGTATCATTTGGGAGTATGGCTTCCTTTGGTGAAGACCAAATGGAAGAAATAGCATTCTGCTTGAGAGAGTGCTCCAGTTATTTCTTGTGGGTGGTGAGAGATTCTGAAGAAACCAAACTTCCTAAAGATTTTGAGAAGAAAACAGAAAAGGGTTTGGTGGTAAAATGGTGTTCCCAATTGAAAGTTCTTGCTCATGAGGCTGTTGGGTGTTTTGTGACACACTGTGGTTGGAATTCCACATTAGAAACTTTGTGCTTAGGAGTTCCAACAGTTGCAATACCATATTGGTCAGACCAACAAACAAATGCAAAGCTTATTTCAGACGTTTGGAAAACTGGAATTAGAGCTCTTGTTGATGAGAAAAAGGTTGTGCAACGAGAAACTTTAAAGCATTGTATAAAGAAAATAATGGAGGGATGTGAAGAAATGAAGACCAATGCCATTCAATGGAGGAATTTAGCAGTAAGAGCTCTTAGTGAAGGTGGTAGTTCTTATGAAAACGTCAAAGAATTTGCGAATCAAATTTATGAAATTCACAAGCTTCATGTTCTAAAATAGAAATTGCTTTTTGATCAGCATAGTTGTTGTTTTGTATTTCCATGTAATAGGTTGGTTAATAATTCAGAATATTCTTAAGCTTCATGTTAAGACAGATAATTCATGTTATATTTTCATACGAACATTTTATCATACTGAATAGTTATTTTAGTTTATCAATAAATTTGAAAATGACCAGTGGTAAATTTTCGCATTGTGTATATATAGAACATGTTGTATTATCTTCTATATAATCTAAATTGATGGAGTAAAATGTATAAATTGTTATAAACCCTAAAAAGTAAAAAATAAAACATTAAAAAAAATTATGTCAATAACATCCGAAAAATACATGAATTGCATGAAATCAAATGATCAAACACGGACACTAAAACTATTTCCATGAATTAAGATATTTTAGGAAACAGAAAAAAAAATATATGAAATCAAACTTACCATCCCTTAGGAATTTTTCATTCACAATTGGCCCATGAACACAAAATCATCTCGTCAAATGAATTGCAATATTATCTATAACATTTGTGAATAATTCTTCTTTTTAATTCTTATTTTTCATATTTTTTTTTACTATTTTACAGAAAAGAGTGGACACACATGTTCTCACTACTAATAGTAATAATAATAATAATGTGTTTTTTTTTACTATATAAAAAAATACTTTATTTCCAATTCTAGAGTTGAAGACGAGTTGGAACGAATTTGTTTCTGTTTCTATTTAACTAAAATTGTTTAACTTGCTTATATACTTGAATATGAATTTGGTCTGAGCAAACCATAGAAATATGAAAAACAAGATCGATTTAACTAAAATTAAGTTAACAAATTAGAATAAGTTACTATTGTATCTTTTGTTTTTAAAATTTTGTTCAATACTGTTTTTTCCAAATCTACAAAATTACCCTTAATTTTTTTTAAAACATTACTTTTACATTTTCATATATTATACAAACCTTTATTTTAATTTTTAAAAATATACAATTATTAAATAAAAACTAATTTTAGAGACAAAATATTTTTAAAAAATTAATTTTGAAGATAAAAAATAATTATTTATTATATTGACTAAATTAGATATTAATTTTAGAATCTAATTTAATTATAACTAATTATATATTAATTTAGAAATTAATTTGAATAAATTTTTTATTCTCTAAATTAATATATAATTCACTTAATATATTAATATAGTAACTATTTTTTTCTCTAAATTTTATTTTATTTAGTAATCTTTTAGTTAAAAATAATTAATATTTATATTAACTAAATTAAAATTATTTAATAGATTAAAAAATTCTTGATGTTTAAAGTAATTCTTATTATTATTAAAATTAATAATTTATAAATTAAGTAGCTAATTAAATACCAATTTAAAAATTAATTATAGATTTTATTAATATATTAATTATTTTAGATATCAATAATTTTTTAATTTATAAAATAATATTAATTTAGTTAATATAATAATTGTTCCTGCTAGGGAGATGGGACCTAGAGAACTGTTGAAGTCTTCTTCTCCTTCCTTCGGTCGGGCAGGTGGTTGAGTGATGAACTGGGATCCTTCTCTTCCTTCTGCTTATCTTTCGGCACTCGGGACTCGGTCGTCGGGTGAACACCGGATGGTGGAGGTACCTGCGAAGGCACTCCGACGCTCAAGTCAGTAAAGCGGGTGGTTAGCTCTCAGGTAGGTGAACAGTAATAATGACATACCTTACTCCTTGAAATGCGTGCTATTTATATTATTGTAGTGGGCCTACCTTGTTGGGCCCGTTTATCGAGGTGGATACCGCTTAGGGTTGCATTACCTAATTCTCGATGATGGATTAGCTTCACTGATCTCGGTCTGAGCGTTAATTGTAATGGGGTTCGGCCATCGGCCAGATTCCCACGGTGCGGGTCAGCCATCGGCCAAATCCCTGTGGTCTTTGGCGGTTTCGGCCAAGCCTTCTAAGGCCTCGGCCTCTCAGCATAAGTCTTCAAAGGCTTCGGCCTCTCGGCGCAAGTCTTCAAAGGCTTCGGCCTCTCGGCACAAGTCTTCAAAGGTTTCTGCTACGGCCGTTCGGCCAAGTCTTCAAAGGACTCGGCCCCGGCCGGTTGGCCAAGTCTTCAAAGGTTTCTGCCCCGGCCGGTTGGCCAGGTTCTCATGGTATCGGTCAGGCTGACACGGCATCGGGCAGCCGGGTGGGTCCCGATCTCTCCCCCGTACCGGTACACTTGCCCCCCAGGCTCAAGGGCAGACGCGTGAGTTATGTCCGATGAGTCTTCAATAACGGGGCTCGGCCGGTCTTCCCAGGGCGTGCGGTTGTTTCGTTTCTCGAGGTGTGACGTGATCTGGGCGGCGTGACATGACCCTTGGTGACGTGATGTGATTGGCATTAATGAGGGGTTTTTTGGGTGGGAAGTATTGTGAACCGTTGGATCTAAGAGATCTAACGGTTGAGATTGATTCGACGCTTCGAATTCCGAGGCCCATGGGCCCTATAAATAGGGGTCTCCAACAGTGTCGAGACCTTGCATTTTCTGAGTGAGTTTGTCTGATAGTGGAGCCTTCCCTCGCCCACTTCTCTGAGAACCGGGTGACCGTTCGGTCTTTTGGCAAAGCTTCACCTCGTTTTTCCAAGGTTAGTGATGTCAACCGTGTCTCGGCCAACGTCAGGGTCGTCTGGCCATTCTTCCCCCTCTCCCGGTTGCCCTTCTCGTGCCCTTGGGCTTTCTTCCTCTTTGTCAACTCCTACGTCAACCTCTTCTTCGTCAACCTCTTCATCTGCCACCGATTCTTTATCGGTTGGGATGGCCGAGGGGTCACCCATGGTAGAGGTGGTTAGGGGGGACGACCCGGTTAACGCCGTTGACCGATCGGATTCCCCTCTTACTATCGTAGTTGCCCGGCCGGGCTCTCCTCTTGCTAGCGCTGGTGACCGGTCGGGCTCACCCCCGACAGCTGTCCCACTCGCGGATTTTAGTTGGGTGGATCCTAGGGTTGTTGAGTTCTCGTCCACTTATGGCACCGAGAAGTCTGTGGCCAAGTTTTTGGCCAAGTATCCGGTGTTGAAAGCGGGCGAGGGTTCTGACGATTCCAGGGATCCAGATTACTTCAGGATCTTGCCGTGTGGGCCGACCGAGCGGGTGTGTCTGGATCGGGCTGGTGTCGGTCCTCCTTTTTTCTATATGTATGTTTGCTTCTTCTCCGACCTTCACGTGTCTCTCCCCTTTGATAAGTTTACAATGGGCGTCCTTCGGGCGCTCAACGTGGCCCCTACCCAAGTACACCCAAATACATGGGCGTCCCTTCAGGCATTTCGCTTGTTGTGTGACGTTATGCGGCTTCGTCCAACCCCTTCTTCTTTTCTTTGCTATTATGGCTCTCATCCCGGTCGCCTTGCTTCTTGGCTATCTTTGGCCGGTCGGCCAGGGAGTGTTTTGTTCGATCCTTTCGCGGTCTCGTACAAGAGGTTTAAAGAGAGGTTCGTCAAGGTTGTCATTCGGCCCGAGGCGACGGCCTTTTTCTTTGACCGGGCAGGTCGGTCTCGGTTTCCCTTGTATTGGACTTCCAAATCGACGGAGTTTAAGTCTTGGCCGAGGCCGACGGAGGGCGAGGAGGTGGAGATTCTCTCCTTCTTCGATGCACTCCCAAGGAAGCTTCCTTGCCGATCGCTGATCGGTGCATATACCGAGACAGCGCGTTGGGCGGCCATTAGGGGTATGAGGCTCGTCCTTTGTTGTGTCGGTCGGTGTTTTTTATTTCTGTTGTTCTAACTGTTTTGGTTTGCAGCTACGATGGCTCAGGAGAAACCGGTCGGCGTCAGCGTCCTCGACAAGTATCGGGAGAGGGCGGCTGCCCAAAAGGGACGTCAGAGTATTGATGTTATTCCCTCGACCGCCCATGGTGCTGGAAGGGGCGAGGCCGGTCCCTCCCATAAGTCCAAGAAGAGACCGAGGGATGGAGGTAACATTGCTACCACCCATCGTTCCCCCGGCTCTCTGCCGACACCGCCTCCTCCCCGTGAGGTTGTTGAGGCGATTCCTTTGTCCCCTCGGCGCGTGGAGCAGGCGTCTGGGCATCAAGCTGGAGGCCACCGGTCCTCGTCCTCAGCCCTGGATCTTCTTGGGGGGAATCACAGGTTCATGCGAAGAGTTCGCGTGGCTCTCCCCGAGGGGACTCGGGAGTCGCTCCGGTCGGTCCCCCCCATTGACTTGGTGAGGAGCGGCCTAGAACTTATGTGCCGGTCAATCGTCCTCGTTAAGCATGGGGTTGAAGGCCACGACCGGCATGCCGAGGAGGTGACTCGGTTGGAGCAGGAGCTGGCCGAGGCTCGTGAGGATTTGCAGCGGTCCTTGGCTGCTAATGCTGAACTTTCGGCCAATGCTGCCCGGGAGGCTGCTGAGAGAGAGCAAGCCGCGAGGGGTGCCGCTGAGGCGAGGCAGCTTTTGGCTTCGGCCAAGGAGGAGGTCCGAAGGGCGGCGGCCGAAGTCGTCGAGGTAAAGAAAATGGCCGAGGAGAAGCTCTCATCTTCGGCCTCTGAGTTGGCCGCCCTCCAAACCGCAAAGGAGCAGGTCGAGGCTGAGCTCGACCAAAATTATGAGGAGTCGGAGGAGTTGCTCCAGCAATGCTTCGACCGGGCGGTGCGCCAGGCTCATGTGCTTTATGGAGGGCCGCCGGCCACTGGTTCATTTAACATGGACTATGAGGTTTACCAGGGCCGGCTGGTTCCGAGTGCTGAGGTGGGGGCTTTGTCGGCGCAGGAGGCTTCGGCGGCCGGGACCAATGAAGGGGAGGCCGTGGCTCGGGTCGAGGAGGTTGAGGCCGAGGAGGGGGAGTGCATAGAGGTTCAGGATTAGGTTTTCCCTTAGCCGGGGTGTGGCCTTTTCTTGCTCTTTTGATTTCCTCCGAGGCCGGGGTGTGGCCTCTTTTGCTTTGCTTTTTTGATGTATCGCCTAATGTGTTTGTTTATTAATGTGTCGTCCCGTTTTCCTTTCATCATTTTGGTGTGAGAATTGACAAGTTACTCAATCGGTCTTCTAAAAATATGGGCGGCTGGCCATTTAATTGCGAACGTGTAACTCGAGCAAGTAAAAAAAATGGGCGGCCGGCCATATAACTTGAGCAAATAAAATTATCGCCGATCGGCCATTTAATTGCGAATGTAAAATTCGAGCAAGTAAATATATGGGCGGCCGGCCATTTAATTGCGAATGTAAAATTCGAGCAACTGAAAATGTTGGCGGCCGGCCACTTAATTGCGAATGTGAAATTCGAGCAAGTAAAAATATGGGCGGCCGGCCATATAACTTGAGCAAATAAAATTACCGCCGATCGGCCATTTAATTGCGAATGTAAAATTCGAGCAAGTAAATATATGGGCGCCCGGCCATTTAATTGCGAATGTAAAATTCGAGCAACTGAAAATGTTGGCGGCCGGCCACTTAATTGTGAATGTGAAATTCGAGCAAGTAAAAATATGGGCGACCGGCCATATAACTTGAGCAAATAAAATTACCGCCGATCGGCCATTTAATTGCGACTGTAAAATTCGAGCAAGTAAATATATGGGCGGCCGGCCATTTAATTGCGAATGTGAAATTCGAGCAAGTAAAAATATGGGCGGCCGGCCATATAACTTGAACAAATAAAATTACCGCCGATCGGCCATTTAATTGCGAATGTAAAATTCGAGCAAGTAAATATATGGGCGGCCGGCCATTTAATTGCGAATGTAAAATTCGAGCAACTGAAAATGAGGGCGGTCGGCAATATCTGTGATCGTCGAAATTCGAGTAGGTATAATATGGCGTTCGGCCACTATTTGCGAATGTTGCATTCGGCGTGCGATGTCATTCGAGCAAGTGGGCATTCGGCAGGCCGACACTTGCGATGTTAATCGAGCAAGTGGGCGTTCGGCAGGCCGGCACTCGCGATGTTAATCGAGCAAGTGGGCAGCCGGTGGGCCGGCACTCGCGATGTTAATCGAGCGAGAGGGCGTTCGGAGGGCCGGCACTCGCGATGTTAATCGAGCTCGCGGTCGTTCGGTGGGCCGGCACTCGCGATGTTTATCGAGCGAGCGGGCGTTCGGCAGGCCGGCACTTGCGATGTTAATCGAGCAAGTGGGCAGTCGGTGGGCCGGCACTCGCGATGTTAATCGAGCGAGCGGGCGGTCGGCGGCCGGCACTTGCGATGTTAATCGAGCAAGTGGTCGTTCGGCCAATACTTTCGGTAGGATATTTCCAACACTTTTGATGAAAACGCCTCGTTAAAACCTCCCTGGTTGGGTGAGGAAAGAGTGCGTGATTTTATTGATTTTAGCTGTAATAGAACTTGAGGTGCGTGGCATTCCACGTCCTCGGTACAATTTTTCCTGACAGCCATTCTAAATGATAAGCCCCTCCCTGCGCAACTTCTCGAACTCGGAAGGGTCCCTCCCAGTTGGATGAGAATTTCCCTTCATTTTTTCTTGCGTCGCTGCGCATTCTCCAGACAAGATCGCCCTTCTGGAAACCTCTCGGCCGGACTTTGGTGTTGTACCGTCTGGACGCCCGGGCTTTGCAGGCAGCCTCTCGAATCTTGCTTTTGTCACGGAGCTCACTTACCAAGTCAAGGTTGACCGCTAGACTTTCCTCGTTTAGGGTGAGATCGAACATCTGCCGTCGTATGGTGGGTTCGGCCACCTCTACCGGGATCATGGCCTCGGTTCCGTATGTCAGGCTGTAGGGCGTTTCTTGTGTGGTAGTTTGGGGAGTGCACCTGTACGCCCAAAGTACCTCGATCAACTCCTCGGTCCATCGGCCCTTTGCTTTGCCCAGACGCTTCTTCAGCTCGTTGAGTATGACCTTGTTGGCGGCCTCGGCCTGCCCATTGGTTTGTGGGTGTTCCACCGAGGCTGTGACGGACTTGATGCCCAGGTCGTCATAGAAGGATTGTAGGCCTCGGTCGATGAACTGTCGGCCATTGTCAGTTACTATTGTGTGTGGGACGCCGAATCGACAAACTATGCTCCTCCATACGAAGTTTTGTACATTCTTCGCCGAGATGGAGGCGAGGGGCTCGGCCTCGATCCATTTGGTGAAGTAGTCGGCTCCCACCAGGAGGAATTTGGTCTGCCCCTTCCCTGGGGAGAATGGCCCGATAATGTCCATCCCCCACATGGCGAACGGCCATGGGGAGATGATGTTATGCAGTTCTTCCGGCCTGGTGTGGTGGAGGGGCCCGAACTCTTGGCACTTGGCGCATTTCTTCACATATTCGGCACAGTCGCCTTGAATGGTCGGCCAGTAGTAGCCGGCCCTCAAAACTTTGGCGGCCATCGTCCTCGTCCCGGCGTGATTCCCGCAGATTCCTTCATGGATCTCGGCCAGGATGTACTCGGCCCTTTTGTTGGTGATGCATTTTAGCAGGGGGGTCGAGTAGCCTCTCCGATACAAATCTTCGTTAATCATGGTGTACCGGGCGCATTGTTGCTTCATCGCCTTCTCTTGGCCGGCCTTGCATGTGCCGACCGTTAGATATTGGATGACGGGTGTCATCCAGTTTTCGGCGTCGGCCTCTTCTTCTTCGATAGCCAGACACTCGGCCTCGGCCTCCGTCACACTAGGGTGTCTCAGCCATATTTGTATGACTGACCTCTGGTGGCTCTTCTTTTTGGTGATCGAGAGCTTGGACAGGATGTCGGCCCTTTTGTTGTCCTCCCTCGGTATGTGTTGCAAGGGCGCTTTGTTGAAGCGGGCGATACTGTTTTTGGCCGCATGGTAGTACCGCTGCAGCAAAGGCTCTTTAACCTCGAAATCTCCGTTGACTTGGCCGACCATCACCTGGGAGTCGCTTTTGCATGTAACCTCGCGCGCTCCCATGTCGTAAGCTAGGTTCAGCCCGGCCAGCAAGGCCTCGTACTCGGCCTGATTGTTGGTCGCCCGAAATCCGAACTGGAGGGCTTGCTCCAGGAGGAGGTCGCCCGGCCCTTCCAGGACGACTCCCGCTCCACAGGCTGTTTTATTTGATGAGCCGTCCACGTAGAGAGTCCAACCGTCCGAGAGGGTGGGCAGTGGTGTCAGCTCGGCCGAGAAGTCGGCCAAGCATTGAGACTTGATGGCGCCCCTCGGCTCATAACGTATGTCGAACTCGGAGAGTTCGACCGACCATCCTATCATCCTCCCTGCAAGGTCCGGTTTAGATAAAATTTTGAAAATAGGGTAGTCGGTTCTTACAGTTATGGAGTGATTTTGGAAGTAGGGGCGCATCCGTCTTGCCGTGAGGACGAGTGCGAGAGCCACCTTCTCAATCATCTGATATCGGGTCTCGGCCGAATGGAGGGTTCGGCTGACAAAGTATATGGGTCGCTCCTCGCCCTCGGCTTCCTGCACCAGGGCAGCGCTGACTGCTTCTTCCGAGACTGCTAGATATACGAGGATTGGGACGTCGGGTCTCGGCTTCTGGATGACGGCCGGAGATGTGAGGAACTCTTTGAATTTTTTGAAGATTTCCTCGCATTGGTCGTCCCAGACGAATTTTTTGCCTTTACGGAGCAACTGAACGATCGGCCTCGTCCTCTCGGCCAAGCGGGGGACAAATCGAGAGAGGGCGGTCAGCCGCCCAAGGAGTTGTTGCACCTCCTTCACGGTGTTCGGGCTTCTCATGCTGAGTATGGCCTGGCATTTGTCGGGGTTGGCCTCTATCCCTCGGTGGGTGAGCATGAAGCCTAGGAACTTTCCTCCCTCCACCCCGAAAGTACATTTTTCGGGGTTGAGTTTCATGTTGACCCCCCTTAGGGCCTTGAAGACCTCGTCCAGATCCTTCAGATGTTGCTCGAACGAGTCCGACTTCACGACTATGTCGTCCACATAGACTTCTACCGCCCGGCCTATTAGACCCTTGAAAATTTTGTCCATGAGGCGCTGGTAGGTTGCCCCGGCGTTCTTGAGGCCGAACGGCATGACCTCGTAGTAGTAGTTGGCATCGGCCGTCATGAAGGTCGTCTTCTCCTTGTCCCGCGGGTGCATGCTTATCTGGTTATAGCCAGAGTAAGCGTCCAGGAAGCTCATAATTTTGTGGCCGGCCGCCCCATCCACCAGTCGGTCAATGTTTGGGAGGGGGTATGTATCCTTCGGGCATGCGCTGTTGATGTTTCTGTAGTCGACGCACATCCTCCAGTTACCGTTAGGCTTGGTAACCATGACAACGTTGGCCAGCCATGTCGTGTATCGGGCCTCCCTTATGAATCCGGCCGACAGGAGCTTGCCGGCCTCCTCCTTCGCTGCGAGTCGTTTTTCGTCGCCCAAGTCCCTCTTCTTTTGGGAGATCGGACGGGCTTCCTTAAATATGGACAGCCGATGGGTGATGACATCCGGACTTACTCCCGGCATGTCGGTCGGCGTCCATGCGAACATGTCGACATTCTTTTTTAGCGCGGCGTGCATGACCTCGGCCTCGGCCGCCGCCAAGGCTGTCCCTACAGCCGTGCTGTGCTCTTCGTCGAGGAGGGGGACTCTCCTCAGCTCCTCTCTTGCCTCTAGCCTGTCCTCGGTTGCCCGGGGATCAAGGTCTACTAGTGCCACGGTTGGCTGGGTCTCCCGGGGCCGGTCCTTCCTGGGGGAGCGGTCCTTTCGGGAGGACTTTCTCGCCCGAAGGGGAGAGGTGTCTGCCCTTAGAGGCTCCACCCAGAGGCTCTCGGCGTAGCATTCCCGTGCTTCTTTCTGGTCCACGTGGACCGTGAGAATGTCTCCTGTCTTCGAAGGGAATTTCATTGCGAGATGAGGGGTTGATACTATGGCCATCAGCCGGTTGATGGATGGCCGGCCGAGGAGGATGTTGTAGGAGGTGTTGGCGTCGATGACCAGGTACCGAATTTTGATGGTCCTGGTGTTCTTCCCCTCTCCGAAGGTGGTGTACAAGTCGATATACCCCTTGGTACCCACCCTTTCGCCCGAGAATCCTACCACGTGGTCGTCGTATGGCATCATCTCGGCCTCGGTCATTCTCATGGCCTTGAAAGTTTTCCAGTAGAGGATATCTACCGAACTTCCTTGGTCCACGAGGGTCTTCCTTATGGTGAATCGATCTATGTCGACCGCTATCACCATCGGGTCGTCTTGCTGGCGGTAGTCCACGCCTTTAAAGTCTTCGTCCGTGAACGTGATGGGTGGCATCCTTGGTCGGAACGCCACGGCGTTTACCTGGTGTACCGCCCGGAGGTGCTTCTTCCGGGTGTTGTTTGTGCTTCCTCCCCCGGCGAAACCGCCGGCTATGGTGTTGATAACCTCTCCTATCGCCCTCCCTTGGGGGATCGTCCCTTCGAGGGGGGTCGGCCCTTGCGGGTTGCCGGTCGCCTCTGTTGTTTTGGTTTTCTCGGCCGCGCTGAGGTGACCTCGTCCGCCTGGGAGGATCCGCCCGGCCTGGTTGGTCTCGGCCATTCCTGACGAACCGGCGGAGATGCCCAGCCTGGATAAGTTCCTCTATCTTGTCCTTAAGTGCTTGACACTCGTCGGTTGAGTGTCCGGTGTTCTGGTGGTACCGACACTGCTTCCTCCGGTCGGCGTTATTTGGGCTGGCCACCTTCCTTGGGGGAGGGATCAGCTCGGCGTTAAGGGCTTCGTCCAGAATCCTTCCCCGCTCGGCCGTTAGGGGTGTATACCTCGAGAAACGGATCGGTCGGTCTCGGTTTTCCCGGCGCCGGTCCGTTCTCTGTATCGGCCGAGCCTGTCGGTCTTTTTCTTCCTTCCTCTCTCCACCGGCCTCGGCACGGGCCTTGTTGCGGAACTCTCTTAGCTCCTCCAGCTGCATGTACTTAGCGGCTCTCTTTCTCAGCTCGTCCAGGCTGTCGGCCGGCTGCATGCATAGGTTGTCGGCAAAGGGCCTCGGGCGCAGGGCCGTCAGCATGTGGTGCATGGCGACATCCGGACTCAGATTTCGGATGCTCATTGCCACTTTGCTGAACCTATCTACGAAGGTCCTCAGCGACTCTCCTTTCTCCTGGCGGATGCCTACCAGGGCGATTGAGGTCAGGTGGTGCGGCCGGCTGGTCGCAAACTGTGTTTCGAACTTTGCGATGAGCGTGGCAAAGCTATCTATGGAGTTGGGTGAGAGCTTGGTGAACCAGCTAAGGGCTGCACCCTTCAAGGATGTGGGGAACACCCGGCACAAGACGGCGTCGTCCGAGGTGTAGAGACTCATATGGGTGGTGTAGGCGTCCATATGCTCGTCCGGGTCGGTCGACCCGTCGTATCGGTCTCGGTTGAAACCCTTCCACTTCTCAGGAAGTGGGACTTCGATGATGTTGTTTGTAAAGGGGTGACGGCGGTTCGGGTCGGCCGTCAGGGTCGTCCGGGTGGACCTGATTAGGCACGACTCGTCGCCCATTTCAATCTCGCGGGGAGGGGGTCGGCCTCTCGTCCCCTCGGCCACATCCGGGTTGGGGGGAGAGGTGTAGGACTTGCCAACCACGTTCGTCGGTATGACAGAGGGTCCTCCCTCCCCCAGCTTCTTTCTCATATCTTCGTTCTCCCTGCGGAGAACTTGCAGCTCTTGTTCATTTTTCTGAGCGGCCTCCTCGGCCTTTCTTCGCATCTCGGCCATCTCCCTCTGGAGAGACAGCAGCAGCATTGTTTGGTCGGCTTCAGTCATTCTTTCCATGCTTCTTGTTGAAACCATCTACTTTTTTCCTTCAGCTAGTTTCCCTCGGCCCCACGGTGGGCGCCAATTGTTCCTGCTAGGGAGATGGGACCTAGAGAACTGTTGAAGTCTTCTTCTCCTTCCTTCGGTCGGGCAGGTGGTTGAGTGATGAACTGGGATCCTTCTCTTCCTTCTGCTTATCTTTCGGCACTCGGGACTCGGTCGTCGGGTGAACACCGGATGGTGGAGGTACCTGCGAAGGCACTCCGACGCTCAAGTCAGTAAAGCGGGTGGTTAGCTCTCAGGTAGGTGAACAGTAATAATGACATACCTTACTCCTTGAAATGCGTGCTATTTATATTATTGTAGTGGGCCTACCTTGTTGGGCCCGTTTATCGAGGTGGATACCGCTTAGGGTTGCATTACCTAATTCTCGATGATGGATTAGCTTCACTGATCTCGGTCTGAGCGTTAATTGTAATGGGGTTCGGCCATCGGCCAGATTCCCACGGTGCGGGTCAGCCATCGGCCAAATCCCTGTGGTCTTTGGCGGTTTCGGCCAAGCCTTCTAAGGCCTCGGCCTCTCAGCATAAGTCTTCAAAGGCTTCGGCCTCTCGGCGCAAGTCTTCAAAGGCTTCGGCCTCTCGGCACAAGTCTTCAAAGGTTTCTGCTACGGCCGTTCGGCCAAGTCTTCAAAGGACTCGGCCCCGGCCGGTTGGCCAAGTCTTCAAAGGTTTCTGCCCCGGCCGGTTGGCCAGGTTCTCATGGTATCGGTCAGGCTGACACGGCATCGGGCAGCCGGGTGGGTCCCGATCTCTCCCCCATACCGGTACAATAATTAATTATTTTTTATTTTTAAAATTAGTTTTCTTTTAACAATTTACCTATCATAACTAATGGAGTGAATTTGACTCCCTTAATTTTGTAAGATATTATTATAATTTACTTTAAATTCATTATTTTCACAATCTTTAAAAAGTATATAATTAATGTTGATATTAAATGAGTTAGACAATTAAAAATATAACACTGAGTCATTTAAAAAATTAAATAAAATTTAATCTGAAAACTTAGTGCAACCAATTTAACCTTAACCATAGACAAGATTGAATTAATGGAGCATAGCCATCATGCTAACCCCTACCCAATTCTGACCCACAAATTCAATTCCTTAATAATGTTGATGTGATAGGTAAAACATGAATTGACATGACTTGTAATTTTATTAACTTGCATGTTATCTCTAGTAAGGCTATATTTGAATCATTGAGTTTTTCATAAATTAAAAAAAAATTATGTATAAATGAAAAAAAAATAATTTGTATAAATTAAAAGTTAAAAGTGAAAGAAATTATATGAAAGACTTTACAAATTAGTTGTACAAACATTAATATTAATTTATTAAAAAATCATTTTGATTGTATTTTTCTTTTTTATAAATAAATTAGTCAAAATTTGAGTTGCTAGTTTCTTTGTTTATTTTATAAGTTAGAAATGTAGAAAAAAAAATGTTGGAAAATGATGTTTTGGTGGTAGAGCTAAAGGTTCTTATCTTTCCCATGTGAAAAAGTACTTTGATTTGTCTGAGCTGACCCTACAAACCCACAAAGTTTTAGGACTTCTCAACACCTGCCGACGAAATTAACATATATATATATATATATATATATATATATTAATACTATAATTGTTGGTTTAATTAAATTTTGTGAACTGATGAATCAAACTAATATGAAAGTAATTCTAAAATAGTTATTTGACACTTTCATCATCCAATTTCTTATTTTTAATAATGATAAAAAATAACTTACTTACTACAATAAAATTATAAAAACTAAAATATAATAAAAAATAATTTTAAAAATAAAAGATAATTAATATTTATATTGAATAAATTAAATATTATTTTAGAATTTAAAATAATTAATGGTATCTAAATTAATTTTAATTATTAATAAATATTTTTTAAATTCGTATATAATTAATTATTTATATTTTAACTACTAATTAAAATTTTAATAACTAATTAGATAATAATGTAAAAATTGTTTATCAATTATTTTTTTATTTTTAAAATACTATTTAATTTAGTTAATATAGTAATTAATTATTTTTTGTCTTTAAAATTAATTTGTATTTAATAATTTTTTAGTAGTGAATTTTAAATATTAAATTATAAGAAAATAAAAAATAAAATAATGAATTGCTTTTAAATAATTTGATCCTCTACTATATGTTTGATCATTATTTTTTTAAAATAAAAGTTTTCAGGTTAGACATCACTGTGCAACTTGACATCTCTACTATGCTGCTTACATCTCAAGTAACAATAATCATTTGCCATTATATGAAAAAAAAAATAAAAATACAAAAATATGGGGGGAAATGAGACCAAAATCCATATGTTAAAAAAAACGATGCCTAGGTAGACTATATCTATTCATAAAGAATTCTAATAACAGACTAGATGGTAGCCTATTATACCAATGAAAAGATTCTCTACGAATAAATCATAAATTAGTCAACTTATCAGCACACGCATTTCTTTCACGAAGAATATAAGTAACCCTGAACCTGATTTTCTCACCGTAATTAAGACAAGTATTCCACTGATTACGAATGTTTGATCATTATTTACAATTAAATTGAGTTTAGGATACAAGTGTTTAGAATAAGTTTTTTCATTAGTTTATTTCAAATCTTAAAAAAATAGTATGTTTTAATAAACATTTCGATTATGATGGTTTAGGAAAATAATCTATAATTTTATATGAAATAGTTTAAACTTATTTTTATTCAATTATAAAAAATATTTATGAATAACTTTTTTCACTATATATGCTCTTATTTAGTTAGCACTTGATTAAGTTATTTATCCCTATTCACAAGTTTAATTTCAGTACTTTCCTAATTCTTCTTTCAAATTTTAAATACATTAAGTAACAAGAAACTTGTTTTTTTTCTAAATTTAAATTTTATGAATGAAAAATTATTTTCTCAACATTTAATATCCTGAAAAAACTATAATACACATATACTAAAATATACTAATACACATACACTAATATATATATATATATATATATATATCAAACTATTAAATTCTAAAAAAATATGCACATACATTTTTTTTAGTTTTTGGTACTTTCACTTTTACTAGCTATAATATTATTTGTTTTCCATACAATCACAGTATTCATCATACACAACGTAAGAGTAATGCAATTTAAATTATTTTATACACGTGATACATATAACACAAACAAATATATATACATGTCACACTCATGAACACGATCATACAAACACAAGTTACATTTGTTTTTTTTTTTTATCACAAAATTAAAAGAATTTATTAATATAAGATGCTTAATTAATTAGTGTCACATAATGCTTTCAAAATATAATTGTATTAAACTTTCTTTATCATAGAGTAACATTTATTATATTATTAGAATAGTCTAAGTTGTTGTAGGTAACATCAATTATCTCAAAATAAAGATTGGATGAGTCAGGTCATAATCGATTGATAACTATTGTTGTTGCATCTCTTAAGTAAAAAGAGTTACAAATTGACTATCAATTATAACTTTACCTTCAATCCAACAATTGGTATCAAAGTGTTAATCACAAGTTCAATTTCTAGTGGAAAAATGGTTCAAAAAGAGAGATTTTGCAAGTTGTCCAATTATATTGTATGGTATAGGTAAGATATATATTTATATATATATATATATTATTGATATTAAATATTAACTTCAAAATATTTAATTTTATTAATTTTTTATTTTTATTTTAATTTAGAGTGAATTAAGTGATTTATTTGTATTAATTACGTGACCTATTATGTGTAACTAACTAATACTTTTCTTGTAATGATTTTTTTTTTTAAAGTGAAACAACAAATAAACACATAACTTTTATTTATAAGCCCTCACATCTTTTTCATTTAAAACCTATCTTAACATAAAACTCCACTCTTAAACTTAAAAAAATTATTTTAAACTCAAAAACTGAAAATGTAATAAAAGAAAGAAAAACTATTATAATTTTATCACATTTTAATAAATTATTTTTACCTTTAAATATTAAAACAAATCTTAACAAAATTGACAAAAACATTGTTCTAGTAAACCAAATTTAAGTTAAGTTTGAATTACATGTTAACCATCTCTAAAAATATCACAAATGAACAGAAGCATATATTTAGAATAAGTAAATTAAAACACTAGTAGTTAAGAAATATGTGTGGATAATTTGATGCATGTGGCATGAGTGTGATGAGCATAGTATAATAGTGACAAGTAGGTTTTGTGTCGGGTGAAGTGAGTAAATAGCACATGTTTGAATTTAATGAAGGAACAGCTTTGCATGCGTGCCAGCCAAACATATATGTCTTTGCAGGAACTTCTCTGTTGTTAACTTCCTTCATTCTATTCTACAGATGGAGACAAAACCATTTTCATGTCTATATCTTTCTACCCAATTTTCTACATAATATATAATATATATTAATTATATTTTCTTACCATTTGTGTCACACAAATTTATAAATGCTTTTACTTAAAAAGTAAATTATATTGAGCAATCTCATATAAATTAGAATAATAAAGTCACTCATAATATACTAATAATAATATACAAATAAATACAAATTTCATTAAATTTAAATTAGATTTAAAATCTACTAAATTAAATTATATAACATTTTTTTTTCATAATTATCATTATTAAAAAAATTCTAAGTAGAAATAAAATTTTAAAAAAATAATAATTAGTTATTATATGAACTAGATTAGATAATATTTTAGAAACTAAAAAATATTAATATTTAATTTAGTTTTTTATTAATTGATAAATATTTTATAAATTATAATCTAATTAACTAGATTTTAAAATTATTATTAAAAATCTTAGTAGTTATATAAATACTAATTTAAAAAATATTTATTAATAATAAAAATTAAATTAGATATTAATAATTTTTTTAATTAAAAAATAATATTTATTTTAGGTGTAATAGCTAAATATTTTTTTTTCTAAAATCATTTTTATTTAATAATTTTCTTTTAATTTACTAGAGATTCTAGTAAAATTATCTTACGTAAGAAAAAACATAATTCTAAACACAGTGTTGTTTTATTTTCTAATGAAATATCATTTTTTGTTTTTAACTAACAGAAACAAATAAAATGAATAAATTATGATAAGATTAATTTTATAAAATCATTGTGTTTTTATCAGTTTATTAACTTTTTTTATATCTTAAATAAAAAAAATTAGGCAACAATGATGAGAGAGAGTACATTAATTCACGGGTACAATAGTGAAGATGGATAGAGACAATACTTATCCCACCAAATAGTTTTTGGAGTTAATTAAAACCTAAATTATATACATATATATAACATTAAATAATAATATACCGAAAATAATGTATATAAATAAGAGATATTTCTAATTTTATAAATTATAAATAGGAAAAAAAAACACCAAACTATATTATTAAGAATAGATACTATAAGAATTTTACTTATTTATTTATTCATGTTTGGATTTGACTATGATGGGATAGATATCAACACTAATTGCACCAACCATTCTGTCTGAGTGTGCTTTCTACCAAAGGGATTCAGCAAAATGTGAATGCAAATTGTCTATGGAATTATAATAACTGGATGATTTAATTTTAATTTAATATATTCTTATTATTGTTTAAAATTTATTAAAAATTATAAATTATGTGTTTTTATTGTAATTTTTTTATTTATTACAAGATCTTATTTACTCATTTAATAATATATTATTAGATAAATATTAATATTTTCATATATTTGAAATCTAAGTCCTATGATGATGGCAAAGAAGAGTTTTAAGAAGTAACTCTTCTAGTACCAACATATCAAATGAGGCATTGCTCAAGATTCTTAAAATTTAGCAATTCAATAATGATTAATGATTGATAATTTTGAGATTTTTTACGACTAAAGTATATTTTTTTTTTATAAGAATTACATATACCAACTTTTTAGTTGTTTTATATATGTTTTTCATCATCTTTATCTATAATATCATCAAATTCATCTTCTCATAAATTTATGGTTATCATAATCTGGTAAAACATGTAAATAAAGTTATCAATTTTGAAGGGATAATTGTATTGAATACTTGTTGAAAAAATTGTGGTTGATACTGATTCTTGTACCTGAGTTGAGCAGGTAAGGATTCCATTGACTGATTTGGTTTGAGGTAAATGGTTTGATCTCCATTGAAAAGCAGAGTTTGAAGAAAACTGAGTTGAGTCCCAATGCTGCTTACTCCCTCACAGTTTTTGAGCACTTGCATGGTCCCAACAGCTAAAGTGTGTCAGGGTTTGATGTTGACTCACCTCTATTTATTCCATCTCCAGTCCCCCCCTCATTTCCCAAACAACTCCATTCAATGTTCACATCCAAGTAATTTATTATCTCATGTCCTCCTTATGCTTTCTTTCAATTTATTGTTATAGGGATATCACATTGCTGAATCAAATTCTGCTGCATTTATGCAGGAAAATGGTTTATGTTGGTTTTTTCCTTCTGGGGTGTTTCTCCATCATGATCTCCTATGCTAATGGTTATGCCACCAATGGGGGTTGGAACAATGCACATGCCACATTCTATGGTGGAAGTGATGCTTCTGGGACAATGGGTATGTATTAATGTATGTATGGATGTGTTAATGTATTGCCTGTAGCATGTATGAACAAATGTGACTAAGAAATGTATGTGTTTGCCAAAATTGTACATTAGATTTTTCAAGTTTGCTTGCATAGTTATCTATATCATCCTATTGCAGGTGGGGCTTGTGGCTATGGAAACCTGTATAGCCAAGGGTATGGAACTGACACAGCAGCTCTTAGCACTGCCTTGTTCAACAATGGCTTGAGTTGTGGCTCATGCTACCAAATCAAATGTGCAAATGATCCACAGTGGTGTCTCCCTGGCACCATTGTAGTCACTGCCACTAATTTCTGCCCCCCTGGTGGATGGTGTGATCCTCCCAATCACCATTTTGATCTTTCTCAACCTGTTTTTCAGCAAATTGCTCAATACAAAGCTGGTATTGTTCCTGTGGTTTACAGAAGGTAACTTCACCACTCTATTTTCCTTTATCCTTTAAAGATTCTAGTACATAGTATTTATGCAGCATGTGAACTAATTTGTACAAACATAACTACTTTCACGATGAGACTTAAATGCAGTTCTTTTGAATGTTTTTTTGTACTATTGGGCAATCACAGTTAAAGTTTCACTTCATAAACTACCAGGATTTTTCGATCAGATAACACCTAAAACGTCCAAGGAATTCTAGTTATGTTTGGGCTTTATTTTTATGAAAAAGTTTACATAATGCATTCAACAAAATGGTAGTTCACATGACTTGTAAGATAACTGATGCAAAAGTTGAGGAAGTTGTTATATATGACAGAGTGTGATTGGATAAGATGGTGAGTATAAATACTCCAAGTTTTATCCTTACTTTTACTACCTATTGGTCTTGAAGGTGATATTTTTGTCTTGATGGATTTTGATTGAAGGGTAAGGTGCAGAAGAAGGGGCGGAATCAGGTTCACCATCAATGGTCATTCATACTTCAACTTAGTCCTTGTGACTAATGTTGGAGGTGCTGGTGATGTGCATTCTGTGGCCATCAAAGGTTCAAGGAGTAGATGGCAAGCCATGTCAAGGAATTGGGGCCAAAACTGGCAGAGTAATTCCTACCTTAATGGACAGAGTCTCTCCTTTTTGGTCACCACAAGTGATGGTGGCAGTGTCCTCTCATACAATGCTGCACCACCAAGTTGGTCCTTTGGACAAACCTACACTGGAAGGCAATTCCTCTACTAACCAACCCTTTTCATGGAACATCACTCTCATTATGTTGCCTACCACCACCAACATAGTAATAAGGATGCATCAAAGAGAAAACGACTACGGCATAGTTCAACAGTGTAAATGTGTCAATATTGAGCCACAAAATAGTGTGGTTTAGTTTAATCTAGTCTCTTGAAGATGTTTAGATTTATACTGCAAGATTTTTTCCAGATTAATTGCTACTGTGGTTTATGCTAAGTTAGCCTCAAGGGTACTTGTGTTTCTTTGCCGGCTGAAGAGAAGTAGATTAGAGATGGCATTTTGTGTGCATTATTACTGCACTTTGGCAAATGGGATTCTGTGCCTCTCCATAAAGACCTACTTAAATAATAATAATAACAATAAAGTATATTCTTCTTGTACTTTTATAACCGTTGTTGACTGAGAAATGTCAATTGATCCTTGACAATTTTCTCTCTATTTTCTATTTACCCACTCCCGTTCTTCAAAATCACAATCCTTATGAAAAGTTTTTTCACAAGAAACCTGCATATAATTTGTTAAAAGCTTTTGGTTGTGCTTTGTACCCTTTACTCAAACCTTGTGATCATCTACTGCTAGCACAAATACATGTAACTTTCAGTCTTCTCCACCAATCCCCACCAGTGCTCATCCTCTCCAAGATTCATCGTCTTCTATCCCCATTCCCAATAATTCTCACTCCATAAAGCCATATATGGCTTGAAGCAAGCTCCTCATGCTCATGGTTTAACAAGCTAAGTCAAACTTTATCAGCTATGGGATTTCATGCCTCTCAGAGCGATTCCTCTCTTTTCATCAAATTATGGAATGGAAACATGTTATATGTTCTCATATACGTTGACAACACCATCATCACTAGAAACACTACCATGATTATTCAACAATTCATCAATAATCTACAATCCAAATCTTTGTTAAGAAATCTTGGTTCTCTTCATTGTTTCCTTGGAATAGAAGTTTCTCCTACCTCCGACGAAAAACTATATCTCACTCAAACCAAATTAATCAAGGACTTTCTTGACAGAACTCACATGCTCACTGCTCTTCCTCATCCAACTCCTATGGTATTTTTCCTTAAACTCATTCAATATGGCACCACAACTATTAAAGACTCCACTCATTACAAATCTGTTGTTGGTGCTCTACAATATCTTACCATCACTCGACCAAAACTCTCGTTCTCTATCAATAAAGTTTGCCAATATATGCATAATCCAGGAACACCATTGGAAGGTAGTTAAATGGATTTTAAGATATCTTTCTGATACTCTACACCATGGTCTTGTTCTCCATCCATGTTCTGATTTTTTCCATCATCGACTTCAATGATGCAGACTGGGGATCTGATCTTGATGATAGGCGATCTACCACCGATTACTGTGTATCTCAAAAGAAACTTGATATCATGGGGCTCTCACAAACAAAAAGTAGTCTCTCACAGTAGCACTGAAGCTTAATATAGAATCATTGCCACTGTTCTTGCTGATATAATTTGGGTTCAATCTCTCCTCACTAAGCTACACGTTACTAATACTATTCCCAAAGTTTATTTTGATAACCTTGCGGTTATTCTTTTGGCATCCAAACCTCTGATGCATTCATGTCGCAAGCATTTTTTTGAGTGTATGCTTTGGTGCTTTTCAGTTTTTACCTATTTTTTAGTCTTACTAGTTCATTAGTGAGTTTCTTTAATCCATTTCCAAAAATTGTCTTGAAGTTTTTTTCAAGTGTTCTTTGATTTCCTTAGGTTTTTGCTTAGTTTCCATAATTTTATGATTTTCACTTTGCTTTGAAAAATAAAGCAAAAAATTTTCCTGACCTCATTTTGCATCCAAATCTTGTGAAAAGTTTTTTTTACGAAACGAGCATGTCCTAATTTCAACTACAAAAAAGAAAACCACAAAAGCCAGAACGTTTTTGCTGTTTCACGCATAGTTTCAATGCACTTGTAACTCTCAGTTTTCAATTTAGTGCACCTAATTCCTTTTGGTGTTTTATTATTGAACTTTTACCATATAATGCTTCATATTTTACCTATAACTAGTTCAAATTTTAGCTTTAAATTCTTTGTATAAAAATTACCATAAATCTTACACTCCACAAGGTCAATGTTGAACCTAGATTGCATAATTATACCAAATTACTTGCGGTTTTATCAACTTGTTGTATTTATTTCTCTCTGAATACATATCCATTTAGCCTAAAATTTGTTGCATATTTCTCCTTGTTGAGTTTATACCATAAATATTTCAGCCTAAAAAGCTTTGTGAAAAAAATCATATAAATTCTGCAACAGTTTGTGTCAGTCCACTCTAGAATTTGTGGTTTGTAATCTTTTCAAGAACATTTCTTTGGTTCATTTTTTGTGTACTTACTTTTATTAGTAGCTTTAATTTTTGCTTGTCTTTCTTTACCTTCCATTGTTGTTTATGATATATTATTTGATGGAGGACCATCCAAAAAGCCAGACTACATCATTTTCCTCTTGATTTTGGCTTCCCAATTTTTTTAACATTTATTATTGCTTTCTTTCTTGGCTTTCGGTGGTGCTAGAAGTGGTACATAAAGGATTGCTTTGGCTCAACCATTTTAGGGGTAACAAATTGGTCTTCAAGAATCTATATCAGAAGGAGAAAGAAGGATTAAAAAGAAGAAAATTCATATTACTTCACTTCAAAGACGAAATGATATACTTTCAGACTTTTCACCAAACACCTTATGTTCAAGTCTTGTAATTTGTTTTATTATCATAAAATTTTGTATAATTTTATTATAAAATATGAACAAAATAATTGAGGTTTGCAAAGATTTATTTTATTAGATTAAGTTTCTTATTTAAAAACTGATGAAAATATTTTTTCAAAACTTAATAAATAAATAATTTTAATACTTTTTTATTATTTATCCTTTAATATTTTATAATTTTCACTCTTGCTGGAAACCCATATCCCCTTTTCGTCATTCTCTTCCTCCAAACTACGCCCTGCAGCTTCGTCGTGCCTTACCACCATATCACATACGTCAACACCGTCTTCGAGATGGTTAGCAGCTACCGTGTAGAAGAAGTGGTCGGTCACAACTGGTTAGTGCCTCTCTCAAGATTTCTCCTTCTTAGGTTTAGGTTTTGCCTTTGCATTTTCTAGCTCCTTTGAAACCCTAGGAATGTTAGTAGTTGCTGGAATTTGGATTTCTTTATCGTGAAATGATAATTTAATCATGTAGTGAAGGTTTAGCTTTTATCTTCTTCCAACATGCCATCTAATTTTCAATTATCTGTTTCACCACCACCAGAGACTTTGCCCAAAATCAAAGAAACCCTAAGGTGATGTTTTGAATATTTGCTTATATAACATTTGTATTGATTTCCTTAATAAAAAAATTGGTAATGCAGATTAAATTGAAGCTGATGCCTTTCCATGTTTGTTGCTGTTACTAGTAAATACTGCTTATTTGTTATTAATAAAAACATTGCTTCCCATGTTGGTCAAAATGAGTGATGCTTCTTTGTTACTAATAAATATATGCCTCCTTCATTCATTGCACAGTAGAGAAACAAGAATAAATAAAGATTAGTGTTGGTGGCTATTTCAAGATCATTGGGAGAGGGTCTAGTCCATGAGAGTGTCCTACCAAGTACACAATGTAGGTATGAAAACAGAGTATCTATCCATGTTTATGTTACATTTCTTGAATAGATTAACACTGAAAATAGTTGAATAAGAAACAGTGGTGGAGGAATGCAATACAGAGCTTGCTTTCCTTTCTAAGGGCATTAGTGGGTTCTTGCAAGAAAGTGCACAGAAGTAAATATGATTTTTCTTTTCTCCTCTTTCCCTTTTTATTTATCATGGTATCATTTAATAATAATTTATCATATAAATTATTGTAAGTTTTTTTGTTATTCCTTTCTCTTCACTGTACTTTCAAAGAAATTAATGTCCCTCATTTGTTACATCCAACCCAATTCTTCTTAATTCCATAGTAACATTCAATAATTAGTCAAATACAACATCAAATAACCAATACAACACAACTGAAATTTTTATTGGACACATAGAACAGGATTACCCTGTTGGAGTAGACCTGTTGCAGTAGACCTAATAACAGGAGAAAATAAGATACAACATATAATTGTGTATATTTGTGTAGAATTGTTTAATCTTTATTCATCAATTAGTTATATTGTATCTTATTACAGAAAGTTTACATACTGACCTTTATCACATGCAGACCATTGTGAAGGACAGTTGATGTACCTGGGGAATTGGTTTGTGTCCAAACATAATCTTATTTCAATTACATGCTTAGGTGATGCTTTTGAACACACGACTTGTGGTTTAGCACCCACAGATATGCTTATGGTTGAGATGATATGATTTTTATCATAGTTCCCACCACTTAATATACCTGCATTGTTAAGTATTGCTTGAAGATCATTTCTTGCATAAATATCTAATGCCAACATGAAGAAATCAAATGGCATCATATAAGAGCAGGTTCCATGCTTCTTCCACTAGTAAGACCAAAATGTTGTGTCATTCGCATTTAACAAATTTGGCCAATCTTGTTGGAGTTCACTTTGTATTCCTCCCATTTAACAAAATAAATAATAGAAAGTGTCATCTCTTCAATATCATATCAAAATATTATAATATTAAGAAATTTAAATTAAAGCCTTACCTGAGGTAGTATCTGATTTCCTCCACAGTTTTCTAGTCGAATGGAGTTGGAAGATGGCCATAGACCATGAATAGTAAACTTCATTAGTGCTGCTTTTTCTGGTATGCATGATTTTTCATGACAGAAGCCTGGTGGCCAAGTTTGTGCAATCATCCAATAATCAAATCCTTTAGCAAAACCATAACCATGGAATAGGAAAAATCCTATAAAGATGAAAGTGAAGTTATTCATTTTGAATGAATGTTTATGAATAATGAATGAGTTAAATGATCTCTATTTATAGTCTCATGTCTTTAGCTAATTAAACAAACATAACAAATGAGTTTTCTTAATTTTGTTTAACTACACAATCAAATTTTAATTTAGATTGTGTTACTGTACTTTATATCAAAACAACAAAACTATTAAAAATGATATTTCCCCACATTTCATTAATATTATTATTGTAAATTGTGACCTTCTTAGTATTCAAATTAATATATATATATATATATATATAAATATATATATATATATATATAAATATATATATATATATTTATTGTTATTTTCATTTTAAAGTATAAATAATTTTAACTAACAATTTTTTTTAAATTCTCTGTTAAAATAATTTAGAGATAGCATAAATGTCAATAAAGAACCTAACTATAATTTAAACATAGCACATGCATGCATATAAATTTAAACATGGCACATGAAAAGAATCATAGACATCTTTATTCTTTGTCAAAAACCTAAACATTACGTAACAATTACAATTACAAAATTTTTTAAAACTTAATTTAGAACACAAAGAACATTAAATTCATATCAATAAAAAAATTATAAAATTAAAATATTGAATATAATTACATTTAATCAAATATATTATTTAGCATTAATATTAAGAGATTATATTTTTTACCAAGTCTCACCTTATTAGTCACTAAGACTCCTTTTCTATTATAATTATTGATGATTCTTCAAGATATTTTGGTTATAAACCAATATGATAATTGAAGATCTTGCAAAGAAGAACTGAAACAAAAGTGAGTATAAGAAACTGTCCAATGCATATATTGCAATGTATATACAAATTATTATAATAGTGATTAATTTATATAATTTTCCTTTACTTTCATCAAATTTTATCTTTTTTCTATTTTTGAAAAGTTTTTAAATTTTACTTTATGTACACTGAAATCATTATTTGAGACACTAAGTCATTTTCTATTTTATAATCGATGGACAATTTCATTCCACCAATAATTTTAGAGTTATATATTTTATTTTTATAGAACTTTTACATATTATTGATAACACACATGAGCTAGCTGTTATTATTTTGTTCCTATTAAATGTAACACCACATGTTAATGTTAGGTGAAATAACTGAAAGGATACCAATACTAGATTTTTTTCATCTAGTATACAATTTATTGAGGTAGAAATTTTGCATGTGACATTTTACTACATGTGTGTGAGAAACCTTTGTTAACATTGAAATTTTCATAGGAATGTGATGTGTTAACTAATTTTATTTATCAATTATTTTATGTTATATATTAGTTTTAAATTTAAAAAATTATGTAAATAAATAAAGGAGTAAATGGTACTATGATAATAAATATTCACTATTTAAAGACTAATTTAGTGAATAATATATTGATAACTTCATTGGTTTCCGTATAACATATTCAATAAACTAATATATATAATTTGTCTATAAATCACAATAAAAATAATAACAAAAAATTAGTACATAATTTTATTAAATTTAAATAATAAAAAATAATATCTAAAATAAGATTTTAATGATGAAAAATTTAAATATGTTAATCAGGGAAAAAACTTAATATTTTTTATTGATAAAACATTAGCCCGTGATAGAAATTAATAATAATTCAAAAATATTTCTATTTATATTTCAATTAGAGACAACAACAAAAAATTGTTTATAAATAAACAAATGTTTTTTTTAAGACCATTAGTTACTAAAAGTATAATTTCTATTTATATCATAAGTTTTTATTAATAATAAAAACTAATTTAACTATAAATATTTTTAATTTATAAAAGTTTAAGATTGAAGATAATAATAAATTATTTTTATTTCACCCATCATAATCATTTCTCACAGCTGTATTGGAATCCATTGCTATCTATGCATAAATTTAAAACAAAATTGAAAATAATGTATATGGAAGAGAAGCAAGGATAAAATATAAGAATGAAGATATCTGCTTAATAATCCGAAACAAGAAAGAAAACATCTGATAAATGTAAAACAATATCATAAGGTAGATTTTGAATCCAATTTTGTGCAAGGAAAAGAAGATTATTAAGCAGACTCGGAGGAAGAAAAAATGAGCATCATATGCAACACACTCTAACCAAGTTTTATTTTATTTTTTTTATTTTTCTTGTTTTTGCCTCCGCATGGAAGAATAAAATCCTTTTGGTCGATTCCTTTGTAATTCCCCATGAGTTCTGAGGTTTTGATGAATACAAGTTTTATTTTTTTTATTCTTTGTAGCAGTTGTTTTAATCTTCTAATCTCTTGGAAATTTGGTTTTTGTGAGAGGTTGTACTTGAACGCATAATTGAGAGTGTTCCTTGTCTTAAAATTTTGTTTTTAGTTAGTTCGCATTGTTCTGATTAATTTCTTGGACGCATGATTCAGGAGAGAGGAGAGAAACATCCCATGAGTACATACATGGATACAAGTGGCGTACTGAATATGATAAAATTTGGTTGAATTAGATTGACGCATGTTTGATTTAGTTTAACCTTATAGGAGTCTAAGTTCAAGAGGGGGGGTTGGGTGAATTGTACTTAGACTAATTTTCGCAAAGATCAAATTATTCAATCCTGACTGAAAAAACAACTGGTTATTTTATGAAATAACTTATTGAAATTTCCTTAACAAAATACCACAATAGGGAAAACACTAAATTGTTTACAGAATTTCAATATATTCACTTATAGAAAATTTTATCAGATTATTCTTGAATAGCAGCAGTTCTTGATATCAATTTAAGTCACCCAGATTAAACATATTAAAACTCAAAAAAATAGATTGAAATTCTTATTATAGTCTCAATAAAGAAAAATTAACAGATTATCTTTTCAGTTAACACATTAAATTTTTTATAACAAAACCAACAAGTAAAAAAACAATTGATTAATCTGTAAAACAACAAGTTGTATTTTAAACCAGTATGAACAATTTTACACTCAAGGCGCTTTCTCATGGTTTTTCCCTTCAAATCAAAAGAATACTCAATTTTGTAAATTGCAGCATTAGTCTACATAGTAGAACTTAATTTGTTGATTGAGAATTAGATATAGTTTGTGTTTTCAAACGAACTCATAGAAAAGTATCCGAATAATCTCTTCCTTCCTTATCCGGCTAAAATTGTATTTTTTATTTTTGCAATAACTGAAGAAGGAGAAATTCTTCGTTTGAGTATATGAAAAGTTGTTTATACTTTGTCTTTCAAGCACAAAACTATCTTCTAATTGTATATCATCAGGCGATACTTGCGAGAATCTACAAAAAGTTTTTAAAATACAATTCAACACTCTCTTATTATATTTTCCCTATTTTTTCATAGTTGAAGATGATATTTTAAACAGTTCATATTTATCTAGAAATTATTTTATCGTTATTTCTTTATTGTTATCTAAATTCACATTATGAACACTTAAGTTCTATTAGACCTTATGTCACGAGACTTGGAAATACCATTGGATGGTCTTATAAATTCTTCAACTATCAGAAAAGACATGTTAAAATGTTCAGATAATACATTCAAAATTATACAAATAAGTCATATATAGTGTTTATTATCATTAAAACTGATAGATGATGTACTAGTTTAAGACCGTTTGATGGGACTTAGAAGATTAGGCACATGACTTGGTTTTCTCACGGTAATTAAGACAATTGTTCCACCTATTACGAAGAATCCGAGGAACATTAGTCCTAGCAGTAAATGCAGCACAAACCAAGGCAGAATCACATTCAAGCCATAAATAAGTAAAACCCATTGTTTTAGCTTCTTTAATGGCATGTATAACTCCATAAAACTCGACCACCAATGCAATTTTAATATCAATGAAAGAAGAGAAACCACCAATAAACTCCCCTATACTCCCATGAAAAATACCACCACATGTAGCAAGACCAAGAGAACCCCTAGCAAGATCATCAATATTAATTTTAACCCAACATGGTGAAGGAAACTCTCATTTAACAGGAAGAGGATGACAAAATTTTTCACTACGAATATTAATATAAAAGAACTTAAGCAAATTCAAATCAAATTAACGTATGACTTAAATTGTAATTATATTAATTAAATAGTTGCTAAATTTTATTAATTTATAATTAACTTAAAATTAATTTAAATTATAATGTTAACTAGTTATATCTATACATACACACGTGTATAAAACTAAAACTAAGACACTATTTTTAATATCTTTAGTAATTTTTTTAAAATTCATATAAGTCAATAATTAAAATATTGTTAAATCTATTAATTAATAATTGATTAAAATGTTACATTTTTATCTTAATACATTTTATAATATTTTAGTTAATATAATTCTTGACTTATCATAATGAATTTTAAATGTTTTTACAAAAGATATTAAAAAAGTATTAGAAATAGTGTTTTACTTTTATACACGTGTGTGGATGATGATTTGGTGTTAAGTGGTTTTATTTTGTGGACGTGGTAATGCATATAAAATATGGTTATTGATTATGTCGTTATGTTGAATTGATTCAATCTAGTTTGTTATTATCACAAAGCAATTGCAATGGTGAATGATGACGCATTGGTATTGGAATGTAAGATGAGTTCAGTGTTGAGCCTGATGAAGAAGACTTTCTATTCGAACAATGAAATTTTCCTTCGTGAACTTATTAATAATGCTTTTGATGTAAGTTCACTTTCAATTTTGATTTTATATTTGTACATTTCTTTTATGGAATTGTTATCAATCAATGTATGCCTTCACAGGCTCTAAATAAAATTCAATTTGGGAGGCTCGCAGACATGAGAATTTTAGATGATGAATTGATGATTAGATTGATACCTCACAGGGCTAAGAAAACACTTTCTATCATCGATAATGGTGTTGGCATGACCAAATATGGTAGGAAGGTCACAATGTTTTATTTTCATTTCTATTAAATGGTTATTAAATTATTTTCATTTGTATTTCATGGTTATTAATTGTAGTTTTGTTATATGTGTTTGTTTTAGATTTGGTCAATAATTTGGATGTTGGATTCTACTCAGCTTATTTAGTTGCTCACAAGGTTATAGTTACCTCTAAGTATAATGACCTTGATCAATATAATTGGGAATCTCAACTCGATGGATCCTTAATTGTCACTAGGGACATTACTGCCAAAAAAATTTCAAGGGGAACCAAAATCACCCTCTTTCTCAAGGACGACCAGGTATCAATATTAACGCATCCCCAATTTTTTTGTTATTTACTTTTTCTAACTCATTTTTTCTTTTAGTTGGAGTACACAAAAGAGGCCACCATCAAGAATCTGGTTAACAAACACTGCCAGCACATTACCTATCCTATCTACATTTGGAGTGAAAACACCAAAGACTATTGGCAACTCATTAACTCTTGGTTGAATAAGCAAGAGATGAAGAACAAATTTGTGGATGAGAAGCTTGGAAATCACTTACCTAATGATCTCATAGTCTCGATTCTCTTCAAACTTCCTTTGAAATCTCTCAAGAGATTTGGAGGCCTCTACAAATCATGGGCCCTCTTGTTTGAAAATTCTCATTTTATAGACTTATTTCGTAATAATGTCATATCTAGTCACCATTCCTACTATGATGATACATCTCTCGTTCTATGTCTCTATCAATATTATAATGACCCGATTAAGTATGAGTCCTGTTTATATTTACTTAATGGTGAAAAGTTTCAGAATACAGAAAAATTGAATTGGAAAAATCCACTAGAGGATCACCCTTTTGAAAAATATATATTTAGTTATTCCAGTGTTAATGGAATTCTTTGCTTTTACCTAAATTATTATAACCAATCTATGTATTTATGGAATCCAGCTACAGGTGAATTAAAGATCCTTCCTCGCAGCCCAACTGAGTATGTACCACCTCATGTCAAGGCTTATATTACAAATGATGGCTTTGGTTATGATTGTGTAAGAGATGATTATAAGGTGATTAGAACTGTGACGTTTGATGAAAATTCGTTTGGTGAGAGGGATGAAGAGTTGTTTACTATTGAATGGGATTTCACACCCATATGTGAAATATATAGCCAAAAAAGTAACTGTTGGAGGAAAGTTGATATGGATTACGCTTTTTGTTCAAAAGGTGGGGAGAACAATCTGTACTTAGATGGAATGTGTCATTGGTTAAATAACTGGTATTCTAGTCAAGATCTTGAGTTTCAACTTGATATTTCATCTACTGATGACCAAGTATACTTGGTGTCATTTGACATGAGTAATGAGACATACTGTGCAACCGTTGTGCCCATAGACATGGCCATAGATGATGATTTTGTTATATATGGTGTGGACAGGTTCTTGTTTGTCTTAAATGGGTCAATTGCTATGATGTCAAATGATCAAGGTAAAACTACCTTTTACATATCAATTTTGGGTGAAGTTGGTAAGAAAGAAACATGGAAGAAACTCTTCATTTTTGATCCTTTACCTGGCATTGGAACACCTATTGGAGCAAGGAGTATGGGCAATATACTCTTCAAAACAAAGGATGGTCAACTAGTTTGGTTTGACTTAAGTACCCACAAAATTACCAAGGTTGGTATCAAAGTACATCCTGGTATAATGTTCCATATGGTAATTTATAGGGAAAGTCTTGTTCAAATCCAAGGAATGAAAAGTTAATTATTTTTGTTGTTATAACCTAAGCGACTTATGACTTTTTTTAAAGGTTTCTCTTGTATATATACAAATGGGTTGACAATTTCAAATTATAATTAAACATGATAAATTATCAAATCCTTTGATAATAATTATAAATTTGTTTTGAACATTTGATCTCTCTTTTTGTCTATATTCTTATATTGGTTCTATTTCAACTTTAAAAATAATCTTTTACCTTTAAGCATGTGTTATTAACTAATGAAGAGAAATTTTGTTTATAGTTTCATCTATGATATGATAAGGGAGCAAAATAAGTGGTTTATGAAGGATATATGTATGTTTTAAGATATATTAGTATAATAATTAGTTATTTCTTTTACTTTTATTCCTCTTACTTTTTCTCCTATTGTGCTTAAGTAGAAACTAAAAAGAGTCGAGAACTGCTAAATTTTAAGTATATTGTAATGAATTTTTTTGAAACATAATGACTTAGTGTCCTCCGTAAATATATGTTAACTATGTCATGATGAAAGTATAAAATTGTAAGAGTTATTGTTTAGATCTCATGTTTGAAGTTTGTGTTATATAAAATTCTTTAATAAGTGAGAGAGTAAGTCCTTTATAAGATAGAAGTGAATTATCTATTTATTTAAATTTACTTTTTTATTTTTAAATTTATAAAAGTTTGTAGGCTGAATGATTAACATTAATTGTCATGTGGATTTTTGTGTCATTTTATAAAATCTAGAAAAAAAATACAAATAAATCATGTATTTGTCAAAAAATAAGGCATGAAATTTAAATATTTTTTAATATTTAATTGAGGCTGTTTTCGTAATTTAATTCCACATTTTATACAATAGAATTCAACATGCTTTCGTAATATAATTAAAATTGTATTGATAATTCTAAGAACAACAAAATTTGATTGCAATACACAAAGTTGCTTCTTCTCCAACATGATAAAACAAACGTTGTTAAAACAAATGTTGTTAAAGCCAAAACTAGGTAGAATCTTATCTTGTATCTTTTTTTGTTTTTAATTCTTTCAGTAAGGAGAAGTATAGATTGGTACTTATTAGTAATTTATTACAAATAAAAAGATTTTTTTATAATAATAACTTAGAATTTCAACTTCTATGGAAAAAGAAGTTTGAATGTTAAAAACTAATTTAACTATCAATGTTTTTTAATTGATAAAAGAATTTCTGATTTAGTGAATATAATAATTAGTTATTTTTATTTCACCTATCATAATCATCTCTCACAATAGTGTTGGAATCCATTACTATCAATGCACAAATTTAAAACAAAATTGGAAACAATATATATGGAAGAGAAGCAAGGATAAAATATGAGAATGAAGATATCTGCTTAATAATGTGAAACAGGAAAGGAAATATCTGATAATTGTAAAACAATATCATAAGGTAGATTTTGAATCCAATTTTATGCAAGAAAAATATGATTATAAAAGAGACTCCAGGGAAGAAAAAATGAGCATCATATGCAACACACTGTAACCTAGTTTTATTTTATTTTCTTCTTTTTCTTGTTTTTGCCTCCGCATGGAAGGCTAAAATCCTTTTCGTTGATTCCTTTGTAATTCCCCATCAGTTCTTGTACTCTTTCTTAGGGTAGGTTGAACTAGGATATGTATCCACAATATGGGTGTTTTGAAAGACCTCTTTTCTTGGACAATAGGATTTCGTATAAGGTTCCTTTTTTATAATACCCTCCCTCTGTCTACTCCTAGGTCTATGTAAGCTTTCTATATGTTTACTTTGAGACCTATGTGTTTTACTTTCCTGAGATTGGGTATATTTTATAAGCATTTATTTTATCTCAGAAAGGTCTTCATTGCTTTTTTTTCAAAGCCAAAAGTATCTTATGATCACCCGTAGTTAAATTTGGAAAACTGAAAAATTCACAAAAGATTTAAAATTTGAACTAGGCTGAACAAAAATGTTTTCACAAAAGTTTAGATATTTTTTTCCGAAGTTAATCAAGGAATCTAAAGTGAGAATTTTCCAAATTCACTCACAGGAAAGTGATGTGAGTCACAATGGACGACTTAAGTACAAAGACTTTCCTAGTCAGAGCTTACCTAAAAAAGGTCACACAAATGTTTTCGGAAGAAACTTCAAAAGAATTTGAAAACATAAAAGTGTGTGTGTGAATGCGCAAATGATCCTGAAGACCAAAGAAAGGTATACTAAGTACAAGAAGAGGAAAAACCCTAAAGTATCACAAAGACATAAAAGGTAAAGAAAATAAAAGAAAGGGATAATGCGAAAAGAGAAAGCATAGAAATAAATGCAAGTGTAAAGTTGGAAAAGTCATATGGTGATAGTGCAATGAACACTTAAAGCTCACTGACACATTATCACACTACTGCACAAAAATTATTACAAATTTTATTGGGATTTCGGTTGGAGCATTTTCCCAAACACTAAAAAGGAAAGACAATTATACAAGAAAATAAAATCGCAAAAAATTCTATGATACTAAAACAAATTACAAGGCTTGAACATAAGGTGTTTGGTGAAAAGTCTGAAAGTATATGATTTGGTCCTTGAAGTGAAGTAATATGAATTTCCTTCTCTTTGATCCTTCTTTCTTCTTTTGATATAGAGTCTTGAAGACCAAATTGTTACCCCAAAAATGGTTTAGCCAAAGCATTCATTTATGTACCACTTCTAGCACCACCAAATCACCAAAAAGGTGTACCAACGGAAGCCAATAAAGAAAGCAATAAATGCTAAAAATTTGTGAAGCTAAAATCAAGACGAATAATCATGTAGTCCGGCTTTGGATGGTCCTCCATCAAATAATATATGATAAACAACAATGGAAGGTCAAGAAAGACGAGCAAAAATTAAGGCTACTAATTAAAGTAAGCACAAGAAAACGGAACCTAAGAAATGCTCTAGAAAAGATTACAAACAAAAAATTCTAGAGTGGATTGCCATAGACTGTTGCAGAATTTATATGAATTTTTTCACAAACTTTTTTAGGCTGAAATATTTACGGTATAAACTCAACAAGGGATAATATGCAACAAAGTTGAGGCTAAATGGATTTGTATTCACAGAGAAATAAAAGCAACAAGTTGATATTGCCGCAAACAATTTGGTAGCAGTTATGCAATCTAGGTTCAACATTGGCCGAGTGGAGTGTAAGATTTATGGTAATTTTTATACAAAGAATTTAAAGCTAAAATTTGAACTAGTTATAGGTAAGATATGTTGCATAATATGGTAAAAGTATCAAGCTAAAACACCAAAGGAACTTGGTGCAATAAACTGAAAATTAAGAGCTACAAATGCACGGAAACTATGTGTGATACAACAAAAACGTCCTGGATTTGGTGGGTTTTTTTTTTTTTTTTGTAGTTGAGATTAGAATGTGCTTGTTTTACTATATGTCGTAAACATGTCAAGGTTCATACAAAAAAAAATTCACAAGATTTGGATGCAAAATGAGGTCAGGGTAATTTTTCAAAACGAAGTGAAAATCATATAATTATGAAAACTGAGCAGAAACCTAAAGAAGTCAACGAAGAATTGAACAAAATTTCAAGACAATTATTGGAAATGGATTAAAGAAACTCACTAATGAACTAGTAGCAAGTTGAAAGACTCAGGAATAGGTAAAAACTGAAAAGAACAAAAGCATAAACTCAGAAACTCAAAGGAACCTTTTCACAAACACTAGGTGTGCATGAACACAAACTATCAAACATCTAGCAAAATAAAAACACTTAACCAAAAAAATCAAAACTAATGAAGAATTGAATGTGAAACTGAACAAGCAAATATTAGAAACACTAAACAAGACCTTAATGCACACATACATGGATTTAAACTAAAAAAAAAACAAATAATGAAGCATTATCAAAGGAAAATCGAAGAACACAAACTGTACTGTTTTGGTGTGGATGCTATATGCAACATAAATAAACAAAAGGCACCAAACAAAACATGGAATGAACCAATTAAATTGTAAAAAAAAGGTTAAACATTGGAAAATGAACTAGAACAACAATTGAACCAATTAAAAGCAAGAAAAATGCAAAACAAAAGAGAACAACAAGCAACAAGTGAGGTTAAAGTGTTTGATGAATGTTTAAGTGAATTTAACTGGTGAAAAATTGTTTTAAATGATGGAAACAAATTATAATTAGATAAAAATGATTATAAACATTGTAAAACAAATAATTATGGAAGAACAAGCAAGAACCGTGAAGAACAAGGTTGAACAAAAAAAATTGTGAAATTTGACTTAGTTGGAAGAAGCTTGGTTGTGGGATCTTGGTGTGCTCTGATCCACCTGATGTAATCCAAGCTTGAGGTTGGATTAAAATATGGAGTGGCGACGGAATTGGTTGGAGAAGTTCACCGAAAGTAAGAGGAGAAGGTGAGTTTCGGTTGGAATTTGAGGTGCAATGAAGAGGAAAAAGGTGTGTCCAACGTTCCTAAGGTTTTACTAGGCCAATTAGGCTCTCTAGCAAGGGAAATTTAGGAGAGAATGAGGTTTCAAATCTGAATACTTCATTAAATAATAACAAATCTTAATACATGAGGTTCATTTGAGATATTTATAGATGAAGAGGATGAAAGTAACTTTTTCTTTAAGCTACCATAACTCTAGTTAAGCAAGCTTAACTATGGTGAGGTTAGTGGCTTAAGGAGGTGGCGTGTAGGTCCTCTTAAGATGCTCTAGAGACCGTTGCTTGTATGACAAGTAAGGGTTTCTAGAGTGTCTTTGATTTATTTACAAACTACTCTTAAACTAGTTTAAAATACAAGTCCTAAACATCATTATTCTACTATTTGTAATTTCTATACAAATAGTTCTTCTGTCTTTATTTTTGTATATGGTGACTTGGATGGTCCTCCATTAATCTCCCTTCCTTCAAAAGGATCTACCCTCAGATCCGGTTAAAGTGCCACCTTATTTGTAAAGATTGGATTCAATATCCACCCGGTTCGTGGATCCACCTAAAAAAGAAAGTAAGAATACAAAATTAGTAAACATATTTGGAAATTTTCCAAAAAATGTGTTGTATATTTTTTGTAGAAGAAAAGTCTTTAACAATAGAAAAAGAATGTAAGTGAGATATACCTTCCTTGTAAGATGGAGTAAGTAGGCACAAAATTTTGGAAGGTTTGGAAGGGTAATCCTCTATTGTTGGTTGAGGTGTTTCTATATTTTGTCTTTCACCTTCTATTTTTGTTTTGAGTTTTATGGCATCCTCTCAAAGTTTTGCAAGTGTAAGAGGACATATAGTATATTTATGACCTTTGAAATGGAAAGTTATTTAATTGGAATGACCTTCATGAAGAGTATTACGATCAAATTGTCAAGGTCACCCAAGTATCATGTGTCCAATTTCTGTGGGGATAAGATCACATAAAATGTTTTCTTGGTAATTTCCTATGTGAATTGGCGCACCTGCTTGTGTTTAACAACTACACCATCATGTTGATTAATCCAGTCTAATATGTTTGACAACTACAACATCATGTTGACTAACTTAGAACTCTAACAGTTATAACAAGAACCACTATCGAAAATTAAGGAACAAATGTTATCTAGAACTTTACATTTAGTGTGTGTGAAATAGGTTTTCTCATTGTGAAGTACCTAATTCTACGGGACAACTTTGAAGGAGTCATTGAACCATCCATAAATCTCCTGTACGTAGTTGAATTTCTTCCTTAGAAGACATGACTTCTTCAGCCTCAAATACAAAAGATAAAGTATTAATCCCTTGAATGTCTTGGTCTTTTAAAATCAATGTTTTCTTTTGAGGACATTGATAAATGTCATAATTTAGTGACATTTTCTACAAAAAGCTAGGCACTTATGAATTTTAATTGTTGATAAAGTTATAATTCAATCTTAAAATTAGGAATTTGAATCTTTTAACATATTTTGGATTATGAGATGGAAAAGAACTATTTATTCCCAAGTTTATGCTAATTTTAGGAATCTAGGGAAAGATGGAGATAAAAGGTGATGCAATCCAAGGTCAACCATAAGTTTATGTCTAAGTCTAGCAAAAGAGTCTCCTGAAACAGGTTTCGTGAGAACATCAGTGACTTGGAAGTAGGCTAGAAGGTGAACAAGCAGCATGAAAACAAACTATTATAACACCTCAACCAATAGAGGATTACCCTTCAAAAATTTTGTTCCGACTTACTCCAACTTGCAAGGAAGGTATATCTCAATTACATTCTTTTTCTATTGTTAAAGACTTTTCTTCTACAAAAAGGATACAACACATTTTTTGGAAAATTTACAAATATGTTTACTTATTATGTATTCTTACTTTCTCTTTTAGGTGGATCCACGAACCGGTGGATATTGAATCCAGTCTATACAAATAAGGTGGCACTTTAATTGGATCTGAGGGTAGATCCTTTTGAAGAAAGGGAGATTAATGGAGGACCATCCAAGCAACCATATATAAGAATAAAGATACAAGAACTATTTGTATAGAAATTACAAATAGTAGAATAATGATGTTTAGGACTTGTATTTTGAACTAGTTTAAGAGTAGTTGGTAAATAAATCAAAGACACTCTAGATACCCTTACTTCTGATACAAGGAAGAGTCTCATGTATTCAAATTTGTTATTATTGAATGAAGTATTTAGATTTGAAACCTAATTCTCTCTGAAATTTCCCTTGCTAGAGAGCCTAATTGGCCTAGTAAAACCATGGGAAAGTTGATCACACCTTTTTGTAGGCCAGTGCACATGAACAAGGCCAATGTTGAACCTAGATTGCATAATTCTACCAAATTGCTTGCGGTTATATCAACTTGTTGTATTTATTTATCTGTGAATAAATATCCATATAGTCTCAAATTTGTTGCATATTTCTCCTTGTTGAGTTTATACCATAAAATACTTTGTGAAAAAAATCATATAAATTCTGCAACAGTTTGTGTCAGTCCACTCTAGAATTTTTGGTTTGTAATCTTTTCAAGAGCATTTCTTAGGTTGCTTAGTTTTATTAGTAGCTTTAATTTTTGCTTGTCTTTCTTGACCTTGACCTTCCATTGTTGTTTATGATATATTATTTGATGGAGGACCATCCAAAAAGTCAGACTACATCATAGAATTTTGTATAAGTTTATTATAAAATATGAACAATTTGCAAAGATTTATTTTATTAGATTAAGTTTCAAAGATTTATTTAAAAACTGATGAAAATATTTTTTTCAAAACCTAATAAATAAATAATTTTAATACTATTTTATTATTTATCCTTTAATATTTTATAATTTTCACTCTTACTGGAAATCCATATCCCCTTTTCGTCATTCTCTTCCTCCAAACTGCGCCCTGCAGCTTCGTCGTGCCTTACCACCATATCACATACGTCAACACCGTCTTCGAGATGGTTAGCAGCTACCGCGTAGAAGAAGTGCTCGGTAACAACTGGTTAGTGCCTCTCTCAAGATTTCTCCTTCTTAGGTTTAGGTTTTGCCTTTGCATTTTCAAGCTCCTTTAAAACCCTAGGAATGCTAGTAGTTGCTGGAATTTGGATTTCTTTGTCGTGAAATGATAATTTAATCATGTAGTGAAGGTTTAGCTTTTATCTTCTTCCAACATGCCATCTAATTTTCAATTATCTGTTTCACCACCACCAGAGACTTTGCCCAAAATCAAAGAAACCCTAAGGTGATGTTTTGAATATTTGCTTATATAACATTTGTATTGATTTCCTTAATAAAAAATTTGGTAATGCAGATTAAATTGAAGCTGATGCCTTTCCATGTTTGTTGCTGTTACTAGTAAATACTGCTTCTTTGTTATTAATAAAAACATTGCTTCCCATGTTGGTCAAAATGAGTGATGCTTCTTTGTTACTAATAAATATATGCCTCCTTCATTCATTGCACAGTAGAGAAACAAGAATAAATAAAGATTAGTGTTGGTGGCTATTTCAAGATCATTGGGAGAGGGTCTAGTCCATGAGAGTGTCCTACCAAGTACACAATGTAGGTATGAAAACAGAGTATCTATCCATGTTTATGTTACATTTCTTGAATAGATTAACACTGAAAATAGTTGAATAAGAAACAGTGGTGGAGAAATACAATACAGAGCTTGCTTTCCTTTCTAAGGGCATTAGTGGGTTCTTGCAAGAAAGTGCAGAGAAAGAATGATGACAGAAGTAGTTTGAAGATGGAGAATGTCATCATACCCATGTATGTATCTTGAACTCTTGTTTTGGGTGTCTCTATTCCACTCATGTGCCTCTGCTCTTCTTATATTGGGAAAGAGGGATCAAATATTTACCCTTTTTTACATCATGCATCTTTTTCACTTTTTCTTTTCTTATCTTTCCCTTTTCATTTATCATGGTATCATTTAATAATTTATTATATAAATTATTGTAAGCTTTTTTGTTATTCCTTTCTCTTCACTGTACTTTCAAAGAAATTAATGCCTCCTCATTTGTACTCCCTTATTTTATAAATCATCACCTTTAATTTTAAAGTATAATTTATTAGAAAAGTATATTTAACACTCACCCAAAGAGAAATTACAACAATTAAACAACTATTTTGATAATATAATAATATATATATATATATATATTAATATTTTAAGTTAAAAAGTATAATAAGTATGAAAGCATGTTACATCCAATCCAATTCTTCTTAATTTCATAGTAACATTCAATAATTAGTCAAATACAACATCAAATAACCAATACAACACAACTGAAATTTTTATTGGACACATAGAACAGGATTACCCTGTTGCAGTAGACCTGTTGCAGTAGACCTAATAACAGGAGAAAATAAGATACAACATATAATTGTGTATATTTGTGTAGAATTGTTTAATCTTTATTCATCAATTAGTTATATTGTATCTTATTACAGAAAGTTTACATACTGACCTTTATCACATGCAAACCATTGTGAAGGACAGTTGATGTACCCAGGAAATTGGTTTGTGTCCAAACATAATCTTATTTCAATTACATGCTTAGGTGATGCTTTGGAACATACGACTTGTGGTTTAGCACCCAGAGATAGGCTTATGGTTGAGATGATATGATTTTTATCATAGTTCCCACCACTTAATATACCTGCATTGTTAAGTATTGCTTGAAGATCATTTCTTGCATAAATATCTAATGCCAACATGAAGAAATCAAATGACATCATATAAGAGCAGGTTCCATGCTTCTTCCACTGGTAAGACCAAAATGTTGTGTCATTCGCATTTAACAAATTTGGCCAATCTTGTTGGAGTTCACTTTGTATTCCTCCCATCTAACAAAATAAATAATAGAAAGTGTCATCTCTTCAATATCATATCAAAATATTATAATATTAAGAAATTTAAATTAAAGCCTTACCTGAGGTAGTATCTGATTTCCTCCACAGTTTTCTAGTCTGATGGAGTTGGAAGATGGCCATAGACCATGAATAGTAAACTTCATTAGTGTTGCTTTTTCTGGTATGCATGATTTTTCATGACATAAGCCTGGTGGCCAAGTTTGTGCAATCATCCTATAATCAAATCCATTAGCAAAACCATAACCATGGAATAGGAAAAATCCTATAAAGATGAAAGTGAAGTTATTCATTTTGAATGAATGTTTAAACAAACATAACAAATGAGTTTTCTTAATTTTGTTTAACTACACAATCAAATTTTAATTTAGATTGTGTTACTGTACTTTATATCAAAATAACAAAACTATTAAAAATGATATTTCTCCACATTTCATTAATATTATTATTGTAAATTGTGACCTTCTTAGTATTCAAATTAATATATATACACTATTATTTTTATTTTAAAGTATAAATAATTTTAATTAACAATTTTTTAAATTCTCTATTAAAATAATTTAGAGATAACATGAATGTCAATAAAGAACCTAACTATAATTTAAACATACAACATGCAAACATTGCACATGCATGCAAAGAATCATAACACATGTTTTATTCTTTGTGAAAATCTTAAACATTAGGTAAGAATTACAATTACAAAAATATTGAAGACTTAATTTAGAACACAAAAACATAAAATTCATACCAATAAAAAAATTATAAAAATACAATATTGAATATAATTAAATTTAATCAAATATATTATTTAGCATGAATATTAAGAGATTATACTTTTTAGCAAGTCTCACATTATTAGTTACTAAGACTCCTTTTTATTATAATTATTGATGATTCTTCAGGATATTTTGAACAAATATAATAATTGAAAATCTTGCAAAGCATAACTGAAATAACTGAAACAAAAGTGAGTATAATAAACTGTCCAAGGCATATATTGTAATGTATTTACAAATTATTATAATAGTGATTAATTTATCTAATTTTTCTTTACTTTCATCAAATTTTATCTTTTTTCTATTGTTGAAAAGTTTTTAAATTTTACTCTATGTACACTGGAATCATTATTTGAAACACTAACTCATTTTCTATTTTATAGTTGGACAATTTCTATCCATCTATAATTTTAGAGTTATATATTTTAATTTTATAAAACACTTACATATTATTGAAAACACATATGAGCCGTTATTATTTTGTTCCTGTTAAATGTAACAACACATGAAAATGTTAGGTGAAATAACTGAAATGATAGAAATACTATATTCAATTTGTTGAGGTAAAAATTTTGCATGTGACATTTTACTACATATGTGTGCAAAACCTTGCTAACATTTGAAATTTTCATAGTGTGTTAACTAATTTTATTATATCAATTATTTTATTTTATTTTTTGGTTTTAAATTTAAAAAATTATGTAAATAAATAAAGGAGTAAATGGTATTATGATAATAAATATTCACTATTTAAAAACTAATTTAGTGAATAATATATTGATAACTAAATTGGTTTCCGTATAACATATTCAATAATCTAGTCTATATATAATTGGTTTATAAATCACAATAAAAAAAATAGTACATAATTTTATAAAATTTAAATACTAAAAAAATAATATCTAAAATAAGATTTTAATGACGAAAAATTTAAATATATTAATCCAGGAAAAAACTTAATATCTAATTTTATTATTTATTGACAAAACATTAGTCCTTGAAATAAATTAATAATAATTAAAAAATATTTCTATTTATATTTCAATTAGAGACAAAAAAAAGTTGTTTCTAAATAAACAAATGTTTTTTTATGACCATTAGTCACTAAAAGTATAATCTCTATTTATATCAAAAGTTTTTATTAATAATAAAAACTAATTTAACTTTCAATAATTTTTAATTTATAAAATAATTTTTGATTTAGTGAATATAATAATTAGTTATTTTTATTTCATCCATCATAATCATCTCTCACAGCAGTATTGGAATGCATTACTATCAATGCGCAAATTTAAAACAAAATTGGAAACAATATATATGAAAGAGAAGTAAGAATAAAATATGAGAATGAAGATATCTCTTAATAATCTGAAACAAGAAAGAAAACATCTAATAATTGTAAAACAATATCATAAGGTAGATTTTTAATCTAATTTTGTACAAGGAAAGAAGATTATAAAGCAGACTCAGAAGAAGAAAAAAGGAGCATCATATGCAACACACTCTAACCTAGTTTTATTTTATTTTTTTCTTTTTTTTGTTTTTGTCTCCGCATGGAATGCTAAAATCATTTTGGTTGATTCCTTTGTAATTTCTCATGAGTTTTGAAGTTTTGATGAATAAAAGTTTATTTTTTTATTCTTTGTAACAGTTGTTTTAATCTTTTAATCTTTTAATCTCTTGGAAATTTGGTTTTTATGAGAGGTTGTACTTGAATGCACAATTGAGAGTCTTACTTGTCTTAAAATTTGGTTTTTTAATTAGTTCGCATTATTCTGATTAATTTCTTAGACGCATGATTCAGGAGAGAGGAGAGAAACATCCCATGAGTACATACATGGATACAAGTGGCATATTGAATACATCATAAACACATGTTTTCTGATAAGATTCAGTTAAATTAGATTGACACGTGTTTGATTTAGTTTAACATGTTGATTTTTATAGCAATGTAAGTTCAAGAGGGGAGGGGGGGTGAATTGTACTTAGACTAATTTTCGCAAAGATCAAATTATTCAATCCTGACTGAAAAAACAACTGGTTATTTTATGAAATAACATATTGAAATTTCCTTAACAGAATACCACCATAGGGAAAACAATAGATTGTCTACAGAAACAACAAATTAATATTTTTTCTTAAGCAAATTCATAACCAATTTCAAGATATTCACTTAAAGAAAAATTTATCAGATTATTCTTGAATAGCAGCAGTTCTTGATATCAATTTAAGTCACCCAGATTAAACAGATTAAAACTCAAAATAATAGATCGAAATTCTTATTCTAGTCTCAATCAAGAAAAATTACAGATTATCTTTTCAGTTAACAAGTTAACAAATTAAATTTTTTATAACAAAACCAACAAGTAAAAAACAATTGATTAATCTGTAAAACAACAATTTTACACTCAAGGCACTTTCACATGGTTTTTCCCTTCAAATCAAAAGAATACTATTTTTTATAAATAGAACTCAATTTGTTGATTTGAGAATTAGATATAGTTTGTGTTAACGAACCTGTAGAAAAATATCCAAGTAATCTCTTCCTTCCTTATCCAACTAAAATTGCATTTTTTTATTTTTGCAATAACAGAAGAAGGAGAATTTCTTCGATTGAGTGTATGAAAACTTTTTATACTTTGTCTTTCAAGCACAAAATTATCGTCTAATTGTATATCATCACGCAATACTTGCGAGAATCTAAAAAAGTTTTTAAAATACAATTCAACACTCTCTTATTATGTTTTACCTATTTTTTCACAGTTGAAGATGATATTTTAAACACTACATATTTATCTAGAAATTATTTTATCGTTATTTCTTTATTGTTATTTAAATTCACATTATGAAGATTTAAGTTCTATTAGACCTTTTGTCACGAGACTTGGTAATATCATTGGATGGTCTTATAAATCTATCAACTATCAGAAAAAAAAAACATGTTAAAATGTTCAGATAATACATTCAAAATTATACAAATAAGTCATATAGAGTGTTTATTATCATTAAAACTCATAGATAATGTACTAGTTTTAGACCGTCTAATGGGACTTGAAAGATTAGGCACATGACCTGATTAGTGTTCCACTTATTACAAAAAATCCAAGGAAAGTAAATGCAACACAAACTAAGGCAAAATCACATTCAAGCCATAAACAAGTAAAACTCATCGTTTGAGCTTCTTTAATGGCATGTATAACTCCATAAAACTCAACAACCAAAGCAGTTTGAATATCTAAGGAAAGAAGAGAAACCATCAATAAACGCACCTATACTCCCATGAAAAATACCACCACAAGTAACAAGACTAGGAGAACCCCTAGCAGGATCATCATTATTAATTTTAACCCAACATGGTGAAGGAAACTCTCATCTAACAGGAAGAGGATGAAGAACTTTTTCACTATGAATATTAATATAAAAGAACTTAAGCAAATTGAAATTAAACATATCATTGGTCATATAGCTTTCGGACAAATTACTCAGTAGGCAAGTGAAATCTTTAATGGTGTAAATGGTCCTGGAAAAATTAATCTTAACTTGAAATCTAGCATAATTTCTCATACGTCATATCATCCAAATAGAAAGCATTTTGACAACAAATTTAATCAAATTAACATATGACTTAAATTTTAATTATATTAATTAAATAGTTACTAAATTTTATTAATTTATAATTAACTTAAATTATAATGTTAACTAGTTATATATATACATACACACGTGTATAAAACTAAGACACTATTTTTAATAGTTTTTTAATATCTTTAGTAATTTTTTTAAAATTCATTTAAGCAATAATTATATTAATTAAAATATATTAAGATAAAAATATAACATTTTAATCAATTATTAATTAATAGAATTTATTAATATTTTAATTATTGTAATTATTGACTTATCATAATGAATTTTAAATGTTTTTACTAAAGATATTAAAAAAAATTTAGAATAGTGTTTTACTTTTATACACGTGTCTGGATGATGATATTATATTAAGTAGTTTTATTTGGTGGATGTGGTAATGCATATAAAATATGGTTATTGGTAATGTCATTTTGTTCAATTGATTCAATCTAGTTCGTAATTATCACAAAGCAATTGCAATGGTGAATGATGACGCATTGGTATTGGAAGGTAAAATGAGTTCAGTGTTGAGCCTAATGAAGAAGACTTTCTATTCGAACAAAGAAATCTTCCTTCGTGAACTTATCAATAATGCTTTTGATGTAAGTTCTCTTTCAATTTTGATTTTATATTTGTACATTTCTTTTCTAGAATTGTTATCAATCAATGTATGCGTCCTCAGGCTCTAAATAAAATTCGATTTGAGAGGCTTGCAGACATGAGAATTTTAGATGATGAATTAATGATTAGATTGATACCTCACAAGGCTAAGAAAACACTTTCTATCATCGATAATGGTGTTGGCATGACCAAATATGGTAGGAAGGTCACAATGTTTTATTTTCATTTCTATTTAATGGTTATTAAATTATTTTCATTTGTATTTAATGGTTATTAATTGTAGTTTCGTTGTGTTTGTTTTAGATTTGGTCAATAATTTGGATGTTGGATTCTACTCAGCTTATTTAGTTTCTCAAAAGGTTATCGTCACCTCTAAGTATAATGACCTTGATCAATATATTTGGGAATCTCAAATCGATGGATCCTTAATTGTCACTAGGGACATTACTGCCCAAAAAATTTCAAGGGGAACCAAAATCACCCTCTTTCTCAAGGACGATCAGGTATCTATAATAACCCATCCCCAATTTTTTTTGTTATTTCCTTTTTCTAACTCATTTTCCCTTCATTAGTTGGAGTACATAGAAGAGAGCACCATCAAAAATCTGGTTAACAAACACTGCCAACACATTACCTATCCTATCTACATTTGGAGTAAAAACACCAAAGACAATTGGCAACTCATTAACTCTTGGTTGCAGAAGCAAGAGATGAAGAACAAATTTGTGGATGAGAAGCTTGGAAATCACTTACCTGATGATCTCATAGTCTCGATTCTCTTCAAACTTCCTTTGAAATCTCTCAAGAGATTTGGAGGCCTCTGCAAATCATGGGCCCTCTTGTTTGAGAACTCTCATTTTATTGACTTATTTCGTAATAATGTCATATCTAGTCACCATTCCTACTATGATGATACATCTCTCATTCTATGTCTCTATCAATATTATAATGACCCGATAAAGTATGAGTCCTGTTTATTTTTACTTAATGGTGAAAGGTTTCAGAATATAGAAAAATTAAATTGGACAAATCCACTAGAGGATCACCCTTTTGAAAAATATATATTTAGTTATTCCAGTGTTAATGGAATTCTTTGCTTTTACCTAAATTATTATAACCAATCTATGTATTTATGGAATCCAGCTACAGGTGAATTAAAGACCCTTCCTCGTAGTCCAACTGAGTATGTACCACATCATGTCAAACTTTATATTACAAATGATGGCTTTGGTTATGATTGTGTAAGAGATGACTATAAGGTGATTAGAACTGTGACGTTTGGTGACAATCTGGTTAGTGTGATGGATCAAAATCTGTTTGATATTGAATGGGATTTGACACCCATATGTGAGATCTATAGCCAAAGAAGTAACTCTTGGAGGAAAGTTGATATGGATTACGCTTTTTGTTCAAATGGTGGGGAGAACAATTTGTACTTAGATGGAATGTGTCATTGGTTAAATAGTTGGACTTCTGATCAAGATTTTGAGTTTCAAATTAAATCATCTACTGATGGCCAAGTATACTTGGTATCATTTGACGTGAGCAATGAGACATACTGTGCAACCCTTGTGCCCATAGACATGCCCAAACATGATACTTTTGTTATATATGTTGTGGCCAGGTTCTTATTCGTCTTAAATGGGTCAATTGCTATGATGTCAAATTATAAAGATAAAACTACCTTTTACGTATCAATTTTGGGTGAAGTTGGTAGGAAAGAAACATGGAAGAAACTCTTCAGTTTTGATCCTTTACTTGGCATTGGAACACCTATTGGAGCAAGGAGTATGGGCAATATACTTTTCAAAACAAAGGATGGTCAACTAGTTTGGTTTGACTTAAGTACCCACAAAATTACCAAGGTTGGTATCAAAGTACATCCTGGTATAATGTTCCATATGGTAATCTATAGGGAAAGTCTTGTTCAAATCCAAGGAATGAACAGTTAATTATTTTTGTTGTTATAACGTAAGTTGTTTTAAAGGTTTCTCTTGTATATATACAAATGGGTTGACAATTTCAAATTATAATTAAACATAAATAATAAACTATCCAATCCTTTGATAATAATTATAAATTTGTTTTGAAAATTTGATTTTTTTTATCTACTTTCTTATATTGGTTCTATTTCAACTTTAAAAATAATCTTTTATCTTTAAGCATGTGTTATTACCTAATGAAGATTATTTTTTTATAGCTTCATCTATGATAAGAGAGCAAAATAAGTGGTTTATGAAGGATATTTGTATGTGTTAAGATATATTAGTATAATAATTAATTATTTCTTTTACTTTTATTCCTCTTTCCTTTTCTCCTATTGTACTTAAGTAGAAACTAAACAGATCGAGAACTGCTAAATTTTAAATATATTGTAATGGAATTTTTTGAAACAAAATGATTTAGTGTCCTTTGTAAATATATGACAAGCATGACTTTGGAATATCGACGTGAATGTACAAAATCATGTTGGAATGAATGACGAGTCCAACAAAAAGAGTTTTAGTGCAATAATTCCAAGAACAAAAATATTGGATCTGCAATACACAAAGTTGCTTCTTCTCCAATATGATAAAACAACCGTTGTTACAGCCAAAACTAAATGGAATCTTATCTTGTACCTCTTTTTGTTTTCCTTTTTTTTAATTCTTTCAGTAAGAAGAAGAATAGATTGGTAATTATTTACAAATTTATTATAAATAAAAAGATTTTTTATAATAATAACTTAGAATTTCAACTTCCATGGCAAAGAAGTTTAAATGTTAAAAACTAGTTTAACTTCAAAACAATTTGAAAACATAAAAGTGTGTGTGAATGCGCAAATGATCCTAAAGATCAAAGAAAGGTATACTAAGCACAAGAATAGGAAAAAAACTTAAAGTATCACAAAGACATAAAAGGTAAAGAAAATAAAAGAAAGGGATAATACGAAAAAAGAAAGCATAGAAATAAAAGCAAGTGTAAAGTTGGACAAGTCATGTGATGATAGTGCAATGAACACTTAAAACTCACTGACACATTATCACACTACTGCACAAAAATTATTACAAATTTTATTGGGATTTCTGTTGGAGCATTTTCCCAAACACTAAAAAGGAAAGACAATTATGTTGGAGATCCCACATCGACTAGAGATTAGAGCCTTTCATAGTATATAAGTGGGTGCAAACCTCAACCCTATGAGCTGGTTTTATGGGGTTGAGTTAGGCTTAAAGTCCACTTCGTAATAAATTATACAAGAAAATAAAATTACACAAAATTCTATGATACTAAAACAAATTATAAGGCTTGAACATAAGGTGTTTGGTGAAAAGTTTGAATGTATATGATTTGGTCCTTGAAGTGAAGTGATATGAATTTCCTTTTCTTTGATCCTTCTTTCTCCTTTTGATATAGACTCTTGAAGACCAAATTGTTACCCCAAAAATGGTTTAGCCAAAGCACTCCTTTATGTACCACTTCTAGCACCACCAAATCACCAAAAAGGTGTACCAACGGAAGCCAATAAAGAAAGCAATAAATGCTAAAAATTTGGAAAGCTAAAATTAAGAGGAATAATCATGTAGTCCGGCTTTGGATGGTCCTCCATCAAATAATATATGATAAAACACCATGGAATGTCAAGAAAGATAAGCAAAAATTAAGGCTACTAATAAAAGTAAGCATAAGTATTACAGTAAATGAAGATGAATATTCCTTGTCTGATGTGATGCTTTAATGTAGCGTACGTAATCGCACGTAATCGTAATGAAGAAAGAGAGGTTTTGATGAACCCTAATTGTAGAGAAAAATAAATATAAAAAAAACTTTTATTCACTTGTATATTAGAGAGTAAAATACATGGTGTATATATAAGAAAAAGATTAAGACCTAGCTGAAACAGAAAAGGAAAGTTGGGCCAAATAAACAAAACCCAATAATTTAAAATATAAAATTAAATATATTAACACCCCTTCAAGCTGGGGAGTAGATATTTGTCAGGCCCAGCTTGGATTTGAGAGAAGAGAATTATGCGGAAGCAAGGGGCTTGGTGAATATTTCAGCAACTTGCATTGCAGAAGTAATGGGAAGTAGTTTGAGGAGACCAGAGTTAAGTTTTTCACGAACTAGGTGGCAATCAATTTCGATGTGCTTGGTTCGTTCATGAAAAACTTGATTGGAAGCTATTTGAAGGGCAGATTTGTTATCACAGTACAGGGTTGCAGGCTGGGAGAGAGGAAGATGTAAATCCTGAAGGAGGTAAGACAACCATTGTAACTCACATGTGGTGGTGGCAAGGGCTCTATACTCGACTGCAGAGGAGCTGCGGGAGATAGTTGGCTGCTTCTTTGATTTCCATGATATTAGGGAGTCTCCTAAGTAGATGGAATATCCAGTGACAGATTTGCGTGTGGTAAATTAGACGTCCAAGGAGTCTTCTGTATTGGGAAGTGGCATCAGCATCGAGAGGTGAGCCTTGGCCGGGAGAGAGACGGGAGGTGTGAGTCATAGGAGTGGCCACAGGTGCAGAGTCAAGCATGCCAGTTTCGTGAAGGAGATCAAGAGTATACTTGCGTTGACTTAAATGAAGACCAGTACTGTTGCGAGTAATTTCCAGTCCCAAAAAGTAAGTGAGATTACCTAAATTTTTTATCTTGAAGTGATGGTGAAGGGATGCAGTAATTGTATTGATTTCCTCCGTGTCATCACCAGTTAAGACCAATTCATCAACATAAACAAGAATAACAGTGAGTTTATCATTATTATATTTAAGAAAAAGAGAGTGATCAGCAACAGAAATAGAGTAATTATTTGATAAAAGAAAAGTAGAAAGTTTGGTGTACCATTGGCGACCAGCTTGACAAAGGCCATACAAAGACCGTTGAAGCTTGGAAACATGCTGGGGAGAAGGAAGAGAGAAGCCAGGTGGGGGGGTCATGTATACCTCTTCATGGAGATCACCATGAAGAAATGCATTATTGACATCAAGTTGTGTTAAAATCCAATTTTTGGTAGTGGCAATAGCAAGGAGAAGGCGGAGGGTAGTGAGTTTAGCAACAGGTGCAAAAGTGTCTAAGAAATCAAGTCCTTCAAGTTGGGTGAACCCTTTGGCAACAACTCTAGCTTTGTGGCGCTCAACAGTGCCATCAGAATGGTATTTGATTTTATACACCCATTTACAACCAATAGTTTTCTTTCCTGGAGGGATAGGGGTAAGTTGCCAAGTATTGTTAGCAGCAAGAGCTTGAAGCTCATCTTGCATGGCAGATTGCCAAGAAGCATGTTTGGAGGCTTCATTATATGTTTTGAGGTTCAGGATGAGAATTGATAGAGGAAATAACATTTCTAAAATTGGAAGATAAGGAATTGTAAGACAAGTAATTATGAATAGGATATCTACTACTTACAGTGTTGGTTGCAGTGTGGAAATCTGCAAGATAGGCAGGTTGTCGGTGAGGACGAGCTGATCTTCTAGGAAATTGGGGTGAGATGCTTCTTGGAGATGCAGGCGGTGATAATTCTGATGGAGGTGCAATGTTGGATGCAGGAGCAAAGGCACTATTTGTTGGAAGATCATAGGATAATAAGGCTGGTGGAGGGACAATATTGGGTGCAGGAGTAGAGGCACATGGCTCGACAGGAGGTGCAGTATCAGAAAAAAAATCAAAAGCAAAATTATATGCATTAGAAATAGGGAGAGATAAAGTGTTAGGGTCCTTAGGCAAGCCACTGTCCAATTTATATGGAAAGTGGTTTTCATGAAAGATTACATGTCTTGATATCTCTATGCTATGAAACTTTAAATTTAAAATAATATAACCTTTTGTATTTTGCGGGAAGCCAAGAAAAATACCTTTGATAGATCTATCATCTAATTTTTTTTCTATGTGCAGTAATGGTACTAGCATAACAGAGACAACCAAACACTTTTAGAAAGGAAATGTCATATGGTTCTCCAAACAACTTTTCATGAGGAGTGATGTTATTAAGTAATGGAGTAGGAATAGCATTTATTAAGAAAACAACATGATTTACAGCAAATTCCCAAAAAATAGGAGGAAGATTTGCTTGAAAAAGTAAAGCCCAGGTTACATTTAGTATGTGTTGATGTTTACGTTCTACAATGCCATTTTGTTGTGGTGTTTCAACACAAGATTTTTGATGTATAATTCCCTTTGAAGCATAAAAATTTGACATAGCAAACTCAACACCATTGTCAATACGAATCGTTTTGATATTAGTTTTGAAATGATTTTGAACGAAAACAATGAAGTTAATGATGTGCTGACGCACTTCAGATTTGTTATGCAGCAGAATAACCCAAGTATAACGCGAGTAATCATCAACAATAGTCAAGAAATAACGAAAACCTTGCATAGAAATTATGGAACATGGTCCTCAAATATCAAAGTGTACAAGATCAAAAATAGCAGAGGTAACAGTATTACTTAAAGTGAAAGGAAGTTTTCTCTGTTTTGCACGACTACAAGTGTCACATACATGATGAGTATCAACAGTAATAAAAGAGTATTGTTTGCTTAAGACATGTAATCTTTCATGTGAAGGGTCTCCTAGTCTATAATGCCATAGTGTTTGTCTGTGATATTACAATTAATAAAAGGAGCAAAACAATGCGGTTTAGAACGACTAGAAGCAGGCAAGGTAGTGACAAGGTACAAGCCAGCGGTGGCTTTAACTGTACCAATCCTCTCTTGGGTGAGATTGTCTTGTATAATGCAGTGGGTTGAAGTGAAAGTTAAAGTGCATTTAAGTTGGTGTGTGAGTTTAGAAACATATATTAAGTTAATTGAAAATGAGGCACGTATAACACATCAGACAAATAAAACTTATCAGAAAAACGTACTAAACCAGAATATGTGGCATAAACAGTTTGGCCATTTGGAAGACTAATTAAGACAGGTTTAATTTTAGTATAAGTAGTAAAAACGTTCAAATTGTGACAAACATGACCAGTGGCACCAGAATCAATAATCCAAGATTCTTTTATAGAAGATAGTGAAGAGAGAAACTTACCTGTTGAAGAATGCTCAGTATTGGGGATTTCGTTCGTAGAGATGGTGCCGACTTGATTAATTTGAGTGTGAGGGGGAGGATCCTCAAGGTTTTGCTGACGCAAAATGTTGGTAAGGAATTGGCACTGTTGTGATGTAAGTTGAATCCCCTTTACATCCGGTTCTTTAGGAAAAAGCTCAGAAAAAGTGTTAATACTAATCATATTATTGGCTTGGGATGTCCAATTGGTGAATTTGTAGCCAGGAGGGAACCCATCCTTTTTATAACAGGTGTCGACAGTGTGGCCAAGACAATTACAAAAAGTGCAGACTTTTCTAGTAAAAGAAAACTTTGAGATTTTAACATTACCAGAAGGAAAACCCACTTTGCGAAAACAAACTGCCTCAGTATGACCATATTTACCACAAAAATTGCATGTAATAGTGTGACTACTATTAAGACTAGGGTTTTCATTAAACATTGTCTAAAAGATTTTTAAAACCAATCAAGATTTTGAAAGAGAACAGAAAAAAAAATAACAAGAACAGCAAAGAGGGAAATAAAAATCAGAGAGAAGCGCAACAGAACTTTTCATTCGAAGAGCTCTGATACCATATTACAAAGTGGACTTTAAGCCTAACTCAACCCCATCAAACCGATTCATGAGGTTAAGGTTTGCACCCACTTATATACAATGAAAAGGCTCTAATCTCTAGTCGATGTGGGATATTACAAAGTGGACTTTAAGCGTAACTCAACCCCATCAAACCGGCTCATGAGGTTAAGGTTTGCACCCACTTTTATACAATGAAAAGGCTCTAATCTCTAGTCGATGTGGATCTCCAACACCCCCCCTCACGCCGAGACTACCAACTCGTGCGTGGGACTATATATTATGGGTGGTCCGATAGCGGGTGGCACGATAAGCCCAACACAAACACTCGCTAGGATAGGCTCGAAAATGACTCTGATACCATATTACAGTAAATGAAGATGAATATTCCTTGTCTGATGTGATGCTTTAATGTAGCGTACGTAATCGCACGTAATCGTAATAAAGAAAGAGAGGTTTTGATGAACCTTAACTGTAGAGAAAAATAAATATATAAAAAACTTTTATTCACTTGTATATTAGATAGTAAAATACATGGTGTATATATAAGAAAAAGATTAAGACCTAGCTGAAACAGAAGAGGAAAGTTGGGCCAAACAAACAAAGCCCAATAATTTAAAATATAAAATTAAATATCTTAACAATAAGAAAAAGGAACCTAAAGAAATGCTATAGAAAAGATTACAAACAAAAAATTCTAGAGTGGAGTGGCATAGATTGTTGCAAGGACCAAATAATATGTTTTGAGACTTTTCACCAAACACCTTATGTTCAAGCCTTGTAATTTGTTTTAGTATCATAGAACTTTGTGTAATTTTATAGGAAATTCATATTACTTCACTTCAATGACGAAATTATATACTTTCAGACTTTTCACCAAACACCTTATATTCAAACCTTTTAATTTGTTTTAGTATCATAGAATTTTGTCTAATTTTATTCTAACCTTTTAATTTTACAAATGGCGTACTGAATACATCAATAGACACATGTTTTCTGATAAAATTCGGTTGAATTAGATTGACGCATGTTTGATTTAGTTTAACCTGTTGACTTTTATAGGAGTCTAAGTTCAAGAGCGGGGTTGGGTGAATTGTACTTAGACTAATTTTCGCAAAGATCAAATTATTCAATCTTGACTGAAAAAAAAGTGGTTATTTTATGAAATAACTTATTGAAATTTCCTTAACAGAATACCACAATAGGGAAAACACTAAATTGTTTACAGAATTTCAATATATTCACTTATAGAAAATTTTATCAGATTATTCTTGAATAGCAGCAGTTCTTGATATCAATTTAAGTCACCAAGATTAAACATATTAAAACTCAAAAGAATAGATTGAAATTCTTATTCTAGTCTCAATCAAGAAAAATTAACAGATTATCTTTTCAGTTAACAAATTAAATTGTTGATAACAAAACCAACAAGTAAAAAAATAATTGATTAATCTGTAAAACAACAAGTTGTATTTTAAACCAGGAAGAACAATTTTACACTCAAGGCGCTTTCTCATGGTTTTTCCCTTCAAATCAAAAGAATACTCAATTTTGTAAATTGCAGCATTAGTCTACATACTACAACTTAATTTGTTGATTGAGAATTAGACATAGTTTGTGTTTTCCAACGAATTCCTAGAAAAGTATCTGAATAATCTCTTCCTTCCTTATCCGGCTAAAATTGTATTTTTTATTTTTGCAATAACTGAAGAAGGAGAAATTCTTCGTTTGAGTATATCAAAAGTTTTTTATACTTTGTCTTTCAAGCACAAAACTATCTTCTAATTGTTTATCATCAGGCATACTTGCAAGAATCTACAAAAAGTTTTTAAAATACAATTCAACACTCTCTTATTATGTTTTCCCTATTTTTTTCATAGTTGAAGATGATATTTTAAACACTTCATATTTATCTAGAAATTATTTTATTGTTATTTCTTTATTGTTATCTAAATTCAAATTATGAAGACTTAAGTTCTATTAGACCTTATGTCATGAGACTTGGAAATACCATTGGATGGTCTTATAAATTCTTCAACTATCAGAAAAGTCATGTTAAAATGTTCAGATAATACATTCAAAATTATACAAATAAGTCATATATAATGTTTATTATCATTAAAACCGATAGATGATGTACTAGTTTAAGACCGTCTGATGGGACTTGGAAGATTAGGCACATGACCTGGTTTTCTCACAGTAATTAAGACAATTGTTCCACCTATTACGAAGAATCCGAGGAACATTAGTCCTAGCAGTAAATGCAGCACAAACCAAGGCAGAATCACATTCAAGCCATAAACAAGTAAAACCCATCGTTTTAGCTTCTTTAATGGCATGTATAACTCCATAAAACTCGACTACCAATGCAATTTTAATATCAATGAAAGAAGAGAAACCACCAATAAACTCCCCTATACTCCCATGAAAAATACCACCACATGTAGCAAGACCAAGAGAACCCCTAACAAGATCATCAGTATTAATTTTAACCCAACATGGTGAAGGAAACTCTCATTTAACAGGAAGAGGATGACGAAATTTTTCACCACGAATATTAATATAAAAGAACTTAAGCAAATTCAAATCAAATTAACGTATGACTTAAATTGTAATTATATTAATTAAATAGTTGCTAAATTTTATTAATTTATAATTAACTTATAATTAATTTAAATTATAATGTTAACTAGTTATATCTATACATACACGTGTATAAAACTAAGACACTATTTTTAATATTTTTTTAATATCTTTTGTAATTTTTTTAAAATTCATTAAAATCAATAATTACAATAATTAAAATATTATTAAATATATTAATTAATAATTGATTAAAATGTTATCTTTTTATCTTAATATATTTTATAATATTTTAGTTAATATAATTATTGATTTATCATAATGAATTTTAAATATTTTACAAAAGATATTAAAAAAGTATTAGAAATAGTGTTTTACTTTTATACACGTGTGTGGATGATGATTTTGTATTAAGTGGTTTTATTTTGTGGACGTGGTAATGCATATAAAATATGGTTATTGATAATGTCGTTATGTTGAATTGATTCAATCTAGTTCGTTATTATCACAAAGCAATTGCAATGGTGAATGATGACGCATTGGTATTGGAAGGTAAAATGAGTTCAGTGTTGAGCCTGATGAAGAAGACTTTCTATTCGAACAATGAAATCTTCCTTCGTGAACTTATCAATAATGCTTTTGATGTAAGTTCTCTTTCAAGTTTGATTTTATATTTGTACATTTCTTATACAGAATTGTTATCAATCAATGTATGCCTTCACATGCTCTAAATAAAATTCGATTTGAGAGACTCGCAGACATGAGAATTTTAGATGATGAATTGATGATTAGATTGATACCTCACAAGGCTAAGAAAACACTTTCTATCATCGATAATGGTGTTGGCATGACCAAATATGGTAGGAAGGTCACAATGTTTTATTTTCATTCCTATTTATTGGTTATTAAATTATTTTCATTTGTATTTAATGGTTATTAATTGTAGTTTCGTCTGTTTGTTTTAGATTTGGTCAATAATTTGGATGTTGGATTCTACTCAGCTTATTTAGTTGCTCACAAGGTTATCGTCACCTTTAAGTATAATGACCTTGATCAATATAATTGGGAATCTCAACTCCATGGATCCTTAATTGTCACTAGGGACATTAGTGCCAAAAAAATTTCAAGGGGAACCAAAATCACCCTCTTTCTCAAGGACGATCAGGTATCTATATTAACCCATCCCCAATTTTTTTGTTATTTAATTTTTCTAACTCATTTTTTCTTTTAGTTGGAGTACATAGAAGAGGCCACCATCAAGAATCTGGTTAACAAACACTGCCAACACATTATCTATCCTATCTACATTTGGAGTGAAAACACCAAAGACTATTTGCAACTCATTAACTCTTGTTTGAATAAGCAAGAGATGAAGAACAAATTTGTGGATGAGAAGCTTGGAAATCACTTACCTAATGATCTCATAGTCTCGATTCTCTTCAAACTTCCTTTGAAATCTCTCAAGAGATTTGAAATCTCTTAAGAAAGAAACATGGAAGAAACTCTTCATTTTTTATCCTTTACCTAGCATTGGAACACCTATTGGAGCAAGGAGTATGGGAAATATACTCTTCAAAACAAAGGATGGTCAACTAGTTTAGTTTGAGTTAAGTACCCACAAAATTACCAAGGTTGGTATCAAAGTACATCTTGGTATAATGTTCCATATGGTAATTTATAGGGAAAGTCTTGTTCAAATCCAAGGAATGAAAAGTTAATTATTTTTGTTGTTATAACCTAAGTGACTTATGACTTTTTTTAAAGGTTTCTCTTGTATATGTACAAATGGGTTGACAATTTCAAATTATAATTAAACATATGATAAATTATCAAATCCTTTGATAATAATTATAAATTTGTTTTGAACATTTGATCTCTCTTTTTGTCTACATTCTTATATTGGTTCTATTTCAACTTTAAAATCTTATATTGGTTCTATTTCAACTTTAAAAATAATCTTTTACCTTTAAGCATGTGTTATTACCTAATGAAGAGAAATTTTGTTTATAGCTTCATCTATGATATGATAAGGGAGCAAAATAAGTGGTTTATGAAGGATATATGTATGTTTTAAGATATATTAGTATAATAATTATTTATTTCTTTTACTTTTATTCCTCTTACTTTTTCTCCTATTGTGCTTAAGTAGAAACTAAAGAGTCGAGAACTGCTAAATTTTAAGTATATTGTAATGGAATTTTTTGAAACATAATGACTTAGTGTCTTCTGTAAATATATGTCAACTATGTGATGATGAAATTATAAAATTGTAAGAGTTATTGTTTAGATCTAATGTTTGAAGTTTGTGTTATATAAAATTCTTTAATTAAGTGAGAGAGTAAGTCCTTTATAAGATAGAAGTGAATTATCTATTTATTTAAATTAACTTTTTATTTTTAAATTTATAAAAGTTTGTAGGCTGAATGATTAACATTAATTGTCATGTGGATTTTTGTGTCCTTTTATAAAACCTAGAAAAAAAAATACAAAATAAATCAGGTATTTGTCAGAAGGCACGAAATTTAAATTTTATATTTTTTAATATTTAATTGAGGTTGTTTTCGTAATTTAATTTCACATTTTATATAATAGAATTCAACATGCATTCATAATATAATTAAAATTGTATTGATAAAAATGTTTTCACAAAAGTTCACAAAAGATTTAAAATTTGAACTAGGTTGAACAAAAATGTTTTCACAAAAGTTTAGATATTTTTTTCCGAAATTAATCAAGGAATCTAAAGTGAGAATTTTCCAAATTCACTCACAGGAAAGTGATGTGAGTCACAATGAACGACTTAAGTACAAAGACTTTCCTAGCCAGAGTTTACCTCAAAAAGGTCACACAAAAGTTTTCGGAAGAAACTTCAAAACAATTTGAAAACATAAAAGTGTGTGTGTGAATGCACAAATGATCCTGAAGACCAAAGAAAGGTATATTAAACACAAGAATAGGAAAAACCCTAAAGTATCACAAAGACATAAAAGGTAAAGAAAATAAAAGAAAGGGATAATGCGAAAAGAGAAAGCATAGAAATAAATGCAAGTGTAAAGTTGGACAAGTCATATGGTGATAGTGCAATGAACACTTAAAGCACACTGACACATTATCACACTACTGCACAAAAATTATTACAAATTTTATTGAGATTTCTGTTCGAGCATTTTCCCAAACACTAAAAAGGAAATACAATTATACAAGAAAATAAAATCACAAAAAATTCTATGATACTAAAACAAATTACAAGACTTGAACATAAGGTGTTTGGTGAAAAGTCTGAAAGTATATGATTTGGTCCATGAAGTGAAGTAATATGAATTTCCTTCTCTTTGATCCTTCTTTCTCCTTTTGATATAGAGCCTTGAAGACCAAATTGTTACCCCAAAAATGGTTTAGCCAAAGCATTACTTTATGTACCACTTCTAGCACCACCAAATCACCAAAAAGGTGTACCAACAGAAGCCAATAAAGAAAGCAATAAATGCTAAAAATTTGGGAAGCTAAAATCAAGAGGAATAATCATGTAGTCCGGCTTTGGATGGTCCACCATCAAAAAATATATAATAAACAACAATGGAAGGACAAGAAAGACGAGCAAAAATTAAGGATACTAATAAAAGTAAGCACAAGAAAACGGAACCTAAGAAATGCTCTAGAAAGGATTACAAACAAAAAATTCTAGAGTGGACTGGTGTAACATCCTTAATTTTTCCAATATATAATGTAATAAAAGTAAAACAAGCAATATCTAATTACAAATAACATATACTACTTTCTCATACGTGTATCTCAAAAGAAATATCCCTCTTCATAGGGATTTAATATATATACATCTAAAGTTTTAACAACAAAACAAAACATTCAAATAAAACTATCTCATTCTCCAGCTGTTCACTAAGGAGCTCTATCACCTGAAATCTCATCTGCTCCCATGTAAAACACGATCATCACAGATAAAGAAACAAACACAAACAAATAACAGGGTAAGCTATCTATATAAAAAGTTTTGATATAATTTAAATTTCAAATTAATAAGCATAATTCATCAATTCTCATATGATTTCTCAAACCATCAAGTGTCTATTACATTCATAAAATTCTTCTTTCATATGTCAGACTTTTACTGACTCACAACACATAGACACTTGACTCTACTTCCGGAAGACTCGTGTATTGAAATTAGCATCCAGAGACCTGCACCTGTCATACTACTGCTGTGAAACCCACACAGCCATGCACATAATTATCTCAATATCTCATCATCTCATCATCTTCATATGTCAGGGTAAATCCATTGGATATGCTCTGATCAGTTCTTTCAAACCTCAGAATCAGCCAAATGGACCTCCTTCGACTCTCACCAACTGAATAACTTCATCTATTTGATTCCATTATATCAGTAGAGTCAGGATCGTCTCATTCACAGGACACTCACAAATCAATACACCCTAATAACAATCTCAACATGGTATTTCCTTTCCTGAAAATACTACATCTTGATCACACTTTAACCTCATTACATACATCATTTAACATATCAATGCACCACTCAATCACTTCATATATATATATATATATATACTTTCTAAACAATCCAAATATATCTCAAACTTTACTTAAAACACATAATTAATTCAAAATATATGCTCTTTAAATCAATCATCGTCTGAAATCACACAACCACTTCTCATCAAACATCTCACTTAAGTAATTCAACCAAAATATTCAAAAAGAATAGTTCAACTCATTTATATTATCATTCAAACACTTTCAATTCTCAATCACAAACAGTTTCAACAAATTATTCCCATAAAAGATTCAAAATCAACCATTCCAGTCAATATATTACTTTACTCTTCAAGAGAGACAATCCTGCAAGCAAAAACAATTAGAATTGGTGACCACGTCACCTCCACATCCAGAATCTTCTAACCTAGGGTTTTATTGAAAATAATAAGACTAGCTTCCCTTACCTGAACTTTAGTTGATGCTCACTAAGAACTCCAAATCTACCCAAAAGCTTAAAGGTAATTAACCTGCACCACAAAGTCCTAATCAAAATCTAACTATATAATTAGGACCTTGAGTTAACAGAGATTAACCCTAAAGCTAAAAGAGTCACATGTAAAACTCATGTAGACAACCTATCAAGTTCAAAATTTGACTCAAAGAAAAGGGCAAAAAATGAACTTACTCTATTTAGGATTTTGATCGGGCAATCTTGCAGTCTTTGCTGCCAGGAGTCTAATGGCGTACTCTGATCGTCAAACAGATGAACGAGGAGGTCAGAATCTTAGAGAGAAGGGAGAGAAAGAAAAAGGGAAACTTTTAGAGAGATGGTGGTTATTTTAAAATGAAACCTGGATAACTGAATTTTCTATTTATATGTCATTTTCATTTTAATAATAAAATATTCAGGTATCATTTAAAATATATCACTTCTACTCTAAGGTTATTTTCTAGATCCTTACATTCTCCCTAACAAGAAAAATTTTCGTCCTCGAAAATTGACTTACCAGAAAAGAGATATGGATAGGTTTCTCTAATGGTTTCTTCTAATTCCCAAGTTGAATCATCAGATTTATCATCCCACCCCACCTTCACCATACTGATGGTCTTGCCTCTGAGCTGTTTACTCTGATGGTCTTCAATCCTGACTGGTTTTGCTTCAAAAGACAAGTTATCCTTGATTTGCACATTATCCACTTCCAACACATGACTAGGGTCTGGGATGTACTTCCTTAGCTGTGATACGTGAAAGACATTATGCAGGTTTGCTAATTGAGGAGATAAGCCACTGGACCTATCTTCTTTAGGATCTGATATGGTCCAACAAACTTAGGAGATAACTTCCTTGATTTGATAGCTCGTCCTACACCTTTGGTTGGTGTCACTCTCATGAACACATGATCTCCAGCTGCAAACTCCAAAGGCTTTCTCCTCTTATCTGCATATGATTTCTGCTTACTTTGAGAAGCTTTCATTTTGTCTTGTATCTGTTTCACCTTCTCAGTGGTCTGTTGAATTAACTCTGGCCCAACCAAAACTGTTTCACCATCCTTATACCAACATAAAGGAGTTCTGCATTTCCTCCCATACAAAGCTGCATATGGTGCCATCCCAATACTGGCATGATAACTATTATTATAAGTAAACTCCACCAGAGGCAACATCTCATCCCAACTTCCCAGATGATCCAAGATACATGTCCTCAACAGATCTTCTAAGGATTGGATCGTCCTCTCAGACTGCCCATCTGTTTGAGGATGATATGCAGAGCTCATTCTCAATCTAGTTCCCAAAGAATCTTGTAAACTCTGCCAAAACCGTGAAGTAAACCTAGGATCTCTATCTGAAACAATACTAGAAGGCACCCCATGCAATCTTACAATCTCTTTGATGTACAATTGTGCCAACTTAGTCATAGATATTCTCAAATTAACTGGAAGAAAATGAGCGCTCTTCGTCAGTCGATCAACTATTACCCAGACTGCATCATGTCCCCTTACTGATCTTGGTAAATGAGTAACGAAATCCATAGCAATGCTATCCCATTTCCACCCAGGAACATCTAACTGTTGTAACAAACCACCAGGTCTCTGATGTTCTACCTTTGCCTCCTGACATGTTAAACATGTAGCAACATATAGAGCTATTTCTTTCTTCATGCCTGACCACCAAAATGACTCCTTCAAATCTTGGTACATCTTATTCATACCGGGATGTAGACTAAGATAACTCTTGTGACCCTCTTCTAGGATCATTCTCTTCAGTTCTTCATTTGCAGGTATGCAAATTCTGCCATTAAATCTTAAGATCTCATCTTCTCCCATCACAAAGTCTTTAGCCTGATCTGTACCTAGTAAATCCATAGTACGCTTCAGAGTAGGATCCTCTAACTGCTTTTCCTTTATCATTCCAAGAAAATCATTAGTTGTAGTTAACTTACTACAACTAATATGATCAACATGAAATTTCACTCCTAAATTTAGATCTCTGAATTGCTGAATCAACTTTTGTTCTTCAATCATCATGGTTGACACCTGTACTGACTTTCTACTCAAAGCATCTGCAACTACATTAGCCTTCCCTGGATGATACATCAGTTGGAAATCATAATCCTTCAAAAACTCCATCCATCTTGTTTGTCTCATATTCAACTCTTTTTGATCAAACAAGTATTTCAAACTTTTATGGTCACTGAACACCTGAAATTGAGCTCCATATAAATAATGCCTCCAAATCTTCAAAGCAAACACCACAGCTGCCAACTCTAAGTCATGAGTTGGATAGTTTCTCTCATGAACTTTGAGTTGCCTTGAAGCATATGCAACTGGTCTTTTCTCTTGCATCAAGACACAACCCAAACCCTGATGTGAAGCATCACAGTAAACTTCAAAAGGTTTTCCTGTATCAGGAATCACTAACACCGGAGCACTAGTTAACCTTTTCCTCAGCTCTATGAAACTCTCCTCACATCTGTCAGTCCAAGCAAAAGGTTGATCTTTGCAGGTTAATTGAGTCAAAGGAGCTACTACCCTGGAAAAATCTTCAATGAACCTCCGATAGTAGCCAGCTAGACCCACAAAACTCCTTATCTCAGTCACTGTCTTTGGACGTTCCCATTGAAGCACTGCCTCCACTTTGGCTGGATCCACTGAGATCCCCTGAGTTGATATTACATGCCCTAAGAAGTTGACTTCCTTCAGCCAAAACTCACACTTAGATAATTTAGCATATAATTTCTTCTCCCTCAAAATCTCCAACACTGTCTTCAGATGCTCTTCATGTTCTCTCTTAGTCCTTGAATAAATAAGTATGTCATCTATAAAGACTATAACAAACTTATCCAAGAACGGACGAAAAATTCTATTCATGTAATCCATGAACAAAGCTGGAGCATTTGTTACTCCAAACGGCATCACCACATACTCATAGTGTCCATAACGAGACCTAAAGGCTGTCTTCTGAACATCTTCAGCCTTTACCAAAATCTGGTGGTATCCAGATCTCAAATCAATCTTTGAGAACACTGAGGCTCCATGTAACTGATCCATCAAATCATCAATTCTGGGCAGAGGATACTTGTTCTTGATGGTCAACTTATTCAACTGTCTGTAATCTACACACAAACGAGACCCTCCATCTTTTTTTTTAACTAGAAGCACCGGAGCTCCCCATGGAGATACACTTGGTCTGATGAATTGTTTCTCTAACAAATCTTCAACTTGCTTCTTTAGTTCAATCAACTCAGTTGGAGCCATTCTGTAAGGTGCCATTGACACTGGCCCAGCTTCAGGTACCAAATCAATAGAGAATTCTACTTCTCTCTTAGGAGGTAATCCAGGTATTTCTTCTAGAAATACATCCATGAAATCCTTCACCACATGTATACTACTCATTTCTTTTTCGTTCTTAACTTCCATCTGAGTTAAGATTACAAAACACTTTGATCCTTCTTTCAATTCTGACCACACCTGCTAAGCAGACATCACATATGACTTCTTGGAATCTGAAAACACTATTTTCTGTTGACCACAATCTATGAGAATGTGATTGGCAGATAGCCAATCCATCCCTAAGATAACATCTAAGTCCTGAAGAGGTAGACAGATCAAATTTATTTTGAACCTGCGTCCCTCTACTATTACTGGACATTCAGAGCAAACTGTAGAGGTCAAAACTTTTCCTGATGTTGGTGTAGAGACCAACAATTCAAACGACAACTCCTTTACTAGAAGACCCAACTCCGCTACACATAAACTCGACACAAAAGAGTGTGTCGCTCCAGAATCAAATAAAACTTTCACATATCTACCAGCTATATAACATACACCTTGTACTAAGTTACCTGACTGAGATGCTTCAGCTCCTGACATAGCAAACACCCTTCCAGTTGCTTGGGGTCTACCACCTCCTCCTCTTCCTGACTGCAAGTTACCTCCAGGAATTATCCTCCTCTATTAGGGCAATCTTTTGATAGATGTCCTTCTTTCTGACAAGTATAACACTTTCTCTCTGATGAAAGTTGAGGACAATCTTTCTTCAAATGGGTTCCAGCACAGTGATAACATGTGGGTCTCCATGGTTGTTGTTGCTGAAACTGTGGGAGAGATGTTCCTGTCCTATGTTGTGGAGGTCTAGCATAAGGTTTATGTTGTTGATGCTGCACCTTGGCCTTCCCACTGGAAGACCCTCCTTGGTGTGATCTGATCACCCTGGAATCACCATTTTCCAGGGTCTCCACCATCTTCGCCTTCTCCACCAAGGCGGGAAACTCTCTAATGCACATAGGAGCTATAGTCTTCTTCAACTCATGTTTTAGACCTTCTTCAAACTTCCTACACCTCCAAGCCTCAGAGGTAGCTTGGGTGTAGAATCTAGCTAGGTACTCAAACCTAGTAGCATATGCATTCACTGACATCTCTCCCTGTTCCAACCTGAGGAATTCAGCTTCCTTTGCAAACCTTGCACTATCTGGAAAATATTTCTCTAAAAACTTCACTCTGAAACTCTCCCAGTCTAATACTTCATCTCTGGCTTCCATCATCTGTTGAGCTCCCATCCACCAGAACTCTGCTTCTCCAGACAATAAATATGTAGCAAATACCAATTTCTTATCCTCAGGGCAGGAGGTTGCCCTAAAGATCTTCTCTAAATCTCTTATCCATTGGTCTGCTTGGTCAGGAGTGGCATTCCCAGTGAACTTAGGTGGGTTGTGTCTCATGAACTCTGTCAGTCCCATCTGCTTCTGAGACTGACTGACATGGGAAGTTGTTGCACCAGATCTAGCAGTCTCCCAATGATGCATTGCTGCCTGGTGATTCTGAGCCATTGCCATATTCTGTTGTTGGATAGCATTTGTCATCATCTCAATAGCCCTGGCAATCTGGTTCATCTCAGAAGAAGGTTGGGGAGGGGTAGGAGGTCTAGGAGCCATGCTATACAACAAAAAAGAAAGATTTAGGATGAATCTAAAAAATCATAACTATGTAGTTTTACTAACAAACTAACTAAAGCACACATAAACAATCCCATAACCCTTAGGTCTCCTAAGGTTCGAACAGCTCTGATACCATAATGTAACATCCTTAATTTTTCCCATATATAATGTAATAAAAGTAAAACAAGCAATATCTAATTACAAATAACATATACTACTTTCTCATATGTGTATCTCAAAAGAAATATCCCTCTTCATAGGGATTTAATATATATACATCTAAAGTTTTAACAACAAAACAAAACATTCAAATAAAACTATCTCATTCTCCAGCTGTTCACTAAGGAGCTCTATCACCTGAAATCTCATCTGCTCCCATGTAAAACACGATCATCACAGATAAAGAAACAAACACAAACAAATAACAGGGTAAGCTATCTATATAAAAAGTTTTGATATAATTTAAATTTCAAATTAATAAGCATAATTCATCAATTCTCATATGATTTCTCAAACCATCAAGTGTCTATTACATTCATAAAATTCATCTTTCATATGTCAGACTTTTACTGACTCACAACACATAGACACTTGACTCTACTTCCGGAAGACTCGTGTATTGAAATTAGCATCCAGAGACCTGCACCTGTCATACTACTGCTGTGAAACCCACACAGCCATGCACATAATTATCTCAATATCTCATCATCTCATCATCTTCATATGACAGGGTAAATCCATTTGATATGCTCTGATCAGTTCTTTCAAACCTCAGAATCAGCCAAATGGACCTCCTTCGACTCTCACCAACTGAATAACTTCATCTATTTGATTCCATTATATCAGTAGAGTCAGGATCGTCTCATTCACAGGACACTCACAAATCAATACACCCTAATAACAATCTCAACATGGTATTTCCTTTCCTGAAAATACTACATCTTGATCACACTTTAACCTCATTACATACATCATTTAACATATCAATGCACCACTCAATCACTTCATATATATATATATATATATACTTTCTAAACAATCCAAATATATCTCAAACTTTACTTAAAACACATAATTAATTCAAAATATATGCTCTTTAAATCAATCATCGTCTGAAATCACACAACCACTTCTCATCAAACATCTCACTTAAGTAATTCAACCAAAATATTCAAAAAGAATAGTTCAACTCATTTATATTATCATTCAAACACTTTCAATTCTCAATCACAAACAGTTTCAACAAATTATTCCCATAAAAGATTCAAAATCAACCATTCCAGTCAATATATTACTTTACTCTTCAAGAGAGACAATCCTGCAAGCAAAAACAATTAGAATTGGTGACCACGTCACCTCCACATCCAGAATCTTCTAACCTAGGGTTTTATTGAAAATAATAAGACTAGCTTCCCTTACCTGAACTTTAGTTGATGCTCACTAAGAACTCCAAATCTACCCAAAAGCTTAAAGGTAATTAACCTGCACCACAAAGTCCTAATCAAAATCTAACTATATAATTAGGACCTTGAGTTAACAGAGATTAACCCTAAAGCTAAAAGAGTCACATGTAAAACTCATGTAGACAACCTATCAAGTTCAAAATTTGACTCAAAGAAAAGGGCAAAAAATGAACTTACTCTATTTAGGATTTTGATCGGGCAATCTTGCAGTCTTTGCTGCCAGGAGTCTAATGGCGTACTCTGATCGTCAAACAGATGAACGAGGAGGTCAGAATCTTAGAGAGAAGGGAGAGAAAGAAAAAGGGAAACTTTTAGAGAGATGGTGGTTATTTTAAAATGAAACCTGGATAACTGAATTTTCTATTTATATGTCATTTTCATTTTAATAATAAAATATTCAGGTATCATTTAAAATATATCACTTCTACTCTAAGGTTATTTTCTAGATCCTTACATTCTCCCTAACAAGAAAAATTTTCGTCCTCGAAAATTGACTTACCAGAAAAGAGATATGGATAGGTTTCTCTAATGGTTTCTTCTAATTCCCAAGTTGAATCATCAGATTTATCATCCCACCCCACCTTCACCATACTGATGGTCTTGCCTCTGAGCTGTTTACTCTGATGGTCTTCAATCCTGACTGGTTTTGCTTCAAAAGACAAGTTATCCTTGATTTGCACATTATCCACTTCCAACACATGACTAGGGTCTGGGATGTACTTCCTTAGCTGTGATACGTGAAAGACATTATGCAGGTTTGCTAATTGAGGAGATAAGCCACTGGACCTATCTTCTTTAGGATCTGATATGGTCCAACAAACTTAGGAGATAACTTCCTTGATTTGATAGCTCGTCCTACACCTTTGGTTGGTGTCACTCTCATGAACACATGATCTCCAGCTGCAAACTCCAAAGGCTTTCTCCTCTTATCTGCATATGATTTCTGCTTACTTTGAGAAGCTTTCATTTTGTCTTGTATCTGTTTCACCTTCTCAGTGGTCTGTTGAATTAACTCTGGCCCAACCAAAACTGTTTCACCATCCTTATACCAACATAAAGGAGTTCTGCATTTCCTCCCATACAAAGCTGCATATGGTGCCATCCCAATACTGGCATGATAACTATTATTATAAGTAAACTCCACCAGAGGCAACATCTCATCCCAACTTCCCAGATGATCCAAGATACATGTCCTCAACAGATCTTCTAAGGATTGGATCGTCCTCTCAGACTGCCCATCTGTTTGAGGATGATATGCAGAGCTCATTCTCAATCTAGTTCCCAAAGAATCTTGTAAACTCTGCCAAAACCGTGAAGTAAACCTAGGATCTCTATCTGAAACAATACTAGAAGGCACCCCATGCAATCTTACAATCTCTTTGATGTACAATTGTGCCAACTTAGTCATAGATATTCTCAAATTAACTGGAAGAAAATGAGCGCTCTTCGTCAGTCGATCAACTATTACCCAGACTGCATCATGTCCCCTTACTGATCTTGGTAAATGAGTAACGAAATCCATAGCAATGCTATCCCATTTCCACCCAGGAACATCTAACTGTTGTAACAAACCACCAGGTCTCTGATGTTCTACCTTTGCCTCCTGACATGTTAAACATGTAGCAACATATAGAGCTATTTCTTTCTTCATGCCTGACCACCAAAATGACTCCTTCAAATCTTGGTACATCTTATTCATACCGGGATGTAGACTAAGATAACTCTTGTGACCCTCTTCTAGGATCATTCTCTTCAGTTCTTCATTTGCAGGTATGCAAATTCTGCCATTAAATCTTAAGATCTCATCTTCTCCCATCACAAAGTCTTTAGCCTGATCTGTACCTAGTAAATCCATAGTACGCTTCAGAGTAGGATCCTCTAACTGCTTTTCCTTTATCATTCCAAGAAAATCATTAGTTGTAGTTAACTTACTACAACTAATATGATCAACATGAAATTTCACTCCTAAATTTAGATCTCTGAATTGCTGAATCAACTTTTGTTCTTCAATCATCATGGTTGACACCTGTACTGACTTTCTACTCAAAGCATCTGCAACTACATTAGCCTTCCCTGGATGATACATCAGTTGGAAATCATAATCCTTCAAAAACTCCATCCATCTTGTTTGTCTCATATTCAACTCTTTTTGATCAAACAAGTATTTCAAACTTTTATGGTCACTGAACACCTGAAATTGAGCTCCATATAAATAATGCCTCCAAATCTTCAAAGCAAACACCACAGCTGCCAACTCTAAGTCATGAGTTGGATAGTTTCTCTCATGAACTTTGAGTTGCCTTGAAGCATATGCAACTGGTCTTTTCTCTTGCATCAAGACACAACCCAAACCCTGATGTGAAGCATCACAGTAAACTTCAAAAGGTTTTCCTGTATCAGGAATCACTAACACCGGAGCACTAGTTAACCTTTTCCTCAGCTCTATGAAACTCTCCTCACATCTGTCAGTCCAAGCAAAAGGTTGATCTTTGCAGGTTAATTGAGTCAAAGGAGCTACTACCCTGGAAAAATCTTCAATGAACCTCCGATAGTAGCCAGCTAGACCCACAAAACTCCTTATCTCAGTCACTGTCTTTGGACGTTCCCATTGAAGCACTGCCTCCACTTTGGCTGGATCCACTGAGATCCCCTGAGTTGATATTACATGCCCTAAGAAGTTGACTTCCTTCAGCCAAAACTCACACTTAGATAATTTAGCATATAATTTCTTCTCCCTCAAAATCTCCAACACTGTCTTCAGATGCTCTTCATGTTCTCTCTTAGTCCTTGAATAAATAAGTATGTCATCTATAAAGACTATAACAAACTTATCCAAGAACGGACGAAAAATTCTATTCATGTAATCCATGAACAAAGCTGGAGCATTTGTTACTCCAAACGGCATCACCACATACTCATAGTGTCCATAACGAGACCTAAAGGCTGTCTTCTGAACATCTTCAGCCTTTACCAAAATCTGGTGGTATCCAGATCTCAAATCAATCTTTGAGAACACTGAGGCTCCATGTAACTGATCCATCAAATCATCAATTCTGGGCAGAGGATACTTGTTCTTGATGGTCAACTTATTCAACTGTCTGTAATCTACACACAAACGAGACCCTCCATCTTTTTTTTTAACTAGAAGCACCGGAGCTCCCCATGGAGATACACTTGGTCTGATGAATTGTTTCTCTAACAAATCTTCAACTTGCTTCTTTAGTTCAATCAACTCAGTTGGAGCCATTCTGTAAGGTGCCATTGACACTGGCCCAGCTTCAGGTACCAAATCAATAGAGAATTCTACTTCTCTCTTAGGAGGTAATCCAGGTATTTCTTCTAGAAATACATCCATGAAATCCTTCACCACATGTATACTACTCATTTCTTTTTCGTTCTTAACTTCCATCTGAGTTAAGATTACAAAACACTTTGATCCTTCTTTCAATTCTGACCACACCTGCTAAGCAGACATCACATATGACTTCTTGGAATCTGAAAACACTATTTTCTGTTGACCACAATCTATGAGAATGTGATTGGCAGATAGCCAATCCATCCCTAAGATAACATCTAAGTCCTGAAGAGGTAGACAGATCAAATTTATTTTGAACCTGCGTCCCTCTACTATTACTGGACATTCAGAGCAAACTGTAGAGGTCAAAACTTTTCCTGATGTTGGTGTAGAGACCAACAATTCAAACGACAACTCCTTTACTAGAAGACCCAACTCCGCTACACATAAACTCGACACAAAAGAGTGTGTCGCTCCAGAATCAAATAAAACTTTCACATATCTACCAGCTATATAACATACACCTTGTACTAAGTTACCTGACTGAGATGCTTCAGCTCCTGACATAGCAAACACCCTTCCAGTTGCTTGGGGTCTACCACCTCCTCCTCTTCCTGACTGCAAGTTACCTCCAGGAATTATCCTCCTCTATTAGGGCAATCTTTTGATAGATGTCCTTCTTTCTGACAAGTATAACACTTTCTCTCTGATGAAAGTTGAGGACAATCTTTCTTCAAATGGGTTCCAGCACAGTGATAACATGTGGGTCTCCATGGTTGTTGTTGCTGAAACTGTGGGAGAGATGTTCCTGTCCTATGTTGTGGAGGTCTAGCATAAGGTTTATGTTGTTGATGCTGCACCTTGGCCTTCCCACTGGAAGACCCTCCTTGGTGTGATCTGATCACCCTGGAATCACCATTTTCCAGGGTCTCCACCATCTTCGCCTTCTCCACCAAGGCGGGAAACTCTCTAATGCACATAGGAGCTATAGTCTTCTTCAACTCATGTTTTAGACCTTCTTCAAACTTCCTACACCTCCAAGCCTCAGAGGTAGCTTGGGTGTAGAATCTAGCTAGGTACTCAAACCTAGTAGCATATGCATTCACTGACATCTCTCCCTGTTCCAACCTGAGGAATTCAGCTTCCTTTGCAAACCTTGCACTATCTGGAAAATATTTCTCTAAAAACTTCACTCTGAAACTCTCCCAGTCTAATACTTCATCTCTGGCTTCCATCATCTGTTGAGCTCCCATCCACCAGAACTCTGCTTCTCCAGACAATAAATATGTAGCAAATACCAATTTCTTATCCTCAGGGCAGGAGGTTGCCCTAAAGATCTTCTCTAAATCTCTTATCCATTGGTCTGCTTGGTCAGGAGTGGCATTCCCAGTGAACTTAGGTGGGTTGTGTCTCATGAACTCTGTCAGTCCCATCTGCTTCTGAGACTGACTGACATGGGAAGTTGTTGCACCAGATCTAGCAGTCTCCCAATGATGCATTGCTGCCTGGTGATTCTGAGCCATTGCCATATTCTGTTGTTGGATAGCATTTGTCATCATCTCAATAGCCCTGGCAATCTGGTTCATCTCAGAAGAAGGTTGGGGAGGGGTAGGAGGTCTAGGAGCCATGCTATACAACAAAAAAGAAAGATTTAGGATGAATCTAAAAAATCATAACTATGTAGTTTTACTAACAAACTAACTAAAGCACACATAAACAATCCCATAACCCTTAGGTCTCCTAAGGTTCGAACAGCTCTGATACCATAATGTAACATCCTTAATTTTTCCCATATATAATGTAATAAAAGTAAAACAAGCAATATCTAATTACAAATAACATATACTACTTTCTCATATGTGTATCTCAAAAGAAATATCCCTCTTCATAGGGATTTAATATATATACATCTAAAGTTTTAACAACAAAACAAAACATTCAAATAAAACTATCTCATTCTCCAGCTGTTCACTAAGGAGCTCTATCACCTGAAATCTCATCTGCTCCCATGTAAAACACGATCATCACAGATAAAGAAACAAACACAAACAAATAACAGGGTAAGCTATCTATATAAAAAGTTTTGATATAATTTAAATTTCAAATTAATAAGCATAATTCATCAATTCTCATATGATTTCTCAAACCATCAAGTGTCTATTACATTCATAAAATTCATCTTTCATATGTCAGACTTTTACTGACTCACAACACATAGACACTTGACTCTACTTCCGGAAGACTCGTGTATTGAAATTAGCATCCAGAGACCTGCACCTGTCATACTACTGCTGTGAAACCCACACAGCCATGCACATAATTATCTCAATATCTCATCATCTCATCATCTTCATATGACAGGGTAAATCCATTTGATATGCTCTGATCAGTTCTTTCAAACCTCAGAATCAGCCAAATGGACCTCCTTCGACTCTCACCAACTGAATAACTTCATCTATTTGATTCCATTATATCAGTAGAGTCAGGATCGTCTCATTCACAGGACACTCACAAATCAATACACCCTAATAACAATCTCAACATGGTATTTCCTTTCCTGAAAATACTACATCTTGATCACACTTTAACCTCATTACATACATCATTTAACATATCAATGCACCACTCAATCACTTCATATATATATATATATATATACTTTCTAAACAATCCAAATATATCTCAAACTTTACTTAAAACACATAATTAATTCAAAATATATGCTCTTTAAATCAATCATCGTCTGAAATCACACAACCACTTCTCATCAAACATCTCACTTAAGTAATTCAACCAAAATATTCAAAAAGAATAGTTCAACTCATTTATATTATCATTCAAACACTTTCAATTCTCAATCACAAATAGTTTCAACAAATTATTCCCATAAAAGATTCAAAATCAACCATTCCAGTCAATATATTACTTTACTCTTCAAGAGAGACAATCCTGCAAGCAAAAACAATTAGAATTGGTGACCACGTCACCTCCACATCCAGAATCTTCTAACCTAGGGTTTTATTGAAAATAATAAGACTAGCTTCCCTTACCTGAACTTTAGTTGATGCTGACTAAGAGCTCCAAATCTACCCAAAAGCTTAAAGGTAATTAACCTGCACCACAAAGTCTTAATCAAAATCTAACTATATAATTAGGACCTTGAGTTAACAGAGATTAACCCTAAAGCTAAAAGAGTCACATGTAAAACTCATGTAGACAACCTATCAAGTTCAAAATTTGACTCAAAGAAAAGGGCAAAAAATGAACTTACTCTATTTAGGATTTTGATCGGGCAATCTTGTAGTCTTTGCTGCCAGGAGTCTAATGGCGTACTCTGATTGTCAAACAGATGAACGAGGAGGTCAGAATCTTAGAGAGAAGGGAGAGAAAGGAAAAGGGAAACTTTTAGAGAGATGGTGGTTATTTTAAAATGAAACCTGGATAACTGAATTTTCTATTTATATGTCATTTTCATTTTAATAATAAAATATTCAGGTATCATTTAAAATATATCACTTCTACTCTAAGGTTATTTTCATGGAATCCATTGATGCATTAATTTGGGAAGCTGTGGTCAATGGACCCTATGTGCCAATGCAGGTTGTCAAGGATGAAGAAAAGGTAAAGCCAAGATCAGAATGGAATGAGACCGAAAGGAGGAAGGCTCAACATGATCTTGTGGCCAAGAACATCATAACCTCTGCATTGACAATGGATGAGTTCTTCAGGATATCTCAATGTAAGTCAGCTAAGGAGATGTGGGAAGTCTTAGAAGTGACTCATGAGGGTACTGAAGATGTGAAAAGGTCAAGGAAACATGCGCTCATCCAAGAATATGAACTGTTCAGAACGCAACCCGAGGAGAGCATTGCTGATGTGCAGAAAAGATTCACCCATATTGTGAATCACCTCACTGGCTTGGGAAAAGAATTTGACAGAGAGGAACTCAACATAAAGATATTGAAGTGCCTCGACAGAAGCTGGCAACCAAAGGTGACAGCTATCTCTGAAAGCCGTGATCTGTCAAAGTTGGGAACTGCTGCACTGTTTGGAAAGCTGATGGAGCATGAGCTAGAGCTTAAAAGACTTAAAGAGCAGGAAACAACAGAGAGAAAACCCAAAGGTCTTGCACTAAAAGCAACTGAACTAAATGAGATCAAGGAAGAAAAAGTAGATGCTGAAGATGATGATACAATCAGCCTTCTTACAAAAAGATTCAGCAAATTCCTGAGGAAGAAAAGCAAAAATAGGAACCAGCAGAAAAGAAGGTATCTTAAACCCAATGATTCAAATTCCTCTAAATATACTTGCTTTGGATGTGGCAAAACAGGGCATATCAAAACAGATTGTCCAGACAATCAAACAAGGGACAAATCTGCCAGCAAGAAATTTGAAAGGAACAAGGGAAGAAGAGCCTACATCTCATGGGAGGAAAATGAAGCATCCTCAACTAGCAGTTCTTCAACAGAAGATGAGGAGAACAATTTGTGCTTCATGATGAAGGATGAGGAGTCAAACTCTGATTCAGTAAGTAATTTTTCTGTTGATTCTGATAACTATGATGATTTGCTTGCTGCCTTCAAGGAAACACATGATGAAGCCAATAGGCTAGTTGTAATATGCAATAAGTTGCAAAAGGTAAATAATGTGCTTGCACCTAAAGTAAAAACACTTGAGGAAGAATTGCATAAAGCCAAAAAAGATTTGGTAAGCCTTGAACTAACTTGCTTGCATGCCTCTATTAAATCCTGTGAAAACTGCAAAAAATTGGAAAAACAAGTGGAGTATTTGCTGAAAACCCTTTCCAATTTCACCAAGGGAAGAGAAAACCTTGAGTCTCTCCTTGGATCACAGAATGCTGTTTTCAATAAGAATGGACTTGGTTATACCCCTGGAAATGTAACCAATGTCAAAAAGCTTTCAAGTTTTTTTGTTCCAGCAAAATCAGTTTTTTCAGCTTTTAACAGTGGCAAAAAGGCATCTCATGTAACCTGTTTTTACTGCATGAAATCTGGTCATACATCTAGGTCTTGCATTGCTAGAAAACATCTTGTGCCTGAGAACTTAGCAAAATGGCTACCAAAGAGAAGGTTTTAATCTGTGCTGGACCCTATACTGAAAAGGGTACCATTTGTATCATTTTTATTTTGTTTTGCAGATTGGCAGCAAGAAAAATCAGTGGTACTTGGATAGTGGCTGTTCCAAGCATATGACTGGAGATCTTACAAAGTTTACCAGCTTGAAGCTCAAAGCAGAAGGACATGTAACCTATGGTGATAATAACCGAGGGAGGATTTTGGGCAGAGGCACTGTTGGAACAGGGAACTCAACAACCATTGAGAACGTGTTGTATGTAGAAGGACTCAAGCATAGTCTTCTCAGCATAAGTCAGCTTTGTGACAAAGGATACAAAGTGAATTTTGAGTCAAATGGCTGCACAATCTCAAGTAATTCATCTAGTAAGGTACTGTTTACTGGTAAGAGAGTGAATAACATTTGTCTGTTGAATATCATGGAAACTAACTCTTCAAATGAGTGTTTGCTGTCCAGAAGTGATGAGTCTTGGTTGTGGCACAGGAGGTTAGCTCACATACACACAAATCACTTGAATAAATTGAAATCTAAAGATTTAGTTTCTGGTTTGCCTAACATTAAATTTCAGGACAACAGGCTTTGTGATGCTTGTGTGAAAGGTAACATGAGGATCCATATTCACATTTGGATACATTTTATGAATTGGTAGGAACAATGGGTTTTCAATCAGGTGATCTTGAAAATGTTTATATGCGCTTGTTTTCTTTTTCATTGGCAGGAAAGGCTAAGGAATGGCTCAAATCACTTCCAAATTAGAGTCTCACTAGCTGGAAGGATGTAGAGGAAAAAATTTTGCAAAGATTTTTTCCAATTTCTCGCTACATCAAAGCAAAGTCTGAAATCTCTATGTTCAGACAAGGAGCAAATGAAATCTTTTGTGATACATGCGAAAGATTTAAGATGATATTGAGAAAATGCCCAAATCATGGGTTTGAAGATATTGCTCAATTGAGCATATTCCTGAATGGTCTCAGATCTGACATAAAAATGCTCCTAGATGCTGCAGCTGGTGGCACAATGATGGCCCTTGATGTAGAACAAGCGACAATAATTATTGATGCATTGGCATCAACTGATTATAAAGCCCAACATGATGGACAAGATCTTCAGAATAAAGGGTTGTTAGAAAATGCACTCTTGGCTAAAAATAAGATTCTGACACAGCAGATTGAGCAACTAACTACACAAATGGCTAAATTGCCCCAACAATTATATGTTGTTCATTCATCTCAAAGCCAAAGTCAGTCAATCAGGTGTGATTTTTGTGGAGGTGTTCATCCTAATGGTCACTGTTTTTATCATAACAATTCACCTGAAGTTGAGGATCCATCCATGCTTGAAAGAATGAATAAAGTTGAAGACGCTCTGACAAAGATTGTGAGTGTGCATGACAATATTGTGAGAGTGTAGGACAATAGCATGGCCATGATTAGGAGTATAGAGATCCAGATGAGACAGCTGACCAAACAAATTGCACAAATTGTGGAGGAACAAAGTGGCCAGTTTTCAGTCAATAGGCAAACCAATTCAAAAGAGCATTGCGATAATGTAGTGGCTGAAAAAGAAGAAAAAGATGAGATAGAGGGGAAGAGAGATGAGAAAGAGAGAAGTGAGGAGGAAAAAATAAGAAGAAAAGTGAAAATAAGGAGAGAGGAGTTTTTGAAAAAGATTTATCATATCCCCATTCTCCTTCAAAAAGCGAGAAGGAAAGAAAATTCTTTGATAAATTGCTCCCTAAAAATTATTTTGCAGGAAATTTGAAGCAAGATTCAACATTTGAAAGATTTCGAAAGAATAGGAGCTATATTGAAGAAAAAAATATAGAGCTGGAGGATAGATACAGTGTCGTTATTCAAAAAGGCTTGCCTAAAAAATTCAAGGACCCAGGGAGTTTTAACCTTCCCGTGTCTATAGGTGCTTTATTAGTAGCCAATGCTTTATTGGATTTGGGAGCAAGCGTAAATATAATTCCTTTGGCAATGCTGAAGAAAATAGGTGATTTGGAGATTAAACCCACCAAGATGAGTTTAAAGTTAGCTGATCAAGTAACCAAGTATCCATATGGTGTGGTTGAAGATGTTCTCGTCAAGGTGGATAAATTCATATTTCCTGTGGATTTTGTTGTGATGGACATGAAAGAAGATGAGGAGGTTCCCTTGATACTTGGAAGACCCTTTATGAAGACTGCTAGAATCATAGTTGATGTCGACAAAGGAGAACTTCAAGTTAGAACTCAAGATGAGGAGGTAACTTTAAATCTTTTTAATGGTCTTAAAAATTTTAATGCAGGGGAAGAATGTGTACAGAAGGATGGATCACAGAGATATTCCACCTTGAAATAAATAGGCGTCAAGCTAGATGACGTTAAACGAGCGCTTACTGAGAGGCAACCCCGTCCACATTTTAGTTTTATGTTGTTACCTTTGTTTATTTTATTTTTCAAAAAAAAAATAAAAAATCTTGTATGCCTCCTAATTATTTTGCAGGTTATGTATTTTGACTTGAGGACAGGTTCTATTATTCAGGGGGCAGATCCAGCAAATGAAGCAAGACTGTAGATAAAGATTTTAACAAAAAGCTGGATGACTTCTTAAGAAGAGAGGATTGAGCAAAAATATGGTTTTATCTTTCTAATTATCTTTTCTTTTCAATTATTTGAATTTTGTCTTATTTTATTTATTTTATTTTTCGGTTATTTTGTTTTCTGTTTATTTGCTTATTTGTTAGTTTGTTTTTATTGCTTATTTTGAATAAATTTCATGTTTTGTTAGTTTGGTAATTTTAAGTCTAGAATTATCTTTCTTGACTAAATTTCAGTTTTAATTTGTTTGTTTTCTAGTTTATTTTTTTTTTCAAATAAAAAAGAACTAGAATATTAATTTTGAATTGTGGGAAAAAGAATTTGAGTTTAAATATTAAATAGTGAGATGAATTAGACACAGGTTAGAAAAGAAAATATGATTGAATCCCTATTCAAATGTAGTTAAAATTATGATACATGCAAATTTAACAGGATGATTGATTAGGACAAATAATGACAAGACAAAAAGGAATGAGACCATTGAAACCAAGTGAGTGTGTGAACCTTAAACAATTTTGAGGGTTTTACTGATGAATTGACAGTTGTGGTTGCTTAATTTTTATTTTTGTTGCATCGTAAAAGAGCATGAAGATGATTGAGGCATTTGTTTGTGTTAATTAGGAGCTAGGGCCAAAAAGCCAACCTTTATATTAGAATTCCATTTTTTTTATATCCCCTTTGGGCCAAGAATTTTTTTGTTAATATTGCACCTTAACCTTTATTGATATAATTTTCTACCCTTTAGCATGTCTAAGGAAGGAGAACATAGATGCAATACATATAGAAAAGGGAATGGTTGGTTCTGATTTTGAAAGTTCAAAAAGTTGAAAATAGGAAGAATTTTTTCCTATAATTGAAAAAAAAAAAGAAACAGGAGAAGAAAAAAAAAAGAAAGATAGGAAAAAATTTCATGAAAATCATGAAAAGAAAGAAAATTAGGAAAAAGGTGACATCGAAAGAAAGTGGTAATTAGATAACATATATGTTCTCTATAATTGAATTGTATGTATGTTCTTCTTCTTTAAGATGTGCATTTTGTTATCTAAGAAAAACCAATATTTTTTGGAAGCCCAGCCTCATTACAACCCTGGAAAAGACCTCAAGATTCATGTTCATAATATGTTTGTGATTTGAAGATGAAATGAAAAGCAACTGTGATTTGTTATGATTCAGTGAAAATAGAGAGAAACACTTACCCGTGAGCATATGAGAAGATATTCCTTGATGAATTGTCATTTATTTGTTTTCATTTGATCCTGGAAATTGAATGTGTTTATATTTTTCTATATTTGAATTTGGAAGCATCATAAGTTTCTAATTTGATCTGTTGTTTAGTGAATTAAGCTGTTTGATATTTAAATTCAAATATATTCATTTACTTTGCTTGAGGACAAGCAAGATTCTAAGTTGGGGAGAGTGATAAGTGTCTAATTTCAGTAATATTTCATATTAAAATATAGGCACTTATGAGGATTTATTGCTAATTTACATATAAAATAATCCATAATTTATGAATTTATACCTTTTTACATTTTTTATGATCTTTATTTGAATAAGAGTATTTTATTCCCAAATTTGGTGTTAATTGCAGATTTCTAAGGAAGATTGGAGATTTGGATTAAAGATGAATGATTTGAGCTAAAAAGATAAAGATAGAAGGTCCCAGAATGGAAAAAGATGCAAAGGAAGATTGGGCCTTTTTTTATGTTTTATCATTTAGCCCGTTAGCACGACACAATAAACAACCTAACCCTAGAAAACTAGGATAAATAGAGGGCTAGAGGCTCAACCTTAGGGTGCCAGATTGAGAAGAAAACACAATAGAGTGAATTGTAACCCAATTGGGAGAATGGAAGGTGATAGAAGTATGCGTGCTAATTCTACCCTTTGGGATTTGGAGTAATTTGCTCAAACTCTTATGTATTGAGGTGATATTTTATATATTAATATTCAGTTCTTGATTGATTATTGGTATTGTTGTTTTACTTTTAATTTTCCGTGACAAATTGAGAATCTTAAATCTGACCGGGAGGTATTTTTAGGGTTCGGACCTAAACAACAATACTTAACATATTTGAGTGCTAGGAATAGACTTGAAATGTTAATTGCTATTAAACGTCTGAGCTTCGTTCTACGTTGTTCTTATAATTATGCGAGGGATCGATAGTTAGGGGACATTCTTAAGGATTTTATATGCGAGGAATCGATATAAATGATTTTTATACGGGCATCAATTTCAATCAAAGAACTTAATATTGACATGCTAATCAAAATACTTGAGAGTGAGAGAGATGAAACTAATCCTTATTTTTCCAATTGAAACAACTAATTCTTTGTTTGTTTTCTTATTGATCAGTGCCAACACAATTAATTCAAAACTCTTTTAATTGTTCTATTTTTATATTTAGCGATTATTGTACTCGATAATTCACCGTTCCTTGTGGGATCGATATCCGTCCTTAGGGACAATTATTACTTTTGACAAACGCGGTGCACTTGGCGTAAAAAGTCATCAGCTACTCCGCATTCGCCATACTAAGTCACCTTTGTGGAACTGTCTTGGTTTGACCTTGGAGTTGTATCGTCTGGCCGCCCAAATTTTGCATGCTTCTTCTCTAATTCTACACTTGTCCCGAAGTTCGTTGATGAGATCGAGGCCGACCGAGAGACTTTCCTTGTTTAGATCAAGATCAAGGGTTTGTCGGCGGAGAGAAGGTTCTCCAATCTCGACGGGAATCATAGCTTCAGTACCATATGTCAAGTTGTACGGCGTTTCTTGTGTAGTCGTCTGAAGAGTACAGCGATATGCCCATAAGACCTCTAAGAGTTCTTCCGTCCAGTTACCCTTGGCTGGGCCGAGACGTTTCTTCAGTTTGTTCAGGATGACCTTGTTTGCAGCTTCTGCTTGTCCGTTTGTTTGCGGATGTTCGACTGAACTGGCGATGTGTTTGATGTGGAGCTTCTCGTAAAATTCAGCTAACGTCCGGTCGGTGAATTGCCGACCGTTATCGGTGATGATGATCTGTGGAAGCCCGAAGTGGCAAACGATATTTTTCCATACGAAATTTTGAACATTGCGGGCGGTGATTGCAGTAAGAGGCTCGGCTTCGATCCACTTGGTGAAGTAATCAATGCTGACCAGTAAGAATTTACACTGGCCTTTACCGGGGGCGAAAGGGCCAATGATGTCCATACCCCATTGGACGAACGGCCAAGGTGATAACATAAAATGAAGTTCCTCAGGTTTTTGATGGGACAAAGTGCCAAACTCTTGGCATTTAAGACATTTTTGGACGAAATTGGTGCAGTCGCCTTGGACGGTCGGCCAGTAGTATCCGGCCCGGAATACTTTGGCAGCCATTGTTCGTGCGCCGGAGTGAGTTCTGCAAATTCCTTCGTGCAACTCCCGGACGACATAGGAAGCTTGGTCGGGTGTCAAACATTTAAGGAGTAGTCGGGTATAACCTCAGCGGTAAAGGTCGTCGCCAATTAAGACAAAACGGGCGGCCTGCAGCTTCATGGTTTTTTCGCCGAGAGGACTACACGTGCCGTCGAGTAAATATTGCTTAATTGGGGTAATCCAAGTAGATTCCGCTTCGGTCGTTAGGCATTCTTGTAGGTCGATGCTTGGGCGTGCAAGCGTAACATGGATGACCGACCTATGCATTCCCTTACACTTCGTGGTTGCTAGCCGGGACAAGGCGTCCGCGCGAGTATTGTGATCTCGTCGAACGTGCTGCATGGAAATTTCAGAAAAGGTGCTCATCGACTGTTTGACTAAGTGATAGTATCGTTGTAAAAAGCTTTCTCGGACTTCATATTCATCATTAAGTTGATCGATGACTAGCCTGGAATCACTTTTACAAATTAACTTAGTGATCTCCAATTCTTGAGCGAGGCGTAGCCCGGCTAAAATGGCTTCATATTCGGCCTGATTGTTTGAAGTTTTGAAGTCGAATTTTAGGGCTTGCTCGATGAAAATCTCGCCGGGGCCTTCCAAAACGACTTCAGCGCCGCACGACCTTTCGTTGGAGGAGCCGTCCACGTATAGGATCCACGATGAGTGTTCGGTCTCGGCTGAGGAAGGAGTGAGTTCGGCTGCGAAATCAGCAAGAGCTTGCGACTTGATGGCTCCTCGTGGTTGGTACTAAATATGGAATTCGGATAGTTCTATCGTCCATCCGATCATTCGTTCGGCTAAATCTGGCTTAGTGAGAAACTTTACAATGGGGTAATTTGTCCGAACAATAATACGATGATTTTAAAAATACATACGCATTCGCCGGGCGGTAACGATGAGAGCCATAGCTACCTTTTCGATCGTTTGGTATCGGATTTCGGTGCCATGGAGGGCGCGACTGACAAAATAAACTGGCCGTTCTTCAAAATTAATTTCTTGCACTAAGACTGAACTGACGGCTTCGTGTGAAACGGCGAGGTAGACTATAATGGGCTCTTGGGCGTCCGGTTTCTGGATGACCGACGGGGAAGATAGAAAAGTTTTCAATTGGAGGAAATTTTCCTCGCATTCGGTCGACCACTCAAAGTGGGATGCTTTTTTCAATAGTCGGACGATGGGCCTCGTTCGTTCGGCAAGTTTAGGAACAAATCTGGATAGAGCGATGAGTCGGCCGATGAGTCTCTGAATTTCCTGAATGGAGTTGGGACTTCTCATTTCGGAAATAGCTTTACATTTCTCAGGGTTAGCTTCTATGCCTCTATGAGTCAGCATGAAACCTAAGAACTTCCCCCCTTCGACGCCGAACGCACACTTGTCAGGATTGAGTCACATCTGGTGTTGGCGGAGGGCCTGAAAAAGTTCTTTTAGGTCAGCAATATGTTGCTTGCATGAGTCGGACTTGACAACAATGTCATCGACATAGACTTCAACATTCCTGCCGATCATGTCGTGGAATACATGGTCCATTAGTCTTTGATAAGTGGCCCCGACATTTTTTAGTCTGAAGGGCATAACTTCATAGTAGAAATTATCGGAATCAGTCATGAAGGCTGTCTTCTTTCGGTCGGTCGGGTGCATTTGGATTTGATTATAACCTGAGTAGGCATCAAGGAAGCTGAGGATGTGATGTCCGGCCGCCCCATCAACGAGACGATCAATGGTAGGCAGAGGGTATGAGTCTTTTGGGCATGCCTTATTGAGGTCCGTGTAGTCAACACACATTCGCCATTTTCCATTGGCTTTCTTTACCATAACCACGTTGGCTAACCATGTGCTATAATGGGCTTTCCGAATGAATCCAGCTTGTAACAATTTATCGGCTTCGTCACGTGCGGCCTGGCGTCGTTCCTCGCCTAGATGTCTTTTCTTTTGAGCTATTGGCCTAGCCTCTTTATATAGTGATAATCGGTGAGTGATGACCTGTGGGTCTACACCAGGCATGTCAGCGGCCGTCCATGCGAACAGATCGGCATTTTTGACAAGTGTCGTGCCGATGGCCAGTCGGTCGTCCGGCTTCAGTGAAGTGTCGATATGTGTAGCGTGGCGATCGTCGCGAAGTGGGAACGGATGCAAGTCTTCTCATGCCTCCATACGGGGATCATCCATACGAGGGTCGAGATCGACAAGGGCTATCATTTGTCGAAGGGACATGCGCCGTCCGGAATGTCGGGTCGGGGATCGTCCTCTTTTTTGCGAGGGTCGGTCGTCCGGATTGGTCGTGTAGAGCCGTCGAGTTGGTTCGCTTTTCAAACTTGCGACATAACATTCTCTAGCGATTTTTTGATCGACATGGATTGTTGCAATGTCGTTATTTGTCGAAGGGAATTTCATGGCTAAGTGTGGGGTGGAAACAATGGCTTTTAATCTGTTGATGGACGGACGACCGAGCAGAATGTTGTAGGAAGTTTGGGTGTTGATCAGAAGATATCGTACGTTTATGGTTTTGTGGAGACCGTCTTCCTCACCAAAGGTTGTATATAAGTCTATATACCCCTTAGTGTCGACCCGTTCACCTGAGAACCCTACAATTTGTTCGTTATAGGGTTGAACATCTGATTCTGGGATGTGCATTTTTTTGAAGGTTTCCCAGTATAATATGTCGACCGAGCTACCTTGGTCAACCAAAGTCTTGGCAATCGCGAACTTGTCAATTTCCACGGTGATTACCATAGGATCGTCCTGGGCTGGATCTATGGCTGTGAAGTCGTCGTCAGTGAAAGTGATCGGAGGTATGTGTGGACGCCTCCTCGTGGTAGCATGAGCGGACTGGATGTCCCGGAGATGTTTCTTTCGGGCGGAATTTGAGCACCCGCCACCGGCAAAGCCCCCGGCTATGTAATTTATTTCGTGGTTCGGTTCGCCCAAGGTAACGGGTCCAGCAATCATATTGATGACTTCGCGAACTCGTTGGCAAGGGCGAGCGTTTCGGTCGGGACTTGTGCTACGGGCGCGTGTACGCCGAACGGGGCTTTCACTGCGTTTCCGCGAAGCCTGGCTATGGTCAGTTCGGCGTTTGAAATCGTTACGGTATGACCGGTCGACACCACGGGATGGACGGCCGGTACTTCGTGGTGGGGATCTTGAATTCCTTGTCCTCTTGATGAACTGCCGCAAATGGCCAGCCTGGATGAGCTCTTCAATTTTGTCCTTCAACGCTTGACATCCTTCGGTCGTGTGACCAAAATTCCGATGGTACTGACAACGCTTAGCAGTATCTGCATTCGGTGGTGTTTGATATTGTTTTAGTGTCGGAATTAAATCCGTTTGCAGTGCTTCATCTAGGGCTTGTCCCCTCGGAACAGTTAAAGGGGTGTAACTGTTAAACCTGGGGATTCGGCCTCCTCTGTTCCGGTCGGACCTTGGGGTGGTTTGAACGGTCCGTTCGGTCTCGAATTCCCTTTCTTTGCTCGGGGTTTGATCTTTGAGAACTCCGGATCCGACGGCTTTGAACCGTTGGTGATAGTCAATGTGTTCCTCAATTTGCATGAATTGGTTGCCCGAGTTCGAAGATCTTCCATGTCTTGAGGCGGCTTTTTGATGAGACTTTCGGTAAAACGGCTCGGCCGGATGGCCGAAACCAAATGGTGTAACGCGACTTCCTTTTTGAGCCCTCGAATATTCATGCATGCCTTGTTGAATCTATCTAAAAAGGTTCTGAGAGATTCACCTTTTTCTTGTTGTACCGCTAGGAGAGACATGGAGGACATGTGATGCGGTCTACTGGTGGCATATTGAGTGGAGAATTTCGCGGCTAGGATGTCAAAGTCGTCAATGGAGTTCGGAGGTAGCTCTGTAAACCAGGTAAGAGGTTCTCCCTGAAGCGACGTGGGGAATACTTTACACCACACATTATTATCTGTGGTATACAAAGTCATTTGCGTCTTGTAAACATTTAAATGCTCGTTCGGGTCAGTCGAGCCGTCATAAAGTTTAATAGCGAGGCCTCTCCATTTGTCAGGAAGTGGTGTGGTGATTATTTCGTCTGTAAAAGGATAACCCCTTTTATTTGACTTTCTTTCGACTGTTTCAGCTCTGGAAGCAGGATTGGTGTCGGCCGGTGTAGGTATGCGAGAGGCGGTTCGGTCGGCCATATGGGATTGGCCTTCTCGTTCGGGATTATCGACCTGTCGCTGGAGTCGTGCATTCTGCTCTCTCAATAAGGCAATTTCTTCCTCTTGGCGGCGTTTATCCTCTTCGTGTTGACGACGGTCTTCCATCCCCTTTCGCCGTAGTTCCTCCATCTGAGTTTGGAGTGTTTGAATCATAGTCATCTGTTCTGCCATAGCGTCATTGTTGTTCCTTGTCGCAACCATTATAGCTTTAAAAATTGAAAATTTGCCTCGGCCCCACGGTGGGCGCCAATTGTACCTGAGTGGAGAGATGGGGCCCAGGCACGGTCGGTTGACGTAGTATAGTTGCTGACGTGTCGATCTTCTTCTCCTTCGCGGTCGCTCCTTCTTGGTGTCTCCTTCGGTCGGACGGGGGAGGGTACCTGCGAAGGCACTCCGACGCTCAAGTAAGTATGAGATTCTAAGTGTGGTTTAGTAAGTGAATGAAAATGTACCTTTCTCTGGCTTGAGCACCGTATTTATAGGATTGCCTAATGGGCTTTCTACCCCTTGGTTTCAGGGTGGTTATGGATAGGTCTTACCAATCGTGCTCCGGAATACCCGGGGAATATATCTTCTTTACACGCGTATTCCTTATTCTTCGGAGGTGTATTTTAACCACCTTAGTTTTGTCACGCGCCCTCACATTTATTATGAGTTCGGTCGGTCGGCCACGTTCGTCTGGTGCCTACCAGTACAATTACATTTAATCAAATATATTATTTAGCATTAATATTAAGAGATTATATTTTTTAGCAAGTCTCACCTTATTAGTTACTAAGACTCCTTTTTATTATAATTATTGATGATTCTTCAGGATATTTTGAACAAATATGATAATTGAAAATCTTGCAAAGCATAACTGAAATAACTGAAACAAAAGTGAGTATAATAAACTGTCCAAGACATATATTGTAATGTATTTACAAATTATTATAATAGTGATTAATTTATCTAATTTTTCTTTATTTTCATCAAATTTTATCTTTTTTCTATTGTTGAAAAGTTTTTAAATTTTACTGTATGTACACTGGAATCATTATTTGAATCACAAACTCATTTTCTATTTTATAGTCAATGAACAATTTCTATCCATCTATAATTTTAGAGTTATATATTTTAATTTTATAAAACACTTACATATTATTGAAAACACATCTGAGCTGTTATTATTTTGTTCCTGTTAAATGTAACAACATATGAAAATGTTAGGTGAAATAACTGAAATGATAGAAATACTATATACAATTTGTTGAGGTAAAAATTTTGCATGTGACATTTTACTACATATGTATGCAAAACCTTGTTAACATTTGAAATTTTCATAATGTGTTAACTAATTTTATTATATCAATTATTTTATTTTATATATTAGTTTTAAATTTAAAAAATTATGTAAATAAATAAAGGAGTAAATGGTATTATGATAATAAATATTCACTATTTAAAAACTAATTTAGTAAATAATATATTGATAACTAAATTGGTTTCCGTATAACATATTCAATAAACTAGTCTATATATAATTGGTTTATAAATCACAATAAAAGAAAATAGTACATAATTTTATAAAATTTAAATACTAAAAAAATAATATCTAAAATAAGATTTTAATGACAAAAAATTTAAATATATTAATCAGGGAAAAAACTTAATATCTAATTTTATTTTTTATTGACAAAACATTAGTCCTTGAAATAAATTAATAATAATTAAAAAATATTTCTATTTATATTTCAATTAGAGACAAAAAAAAGTTGTTTCTAAATAAACAAATTTTTTTATGACCATTAGTCACTAAAAGTATAATCTCTATTTATATCAAAAGTTTTTATTAATAATAAAAACTAATTTAACTTTCAATAATTTTTTATTTATAAAATAATTTTTATTTAGTGAATATAATAATTAGTTATTTTTATTTCATCCATCATAATCATCTCTCACAGCAGTATTGGAATGCATTACTATCAATGCGCAAATTTAAAACAAAATTGGAAACAATATATATGAAAGAGAAGTAAGAATAAAATATGAGAATGAAGATATCTCTTAATAATCTGAAACAAGAAAGAAAACATCTAATAATTGTAAAACAATATCATAAGGTAGATTTTTAATCTAATTTTGTACAAGGAAAGAAGATTATAAAGCAGACTCAGAGAAGAAAAAAGGAGCATCATATGCAACACACTCTAACCTAGTTTTATTTTATTTTTTTCTTTTTTTGTTTTTGTCTCCGCATGGAATGCTAAAATCATTTTGGTTGATTCCTTTGTAATTCTCATGAGTTTTGAAGTTTTGATGAATAAAAGTTTATTTTTTTATTCTTTGTAACAGTTGTTTTAATCTTTTAATCTCTTGGAAATTTGGTTTTTATGAGAGGTTGTACTTGAATGCACAATTGAGAGTCTTACTTGTCTTAAAATTTGGTTTTTTAATTAGTTCGCATTATTCTGATTAATTTCTTAGACGCATGATTCAGGAGAGAGGAGAGAAACATCCCATGAGTACATACATGGATACAAGTGGCATATTGAATACATCATAAACACATGTTTTCTGATAAGATTCAGTTAAATTAGATTGACACGTGTTTGATTTAGTTTAACATGTTGATTTTTATAGCAATGTAAGTTCAAGAGGGGAGGGGGGTGAATTGTACTTAGACTAATTTTCGCAAAGATCAAATTATTCAATCCTGACTGAAAAAACAACTGGTTATTTTATGAAATAACTATTGAAATTTCCTTAACAGAATACCACCATAGGGAAAACAATAGATTGTCTACAGAAACAACAAATTAATATTTTTCTTAAGCAAATTCATAACCAATTTCAAGATATTCACTTAAAGAAAAATTTATCAGATTATTCTTGAATAGCAGCAGTTCTTGATATCAATTTAAGTCACCCAGATTAAACAGATTAAAACTCAAAATAATAGATCGAAATTCTTATTCTAGTCTCAATCAAGAAAAATTACAGATTATCTTTTCAGTTAACAAGTTAACAATTAAATTTTTTATAACAAAACCAACAAGTAAAAAAACAATTGATTAATCTGTAAAACAACAATTTTACACTCAAGGCCTTTCACATGGTTTTTCCCTTCAAATCAAAAGAATACTATTTTTTATAAATAGAACTCAATTTGTTGATTTGAGAATTAGATATAGTTTGTGTTAACGAACCTGTAGAAAAATATCCAAGTAATCTCTTCCTTCCTTATCCAACTAAAATTGCATTTTTTTATTTTTGCAATAACAGAAGAAGGAGAATTTCTTCGATTGAGTGTATGAAAACTTTTTATACTTTGTCTTTCAAGCACAAAATTATCGTCTAATTGTATATCATCACGCAATACTTGCGAGAATCTAAAAAAGTTTTTAAAATACAATTCAACACTCTCTTATTATGTTTTACCTATTTTTTCACAGTTGAAGATGATATTTTAAACACTACATATTTATCTAGAAATTATTTTATCGTTATTTCTTTATTGTTATTTAAATTCACATTATGAAGATTAAGTTCTATTAGACCTTTTGTCACGAGACTTGGTAATATCATTGGATGGTCTTATAAATCTATCAACTATCAGAAAAAAAAAACATGTTAAAATGTTCAGATAATACATTCAAAATTATACAAATAAGTCATATAGAGTGTTTATTATCATTAAAACTCATAGATAATGTACTAGTTTTAGACCGTCTAATGGGACTTGGAAGATTAGGCACATGACCTGATTAGTGTTCCACTTATTACAAAAATCCAAGGAAAGTAAATGCAACACAAACTAAGGCAAAATCACATTCAAGCCATAAACAAGTAAAACTCATCGTTTGAGCTTCTTTAATGGCATGTATAACTCCATAAAACTCAACAACCAAAGCAGTTTGAATATCTAAGGAAAGAAGAGAAACCATCAATAAACGCACCTATACTCCCATGAAAAATACCACCACAAGTAACAAGACTAGAGAACCCCTAGCAGGATCATCATTATTAATTTTAACCCAACATGGTGAAGGAAACTCTCATCTAACAGGAAGAGGTGAAGAACTTTTTCACTATGAATATTAATATAAAAGAACTTAAGCAAATTGAAATTAAACATATCATTGGTCATATAGCTTTCGACAAATTACTCAGTAGGCAAGTGAAATCTTTAATGGTGTAAATGGTCCTGGAAAAATTAATCTTAACTTGAAATCTAGCATAATTTCTCATACGTCATATCATCCAAATAGAAAGCATTTTGACAACAAATTTAATCAAATTAACATATGACTTAAATTTTAATTATATTAATTAAATAGTTACTAAATTTTATTAATTTATAATTAACTTAAATTATAATGTTAACTAGTTATATATATACATACACACGTGTATAAAACTAAGACACTATTTTTAATAGTTTTTAATATCTTTAGTAATTTTTTAAAATTCATTTAAGCAATATTATTAATTAAATATATTAAGATAAAAATATAACATTTTAATCAATTATTAATTAATAGAATTTATTAATATTTTAATTATTGTAATTATTGACTTATCATAATGAATTTTAAATGTTTTTACTAAAGATATTAAAAAAAATTTAGAATAGTGTTTTACT